>NC_071400.1:54965470-56246703 GCF_022682495.2 Desmodus rotundus
CATTTGTCAGACAGTAAGGATCAAACAATAGATAACAAACAAAGAACTCTGAGGGCTTATTCTGAGTCAAGGTCAGTTAGCTAAAGGGCTATTAGATTTTGGGAAACAAACTCATTTCAGGCTTGGACCCTTATCATTTAAACTGAGGGTATAAACAAAGCAGGTTTCACAGAGTTTTATGCATTCTTTCTTAGGCCTGATATCCCCAGGGAATCCGCCCTTTCCAGCACAGGACTGCACTGCCCTGTGTCATTGTTTCAGGCTTAAGTCAGGCAGGGGAAGTAAGGTAGGCAAGAGATTAAGAGACTTCTTGCAGACAGAATGAGGACTCAGGCTATGTCAAAGCCGAGGAGCGAGGGTCCATCACCCCCTTTTTCTATAGCCCCCCGAGTCCTTCCCTGTGGGCCTTTTCCGTGACCATGCCTGTCTTAGGTTGTTCCTCCCTTGAGGAATCTTACCCGTCATTGGCTAACTGGTCAAGCTCAGGGCCAAGCAGGGTAAAGTAAAGTGGGCAGAGATAGCACCCCTGCCAGGAAGATAAGCTTTGTCTCCTTAGTGGCTTATGGTCCCAAGGTCTCTGACTCAGCCTTAACCATGGGCGTTACAGCTTCTCAAAACAGACAAGGCAGTTCCCAACACCCAGCTAAAGAAAACAGCAGCAAAATGAAAAGGGAATCAACTGTATGGGAAAATAAATTTTCAAATGATACCTCAGGGAAGGGTTTTGATCTCCAAAATATATAAAGAACTCACATGGCTCCACTCCAGGAAGACAAACGATACAATTAAAAAATGGGCAAAGGACCTGAACAGCACTTCAAGGAGAACATACAGAGGGTCCAGAGACATATAAAAAGATGCTCAGCATCACTAGCCATCAGAGAGATGCAAGTTAAAACCACAATGAGATACCACTTCACACCTGTGAGAATGACAATCATAAACAAATCAACAAATAAATCAGCAATAAGGAAAACCATACCTGTGCTTCACATTGTACCACTTGACGGATTCACTCACCTTCTTGGCGATGACTTTTTTGGGAGCCTTTCCCTGGGTGCCCACCACCACCATGGCTTCTGGGGTCCCATATCCACCTACCTTGCTAGTGACTAGGGCCTGGGAAGATCTGTGTGGCTTGGCAGGGGACTGAGAAGACCATCTCCCAGAGGCCGGCCTCTTTGGCCTCTCTCATGAGGCTGTTCTTTCTCTCCATTCTCAGAGAGAGTGAAGACCATCGGCCTGTAGGGGTGGGGTGGTACTTCTGGAGGCGGGGGACTCACTCTACCACAGTCTCAGCTCATGGGCAAAGATGCTGGGCCTGGTCCCTGAGACTCCTGGGAGTGGTCTGGGACATCTCCTAGGAAACAGGGTGTGGCTGCAGGGTGACATCACAACAGGGCATCCTAAACAAGGCTCTAGAGTGGGGGTGGGTCCTAAGAGTTCTGCCACATGTACAGTTGGGGCCTAGTCCCAGTGCCTCTTGGTCTCTCATGGTAAAGGGGCACACAGGAAGCTCTACAGAGCAGCTTCTTGAAGACTCTCCTGCTTGTTTGAGTGTGTACAAAGAGAAGATGCACTTTCTGTCCCCTGCTATTGCTTGGGGAGATCTACAACCTTGTGAGGGCATCCTCTAGTTGCTTTCTGGAAAAACCCTACTCCTTTTCCAAGGCTTTGCGGGCCCTCTCTGGGAGGGAGACATTTTGTGTAATTTGAAGCAACAGGACAACCGCCTGAAATGAAGACCCAAACAAAGAAGCCCACTGCCTTTTGGTTTTTGGTTTTTCTTGTCTGCGAAGGGACACAGGAAGCCCACCAGGACTAGAAGGCTAGTACTGAGAGGACATTATGCTGGTGCAGGTTCATCTAGACTACTGTGAGGTTTGTAAACCAGTGAGCCTGAGTGGGAATCAATAAGCATCAAGTGGCTCCAAGGACCCACACTCTCAGGTTAAGTCCATCAAACCAATTTTTTGGGTTTAGCCAGCCAAGAATATTATGGAGGGTTTGAAAAACTTCCTGCTTGGTCAAGCGTTGAATGTCCTGTAACTGCTGATGTAACTCCAGCTGCAATTTATCCCTTTAAATGTGTCCCTCTAAATTGGTAGAAAAAGCCCCTTTTAGGTGATGTTGAATTTCACTCCAGGAGTGCTGGCTGGAGTTCCTCTGGAGTGGGGTGACACACAGCTTGGAGAATCCAGGACCACAGGGCAGTTGTTGGCGGGTCACTAGTGTGTCCTGGTGCTTGCTGATCCAGTCAAGTGCTGATTCAACCGCAGAAAGTCAAGTCAGGATTTCTTGATCAATCTGGGCCTGTTGAAGCATTTCTAAAGAAGTATTGGTTAAGAGAACATCAACAGTATGAGCAGTTTGAACTGATTCAATGATGGCAGCAGTTGCCGTGGCAGCAGTAGCTTTGACAACTATAGCAGAGACAATGGATGCAATTAGGGTGCCGACAAACCATCAGACTCATAAGGAGGACAGTGTGTTGTTAATCGTTATTATGCCATTGGGATCCTCCCATTCTCTGGTTACATCCACTGGCACCCATACTTGAGTTTGTCTTCTAATTGTATAAACTGTACTGAGGTTTAACTGAGTAATATTGAGATGGGTAAGGCAGCTAGCATATATAGAACCTGCAGGGACAGGCAGAGAATAAATTTTTGCCAATTCATTATAAAACACCTGGGATGTCCCTGGGGTTGCTAAAAACAAGTAGGGGTGAGAGGTGCAAACCATGACCCAATCCTGTTCTGGAGGGTCAATCTGGTAGAAACATCCCAGAACACCTATAGGGTTACAACCTATTTTTACATACAGATGCTTCCTAGTAATAAAAGGCAAGCCCATTTTCCAAGAGTTATAATGTCATGGGCTAGTATAGTTAGGAGAAACAATTTTGATAATAGGTGCCCCGGTGCCAGGTCCCTCCCACCACGTATCAGTATATAGTTTCTGAGGCTGAGCCAGAACTATTGTTGTGTCAGGCTTAGCTAATATGCTCCAGTTAGCTCCCCAATTCTCCACTACAAAAGCACTTTTGGGGAGAAAAGTGATGGTGGCATTCGGTACTCAGAAGACTGTCTTTACGCTAGTGTCTAAGGTACAAGGAGGAACCAGAGGGGGATTGGAAGTATGGCACACCCCCTCGTGGGTACGCAGACCAACTGTGGCTACCATGGAGAGCTGATAGTAATCACTGTGTTGCTCTTTGTTTGCAGCATAAAGTTGCTTTTTTAAAGGAAAGCACAGAGTGTTAAGAAGGACAGAAAAACTAACCAGTAAGTGTTCAGCAACATAAAAAGTATTTTTCGGCACCGGCATCCAGTGTTTGTCTTCTTCTAATGGGCCAGTGTCAGCTGAGCCACCTGGTCTACTAGTTCATTGGTTCTTGCCTCCAGATAGCGGAGCTTGACTTCTATCCTGCTCATGATAAGGCTTTACTCTCTTGTCTGGCAGCCACACAGGACCTGTAGGAGCACAAACACATGCACAAACTCTTCCCCATGTTGAAAGAACTACAGGGCCCTTCCAAGTGCCATCTTCCAGTGGATTTCTGTATAAAACCTGAGGGAAAGGCAGTTGTGATTCTTATGTTTGAAAATGCTTCTCAACTGAAATACAGAGTGATTCATCAAAATTGAGAAAAATATAGGTAAACATAGCTAACATAGTTAACTTTGGGGGGTAGGACTCATGACTCCCTTTTTTGTTTTTTAAGAAGATTTTTAAAGGTATGATGAGCCCATTCTACAATTGCCTGACTGGAGAGATTGTAAGGTATTCCTGTTTTATACTGCATATTCCAGCATTGAAGGAAAACCTGAGTAGAATGGGCAAAGTATCTGGGGCCATTATCAGTTTTATTTTTTTATTTTTTGAATCTTCTTTAAAATTTTTTTTTGTTATTCATTTACAGTTGTGTGCCTCTTCTCCCAATCCATCCACCCCACCCCACCTCAACCCCCTTCCCACCCCCACCTCCACCCTCCCTCTTGATTTGGTCCATGTGTCCTTTATAGTAGTTCCTGTAATCCCCTCTCCTCACTGTCCCCTCCCCACTCCCCCCTGCCGATTGTTAGATTGTTCTTAACTTCAATGTCTCTGGTTATATTTTGTTTCCTTTTCTCTTCTATTTATTATGTTCCGGTTAAAGGTGAGATCATATGGTATTTGTACCTCACCATGTGGCTTATTTCACTTAACATAATGCTTTCCAGTTCCATCCATGCTGTTGCAAAGGGTATAAGCTCCTTCTTTCTCTCTGCTGCGTAGAATTCCATAGTGTAAATATACCATAGTTTTTGGATCCACTCGTTTGCTGATGGGCACTTAGGTTGTTTCCAGTACTTGGCTATTGCAAATTGTGCTGCTATGAACATTGGGGTGCACAGGTTCTTTGGATTGGTGTTTCAGAGTTCTTAGGGTATAATCCCAGCAGCGGAATTGCTGGGTCAAAGGGGAATTCCATTTTTAGTGTTCTGAGGAAATCCCATACTGATTTCCACAGTGGCCTCACCAGTCTGCATTCCCACCAACAGTGCACTAGGGTTCCCTTTTCCCCACATCCTCTCCAACATTTGTTTGTGGATTTGTTTATGTTGGCCACTCTGACTAGTGTGAGATGATACCTCATTGTGGTTTTAATTTGCATCTCTCTGATGGCTACTGATGCTGAGCATCTTTTCATATGTCTCTGGGCCCTCTGTATGTCTTCCTTGGAGAAGTGTCTGTTCAAGTCCTTTGCCCATTTTTTAATTGGGTTGTTTGTCTTCCTGGAGTGCAGTCGTGTGAGTTCTTTATATATTTTGGAGATCAGGCCCTTGTCTGAGGTATCATTAGCAAATATGTTTTCCCATACTGTTGATTCTCTTTGTAATTTGGTGCTGTTTTCTTTAGCCATGCAGAAGCTTTTTATTTTGATAAGGTCCCATTTGTTTATTCTTTCCTTTATGTCCCTCACTTTAGGGGACATGTTTGTGAGAATGTTGCTGCGTGGAATGTCTGAGATTTTCCTGCCAATGTTTTCCTCAAGGATTTTTATGGTGTTACCACTTATATTTAAGTCTTTTATCCATCTGGAGTTTATTTTTGTGTGTGGCGTAAGTTGGTGATCGAATTTCATTTTTTTGCATGTAGCTGTCCAGATCTCCCAATACCATCTGTTGAAGAGGCTGTTTTTGCTCCATTTTATGCTCCTGCCTCCTTTGTCAAATATTAATTGATGGTAAAGACTTGAGTTTATTTCTGGGCTCTCTTTTCTGTTCCATTTGGTCTATGTGCCTGTTTTTATGCCAGTACCAGGCTGTTTTGAATACTGTGGCCTTGTAATACCGTTGGATATCAGGTATTGTGATCCCTCCTGCTTTGTTCTTTTTTCTCAAAATTGCTGCAGGTATTCTGGGTCTTTTATGGTTCCACATAAATTTATAAAATGTTCATTCTATATCTGTGAAATATGTCATGGGTACTCTAATACGGATTGCATTGAATCTATAAATTGCTTTGGGTAGTATGGCGTTTTTGATGATGTTAATTCTTCCAATCCATGAGTATGGTACATGCTTCCATTTGTTTGTGTCTTCCTTAATTTCTTTCTTCAGTGTTGTGTAGTTTTCTGAGTACAGGTCTTTTACATCCTTGGTTAGGTTTATTCCTAGGTATTTTATTTATCCATATAGTAGGGCTACCAGAAGGAGAAGAGAAAGAGCAAAGGATATAAAACCTATTTGAAACAGGAATCATGGAAAATTTTCCTAATTCGATGAGAGAAAAAGTCACACAAATACAGGACACACAGAGAGTCCCAATCAAGAGGTACCCAAAGATGCCCATTGCAAGGCACATCATAATTAAAATGGAAAAATTCCAAGACAAAGAGAGGATCTTAAAGGCAGCAAGGGAGAAACAGGAAATAACATACAAGGGAGCCCCAATAAGGTTACCAACAGACTTCGCAATAGAAATGCTTCAAGCCAGAAGAGAATGGCAAAAAATATTCCAAGTAATGAGAACCAGAGGCCTGTAACCAAGACTACTTTACCCAGCAAGGCTCTCAATCAAGATAGAAGGCCAAGTGAGGAGTTTCCCAGACAAAAGAAGTCTAAAAGAATACACCTCCATCAAACCAGCTCTGCAAGAAATGCTAAAGGAGCTGCTTTAAGGAAAGGAAAGAAGAGAGAGAGAGAAGAACACAGGCATAAAAAATAGACAATGAATAAGTACCTATCCATAATAACCTTAAATATAAATGGATTAAATGCTCCAATCAAAAGACATAGCATAGCTGAATGGATAAGAAAGCATGACCCACATATATGCTTCCTACAAGAGACCCACATCAGGACAGAAGACCTACACAAACTTAAAATAAAGGGCTGGAAACAAATATTCCAAGCAAATGGACAGGAAAAAAAGCAGGGATAGCAATACTTATATCAGACAAAATAGGCTTCAGAAAAAGGGCCATAAAGAGAGACCCAAAAGGTCACTTCATAATGCCCAAAGGAAGAATCCACCAAAAAGACATAAACATTCCAAATATATATGCTCCCAACATAGGAGCACTCAAATACATAAAGAAAATCTTGGATGACTTCAAGAAAGATATTGACAGAAACACAATTATAGTAGGGGATTTTAACACCCCACTGTCAAAGATGGACAGACATTCGAAACAAAACATTAACAAAGATATTGTGGCATTGAATAACACCCCAGATGAAATCGACTTAACTGATATATAGAGAGAGCCTTTCATCCCAAAGAAGCAAAATACACATTCTTCTCAAATGCACATGGAATATTTTAAAAGATAGACTACATGATAGGACACAAAACAAGCCTCAACAGGTTCAAGAAAATTGGAATATATCAAGCATTTTCTCTGACCACAAGGGACTGAGACTAGAAATAAATCTCAAGGAAAAAAACCCTAAGCACTCAAAAACATGGAGATTGAATAGCATGCTATTAAACAATGAATGGACACTCCTTAATAACTGGCATTTCTTCCATAGGCCCAATCACCAGTGGTTTTTACAGCCCAAATTATGAAGGTTTCTCTTCCTGGCACTGGAACCCTGGGGTATGAGGTCTGCCCTCGTGTGGGATCGCTCACTGCCAAGGTATCCTTCCCAACTTTTCCCCACCACATGTGAATATGGGACCACCCATTTTGCCACCACCTGCAACACTGTTTCTCTGTTCTACTCATGTCCTCTGTGCCCTGGCTTTCCATCTCCACCCCTCCTATCCATCCGGATTAGTATGGCTGCTTTAAATTCTTGGTTGTTGGACTCTCATATAGTTCAATTTTCTGACAGCTCTGGGTGTTTTTTTGTTTGTTTATTTTGAGGTTAGTTGTGATCTTCTCGTTGCTGAAGGAGGAGGTGAAGCGTGTCTACCTACACCTATATCTTGACCAGAAGTCCATGCTATATTTTTTAATATGCTCATGAGTAGAAGCAGGTGAACAGTTGTTCTGAAGCTGTTACCTTCAACCAGTGGCCAATCAGTGTAATATAAGCCACCTAAAGTTGACCTTTATTTGACCATTATTTCTTTGTTTCTTTATTGTTGTTCTATTATAGTTGTCCCTATTTTGCCCCATTGCTCTCTCCTTCCCCACTCATCCTTGGCTCCCACAGTCAATCCCCACCCTGTTTTCCATTTCCATGGGTTATTTATACTTATTCTTTAACAAGGCCCTTCCATTTATTTCTTCCCTTACCTCCTTTCCCACTCCCTTCTGGTCCCTGTCCCTCTGATCCATGTCCCCATGCCTCTGGTTCTATTTTGCTTGTTTGTTTGTTTTGTTCATTATGTTCCTGGTATAAGTGAGATCATATAGGATTTGTCCTCACCATAAATGACAGGAAATTTAATATGTAACTTCTGCCATGGCTGTTGTGGCTCAGTGGATTGAGTGCTAGCTTTCCAAGCAAGGGGTCACAGGTTCAATTCCCAGTCAGAACACACACCTTGGTTGCAGGTCAATCCCCAGAAGGGGGCACACGAGAAGCAACTGCACATTGATATTTCTCTACCTCTCTCCCTCCCTTCCCCTCAGAAGATAAATAAATAAAATCTTTTCAAAAAATGTAATTTCTAATCTTTACAAGAACGCCTCAAGATAGTCAGTTTTATTCCCAATTTATAAATAGTACTTTACTGTGTGAGGTTTCTATTTGTGCTGTAACAAGTTACAACTAACTTAGCTTAAAACAATATCTATCAATATCCTGGAAGACAATGGTGAGGTAGGTGGGAGCAGAGCCCACTTCCCTTTGTACCCAGCTGGAATTCCTATCTGATCTTCTGAGGAAGAGAGTGAAAAGCCAGTGGAATCCCAGCTTATATGAAGTTTGGAGGCCAAAATTATGGAGGACATTGAAAAACAGACAGTAAGAAGATTGCGTTTGGACATTTAGGTCCCTGGGACCTGCACGGGGACCAAGGCTGCTGTAGCCCCCAGTCCAGCACCTGCCATTGGACCCTTGGAGGAGAGCCAGCCCAGCAGTTCCTTCCCCTACCAAAGCAGGAAGGACACTGTGGCACCAGGATGGACCTGGATGCTTGAAGTCACTGTGGGGAATAAAGATGAAATGGAAGATGCAAAGAGGTGGTGTTTAACCTTTGGGACTCTAGACACTGGCTAGATCATTACCAGAGAACTTGGTGAGTCTGGTTACACCTGCAAAAGGGAAAAGAGTTGGGCCCTGAACTGGATAGTCTCCAGTCTGGTTAGAAAGTTGGGCTGTGCGAGAACCCGGGCACTTGTTAAGGACAGCGGGCTTAACAAAGTGGATTTCACTCAAAAAAGGCTCTCAGCTTCTGTTTAAGGAACTCTTCTGCAGTGGCTGGCTTGTGCTATGGCTGGCTCATGAAGAAGAAGGAAAAGGCATACCACACGGACCACTCAGAGAAGTGCAGCAAAGCTCAAGGAATTAGCAGTACCCAGAGAGACTTAATTTAGTGCAGGAGCTGAATGACCCTGAAGAAACTTTGAGAGTGCACAGTGTCCAGGCCAGAAAAGAGGGAGAAAGTGGTATGTGAGTTGACCCTAATTAGTGCACCAAATGGGTGGCAAAACTGGTGGAATAAAGGTGCCAGCCTGGTGCAGATGGGCAATGAGTCCCTGGCAGGTCACATAGGACCTGGACTGGAGGCTGGGCAACTGTGAATACTGATGCTCAGACCTGACCCCCATCCTCGCAAAACCGTAGGAAGGGAGAAAAGCAAAGCAGAGCCCTACTCTGCCTGTAGCAGCCAAAATGACCAGCAGAACTCCCCTTGCAGGTTTAAAGTCAGCATGAAGGTTTTTTTTCTTCTTTCCCCCATTTTTTTTTTTTCTTCCCAAGTGAAACAGTAAGACTTGGAGCTGTGAAAAGTCCACAGAGAGACACAAAGATGTAGCACAAGGCTGACCCCAACAACTGGGAAACTGAAACAAATTTCTCTTTGATATCCTATAGAACTTGAATTTTATTGTTTATATAAATTATTTTTATTTTCAATATTTTTACTTCTTTTATTTATTAGTATTTTTATTTATCTTATTTCTGTTTTGTTTTATTTCTTTGTTTAATTGCATTGCTTGACTGGTTTTCTTTGTTCTCTCTTTCATATTCTATTTTAATATTCATTTCATTTCCCTCGTGTTCCAATACAAACTACTCTTGATCATGTACTTTCTATTCTTGTTATTCAAATCATATATTTCTTCTCATATTATTGTTGCTCCAGTATTATTGTAAATAATCATTGTTCAATATAATTGTAATTAATACACTGCAACCCTCCCTGATCTTAAACCTTTGCACTATATTCCTGAGTTTTATTACTGTTGTGGTTAACTCTATTGTCTCGTATACTATGCCTACTTTCTATAATTTACTCTCACTTTATCTCATCATCTAGCCTCCTAGAAACATTCTGTGTTCTGGGTTCAGCTCACAATACATCTCCCCTCTAACAAGAGTCTTATTTCTTTTTCATCTTTTATAAAAAGTAGCTAGTTGGGTGAAATATCATGGTTAATGCTATACTTATCCAAAGGATCTCCTATCTCTTCTCTACCTTTTGGTACTTTAAATCTCATATAATACTCTCCCATTGCCTTAAGTCATTTTGTTTTCCCCTTGCCACTGATCACATACAAGATTAGGTGGGAGCTATAAACACCAATATACCTACTGGAAGGAAAGAACCCACCAACAGGTAAAAACCCAAGTACACCAAGAAAGCCCACACAAACAGAAAAGGAAAAACCTAGAGCATCCAGACAAGGAAATGAAAGAGACCACACCCCTGAATCCCATACAATTCCTACCATAGAAGTTCACCCTACAAAGTCAGGTAACAAAGTGGAACATGAGGAGGTGCAGACACAACAAAAAGAGTCACAAAATATGGGGAGACAGAAAAATAATCTGCAATCAAAAGGAATGGAAGACTCCCCAATGAAAGGGCTAAATTAAATGGAGATAAGCAAACTATCGGATTTAGAATTCAAAATAATGGTTATAAGGATGTTTAAGGAACTCACAGACAACTATAAGGAACTGAGTGATATAAACACCTCCATGAAAAAGTATATAGGAACTATAAACAAAAACCAGGAAGAAATGAAAAATACAATTTCCAAAATAAAATACAACAGAAGGGGTTACATGCAGCCTGGACAAAGCAGAAGAGCAAGTTAGTGAGCTGGAAGACAAGGTGGAAAGAAAAACCCAGGTAGAGCAGCTGCTCAAAAAATGATTGAAAAATATGAAGATAGCTTAAGGGGACTCCAAGGTAACATGAAATGCAAACACACCCTAACCATAGGAATACCAGAAGGAGAAGAAAAGGAACAAGGGATAGAAACCTTGTCTGAAAAAAATAATGACAGAAAACTTTCTGAACCTGCACAGTGAAAAACCACACAAGTGCAGGAAGCACAGAGTCCCAATCAAGATGAATACAAAGAGGCCTACTCCAACACATACCATAATTAAAACGCCAAGTTTTAAAGAGAAAGAGAGAAACTTTAAAGCAGCATTGCAGAAAAAAGAAGTAACATACAAAGGAACTCTGAAAAAGCTATCAGCTGATTCATCAACAGAAACATTCCGATCCAGGAGAGAATGGCAAGAAATATTCCAAGTAATGAAAAACAAAGGCCTGGAACCAACGATACTCTACCCATGAGGCTCAAAATTAAAATGGAAGGGTAAATAAGGAGTTTCCCAGATGTAAGAACGCTGAAAGAATACATCTCCACCAAAGCAGCACTACATGATATGCTAACGGGACTGCTATAAGAAAAGGAAAGAAAAGAGTAAGAGACAGAGGAATACAGGTACAAAGGGGTGGAAATGAATAAATACCTATCAATAATAACCTTAAATGTAAAGGGATTAAATGCTTCAATCAAAAGATATAGAGTAGATGAACAGATAAAAACTCACGACCCACACATGTATTGCTTACATGACACCCAACTCAGAACAAAACACTTACACAAATTGAAAGTGAATGGTTGGAACAAATATCCCAAACAAATGGGCAGAAAAAAAGCCAAGGTAGCAATACTGATATGAGACAAAATAGACATCAAAATAAGGGCCATAAAAAGAGATCCAGAAGAAGACTTCATAATACTCAAGAGAAAAATCCATCAAGAAGACATAAACATTATAAAAATATATGCATCCAACATAGGGACACCCAAATATATAAGGAAAATCATAGAGGACTTCATGAAAGATATAGACAGCAACACAAATTCACTAGGGGATTTTAAAACCCCACCATCAAAAATGGATAGATCTTCCAAAAAATTATCAACAAAGATATCGCAGCATTGAAAAGGTCCTAGATCAAATGGACATAACTCATATATATATATATATATATATATATATATATATATATATATATATATATAAACTTTCATCCCCAAAAAGAAAACACATTATTTTAGAGAGCACATGAAACATTTTCAAAGATAGGACACATCATAGGACACAAAACAAGCCTCAACAAATTCAAGAAAATTGAAATAATACCAAGCATTTTCTCCGACTACAAGGAACTGAAACTAGAAACCAACCTCAAGAAAAAAACTCAAAAATACTCAAATTCATAAAGATTGAATAGCATGTTATTACACAATGACTGGATTAAAAACGAGATTAATAAAGAAATCAAAAGGTTTCTGGAAACAAATGAAAATGAACTCACAACAGCGCAAAACTTATGGGACACAGTGAATGCAGTCCTGAGAAGGAAGTTCATAGAGATGCAGGCCTACCTAAAAAAGATAGAAATATTTCAAAAAAAAAAAAAAAGCCTAACCCTACACCTAGAAGAACTGGAGGAAAAACAACAAAGATACCCCAGAGCAAGTAGAAGGAAGGAAATAACCAAGATCAGAGCTTAATTAAATGACATACAGAATAAAAGAACAATTCTATGAGTCAATAAATCAAGGAGCTGGTTCTTTGAAATGATAAACAAAATTGACAAGTCTATAAACAGACTCATCAAGAAAAAAAGAGAGGACCCAAATAAACACAATCAGAAATGAAAGAGGAAAGATTACAACTGATACCACAGAAAAACAAAGGATTGTAAGAAATTACTATGAAGGATTATATATCAAGAAATTTGAAAACCTAGGCAAAATGGACAAACATCTAGAAACATATAATCTTCCAAAACTTCGTGAAGAAGAAGCAGAAAGCCTGAACAGACCAATAACAACTGATGAAATTGAAGCAGTAATCAAAAATCTCCTGGCACACAAAAGCCCTAGACTGGACGGTTTCACAGGAGAATTTTACAAAGCCTTTAAGGAAGAGCTGACACTTATCCTTCAAAGAAAATTTCTAAAAACCAAGAAGATGGAAGACTCCCAAACTCTTTTTATGAAAGCTGCATCACCCTTTTCCCAAAACCAGATACAGACAACACAAGGAAAGAAAACGACAGGCCCATATCACTGATGAACATTGATTCTAAAATCCTCAACAAAATATTGACAAACCACATCCAGCAATACACTAAAAAGATCATTCACCATGATCAAGTGGGATTCACCCCAGGGATACAAGGAAAGTACAACATTAGCAAATCAATAAATGTAATATATCACATAAACAAAAGGAAAGACAAAAATTACATGATCATATCAACAGATATGGAAAAATCATTGGATAAGGAACAACACCAATTTATGATAAAAACATTCAGCAAAGCGGGAATAGAGGGAGCATTCCTCAATATAATAAAGGCGATATACATGAAATACCTACAGCCAACATCTTACTCTATGGGCAAAAACTAAAATCTTTCCCACTAAGATCAGGAACAAGAAAAGAATGCCTGATTTCACCACTTCTATGCAACATATTATTGGAAGTCCTAGCCACAGCAATGAGACAAGAAGAAGAAATAAAGGGTATCTATGTAGGAAAGGATGAAGCAAAACTGTCATTGTTTGTAAATAGCATGATTGGGCACATAGAAAACCCTATAGATGACACCAAAAAACTGCCTGACCTAAAAAATTAATTGGGCAAAACAGCAGGATAAAAGGTCAATATTCAGAAATTGAAGGCATATTTGTACACCAACAATGAAATATCAGAAACAGAAATCAGGGTAAAAATATCATTTGATATAGCAACAAGAAAAATAAAGTATACCTAGGAATAAACCTGACCAAGGTTGTAAAGTACCTGTACCCAGAAAACTACACAACACTGAAGATAAAAGGTAAGGAAGACACTAATAAATGGAATCATATACCACGTTCATGGATTGAAGAAATTAACATCATCAAAATGTCCATATTACCCAAAGCAATCTATAAATTCAATGCAATCTTTATTAAAATACCAATGGCATATTTCACAGATATAGAACAAACATTTCAGAAATTTATATGGGACCATGAATGACACTGAATGGCCACAGTAATTTAGAGAATGAAATTCAAAGTAAGATCGATCACAATAGGTGACATCAAACTATATTACAAGGCTATGGTCATCATAACAGCCTGGTACTTGCATAAGAAAAGACATGTAGATCAATGGGACAGACAGGAAAGCCCAGAAATAAGCCCATGTCTCTATGACCAATTAATATTTGACAGAGGGGGCAGAAGCATAAAATGGAGTAAAAATAGCCTCTTCAACAACTGGTCTTGGGAGATCTGGACAGCTACAGGCAAAAAAAATGAAACTCGATCACCAAATTACACCATACACGAAAATAAACTCAAGATGGATAAAAGACTTAAATATAAGTCATAACACCATAAAAGTCCTAGAGGAGAACATAGGCAGGAAAATCTCAGATATTCTATACAGCAATATTTTCATTGATATGTCCGCTAGAGCAAAGGACATAAGGGAATTAATAAACAAATGAGATCTCATCAAAATAAAAAGGTTCTGCATGGCTAAAGAAAACAGTATTAAAATGAAAAGAGAACCAACAGTATGGGAAAACATATTTGCCAATGATACCTCAGACAAGAGTTTGATCTCCAAAATATATAAAGAACTCACACGACTCCACTCTAAGAAGACAAACAATCCAATTAAAAAATGGACAAAGGACTTGAACAGACACTTCTCCAAGGAGGACATATAGAGGGCCCAGAGACATATGAAAAGATGCTCAGCATGTCTAGTCATTAGAGAGATGCAAATTAAAAGCACAATGAGATACCACCTCACACCAGTCAGAATGGCCATCATAAACAAATCAACAAACTGCAAGTGTTGGGGACAATGTGGAGAAAAGGGAAACTTTGTGCACTGTTGGTGGGAATGCAGACTGGTGCAACTACTATGGAAAACAGTATGAAATTTCCTCAGAAAACAAAAAATGGAACTGCCTTTTGCCTTGGCAATTACATTTAGGATTATATCCTAAGAACCCTGAAACACCAATCCATAATAAACTATGCACTCCAATGTTCATAGCAGCACAATTTACAATAGCCAAGTGCTGGAAGCAACCTAAGTGTCCATCAGTGAATGAATAGATAAAAAAAAAAAACAAAAAAAACTACGGTACATTTACGTGATGGAATAGTAGGCAGTGGAAAGAAAGAAGGAGCTCCTACCCTTTGTGACAGCATGGATGGAACTGGAGAGCATTATGCTAAGTGAAATAAGCCAGGTGGTGAAAGATAAATACTATACCATCTCACCTTTAACGGGAACCTAATCAACAAAAGAAAAGAGCAAGCAAAATATAACCAGAAACATTTAAATTAAGAACAAACTGACAGTAACCAGAGGAGAGGTAGGACAGGATAATGGGGGGAAGAAGTGTAAGGGTTTTCAGGAACATGTATAAAAGACACATGGACAAAACCAAAGGGTGATAAAATCAAGGGTGGGGATTGGGACTTGCTGGGATGGGGGGGATTGATTGGAGCCAAGTAGAGACAACTGTACTTGAATAACAATAAAAACAACATCTATCTATTGTCTCACATTTCTGAAGATCAGAATCCAGGTATTACATGTCTCAACCATGTCCTCCACTTCGGGTCTCACAAGCTGAAATCAAGGTTTGGCAGGGCTGCGCTCCTTACAGGAAACTGAGGGGAATAGTATTTCCTTCTGGTTTTTGACAGGATTCAGTCCCTTGTGGTTGTGGTATGAGATTTCCATTTCCTTGCTGGCTTTCATCTAAGAGCCTCTCCCAGTTCCTTAAGATCCCTTCATTCCTCATTGCATTGTCCCTCCATCTTCAAACCAGCAAAGGTGAGTCCAGTCCCTTTCACCTCTGCCATGTCTCTTCTGCTTCCCACTTCCTTGCATCTCACTGACTTCAGCTGGAAAATGTTTGCCACTTTAATGGACTTGTGTGATTGGATTGGGCCTACCTGCATAACCCAGGACACTCTCCCCATCCAAGGTCCATAAGCTTAATTGTCTCTGAAAACTCAACTTTTCCATGGATAGTAACATTCACAGGTTCTGAATATTAGAATATGGACACCTGGTGGTGGTGGGGAGACATTATTCTGCCTACCACATTTCCCAATATCACATATTTAGTAAGTAACAGAGGTCCATATGAACCAGGTCTATTTGGTATGAGGGCTCAATATCTTCCAATGAGTCCACCCTGCCTACCTAAAATATTTAATATGTTAGAGCATGTAATAAATGGGAAAACAAAGGAGGAAAATATCTTAAAGCAGATATGTATTTAGTAAAGTCTGTTTCCAATTTTCAACATGATTTATACCTTTGGAATATGGTATTCAAAATAGTCAAGGTTGTGAAATAAATCAATATTGTTTCATTCCATATTCAGAAGGAGTAGTAAGAACATATATTAAATAGTAGTATGCATACACTTTTCACAATAAATGTATATAAAAATTGCCAGAATTGCTCTGCTAATTCATCCAAGACTAAGTATTCTTATTCCTGGCAGAATTGTAAACACTTTAAACACAAAACAATCTCTTATATCCCCAAAAACTAAAATGCAGCACAATGATTTCAATACATTGATACCAGTTGTCAGGAGTAACCCAGGCTTCACAGTATTTCCCAGAAGGGGGCACACTGACTTCCTGATAGGAGCAGGGCCTGGTTTTCCTCTAACTATGTGCTTAATGGTAGTACCCACACTTATTTGGATCCAGGTATTGGTAGAGCTTTGTCAGAGTTAAAAGCTGTAGTGTAGAGCACAGAGATGATTGGGGCCATGACAAATCACTTTTGGAGTTGAATCCGTCACTGAAGCCCAGTTATAGACAACACACATACATTGAGTAGGTGTTTAAGAAATGCTTACTTATGCTTCTTTCCAACTTGGACCCAGCATAATGGTTCCTGAAAAGAAAGACGGTGAGAAAAAGAAGGACCATTCTGCCATCAACAAGGTAGTGACCAAAGAATACTCCATCAGCATTCACAAGCACATCCAGGAAGTAGGTTTCAAGAAGTGTGCCCCTTGGACACTCAAAAAGATCCAGAAATTTGCCATAGAGATGGGAACTGCAGATGTATGCATTGCCACCAGATTCAACAAAGCTGTCTGGGCCAAAGGCATAAGAAATTTTCCATACTGTATAAGAGGTGGTTGTCCAGAACACGTAATAAGGATGAAGATTCACCAAATAAGCTCTATACTTTGGTCACTTATACACCTGTCACCACTTTTAAAAAAATGCTTGCTTACAAGTTCCACAGTGGATTCCCATATCCAGTGATAATTTACCCATTTATTTATTCAATGTTTATATTAAGTATTTTGATGCAGGCATCACTGAACAAGGCATTGGAGATACAGCAATGCATGCCACCATTTTTGCTCTAGAAAAGCTCATGGTCTAGCTCAGACATCAATGAGTCTGAGAGTCCCAGGTGCAAAGACTCCTGCCTGGGTGAGGGGCTGTCCATAATTCAAGATGCAAATAGGGAAGCACATCTTCTATTCCTATTTCTGAAGCTCCTGCTTCTGGAGAGCTCAAATCACTCTGGCCTTGAGGAACATTGACTATGAAACAGTGCCCATCAACCTCATAAAGGACAAAGCCAGCAGATCTCTGAAGAATTCCAGGCACTCAATCCCATGAAGCAGGTGCCACCACTAAAGAGTGATGACATCATCACTGACCAGTCCCTGGCTATCACTGAGTACCCAAAGACTTGGCCCACTCCACAACCCCTGCCTCAGGACCCAAAGAAGAGGGTCCTCATCATTGCACACATGATTTCCGACCTCATCACCAGAGGCATCCAGCCCCTGAAGAACCTGTCTGACCTGAAGTAAGAGGGACAGGAGAGCCAGCTGATGTGAGCCCACAGAGCCACTGTCCTGGCTTTAGCACTTTGGAGCAGATCCTACAGGGCACATCAGAGAAGTACTATGTGGGAGACAAGGTGTCCATGGCTGATTTCTACTTAACACCTTAGGTGGCAAATGCTGAAAGGGTCAAGGTGGATCTCACTCCTTACTCTACCATCAGCCATATCAACAACTCACTGCTTGCCTTAAAGACTTTCCAAGTGTCTCCTCCCAGCTGGAAGCTAGACATACCCACTGAGTTGAGGGCCTAGCTCTCAAAATATGCACCACTGGTGCATGAGCATGAGTTGTGTGAGCTGAACAGGCCAGGGAATGAGCAAGCTCTAACTGCAGAAGGAGAAGACTTTCACTCGTACCCCTTGAACTTGAACTTTAGCCTTCAATCTGCCTTCTCACTGA
Organism: Desmodus rotundus; assembly: GCF_022682495.2. NCBI lineage: Eukaryota > Metazoa > Chordata > Mammalia > Chiroptera > Phyllostomidae > Desmodus > Desmodus rotundus. Next base: position 54,983,720 of record NC_071400.1, read on the forward strand.
ACCTTTTTTTGCCTTTGTCCCGTCATCTGTCAAACATGGTCAGGGGTGGGTAGGAGAATACTGGGAGGGAGGAAAGCAGGAATATTACCTGCCACCTATATCATGGTGCAGTCATTAAGATGAAATGAGAATGGACACTAAAATGCCTGCCAAGTTTACCAGAAAGTCATAAGGATGTCTGTGTGCTTCTTTCCATCCCCTCCACTATACCTGCAATTTGATAATTTAACTGAATCCCAGGCCACAAAGTTGTTCACAAAAAAAAAAAAAAAAAAAAAAAAAAAGGAAACAGTCATGGTCTAGTTGGGGAATTTTAGGCAATTTTAAAGGAAAAGGATGACTTGCCTAATATAGAAATCATTAAATATGTATTAAATAAATAATAATATTGAGACACTTATTGAAAATATGTGAAAATATACATCATTCATAATCTGGGAGATGTAAGTAAAAACTTCAGTGGGATGCTACTTCATACCCACCAGGATGGGTATAATTAAAAAAAAAAAGGAAAATAACAAGTGTTAGCAAGAATGTAGAGGAACTAGAGAAAGGGAAGATGGTGGCAAGATAGGTGGGAGCAGAGTCCACTTCCCCCTGCACACGGGTGAAACACCTAGCCGATCTACTGAGGAACAAAGCGAACAGCCAACAGTACCCCAGCATATATGAAGACAGGAGACCAAAAAATGTAGAGGACACTGAAAAACCAGACAGTAAGGGGATTGCTTCAGGACAATAAGGGACCTGGAACCAGCGTGGGGACCAGGGTGACTGCAACCCCAGGTCTGGTGTCCACTGGGTCTGCCACAGGACTCTTGGGAGAGAGCTGGGTTAACTGCTTCCTCCCCTACCAAACAAAGTTTGAGCAGCACCGAGAGAGACCTGGTTGCTTGAAGTCCCAGGGAGGGGAATAAGGACTAAATAGTAAACTTAACAGAGACCATATTTGCTGGCTGCAGAGAGTTAAGAGTTGGGCCGTGATGGGCCCTGACCTAGACAGTCCCCAGTCCAGCTGGAGAGGTGGGCTGTGTGAGAGGACAAGCTTTTCCTTGTATGGAGTGGGAGGATTGAGCAGGAGGAATTTCTCAAAAAGAAAAAGTGGAAAAAAGACACACTCGGCAGCAGTTTGGGGAATTCTTCGGCAGCAGTTTGGGGAATTCTCCTGCAGCAGCCGCTCCAGCTTCCTCTTCACCCAGCCACTCTGTCCTCCCTAGGTGGTGTGGAAGGCCCCAGGGAGAGTGCAAACCTCAGAGGGCCCCCAAGCCCAAATCTGAGAAACCAGGGAGAGTGCGCACCAAGAAAGGCCCCGTGCTCACACCAGTAACCATGAGGAGAGTGTGTGCCCAAACCTTCAGGACCAGATGCTGCTGAGGAACTGGGATGGAGGCTGGCCAAATGCTGATCAGGAAGGAATAAGAGCGAAACTAAGCCCCCTTCACCCTGCTGCAGTCAAAAAGACCAGTAAAACTGGCTTGGTCAGCTTGAAGCCAGCAGGTGGCTTTCTTCTTCTTTTTTTTTTAAAGTAATTCTTTATTTTTTAAATTATTATTATTATTTTTCTTTTAACACCTTCTTCCTCTCTTTCCTTCTTTCTTGTTTTATTCCTTCCTTCTTTCCCTTTATATCTCTTCCTTCCATCTTTTTTTTTTTAATTCCCACAAGTGAGACAATAAAACCTGGAAATGTGAAAAGGCCAGAGTTGAACCCAAAGGGGGGCATCCCAACAGCTGAGATAGTGAAACAAATTCCACTTTGCTACTCCAGAGAACTTGCAAGGTATTGTATATTTGTATTATTATTTTTTCATTAGTCTTACATCTCTCTTTTTATTAATATTTTTGTATTTCTCTTCTTTCTCTTTAGTCTTCTTAGTTTGACAGGTTAATTTGCATTGTTTGAACTGGTTTCCCGTTGTTCTCTCTTTCACAGTGTATTGCTAATTAGCTGACTTTCACTTCACTTGTGTTCCATTAGCACACTACTCTAGGACTTATACCCCCTCTTCTAGTTAATCAGATCACATAGATTCTGTCACATGATTGTTGCTCCATTACTATTGTAAATAATAGTTGTTCCATACATTTGTAAATACTACACAGAACCCCTCCCAGACCTTAGCTTGTTCCACTGTTTCCTGAACTTTATTACTGGTGTGGTTAACTATATTCTCTCACACATCATACCTATTTTCTAACTTTTGCTCTCACTTTACCTCGAAATCTGACCTCCCACAAGCTCACAGCTTTCTAGATCCAACTCATAATCCTTACCCCCCCCCAACAAGAGTCTTATCTTCTTTCCATCATTTCTAAAAAGTGGCTAGGTGGGTGAATTATTATGGTTAACACTATACATATCCAAAGGATCTCCTATCTCTTCTCTAAGGGCTGGTACTTTAAATATCATAGAATACAGTCTTGCTGTCTGAAACCATTTCCCTTCCCCCTACAACCTATCACAAAAAAGAGTAGGTAGAAGCTATGAACACCAGGATATGTCTTGGAAGAGGAAACCCACCAACAAAGGAACCACCAACAGATAGGAACAGAAGAAGGTGAAGGAGGGAGTGGGAGCCACACTAAGTCAACCCAGCACCTACCTGGAAATACAACTAAATAGTTGAGAAATTTATCAGAACAAACAACTGAACAAAAGCAAGAGAAAAGTCTCAAAACCTTCTACACACAGAAGAACCAGCTCCGCCACAACGTGCCCACACCTACACAACAGAAAACAAGAGGTGGTGGACAGGGTGACCCTCAGTTAACCAGCTGGTGGAAAGGACCCACCAAAGAAAGACCTGACAACAACCAAAAACCAGACATACAAAGAGCCAACGTAAGCAAGAGCCCAAGATCAGTGAGCGAGGGAGATCAATGAGACTGTACCACTGAATCTCACAGGTGTTCTACAACAGAAATTTACACCATAAATCCAGAGGGTCAGAACAGATCAATGTAAGAAGCAGAGGATAACATGAAAAGTCTCAAACAAATGGGAAGACAAACATTCCTCAAATGAAGGAAAGGAGGAAGTCTCAAAAGGAATGCTAAATGAAAAAGAGGCAAGTCAACTATCAGATATTGAGTTCAAAGCATTGGTTATAAGGAAACTCAATGAGCTCACAGAGATTTACAAATAACTACAGGGAAACTACAATGAACTCAATGCAAACTATATCAACATGAAAAAGGAAATAGAAAGTATCAACAAGGGCCAAGAGGAAAGTAAAAAATACTATTTCTGAAATGAAGAACACGGTAGACGAAATCAAAAGCAGGCTAGATGAAGCAGGGGATTGGATCAGTGAACTGCAGGACCAGGTAGAAAAAGAAATTCCAAAATGAGCAAGGAAAGGAAAAGAGAGGCTGAGGAAGAAGGGAGAGGAGTTAAGGGAAATGCAGGACACCATGAAACATAATAATATCCAAATAATAGGGATACCAGAAGGAGAAGAAGAAGAGCAAGGGATAGAAAACCTATTTGAAAAGGTGATGATGGAAAACTTCCCTAATTTAATGAGAGAAAAAGTCACACAAATACAGGAAACACGGAAAGTCCCAAACAAGAGGAACCCAAAGAGGCCCACTTCAAGACAGATCACAATTAAAATGGCAAAATTCCAAGATAAAGAGACAATCTTAAAGGCAGCAAGGGAAAAACAGGAAGTAACATACAAGGGATCCCCAATAAGACTAGCAGCTGACTTCTCAATGGAAACGCTCCAAGCCAGAAGAGAATGGCAAGTAATATTCTAAGTAATGAAAACCAGAGGCCTGTAACCAAGACTACTTCATCTGGCAAGGCTCTCAATTAAAATGGAAAGACAAAACAGGAGATCCCCAGACAAAAGAAGTCTGAAAGAATACACCTCCTCCAAACCTGTTCTGCAGAAGATGCTAAACAGTTTGCTTTGAGAAGAGGAAGAAAAACAGTGAAAGAAAGAAGGACATAGGTACAAAAAATGGCAATGAATAAATACCTTTCTATAATAACCTTAAATGTAAATGGACTAAATATTCGAATCAAAATACACTGAATAGCTGAAAGGATAAGAAAACATGACCCAAACATATGCTGCTACAGGACACCCACCTCAGAACAAAAGACCTACATAGCCTGAAAGTGAAGGGCTGAAAACAAATATTCCAAGCAAATTCACAGGAAGAAAAAAAGATCTGGATAGCAGTACTCATATCAGACAAAATAAACTTCACAAAAAGAGCCATAAAAAGAGACCTAGAGGGTCACTTCATAATTCCCAAAGGAAGAAGCATCATGAACACATAAAAATAGTAAAAATATATGTACCCAACATAGGTGCACCTAAATACATAAAGAAAATCCTACAGGACTTCAAGAAAAATAATAACAGCAACACAATTATAGTAGGAGATTTTGACACTGCACTATCAAAAGTGGGTATTTCTTCCAAACAAAATATCAACAAAAATATTGTGTCACTGAACAATACCCTAGATGAAGTGGATTTAAGTGATATATATGGTGCCTTTCATCCCAAAGAAACAAAATACACATTCTTTTGAAATGCACATGGAACATTTTCAAAGACAGACCACATTATAGGACACAAAACAAGCCTCAACAAGTTCAAGAAAATTGAAATCATATCAAGCATTTTCTCTGACCACAAAGGAATAAACTAGAAACAAACCTCAAGGAAAAAAAAAACCCAAAGACTAAGTAACATGGAGATTGAATACCATGCTATTAAACAATGGATGGGTCTAGAATGAGATTGTGGAAGATACCAAAAAGATGCTGGAAACAAATGAAAATGAACGCCCAACAATCCAAAACCTATGGGACACAGCAAAGGCAGTCCTGAGAGGGAAGTTCATATCGATACAGGTCTAAAAAGAATAGAAACTTTTCAAATAAACAACCTAACCTTACACCTACAAGAACTCAAGGAACAACAAAAAAAGGCAACCCAGAGAAGTACAGGGGAGGAAATAACCAAGATCAGAGCAGAATTAAATGACATAGAGACTAAAAGCATAATTCTAAGGGTGAATGAATGAAGGAGCTGGTTCTTTGAAAACATAAACAAAATCAACAAGCTTTTAAGCAGGCTCATCAAGGAAAAAAGAGAGCGTTCCCAAAGAAACACAATCAGACATGTAAGAAGAGACACTACAATTGATACCACAGAAATACTAAGGATTGGAAGAAATTACTATAAAGACCTGTATGCCAAGAAATGTGAAAAGCTAGATGAAATGGAGAAATTTTGAGAAAAATATAACCTTCCAAAACTCAATGAAGAAGAAACAGAAAGCGTGGACTGACTAATAACTCCTGATGAAATTGAAAGTGTAATCAAAAAGTTTCAGACACACAAAAGCCCTGGACCAGATGATTTCACAGGAGAATTCTACAAAGCATTTAAGGAAGAGCTAACCCCTATCCTTCACAGATTATTACAAAAAATGCAAGAAGGTGGAAGACTCCCAAACTCTTTTTATGGAGCCATCATTCTAATCCCAAGACCAGAAAAAGACATAACAAAGAAAAACAAAAAAACCTTCAGGCCAATAACACTGATGAACATAGATGCTAAAATCCTCAACAAAATATTGGCAAACCACATTCAGCAACACACTAAATGATCACATAACATGATCAAGTGTGATTCATCCCAGGGATGCAAGGATGGTACAATGTTTACAAATCAATAAACATAATGCACCACATAAACAAAAGCAAAGACAAAAACCACATGATAATATTAATAGATGCAGATAAAGCATTATATAAGGCACAGCACCCGTTTATGAAAAAAACACTCAGCAAAGTGGGAATAGGGGAAGTATTTCCCAACATAAGGAAAGCCATATATGAGAGACCTATAGCCAACATCATACTCAATGGACAAAAACTTAGAGCTTTCCCACTAAATTCAAGAACAAGACAAGGATGCCCGCTATCACCACTTCTATTCAACATAGTATTGGAAGTCCTAGCCACAGCAATCAGACAAGAAAAAGAAATAAAATTCTCCCAAATTGGAAAGAAGGAACGGAAACTGGCATTGTTTGCAGATGGCATGAGAGTGTACATAGAAAATCCTACAGACTACACCAAAAAACTACTAGGCCTAATAAATGAGTTTGGCAAAGCAGCCAGATACAAAGTCAATACTCAAAAATCAAAGGCATTCCTGTACACCAACAATGAAATATCAGAAACAGAAATCAAGAAAAAAATCCCATTTGGTATAAGAACAAGAAAATTAAAGTACCTAGGAATAAACCTAACCAAGGAGGTAAAAGACCTGTACTCAGAAAACTACACAACATTGACAAAAATTAAGGAAGACACAAACAAATGGAAGCATGGACAATGCTCATTGGTTGGAAGAGTTAACATCATCAAAATGGTCACACTACCCAAAGCAATTTACAGATTCAATGCAATCCCTATTAAAGTACCCATAACATATTTCACAGATAAAGAAAAACCATTTCAGAAATTTATAAGGAGCCATAAACGACCCTGAATAGCTTCAGCAACTTTGGGAAAGAAGAACAAAGCAGAAGGGATCACAATACCTGACATCAAACTTTCTTACAAGGCCTCTGTAATCGAAGCAGCCTTGTAACGGCATAAAAACAGGCACATAGACCAAGGGAACAGAACAGAGAGCCAGAAATAAATCCAAGTCTGTACAGTCAATTAATATTTGACAAACAATGCAAGAGCAGAAAATGGAGCAAAAATAGCCTCTTCAACAAATGGTGTTGGGAGATCTGGACAGCTACATGCAAAAAAAATGGAACTCAACCACCAACTTACACCATACACTAAAATAAATTCAAGGTGGATAAAATACTTAAACATAATCTGTAACACCATAAAAGTCATAGAGGAAAACATTGGCAGGAAAATCTCAGACATTCCATGCACCACCATCCTCACAGACATGTCCCCTCACAGGCAAGGGACATAAAGGAAAGAATAAACAAATTGGACCTCATCAAAATAAAAAGCTTCTGCATGGGTGAAGAAAAGAGCATTAATATGAAAAGAGAGCCAACAGTATGGGAAAATATATTTGCCTGTGATACCTCAGACAAGGGTCTGATCTTCAAAATATATAAAGAACACACACGACTCCACTACAGGAAGACAAACAACCCAACTAATAATTGACAAAGGACTTGAACAGACACTTCTCCAATGAAGTCATACAGAGGGCCCAGAGACATATGAAAAGATGCTCAGCATCACTAGCCATCAGAGAGATGCAAATTAAAACCACAATGAGGTACCATCTCACACCAGTCAGAGTGGCCAACATAAACAAATCCACAAACAAATGTTGGAGAGGATGGGGAGAAAAGGGAACCCTAGTGCACTGTTGGTGGGAATGTAGACTGGTGAGTCCACTGTGGAAAACAGTATGGAATTTCCGCAGGAAACTAAAAATAGAACTGCCCTTTGACCCAGCAATTCCGCTGCTTGGATTATACCCTAAGAGCCTTGAAACACCAATCCAAAAGAACTTATGTACTCCACTGTTCATAGCAGCACAATTTACAATAGGCAAGTACTGGAAGCAACCTCATTGCCCATCATCAAATGAGTGGATCAAAAAACTAAGGTTCATTTACACAGTCGAATTCTACACAGTAGAGAGAAAGAATGAGCTCATACCCTTTGTGACAGCATGAATGGGACTATGGAACATTATGCTAAGTGAAATCGCTAGGCGGTGAGGGACAAATACCATATGATCTCACCCTTAACTGGAACATAATCAACAAAAGAAAAAAGCAAACAAATCATGACCAGATACATTGAAGAAGAACTATCTAAGAATAGCTGGAGGAGCAGGGGAAGGGGACAGTGGGGAGAAGGGTTTTCAGGAACTAGTGTATAGGACACATGGACAAAACAAAGTGGGAGTGTGGATGCAAGGGAGGAGCTAGGTTTGGCTAGTGTGGGGGGAAGATGTGGGGAGAAAATGCAGACAAGTGTAATTGAACAACAATAGAATAACAGTAAAAATGTATGGTATAATAAAAAAGAGAATATAGAGGAACCACAATCTTCATACATTTCTGAAGAGAATGTAAAATAATGCAGCTACTTTGAAATATAATTTGCCAGTTCTTTAAAGATTAAACATAGATTTGCCAAATGAACTAGAAATTCCAGTCTGGTGGAAAATATTAAAGTTTATTTAATTGAGTATATAAATTATGGAGTATATGGTTAATGGAATATACATACATACACAAATACCTAAAAATATTAAAATCAGGCATTCAAAGAAAATTTTGTACAAGAATATTCATAGCAGCATTATTGATAGTAGTCAAAAATGTAGAAACAACCCAAATGTCCATTAACTGATGAACAGATCAACAAAATGTGGTATAGCCATGTAATAACATATTATTCTTCAATATAAAGGAATAAATTACAGATACATGCTCCAAAATGGATGAACCTTGAAAACATTATGCTAAGTGAAATTAGCCCAACACAAAAGGAAAAGTATTATGTGATTTCATGTATATTTATATTCATAACAAATAAATATAAATAAACTGAAAGTAGATTACAGGGTCCCTAAGGCTAGCGTTTTTTTTGGAGGGGGTGGAGAATTATAGGGTGATAGCCCCTCCAGTGGGTTACTGGTATTCACAACTCCCCCCTTGTCTTATATGCTGTTGTACAGGTGTTGGTTAAGAAAGCAGTATTACCAGACCACCAAACCTATGCCAGCAAAAAGAACTCCCCTACCACACTAGCAATCTCAACCACAATAGAACTAATATTAATAAATGTGAAGAGGAATTGAGGATATCATATGATATGACAAAGGGAATATGAGATAACTAGAACAGGGAAAATGTTTTTGTGTGGTAAGAGGGAGGAGAATTGATGAGTTGGGATAGAATCGTGGCGAAGAAAGGGAGAGAGCAAAATTTACAACATGAGTAAAACATGAAATGGCAATGGGAACATTGGAGTAAGGAGAGGGAAGAGCATACTATGAGGTTTGAAGTAAAATTGAAAAGGTACTGGACCAACGGGAGCAAAATTGAAGAAAACCCACAGCAGGGTCAATAGCAAGGTCAGTTGAATGAAATGTAATAAAAGTGAAGTAGGTTTAAGAATATTGGAGAAAAGTAAAGGTGAATATGAGTTGTCTACAGTAAAGAAAAATGATTTTGAGAGGACAGGGGAAGGAAACTAGTAAGATTAAGTAGTAAAGCCCAGGTTGACAGAGGGGAAAAAAAAGAAAGAGACAGAGAGAAGAAATAAAAGATGAATAAGGAGAAAGAAAGAAGGGGAGAGATAAAATGATGAGATAAAATTCCTTACTCAACTAATCAGGGGCAGGGTGAAGGCAAAAAGAGTAAGACAACGGGAGAGTATTCTATAGGATATCCTTTGGGGAAGTACAGCAATAACCATGATATTCCACTCAACTAGCCACTTTGATAAAAGATAAAAAACAGATAAGAATCTTATTAAAAGGGAAAGAGAATGTGAACTGACTTTAGAAAGCAGAGTACTTACACGAGGTTAGGAGGTGAGATATAGTGAGAGTAAGGGATAAAAACTTGGCATAAAGTGTGAGAGAATAAAGTTAACCACAACTGTAATAAAGCTCAGGAAGATGGTGAAATGGATTAAGGCCAGGGAAGGACGCTGTATGGGATTTGGAAAAATAATAGTATGATAATAAATATATGATCTGACTAAAAATAATAAAAAGTAAAAAACCAAGAGTATTGTGTTATTGGAATATGATTGAAGTGAAAGAAAAACTTAAAATGCAATATGAAAGGGAGAATAAAAAACAAATCAATGGAATCAAACAAACAAAAAGCTAATTAAATGGAAAGAAAAGAAGTAAAAAAAAATGCAAGCTGTGAGGACAGCAAAGGGATTTCTGTCTCAGTTGTTGGTTCTTGTCTTCTGATTTGTTTCTGGATCTATCTCTGGTTTTCTCACAGCTCCAGGTTTTATTATCCTACACTTTTAAAAAAGCCTCCTGCAACTACTATAAAGGACACATGGACAAAATCAAGGGGGAGGGTGGAGGTGGGGGAGGGAGGGGTGTTCAGCTGGGGTGGGGTGGAGGGATGGGGAGAAAAGGCACACAACTGTAATTGAATAAGAATAAAAAATTAAAATTAAAAAAAAAGCCTACTGCTAACTTTAAACCTGCCAAGTGGGTTTTGCTGGTCTTCTCTGATGCTGCAGGCATAGGGGAGCTGGGCTCTTTCTTTTTTTTTTTCCTTTCCTGTGGTTCTGCGAGGATAGGGGCTCAGTCTTGGCTACAATAATCACAGGTGCCCAGTTTCCAGCCCAGGCTCTCAGAGTGCCGTGTGGCCTGCATTGTATACTCTGTATATACGCACCAGGCCAGCACCTATAATCCACCTCGTTGTGCAACCCTTTGATTAGTCTGTGAGGTGCACTGAGTGGGTGAAAATCATACCCCTCCTCCTTCATCTTTGTTGGCCTGGTTGCTGTGTGCACAGAAAGTCCCTTCAGGGCAGCTCAGTTCCCCTATTGGATTAAGTCTCTATGGGAGCTGCTACCTCTCTGAGCCCCTGCTGCCCCTTTTTGATCAATCCATGAGGTGCCCTGAGTAGGAGTAAATTATGCCCCTACTCTCCCCATTTTGCTGGCCCAGCTGCTGCATGCAAGAGGTTCTGGCACAATGGCTGAGATCCGCTTTGGAGCAAGTTCCTCCTGGGTGCAGCTGGCTGTTCCTAACAAGCACCTTGTTTTCCACATTGACCAACTCTCTGACCAGTCCAGAGACTATATGTATCACAGCCAGTTGTGGCCCATCTCTTCTCTCCTCTCCAGGTGTCACCCTGGCTCCCCAATTTCTCTGGTACTGTGCCAGTCGGTGACCACCACCTTAGACCCAGTGAGGGTACAGTGCCAGCTCTGTGTCTCTTATTGTGTCTTTATACCCCCAGCGACTTTAAGGGTCCAGGTCTCTCCCAGCATGGGTCTGTGACTTCCCAGCTCTGGGAGGGGAGGGAGCTGCTAAGTTGCAATCACTGACCTGGCTCTCCTCTAATGCTCTTGTCACAGCTGCAGTCTCCAGAGCAGGGCACGGGGACCTTTCCATCAGTCTACAAAATCTCCTTACCACCCATTTTTAAGTTGGCACACTTTGGCTTCCAAACTTCATATCAGCTGGTATTCTGTTGGCTATTCACTCTGTTCTACAGAAGATCAGCTAGGTGTCCCAGTGGGGTACACAAGTGACTGGTTTCAGCTCCCACCTACCTCTCTGCCATCTTCCCAACTGATAAAAGTGCCTGTTTTTAAAAAAAACCTCTATTCACAAGGTTACCTTCAAGTATCTGCCCCTCCTAAGTGTTCAATGATGAGTATTTACATAATCTAGAGAAAAACCACTGTCTGGATTTAGATCACCAGTGGCTTTATGAAACTCCTAAGAGGCCATCTTCCAACTTAGTGGCAAACTGGGGCATGGCCAAACAACTAGGGTGTGGCTATAGAACAAACAAAGCATTAGAGCCACTTGTGCCACTGGGCACCAGTAACAAAACACCTTTTTCAGAGGCTTCCTTTCATCTCCTTCTAGAACTGCACAAGAGTATTGGCTTTATATGAGAGCTTAGCTAATAATCACTGGTGGGGCTCTTGTGCAGAGTGGGCACTGGTGGAGTGGATTTACATGTTACCAAATATTGACATTTGTTCAAATGATGACTATAAGTGATTCCTGAAAAGTTCTCCTTTCTTTTACTTTAACATAAATTGTTTATGTGGTAAAGTCATCTCTGGACCAGAGTGAATCTGAGGAGTGAGTTTGGGCTCAGTCACATTCCAGCTTTATACTTTGGACAACTAGCTTATTTGTCTGAGCCTCAGCTTTCTCTGGTACTTAATGGATATCACACTGTATGGGGTTGTTCAGAAATACAAATGATATAAGTGAATGTGTTTTCTACTGAAAGAATATTCACTATAATATCAGCAAAGGTTATTTCTGCATAATATCATTATAAATATATATATTTTTTACTTTCTTCACTATGTTCATCTATACTTCTCAGGTTTCCGTGGAAAACTAGATGGAGAACTGCCTACGGTCTCCTGGAGTCAAGGTGAGACAACAAAACCTGGAGTGCTGAAAAGACTAGAGTTAGACCTTGTTAAACACATAAACGTCAGCTCAAGACCAGTGAGCACAGGAGAGTAAGGAGACAGCACCACCGAATCCCATTGGCATTCTACCATAGAAGTTCATATATTAAATCCAGGGAGTCAGAACAAAGCAATTTAAGAAGCAGAGGCCAACAAGAAGAGCCTCACAAACAATGGGAAGACAAAGAAACAATTCCCAAATGAAAGGAAAGGAGGAAGTCTCAGAAAGAATAGTAACCGAAAAAGAGGCAACTCAACTATCAGATACTGAGTTCAAAGCAATGGTCATCAGGAAGCTAACTGAGCTCTCTGAGCTCAAAGAGAACTACCAGAAACTACAAGGAAACTACAAGGAACTCACTGCAAACTATATAAACATGAAAAAGGAAATAGAAAATATCAACAAGAGCCAAGAGAAAATGAAGAATACAATTTCTGAATTGAAGAACACAGTAGAAGGAATGAAAAGCAGACTTGATGAAGCAGAGGATCGGATCAGCGAGCTGGAGGATAAAGTAGAAAAAAACACGCAGAAGGAGCAAGAAAAGGAAAAGAGGCTCAGAAAGAATGAAGAGGCAATAAGGGAAATGCAGGACAACATGAAACGTAACAATATCCGTATAATAGGAATACCAGAAGGAGAAGAAGAAGAGCAAGGGATAGAAAACCTGTTTGAAAAAGTAATGATGGAAAATTTCCCTAATCTGAGGAGAGAAAAAATCACGCAAATCCAGGAATCACAGAGAGTCCCAAGCAAGAGGAACCCAAAGAGACCCACTGCAAGACACATCATAATTAAAATGGCAAATTTCCAAGACAAAGAGAGGATCTTAAAGGCAGCAAGGGAGAAAAAGGAAGTAAATACAAGGGAGCCCCAATAAGGTTAGCAACTGGCTTCTCAATGGAAACGCTCCAAGCCAGAAGAGAATGGCAAAAAATATTCCAAGTACTGAGAACCAGAGGCCTGCAACCAAGACTACTTTACCCAGCAAGGCTCTCAATCAAGATAGAAGACCAAATAAAGAGTTTCCCAGACAAAAGAAGTCTAAAAGAATACAGCTGAACCAAACCAGCTCTGCAAGAGATGCTAAAGGGACTGCTTTAAGGAAAGGAAGGAAAAGAGAAAGACAGAGGAACACAGGTAGGAAATAATGGCAATGAATAACTACCTATCGATAATAACCTTAAATGTAAATGGATTAAATGCTCCAATCAAAAGACATAGAACAGCTGAATGGATAAGAAAACATGACCCACACATATGCTGCCTACAAGAGACCCATCTCAGGACAAAAGACTTACACAGACTGAAAGTGAAGGGCTGGAAACAAATTTTCCAAGCAAACGGACAGGAAAAAAAAGCAGGGGTAGCAATACTCACATGAGACAAAATAGACTTCACAAAAAGGGCCATAAAGAGAGACCCAGAAGGTCACTTCATAATACTCAAAGGAAGAATCCACCAAGAAGACATAAACATTATAAATATATATGCACCCAACATAGGAGCACCCAAATACATAAAGAAAATCTTGGAGGATTTCAAGAAAGATATTGACAGCAACACAATTAGAGTAGGGGATTTTAACACCCCACTATCAAAAATGGACAGGTCTTCCAAACAAAAGATCAACAAAGATATTGTGTCACTTAACAATACCCTAGAGGAAATGGACTTAACTGATATATACAGAGCTTTTCATCCCAAAGAAGCAAAATACATATTCTTTTCAAGTGTCCATGGAACTTTTTCAAAGATAGACCACATGATAGGACACAAAGCAAGCCTCAACAAATTCAAGAAAATTGAAATCATATCAAGCATCTTCTCTGACCACAAGGGTCTGAAACTAGAAACCAACCCCAAGGGTAAAAACCCAAAACACTCAAAAACATGGAGACTGAATAGCATGCTATTAAACAATGAATGGGTCAAGAACGAGATTAGGGAAGAAATCAAAAACTTCCTGGAAACAAATGAAAACGAACTCACAACAACCCAAAACCTATGGGACACAGCAAAGGCAGTCCTGAGAGGGAAGTTCATAGCAATACAGGCCTACCTTAAGAAGTTAGAAACAGTTCAAACAAACAACCTAACCCTATGCCTACAAGAACTGGAGGAACAACAACAAAGACAGCCCAGAGCAAGCAGAAGGAAGGAAATAACCCAGATCAGAGCAGAACTAAATGACATAGAGACTAAAAGCACAATTCTAAGGATCAATGAATCCAGAAGCTGGTTCTTTGAAAAGATAAACAAAATCGACAAGCCTTTAAGTAGGCTTATCAAGAAGAGAGAGGATCCAAATAAACAGAATTAGAAATGAAAGTGGAGAGATTACAACTGATACCACAGAAATACAAAGGATCGTAAGAAATTACTATGAAGACCTGTGTGCTAAGAAATTTGAAAACCTAGATGAAATGGACACATTTCTAGAAAAATATAATCTTCCAAAACTGACTGAAGAAGAGGCAGAAAACCTGCACAGACCAATATCAGCAAAGGAAATTGAAGCAGTCATCAAGAAACTCCCATCACACAAAAGCCCTGGACCAGATGGCTTCACAGGAGATTTCTACAAAGCATTTAAGGAAGAACTAACCCCTATCCTTCACAGACTATTAGAAAAAATCCAAACTGATGGAAGACTCCCAAACTCTTTTTATGAAGCCAACATCATCCTAATCCCAAAACCAGATAAAGACACAACGAAGAAAGAAAACTTCAGGCCAATATCGCTGATGAACATAGACGCTAAAATTCTCAACAAAATATTAGCAAACCGCATCCAGCAATATATTAAAAGGATCATCCACCATGACCAAGTGGGATTCATCCCAGGGATGCAAGGATGGTACAATATTCGCAAATCAAAAAACATAATACATCACATCAACAACAGCAAAGACAAAAATCACATGATCATATCAATAGATGCGGAACAAGCGTTCGATAAGATACAGCATCCATTTCTGATAAAAACACTGAGCAAAGTGGGAATAAAGGGAGCAGTCCTCAACATAATTAAGGCCATATATGAGAGACCTACAGCCAACATCACACTCAATGGACAAAAACTTAGAGCTTTCCCACTAAGATCAGGAACAAGACAAGGATGCCCTCTCTCACCACTACTATTCAACATAGTATTGGAAGTCCTAGCCACAGCAATCAGACAAGAAAAAGAAATAAAAGGCATCCAAATTGGAAAGGAGGAAATGAAACTGTCACTGTTTGCAGACGACATGATAGTGTACATGGAAAACCCTATAGACTCCACTCAAAAACTACTCGACCTAATAAATGAATTTGGCAAAATAGCTGGATACAGAGTCAATACCCAGAAATCAAAGGCATTCCTGTACACCAACAACGAAACTGCAGAAACAGAAATCAGGAAAAAAATCCCTTTCGATATAGCAACAAGAAAAATAAAGTACCTAGGAATAAACCTAACCAAGGAGGTAAAAGACCTGTACTCAGAAAACTACACAACACTGAAGAAAGAAATTAAGGAAGATACAAACAAATGGAAGCATGTACCATGTTCATGGATTGGAAGAATTAACATCATCAAAATGGCCATACTAACCAAAGCAATTTATAGATTCAATGCAATCCCTATTAGAGTACCCATGACATATTTCACAGATATAGAACAAACATTGCAGAAATTCATATGGAACCATAAACGACCTCGAATAGCAGCAGCAATTTTGAGAAAGAAGAACAAAGCAGGAGGGATCACAATACCTGATATCAAACTGTATTACAAGGCCACTGTAATCAAAACAGCCTGGTACTGGCATAAAAACAGGCACATAGACCAATGGAACAGAATAGAGAGCCCAGAAATAAACTCAAACCTATACGATCAATTAATATTTGACAAAGGAGGCAGGAGCATAAAATGGAGCAAAAACAGCCTCTTCAACAGATGGTGTTGGGAGATCTGGACAGCTACGTGCAAAAAAATGAAACTCTATCACCAACTTATGCCATACACGAAAATAAACTCAAGATGGATAAAAGACTTAAATATAAGTTGTAACACCATAAAAGTCCTTGAGGAAAACATTGGCAGGAAAATCTCAGACATTCCACGCAGCAACATCCTCACAGACACATCCCCTAAAGCAAGGGACATAAAGGAAAGAATAAACAAATGGGACCTCATCAAAATAAAAAGCTTCTGCAGGGCTAAAGAAAACAGCACCAAATTACAAAGAGAACCAACAGTATGGGAAAATATATTTGCCAATGATACCTCAGACAAGGGCCTGATCTCCAAAATATATAAAGAACTAACACGACTCCACTCCAGGAAGACAAACAACCCAATTAAAAAATGGGCAAAGGACTTGAACAGACACTTCTCCAAGGAAGACATACAGAGGGCCCAGAGACATATGAAAAGATGCTCAGCATCACTAGCCATCAGAGAGATGCAAATGAAAACCACAATGAGGTATCATCTCACACCAGTCAGAGTGGCCAACATAAACAAATCCACAAACAAATGTTGGAGAGGATGTGGAGAAAAGGGAACCTTCGTGCACTGTTGGTGGGAATACAGACTGGTGAGGCCACTGTGGAAAACAGTATGGAATTTCCTCAGAAAACTAAAAATGGAACTGCCCTTTGACCCAGCAATTCCGCTGCTGGGATTATACCCTAAGAACACTGAAACACCAATCCAAAAGAATCTGTGCACCCCAATGTTCATAGCAGCACAATTTACAATAGCCAAGTACTGGAAGCAACCGAAGTGCCCATCAGCAAACGAGTGGATCCAAAAACTATGGTATATTTACACAATGGAATTCTACGCAGCAGAGAGAAAGAAGGAGCTTATACCCTTTGCAACAGCAGGGATGAAACTGGAGAGCATTATGCTAAGTGAAATAAGCCAGGAAGTGAGGGACAAATACCATATGATCTCACCTTTAACTGGAACATAAGCAATAGAAGGAAAAAGCAAACAAAATATAACCAGAGTCATTGAAGTTAAGAACAATCTTACAATAGCCAGGGCGGGGTTGGGGGGTGGGGGCGGGGACAGTGGGTAGAGGGGATTACAGGAACTACTATAAAGGACACATGGACAAAACTAAGGGGGAGGGTGGAGAGGGGGGAGGGAGGTGGGTTCAGCTGGGGTGGGGTGGAGGGATGGGGAGAAAAGGCATACAACTGTAATTGAATAACAATAAAAAAAAAGGAAAAAAAAAAGAAAACTAGATGAAAAAATAACATTTCCTTATAAATTATAATGCAAATTTTAGAAGTTATTTTTATTTAATGAATTAGGTTGGGAAATCTAATAAAATACTTTTGAGAGAGGGCTAATTTGAGTTTGGTACACCAGAGAGGGCAGGTATAAGTGGCGAAGGCTCACTAATCATATGTCCTTGAATGGATCACTTAACCTCAGTGATGCTCAGTTTTATCATCTATAAAGCAGTAATATTAAGTCTTACCTAAAATATATATTATAATAATTAAATGTATTTAAAAGCATTTATCACAGGACCTGACACATATTAGGTGTTCAATATGTTTGTTCTCTATACTTGGTAGGAAAGAAGGAAGGAAGGAAAGAAGGAAAAAAGGAAGGGGAAGGGAAGAAAGGAAAGGAGGGAGGGAGAGAGAGGAGGGAAGGGAGAAAGAAAAGAGTTTATAGCTTGATAAACCCACCCTGCCTAACTTAGTGTATTGATAGTTCTTAGTTGAGAGAGCTCTAATTTAGAATGTATAGAGCATTCTAAATTTCTCAGATAAAAACATGTGTCATCTGTTTCATGTCTCTAGAAAATGTGAAGTCAATATTTGAGTTAGTGGAAGAAATTAAATGGATGTGGAAATATTTAACAAGTTTCAACAAGAAAGTAGTTGGCAAATGATGATACAGAGAGCAACAGAGTACTTGCCTTTAAAACATTTTTTGCAAAATTTCAGAAAGATAAATCAATTAATCCCTTGCCTGTTAGGTACACAGAATAGCAAAGCTAACAGACCCAAGGTAAACCCAAGTGCCATTACTCACCTAAAAGTAAAGCCACCTGAGGAAATGCAATTTAAAAAAAATACCAGCAGATTACAGTTTAAATACTACTTAGCTGACTGGGTTTAGGATCTTTGTCTGGTTAGCACGTAAAGTCCTAGACTCTCATTGATGAAAGAGCCCACAGATAGAGCCCAAAACCAACTTGCCTCATTTTAGAGATGGGGGAATGGTACCCAGAGAAAAAGAAATGTTATACTCAAGGACCTTTTGCTAGTTACGAGTGTTGGAACTCAAGCCCAGAACCCTGGAATCACAATCTCCTTCTTTTTTTTTTTTAAGGTTCCAAGTCAGATTGTTATTGTGGTGGTTGTTGTGATTGTTGTGATTCTATTATAGTTGTCCCAATTTTCCCCTGTTGCTCTCCCCTTCCCTATCCATCCCCAGTTCCCACAATCAATGTCCACCCTTTTGTCCATGTTCATGGGTCATTTATACATTTCCTTTGGCTATAATCTTTCCCTTCTTTCCCCCCTTATCCTCCTTCCCATCTGGTCTCTCTTTTTAACTCCTACTATTTGGAACTTAATGTCCAGGGAACACAAAAGAATGAAGAGTACCTGCTTGGGCCTGCAGTTATTCTCAAGGTCATTAGAAGAAAGATGTCTTTACTGCTGTTCCCCTCTCTCTCTCCTCCCATTTACTTTTATGGAAGCTTCTCTGTGAGTCTCACCTGGGATATGGCTCCCCAGGACTGAGTCTTTCCTCCCAACAAAGTTCCCTGACACTCATTCATTCAACACATCTTTCATGAACACATCTTTCCTATTTACTCACCTTAAATGCTTGCTTTGCAGGGTGTTTCAACCCACAAGTACAAGGGAAAAGTAAAGGCAGAAATGGGAAAGCAAATTTCAAAGTCAACAGCTAAAGATGAGAAGCAGGAAAAAAATCCAGTGGGTTGAGGAAATGGTTCAGAACTAATCATGGGTGGGTGAGTGTGGTTTGAGTCCTAGGGCAGATGGTGGTGCTCAAAGGAAACAAGGTGACCAGACATATGCCTCTCTCATGAGATGCTGTGGATTTGTGCATTGCACAAGTATGTGGATATAGGAGGATAACCTGGGAAAATGAGAAATTTATAGTAGCTTGTTTATCATCTTGTTTTGATTTCAGTAATGTTACATGCACTTTTAAAAAATTTTTTATTGTTGTTCAATTACAGTTGTCTCCATTTCCCCCCTCCGTTGCTCTCCCCTGCCCTGCCTACCTCCCTTCTCCCACATTCAATCTTCCCCCCGTTGTCCATGGGTCCTTTTTGCATGTTCCTTGAATTGACCCTTCCCCTTCTTAAAATTGTATTTGTATTCATTTTACCATGGTAATAAGGAAAACAAAGTCAAACCAACTATCTTTTGGGTTAAAATGTCCTGGTCAGTAAGGTCTGGCCAATATAGCTTCACTTCTTCACATTAATTAAATGTTTCTCTGTGCAGGATAAAGTGGTTGAGCCAACAAAAATTAGATGCCCATTCTCTGAGCTGCTCTTAGGCATAAATAGGCTGATAAGAAATGGACCACTGTCTCTTGCTTAACTATCTCAGGTGACATAGAGCAGTTATAAGTAGGAGGACTATGGGCCCTGCAGAGGCCTGGATCATCATACTCACCTAGTGAAATGTAGTTTCCCCCAAGGAGGGTGGTAATCAGACTGAATAATAGCTATAGTGTACACACTCACTTCTCCAAGTCTGGTCCTTAGGCCAGCAGTCTTGGCATCATTTATGAGCTTCTTAGAAATGCAAAATTTCCCTCAGACCTACCAATCAGAATCTGCATTTTATTAAGATCCCCTGGTGATTTGTATGTGCATTGAAGTACGTGAAGCTTTGGCATCATCATCATCATCATCATCATCATATCATCATCATCATCATCAACTAACATTTATTCAGTGTTTATTGTTGCTCACTGCTCTGCTAACCAATATAAACATTCTCCTGTTGTAAAATGGGTGTCCTCAAATGCCAAAGAGCTACAGGTGGAGAAAATGCTCAGGAACCCCTAACAGCTGATTCTGTGTTTTAAACCAGGTTTGAAAAACTGTTACCTGGTTCTGGCCTGAGGACCAGAAAAGGTCAGGTGTCTCTAAACCTTCCTTGAAATGAGGACATTTAATGTGTAGGCTGTTTGAGTCAGTTGTTTGGGAATGTTGGTATAACTCCCAAATATAAAAGGACTGGGATTCAACATAATGCTGAATGTGCTAGCCAGTGCAAAAAACGAAAGAAAAGGCATAAAGATATAAAGGGCGAAATAAAACTTAAAACTGTCCCTATTTGCAAATGACATGATAGTCTATATAGAAAACCCCAAAGAATCTTCCTAGAGCAAACAAGTAAATTCAGCCTGGTGGCAGGATACCACATACAACAAACAAAAACAAACAAACAAACAAACAAACAGTGGAGTAGCAGAAAAATGAAGATAAAGGAATCCAACTGGACTTCATCTTGAATAAAACAGTGCCCCAGAAACTGGGCTAGCACTCTGGGGGTCTTAGAAAGCCATACTTGCTCCTCTCCTCTGTGTGCACACTACCCTTCATATAAAATTGTAGATCCTTTAGGAAATGTATCAGGGACTTCACCCAATCTTACTTTGAACAAAGACAGTTGTGTGGTCTTATCCCACCTAAAAGTGTGATCCTAAAAGTCCTCCTAAAAGTGTGATCTTGTTGGATGCTTCCGCAAATCTCTGAAATACAGGTACTATTATCATCCCAACTTTCAGACAAGTTAACTGAGGCTCATGGAGACTAAACAGGTTGCCCAAGATTACACAGCTCGTATAAGTCAGAATCAGAATCCAAACCCAGCTCTATTCTAGAGTCTGTGCTCTTAATTATCTTCCAGTTTTGGTCAGTCTTTGTTTTTCACAGATATGTAAAAAAAAGTTTTAATTCAACTACAGCATCTCTGATTCATGAGTTTTTCTTTTAAATTTTAATAGGAAGAGAGCGGTACAATAAGATCTGCCTCATGAAGAGTACTCTTAAAAAGAAAAATAATTGAAATATCAGATCTCTCTCCTTGCCAAAAAAAAAAGTCATTACACTATTGTGTCTTACCAATAAAATTGAATTTTGAATATTAGAGCGGGAAGGCCTTTCAGAATCATTTAGTCCACCTTCAATTTATAAACAGGGAAACAGGCCCATAGAAGGGTGGCTCATCCTGCATGGTTCATAAGCTCTCACTCCCATGTACATGCCCAAAAGGAAGTCACCACAAGATTTCCAACTGTAGGTTTAAAAAACAATTCCTTGAATACAGTGTCCTAGGAGCCTCAAAGCTCTTACATATGTCAAGCTCAAATTCTGCTTCCCTGTAACTCCCTCCCCATCAGTCCTGGCTTGACTTTTTGGAGACATATTCAGACATTCTTCAGACATTCCCATTTTAAAGCCAAGAAAATATCTGAGTTTGGGGTATAAATGTAGCTCTCTTATACCTCCAATTTTTTCATTTCCTCATAACTTATGCAACTTCAATCTATGCTACATAATGACAGTTTACACTGTCTGCTTCTCTATGGCCCAGCTGAAATTGTCCTGTTCTTGAGTGACCAAAGCAATGCAATCTGTCCCAGTTGACTTGTGAGGAATACATACATGGAGCCCTCAAGCAATATTTTCCAAAATTGCAAACTGAGCAAAGCTCTAGATCCAAAAAAAAGCCGGAGTTACTTGAGAAAGAAATGGATGCTTATAAGAACTTGCTCTCTTTTGTAAAAACTCATTTTCCATTACTCTTTACAGTTGATCTGTGTAGGAAACACCTTATAAGGTACCTTATTGAACTGAGGTTTCTGTCTCAATATGTGTACATGTATGGACTTTAGAGATCTGAAACCATGCTCTAAATGTGCCTTACTGTCATTCATGGCAAACTTACTACTGCAGCTTGGCTATAGAATCCAGAATCTCTGAGTGGAAGGGAATGAAAAAGGCATTGTCCACTTGAACCACCCACCAATGCAGGATTTTTACCTACAATACCTGAAATAAGCATCCATTAGGTCTGACTTCTGTCCCCCCTCCAGCTCCATCCCCCCTCTTCTCTCAGCACACAAGGACTTGAAAGGGTAACTGGATCAAGGTAAGACTGTAGGGAGGTGAGATATTTTACCCTCTCAAAGTTCTTCAGTTACCTCCCCTTCCTTTTTAGCCACACTTCACAAAAGCTCTATCCTTTCTTCCTCTACTTATTTCTTAACTTCTAGAAGCCTGGCTCTTAGAAATCTACCAATATACTCCTGAATGCAAAACCCAGTTATATTCCTATTCCTCAAGTTCCCAGGCACTTCAGTTCTGAGACTTCTGACAATGCCCTCATTCTTGAATCTTTTTTTAACTTCAAGAACACTCCATACTTTCACTTTTCCTTTAACCCCCCTGCCACATCCCTGCATTTTCATTGTTTCCTCTTTCTTTCTAACTGCAAATGTGGCTACTGTCTAACATACTCTTCTTAGAACAGTCAATTTCTCCTTAGATTCACAAATCCCTGTTATGAAGATAATTTATCACTCCTAATCTCCAGCACAGATCTCTTTTGGAGCTCTAACCTCATACATATTGGACATTTCTACCTGGATGTCACACTGACATCTCAAACTCAACATGTCCAAAACCATGTTCATCTTAGCTTTACCTCTGAAATCTGATAGTCACATCATGTTACCTATCTTAGTTTATAATACTAACATCATCTAGTGACTCAGGAATAAAATCCCAATCATCTAA
This sequence comes from Desmodus rotundus, assembly GCF_022682495.2. Taxonomy (NCBI): domain Eukaryota; kingdom Metazoa; phylum Chordata; class Mammalia; order Chiroptera; family Phyllostomidae; genus Desmodus; species Desmodus rotundus. The sequence continues at coordinate 55,006,721 of NC_071400.1, forward strand.
ACTAACTTATTTCTTTCATCTCTTACATTGTCACTGTTATCAAGTAGAGTTGATTCTACTACCTGTTCAATGTTTCTCCTCCATTCTTTTGTTAATGCCACCACCTTAGTTTTTAAGATCTAGAATTCAGGGATGTCCAACCTTTTGGCATCTCTGGGCCACATGGGAAGAAGAAGACTTGTCCTGGGCCACACATTAAATACATTGCAACATGTAATCAAAAAAATCTCATAATTTAAAAAATAAATTTATAATTTTGTGTTGGGCCACATTCACAGCCATCCTGGGCTGTGTGCAGCCCATGGGCTGCAGGTTGGACACCCTTGAAAAGCCTCCTAATTAATATTTCAGTTTCAAATCTCCTACCTACAACTTTTAGAATAATTGTCATGAATTCCACATTGATCTTGTCATTCCTGTGTTCAGACATTTTAAACTCCCCATTGTGTGGCTTATGTGTTAGCAAACTTTTCTGTAAAGAGCCAGATAGCAACTATTTTGGCTTTGTGGGACATAGACCTCTGGTACATGAAAAAAGCAATAGATAATTTTTAAACCAAAGAGCCTGGCAGTGCTATAATATAATTTTAGTTACACAAACAGGCAGCCAACAATATGTCACCCAAGGATCCTAGTTTGCCTACTCCTAGTTTAAAAAGAATAAATTAAATTTCCAGAAGTTTGGCATTAAAAGTCCACCATAAATCTATAGCCCCTTACTTCTCAACATAAAGCTTGTTCTCTAAAAAAACTGTGGATATATTGTAGTTGTGTCAACATACTTTGTCAACCCCATGCCGTTTCCCATGTTGTTTCCTGCAATACTCTGTCATGCAGTTACTCTGTGTCTCCAGAGGCTTTGGAATGTGGAACAGTAGATGTACTGTCTACTTTCAATGGCCAGATATCAAAGCACACTGATAAAGAAACACATCATTTAGGAAGTTCATGAGCCAGGACTCTGTAGGCTGCTCACATTAAAATACAAATTCAGCATTGTTGATGAACCCAAAATATTGGCCTGATGATTTAACTCATGCATCATAGAAATAAGAGACTTAGCATTAAGTTCCCCAATGTTGACATTGAGATTAAGGAGGGTAACTGGCATAGGGGAGACGTTTTGCCTTCAAATGAAATGTAATGTTTGTTAAGAACAATCTAACAATAGCCAGAGGGGAGTGTGGAAGGGACAGTGGGAAGAGGGGATTACAGGAACTACTATAAAGGACACATGGACAAAATCAAGGGGGAGGGTGGAGGTGGGGGAGGGAGGTGGGTTCGGCTGGGGTGGGGTGGAGGGATGGGGAGAAAAGGCAGACAACTGTAACTGAATAACAATAAAAATTTAAAAAAAGAAATGTAATATCTGTATATTTTCTGTGTGGTGAATTCCTTTTTTCCCACTTGCTTATGTTTCCAATATGTTTTCTTTTACAGATGAATATATTTCTACTTCTTCAAAGAATACCACAAATGTGTAAGAAACACACAAAGATGACTGTAAATTACAAACATGAAAGTCAGTAATTATTCTTTATATGCTTTCATATATAATTTTACCAGATGTATTTTCATAACTATTACCTGTAAACCACAGCAGATTTACTTCCAAAGGACTGTCAAAAGCTAAACAAATTCAGTGTAAAATTCCAGTATTGACTACTGAATAGAAGATAAATTCAAGATATACTAATTCAAAAGGATTTCCAACTGGGTATAATCTACTTAGTTAAAGAGCAAATAACCATAGCATCCACATTTGGCACACACCAGAGGCACTCAAGTACTGAAGTTCACAAAGAATACTTTTAGCACTGGATTTTCTGATATTCTTTGATATCTCTTTATCAAATTATGAAGAACTGCCTTAACTTTTAATATCTAATTCTTGATGAAAGTGAACAATCATTATCAATTTCAAGTTTGATTCTAATAAGCAATAGCACCCCAAAGAAAGGTCCATCCCTTGGGACAATCCTATTGAACACAAAATTGAGTATATTTTATGCATTTCAGTGATTGTTTTTAGGTCTTCATAACAAATTCCAGAGTATACCCAATGCTTTTTAAATTGAACTAATCTAAATGGCACAACAAACAAAATATGGTGTTTGTTAAATTGATTCAAACTACAAAAAACCTAGGAGAATATCAGCAAGATTCTCTGAGACTAAAAAAATAAGTGGGAAGAACTTAGATATGGGGCCTAGAACAAAAACCATTATGAACAAACTTTGGGAGAGAATGCAGAAGTACTGTCTGACAGCAAAAAAAGCACTGATACTTTGAGGATTTTCTGATCTAATTTTTTAAAAGACTTTTATTTATTTATTTTTAGAGAGAGTGAAAGGGAGGGAGAAAAACGTCAATGTGTGGTTGCCTGTCACACACCCCCTACTGGGGACCTGGCCTGCAACCCAGGCATGTGCCCTGAGTGGGAATTGAACTGGTGACCCTTTGGTTTGCAGGTCAGCACTCAATCCACTGAGCCACACCAGCCAGGGCCTGATTCAATTTTTTGAATTAATACTCCAAGCATAACCTTTAGAGAGGAAAACCAGAATGCCCTGACCTAGAAATAAGGGTAGGGAATCCATGAAACATGTATCAAGCATCCACACGTTAAAGTAAGCTGAATTTAACAGCTTATTTGGAAAAAAGTACTCCAAATCTACTGATGTACCTTAAAAACTCTAAAAAATATGACACACCAACACCACTGCTGGCAATGACATCCTATTGACCTGCCATCAGCTTAGTCTTCTGTTGGGAACCGCCCTGCCTGGTTTCAGAGACTGTAACCCCCATGGTTAAGGCTGAGTCAGAGTTGGGACCATAAGCCACTAAGGAGACAAAGCTTATCTCCCTGGCAGGTGGGCCACCCCTGCCTACTTCACCCTGCTTGGCCCTGAGCTTGGCCAGTTAGCCAATGACGGGTAAGAATCCTCAAGGGAGGATCAACCTAAGACAGGCTCTGGTCACCAGGAATAAACTCGCAGGGAAGGACTCGGGGGGCTGTGGAAAAAGGGGGTGATGGACTCTCGCCCCTCAGCTTTGAAATAGCCTGAGTCCTCATTCCGTCTGCAAGAAGTCTCCTAATCTCTTGGCTGCCTTACTTCCCTTGCCTGACTTAAGCCTGAAGCAATAACAGAGGGCAGTGCAGTCCTGTGCTGGGAGGGGCGGATTCCCTGGGGAATCAGGCCTAACAAAAATACATACATTCCTGTGAAACCTACTTAATTTGTACCCTCAGTTTAAGAGATAAGGGTCCAGACCTGAGATGAGTCTGGCGCATAAAGTTTTATGGCCCTCTAACTAATTGGCTGTAACTCAGAATAAGCCCTCAAAGTTCTCTGTAAATCTTGTATTGTTTAACCCTTACTGACTGATAATGATTGATGAGCTTTATCTGTATTCCTATGCGAATAAACCTAATAAAAGCCCCTAGAGAGAGAGGATCGGGGCCCTTCTCCCCTTGAGAGAAGCGGCCACCTTTCCTCCCCAAGCAGATCATGTCTTAGTAGTCTTTTTCTTCATCCGTGGTGGACCAGGGGGCTGCGTTAAAGCCCCCTGACAGTCTTCCATCTAAGTCTTAACTTCACGCTATGCTAGTGTGATTAGGAAATTTTGTGTATAGCGATGTGTTTTTATAGGCATGCATTGCTATTTGTCTTGGACAGATCTTGGACATCATTAAGTGGAAATGATTTATAGAGCCAACAGTATTAGTTTTGCTTCAATTTCTTCAAGGCACTAGATTGTGCTAATACATACAATTTTTTTTTCTGCATTAATGCAGTTTCTTAACTGGATGTTTCCATTTTTACTTCTGGAATATTTACCTTTATTAAATACTTTTAAGTAGAACTCCCTATTTTCTAATGATGAACATAATTATGGGAAAACTAATATATGAGATTTTTCAAAGTACACTCCTTTTCAGAAATGCATGAGAAGAAGCTACTTATTTCTCAGAAATAGTATGAGAATCAACTCTGATGTTAAAATACTGAGACTCCACAATCCTTCTCCATTGAAGTTCAAAAAGTCTGTACAGTGTATGGTAAAGCAAGAATGTCCAGGAATAGTTGGAAGAGCCCTTGGTAAATCACATTCCAACTTCTTTATGGAGAGGGTACAATGGTAGCCATCGTGGATCTACAACAAGGGAATGATAAGCTTGGAAGGAGGTAGAATGAAGAATTCCATCACTCTCACAACCCTCCCAGTGGAGGGCATCGTGGTACTGAGTGATTAAATGGAATCTTTCCAAGGAAGACTAAAGCAGAGAATTATAAAAAGCTAAAATATAGACATGAAAGGTCATTTTCCCTCTTCTGTTTCTGAGCTTTGTTTGTGGGGAAACTTCTTAGAGGTACATTTGACCTTGGACACCTAAGACAGAACAAGGTAAGTCCCAAATAGGAGATGGTAGGATTCCCAAAACTGCATATAGGCTTTAAAGACAGAGAGAGAACACAAGGATAAGTTTTCATTCTAGATTGCCCATCCCAAGTCATAAGAAAAGCAAATAGGGTTCCAGAGGGAAAATGTGGCTTAGTGATGAAAACATACTTAGCTAGAATGTCTTCTGCCTGTGTTCAGTCTCCCAGAAGCCTTAACTCTGTGAGTTCCAGGCAGGAAGCACCATCAATGGAAAGAGGGGCACCCTCCCCAAAAGTCCGCATTCAAACTCTGGAAACCTTCACCCTAAACTGTACCCTGGTGGTATAAAGTTCAGCCTGGGTTCTAACCAAAAAAAAAAAAAAAAAAAAAAAAAAAAAAATGAGCACCTAGGAAGAACATAGTGTACTTATTTTGCTGCAACAATATAATTCCAACACTAATTCAGCAATCCCTATGCACAGCAATTATAGGTTTTGAAAAAGGCACAGGATGGAATTTTTAAAAATAACATCTTACTGACTTTCAAAATAGCTGTTACTGTTATTAAACTGTTACTATTACTCACAATTTGTGGAATTTGCACACAGATTTTTTTTTCTGCAGGAAGTTTTCATTGTGCCTGATATGGCTAAAGACAAATGGATATTATGAGATTATATTGAAAATTGTTCACAATTGGCCACCAGCTCAATCTGAGACCTTTACCAAGTTGCTAAATTTGCTTTTCAACTTCATGTTTTTAAGAAATGTAAAAAATGCAACACAAACTGAAGAGATGTTTTCACAAAATGTTGAGGTGGATATACATTAAAGTTCAAATTTGTTATAGCACTCCCCTTATTTTTTAAGCTATTTTTCTTGCCTGGTGCTTTTATCTAGTACAAGGTTATCTACAATTATATATATATATATATATATATATATATATATATATATATATATATATATATATATATATATATAACAAGGTTATTGTAAATCATGTTTTCAGTTGGCATGGTGCTTTCTATTTTAAAAGAGTAAATGCAATTCCCTCTTTAAGAAAATCATTTTTCTCTAAGGAATTGGTATACACATGAGGTACCACATATCCCATGGAGGTCTTCTCGATGGGGGAAATTCTAGGTGAACCAGAAAGAGGGGAAGATTTAGAATTGCATTGCCTCCCTTTTATTTCACATTTGCCACTATCACAGCTTTATTAGACACCATGATTAACATTTCTATAATTTTTGGGTTACATGTAATTATCGTGAAAAATGTTCGTTTTTATTTTTCAAAGAAAATACATGCAGACATACAGAGAAGTCAGAAACAGACTTGTGTGCTGGTCCTTGTCCTAGATGCTTCTTCTTATTCACTCTGCCTGCACAAGGCACTATGAGTGATCCTGTACATCTTGGTGGCAAAGTTTGTATGGTTCCTCTGCTTTGAACATATATCACTGAGATCTACTAGTTGTCAAGGGGGAGGGTGTCAAGGTGATTAAAACCCCCAAGACACCACATTATTTGTCTGCTCCATTTGTCGCCAGCATTCTAAGTTGTCCCTCCCAAACCCACAATTCAATTCCATGCTTCTCTAGGAGTGAATTTGGGATACTTAACTTCTGATTATGCCTGAATTGGTAACTAATGTAATTAGCCATTCCCTCACCCATTTTTTCTTTTTGTAACCAAGAATGAAGAACATCTATTTCCCAAGTTCAAGCACAGGGCCGCCAGGGCAGGTTGCAATTAATATGGTTATTGTTTATGAATGATCAGTGAGGAAGGTTCTTTCTGAAGCTGAGCACTGGAAACTTCTTGGACCACACAAGGCTGCTAATGGGGTCCAGGAGATTCTCACTGCACTTCAATGTCCTAAAAATATCTTACTCCCCCCATCCCACTTATAAGCATAGCTTCTAAACTACAATGTGAATAGACAGAGGGATTCAAAAGGAAATTAAAGCTTTCAACCATATCTAAACCACTGTTTCACAAATGAGATTCAGAGGACAAAAGATTCATGACGCCTTGTAGCAGAATTAGACCAATGCTTGAGATAAGCTTACTCAGCATTCCCCTGTGGCCATAACACAAGCCTGGCTCCTAAGGGGAAGCATATTCTGCCCTGGTCTTGGCTCCTCTGGCTTTATATAAGCTGTAGAAATGGTGGTATGAGATGAGAGATATGACTTGATCCCCATAGGTAACTTAGGAGAGAGTGGGGATGTTCAGAGAGTACAGAGATGATAAGTGCATTTTTTCCCCATAGTTTACTGTGGGAAACAACTTGGCCTGGTATTGGGGACTGTAGCCCTGCAAAGAGCAGGCCCTGAACGGGGCCAGTAAGTCTCTATGGAAAGCCAGGAGACGCAGGAAGCAGACAAGACCCGATACTGGCACATGAGGTTCCCGTAGGTAATCAGGCCTAAAGAATGCATTATTTCCTCTGAAGCTTGTCCTGCTAAGAATGTCTCTGGGTTAACGTATACCAGATGTTTAGGTTCAAAGCATAGGATGGTCTTGCCCTCCCTACTTTGTGGCCATCTGGCATCTTTCCGTCTAAGGGACTCTGACCTGAGGAAGATCTCTGTATTTCCTCAATTGTTATCTATAGATAATATCTGTTTTCTGTTAACTATAGCCTTTGGGCATTGATCAATGAGCTTTGCATGCATACTGTATACCCCTGCATATACTGATTCCAATAAAAGCCTCAGGAGAAGGTGAAGAGCTGCAAATAAGACACCACTCTCGAGGGAAGGTGAATGGCCAGAGGCAAACAGCCAAAGGCAATCTTTATTGTCCAAGCTTCTAATATATAGCCTTTTGTTATATAACTTTGTTACATAAAGTGTTTTTTCTTTTTATACACATGATTCCGTTATAGGCTGTAACATAGCAATCACTATGGTAGGTTTGTTATGTGTTCTTGGTACTAAGGTTACCTCTATAGTAACTTACTTCTGTATACCCAATGGGGTGAGCCTTAGGTTACTTCTATGGTAACCTGGGGTGAGACTGAGATTGCCTCTATGGAAACTTTACCTCAGCCAATAAGGGTTTGTTATATGGTCATGATTCCATTGGTTACAGAGCCAGCCTTGGTTATGGAGCATGTGGCCTTCCACAGCGTCCCTGTAACCAGGTTTTATGGTCTGTAACCAAGGATGAGGAATTTAGGTTTTGATCACAACAAGAAGGGACATCAGGGCTCTTCTCCTCTGAGAGATTAGCCAGCCTTTTCTCCACAAGCATATCTTGCATTGGTAGTCTCCTCCTATCCATGACTCTGGGGGACACCGTGGGGTGGTGCCCCCCTCAGTTTACTGTAGGATTCCATGTCTGCTGTGATTCCTCATCACATATTACCATGTTTGTAGGAAGTAATTCTTTGAGGGAATAAGATGTGGAGTTGAGTCCTACATCCAGGTTTGTTCAGGGTAAAGCAAGAGATGCAGGAGCCAGAAACGAAGTAAAAGTTCACATTTTCGTTACACAAAGAAATCAAAGGAATACTGGTTGGAAAGGAAGAAATCTCCATTTCATGCCATGATGGTGAAAGAGTTCTTTACATATACACAGGAATCCCTGGACCAGGTTGAAACAGGCATCTAGAGTGCCCCCCTGTACTTTGGCAGTGAGAATGTACATTAAGGCAAAACCTTCTCTTTCATCAAAGAGCCCAAACCCAACCAAGGCAGGGAAGATCAAGTCTTTATTGTACACCCCCAGAAAACTTGGGGTCACCTTTTTGTGTGATCTATCTGCTGGGTCTCATCTGCTAACTCATCTTGCTCTGCCATTTGGTTTCCCTGGAAGATGATTTTATAGACTCTTAAGTCACAAGATTGAGACAGTCTTTCTTTTAAAGCCAAACATCTGGATACTTGTAGATGTTTATAAAATGTTCTTGAAATTCCTCTGTATTTTCAAACTTTGAAACAAAATATGAGTGGGAATATTTCATCCCCATCCTTTCCCCATCACTCTGTCCCTGAGACTTATTCTCCTGGTCCAGTTGCCCCTGCAGGGGAGAATGTGTCTTTGACTGCAGTTGAAGAGTTGTCTCTCCCCAGCCCCTACTTTGGGGCTAGAGTGCAGGTGTCATCAAACCTATACCTTTTCTAAAGCATCTATGGTATGCAGAATAATAATGCCCTCCATCCCAAATATATCCATGTACTAATCCCCAAAACCTGGGATTATGTTGGGATATATGGCAAAGAGGGTTTTGCAGATGTGATTAAGTTAAGGATCTTGAAATGAGATATTATCGGATATCTGGGTGAACCCAGTGAAATAATAAGACTCCTTAAGTGAAAGAAAGAAGCAAAAGTGTCAGAGTTGGTGAAGGAGATGTAAATTTCACTGATGTGAGGAGGGCCATGAACCGAAGAATCTGGGCAGCTTCTAGAAGCTAAAAAAAAAAGTAAGAAAAATTATTCTCTCAATCCTCCAGAAGGAAGCAGCCTTTGACTTTAACCCAGTAAAACTCAATCTGAACTTCTTATATCCAGAATTGTAAGAGAATATATTTCCATTGTTTTAAGCCACTCAATTTGTGGTAGTTTCTTACAGCAGTAGTGGGAAATTAAAATATCTAGGCAGGCAAACTTGGAAAACATATACCTGTTAACAAAAGGAAACAAGATAAAGAAAATGCTTAATGCTCATTGAATACCTATTTTGTGCCAGGCATTTAACATGCATTATCTCATAGTCTTTTGTAACAATTCAATGAATTTATTCTATTTCTCAGATGAAGAAACTGAGTTTTAAAAGTGAAAAAACTGCCCTGGCTGGTGAGGCTCAGTGGTTGAGTGCTGGTCTGCAAATCAAAGGGTTGCCTGTTTGATTCCAAGTCTAGAGCACATGCCTGGGTTGCTGGCCAGGTCCCCAGTAGGGAGCACACAAGAGGCAACCACACATTGATGTTTCTCTCCCTTTTTCAATCCCTCCCCCTCTCTAAAAAAATTAAATAAATAAAGTATTTTAAAAATTAAATAAATAAAAGTGAAAAAACTTGCTTGAGATTTTATAGTTATTATGTGGCAGATCCAAAATTTTGTCACCTTTGTCTGACTCCAAAGCCACGGTCTATACTCTACTATGTTTTACCTTGAAAAATGAGAATAACAATATTTGTACATTCCACAGACATTTATTCAGTGCTTACTACATGGTAAGCATAGCATCAGGCCTCAAGGATGCTCTAATGAACAAGACACAATGTAATGCTTGCCCTTGGTGAAGCTTACAAACTAGGCTGTGGGGGGCAGGGGAAGGCAATCAAACATGCACATATATAATTGCAATGGCAAATACTGCTATGATGGAAAGGAATAGCATACTATGAGAGTAGGTAACAGGTGCATGATTTCCTCAAGTAAGCTAGTTGCTTTTGAAATCCGATCTGAAGGATGCATAGGAGTTACTCACTGTGTCATTCCCTAGCTAATATTGCTTTCATCAAACTGCTTTCCACAGCTACATCATGGGATCTGGAAGGTGAGAGCACGTAAGTTTTAGAACACAAAGCTATTAGTCCCATTTGGTAAGAAAAAGTCTAATAGAGCTACACACCTCTTCCAAGATCAGATGGGGCCAGTCATCAGCCCAGGTCCAGGTTGAAGGAACTCTGGTTTATGCTAGATGGTCAGGTGGTAAAGCCCACCTCCTGAAGGCAGCTCCTAAAAGTTTGGTTCCTCTGATTTTACCTGCCCATCTGCTTTGGTGGTATTCATACTCCCTAGTACCCAGTTTTCAATCCCAAACCTTGTTAATATTATATCTAAGCCATCCTCCTCACATTTCCACTCACCTCAGTCTTATCCTCAGCCCCATCCAACCTTTATTAACCACTCAATCATTTAGGAACCAGGTAGGGATGTTGACCTGTGTAGCCCTACCCCACCCTTTTTCACTGATGAATGATCCTCCTATATGTGGAATAAATGTCTTTACTAACCTATTGATGCATCTTCCAGTGGGATCCAACTAGAGTGAAAAAGAATAAAACTCAATGCTATGAGTGGATTTCTCTGCAGCAAATTGATGACCTCACAAGAATAAATGGATTCCTCTACAGAAAAGCAGTGAATGTTTAGACCTATGAGTGAGTGTAGCTAGCAGGATAGGTTGGTATGAAGAGCTTGGGCTTCAGATCCAGGCTGACTGGGTTCCAGTCTCCCTTCCACCATTAACTAATGCACAGCCTTAAAGCTGAGATGGAGCTGACTGTTCTTTCACCCCCTTGGCCACTAGGGTAAAGTAATCATATCTAACTGACCAGACATTTTCTAACTAGCAGAACATTGCCTTCCTCCTTTTCCAACCCGTTTGCATCCTTCAGGAAACTCCACCAATACCTCAAAGAAAACAATTTTTCTAGATAGAAGAAGACTCTTCATCAGTCAACAGTGGAAAAAGTAGCCTTATTGGGCCACTTAAACTCCTTGAACCATGGTTCCCAATCTGTAAAATGAGAGTAACATTCTATCTGGTATGAGGTTAAAATGAGAGGTTGTCTAAAAGTTTTTTTTTTTTTTTTTAATCTAGGAGGTGCCCCTTATAGCTAGATATTATACTTACATTTCCAGCAGAATTAAGTGGATTCCCTGGAGCATTTTCGACCTCAAATACATACCACCGCCCTGACAAGAGCTGTTCTTATGTAATGCAGAAAATAAAGGGAACCTTGGGAGTAGTTGCTAGTAGGTAGAAAAGCAGTGGTATTTGAAGTGTTATACACAGGGAGCTACAGGAGGATAAGCCCCACTCTCTGAGGTTAAAGTTAATACAAATCAGCATGTGGCAGAGGAGATAAGACTCAAGAAGAAACATCTTGCTTACAGCTTTGTGGATTTCTAAAGAATCCATAAAAACCCTAGACTACCTCATGGGAACTAGAATATAAATGTGAAGATGTAATTTACTCAATTGCACTGTGACTGGAGTGTCTGAAGCAACCATACAGCAACAGATGGGTAAGTCCTGCTTGGAGTCAAGCCAAAGAAGACAAATAGTTGCATTGAGTCCTGGGTCTGCAGCCCTGCTCAAGCCTGGAAGATCTGGTCATTGACAAAACAATCCTCTCTCATCTCAGTACTAGTATCATCAGGATGTAGAAGTTAATGACAATAAACCATGGAAGACTCAGGTTTCCTCTCTTCTTAGTCCATCTACACCAAGTAATCTTTTTTTTTTTTTGAGATTTTATTTATTTTTAGACAGAGGGGAAGGGAGGGAGAAAGAGGGAAAGAAACATCAATGTGTGGTTACCTTTCACATGCCCCTCACTGGGGAATTGGCCAGCAACACAGGCATGTGCCCTGACTGGGAATCGAACCAGCAATCCTTGGGTTGACAGGCCAGTGCTCAATCCACTGAGCCACACCAGCCAGGGCCCAAGTCATCTTCTGACAGAAGTTTTGCTACATTGTATACAGTTTCCTAAATGGCAGAAATTAGGGCTATATTTCTCAAATTATATTGTTGCATTGTAGTTTATACTATTAGGGTCTTTTCAACAAGAATTAGGCTTCAGGTTTGGTCTCCACACTTAATTCTGGAGTATCTTGGCTCAAAGCCACCCTAGTTACCATTTCTACCCTGGAGTCCTGTATTTCTTTAATCAACGGCCATTTGGTGACTACTTGTGGTTCTTTTTTTTTTTTAAATTTTTATTGTGATTCAATTACATCTGTATGCCTTTTCTCCCCATCCTTTCACCCCACCCCAGCTGAACCCACCTCCCTCCCCCACCTCCATCCTCCCCCTTGGTTTTGTCCATGTGTCCTTTATAGTAGTTCCTGTAATCCCCTCTCCTCACTGCCCACCCCCCCGGCTATTGTTAGATTGTTCTTAACTTCAATGTCTCTGGTTATATTTTCTTTGCTTTTTTCTTCTATTTATTATGTTCCAGTTAAAGGTGAGATCATATGGTATTTGTCCCTCACAGCCTGGCTTATTTCACTTAGCATAATGCTCTCCAGTTCCATCCAGGCTGTTGCAAAGGGTATAAGCTCCTTCTTCCTCTCTGCTGCATAGAATTCCATTGTGTAAATATACCATGGTTTTTCGATTCAATCGTATGCTGATGGGCACTAAGGTTGCTTCCAATACTTGGCTATTGTAAATTGTGCTGCTATGAACACTGGGGTACATAGGTTCTTTTGGGTTAGAGATTGAGGGTCTTTAGGGTATAATCCCAGCAGCAGAATTGCTGGGACAAAGGCAGTTAAATTTTTAGTTTTCTGAGGAAATTTCATACTGTTTTCCACAGTGGCCTAAACAGTCTGCATTCCCACCAACAGTGCACTAGGGTTCCCTTTTCTCCGCATCCTCTCAAACACTTGTTTGTTGATTTCTTTATGTTGGCCACTCTAACCAGTGTGAGATGGTATCTCATTGTGGTTTTAATTTGCATCTCTCTGATGGCTAGTGATGCTGAGCATCTTTTCATATGTATCTGGGCCCTCTGAATGTCTTCCTTGGAGAAGTGTCTGTTCAAGTCCTTTGCACATCTTTTAATTGGGTTGTTTGTCTTCCTGGCATGCAGTCATGTGAGTTCTTTATACATTCTGGAGATCAGGCCCTTGTAGAGGTATCATTGGCAAATATGTTTTTCCATACTGTTGGTTCTCTTGTATTTTAATGCTGTTTTCTTTAATCATGCAGAAGCTTTTTATTTTGATGAGGTCCCATTTGTTTACTCTTTCTGTTATGTCCCTAGCTTTAGGGTATGTGTCTGTGAGGATGTTGTTGCATGGAATGTCTGAGATTTTCTTGCCGATGTTTTCCTCTAGGGCTTTTATGGTGTTACGACTTATATTTCAGTCTTTTATCCATCGAGAATTTATTTTTGTGTATGGTGTAAGTTGGTGATCGAGTTTCATTTTTTTGCACATAGCTGTCCAGATCTCCCTACACCATTTGTTGAAGAGGCTATTTTTGCTCTATTTTATGCTACTGTCTCCTTTGTCAAATATTAATTGACCATAGATTTGGGCTTATTTCTGGGCTCTCTGTCCTGTTCCATTGGCCTATGCACCTGTTTTTATGCCAGCACCAGGCTGTTTTGATTATAGTTTCCTTGTAATACAGTTTGATATCAGGTATTGTGATCCCTCCTGCTTTGTTCTTCTTTCTCAAAATTGCTGAAGCTATTCAGGGTCATTTATGGTTCCATATAAATTTCTGAAATGTTTGTTCTATATCTGTGAAATATGTCATGGATACTTTAATAGGATACTTTTATAGCATTAAAGCTATAAATTGCTTTGGATAGTATGGCCATTTTGATGATGTTAATTCTTCCAATCCATGAGCATGGTACATGCTTCCATTTGTTTGTGTCTTCCTTTATTTCTTCCTTCAGTGTTGTGTATTTTTCTGAGTACAGGTCTTTTACCTCCTTGGTGAGCTTTATGCCTAGGTACTTTATATTTCCTGTTGCTATATCAAATGGGATTTTTTCCTGATTTCTCTTTCTGCTTTTTCATTGTGGTATACAGGAATGGCTTTGATTTCTGAGTATTGACTTTGTATCCAGCTCTTTTTCCACATTCATGTATTAGGTCAAGTAGTTTTTTGGTGGAGTCTATAGGACTTTCCATGTACACTGTCATGTCATCTGCAAACAGTGACAGTTTCATTTCCTCCTTTCCAATTTGGATGCCTTTTATTGCTTTTTCTTGTCTGATTGCTGTGGCTAGGACTTCCAATACTATGTTGAATAGGAGTGGTGACAGAGGGCATCCTTGTCTTGTTCCTGGTCTTAGTTGGAAAGCTCTAAACTTTTGTCCATTTATTATGATGTTGGCTGTAAGTCTCTCATATATGTCCTTTACTATGTTGAGGAATGCTCCCTCTATTGCCACTTTGCTGAGCATTTTTATCATAAATAGGTCCTGTACCTAATCCAATGCTTTTTCTCTTTTTTCTTTTTTTAAAAATTTCTTTATTTGTATTTATTCGGTTACAATTGTCTGCATTTTCTCCCCATCTCTCCACCCCACCCCAGCCAGTCCCACCTCCCTCCCCCACATGTACCCTCCCCCTTGATTTTTTCCTTGTGTTTTTTATAGGTGCTCCAATGCCTTTTCTGTATCTATTGATATGATCATGTGATTTTTGTCTTTCATTTTATTGATGTGAATTATTACATTTAATGTTTTGTGAATATTGTACCATCCTTCCATCCCTGGGATGAATCTATCTTGACAATGGTTTATGATCTTTTTAACATATTGGTGTATATGATTTGCCAATTTTTTATTGAGTACTATAGCATCTGTGTTCAAGAGCAATATTCACCTGAAATTTTCTTTCTTTGTTATTTTTTTTTTGGTCTGGTTTTGAGATAAGGATGATGCTGGCTTCATAAAAAGAGTTTGGGAGTCTTCCATCTTCTTGAATTTGTTAAAAATAATCTCTGAAGGACAGGTGTTAGCTCTTCCTTAAATGCTTTGTAGAATTCTCCTGTGAAAACTTCCAGTCCAAGGCTTTTGTGTTTTGGAGGCTTTTTGATTACTGCCTCAATTTCATCGGCTGTTATTGGTCTGTTCAGGTTTTCTGCTTCTTCTTCATTCAGTTTTGGGACACTATAGTTCTCTAGAAATTTGTCCATTTCACCTAGGTTTTCAAAATTCTTGGCATATAGTTCTTCTTAGTAGTTTCTTACAATCCTTTGTATTTCTGCCGTATCAGTTGCAATCTCTCTTCTTTCATTTCTGATTGTGTTTCGTTGGGTCCTGTCTTTTTTTCTTGATGAATGTGCTTAAAGGCTTGTAGATTTTCTTTATCTTTTCAAAGAACCAGTTCCTGGATTTATTGATCTTTACAATTGTGCTTTTAGTCTCTATGTAATTTAATTCTGCTCTGATCTTGGTTATTTCCTTCCTTCTACTTGCTCTGAGCTATCCTTGTTGTTGTTTCTCAAGTTCTAATAGGCATAGGGTTATTTTGTTTGTTTGAAATGTTTCTATCTTTTTTAGGTAGGCCAGTATCACTATCAACTTCCCTCTCAGGACTGCGTTTGCTGTGTCCCATAAGTTTTGGAATGTTGTGAGTACCTTTTCATTTGTTTGCCGAAACTGTTTGATTTCTTCCTTTATCTCCTTCTTGACCCATTCACTGTTTAATAGCATGCGACTCAATCTCCATGAGTTTGAGTGTTTTGGGTTTTTTTCCTTGAGGTCGGTTTCTACTTTCAGTCCCCTACACGGGACTGAAATTAAAAACATCACATCAAACATCAGAGAAAATGCTTGATATGATTTCAACTTTCTTGAATTTGTGGAGGCTTGTTTTGTGTCCTAACATGTGGTCTGTGTTCGAAGATGTTCCATGTGCATTTAAAAAGAATGTGTATTTTGCTTCTTTGGGGTGAAATGCTGTCTCTCTCTATATGTATCAGTTAAGTCCATTTCATCTATGGCATTGTTCAATGCCACAATATATTTGTTAACATTTTGTTGGAAAGATCTATACATTTTTTAAATTTATTTATTTATTTCATTTTTTAAAATTTGTATTGTTATTCGATCGGGGGAAGATGGCAGCAACATAGGTGGGAGCGGAGTCCACTTCCCCTCAACGCCAGGGAAATACCTAGCTGATCTGAGGAGCAGAGCGAATAGCCAACAGTATTCCAGCATATATGAAGATCAGAGACCAAAGATACAGGACATTGAAAGATCTGACGGTAAGAAGAGTGCTTAAGGACAATAAGGTCCCCGGGACCCAGGACCCGCGCGGGACAAGGGCAGCAGAAGCCCCAGCCCAGGCACAGGGGCTGCTGCAGGAGTCTTGGGAGAGGGCCAGGCTGAGCTGTGAGCAGCCAGGTGCTTGTTTGGACCAGGGGGACTTGAATAGGAAGAATTTCTCAAAAAGAAAAAGAAAATAGAGGCACTCAGGGGCTAGTTAGAGAACTCTGGGCAGCAGCCGTAGCCCCTGGCGCCCCTCCCCCCTCCGCCCCTTGACTGCCAGCGTGGGATATGCAGCCCCAGCGCTCACCAGAGGCCCGGTTGCGCGCACGCAGATTAGCAAACTGGGGGCCCATACATGAAACCCGGAGGGGCGCCCACACCTGAAACCTCAGGTGGAGAGCATCTGGAGCAGAGGCTAGCTGCTCCACCCACAGGCCCAAAAAAGCTGACCCGAGTGCCCAGTGACTCAGTCCCAGGGCGGCCCCGCCCACCCGAGAGACTCAAGCCCGGAGTGGCTGGATAGGCTGGCTGCACACTTCGCAAGCACAAAGCGGCTCTATCTGGCAGCTGCGGGCGACCCAAGCCCAAAGCAGCTGGATTGGCTGATCAACGGCCTGACTGCCTACCAGGGACCACACCTACAATGCCTGCCAGGGACCACACCTACAACGCCTACCTAATATCTGCGCAAAGAGCCCTGCAGGGCCTACTAGCTCTCTAGGAAAAAGGCAGAACACCCAGCGGAGGGGAGCTGCAGGGCTGCGGGAGACTGCAGGCTGAACAACAGTGAAGAGTGTGGCCCAGGAAGGGAGAAAAGTGAAGCCAATCCTTCCAACCACCCCCTCCCGTTGCACAGACAGGACAACCAGCAGAACTAACCTGACTGGTTTAAAGCCAGCAGAAGATTTTTTTTTTCCTTTCCTCCTTTCCCCCTGAATTCTGTCTTCCTGTCTTTTTTTTTCTTCATTCCTTCTTCCTCCCATTCTTTACCTTTTTTATGCCTTCTTCCTGCCTTCTTTTATCTATTTCTATGTTTTATTTTTGTTAAAATTCCTTCATATCTTGCCTCCTATCTTTTTTTATTCCTTCTTCCCTCCTTGCTTCCTTTCCTCCTTTTCTATTTCCTTTCTCCCTCCTTCCCTTCTTTTTTTTCCCTACCTCACTTTCTCTTTCTCCCACAGGTGAGACAACAAAACATAGAGTGCTGAAAAGACTAGAGTAAGACTGTGTTACACCCATAAACATCAGTTCAAGACAAGTGAGCACAGGAGATTAAGGAGACAGCACCACCGAATCCATTGGCATTCTACCATAGAAGTTTATACCATAAACCCAGGGAGTCAGAATAGATCAATTTAAGAAGCAGAGGCTAACAAGAAGAGTCTCACAAACAATGGGAAGACAAAGAAACAATTCCCAAATGAAAGGAAAGGAGGAAGTCTCAGAAAGAATGCTAACTGAAAAAGAGACAAGTCAACTATCAGATACTGAGTTCAAAGTAATGGTTATCAAGAAGCTCACTGAGCTCTCTGAGCTCACACAGAACTACCAGAAACTACAGGGAAACTACAATGAACACATTGCAAACTATATCAACATGAAAAAGGAAATAGAAACTATCAACAAGAGCCAAGAGAAAATGAAGAATACAATTTCTGAATTGAAAAACACAGTAGAAGGAAAGAAAAGCAGACTTGATGAAGCAGAAGATCTGATCAGCGAGCTAGAGGTCAAAGTAGAAAAAAACACCCAGAAACAGCAAGAAAAGGAAAAGAGGCTCAGAAAGAATGAAGAGGCAATAAGGGAAATGCAGGACAACATGAAACGTAACAATATCCATATAATACGAATACCAGAAGGAAAAGAAGAAGAGCAAGGGATAGAAAACCTGTGTGAAAAAGTAATGATGGAAAATTTCCCGAATCTGAGGAGAGAAAAATTCACACAAATCCAGGAATCACAGAGAGTACCAAGCAAGAGGAACCCAAATAGACCACTGCAAGACACATCATAATTAAAATGGCAAATTTCCAAGACAAAGAGAGGATCTTAAAAACAGCAAGGGAGAAAAAGGAGGTAACGTACACGGATCCCCAATAAGGTTAGCAACTGTCTTCTCAATGGAAACGCTCCAAGCCAGAAGAGAAAGGCAAAAAATATTCCAAGTAATGAGAAACAGAGGCCTGCAACCAAGACTACTTTACCCAGCAAGGCTCGCTATCAAGATAGAAGGCCAAATAAAGAGTTTCCCAGACAAAAGAAGTCTAAAAGAATACACTTCCACCAAACCAGCTCTGCAAGAGATGATAAAGGGGCTGCTTCAAGGAAAGGAAGGAAAAGAGAAAGACAGAGGAACACACGTAGGAATAAAGGCAATGAATAACTTCCTATCAATAATAACCTTAAACGTAAATGGATTAAATGCTCCAATCAAAAGACATAGAATAGCAGAATGGATAAGAAAACATGACCCACACATATGATGCCTACAGGAGACCCATCTCAGGACAAAAGACTTATACAGACTGAAATTGAAGGGCTGGAAACAAATTTTCCAAGCAAACGGACAGGAAAAAAAAGCAATGGTAGCAACACTCATATCAAACAAAACAGACTTGCAAAGAAGGGCCATCAAGAGAGACCCAGAAGTTCACTTCATAATAGTCAAAGGAAAAATCCACCAAGAAGACATAAACATTATAAATATATATGCACGCAACATAGGAGCACTCAAATACATTAAGAAAACCTTGGAGGACTTCAAGAAAGATATTGACAGCAACACAATTACAGTAGGGGAATTTAAAACCCCACTATCAAAAATGGACAGGTCTTCCAGCCAAAATATCAAAAAGGATATTGTGTCACTTAACAATACCCTAGAGGAAATGGACTTACCTGATATATATAGAGCTTTTCATCCCAAAGAAGCAAAATACACATTCTTTTCAAGTGTCCATGGAACTTTCTTAAAGATAGACCACAAGATAGGACACAAAGCAAGCCTCAACAAATTCAAGAAAATTGAAATCATATCAAGCATTTTCTCTGACCACAAGGGACTGAAACTAGAAACTAACCCTAAAGGAAAAAACCCCAAACACTCAAAATCATGGAGACTGAATAGCATGCTATTAAAAAATGAATGGGACAAGAACGAGATTACGGAAGAAATCAAAAACTTTCTGGAAACAAATGACAATGAACTCAAAACAATCCAAAACTTATGGGACACAGCAAAGGCAGTCCTGAGAGTGAACTTCATAGCAATACAGGCCCACCTAAAAAGATATAAACATTTCAAACACAAAACCTAACCCTACGCCTACAAGAACACGAGGAGCAACAACAAAGCCAGCCAAGAGCAAGCAGAAGGAAGGAAATAACCAAGATCAGAGCAGAGTTAAATGACATAGAGACTAAAAGCACAATTCTAAGGATCAATGAATCCAGGAGCTGGTTCTTTGAAAAGATAAACAAAATCGACTAGCATTTAAGTAGGCTCATCAAGAAAAAAAGGGAGAGGATCCAAATAAACACACTTAGAAATGAAAAAGGAGAGATTACAACTGATACCACAGAAATACAAGGGATTGTCAGAAATTACTACGAAGAACTGTATGCCAAGAAATGTGAAAACCTAGGTGAAATGGACACATTTCTAGAAAAATAGAATCTTCCAAAACTAAATGAAGAAGAAGCAGAAAACCTGAACAGACCAATAACAGC
This sequence comes from Desmodus rotundus, assembly GCF_022682495.2. NCBI lineage: Eukaryota > Metazoa > Chordata > Mammalia > Chiroptera > Phyllostomidae > Desmodus > Desmodus rotundus. The sequence goes on from NC_071400.1 coordinate 55,026,561, forward strand.
AGAGGAAATTGAAGCAGTCATCAAAAACCTCCCAACACACAAAAGCCCTGGACCAGATGGTTTCACAGGAGAATTCTACAAAGCATTTAAGGAAGAGCTAACCCCTATCCTTCACAGACTATTCGAAAAAAATCTAAATTGATGGAAGACTCCCAAACTCGTGTTATGAAGCCAGCATCATCCTAACCCCAAAACCAGATAAAGACACAACGAAGAAAGAAAACTTCAGGCCAATATCTCTAATGAATATAGACATTAAAATTCTCAACAAAATATTGGCAAATCGCATCCAGCAATACATTAAAAAGATCATCCACCATGACCAAGTGGGATTCATCCCAGGGATGCAACGATGGTACAATATTTGCAAATCAATAAACATAATACATGACATCAACAACAGCAAAGACAAAAATCACATGATCATATCAATACATGCAGAAAAAGCATTTGATAAGTTACAGCACCCATTTCTGATAAAAACACTAAGCAAAGTGGGAATAGTGGGAGCATTCCCCAACATAATAAAGGCCATATATGAGAGACTTACAGCCAACATCATACTCAATGAACAAAAACTTAGAGCTTTCCCACTAAGATCAGGAACAAGACAAGGATGCCCTCTGTCACCTCTCCTATTCAACATAGTATTGGAAGTCCTTGCCACAGCAATCAGACAAGAAAAAAAAACAAAAGGCATCCAAATTTGAAAGGAGGAAATGAAACTGTCACTGTTTGCAGATGACATCATAGTGTACATGGAAAATCCTATAGACTCCACCAGAAAATTTCTCGACCTAATAAATGAATTTGGCAAAACAGCTGGATGTAAAGTCAACACTCAGAAATCAAAGCCATTCCTGTATACCAAAAACGAAACTGCAGAAACAGAAATCAGGAAAAGCATCCCATTTGATACAGCAACAAGAAAAATAAAGCACCTAGGAATAAACCTAACCATGGAGGTAAAAGACCTGTACTCAGAAAACTAAACAACATTGAAGAAGGAAATAAAGGAAGACACAAACAAATGGAAGCATGTACCATGCTCATGGATTGGAAGAATTAACATCATCAAAATGGCCATACTACCCAAAGCAATTTATAGATCCAGTGCAATCCCTATTAGAGTACCCATGACATATTTCACAGATATAGAACGAACATTTCAGAAATTCGTATGGAACCATAAAGGACCCCGAATAGCGGCAGCAATTTTGAGGAAGAAGAACAAAGCAGGATGGATCACAATACCTGATATCAAACTGTATTACAAGGCCACTGTAATCAAAACAGCCTGGTACTGGCATAAAAACAGGCACATAGACCAATGAAACAGAACAGAGAGCCCAGAAATAAACTCAAGTATTTACGGTCAATTAATATTTGACAAAGGAGTTAGGAGCATAAAATGGAGCAAAAACAGCCTCTTCAACAGATGGTGTTGGGAGATCTCGGCAGCCATGTGCAAAAAAGTGAAACTTGATCACCAATTTACGCCATACACAAAAATAAACTCAAGATGGATAAAATACTTAAATATAAGTTGTAACAAGATAAAAGTCCTCGAGGAAAAAATTGGCAGGAAAATCTCATACATCCCACGCAGCAACATCCTCATAGACACATCCCCTAAAGCCAGGGACATAAAGGAAAGAATAAACAAATGGGACCTCATCAAAATACAAAGCTTATGTAAGGCTAAAGAAAATAGCACCAAATTACAAAGAGAACCAACAGTATGGGAAAACATATTTCCCAATGATACCTCAGACAAGGGCCTGATCTCGAAAATATATAAAGAACTCACACGACTCCACTCCAGGAAGACAAACATCCCAATTAAAAAATGGGCAAAGGACTTCAACAGACACTTCTCCAAGGAAGACCTACACAGGGCCCAGAGACATATGAAAAGATGCTCAGCATCACTAGCCATCAGAGAGATGCAAATTAAAACCACAATGAAGTACCATCTCACACCAGTCAGAGTGGCCAGCATAAACAAATCCACAAACAAATGTTGGAGTGGATGGGGAGAAAAGGGAACCCTAGTGCACTGTTGGTGGGAATGCAGACTGGTGAGGCCACTGTGGAAAACAACATGGAATTTCCTCAGAAAACTAAAAATGGAACTGCCCTTTGACCCAGCAATTCCGCTGCTGGGATTATACCCTAAGAACACTGAAACACCAATGGAAAAGAACCTGTGCACCCCAATGTTCATAGCAGCACAATTTACAATAGCCAAGTACGGGAAGCAACCGAAGTGCCTATCAGCAAACGAGTGGATCCAAAAACTACGGTATATTTACACAATGGAATTCTACGCAGAAGAGAGAAAGAAGGAGCTTACACCGAACTGCCCATCAGCAAATGAGTGGATCAAAAACTATGGTATATTTACACAATGGAATTCCACGTAGAAGAGAGAAAGAAGGAGCTTATACCCTTTGCAACAGCATGGATGAAACTGGAGAGCATTATGCTAAGTGAAATAAGCCAGGCGGTGAGGGACAAATACCATATGATCTCACCTTTAACTGGAACATAATCAATAGAAGAAAAAAGCAAACAAAATATAACCAGAGACATTGAAGTTAAGAACAATCTAACAATAGCCAGGGCGGGTGGGGGGGCGGGGACAGGGGGAAGAGGGGATTACAGGAACTACTATAAAGGACACATGGACAAAACCAAGGGGGAGGGTGGAGGTGGGGGAGGGAGGTGGGTTCACCTGGGGTAGGGTGGAGGGATGGGGAGAAAAGGCATACAACTGTAACTGAATAACAATAAAAAATAAATTTAAAAAAATTTTATTGTTGTTGATGTGATGTATTATGTTTATTGATTTGCGAATATTGTACCATCCTTGCATCCCTGGGATGAATCCCACTTGGTCATGGTGGATGATCTTTTTAATATATTGCTGGATGCGGTTTGCTAATATTTTGTTGAGAATTTTAGCGTCTATGTTCATCAGCGATATTGGCCTGAAGTTTTCTTTCTTCGTTGTGTCTTTATCTGGTTTTGGGATTAGGATGATGTTGGCTTCATAAAAAGAGTTTGGGAGTCTTCCATCAGTTTGGATTTTTTCGAATAGTCTGTGAAGGATAGGGGTTAGTTCTTCCTTAAATGCTTTGTAGAAATCTCCTGTGAAGCCATCTGTTCCAGGGTTTTTGTGTGTTGGGAGTTTTTTGATGACTGGTGCAATTTCGTCTGTTGTTGTTGGTTTCTTCAGGTTTTCTGCTTCTTCTTCATTTAGTTTTGGAAGATTATATTTTTCTAGAAATGTGTCCATTTCCCCTAGATTTTCTAATTTCTTGGCATACAGTTCTTCATAGTAGTTTCTTACAATCCTTTGTATTCCTGTGGTATCAGTTTTAATCTCTCCTCTTTCATTTCTAATTGTGTTTATTTGGATCCTGTCTCATTTTTTCTTGATGAGCCTACTTAAAGGCTTGTCAATTTTATCTTTTCAAAGAACCAGCTCCTGGATTCATTGATCCTTACAATTGTGCTTTTAGTCCGTATGCCATTTAATTCTGCTCTGATCTTGGTTATTTCCTTCCTTCTGCTTGCTCTGGGTTGTTGTTGTTCCTCCAGTTCTTGTAGGTGTAGGGTTGGGTTGTTTTTTTGAAATGTTTCTATCTTCCTAAGGTAGGCCTGTATTGCTATGAACTTCCCTTTCAGGAATGCCTTTGCTGTGTCCCATAGGTTTTGGGTTGTTGTGAGTTCATTTTCATTTGTTTCCAGAAAGTTTTTGATTTCTTCCCTAATTTTGTTCTTGACACATTCATTTTTTAATAGCATGCTATCGTGTCTCCAGGATTTTGAGTGTTTGGTTTTTTTTCCTTTGGGGTTGGTTTTTAGTTTCAGTCTCTTGTGGTCGGAGAAAATGCTTGATATGATTTCAATTTTGTTGAATTTGTTGAGGCTTGCTTTGTGTCCTGTCATGTGGTCCATCTTTGAACACATTCCATGTACACGTGAAAAGAATGTGTATTTTGCTTCTTTGGGTTGAAAAGCTCTCTCTATATATATATCAATTAAGTCCATTTTATCTATGGTATTGGTAACTAACACAATATCCTTCTTGATATTTTGTTTCTAAGATCTGTCCGTTTTTGACAGTGGGATGATAAATTCCGGTACTATAATTGTGTTTCTGTCAATATCTTTCTTGAATTCCTCCAACATTTTCTTTATGGATTTTGGTGCTCTGACATTGGGTGTCTATATACTTACAATGTTTATGTGTTTTTGGTGTATTCTTCCCTTGTGTATTAAGAAGTGAACTTCTGGGTCTGTCTTTATGGCATTTTTCTTACACTCAAGTTGTCTGACATGTATATTGCTATCCTTTCTTTTTTTCCTGTCCATTTGCTTGGTAAATTTGTTTCCCTCCCTGCACATTCAGTCTTTGTAGGTCTTTTGTCCTGAGATGGGTCTCTTGTAGGCAGCATATGTGTGGGTCATGTTTTCTTATCCATTCAGCTATTCTATGTCTTTTGATTGGAGCATGTAATCCATTTATGTTTAAGGTTATTATCGATGGGTAGTTATTCATTTCCATTTTTTCCTGTGTTCCTCTCTCTTTTCTTTTCCTTCCTTTCTTTAAAACAGTCACTTTAGAATCTCTTGCAGAGCTGGTTTTGTGGAGGTGTATTCTTTCAGACTTCTTTTGTCTGGGAAACTCTTTATTTGGCCTTCTATCTTGATTGAGAGCCTTGGTGGGTAAAGTAGTCTTGGTTGCAGGCCTCTGTTTCTCATTACTTGGAATCTTTCTTGCCATTATCTTCTGGCTTGGAGCGTTTCCATTCAGAAGTCAGTTGCTAACCTTATTTGGGCTCCTTTGCATGTTACTTCCTTTTTCTCCCTTGCTGCCTTTAAGATCCTCTCTTTGTCTTGGAATTTTGCCATTTTAATTATGATGTGTCTTGAAGTGGGCCTCTTTGGGTTCGTCTTGCTTGGGACTCTCTGTGTCTCCTGGATTTGTGTGACTTTTTCTCTCCTCAGATTAGGGAAATTTTCCATCGTTACTTTTTCAAATAGGTTTTCTATCTCTTTCTCTTCTTCTTTTCCTTCTGAGATTCCTATTTTATGGATATTGTTACGTTTCATGTTGGCCTGCATTCCCCTTATTGCCTCTTCATTCTTTCTGAGCCTCTTTTCCTTTTCTTGCTCTTTCTGTGTTTTTTTCTACTTTGTCCTCCAGCTTGCTGATCCAATTCTCTGCTTCCTCAAGTCTGCTTTTTAATCCTTCTACTGTGTTCTTCAATTCAGAAATTGTATTCTTCATTTCCTCTTGTCCCATGTACATAATTTCTATTTCCTTTTTCATGTGGATATAGTTTGCAGTAAGTTCACTGTAGTTTCCCTGTAGTTTCTGGTAGTTCACTGTGAGCTCAGTGAGCTTCCTGATAACCACTGCTTTGAACTCAGTATCTGATAGTTGACTTCTCTCTATTTCAGTTAGCATTCTTTCTGAGGCTTCCTCCTTTTCTTTCTTTTGGGGATTGTTTCTTTGTCTTCCCTTTGGTTGTGATACTCTTCTTGTTAGCCTCTGCTTCTTAAATTGATATGTTCTGTCTCCCTGGGTTTCTGGTATGAACTTCTATGGTAGAATGCCAGTGGGATTCAGTGGTACTGTCTCCTTATCCTCCTGTGCTCACTGGTCTTGAGCTGACATTTTTGGATCCTACAGTGTCTAATTCTGGTCTTTCCAGAGCCCCTGGTTCTATTTTCTCACCTGTGGGAAAAGGGGAAGAAGAAGAATAATAAGAAAAAGGAGAGGGTAATGAAGGAATAAGGGAATGGAAAAGGAATGCAAGGAAGGAAGAAGGAATTTAAAAAGATGGAGGAAAGATAAGAAGAAGGAATTTTAACAAAAATTAAAATAAAAAATAAATAAAAGAAGGGAAGAAGAAGGAATAAAAATGTGAAGGATGGAAGGAAGAAGGAATTAAGAAAGAAGGAATGACAGAAAAGAAGAAGGAATTTAAGGGGAAAGCAGAGGAAAAAAAGAGAGAGAAAGAGAAGAAAAGAAAAAAAATGTCTTCTGCTGGCTGTAAACTGGCCAGGTTAGTTCTGGTGGTCTTCCTGTTTGTGAAACGGGAAGGGGTGGTTGGAGGTATTGGTTTCACTTTTTTCCCTTCCTGAGCCTGCTGTTGTTCAGCCTCCAGTCTAGTTCCTCAGGGTATTTCTCCTCCCTGCTAGGCCTTTAGTTCACCAGTTGTGTTGTCCTTGAGTTGCACCAATTAAGGGCAACTCACACTCCACTTTCTTGCTCTTTGCTGTATTAGATGCTAGGGGCTCTTGGTGTTTCTACCAAATAATTTAGCCCCTACTGGGTCGAGTCTTTCCGGGGAATGCAGTCTCCCCTAGCCCTGCAGCTCCCCTCTGCTGGGCGTTCTACCTTCCTCCTAGAGAGCCAGTAGGCCCTGCAGGGCTCTGTGTGCAGGGGCTGGGTGGAGTTGTTCAGAACTGGTGCTTTTAGGTGTCGTTGCCCTCAGGCAGCCAGGCCATTGATGGGGTTGCCAAGCTGATCCAAGGCTTTGGGCCTGGGGTGCATGGCTGATCCCGGCGCTTGGGCCAGGGGTGCACGGTCGATCCCCGTTGGCTTTGGGCCTGGCGTGCGCAGCAGATCCGTGGCTTTGGGCTTGGGGTGTGCAGCTGATCCCTGCGTCTTTGGGCCTGTGCATGGGGCAGCCAGCCACTGATCCAGGTACGTACCCACCCAAGTTTTCAGGTGTGGGCGCACAGCCGGGGTTTCAGGTGTGTGCCCCCAGTCCACTAATCTGGGTGTGCGCCAGCCAGGCTTCAGGTGAGAGCTGGGGCTGCTTATCCCAAGTTCACAGTCCAGGGGGTGAGGGGGTATGGGCGCAAGAGGCAGCGGCTGCTGCAGAGAGTTCACTAACTAGCCGCTGAGTGCCTCTATTTTCTCTTTTTCTTTTTGAGAAATTCTTCCTATTCAAGCCCCCCTGGTCCAAAGAAGTACCTGGCCTCTCACACAGCCCAGCCTGGCTCTCTCTGAAGAATCCTGCAGCACACCCTGCACCAGGGCCGGAGCTTCAGCTGCCCTGGTCCCCGCGCTGGTCCCTGGGACCTTATTGTCCTCAAGCACTTTTCTTACCATCGTATCTTTCAATGTCCTCTATCTTTGTCTCCGATCTTCATATATGCTAGAATACCGTTGGCTGTTCGCTCTGTTCCTCAGATCAGCTAGGTGTTTCACTGGTGCTGAGGGGAAGTGGACTCTGCTCCCACCTATCTCGCCGCCATCCTCACAATTCGATCTATCCATTTTTGACACTGGGTGTTAATATCCCCAGCATAATTGTGTTGTTGTCAATATCTCTCTTTGAGTCCTTCATGATTTTCTTTATGTAATCAGGTGCTCCTATTTTGGGTGCATATATATTTACAAGATTTATGTCTTCTTAATGGCTTCTTCCTTTGAATGTTATGAAGTGACCTTCTGGGTCTCTTTTTATGGCTCTTTTTAGCAAGTCTATTTTGTCTGATATGAGTATTGCTGTCCTGTCTTTTTTTTTCCTGTCCATTTGCTTGGAATATTGGTTTCAGTCTTTCACTTTCAGTTTGTGTAGGTCTTTTGTTCTGAGGTGGGTCTCTTCTAGGAAGCATATGTGTGGGTCATGTTTTCTTATGCATTCATCTGTTCTATGTCTTTTGATTGGAGCATTTGATCCATTTACATTTAAGGTTATTATTGATAGTTACTTATTCATTGTCATTGTTTCATATCTGTGTTCTTCTCAATCTCACTCTTTTTTACCCTGTTCTTAAACACACCCATTAGCTCCTCTTATAATGATGGTTTGTAGGAACGGTATTCTTTAAGCCTTCTCTTGTCTGGGAAGCTCCTTACTTCTTCCATTTTAATTTAGAGCCTTGCTGGATAAAGTAGTCTTGGTTTCAGGCATTTGTTTTTCATTAACTTGAAATATTTCTTGCCATTCCCTTCTGGTTTGGAGCGTTTCCATTGAGAAGTCAGCTGCTAGTCTTATCAAGGTTCCCTTGTATGTTACTTCCTGTTTCTTCTTTACTGCCTTTAAGACTCTCTCTTTGTCTTGGGTTTTGCCATTTTAATTATGATGTGTCTTGAAGTGGGCCTCTCTGGGTTCGTCTTGATTGGGACAATCTGTGTTTCATGGATTTGTGTGACTTTTTCTCTCATCAATTTAGGGAAGTTTTCCATTATTACTCTTTCAAGCAGGTTTTCTATCCCTTACTCTTCTTCTTCTTTTTCTAGTATCCCTATTATACGGATATTATTTCATTTCATGTTGTCCTTCAGTTCCCTTAACACCTCTTCGTTCTTTCTGAGTCTCTTCTTCTTTTCTTGCTCTTTCTGGGTGTTTTTCTCTACCTTATCCTCCAGCTGCTGATATGATCCTTTGCGTCATCCAACCTCCTTTTCATTCCTTCTACTGTGTTCTTCAGTTCAAAAATTGTATTCTTCATTTCCTCCTGTCCCTTGTTGATAGTTTCTATTTCCTTTTTCATATGGATATTGTTTGCAGTGAGTTTGTTGTAGTTTCCATGTAGGTTTTGGTTATTCTCTGTGAGCTCATTGAGCTTCCTGTTAACCATTGCTTTGAAATCAATACCTGATAGTTGACTTGCCTCTTTCATTTAGCATTCTTTCTGAGGTTTCCTCCTTTTCTTTCATATTGGGAATGTTTCTTTATCTTCCCATTGTTTGTAAGACTCTTCTTGTTAGCTTCTACTTCTCAAATTGATCTGTTCTGACTCCCTGTGTTTATCATTGGAACTTCTATGATAGGAGACATATGAGATTACAGTGGTGCAGTCTCCTTGTTCTCCTTGAGCTTGCTAGAATTGGGCTGTCATTTATGTGGGATCTCTGTATATTTATTTGGTTTTGATTGCTGTTGGGTCTTTCTTTGGGGTGTCCTTCCCTCCAACTGGTTAACTGAGGGTCACTGTGTCCGCCATGTCTTGTATTCTGTTGTACATGTATGGATGGGTTGTGTTGAAATTGATTCTTCTGTCTGTATGAGGTTTTGAGTCTTCTCTCTTGCTATTTTTCAGTTGTTTGTTCTGGGTAATTTCTCTACCATTCAGTTGTATTTCCTGATCGGTCCTGGGTGGAGGTTAGTATGGCTTGCTTTCCCTCCTTCACCTTCTTCCTTTGTTACCTGTAGGTGGTTCTTTTGTTGGTAGCTTTCTTCTTCCATCAGGAATACTGGTGTTCACAGCCTGACCTACTCCTTCTTGTGACCAGTTAGACAGGGGAGGAAGGATGGTTTAAGACAGTGGGAGTGCATTCTATGGTATTTAAAGTACCAACCCATAGCAAAGAAATAGGAGATCTTTTGGATATGTATAGTGTTCACCACGAAATTTCACCCAAATAGCCACTTTTTAGACAATGTGGAAAAAAGATAAGATTCCTTTTGGGGTGTGGGAGGATTGTGAGCTGGATCTAGAAAGCAGTGAGCTTTTGGGAGGTCAGATTATGAGGTAAAGTGAGAGTAAAGGACAGAAAATAGGTGTAGTGTACAAAATAATAGATTTAACCACAACAGTAATAAAGTTCCAGAAACCATTAAGTGAGCTAAGATATGGGAGAGCTGCTGGGTAGCATTTACAATTGTATAAGCTGCAATTATTTACAATAGTAATGGAGCAACAATCATGTGACAGAATGTATGTGATGTGAATGACAAGAATAGGCAGTATAGGACCTAGAGTAGTGTGCTACTGGAAGACAAGTGAAGTGAATGATGGAAAATTAAAAATACACGATGAGATAGAGAACAAGGAAAAACAGTCAAACAATGTAATTTAACAAACCAAGTGAAGAAGACTAAACAGAAAAAAGAGAAATAAAAAATACTAATAAAATAAAAGATGTAAAAATAATAATAGTACAAATATACAATAACTTGCAAGTTCTCTGGAGTAGCAAAGTGAAATTTGTCTCACTGTGTCAGTTGTTGGGATGACCCCTCTTTGGGTCTAACTCTTGTCGTCTCCCAGTTCCAGGTTTTATCATCTCATTTGTGGGAATTTAAAAAAAAAAAAAAGGAAGGAAGAAAGAAGGAATAAAAAAGAAAGAAGGGAAAAAATGGAGAAAGAATTAAAAAAAAATAAAAGATGCTTCCTGCTGGCTTTAAGCAAGCTAATCCAGTTCTGCTGGTCTTCCTGGCTGCAGCAGGCTGAGGGGGGATTGGTGTCATTTTTCTCCCTTCCTATGGTTTTGCAGGATGGGGGCCAGGTCTAAGCCGCACTCTTAACAGTTGCCCAGTCCCCATCAAAGTTCATCATTTCACTGCCAGCCCCCCAGTGCCCTTCTGTGCCCATCCTATGCCTTCGATCCACCACTTGTGCTGTCCTGGAGGTGCACCAATTAGGGCCAACTCACACACCACATTCTCAGTGCTTGCTGTCCTAGATCCTAGGGACTCTCAGGGTCTCTTCAGGGTACTTCAGCCCCTTCACTGAGTCAAGTCTTTCTAGGGATTGCTGAGTCCCTGAGGCCTGCTGCTGTCTTATGCTTACAGGTCCATCCTTTAGAAGAAGAAGACTGAATTCTCTGTACAGATGGAAGCAGTTATATGGGCAAAGGAAGTAGAAAGGCTGGGTATGCAATTATGACTCTTGAGGGAGTAGTGGAGGCTAAGGCATTGCCATGAGGAACCTCTCCTTAGAAAGCTGAACTGATTGCATTGATGAGGGTGCTGGAATTGTCGCATGGAAAGAGAGTGAACATGTGTATCCACTCAAGGTAAGCTTTCCTAATTTTGCATGCATGTGGTTTCATCTGGGAAGACAACTGTTAACCTCTAAATAAAAAGGAGATTAAGCATGCAGTAAAAATTTTAAAATTATTAGAGGCTGTTCAGGTACTTTTATAGGTGGCAGTTATGCACTGCCTGGAGCATCAGAAAGAGGACACTAAAGTGGCTAGAGGAAACAATCTGGCTGAATGGGCAGCAAGAGAGGCTGCTAAAAGAATGTTTATAACACCCTTGGTACCTGTTCTGGACTTGTCACAATTTGACTCTGAATATTCAACTGCAGACTTAGAGAAAGCTAAGAGCTGGGGTTTTGATGAAGAACGTCCTTATAGCAGATGGAAAAAGAATAAGAAAGGAGCTATACTGTTTTCCTGAACATTTAGTAGAGTCAATCATGAAGCATTTGCATGAGGCCACACACTGGGAAAGAGACTCATTGACAACCTATGTCAAACTGTGGCTCACACGTCCTGGACTTTCTAGAGCCATAAGAAAAGTAATTGCTGTATGTGTTGTGTGCCAGAAGAACAACCTCAAGACAGATCCCCAACAAAGGAGAGAAAGAAAGCAATACCAAGGACAGTGTCCACTTGAGAACTGGCAAATAGACTTTACTCAGATGCCAAGGGTCTGAGAGTGGAAGTATTTGTTAGTCTTTGTTGACACCTTTTTCAGGATGGATAGAAGCTTATCCTACTGAAAAGCAGTGAAAGCTTTACTGAAGGAAATAATCCTTCACTTTGGCCTCCCTGGCAACATCCAAATTAACAGACCTGCTTTTGTTTCAAAAATCGCACAAGAAGTTAGCAAATTTCAGAAATCAAGTGGAGACTCCACATAGCATGGAGACTTCAGGCTTCTGGAAAGTTAGAGAAGATGAATCACACCATAAAGAAAAATATAGCCAGGCTGTGCCAAGAAACTCATCTCCATTGGGATCAAGCTTAGCCTGTTGCCATGCTCAAGATAAGGGTGGTTCCTCTGAGTGATATTCAGTTGAATCCCTATAAAATTGTGTACAGGTGGCCATTTTAGGTCAAAATTGGGGTAGGAGGTGTGCATATAGATAAAAAAAGCTGAAGGTAAAGAAAATGAACATTGAAGTCAGACCTTAGCTGTGATGAATGACCTTGCTCATATTAGAGACTTCTCCCCCACAGGTTTCCTGCATTTCTTTGAGCCTGCAGACAAGGTGCTACTCAAGATTTGTGTGACAACATCTCCAGAAAGCCAACTAGGAGAAAAGTGGACTGGACCTTGGGACATACTCCTCACCACCAACACCATGGTGAAGCTGGCAGAAATAAAACCTTGGACTCATCACACCAGAATAAAGAAAGCACTGGAGGAAGATCTGAAAGTCATCTTTAGAAAACAATGACTTATGTTCCTTTCTTTACCTCTTGTTTATGAACAACTTATTCCTTTCAAACAAGATGAAAATATTTGGGTATATTTAGCAAAAATTGTTCTGAATATTTCTGACTTTTGCTTTGCAGGAAGAACTTATGTTGAACAAACTTTCGCTTCATGTCTTATAGGTGTCTGTACTCCTTTGGAAAGCCTTAGAAATTAGACTGTGTTTAAGCATATTGAAAAGAAAATGATCTACTTTGATATTTATAATTGGGGACCAGTGGTGAATATAAAGGACAAGGAAATGTTTTCCTTAAAGGTCACTAATGTACCCCAGCTAGAGAGTGTGCAACTTTTGTCCACTGTACCAAAACTGTCTTGTGCTCTCAGCAGGTGTGAAGATGAATTGCACCACCACCACTGACATATCTTATGCTTATGCTCATGTTATACTGCCAACAGGTTGGTTTCTGACATGGGAATGACTGTCTATTCCTATGTTCCGGCAAACAGCTCTGGGGGACATGCTCTCTGGGAAGACTAACTGTGTTTATGCCTCAGAAACCCCACTTGACCCTGGTTTGATGGGATCTCTCCCTCACACCCAATTGTATCAGTGACTTACACCTTTTAGCCCTGATAAGTATGTGTCTTTAACTATATTTGTAATACCAACCATGGTAACTTATTTGAATGTAGAAATAAACAGATCAGCCTGCACTGTGGAGAAAGCTTTGAATGCCACCTCACAAGCCATCAGTGCCATTAGTCAAGAACTAGGACAAGTCAGATAAGCAGTACTGGATAATTGTGCAGCTATAGACTACCTTATTTTAAGGCATAATCATGGATGTGAAGAATTTAAAGGACTCTGCTCTTTTAACTTAATTGATAGTTCACAGATCATAGAACATAAAGTAAAGCAAGTAAATGATATAGTGGCCAATGTAAAACAGAGAGATGGATTCTTTAGTATTAACTTGTCTAAACTAACCTCCTGGCTGCCTAGTATACCTGGTCTTTGAGAGACATTTATTGTTTTTATCCTTGTAATTTTCTTCAGTATCATAGCTTGTCATTGCATACAATATGCCTTCTTATGTGGGTCTGCAATTAAGTGTTTTCCTAAACCCCCCACTGGACAGTCCAATGCTAAGTTACATGCCCAACAACAAAATGAATACTTCAACATGAAGCTGATGATAGAGAAATAAGATAGTTTGATACTAATGGTGGGGAATGATAAGGGACTCAAGAGTTGAAAAATTTTAGCTTAAGGTAAAACGTTTTAAGTCTAGCAAGTAATGTATATGTTAAAGCTTTTGTTTCAGAAACTACAAATAAGGCCTGTTCTGGTTCCTGGGAAAACAGCTGATCTCCTGGGGCACTGCTAAAGATTGCCACCTGGGGACAACTGAAGGCATCCGGGCCTTTGTGGTCCAGGGAGAGACAGATGATCACCTGTCCCTTGGAACAGCTAACTGCCCAGGACAGGAATGTTGCAGCTTCTTTCACCCAATCCTCCCTGAATCTCAAAGCCCTCACTGCACCTTGTTTATTCCCCATTAAAAAAAGTCTGGCCTGGGAAGAGAAGACAGGTGGTCTGTTAAGGTATGAACACACCATTTTCTCAGATCGCTGGCCATCTGAATAAAGTGCCCATAAAGATTCAATCACTGTCATTGCTTATTGGGTTTGGTAGTGACAGACAGCCTGAATGCTGGAGTCCTTTCTGGTTTCACAAGGACTTTTCAGAAGAGGGCAGCAGGGCTCAGGGAGTTACCTATCCTCAGAGAGACTTCATTTAGTGGGGGAGCTGAACGGCCCTGAAGAGACTTTGAAAGTGTTCAGCACCCAGGCCAGCAAAGAAGGAAGAGGTGGGGTGTGAGTTGCCCCAAATCAGTGCACCTCACCTGCAGCATAACTGGTGTATTAAAGGTGCCATCCTGACGCAAATGGACATTGGGGACTCAGCAGCACATGGCAGGCCTGGGATGAAGGTTTGGTAACTGTCAATATTGTGTCCCAGACCTGGCCCCCATCCTCCCAAAACCACAGGAAGGGAGAAAAGCTAAGCCCAGCCAACACTTCCTGGAGCATCCAGGAAGATCAGCAGAACTAGCTTGACAGTTTTAAAGTCAACAGAAGGCTTTTTTCCTTTCTTCCTTTCCCCCACACCAAGTGTGAGACAGTAGGACCTGAAGCTGTGAAAGGACCTGAGATAGACCCAGGGAGGGAGCACAAAGCTAAACCCAACAACTGAGCAACTGAGACAAATTACACTTTGCTATCCCATAGAACTTGCAATTTATTGTTTATTTATATTATTTTTTCTCTATTCTAACTTCGTTTATTTTTTTACCATCTTTTATCTCTTCTTTCTCTTTAGTTTTCTTTGTTTTGTTTGTTGGTTTAATTGCATTGTTTGATTGGTTCTCCTCATTCTTTCATATTGTATTTTAATTTTCCTTCTTTCCCTTTACTCATGTTCCAATAACACACTACTCTTGGTCATGTACTTTGTATTCTTGTAATTCAAATCATACAGTTCTTGTCATATCATTGGTGTTTCAGTACTGCTGTAAATAATTGTTGTTCCATACAATTGTAAATACTACACAGCACCACCACCCCCAAATCTTAGCCCATTTCATTATCTTCCTGAGATTTATTACTGTTGTGGTTAACTCTATTGTCTTGCATACTATGCCTGCTTTCTATCCTTTACTCTCACTTTATCTCATCATCTAACCTCGTAGAACCGCTCAGCTTTCTGGCTTCTGCTCACAATCTTTCTCCCCTCTAACAAGAGTTTTATCTCTTTTCCACATTTTATAAAAAGTGGTTACTTGAGTGAAATATCATGCTTAATACTATACTTATTAAAAGGATCTCCTATCTCTTCTCTAGTTTTTGGTACTTTAAATCTCATAGAATACTCTCCTACTGCCTTAATTCATTCTGCTTCCCCCCTGCCACTGATCACATACAAGATTAGGTGGGACCTGTGAACACCAATATACCTGCTGGAAGGAGAGAACCCACCAACAGGTAAAAACCCAAGTACACCAAGAGAGCCCACACAAACAGAAAAGGAAAAACCTAGAAGATCCAGACAAGGAGATGAAAGAGACCACTCCACTTTATCCCATAGAAATCCTATCATAGAAATTCACTCTACAAAGAAAGATAGCAAAGTAGATAATCAGGAAGCACAGAAAAAAAACAAAATCACTTAAAATGGAGAGACAAAAAAAACCCTGCAGTTAAAAGGAATGGAAGACTCCCCAATAAAAGAGATAAAAGAAATGGAGGTAAGCAAACTCTCAGATATAGAATTCAAAATGAAGGTTAAAAGGATGCTCAAGGAACTCACAGACAACTATAAGGAACATAGTGAGAACTAAAACAGTGTGAAAAAGGAGATAAAAAGAATAAACAAAAAGCAGGAAGAAATGAAAATTACAATTTCTGAAATAGAAAAAGCACACTAGAAGGACTTACACACAACCTAGATGAACCAGAGGAGCAAATTAGTGACCTGGAAGACAAGGTGGAAAGAAAAACCCAGGTAGAGCACCTGCTCAAAAAATGACTAAAAAATATTAAGATAGCTTAAGGGAACTACAAGATAACATGAAACACAACAACAGTCAAATCATAGGAATACCTGAAGGAGAAGAAAAGGAACAAGGGATAAAAATCCAGTTTGAAAAAATAATGAGAGAGAACTTTCCAATCATGGAGAGGGGAACAGAACACTCAAGTTCAGGAAGCACAGAGAGTCCCAGTCAAGATGAATGAAAAGAGGCCTACTTCAAGACACATCAAAATTAAAACATCAAGTTTTAAAGACAAAGAGAGAATCTAAAGAGTGGAAAGAGAGAAACAAGAAGTAACACACAAAGGGGCTCTGAAAAGGCTAGCAGCTATTTCCTTAACAGAAACACTCCAAGCCAGGAGACAAAGGCAAGAAATATTCCACATAATGAAAATTAAAGACCTGCAACCAACATTACCCTGCTCAGTGACACTCTCAACTAAAATGAAAGGAAAATAAATTCAAGGTGGGTAAAAGACTTAAATATAAGTCGTAACACCATAGAGGTCCGAGAGGAAAATATTGGCAGGAAAATCTCAGACATTCTATGTAGCAACATCCTCACAGACACGTCCCGTAAAGCAAGGAACATAAAGGAAAGAATAAACAAATGGAACCTCATCAAAATAAAAAGCTTCTGCATGGCTAAAGAAAACAGCATTAAAATACAAAGAGAACCAAGAGAATGGGAAAACAGATTTGCCAATGATACCTCAGACAAGGGTTGTGTCTCCAAAATACATAAAGAACTCACATGACTCCACTCCAGGAAGACAAACAAACCGATTAAAAAATGGGCAAAGGACTTGAACAGACACTTCTCCAAGGAAGACATACAGAGGTCCCAGAGACATATGAAAAGATGCTCAGCATCACTAGCCATCAGAGAGACGAAAATTAAAACCACAATGAGGTACCATCTCACACCAGTCAAAGTGGCCAACATAAACAAATCAACAAACAAATGTTGGAGAGGATGTAGAGAAAAGGGAACCCTAGTGCACTGTTGGTGGGAATGCAGACTGGTGCGGCCACTGTGGAAAACAGTATGGTATTCCCTCAGAAAACTAAAAATGGAACTGCCCTTTGACCCAGCAATTCCGCTGCTGGGATTATACCCTAAGAACCCTGAAACACCAATCCAAAAGTACCTGTGCACCCCAATGTTCCTAGCATCACAATTTACAATAGCCAAGTACTGGAAGCAACCTAAGTGCCCATCAGCAAACGAGTGGATCAAAAAATTATGGTACATTTACACAATGGAATTCTATGCAGCAGAGAGAAAGAAGGAGCTTATACCCTTTGCAATGGCATGGATGGAACTGGAGAGCATTATGCTAAGTGAAATAAGCCAGGAAGTGAGGGACAAATACCATATGATCTCACCTTTAACTGGAACATAATCAACAAAGGAAAAAAGCAAACAAAATATAACCATAGACATTGAAATTAAGAACATTGTAACAATAGCCACAGGGCAGTGTGGAGTGGATAGTGGGGAGATGGGTCTATAGGAGCTAGTATAAAGGACACAAAGACAAAATCAAGGGGTAGCGTTAGGGTGGTGGAGGGGGGTGGGACTGGCTGGGGTGGGGTGGAGGGAAGGGGAGAAAATGCAGACAATTGTAAGTGAATAAACATAAATAAATAAATTTTAAAAAAAGAAATTACTATAAACATCCATATGTCAAGTAATTTGAACATCCGTGTGAAATGGATAAATTTCTAGAAAAATATAATCTCCTGAAACTGAATGAAGTAAAAGCAGAAAGCCTGAAGAGATGAATAATAGCTGATGAAATCGAAGTAGTAAACAAAGAACATCTGACACAGAAACACCTGGACTGGGTGTTTTCACATGAGAATTGTACAAAACATTTAAGGAAGAAGTAATCCTTATCCTTCTTGGATTATTCCAAAAAATCCAAGAATAGGGAAAACTCCAAAACCGCTTTTATGAAGGCAGCACCACCCTAATTCCAAAATCAGATAAATACACAACTAAGAAAGAAAACTATGGGCCAATATGACTGATGAACATAGACAAGAAAGTCCTCAAGAAAATATTGGCAAACCACATTCAGCAATACATTAAAAAGTTCATACACCATGATCAAGTGAGATTCATGCCAGGGATGCAAGAGTAGCAAAATATTTACAAATAAATATACATAATATACCAGGAAAGCAAAAGGAAAGACAAAAATCACATGATCAAATCAAAGATGTGGAAAAATCATTTGATAAGTTATACCACATATTTATGATAAAAACACTCAGCAAAGTGTGAGTAGAGGGAGCATTCTTCAACGTGATGGAGGTCATATATGAGAATCCTACAGCCAGCATCATGCTCAATAAGCAAAACTAAAATCGTTTCCACTAAGATCATGTACAAGACAAGGATGTCCACTTTCACACATCTTTCAATATAGTATTGGAAGTCCTGGCCACAGTGATCAGATAAGAAATAGAAATAAAAGGCATCCAAATCAGAAAGGAAGAAGTAAAACTGTCACTGTTTGCAGATTATATCATAGTGTACATAGAAAACACTATAGACTTCACAAAGAATCTACACAACCTAATGAGCAAATTTAGCAAAACAGCAGGGTTCAAAGTTAATATTCAGAAATCAAAGGCATTTTTATACACCACCAACAAAACATCAGAATCAGAAATCAGGAAAAAATCACATTTGCTATAGCAACAAGAAAAATAAGTTACCTAGGAATAAACCTTACCAAGGAGGTGAAAACTACACAACACTGAAGAAATAAATTAAGGAAGACACAAATAAATGGAAGCATATGTTGTATTCACCGATTGGAAGATTCAACATCATCAAAATGTCCACATTACCCAAAACATTTTATAATTTCAATGAAGTATCTATTAAAATGTCAATGATGCATTTCACACATATACAACAAATATTTCAAAAATTTATATGGAACCATAAATGTCCCCAAATAACCATTGCAATTTTTAGAATAAACAAAGTAGGAGGGACCACAATACCTGATAACAAACTATATTACAAAGCCACTGTAATCAGTATGGTGCTATCATAAGAACAGACACACAGAACAGTGGAAGAGAATAGAGAGCCCAAAAATAAACCCAAGACTTTGTGGTCAATTATTATTTGACAAAGGATGCAGAAGCAAAAAATTGAGTAAAAATAGACTCTTCAATAAATGGTGTTGGGAGATGTGGACAGCTACATGCAAAAAAGATGAAACTTGACCACCAACTTACACCACACACAACAATACATTCAAGGTGGATAAAAGACTTAAATATAAGTCGTGACACAATAAAAGTCCTAAAGGAGAACATAGGCAGGAACATCTCAGATATTCCATGCAGCAATATTTTCACCAATATGTCCCCTAAGCAAGAGACATAAAGAAAAGAATAAACAAATGGGATCTTATCAAACTTAAAAGCTTCTGCACAGCTAAAGAAAACAGCATTAATATGAAAAGAGAATCAACCATATGGGAAAATGTATTTGCAGATCACACCTAGGACAAGGGTCTGATCTCCAAAGCATGGGAAGAACTCAGACAACTCCAGTCCGGAAAGACAAAATATCCATTTAAAAATTGGGCAAAAGACTTGAACAGACACTTCTCCAAGAAGGACGTACAGGGGGCCCAGAGGCATATTAAAAGATCTCAACAACACTAACCATCAGAGAGATGCAAATTAAAACCCCAATGAGATACTACTTTACACTGGTGAGAATGGCCATCATAAACAAATCAACCAACAACAAGTGTTGGAGAGGTTGTGGAGAAAGGGGAACCCTAGAGCACTGTTGGTGATAATGCAGACTAGTGAAGCCACTGTAGAAAAAGTATGGAATTTCCTCAGAAAACTAAAATTGGGACTACATTTTGACCTGGCAATTCCACTGCTGGGATTATACCCTAAGAATACTGAAACACCAATTCCAAAGAACCTATGTACCCCAACGTTCATAGCAATACAATTCACAATAGCCAAGTGCTGGAAGCTACCTAAGTGCCCATCAGTAAATGACTGGATCAAAAAACAATGGTACATTTACATGATGGAATACTACATGGCAGAAAGAGAGGAGCTCCTACCCTTCATGACAGCATGGATGGATCTGGAGAGCATTTTGCTAAGTGAAACTAGTCAAGCAGTGAAAGAGAAGTACCATACGATCTCACCTATAAGTGTAACCTAAACATCAAAACAAAAAAGCGAGGAAAATACAACCAGAGACATTGAAATAAAGAACAATCTGAGTAATCAGAGAGGAGGAGGGAGAGGGATAATAGGGGATAATGGAGGGGGGGCATCAAGGAACATGTAAGAAGGACACATGAGCAAAGCCAAAGGAGGTGAGTTATAGGGTGAGAGGCAGGGATGAGTGGGGTGATGGGGCATAATGGGGTGAAAAGGAGACAAATATAGTTGAACAACAATAAAAATAATAAAAATAAAAAGAAATAAGAATGCAACTATCAAAAAAACACACTGGGTTAAATAAATTGTGCTTTTAAGATGCATTTAAAAAAAAGAATTCTGAAATACCAATTCATAAGAACCTATGATTCCCAATGCTCATAGCAACGTTATTTACAATAGCCAATTGCTTGAAGCAGCCTAAATGCCCATCAGTAAATATATGGATCAAAAAACTGTGGCACATTTACACAATGGAATACTATGCAGGAGAAAGAATAATTCCTACCATTCGCAACAATGTGCATGGAACTGTAGAATATTATGCTAAATGAAATAAGCCATGTGATGAAATACAAATAGCATATGATCTCACCTATAAGTGGAACCTAATCAACAAAGCCAACATGCAAGCAAAATAGAATCAGAGACATGCAAATAAAGAACAAACTCACAGTGACCAGAGGAGAGGAGGAGGAGGGCAATGGGGTAATGAAGAGGAAGAGTCAAGGGGCATGTATAAAGGACACATGGGCAAAATCAATGTGGGGGAGTATTGAATGTGGAAGATGGGGAAAGGTAGGGTGGGAGAGAGTAATGGTGGAAAGTAATGAGGAAACTGTAACTGAACAACTATTAACAAAAAATATATATAATAAAAGAAAAGAAAAAGAGAAAAAAGGATGAAAACAGTCTAAAAATAAAATGGCACTACATATATATCTATCAATCACCTTAACGTAAATGGCTTAAATGCTCCAACCAAAAGGCATAGGGTAGATGAATGGATAAGAAAACACAGCCATATATATGCTGACTCCAGGAGACCCATCTCTGATTGAAAGATACACAGAAACTAAAGTGATGGAAAAAGATATTTCATGCAGTATTTATATCAGACAAAATAGACTTCAAAACCAAGGCTATAGTAAGAGACGAAGAAGGACACTACAAGATGAAAAGGACAATACATAATGATACAATCCAACAAGAGGATATAACCCTAGTAAACATTTACACACCCAACATAGGAGCACCTAAACATGTGAAGAAAATCTTGATGGACATAAAGGGAGAGATTGACAGAATTGCAGTCATATTAGGGAATTTTAACAACACATTGACTTTACTGAATAGATCATCCAGACAGAAAGGCAACAAAGAGATACAAGGCTTAAAAGACACACTAGAGCAAATGGATTTAATTGATATCTTCAGAGCATTGTACCACAAAGCACCAAGATATACATACTTTTTTTTTTCATTAAACATTGTAAATATATATGCACCCAACATAGGAGCACCCAAATACATAAAGAAAATCTTGGAGGACTTCAAGAAAGATATTGACAGCAACGCAATTATAGTAGGGGACTTTAACACCCCACTATCAAAAATGGACAGGTCTTCCAAACAAAATATCAAGAAGGATATTGTGTCACTTAACAATACCCTAGATGAAATGGACCTTAACTGATATACATACTTTTCAAGGGCACATGGAATGTTTTCTAGGAAAGACCACATGTTAGGACACAAAACAAGTCTCAATAAACTTAAGAAGATTGAAATCATATCAGGCATCTTCTCAGACCACAATGCTATGAAACTAGGAATCAATCACAAGAACAGTAAATGACATTTACAAGATCTCTATATGTAAATTAATTTGCAAGTTATACCACAAAATTCATTTTATTTTTCCTATCCTGCTTTTTAAAATTTACATATCTGATGTAACAATGATTACAAAATTAATATATAATGAACTCTTCTTCTGAGGATGTTATCTCTGAAATCCCTCTGTAGAAGAAAAGAAATACTTGAATTGTCTTTGATTTGAATGTTCAACAAGTAAAATTTTTCCACAGTGAATACTTATTTTTCATTTTGAGATTTTATTTTGCTAAGGCAAAATGGAGCTCTAAACTTGTTTATAATGTGTTTGTGGGCTCTTGTGGGAAACAAAATAAAGACATCTGCAAGAAAATAATGATTGAGAACCTTTTTCTCTGTAACAAAAGTCAAGCTTCTTTGCTATCTGTGAAAGTCACTCATTGTTAAACAACAGTACATTTTTATCTATGTTGATATAGCAGCTCCCCCATGAGGCCACATCCAGAACTGATAGGGGAAAAAACATTAATAAAAATATAAGCAGAATTTTCTAAGATATCACTGTGAGTTTGTCCCTTGAATCTCACAATAAATGTGAGTATGGGGTGGATAGAAAGATGAGGGATCTGATCTAACTCTGTTGGAAATAATTTTGTTCTCTTTTTTTTCACTGCATGAAACTGGTTGAAAAGAGAGTTTTATTCTGATGGAATCACAATAAAGATCAGACACAAACATTTTTAAATTTAGATAATCCATTGACTAACAATAATTTCTATAGGGATTTAGAAAAAAGAAGGGAAAGAGATGGGGGAGAGGCAATGAGTAGATGAAAGTGAGAGGAAAGGAGAGAAAAGCAAGAGAGGCAAAATCAGAGAGGAGAAGATGTGGTAAGAGAGAAAGATTGAAAGAAAGTGGGAAGAGAGAAAAGAGAAGGAGAGAGTAAGGGAAGAGAGGAGGGAAGGTGGGAAGGAGAGAGTGAAGTAGTAAGAAAGAAAGGAAAGGAGAGGTGGAGTGAAACAGGGAGTGAAGGAGAGAGAACAAGGGGGGACTGGGGGAATGGGAATAAAACAGAGGGAGGAAAGGAAGGAAGAAAGAAGGGAAGGAGGGAGGGAGGGAGAAGGGTGAAGGTGAGAGAAAAGGGAGAAAGGTGAGAAAAGGCAAAAGAAAAAGGAGGGAGAGAGAGGAGGAAAAGCCAGAAGCTGGACTAAGCAGGGATAGCTTTGATCACTCATGCAATTCACTCTCTCAGTCAGTCACCCTCTAGATCAGATTCAGGCTAAGGAAGCAGGAACCAATGGATTCATGTTGTATCAAGGAAATGCCTCTGCGCACGCTGGCTGGTGTGGCTCAGTGGATTGAGTGCCAGCCTGTGAAACAAAGAGTCACTGGTTCGATTCCCAGTCAGGGCACAAGCCTGAGATGCAGAGCCAGTTCCCCAATATGGGACATGGAACAGTAAACCACATATTGATATTTTTCTCCCTATCTTTCTTCCTCCCTTACCCTCTCTAGAAATAAATGTTAAGGGGAGAGGAAGATGACAGCAAGATAGGTGGGAGCAGAGTCCATTTCCTCCTGCACATGGGTGAAACACCTAGGTGATCTTCAGAGGAACAGAGCAAACAAGCAACTGTAACCCAGCATATATGAAGACTGGAGATGAAAAATTGTAGAGGACATTGAAAAATCAGACAAGTAGGTGGAAGCTGTGAGCACCAGGATACCCGCTAGAAGAAGAAACCCACCAACAAAGGAACCACCAACAGATAACAACAGAAGAAGTTGAAGGAGAGAGTGGAATCCACACTAACACAAGCCAGGACCTATCTCGAAATACAACTAAATGGTGGAGAAATTACTCAGAACAAACGACTGAACAAGAGCAAGACAGAAGTCTCAAAACCTTGTAAACATGGAAGAATCAGCTTCAAAACAACCTGCCCACACCTGCACAACGGGATACCAGAGGTGGTGGACAGAGTGATCCTCAGTTAACAGCTGCAGGGAAGAACCCACCAAAGAAAGAACTAACAACAATCAAAACCCAAAGACATACACAGAGCCAACATAAATGACAGCCCAATACCAGAGAAATTGGGAGATCAAGGAGACTGCACTACTGAATCTCATAGGTATTCTAAAATAGAAGTCCACAACAGAAATCCAGGGAGTCAGAACAGATCAATTTAAGGAACAGAGGCTAACAAAAAGAGTATCACAAACAATGGGAAGACAAAGAAACAATCCCCAAATGAGAGGAAAGGTGGAAGTCTCAGAAACAATGCTAAATGAAATAGAGGCAACTCAACAATCAGATATTGAGTTCAAACCATTGGTTATCAGGAAGCTCAATGAGCTCACAGATAATTACCAAAAACTACAGGGAAACTACAATAAAGTCACTACAAACTATATCAACATGAAAAAGGAAATAGAAACTACCAACAAGAGCCAAGAAACAATGAAGAATACAACTTCTGAACTGAAGAACACAGCAGAAGGAATCACAAGCAGGATCGATGAAGCAGAGGATTGGATCAGCGAACTGGAGGACAAGGTAGAAAAAAACCCACCCAGAATGAGCAAGAAAAGGAAAAGAGTCTCAGAAGGAATGAAGAGGGGTTAAGGGAAATGTAGGAAAACATGAAATGTAATAATATCCGTATAATACACAGGGAGAAGAAGAAGAGCAAGGGATAGAAAAACTGTTTGAAAAAGTAAAGATGAAAAACTTCCCTACTTGGATAAGAAAAAAAGTCACACAAATCCAGGAAACACAGAGTCCCAATCAAGAGGAACCCAAAGAGGCCCACTTCCACACACATAATAATTAAAATGGCAAAATTCCAAAACAAAGAGGGAATCTTAAAGGCAGCAGTGGATAAACAGGAAATACCATACAAGGGAGCCCCAATAAGACTACCAGCTGACTTCTCAATGGAAAAGCTCCAAACCAGAAGGGAATGCCAAGATATATTCCAAGTAATGAAAACCAGAGGCCTGCAACCAAGACTACTATATCCAGCAAGGCTCTCAATTAAAATTGAAGGCCAAATAAGGAGCTTTGCAGACAAAAGAAGCCTCAAAGAATATACCTCCTCCAAACTATCTCTGCAAAAGATGGTAAAGGGTTTGCTTTAAGAACAGGAAGAAAAAAGACTGAAAGAAAGAGGAACATGGGTATGAAAAAATGACAATGAATAAGTACCTGTAAATAATAACCTTAAATGTAAATGAATTAAATTCCCCAATCAAAAGACATAGAATAGCAGAATGGATAAGAAAACATCACCCACACATACAGTGATTACAGGAGACCCACCTCAGAACAAAAGACCTACACAGACTGAAAGTGAAGGGCTAGAGACAAACATTCAAAACAAATGGACAGGGAAAAAAAGCCCGGGTAGCAATACTCATATCAGACAAAATAGACTTCAAAAAAAAAAAAAAAACAGACAAAAAAGAGAACCAGTAGGTCACTTCATAATCCTCAAGGGAAGAATCCAGCAAGAAGACATAAACATTTAAATATATATGCACTCAATGTAGGATGACCCCACTACTTAAAGAAAAGCTGGGAGAACTTCAAGAAAGATATTGACAGCAACACAATTACATTGGAGATTTTAACACTCTACTGTCAAAAATGGACAGATCTTTCAAACAAAATATCAATAAAGATATTGTGGCATTGAACAATGCCCTAGATGAAATGGACTTGACTGATATATAGTGAGCATTTCATCCCAAAGAAGCAAAACCAACATTCCTCTCAAATGTGCAAGGAACATTTTCATAGATAGACCACATGATAGGACACAAAACAAGCCTCAACAAATTCACGAAAAATCAAATCATATCAAGCATTTTCTCCAACCACAAGGGACTGAACATAGAAACCAACCTCAAGGAAAAAACACCCAAAACACTCAACTCAAGGAGAGTGTATAGCATGCTATTAAGCAGTAAATGGGTCAAGAATAAGATCAACTAAGAAATAAAAAAAAGTTTCTGAAAACAAATGAAAATGAACTCACAACAATTCAAAACTTATGGGACACAGCAAAGGCAGTCTTGAGAGGGAAGTTCATAGTGATAGATGCCTACAAAAAAAAGATAGAAACATTTAAAACAAACAACCTAACCCAATGCCTATAAGAACTTAAGGAACAACAAGAAACACAACCCAGAGCAAGCAGAAGGAAGGAAATAACCAAGATCGGAGTAGAGTTAAATGACATAGAGACTAAAAGCACAATTCTAAGGATCAACGAATCCAGGAGCTGGTTCTTTGCAAAGATAAACAGAATTGACAAGCCTTTAAGCATACTCATGAAGAAAAAAAGAGAGAGGATCCAAATAGACACAATTGGAAATGAAAGAGGAGGGATTACAACTGATACCACAGAAACACAAAGGATTGTAAGAAATTACTATGAAGAACTATATGCCAAGAAATTTGAAAACCTAGGTGAAATGGAAAAATTTGTAGAAAAATATAATCTTCCAAAATTCAGTGAAGAAGCAGAAACCCAGAATAGACAAATAACACCTGATGAAATTGAAATAGTAATCAAAGAGCTTCCAACACACAAAAGCCCTGGAACAGATGGTTTCACAGGAGAATTTTATAAGCATGTAATGGAGAACTAACCCCACCCTCTACAGATTATTTACAGAATTCAAGAAGATGGAAGACTCCCATATTCATTTTATGAAGCCAACATCATCCTACTTCCAAAACCAGATAAAGACATAACAAAAAAAGAAAACTTCAGGCCAATATTGCTGATGAACATAGACGCTAAAATCCTCAACAAAATATTGGCAAACCACATCCAGCAATATGTAAAAAAGATCATACACCATGATGAAGTTGGATTCACCCCAGGTATGCAAGGATGGTACAATATTCGCAAATCAATAAACATGATACACCACAAAAACAAAATGAAAGACAAAAATCAGTTGATCATATAAATAGATGCAGAAAAAGTATTTGATAAAGTACAGCACCCAGATATGATAAAAACACTCAGCAAAGTGGTAATAGAGGGAGCATTCCTCAACATAATAAAGGCCATATATGAAACAAAGTCCTACAGTCAACATCATACTCAATGGACAAAACTTTGAACTTTCCACTAAGATCAGGAACAAGACGAGGATGTCTGTTTTCACCACTACTATTCAACATAGTACTGGAATTCCTAGCCAAAGCAATCAGACTAGAAAAAAGAAATAAAAGGCATCCAATTGATAAGGAGGAAGTAAAACTGTCATTGTTTGCAGATGACATGTTAATGTACACAGAAAATCCTACAGACTCCACCAAAAAAATACTGGACTTAATAAGTGCATTAGGCAAAGCAGCCATATACAAAGTCAATACTCAGAAATCAAAGGCATTTTTGTACACCAACAATGAAATATCAGAAACTGAAATCAGGAAAAAATCCAATTTGATATAGCAACAAGAAAAATAAAGTACCTAGGAATAAACCTAACCAAGGAGGTAAAAGACCTGTTCTCAGAAAACTACACAACACTGAAGAAAGAAATTAAGGAAGACACAAACAAATGGAAGCATGTACCATGCTCATGGATTGGAAGAATTAACATCAACAAAATGGCCATACTACCCAAAGCAATTTATAGATTTAATGCAACCCTTATTAAAATACCCATGACATATTTCACAGATATAGAACAAACATTTCAGAAATTTTTGTGGAGCCATAAACAACCCCAAATTGTAGCAGCAATTTTGCGAAAGAAGAACCAAGCAGGAGGGATCACAATACCTGATATTAAACTGCATTACAAGGCTAATGTAATTAAAACAGCCTGGTACTGGCATAAGAACAGACATGTACACCAATGGAACAAAACAGAGAGCCCAGAAATAAACTGAAGTCTCTATGGTCAATTAATATTTGACAAAGGGCGCAGGAGCAAAAAATGGAGCAAAAATAGCCTCCTCTACAAATGGTGTTGCGAGATCTGGACAGCTCCATGCAAAAAAATGAAACCTGATCACCAAGTTACCTCATACAAATATATAAATTTAATGTGGATAAAGGACTTAATATCTGTTAGGACACCATAAAAGTCCTAGAGGAAAACCTCAGGAGGAAAATATCAGACATTCCAAAAAAGAACACCTTCAAGGATATGTCCCCTAAGCAAGGGACATAAAGAAAAGAATAAACAAATTGGACCTCATCAAAATAAAAAGCTTCTGCATGGCTAAAGAAAACAGCATTAAAATGAAAAACACAATCAACTATGTGGGAAAACATACTTGCCAATGATACCTCAGTCAAGGGTTTGATCTCAAAATATATAAAGAACTCACATGACTCTACTCCAGGAAAACAAAAAATCCATTTTAAAAATGAGCAAAAGATTTGAACAGACACTTCTCCAAGGAGGACATTCAGAGGGCCCAGAGATATATGAAAAGATGCTCAGCATCACTAGCCATCAGAGAGATGCAAATTAAAACCACAATGAGATACCATCTCACACCAGTCACAGTGGCCAACATAAACAAATCCACAAACAAATGTTGGAGAGGATGCGGAGAAAAGGGAACCCTAGTGCACTGTCGGTGGGAATGCAGACTGGTGAGGCCAGTGTGCAAAACAGTATGGAATTTCCTCAGAAAACTAAAAATGGAACTGCCCTTTGACCCAGCATTTCCACTGCTGTGATTATACCCGAAGAACCCTGAAACACCAATCCTAAAGAACCTATGCACCCCAATGTTTATAGCAGCACAATTTACAATAGCCAAGTACTGGAAGCAACCGAAGTGCCCATCAGCAAACGAGTGGATCCAAAAACTACGGTACATTTACACAGTGGAATTCTCTGCAGCAGAGAGAAAGAAGGAGGTTATACCCTTTGCAACAGCATGGATGGAACTGGAGAGCATTATGCTAAGTGAAATAAGGCAGGTGGTGAGGGACAAATGCCATTTGATCTCACCTTTAAGTAGAACATAATCAACAAAAGAAAAAAGTAAACGAAATATAACCATAGACATTGAAATTAAGAACAGTCTAATAATAGCCAGAGGGGAGGGCAGAGGGGACTGTGGGGAGATGGGTTTCAGGAAGTACTATAAATGACACATGGCCAAAACCAAGGGGGGAGGTTTGAAGCAGGGGAGGGAAATGGGTTTGGCTGGGGTTGGGGGAGAGGGGAGGGTTGGGGGAAAATGCAGACATCTTTAACTGAACAACAATAAAGTAATTAAAAAAAGAAAAGAATGACATTTTTAAATATTAAAAAAAAAAGAAATATCTCTCTGCCAAGTGACTGGTGTGCATAGCCCACTAGAAGGTAGCTTGGAAACCCAAGTTTCTGAATGTTACTTTTCCAGTATAAATGAAAACAAAGGGACTGTCCTAGTTGCTGGGCTATTGCTCCTGTGTGGGATAAGGGCTGGAGAATTATCAACCTGCAATCCACTCCTGAGCACACCTTGAGAGCAGCAAAGTTGTCTGTAATACCTAGTGCCTGTCTCCCTTTGCCAGAACTGGATGGTGCCACACTGCTAAATTCTTTCTCCTTAGTTCTCTCTATTTTTCCAGCTGCATTCATACCCCAAATTTCTGTTATGAGAACCCAGCAGGACCTGGGATGAGTTCCAGTGGGTGTCTCTGGCAGAAGTCAGGGTTGATCCAGTCTCATAGACCAAGACTTTGGAGACAACCTGTGCTCCTCTTGCTAGCTTTCACGATCTCAGCAGGACCAATGGTAGTCTTCTCAGTGTGGCTTACTGCTTGAAGATCATTTTTTGATTCATCTGTTCTTGCTTGATTATGTTTGGTTTCCTCATCACAGGGTGACACAAATGTCCCTGGTCCCTGCCTAGTCTTGGCATCACATTCCATTTAATTGGGATGTCCTTAAATCATCTTAGAGGGTTCAAAGAGTGAAGACCTTGGTCTCACAGTTGAAGAGTAGCAGAGTTCTGGCCTGTTTTTCATAGTTCCTTGTCTATTACACCACCCTGGTTACACAACTAATTCTGTTCTGGCTCCTCTCTGCCTATGCCCCTTCCCAACAGCTGAAGTGTTCACAGAGCTAAGAGAAAGCACTCACCCGAATCCCATTATTGGCCCTTTTAGATATCAATTTAGGTACCCAGGACCTAAGAATTCACTTTCCAAGTGTCCTCAGCCTGCTTCTGAGGCCTACTCAGGTATCTTATTGAGGTCTGTGCTCCTAGGACCCACAATACCAACGCATATGCACACCTAGACCTAAGGGATCCTAAAGCATGGCCATTTATAAGGTGCTTGAACACATGGCCTGGACTATCCACATGCTTCTGAGGGAGACCTGTCCTGAGGTGGGGCTTACCTGGATTGGGAAGAGAAGTGTACCATCATCTTCAGGTGCAGAGTATTGAGCAGTCTGAGGAGTATAAATTGGATACTGCCTTCAATATTGTTATGAAGGCAGATTTGTCAAAGTGGGAGAATAGAATGTATTTCATTTAATAGCCTGTTAGTATAATTTAAATTTTTTTAACTTCAGTTTACATAAAATGATATACTCTTTTTTATAAATATAAAATACCCATTTGTACTCTTGTTTCAGGCTCTGCAAATGCTAGGAGTGGGCCTTTCCTCGTATGTTGAGTATAGGTGACTTTCCAAAAGTGATACCTAAATATGATTTTAATTGTAGGTGCAATATATCTTTCTTCAATCTTTTTCATATTTGAAGACATCATTGCATCTAAGAATTCTATATGGACTCTATTATGGACTGAGTGTATGGCAGCCCTAACAAACCAACACAGACTCTTTTTTTTTTAAATTTTTATTGTTATTCTATTACAGTTGTGTACCTTTTCTCCCCATCCCTCCACCCCACCCCATCCACACCCCCCTCCCTCCCCCACCTCCACCCTCCCCCTTCATTTTGTCCATGTGTCCTTTATAGTAGTTCCTGTAATCCCCTCTCCTCACTGTCCCCTCCCCACTCCCCCCTATCCATTGTTAGATTGTACTTAACTTCAATGTCTCTGGCTATATTTTGTTTCCTTTCTTTTTTTCTATTTATTATGTTCCAGTTAAAGGTGAGATCATGTGGTATTTTTCCCTCACCGCCTGGCTTATTTCACTTAACATAATGCTTTCCAGTTCCATCCATGCTGTTGCAAAGGGTATAAGCTCCTTCCTTCTCTCTGCTGTGTAGAATTCCATTGTGTAAATATACCATAGTTTTTGGATCCACTCGTTTGCTGATGGGCACTTAGGTTGCTTCCAGTACTTGGCTATTGTAAATTGTGCTGCTATGAACATTGGGGTGCACAGGTTCTTTTGGATTGGTGTTTCAGGGTTTTTAGGGTATAAACCCAGCAGCGGAATTGCTGGGTCAAAGGGCAGTTCCATATTTAGTTTTCTGAGGAAATTCCATACTGTTTTCCACAGTGGCCTCACCAGTCTGCATTCCCACCAACAGTGCACTAGGGTTCCCTTTTCTCCGAATCCTCTCCAACATTTGTTTGTGGATTTGTTTATGTTGGCCACTCTGACTGGTGTGAGATGATACCTCATTGTGGTTTTAATTTGCATCTCTCTGATGGCTAGTGATTCTGAGCATCTTTTCATACGTCTCTGGGCCCTCTGTATGTGTTCCTTGGAGAAGTGTCTATTCAAGTCCTTTGCCCATTTTTTAATTGGGTTGTTTGTCTTCCTGGAGTGGAGTCGTGTGAGTTCTTTATATATTTTGGAGATCAGGCCCTTGTCTGAGGTATCATTAGCAAATGTGTTTTCCCATACTGTTGATTCTCTTTGTAATTTGGTGCTCTTTTCTTTAGCCATGCAGAAGCTTTTTATTTTGATGAGGTCCAATTTGTTTATTCTTTCCTTTATATCCCTTGTTTTAGGGGACATGTCTGTGAGGATGTTGCTGCGTGGAATGTCTCAGATTTTCCTGCCAATGTTTTCCTCTAGGATTTTTATGGTGTTACGACTTATATTTAATTCCTTTAACCACCTTGAATTTATTTCCGTGTATGGTGTAAGTTG
Organism: Desmodus rotundus; assembly: GCF_022682495.2. Classification (NCBI taxonomy): domain Eukaryota; kingdom Metazoa; phylum Chordata; class Mammalia; order Chiroptera; family Phyllostomidae; genus Desmodus; species Desmodus rotundus. The sequence continues at coordinate 55,058,432 of NC_071400.1, forward strand.
GTGATCGAGTTTCATTTTTTTGCATGTAGCTGTCCAGATCTCCCAACACCATCTGTTGAAGAGGCTGTTTTTGCTCCCTTTTATGCTCCTGCCTCCTTTGTCAAATATTAATTGACCATAAAGGCTTGAGTTTATTTCTGGGCTCTCTGTTCTGTTCCATTGGTCTATGTGCCTGTTTTTATGCCAGTACCAGGCTGTTTTGATTACAGTGGCCTTGTAATACAGTTTGATATCAGGTATTGCCAACACAGACTCTTAAAGGAAGACATTCAAAATGGATGTCTTCAGTGTCCTGACATTTCTACACCCACATGGAGAAAACCTGTCTCATCCAAATGACACATAATTTTCTTCTTTTATTTTATCTGAATTTCCTGTAGTGTCATTTGCTTTGCATTAGCTGTGTCCACATGGCCTTTACCACTGCCATTGTGCCCCATCTTTGGACAGAAAACAGTATACCTTTAGGTAATCCAATTACTTCCCTTCAAAGTCTCGAGTGGTGAAAACTAGTTAGGTTCATGGTTGATTAACTTCTTGATTCTGTCCTATAGAACTAATCTAAAATGCTTTCCAGAAGGAAGACTTGCAGCTCTTCAGATCGGGAAGTCATTTATTACTGGGAATCTATTTGTATTTTAGGTCAAGGAGAAGCCTTAGTCAGCATTTTCTTATCTCTCCCTCTCTTGTGACAGTTAACATTTCAAAACATGTCACTCAACACCAGAAACAAGTTGCTGACCTGACTGATATATCAGTGTCTGAGTTTTCAAGAACAGAATATCTAAGAGAATTCATAATTTGTTTTGCCACTTTGTTTATTTTTAGGTCTGAGGTAGATTTAGTGTCAGAGTTTAGACTTTCAGGTGCCAGACTTCCTACGTTATTTGACAGTACAATTCCTAATTAATGCTGTAAGCATCGTCACTTGTTCTTTAATTAATTTTTCTGTCAGATGATCCTCTTTTCTTGTGTGCGTGCTTACACACAAGTGTGCACACACACAACCTAAACAAAATAAGTATGTTCAGAAAAGAAGTGGAGGAGAAAGGAAAGCAATGTCATTCACAAACTATGACATGAATGGTACTCCCTAAAGTTGTTCAGTGTCCAACCTGGAACCCATATAAGGAGGCCCTGGAGGGGACAAAGTGATAGGGAGAGGAAAAATGTTCAGGAGTTCAAGTTCAGGAGTTTTGAGCTGTTGAAAATCTAAAACCCTAGGACCAATCAGCCAATGCTAATGTTGATTATATTTTATCACAAGCTTAAAATTTAACCAGAGGCAAAAAATAATGTTAGCTTGAAAAAATATCTTTACAGTAAAACTATATATTTCAATTAAGAATGTGAATATATATATTTCATACTCAGTAGGCTTATACCATGTTGGACAATTATGTAGTCAATTTAACCAAAGGAATAAAATCAAATGGGGTGATTTAAATATAAAATCACAGTAGTTGGAACTGTCATTAATTAACTAATAAACAAATAATGGAGTGAAAACACTGGCTTTGGAGCTAAACAGACCAGGAATGAAATCTTAGATTTTCTATTTAATATCTGTGTGTCCTTGGGCAAGTCACTTAACCTGAGCACCAGTTCACTCATCTGTAAAACAGCAACAATGTTATCAGCTTTGCCTAGTTAGTGTGAGGATAGATTGTAGAGTGTGTACTATATATAAACACTCAATAAATATTATTTAATCCTGCATGATTGTATGATGTAACAACAGTCACAAAGTCTAAGATCACTAGAGAGGAAAAAGTATTAGTAGTTCAGTTCATTATAGGATCTGGACTTACCCAAGCAGCTTTAAAGAATCCAGGAGGAAGACATGGCAATGTTAAGGAGGGCACTGGGTTGGTGAAGCGTCATCATACTGACTTTTTATCTGAGACACAGACAACATCATAAGACTCTTGATTTTCTATCAAGACATTCTTCTATATTTTATCCAAGATTATAGCTTTTGAAAAATATTGTCTTCTGAGTTAGGGTTAGATGGAGACTACCAGATTTGCAGGCAGGAAGGTCTCCACAGTATAGTTCTTCCAACCACCTTCCCTCAGTCTATGCACATTTTATTTATTTGGCCACCTCAGCCTCATACTGTCCTCCTCACTAGACACCTAGAAACTAGGAGGCTTTTCTGGAAGGCCAGTCAGTTTGCATTGGTAAAAATATCCAGTGGAATTCACAAAGCAGGCTCCTGAAACTATAAACCTGACGGTCCTTGATAGACCATCCAGTTTTATGTGTCACTGGACAAATATAAATAGGTTCTTGGCAGTAACTCTTTCTTTGTAAAAAGTAAAAATCCCCAATCAGTCTAGTGTTTCTCGGTATTGATGGAATACTAAGTTGTTAGTAGAAAGCAAAGGAAATTCTCTCTCTCTCCCCCGCCTCTCCCCTTCTCTCCTTCCCTCCCTTGCCCCACAGTCTTAGGAAAGACTACTTAGAGTATTTGTCATTACATAAACTCCTTTGCATATGACATGGTTGTCAAAGTCTTCAATTTGTTTTCTGATATCAAACGTTTTAAGACAAACAAACTAAAATTTGAGATGACAACCCTGAAAACACAATTGCTTTTAAAATGGGAAATGGTACTATTTGGACATGCATTAGCAGAATCTTAGAAGCTCTGAGTAACAATGGATGTTTCAAATTCATCTAATTTAACTCTTATGTGATGCCTGGATTCCAACTATTTTATCCTAAGCTAGCCTCTGCATGAACACCCCTGCAGTGATGGGGAAATCAGTGCATTCTTTAAAAACAAAATACTTTATTTATTTATTTTTTTAGACAGGGGGAAGGGAGGGAGAAAGAGAGAGAGAGAGAGAAACATCAATGTATGGTTGCCTCTCACGCACCTTCTACTGGGGACCTGGTCTGCAACCGAGGCATGTGCCCTGTTTGGGAATAGAACCAGCAACCCTTTGGTTCACAGGCCGTGCTCAATCCACTGAGCCACACCAGCCAGGGTGGGAAATCAGTACATTCTGAGGCAATCCAGTCTATCAGTGGCCATTCGAGATAGTCATAAAGTTCTTCACAAAATTACAAAATCATGGCACCTCCATTGATAAGAAATGTTGCACAAGTGAAACATTAAAACAGTCATTAACATTTGACATTAATCAATTCACAAACGTTCTCTAAATGATGATGTTTCTGTTACTTAAAGAAATCTATGGTGATAATATTTTTCTCAGTTTTGAGCTAGATGACATTATCCATGATGGGATGGCAGAAAAGCTCAAGTGATTCTAGGGAAAGGCCCTAGAGTTAAATGGGATGGTGTCTCTGAATTCACTACAGAGGAAGACATGTAACTTCTCTGGTTAACAACAATCTTTTACCATTTGCTCCCCTGATTCCAACCCCTTCTATATTTTCTGGAAAGTTCTTTATCCTGTTATTCATTCATGCAATACGTATTTATTGTCTATGTATGTGCCAAACACTGTTAGTATTGGGAACTGCCCTGCCTAGTTTCAGAAGCTATAATCCCTCCTGGCTAAGGCTGAGTAAAAAGACTTTGGGACCATAAGCCACTTAGGAGACAAAGCTCATCTTCCCTGGCAGGGATGCTGCCTCTGCCCCCTTTCACTTCACCCTGCTTGGCCCCAGGTGGATGACCAGTTAGCCAATGACGGGTAAGATTCCTCAAAGGAGGGGTGACCTAAGAGAGGCACGGTCATGAAGGGGCCCTCAGGGAATGACTTCGGGGGCTGTAGAAAAAGGGGGTGATGGGCCCTTGCCCCTTGACTTTGACATAGTCTGAGTCCTCATTCTGTCTGCAAGGAGTCTCCTAATCTCTTGGCTGCCTTACTTCCCCTGCCTGACTTAAGCCTGAAACAATGCTGGAGGTGGGTGCAGCCCTGTGCTGGAAAGGGCAGGTTCCCTAGGGCTATCAGGCCTAAGAAAGAATGCATAAAATCCTATGAAACCTACTTTGCTAATACCCTCAATTTAAATGATAAGGGTCCGGAGAAGGAAAGATGGTGGCAAAATAGGTGGGAGCAGAGTCCACTTCCCCCTGTGCATGTGTGAAACACCTACCTGATATACTAAGAAACAAAGCAAACAGCCAACAGTACCCCAGCATTTATGAAGATAGGAGACCAAAAAGTATAGAGGACACTGAAAAAACAGACGGTAAGGGGATTGCTTCAGGACAAAAATGTCCATGGGACCAGTGTGGAGAACAGGGTGACTGCAGTCCCAGGCCCACTCCAGCAGGGCCTGCCGCAGGACTCCTGGGAGAGAGCCGGGTTAAGGGCTCCCTCCCCTGCCAAACAAGGTTTGAGCAGCACCTAGGGAGACCTAGTTGCTTAAGGTCGCAGGGAGGGGAATAAGGACAAAGTGGTAAACCCACAGACTGTAGGCGCCCACCAGGGAGAGTTGAGAGTTGGGCCGTGTGGGGCCCTGACCCAGAGAGTCCCAGGTCTAGCTGAGAGGTGGGCTGAGAGAGAGGACAAATCCTTCCTTGTATGGAGTGGCAGGCTTGAGCAGGAGTATTTTCTCAAAAAGAAAAAGACCCTTGGGGGCACTTTGGGGAATTCTACTACAGCAACAGCTCCAATATCCTTTCCACCCAGCCGCCCAGCACTCCCACAGGTATGTGGGGGGTATTGAGCCCAAATCCTAAGTACCAGGGGGAGAGTGCACCCAAGACCACAGGCAGAGACCAGGAGTTTGCACACCTCAGGTGGACCTGAGACCTCAGACACTAACCAGGGAGAGTGCAAATCAAGGAAGGCCCCTCGCTCACACTCATAGCCCAGAGGAGGGTAAGTGACTGACCTGTGGGTCCCCAGACCACTGGAGAGCTGGGCCAGAGGCTGCCCGAGTGCTGGTCAGGAAGGAGAAGAGCTAAGCTAGGCTGAATGTGTTGGCTACAGCCAAAAAGACCAGCAAAACTGACTTGGCCACCAGGCTTTTATTTTCTTTTTGGGGTTTTTGTGTGTGTGTGTATTTTTTTAGTAGTGCTTTATTATTATTTTTATTATTATTTTCTCTTTCTTTTACACTTTCTTGCTCTCTTTCCTTCTTTCTTGTTCTACTCCTTCTATCTCTCCCTTTATATCTCTTCTTCCTTCAGTTTTTTTTTTTTTTTTTTAATCCCCACAAGTGAGACAATAAAACCTGGAACTGTGAAAAGACCAAAGTTGGATCCAAGGAGGGGGCATCCCAACAGCTAACACAGTGAAACAAATTTCACTTTGCTACTCTAGAGAACTTGCAACATATTGTATATATATATATTTTTTACTATTCTTACATCACACATTTTATTAGTATTTTTGTATCTCTCTTCTTTCTCTTAGTCTTCTTCACTTGACTGGTTACTTTGCATTGTTTAACTGGTTTCCCCTTGTGCTCTCTTTCACAGTGTATTGTTAATTAACTGTTTTTCACTTAACTTGGTTTGCATTAGCACACTACTCTAGGACCTATACTCCCTATTCTAGTTATCCGGATAACATAGATTCTGTCATATGATTGTTGCTCCATTACTATTGTAAATAATAGCTGTTCCATAAGTCTGTAAATACTACACAGAACTTCTCCCAGATCTCAGACCACTTCACTGTTTCCAGAACATTATTACTGGTGTGGTTACATTTATTCTCTCACACATTACACCTATTTTCTACCCTTTACTCTCACTTTACCTCATAATATGACCTCCCACAAGCTCACAGCTTTCCAGATCCAACATACATTCCTCCTCCCTGCCCACCACAAGACTCTTATCATCTTTCCACGCATTCTAAAAAGTGGCTAGGTAGCTGAAATATCATGGTTAACACTATATATATATAGGATCTCCTATATTAATCCATGTTAACACAAAGGATCTCCTATCTCTTATCTAAGGGCTGGTAATATAAATATCATATAATACACTCCTGCTCTATTAAAATATTTTGCCTTCCTAATATAACCTACCTTAAAAAAGAGTAGGTAGAAGCAGTGAACACCAGGATACCTCCTGGAAGAGGAAACCCACCAACAAAGTTAACACCAACAGATAAGAACAGAAGAAGGTGAAGGAGGCAGTGGAACTCATACTCATTCAACCCAGGACCTATCTGAAAATATGACTAAATAGTGAAGAAATTACTAAGAACAAACAACTGAAAAAGAGCAGGAGAAAAGCCTCAAAACCTGGCACATATGGAAGAACCATCTCCAACACAACCTGCCCACACCTGCACAACAGAAAAAAAGAGGAGGAGTACAGACTGACACTCAGATAACAAGCTGGTGGGAAAGATCCACCAAAGAAAGATGCAACAAGAACCAAAACCCAAAGACACAGAGCCAACATGAACCACAGCCCAAGATCAGTAAGATTGGAAGATCAAGGAGACTGTACCACTGAATCTCACAGGTATTTGACCACAGAAGCTTAAACCATAAGCCCAGGGGGACAGAACAGAGCAACTTAAGAAGCAGAGGCTAACAGGAAGAGTCTCACAAACAATGAGAAGACAAAGAAACAAGCCCCAAATGAAAGGAAAAGAGGAAGTATCAGAAAGAATGCTGAATAAAAAAGAGACAAGTCAACCATCAGAATTGGTTCTAAAGAAGCTTGATGACCTGACACAGTTTTTCCAAAAACTACAGTGAAAATACAATGAGCTTACTCCAAACTATATGAACATGAAAAAGGAAATATAAACTATCAACAAAGGTTAAGAGGAAATGAAGAATACAATTTCTGGACTGAAGAACACAGTAGAAGGAATCAAAAGCAGGCTCGATGAAGCAGAGGATCAGATCAGCAAATTGGAGGACACGGTAGAAAAAAATACCCAGAATGAGCAACAAAAGGAAAAGAGGCTCAGAAAGAATGAAGAGGGGTTAAGGGAAATGCAAGACAACAAGAAACGTAATAATATCCATATAATAGGAATACCAGAAAGGGAAGAGGAAGAGCAAGGGATAGAAAACCTGTTTGAAAAAGTAATGATAGAAAATTTACCTAATTTGATGAGAGAAAAAGGCACACAAATCCAGGCATCACAGAGAGTCCCAATCAACAGGAACACAAAGAGGCCCACTGCAAGACACATCATATATAAAATGACAAAATTCCAAGACAAAGAAAGAATCTTAAAGGCAACAAGGGAGAAACAGGAAGTAACATACAAGGGAACCCTGATAAGGTTAGCAACTGACTTCTCAATGGAAACACTCCAAGCCAGAAGAGAATGGCAAAAAAAATATTCCAAGTAATGAGAACCAGAGGCCTGTAACCAAGACTATATTACCCAGCACAGCTCTCAATCCAGACAGAAGGCCAAATAAGGAGTTTCCCAGACAAAAGATGTCTAAAAGAATACACCTGGAACAAACTACCTCTGCAAGGGATGGTAAAGGGACTGCTCTAAGGAAAGGAAGGAAAAGAGAGAGAAAGATAAGAACATAGGTACAAAGAATCAGCAATGAATACGTACCTATCAATAATAACCTTAAATGTAAATGGTTAAATGCTCCGATCAAAAGACAGAATAGATGAATGGATTAGAAAGCATGACCCACACATATGCTGCCTACAAGAGATCCATCTCAGTATAGAAGACCTACACAGACTAAAAATGAAGAGCTGGAAACAAATTTTCCAAGCAAATGGAGAGGAAAAAAAAAAAAAAGCAGGGGTAGCAATACTCACATGAGACAAAATAGACTTCACAAAAAGGGCCATAAAGAGAGACACACACGGTCACTTCATAATACTCAAAGGAAGAATCCACCAAGAAGACATGAACACTGTAAATATATATGCTCCCAACATAGGAGCACTCAAATACATAAAGAAAATCTTGGAGGACTTCAAGAAAGATATTGACAGCAACAATATTATAGTGGGGGTTTTAACACCTCACCGTCAAAGATGGACAGATCTTCCAAACAAAATATCAACAAAGATATTGTGGAATATAACAATGCCCTAGATGAAAAGGACTTAACTGATATATGTAGAGCCTTTTTTCCCAAAGAAGCAAAGTACACATTCTTATCAAATGGGCATGGAACATTTTCAAACATAGACCACATGATAGGACACAAAACAAGCCTCAACAAGTTCAAGAAAATTGAAATCCTATCAAACATTTTCTCTCACCAAAAGGGACTGAAACTAGAAACAAATCTCAAGGAACAAAACCCAAAACATTAAACAAAATGGAGATTGAGTAGCATGCTATTAAACAACAAATGGGTGAAGAATGAGATTAGGGAATAAATCATAAACTTTCTGGAAACAAATGAAAATGAACTCAAAACAATCCAAAACCTATAGGACACAGCAAAGGCAGTCCTGAGAGAGAAGTTCATAGCAATACAGGCCTACCTAAAAAGAATAGAAATATTTCAAATAAACAGTCTAACCCTACACCTACAAGAACTCGAGGAATAACAACAAAGACAACCCAGAGCAAATACAAGGAAAGAAATAACCAAGATCAGAGCAGAATTAAATGACATAGAGACTAAAAGCACTATTTTAAGGATCAATGAATCCAAAAGGTGGTTCTTTGAAAAGATAATCAAAATTGACAAGCTGTTAAACAGGTTCATCAAGAAAAAGAGAGGACCCAAATAAACACAATCAGAAATGAAAGAGGAGAGACTACAACTGATACCACCAAAACACAAAGGATTGTAAGAAATTACTATGAAGTAATATATACTAAGAACTGTGAAAACCTAGATGAAATGGACAAATACCTAGAAAAAATAAAACCTTCCAAAACTCAATGAAGAATAAGCAGAAAGACTGAATAGACTAATAGTACTTGATGAAATTGAAACAGTAATCAAAATGCTTCAGACACACAGAAGTCCTGGACCAGACGGTTTCACAGGACAATTCTACAGAGCACTTAAGGAAGACATGACCACCATCCTCCATAGATTATTTCAAAAAATTCAAGAAGATGGAAGACTCCCAAACTTGTTTTATGAAGCCAAGATAATCCTAATCCCAAAACCAGTTAAAGACACAATGAAGAAACAAAATTTCAGGCCAATATCGCTGATGAACATAGATGCTAAAATCCTCAATATAATATTGGCAAACCACATCCAGCAATACATTAAAAAGATCAGACACCATGATCAAATGGGAGTCATCGCAGGGATGCAAGGATGGTACAATATTCACAAATCAATAAACGTAATACACCACATAAACAAAAGCAAAGACAAAAACCACGTGATCACATAAATAGATGTGGAAAAAGCATCTGATAAGGTACAGCACCCAGTTATGATAAAAGCACTCAGCAAAGTGGCAATAGAGGAAGCATTCCTCAACATAATAAAGGCCATATATGAGAGACCTACAGCCAACATCATACTCAAAGGACAAAAACTTAGAGCTTTCCCACTAAGATCAGGAACAAGACAAGGATGCCCTCTCTCACCACTCCTATTCAACATAGTATTGGAAGTCCTAGCCAAAGCAATCAGACAAGAAAAAGACATAGGAGAGAGAAGATGGTGGAAAGATAGGCGGGAGCGGACTTAACTTCCCTCTGAACCTGGGTGAAACACCTACCCATTTTACTGAGGAACAAAGTGAACAGCCAAAAGCAGCCCAGCGTTTATGAAGATAGGAGACCAAAAAGTACAGAGGACACTGAGAAAACAGAAGGTAAGGGCATTGCTTCAGGACAAAAAGGTCCCCGGGACCATGGCTACTACAACCCCAGGCCCACGCCTGCCGGGCCTGCCTCAGGACTCCTGGGAGAAAGCCAGGTTAACGGCCCCCTCCCCTGCCAAACAAGGCCTGCGCAATACTGTGAGAGACCTGGTTGCCTGAAGTCACAGGGAAGGGAATAAGGACAAAGTGGTAAACCCAGGGAGACCCCGGGCGCTGGCTGAGGAGAGTTAAAAGTTGGGCCATGTGTGATCCTGACCCAGACAGCCCCCATTCTAGCTGGACAGGTGGGCTGTGTGAGAGGACAGACCCTTCCTTGTATGGAGGGAGCCACAGAATTGAGCAGGAGGATTTTTCCCAGAAAAAACAAAGACCCTCTGGGGCGCTTTGGGGATTTCCCCTGCAGCAACAGCTCCAGTGTCCTCCCCACGCCACCACCCATTGCGGGACTGTGCACACCTCATCTGGGAGGGAGCTTAGACTACAGGCACCACCCAGGGGAGGGTGTCCAGACACCAGGAATATGTCCAGCAACTAGGGAGTGTGCCCAGTGACCAGGAAGTATGCCCATCCACCAGGGAGAGCCTGCACCTCATCTCAGAGGGAGCTGAGTCTACAGGCAACACCCAGGGGAGGGTGCCCAGTGACCACAAAGTGTGCCCATCCACCTGGGAGTGCCCACACCACATCTCAGAGGGAGCTGAGACTACAGGCACCACCCAGGGGAAGGTGCCCAGGGACCAGTAGTGTGCCCACCCACCAGGGAGTGTCTGCAACTAATTTTGGGGGGAACTGAGACCACAGCCACTAGGGACAGTGTGAATCAAGGTAGGATGTACATGCACACCCATAGCCCAGAGAAGACCTATCATAAAAAAAGACTGGGTAGAAACTGGGAACATCAGGAAACCTTCTGAAAGAGGAAAGCCACCAACAAAGGAAACACCAACAGATAAGAAGAGAAGAAGGTGAAGGAGGGATGGGAAGCCACACTAAGTCAAACCAGGACCCATCTGAAAATACAAACAAATAGTGAAGAAATTAATAAGAACAAACAACTGAATAAGAGCAAGAGAAAAGCCTCAAAACTTTGTACACGCGGAAGAATCACATCCAACACAACCTGTCCACACATGCAAAACAGAAAACAAGAGTTGGGGGACAGATTGACACTCAGATAACAAGTCGGTGGGAAACACCCACCAAAGAAAGATGCAACAAGAACCAAAACCCAAGGACATACACAGAGACAACATAAACCACAGGCCAAGATAAGAAAGATCGGAAGATCAAGGAGACTGTACCATTAAATCTACAGGTATTCTATCAAAGAAGTTTACACCAAAAACCCAGGAGGTCAGAAAACAGAAACTTAAGAAGAAGAGGCTAACAAGAAGAGTCTCACAAAACATGGGAAGATAAAGAAAAAAGCCCCAAATAAGGAGGAAAGGGGGAAGTCTCAGAAACAATACTAAACGAAAAAGAGGGAAGTCAACTATCAGATAGGGAGTTCAAGAAATTGGTTAAAAAGAAGATTAATGAGCTCACACAGAATTACTAAAAAGTACAAGGAAACTACAATGAACTCACTGAAAACTATATCAACATGAAAAAGGAAATCGAAACTATCAACAAGAGCCAAGAGGAAATGAAGAATACAATTTTGGAACTGAAGAGCACAGTAGAAGGAATCAAAAGCAGGATCGAAGAAGCAGAGGATTGGATCAGCAAACTGGAGGAGAAGGTAAAAAAACAAAAACAAAAACAAAAAAAACAACAACAAAAAAACACCCAGAATGAGCATGAAAAGGAAAAGAGGCTCAGAAAGAATGAAAAGGGGTTAAGGGAAATGCAGGACAACACGAAATGTAATAATGTCTGTAAAATAGGGATACCAGAAGGAGAAGAGGAAGAGCAAGGGATAGAAAACCTGTTTGAAAAAGTAATGATGGAAAATTTCCCTAATCTGAGGAGAGAAAAAGTCACACAAAATCAGGAATCACAGAGAGTCCCAATCAAGAAGAACCCAAAGAGGCCCACTGCAAGACAGATCATATTTAAAATGGCAAAATTCCAAGACAAAGAAAGAATCTAAAAGGCAACAAGGGAGAAACAGGAAGTAACATACAAGGGAGCCCTGATAAGGTTAGCAACTGACTTCTCAATGGAAACACTCCAAGCCAGAAGAGAATGGCAACAAATATTCTAAGTAATGAGAACCAGAGGCCTGCAACCAGGACTACTTTACCCAGAATGGCTCTCAATCAAGACAGAAGGCCAAATAAGGAGTTTCCCACACAAAAGAATCCTAAAGAGTACATGTCCACCAAACCAGCACTGCAAGAGATGCTAAAAGGGCTGCTGTAAGAAAAGGAAAGAAAAGAGAGAAACAGAGAAGAAGACAGTAACAAAGAATCAACAATGAATAAGTACGTACCAGTAATAACCTTAAACGTAAATGGTTAAATGTTCAAATCAAAACAGATAGAATAGCTGAATGGATAAGAAATCATGACCCACACATATGTTGCCTACAAGAGACCCACCGCAGGACAAAAGACCTTCACACACTGAAAGTCAAGGGCTGGAAATAAATTTTCCAAGCAAATAGACAGGGAAAAAATCAGGGGTAGCAATACTCATGTCAGACAAAATAGACTTCACAAAAAGGGCCATAAAGAGAGACCTAGATGGTCACTTCATAATACTCAAAGGAAGAATCCACCAAGAAGACATAAACAGTGTAAATATATATGCTCCCACCATAGGAGCACCCAAATACATCAAGGAAATCTGGAGGAATTCAAGAAAAATATTGACAGCAACACAATTATAGTAGGGGACTTTAACACCCCAGTTTTAAAAATGGACATGTCTTCAAAACAAAATATCAAGAAAGATATTGTAGCATTAAACAAGGCCCTAGATGAAATGGACTTAATGGATATATGTAGAGCCTGTCTTCCCAAAGAAGCAAAGTAGACATTATTTTCAAATGCACATGGAACATTTTCAAAGATAGACCACATGATAGGACACAAAACAAACCTCAAAAAATACAAGAAAACTGAAATCATATCAAACATTTCCTTTCACCATAAGGGACTGAAACTAGAAAAAAATCTCAAGGAAAAAACCCCAAAACACTCAAAAATATGGAGATTGAATAGCATGCTATTAAACAATGAAGGGGTGAAAAATGAGATTAGGGAAGATATGAAAAAGTTTCTGGAAATAAACAAAAATGAACTCACAACAATCCAAAACCTATGGGACACAGTAAACACAGTCCTGAGAAGGAAGTTCATAGTGGTAAGTGCCTACCTAAAAAGAATAGAAACATTTCAAATAAATAACCTAACCTTACACCTACAGGAACTTGAGGAACAACATCAAAGACAACTCAGAGCAAGTAGAAGGATGGAAATGACCAAGATCAGAGCAGAATTAAATGACATAGAAACTAAAAGCACAATTCTAAGGAACAATGAATCCAGGAGTAGCAATTATGAAAGGATAAACAAAATTGGCAAGCCTTTAAACAGGCTCATCAAGAAAAAAAAAGTGCGAGGACCGAAATACACACAATCTGAAATGAAACAGGAGAGATTACCACTGATACCACAGAAATACAAAGGACTATAAGAAATTACTATGAAGAAGTATATGCAAAAAATTTTGAAAACCTAGATGAAATGGACAAATATCTAGAGAAATATAACCTTCAAAACTCAGTGAAGAAGAAGCAGAAAATCTGAACCGACAAATAACACCTGATGAAATTGAAACAGTAATCAAAATGCTTCCAACACACAAAAGCCCTGCACCAAATGGTTTCACAGGAAAATTCTACAGAGCATTTAAGCTGGAGCTAAACCCCATCCTCCAGAGATTATTTCAAAAAATTAAAGAAGAAGGAAGACTCCCAAACTCGTGTTATGAAGCCAACATCATCCTAATCCCAAAACCAGATGAAGACATAACAAAGAAAGAACATTTCAGGCCAATATCGCTGATGAACTTAGATGCTAAAATCCTCAACAAAATATTGGCAAACCACATCCAGCAATATATTAACAAGATCACACACCATGATCAAGTGGGACACATCCCAGGGATGCAAGGATGGTAGAATATTCACAAACCAATAAACATACTACACCACATAAAAAAAAAAAAGCAAAGACAGAAACCACTTGATCATATCAATAGATGCGAAAAAAGCACTTGATAAGGTACAGCACCCAGTTATTATAAAAACCCTGAACAAAGTGGGAATAAAGGGAGCATTCCTCAACATAATAAAGGCCATATATGAGAGACCTACAGCCAACAGCATACTCAATGAACAAAAACTTAGAGCTTTCCCACTAAGATCAGGAACAAGACAAGGATGTCCTCTCTCACCACTCCTATTCAACATAGTATTGGAAGTCCTAGCCACAGCAATCAGACAAGAAAAAGCAATAAAAGGCATCAAATTGGAAAGGAGGAAATGAAACTGTCATTGTTTTCAGAAGACATGATAGTGTACATGGAAAATCCTATAGACTCCACAAAAACCTACTCAACCTAATAAATGAATTTGGCAAAACAGCTGGATACAAAGTCAATACTCAGAAATCCAAGGTATTCCGGTACACCAACAACAAAACAACAGAAAGAGAAATCAGGAAAAAAATCCCATTTGATATAGCAACAAGAAAAATAAAGTACCTAGGAATAAACCTAACCAAGGAGGTAAAAGACCTGTACTCAGAAAACTACACAACACTGAAGAAAGAAATTAAGGAAGACACAAACAAATGGAAGCATGTACCATGCTCATGGATTGGAAGAATTAACATCACCAAAATGGCCATACTACCCAAAGTGATTTATAGATTCAATGCACTCTCTCTTAAAGTACCCATGACATATTTCACAGATATACAACAAACTCTTCAGAAATTTATATTGATCCATAAACAACCCCAAGTTCCTGCAGCAATTTTGAGAAATAAGAACCAAGCAGGAGGGATCACAATACCTGATATCAAACTTTATTACAAGGATACTGTAATTGAAACAGCCTGTGACTGGTATAAAAGCAGGCACATAGACCAATGGAGCAGAACAGAGAGCCCAGAAATAAACCCAAGTCTTTACAGTCAATTCATATCTGACAAAGGAGGCAGGAGCATAAAATGGATCAAAAATAGCTTCTTCAACAGATGGTGTTGGGAGATCTGGACAGCTACATGCAAAAAATTGAAACTCGATCACCAACTTACACCATACACAAAAATAAACTCAAGGTGGATAAAAGACTTAAATATAAGTCGAAACACCATAAAAGTCCTAGAGGAAAACATTGACAGGAAGATATCAGACATTCCACGCAGCAACATCCTCACAGACACGTCCTCCAAAGCAAGGGACAAAAAGGAAAGAATAAAATGGAACCTTGTCAAAATAAAATGCTTCTGCAGGGCTAAAGAAAACAACATTAAAATGAAAAGAGAACCAACAGTATGGGAAAACATATTTGCCAATGATACCTCAAAGGGCTGATCTCCACAATATATAAAGAACTCACACAACTCCACTCTAGGAAGACAAACACCCAATTAAAAATTGGGCAAAGGACTTGAACAGACACTTCTCCAAGGAAGACATACAGAGGGCCCAGAGACATATGAAAAGATGCTCAGCATCACTAGCCATCAGAGAGATGCAAATTAAAACCACATTAATGTGCCACCTCCCACCAGTCAGAGTGGCCAACATAAACATATCAACAAATGTTGGAGAGGCTGCGGAGAAAAGCAAACCCTAATACATTGTTGTTGGGAATTCAGACTGTTGAGGCCATTGTGGAAAACAGTATGGAATTTTCTCAGAAAACTGAAAATGGAACTGCCTTTTGACCCAGCAATTCCGCTGCTGGGATTATACCCTAAGAACACTGAAACACCAATCCAAAAGAATCTGTGCACCCCAATGTTCATAGCAGCACAATTTACAATAGCCAAGTACTGGAAGCAACCGAAGTGCCCATCAGCAAACGAGTGGATCCAAAAACTATGGTATATTTACACAATGGAATTCTACGCAGCAGAGAGAAAGAAGGAGCTTATACCCTTTGCAACAGCATGGATGAAACTGGAGAGCATTATGCTAAGTGAAATAAGCCAGGAAGTGAGGGACAAATACCATATGATCTCACCTTTAACTGGAACATAAGCAATAGAAGAAAAAAGCAAACAAAATATAACCAGAGACATTGAAGTTAAGAACAATCTAACAATAGACAGGGCGGGCGTGGGGTGTGGGGGCGGGGACAGTGGGTAGAGGGGATTACAGGAACTACTATAAAGGACACATGGACAAAACCAAGGGGGAGGGTGGAGGGGGGAGAGGGAGGTGGGTTCACCTGGGGTGGGGTGGAGGGATGGGGAGAAAAGGCATACAACTGTAATTGAATAACAATAAAAAAAAAAGAACGACACACACACACACAGACACAAAAAAGCTATAGTACATTTACAAAATGAAATTCTAGGCAGCAGAGAGACAGAAGGAGCTTATACCATTTGCAATGGCATGGATAGAACTGGAGAGCATCATGTTAAGTTATATAAGCCAGGTGATTAAGGACTAATACCATACAATCTCACCTTTACCTGGAACATAATCAACAAAAGAAAAAGGAAACAAAATATAACCAGAGACATTGAAATTTAGAACAATCTAACAATAGTCAGAGGGGAGTGAGGAGGTGATAGCAGGGAAATGGGTTTTCAGGCACTACTATAAGGGACACATGGACAAAAGGAACCAGGAGGGTGGACGTGTGGGAGGGTGGTCAATTTGGCTGGGAGGATTGGAGGGTGGGGAGAAAATGCAGACAACTGTAATTGAACAACAATAAAAGAATAATTTTTTAAAAAAATGATAAAGGTCCAAGCATGAAATGAGTTTGTGCCCCAAAGTTTTATGGCTCTCTTGCTATCTAACCCTGACTCAGAAAAAGCCCTCAAGAGTTCTTTGAATGTTGTCTATTATTTTATCATAACTGCCTGAGAATGATTCATGAGCTTTACATATATCCCTGTATTCCTATGTAAATTAAACCCAATAAAATCCTGTGCTGGCAAGGGATGGGACCAGCCCTCTTTTTCACTGTGAGAGAGGCCATGTCATCCATTTTCCTCCACAGGATTTCTGTAGTCTGTCTGAATTTGTCTCATCTCATCCATAACTCCACGGTCACTGTGGGCTGGTGTCCACATCATGTTAGAGTTACTGGTAATATACCATACCTTCGCCACAGCTTGTGTATATACCTGTAACACTCTTACTTGTGTCAATGTCCTCTAGCCAAAGATTATCAGGGACACACTGGTAGTTGAATAAGTTGGGTTTATTACTCATTGCAGTGGGGCAGAACACCACGGGGAACCATGGGTTATTCCAGTAAAAGTGTGTTAAAATAACCTATTATGGGATTTGGATTTATTTGATCTAAATAAGTACGTATTCACTCTGGCTTGGATGCTGTCGGAAAACAGGGGTAATTTTATGTTTGGGTATTTCTTTATTATTATTACTATTTTTAATATATTTATTGATTATGCTATTACAGTTGTCCCATTCTCCCCCCACTCCACTCCATCCTGCCCACCCCCTCCCTCCCACATTCTCCCCCTATAGTTCATGTCCATGGGTCATACTTATAAGTTCTTTGGCTTCTACATTTCCTACACTATTCTTACCCTCCCCCTGTCTATTTTCCACCTATTATCTATGCTACTTATTCTCTGTACCTTTCCCCCCCCCTCCCTCTCCCACTCCCCTATTGACAACCCTCATGTGATCTCCAACTCTATGGTTCAGTTCCTTTTCTAGTTGTTTGCCTAGTTTGCTCTCGTTTTTGTTTTAGGTGTGGCCGTTAATAACTGTGAGTTTGCTGTCATTTTTACTGTTCCTATTTTGATCTTCTTTTTCTTAGGTAACTCCCTTTAACATTTCATATAATAAGGGCTTGGTGATGATGAACTTCTTTAACTTGACCTTATCTGAAAAGCACTTTATCTTCCCTTCCATTCTAAGTGATAGCTTTGCTGGATACAGTAATCTTGGATGTAGGTCCTTGCGTTTAATCTTGGGTAATGTAATTAGGATGTGCCTTGGTGTGTTCCTCCTTGGGTCCAGCTTCTTTGGGACTCTCTGAGCTTCCTGGACTTCCCGGAAGTCTATTTCCTTTGCCAGATTAGGGAAGTTCTCCTTCATGATTTGTTCAAATAAGTTTTCAATTTTTTGTTCTTCCTCTTCTCCTTCTGGCACCCCTATAATTCGGATGTTGGAACGTTTCAAGGTGTCCTGGAGGTTCCTTAGCCTCTCCTCATTTTTCCAAATTCTTGTTTCTTCATTCTTTTCTGGTTGGATGTTTCTTCCTTCTGGTCCACACCATTGATTTGAGTACCAGTTTCCTTTGCCTCACTATTGGTTCAGTGTACATTTTCCTTTGTTTCTCTTAGCATTGGCTTCATTTTTTCATCTTCTTTTCAAAGAAATTCAACCAATTCTGTGAGCGTCTTGATAACCAGTGTTTTGAACTGTGCATCCGATAGGTTGGCTATCTCTTCCTCGCTTAGTTGTATTTTTTCTGGAGCTTTGAAGTGTTCTGTCATTTGGGCCATTTTTTTTTTTTTTTTTGTCTTGGCGAGTCTGTTACTTTAAGGGGCGGAGCCTTAGGTGTTCACCGGGGTGGGGTTGCGCTGGTCGCTAAGCTGTGAAGCTGTAAGTGGGGGAGGGGCTGAGTGGGAGCAATGATGCCCACCTCACTTTCCTCCGGATTTCAATCTTTCACTCTGCTACCCACAATCAAACTGGGCCCCTCTGGTGCTGGTTCCCGAGTGGGTGGGCCTGTGCACACTCTAGGCCCCTGTGGGTCTCTCCAACAACCTCTCCTGTGAGGCTGGGAGTCTCTCCTGCTGCCGCCCCAACCCTCAGGGGCGTTTTCAATCAGAGGTTTGAGGCTTTATTTCCCCTGTTCTGGAGCCCTGGGTTGCGAGGTCTGCTTTGCTCCCTGCCGTTCGTCTGGTTTATCTGTGCGCAAATGTGGTGCCGAGGGGTGCTACAAGCCGCTCTGCCTGCCCTGTTCTCCGCCACTCTGAGTCCGGCCCTCTGGGTTTATCTGTGTGAATGTGGGGCCGCAGGGTCTGCTAGTGCTTGGACTCCCTGCGCCATTTGTCCCACACTCTGCCAGTCTCAGTCCCACCACAGCCATGCGAGTCCTCTCCACCCCGGTGCCCGTCTCCACCCCTCCTACCGGTCTGGATGAATGTTTATTTTCTATTTCCTTGGTGCCGGTCCCCCTTGCCGTTTGATTCTCTGTCAGTTCTGGTTGTGCGAGGAGGCGCAGTTTGTCTACCTATGCCGCCATCTTGGTTCTCCTGGGTATTTCTATAAATCTTATGTATATGGTGGACAGACTAGAGTGGGATTAAAGCCATAATTAATAAAGAAGTATGGGCCACACGTTTTAGCAAAAAGAGGAGGATGTTTGGTATTTTGTGGGTGGCACAGTGACCTTGTTTTTACCTGGGCTTAGACAAAATTCTGAAGTGACCTGGTTTTGTTTCACTTTATTATGTTCTCAGAATAATATTCCCTCATGTCAGTGTTCTGTGAGATTGTTTATGTCCAGCAGGTTTTGACTATCAGGTCAGATATCAGGGATTGCTTTTTTAAATTTTTTTTCTCATTAGTATCCCTGTTTTAATTCTTGTCTTCTTCTGATTCATCTTCCATAGTTCAGCCAACAGAACCCCAATCTAAATCACAAAACTTATTTTATCTTATCTAAAGTCCTTCAAAAGTCTTTTCCTAAAACCCTGCCAGACATAACTCCTGCTTCTTTTGAGAGACCAAGTTGCCACTGCCATGACGAAGGCACATATATTCTGTCTTGTTACATTGCAGTTATTTATTTTTGACTAAGTACACCACCCTCAACACATTCTAAGTTTTCAATATGATGAAAGATTTCTATCAGTTATTGTTTCAAACATACCAATTTTATTGAGATCATGAGAAATAGGCTATATTTGCACTGCTAATAAATCAACATAGATTTTAAAGACTGATATATTCAGATCCAAGACCAACAGATTGTGTTAAATTATCATCAGAGATATTTTCGCTCATTAAGTGCACATTTCAAATGATGCTGAGATAGGAAATCATCAAGTTGAGCTAAACACATTCATCCCTATCCTCTAGGAATTAGTGTAATATAAACAATCTAGGTCAAGACATACATATTGCGTGGGTATTAAGCAAATACATATTAAAATTAAATATGTTATTTTCACACAAAATAACAAGTAAAGAATAGTAACAAGGAAAGCAAGAATTACAAGGTTTTTGTATTGGAGGACAAGTAACTACAACCTATATTTTAAGGAGTGATAAGGGCTTTCTTAGTGCCAGCAAACAGGCCAATGTTTGGGGCAATAGGCCAATGGCCATGTGTTTGGGCAGAAAGCAGAGGAACATGTGTGAAGGTTAGCATGGGTCCTGCAAGTAGGCAAGCAACAAGCAAGATAGATATAGTTAGAGGTTTCCCTGATAGTGGCACAGAATCCCTCCAGCTGCTGCTGTTTGGACTCAGATCTGTGGCTCAGAACTCAGTGTCTACCATATGGAAATTTGGCCTGCCTTAGTCAGGCTGGCCTCTTTTTTGAACTTGATCTCCTTTAGTGCAAATATGGAAACAGTGTTAAGAGAGTTTGTAGATTTGCTCTGCCCAAACTGAGGAAGAATGTTTCATAGCATCCACTGCAGAGATCCAACTTCAACCCTCAATCTGCAACAGCTTGATAAGGAGAAGAGCCCTGTCACTGTCTAGTAGTGGTACATGGCTCAAAAAAAAGGCCTTAACTTGGGTAAATTTTAGAAGATGGAATCAGAGTTCATCTTATTGTAAAAATAGATTGTTACATTCAATAAGTGTTGATCCACTATCATGGACATGGCACTGTATTCAATTCTAAAAAATGCAGTGATAAAAAAGACAAAGTTCTGTCTTTCAAGGAACTTACAATCTACTAGAAAGAATAAGGCAAGCACACAAACAGCTAGCAAACAAAGTTTGATGTAAAGAGTGTCAGCTAAGAGGTGAGAGAAAATCCTGTGGAGGTTCAAAAAATGAGAAAGTACATCAAGTTGAGAGAATAAGAAGGTTCCACAGATGAGGGTTCTTTTTAAATTAGGCTTTAGAGCAATTTCAATAGCTAACACAGTTCTGAATCTCCTAAAGAAAGTCTAATTTAGGTATGAAAGTAAGACCCATGGGATGGAATAAATTCATTTCAGGAGAGATGAGATTAGCATAGAGGATAAAACCCTAATGAAACCCAAGTGTAAGAGGTGGACAGAGAAGGAACAAGAGCCACAAAATGAGACTGATGAAGAATGTTAAGAAAAGTAGAAGAACAAAAGATTGGTGTCATGGATTCTGGAGAAGGATAGAATTTCAAGAACTATGAGATAGCCAATTGCATAGTGCAAAAGCTTCAGAAACATTCAGAAGAATGGAGATGAAAACAGGCCATTGGGTTTGGTAATAAAGAGGTCCATGATAACCTTTGTGTGAGCTTCATTGAAGTAAATTGACAAATGACTAGAACGTGGATACAGTGAAAAGAAACTTCTCTGTGAAGAATACTAGCCTGAAAGAGAGAAAAGATGGAGTGGCAGAGTTCTTTCTCATAGTTGGAAGGTTAGGAGAGGAGAGATAATTGCTGGAGAAAGATCTCAAGGGGGAAGAAGAGATGGAGTTCAAATGATACTTAGATAACATAACCTAGAGAGAAGGAAGTACAGAAATCAGAGGAAGATAAGAATATACTTAAGTGCAGAAAAGTCAAGAGAGGGGAAACAAGGAAGCTCATTCCTAATTGCCTCCATGATATATCGAAGGGATCAGTATGGCTCTGGGTTCTGCAATCCTGGATTCTAGTCCCAGTTTTAGCTAAGGGATAATTCCATGACCCTGAGTATATTATTTACTCTCTGAGCCTCCAGTTTTTATCTGTAAATTTTGGAAAAATATTTCTTTGCAGTAATCTTTTAATAATAAAATAATAATAATAATAATAATAATAATAATAATAATATAGATAAAGAAAATTGCAGAGGGCCTGGCATAGAGTAAGGACACAAAGAATAATAATAATTATTATTATTTACAACAGAAATAAGAAATTGTTTTTTCCTTATGTCCTTTATAGTAGCTCCTATAGATCCCTCTCCCCACTATCCCCTCCCCACTCCCCTCTGGCTATTGTTACAATGTTCTTAATTTCAATGTCTATGGTTATATTTTTTTTGCTTTTTTCTTATGTTGATTATGTTCCAGTTAAAGGTGAGATCATATGGTATTTGTCCCTCACTTCCTGGCTTATTTCACTTAGCATAATGCTCTCCAGTTCCATCCATGCCATTGCAAAGGGTATAAGCTCCTTCTTTCTCTCTGCTGCGTAGAATTCCATTGTGTAAATGTACCATAGTTTTGGATCCACTCATTTACTCATGGGCATTTAGGTTGCTTCCAGCACTTGGCTATTGTAAATTGTGCTGCTATGAACATTGGGGTGCACAGGTTCTTTTGGATTGGTGTTTCAGAGTTATTAGGGTATAATCCCAGCAGCGGAATTGCTGGGTGAAACGGCAGTTCCATTTTAGTTTTCTGAGGAAATTCCATATTGTTTTCCACAGTGGCCTCACCAGTCTGCATTCCCACCAACAGTGCACTAGGGTTCCCTTTTCTCCGCATCCTCTCCAACATTTGTTTGTGGATTTGTTTATGTTGGCCACTCTGACTGGTGTGAGATGGTACCTCATTGTGGTTTTAATTTTCATCTCTCTGGTGGCTAGTGATGCTGAGCATCTTTTCATATGTCTCTGGGCCCTCTGTATGTCTTCCTTGGAGAAGTGTCTGTTCAAGTCCTTTGCCCACTTTTTAATTGGGTTGGTTGTCTTCCTAGAGTAGAGTCGTGTGAGTTCTTTATATATTTTGGAGATCAGGCCCTTGTCTGAGGTATCATTGGCAAATATGTTTTCCCATACTGTTGGTTCTCTTTGTATTTTAATGCTGTTTTCTTTAGCCCTGCAGAAGCTTTTTATTTTGATGAGGGTAGAGGTGGGGGAGGGAGGTGGAACTGGCTGGGGTGGGGTGGAGGGATGGGGAGAAAATGCAGACAATTGTAACTGAATAAAAATAAATAAATTAATTTAAAAAATACTTTGAGACATATGAAAACAAAAATACAACATTCCAAAATGTAAGGGATTCATTTAAAGTAGTGCTAAGAATGCAATTATAGTTGTAAATGTATACATTAAAAAAGAAGAAAGATCTCAAATTAATAACCTAATCTTACACTGAAAAGAAGAGGTAAACCCAAACCGAGAAGAAAAAAGAAAATAATAAAGATTAAGGCAGAGATAAAAAAGAATTTGTTATTTTTCTATTGTTAAAATAATGTGTCAGAACTAAGAGGGGGATTGCTAGAGGGAAGGGGGATACCAGGCAGAGGGTGACAAAAGGGGAAAATTCAGACAACTGCATACTCAATTAAATATACTTATAAAAAGAAATTGTTATTTTCTAATACATAAATTGGGAAGAATAATACCTATCACATAGGTTTTCTGGGAAAATAAAAGATAATTTTTATCAATCCTAAGGCAGTCTTACCTGCTGCAGGGTCATCTTCTAGCATATACTACTGAGTAAGGGATTATCTCACCTGGACTCCTGAACCTCCCAGCTCTCAGGTGCTCCTGGCTATTCTCAATTTAGCCATGAGCCACCTTTCCTGGATGCCAGTCCCCTCCAGAAACAATTGAACACAGTTGCCTAAACATAGCATGTTGGTCCCTGCATGTGGGCATTAGCAGCAGAATCAATGTGGGCAAGACACACTTCCTTGTGAAACTTTGTCCACACACCTCCACCACCCAAGCTGATGGCAGATGAGTCTTTACTAGGCTGTTGCAAGTAAAGAGATTGCAACAAAGCAGGGAAAAGATTTATATTCCTATTTAAAGATTTTATTTATTTATTTATTTATTTATTTATTTATTTATTTATTTATAGAGAGGGGAAGGGAGGGAGAAGGAGAGGGAGAGAAATATCAGTGTGTAGTTTCCTCTCACATGCCCCCTACTGGGGACCTGGCCCACAACCTAGGCATGTGACCTGACTGGGAATCAAACCAGCGACCCTTTGGTTCTCGGGCTAGTGCTCAACCCACTGAGCCACAGCAGCCAGGGAAAGATTTAAAACTGTACTCTTCATGTGACTATTCCCATGGCACAGAAGAAAAGCATTCCAAAAAAGTTAAACTGTTCACAGAGTTCCCATCTTGGATATACCAAGCTCCTAGCCTTTCTGCTTGCTCCACAGATCTGCCCTCCTGGACTGTCAGCATAAAAGATTGAATGGCCTTTGTTCTCTAAACCTGCCTCCAGCCCTTGCTCCAAGATCATTCTGCTGATGGAAAAAGCAAAATTAGGAGTCATTCTGGCCATCAAGAGGGCAATGGGAAACAAAATACAGACTACTCCCCTCCCTCCCAAAAAACTCCCCCACATACTACCCTCAAGTCATATTGAATGATTTGAAGTTGCTCTGTGTATGTACATCTCTTGAAAATTTCTTGCCTTTAACCAATCTGTATGCCTGCCTTACATTGGATTCCCTGTCTCCCATACTATACTTCAACCATATTGAATTATTTGAAGAGCATCAGTATACTATGCTTCTTATTGCCTGTGAGAACCTCTTAAATGCTGGGGGGGGGGGTTTCACACAAAATCCTGATTGGAAAGAGTTCAAGAAAAAATAAAGGGGCAGGCTGTAGGGAAACAGTGCCATATATTGCTAGTAGGATGCATGTTTCTCTAGAGAAAACTACTATTCTAATTTTTGAAAAAAAGATTTATACAATATATATACACACCTCTCTCCCTTTCTCTCTCTCCCTCTCTCTTCCTAATCTCTTTCTGTCTTCCTTCTAAGAAAGATGCTTTCTACTCTGCCACCAGCACAAGTAGATTGTTATTATTAACTGATAACTGACCTTATTCATGATTATATACCAGGTATGAATCTCAGTCCACAATGTCAATGCACAAGAAATATCACTGTCTTTGTTTTTCTACAGTGCAAATTAATTTTTATTTTTAGCTGTATTTCACTAGATGGCAAAAACATAGTTTCAATCAGTTTAAGGTCCTCCTATTTCCTTAAGGTTATAGCCTACATTCCAAGGACCTTCTAAAATGCCAAGGCAAAAGAGGGGTGTGAAATCTGGCCCTGGAGCAAAAACACATCTCTTGTGATATCTATTATTATCTAAAAAACTTGAGTTTCTGAAGCTTCTGAGTCACACAGGTGTCTTCCTGCCGCTTCTGTGCTAGAAGAACAAGAAACTCAGTGAGTGTTTCAGATGCTTCAGGAACTTAAATGTAAAGGCTTAACTTTAAAACTTGTAGATATAGCATAGAAAAATATATTTATGAATTCCAGATGAGGAAAGATTTATTAAACAAGACGTAAAATATAAAAGCTCAAACCATGAAAGAAAAGATTAATAAATTTGACTTTTAAATTAAGAATGTCTGACAAAAAAAAAAACAACAACAACAACAACAACTATACTGTAAAGTGATTGGTAAAATAAAATAGGATAAGATATTATAGTCCCAATAAATATAACTAACAAAGGATTGGTATCCAGAAATTTAAGAAGCTTCTACAAATCTGTAGGAAAAATAAGCAAATGACATGCACAGCCATTTCACAGAACTGAAAAAGAGAATGGGCAATAGAAGACATTCAATGACATTAGTAACCAGGGTAATGCAAATTAAAATCACAATAACATACCATTCCTCTCCTATCAGAATGACCAAAAATAAACTTTTTGCTGGTACTAAGATGATGACTAAGCGGAACAAATGGAATTCTCATAAACTGGTGATAAGAGTTTGCATATGACCAACTAGTGATAGTAATTATAAAATTGCTATAATCACTTTATAAAATAGTTTAGCATTATCTAGTTAAATAGTCACATATTCTATTATCCAACAAATTTACTCCTAGATATATTTGGCGGTAATATTAAAACCATTTAACAACAAGTGAGTTATGGGTTCCAACCAACCAGAATGAATGTCGGCCTATACCCAATACTAGTATGGACCTAATGACTATCAGTGTCAATACCCCTGAGAGAAACTTTTGCACATAGGTACTAGAAGACATGTACAAAACTGTTTCCAGCAGCATTTCTTGAAATGTCCACCAACAATTAAATGAATCACAATATTGTGGTATTTTCACACCATGGAATACTTTGCAGTAGTAAAAATGAATAAACTTCAGTCACATGCATCAATATTAGGTGAAATAAACCAATCTCAGAAGAACAGATGTGGATAGAATTGTTCCATTTATATAAAAATCAAAACCAGGGAAAATTTGATTCCTATCATTGCTCCCAGGAAAACAAGTCTTAGTCCCTGACCACTGGACCTAGAGGCTCAAAACTTAAAGAAGACTTTTGGAGTTATCCAACTCACCCATGTCATTTTTTGGCATGGGAAGAGGAGGGATGATGGTAGTATTCTAGTTTAAAGGAACAAGTACAAGATTTGAAGTCATAAAGTTTGGATTATAGTCTTGGCGCTCCACATAATAGCCTTGTGACAATGGGGAAGTTACTTAAAGTCACAGGGAATGATACTAGCTGTCTTCCCTATAATTACAATTAAAAATACAGGATATTGGTATAGAGGAGATGCTATCATTATAAAGATGTGCATGTTTACATTAAATAGTATACATTTAATAGATTATTTCAATCCAAATGCACACATGACCAATTTTGAAGGCACATATTATTTGATTAAACAAATACCTTTGTAACTGACTTAAAGTGACTCAATGGACATTCTGTACTCAGAGCTCTTTTGGTCTTTCATGGCAAATTCTTGTTCACAGATGACAAGTGAGTGTATTGCTGAAGGAGATAAGGTTCAGTAGGAAGATGCCAGATTGAACAGGCAAAGTTGTTCATCTGAAGCAGGCTAAAGTGGAAAAGCCAAGAAGTAAGGTCAAGTTCACAGCTGGGAAAATGATATCAAGGGTCTAACTTCAAAAGAGTGTGGCTCTGATAGATATGGGAGCATGAACTCTACAGTTAGTAACCAGGGAAGTTGGTCCTATGACAGAAACAGATACTTGGAAAGAGTCAAGGAATTTGATTCCAGTCTAAGTCTGGGAAGAGGAACTGTGGGCAGTAGCCAGGCAGAACTGGACCCATTACACACATAACATAGTTATTTCCTGTTTTGATACACTACTATATGTAAGTCTTCCTGTAACTACTTATACAGAAGCAACATTACAAAGCATGGTAGGCTTAAAGCAATTTTCCTTCTCTACCAAAGAAGTGTTCTAAATCCTTAGAGGATTAAGACCTGGTGAAAACTAATAACCGTAATAATAAATAACATATTTGAGTACTTGGTATTTACACTATGATAAGAACTTTATAAGATACCTCATTTAATCCTCAAAAGATTATAGAATGTGGGTACTATAATGCTGGTGTGGAAGCAAACCAGAACTTTACTGTAGCCTGTATGACTTCACACCCGTGTTCTTAAACACGTATACTGTCTCCTAATTCCTGTTGAAATAGTAGTTTTGTAGTCTCAGGTCCCCATACCACGGGCTATTTTAAAATTATATTAAAATGGATTACTTTTTTAGATTTTAATAAAGGCAGATGTGAGAATATTAATATTGACAGTGACATGTTTTCTTAATTAAACTTCACTTTAATAACATTAGCATAGCTGAAATTTGAGCAAACTTGTCTTTGCAGGTCCTCTTGTGGTACAAGTTTACTACTACAGTTTGGATCTTTTAGATATTTTATAATTTTGGAGATTTTCCAAAGGTGAATTGTAAAAAATAAAAGTCAGCATTAAAGGCATGGAAAATTTAGTCTGGGAAATATATTTTTGAGAAGAGTATTTTTTAATTCAATTTTAAGTGATTATATTAATAGCTGGAAAATATTGCATAATGTACTTATCTTCCAGATAACATTTATACCTTGTTTGTAACTATAAGTACCATACCACTAGAGCCACATTGACCAACATGATGCAAATGTTATAGATCTCTGATGGTAAGCACTTGATAGCCACTGCTAACCACTGTGGCTATCAAGTACTTGAAATGTGGCTAATGCAACTGAGAAACTGAATTTTTGTTTTATTTTAGGGATTTTAATTTTAGTTAATTTAAATTTAAAAGCTGAAGCAGTGTAACATATTTTTCTGTTAAGTTTTCGTCATTTGGTGAAACTTCTTTGACTTTATCTATTGAAATTTTAGCACATAAATTGAGATGTGCTGTAAGTGTAAAATACATGCCAGATTTCAGTATATAACATGAAGAAAAGGAATATCAAATATCTCAATAACTTTGTATTGACTACATGTTAATACATTTCAAATATATTGCTTTAAATTAAATGTAATATTAAAATTAATTTCACTTATTTCTATGTTATTTCTGACTAGATTATCTAAAATTATATATGTAACCCTGATTGGTGTTGCTTGGTGAGTTGAGCATTGTCTAGCAAACTGAAAGGTCACCAGTTCGATTCCTGGTCAGGGCACATGCCTAGGCAGCAGGTAAAATCCCCTCTTGGGGGTGTGACCAATGTTTTACTCACACATGGATGTTTCCTTTTTTTACTGTTGTGCAACTCCAGTTGTCCCCATCTTCGCCCTACACCTCTCCCCCATCCTACCACACTACCTCCCACATTCAATCCTCAATTTGTTTATGATAACCACTCTGACCAGTGTGAAGTGGTATCTCATTGTGATTTTAATTTCCATATCTCTGATGGCTAGTGACATTGAACATCCTCTCATATCTCTGGGCCTTCTGTATGTCCTCCTTGTATAAGTGTCTGTTTAGATCTTTGCCCATTTTTTTTTTGACTTTTTGTTGTTCAAGTATATTACTGAGTTCTTCATTAGTAATGCTGAGCATTTATTGGGAAGTTTTGATATAAGGTATATGTTCCCTGGCGAGTTAGTCAATATATACTGTCATTGCCACAATTATATTATGCAGAAATACAAAAGGAGGTCAAAACAGTAACAAATAATTTCAGTAATCTCCTTGTTAAACTAGTGAGTCACGGTGATTATGTAAATACATACAAATATCTGTTAATATGAATTTCCTGTGCACTGAGCTCCTGGATTTCATTAAACAAGCTAATTAGCATTTAGGATCTGCCCCCATGTTCACCCAAATTGAAAGACATGAAATATTAAATAGTGAAGCTCAAATCAGGGAAAATCTGGATTCCTAGACCAAGGAGATGGTAATATAGTAGTGCTACTTAATGTTCTTTTCAGAAGCTACCTCTTTTTTAACTTTTATTGTTATTCAATTACAGTTGTATGCCTTTTCTCCCCATCCCTCCATCCCACCCCAGCTGAACCAGAAGCTACCTCTTAAGTGCCCATTGAATTCGGGTTAGTTCCATTGCATTCGCAATCAATTAAGGAGACACTAGGCTAGGTGAAGGGGTCTTTGTGCACCTTTTCTAGGCTTTTGGCTAGGTAATTACACCAGTGCACAAGTGGCCATCAAGTGGTGGGGGACAGGCTCTTGTTCCTCCTAATGCACAACAGCCCATTTTCTTTTTTTTTTTCAATTTTTATTGTTATTCAATTACACTTGTATGCCTTTTCTCCCCATCCCCCCACCCCTCCCCTATTTTCTTGGTGTTAATTCTATCAGAATTAGTGTTAAGGTTTTGCTTCTCTGCTGGTGAACTTGATTATTCATTTTTGTTGTGAATGACTTCACTTCCTTAGTAACAGTTTCTGTTATTACTTGGTTCACTTTCTTTTTTTTCACATTTTTTATTGTTGTTCAAGTACAGCTATGTCCATTCCATTTCCCACTCCCCCCAACCCCAGCCATCCCCATTTCCAACCCTTGATCCTACAACCCTTTGGTTGTGTCCATGTGTCCTTTATACATATTCCTGAAACCTCTTCACACTCCACCCCCCATTATTCTCTCCCAACTCCTATCTGATTATTGTCAGTTAGTTCTTAATTTCAATGTCTCTGGTTACATTTTGCTTGCTTTTTTTCTTTTGTTGATTAGGTTCCACTTATAGTTGAGATGATATGGTATTTGTCTTTCATTGCTTGGCTTATTTCACTTAGAATAATGCTCTCCAGTTCCATCCATGCTGTTGCAAAGGGTATAAGCTCCTTCTTTCTGCTGTGTAGTATTCCATCGTGTAAATATACCATGGTTTTTTGATCCATTCATTTACTGATGGGCACTTAGGTTGCTTCCAGCACTTGGCTATTGTAAATTGTGCTGCTATGAACATTGGGGTGCACAGGTTCTTTTGGATTGGTGTTTCAGTGTTCTTAGGGTATAATCCCAGCAGCGGAATTGCTGGGTCAAAGGGCAGTTCCATTTTTAGTTTTCTGAGGAAATTCCATACTGTTTTCCACAGTGGCCTCACCAGTCTGCATTCCCACCAACAGTGCACTAGGGTTCCCTTTTCTCTGCATCCTCTCCAACATTTGTCTGTTGATTTGTTTATGTTGGCCACTCTGACTGGTGGGAGGTGGCACATTAATGTGGTTTTAATTTGCATCTCTCTGATGGCTAGTGATGCTGAGCATCTTCTCATATGTCTCTTTGCCCTTTGTATGTCTTCCTTGAGAAGTGCCTGTTCAGGTGTCTTGCCCATTTTTTAATCGGTTTGTTTGTCTTCCTGGAGTGGAGTCATGTGAGTTCTTTATGTATTTTGGAGACACAACCCTTGTCTGAGGTATCATTGGCAAATATCTTTTCCCATATGGTTGGTTCTCTTTTCATTTCAATGCTGTTTTTTAGTTGGATTTTGTGTCTTTCTGATGTGGGTTCATGTGTGTTATTTATATATTTTTGGGATGAGACCCTTGCCTGTGGTATCATTGGCAAATATATTTTTCCATACAGTTGGTTCTCTTTCCATTTCGCTGATCTTTTCTTTAGACGTGCAGAAGCTTTTTATTTTGAAGAAGTCCCATTTGTTTATTCTTTCCTTTATGTTCCTTGCTCTAGTTGACATATCAGTGAAATTATTTCTGCATGGAACATCTGAGATTTTCCTGTCTATGTTCAACCCTAGGACTTTTATTGTGTCATGACAAATGTAAGACTTTTATCCATCTTGAGTTTATTTTGGTGTATAGTGTAAGTTTGTGGTTGAGTTTCATGTTTTTCATGTAGCTGTCCAGATCTCCCAACACCATTTTTCAAAAGAACAATTTTTACTCCCTTTTATGCTCCTGCCACTTTTGTAGAATATTAATTGACCATAGAGACATGGGCTTTTTTTCTGGGCTCTCTCTTCTGTTCCTTTGCTCTATGTGTCTGCTCTTATGCTGTATCAGACTGGTTTTACCACAGTGGACTTATATATTTTGATACCAGGTATTGTGATCATTCCTACTTTGTTCTTCTTTCTCAAAATTGCTGAGGCTGTTCAGGGTCATTTATGGTTCTATATAAAATTTTTTAATATTTTATTTGTTAATGTTTAGACAAAGGGGAAGGTAGCGAGAGAGAGGGGGGAGGAACATCAATGAGGTGTTGCCTCTTGCATGCTGCACACTGGAAACCCAGAGCCCAACCCGGGCAAGTGCCCTCACTGGGAATCAAACTGGTAACCCCTTGGTTTGCAGGCTTGCACTCAAATCACTCAGCCACTCCAGTCAGGGATCCACATAAATTTTTGAAATGTTTGTTCTAGTCTATAGCCATACCACTGTGAATGCCCTTGATCTTGTCTGAAATGTTTGTCCTTTATCTGTGAAATATGTCATTTGTATTTTAATAGGGATTGCATTGAATCTATAAATTGCTTTGTGTTGTATGGACATTTTGATGGTGTTAATTCTTCCAATCCATGAACATGGTACATGCTTCCATTTATTTGTGTCTTCCTTAATTTCTTTCTTCAGTGTTGTGTAGTTTTCTGAGTACAGGTCTTTTACCTCCTTTCTGAGTACAGGTAAACCTTACAACCCAGGCATGTAAGGTTTATGCCTAAGTATTTTTCTTGTTGCATTAGCAAATGGGATATTTTCCCTGATTTCTGGTTCTGATATTTTGTTGCTGGTATACAAAATTGCTTTTAATTTCTGAATATTGACTTTGAATCCCGTGGTTTTGCCAAATTCACTCATTATGTAGAATAATTTTTTGATGGAGTCTATAGGGTTGTCTATGTACACTATGATGTCATCTGCAAAAGTGACACCTTTACTTCCTCCTTTCCAATTTGGATGCCTTTTATTTCTTTTTCTTATATGATCACTGTGGCTAGAACTTCCAACACTATGTTAAATAGAAGTGGTGAAAGCAGACACCCTTGTCTTGTTCCTGATCTTAGTGGGAAAGCTTTCACTTTTGTCTTCTGAGTATGATGTTGGCTTCTGGTTTCTCATATATGGCCTTTATTATGTTGAGGTATGCTCCGTCTACTCCCACTTTGCCAAGTATTTTTATCATTAATGGGTACTGTACCCTATCAAATGTTTTTTTCACATCTATTGCTATGATCATGTGATTTTTGTCTTTCCTCTTGTTCATGTGATGCATTACATTTATTGATTTCTTAATACTGTACATTCCTTGCAACCCTGAAATGAATCCCACTAGATCATGGTGTACGATCTCTTTAATGTATTGCTGGATGGGGTTTGCCAATATTTTCTTCAGGATTTTAGTGTCTATATTCATAAGCAATACTGGCTTTTAGTATTCTTTCTTTGTTGTGTCTTTATCTGGTTTTGGAATTAGGATGATGCTGGCTTTGTAAAAAAGAGTTTGGGTGTCTTTGCTCTTCTTGGATTTTTTGGAATAATCTCAGAAGGATAGGGGTTAGCTTTTCCTTAAATTTTTTTGTAAAATTCTCCTCTGAAGCCATCCAGTCCATGGCATTTGTGTGCTGGGAGTTTTCTTAATATTGCTTGAATATCACCATATGTTATCAGTCTGCTCAGGCTTTCTGCTTCTTCTTGATTCAGTTTTGGAAGATTATATGTTTCTAGAAATTTGTCCATTTCATCCAGGTTTTCAAATTTCTTGTAATATAGTTGTTCATAGTAATTTCTAACAATCCTTTGTATTCCTGTGGTGTCAGTTGTAGTCTCTCCTTTCATTTCTGTTTTTTTTTTTTTTAATTTGGGTCCTCTCTCTGTTTTTCTCTTGATGAGTCTGCTTAAAGCTGTGTTCATTTTGTTTATCTTTTCAAAGAACTAGGTCCTCAATTTGTTGATCCTTTGAATTAATATTTTTATAGGTTTTATTTATTTATTTTTAGACAAAGGGGAAAAGTGGGAGAAAGTGAGGGAGACAAACATGATGTGTGAGAGAAACAGTGTTTGGTTGCCTCTTTCTGGCCCCCTACTGGGGACATGGCCCACAACCCAGGCATCTGCCTTAACTCGGAATCGAACTAACAACCTTTTGGTCCACAGGCCAGTGCTCAATAAACTGAGGCACACCAGTCAGGGCTAAATTGTTCTTTTAGTCTGTATGTTATTTGATTCTGCTCTGATCTTCGTTATTTCCTTCCTTCTACTCACTCTGGGCTTTGCTCATTGTTGTTCCTCCAGTTCTCGAAAGTGTAGGGTCACATTTTTTATTGGTAATATGTCCTCTTTTTTAGGTATGCCTGTATCACTATGAACTGCCCTCTTACCACTGCTTTCACTGTATTCCATAGATTTTGGACTGTTTTATATTCATTTTAATTTTTCCAGGAACTTTTTTATTTCTTCTTGATATCACTGTTAACCCATTCATTGTTGATTAGCATGCTATTCAATATATGAATTTGAATGTTTTTTATTTTTTCCCTTGCGGTTGGTTGCTAGTTTCAAGCTGTTATGGTCTGATAAAATGTTTGATATGATTTCAATTTTCTTGAGTTTCTTGAAGCTTGTTTGTGTTCTAACATTTGGTCTATCTCTGAAAATTTTCCACGTGCATTTTAAAAGACTGTATTTTGCTACTGTGGGTTGAAAGATTATATATATATGAAAGATTATATATATATGAAAGATTATATATATGAAAGATTATATGTATATATATGAAATATAGGGAACCATTCCACATGATGTGGGGAATGTAGTCCAGCCCTGACTCAGAAAATTCAGTGGGGAGCGAGTCAGTATACAGGACCCAAGCCCATGGATCGGTATTCCATGGGGAATCAGGCCTGCTTTGTACTTAGGCTGGTCTAGGCTTGGGAGAAAGAGTGAAGACTTTCCCTTCAATCATCTTTAAAAACAGCAACTAATTACAGGGCTATTTTACAAGCATCTCAGCAAATTCTTTCTTTCAAGCCACCTCTTTCAGTCCTTTCAATTTTGCCTTTTCCCTCCGTCCACCTGCATAAGGAAAAGCGGATAGTGAATGAGTGTTTTGGTTTCGACCAGACTCCGAAGATCACTTTCCAGATGAATTTAGTGTTAGTCACAGGTTTTGTATGAGAGCTTTTGACATTCGCCAAGCTCTGAAGACAAAAGGCATTTCCTCCACTCGGCCTGAGAAATTGGGTGTTCCCACATGAGTTGGAACCTTGCACGTGTGTCTGGGATCGATTCCTGAGATATGCAGGGGCCTTATAGGGACCTCCAAAATGACTTAATCTAACTTCTGGCTCATCCAGGAAAGCACACTATAAAGATTGGTCACCTAGTGCTTCCAGCCCCCCCACCTCGCAGTCCTAACTCTGGGGGAGAACTTGAGACCCATAAGCAGGGTTAGGGTACTCAGAAAGTCCAGTAACCCTCTCCCTGACTGTCTTTCACCAATGTCACATTTCGACCCACTAAGCTCTCCTCAATAGCAAGAAGTAGGATTTAAGGTGCAGACTGAGTGAAAAGCAAAACAAACTGGTTCTGTAATCACCACGCTTGAGGTGGGAGGAATTTCAGAAAAGACTCTTTTATTTGTTAAAAGAAAACTTCTTTAAAGTTTTTTACAAATCCTCTACCATGGGGAACTAGCTCTCTAAGGAACAGGAGCAATATTTTCAGCTATTTCAGCAGCTTTTTAAGGCTGTTGGATGTCTCCCAGATAAGGGATCTTTAAATTGGGAAATATGGGAAAAAGCAGGGCAGAGAAGCCCTCATAATCAGGAAAGCTTAGACAAAAAGAGAAGGGACCAGTGCGGGCCTGCCAGGCCCTTCCTGTGGTTCACCCTAGGTGCAGCAAATATCACGGCTCTCCCAGTGAGCCCAGCCAGGGCAATGGTGTGTTTACGCTCGCAGCACAGTGGGGACAGGTCTTTCTGCCAAGGATGGGCAGCGGCAGAGGGGGACTTGGTCCCTCTCACCTCCCCTCCTCCCAGTGCAGGCGGGAGCAACCTTTTTCCACGCCCAGTGCTGGGTGCAGTCCTGATCCGTTGGGTCCCCCTCCCCGGGGCTGCAGTTCCACACAGTGCCTCACCTCAGCAGGTGCCTAGCAGCAGACTTACAACTGGCACAGACAACACATTTCAAAGGGGAGTTCCAGCCAGGTCATCCCTGAGATAAGGGAGAACAGCCACCGTGCTTTGGGAGGCCCCAGCATGCTTAGTTTTGAAAAAGGGATTTCTATTTTGTTTACATTTCTATAACTGTAATAGGAGCATTTCTCAACCCCAAAAAAGTGTGTGGTCTCTTAAATGTTTTGGTCCAAATAGGCAAGTTAGACAAATTCAGCCTTACCTCCTTCCTGCCCCACTTAATACCTGGGGCAGGGACGTCCTCACTCTGGGGAATGCAAGTCACCCTGCTCTCGGTGTTAACCCCAGAGGGTAGCAACCTCAAATAATTTGGCAAACAGATATTACTCACTATCACCCTATTCATTTCATAATATACTCCTTAAGTCAAACATTTGGCAATCTAATCAGGCTTAAGTATTAAAAGACTTATTATGCTTATTTTGGAATATTCTGTGGATTATGTATGTTGTAGAAAGTTCAAGTAAGTCATAGATAGTCTATAAGGAAGGAATTAAGAAAGTGAAGGAAAGTGTAGGATTGTGAAGGAGAAGGGTAAGAAGAAATAAAGGAAAAAATTTATACCACATTTATATGTGGCATGGGAAGTGGAAGTGGAAAAGAAATAAGAGGAATAGTAAGCATCTAAGTCTTTGAAACACTACAAGTTCTAGACCTAGGAACTACCAGGTCCTGAGAACAGTAGAGTAATTAACTCACTGCTCAAATTCATTGCAGCTTACAGAAACAGCAGGGGGACTGTCTTTCTAAGCAGACATTTACCCAGGTGCTCCACAGACCTCTTCCCTCACTGGGGAATCAGCAAAGAATGTTAGAGCTGGAGGCCTTCAGCCACTTAGGCCATCCACAGGAGATCAAAATTAATAATGGCCTGGGATAGATTGCACAAACCACTCAGGCTTTCTTAAAAAAATGGGGAAATTGGCATAAACAGGTATTCCCTATAATCCTACAGGTCAAGCAATTGTTGAAAGAGCTCACCAGACCTTTAAAACATTATTAAATAAACAAAAAAAGGAAAGTCAGGAAACATCCCCAAGGAATTTAACCATGCTGGCAATATATATGTACAATTTTTTGAATTGTGATGATAATTTAAAGTCACCCATAGACAAACACTTTGTGCAAAACAGGCCTGCAGTCCCACATCCCTTGGTCTTATAGGAAGGCCAAGTTGAACTATTAACTTGGGGAAAAGAGTATGCTTATGTTCCTCTCCAGAAGGACCTTTCTTTGGAGCTGCCAGTGAAGAGGTTGAAGCCATATCATGGAAAAGGCTTCCCTGGAAGGGACCCACCTCCTCCCTATTGGACTCTTCTGATCTAGGATTCTCCAAGTTGTGTGTCACCCCTGTGAAGTGGAATTCTAGCCAGTGCTCCTGAAGTGATATTCAACATCACCTAAGAGGGACTTCTACCAATTTAAAAGGACAAATTGATAAATTGCAGCTAGAATTACATAAGCAGCTGCAGGATATTCAATGCTTGACTAAGTAAGAGGTTTTTCAAACTCTCTGTGACAATCTCATCTGGCTAAACCCAAAAGCCTGGTTTGATGAACTTAACCTGAGAGCATCAGTCTTTGGAGCTACTGGTTGCTTACTGATTATAATAATGCTCTGTGTACTCTGCTGAATTTGCAAATTATTTTCCCAGGGTCATGTGAGAGATCAACAAGTAGCCAGCTTTGTGGGATCTATAGCAGTCCTAACAAAAAACAAGGGGGGAAATATAGGGAACCATTCTGCATGGCATAGGGAATGTAACACAGCCCCTGACTCAGAAAACCAGTGGGGAGTGAGTTGGCAGACAGGACCAGAGCCCACGGATTGGTTTTCCATGGGGAATCAGGCCCACATTGTACCTAGGCTGCTATGAGGCTTGCTTTTTGCTAAAACTCCCTCACCCTGAATTGAGGCAGTAAATGTTTACTGCATATCTTTAAAGTAACTTCTTAAAATCTGTGCTAAACCTCCTGAGCAAGGAGTGTAACCACTTCAAACACTTTTCCCCTTGATCTGCAACATCCTTCTCTTTGAAGTAATTAGCAACATTCTTTCCTTTGTTATCTGTAAAAGGTAATCACCTACAGCAAACCTGTGCATAGTAAATGAGGACTGCCCTAGATGTAATGTACCCAGAAAAGCAATAAAAGCCTGTCCAGGCAGGGATCCAGGACCTCTTTCTCACTTAGAGAGTGGCCATGCCATCCCTTTTTCTCCACAGGACTTCTGTAGTCCATGTGAATTAGTTCATCACAGCCACAACACACAGACCCCACAGGCCAGAGTCCGCATCAATGAAAGATCATATATATATATGAAAGATCACACATATATATATGTGTTTTGGAGTGGGCCTCTTTAGGTTCATCTTGATTGGGACCCTCTGTGCTTCCTGTAGTTGTGTGGCTTGCCCCTCTCCAGGTTAGCAAAATTTTCTGTCACTATTTTTTCAAATAGGGTTTCTATCCCTTGTTCCTTTTCTTCCCCTTCTGGCATTCCTATGATTCGATTGTTGCTGTGTTTCATGTTATCTTGTAGTTAGTTCCCTTAAGCTATCTTCTTTTTTTTTTTCTAGTCTTTTTTCTTGCTGCTCCTTTACTTGGGTGTTTCTTCTACCTTGTCTTTCAGCTCACTAATTCAGTCCTCTTCTTCATTCAGCCTGTTTGTAATTCCTTCTAGTGTACTTTTTTTTTTTTATTTCAGATATTGTATTCTTCATTTCTTCCTGGTTCTTGTTTATAGTTTTGTTTCCTTTTTCATGTTGTTGTAGTTCCCAGTCAGTTCCCTGTAGTTGTCCCTGAATTCCCTGAGCACCCTTATAACCACTCTTTTGAATTCTATGTCTGATTGTTCACTTACCTCCATTTCACCCAACTCATGTACTGGGGATTCTTCTATTTTTTTTTTTTTTTTTTTTTTGAGATAGCATTCTTTCTTTGTCTCCCCATTTCAGTTGACGCTTTTTATTTGTTTCTGTGATTTTGGATGCTCTGCTTTGTGAGCTGTCCTCTGGCATTTACTTCTGTGGTAGAGGTTCTGTGGGACTCAGTGGATTTGTCTCTTTAATCTCCTTGTCTAGATTCTCTAGTGTTGTCTTTTCTTCCATTTGTGTGGGCTCTCTTGTTGTACTTGGGCTTCAATGTTTCTCTGCCTCTCTTTCTACCTCCCTTCCCCTCTCTCTAAATAAATAAATAAATAAAATATTTTTAAAATAACTAAATAAAATATATGTGTGTTTCATGTTATATTTCTTCTGAACAGTGTGGCTCTACAATCTTTAAATGTTAATGACTTTCAGCAGACACTCTATTTTAAGTGACAATCTGTATCTATGTATTATACCTGTAGCAAGTGTCATAGGCCTAATTTTCATCATAGCCCAAGTAGCATCTCTCATAGGTCTATTTTCCAACTGGTCTGCAGGATCAGACACAGTATGTAATGAGATGGACTGCCACCCCTATTCCTGCATTCAGAGTGACAGTGCCTGGGAGCAGAGCACCATCCAGGTAGAGTCTTCTGGCTGGCACATCTCCAAGCATTGGCTCCAATCTCTGACCTGACATATATTGGACATTTCTGTCTATTTGTAGCTAGCATGACCTTTTAGTGGTGTACAAGGTAGCTGCATATTGTTTGCTCTAAGAATGAATTGTTCGATGATCACTCTAACATATTCTGCATTACTTTTAATAACTTCATATGAAAATATTCAATTGGATACAAAAATGCACATATTACCATCAAAAATTTTGAATGACATATGTCAATGAAATAAAAGAGCCATTGAATTCTTTATATAGTTTCAACTACCTTACATTTTGAATTGTAAACAATGATTTTATATTTTGTAGAAACTTTTTCATCAACAATGACTATCCAGAATTTTAAGAGATGATCTTTTAAAAAGTCTCGATCAGGAATTACAAGTAGCTCTTCAAGCATAAACTCTTTCTTTATTCCTTCCTTCCTTTCACAAATATGCATTGAGTATCTACTCTGTGTCCAGAGCTGTTCTAACACACAGAATATATCAGTGAACAAAACAAACAAAAATCATGCCCTCACAATGCCAGAAGTTGAGGTAGGCACAAGGACTATTGGCTACTTCTACTTGTATATGCACTTCTGAACAGGTAATTCACTTTCATATAATATATTGTACCATCAATTTATCCTATAAACATGCCCTGCATATTGTTTGGTGGTGTTAATTTCTTTCAAAGGCCAAAGAATAATGATTTATATTCCATATTTTCAGTATTAAAACATAAATTGGGATGTTTACTTCATTGCTCCTAGATCCCCATTCAGAGATCTGTTTTTAACCTCACCCCGTCAAATCCTTCATTCATAGAGTGGGACCAAATCTCATTAAGCTAGGACACACCTAAGCTCAATTAGGAAAAACTGTGAGTTTGGCTTAAATAATATATTCTCATAGAAAAATGTTGAAATGTACCTATTTATATAAGATCTTTATATAAGATTTTTTAAATAAAATCTCAAAACCTTTGAGTTTGCCCACAACTCCTAAATTATAATGGCTAGTACTGTCTTCTTGGGGCACCATTTTCTAAAGATTGTGCTAGTCTCATCTCCCTTATTTGCCTTGAGGATCAGAATAACTCTGAGACCTAACTTTGGTCTCCAAGTCCTGTCTACAGTTCTTTCTAGAAAGTCCAGGGACCATTATGCAAATGACCTCTGGCACTTGGAATGTGCCAAATGACCTTCCAAAGACCCTACAGTGAGTTACATTACCCGTACATGAACAGTGCTGCTTGAACACCACTCTGTAAGTCAGTGTTTTCTACCTTTTTCATGCTAAGGCACATACAGGAAGTGATATTTGCATAGTACAGTGGGTTAAAGTAGAGGGCATCATGGACATCAAAAAGGGAATTGTTAAAAAACACATTTTATTTATACTATATAATTATGAAAATATATTAAATAAGACAAGATACCAAGCATTATAGAGGGAATTAAATACTGAATTTGATGAAAATTTTAACTTTCCTTTTTTAAAAAATGATTTTATTTATTTATTTTTAGGGAGAAGGGAAGGGAGGGAGAAAGAGAGGGAGAGAAATATTGATGAGTGAGAATAACTTTGATTGGTTGCCTCCTGCACACCCCCAAACAGGGACCTGACCCACAACCCAGGCATGTGCCCGACCGGGAATCAAACCAGTGACCTTTCACTTTGAAAATGACAATCTACTGAGCCATGCCAGTCAGGGTTGAACTTTCCTTTTGTGAAAACAATCTCACATTTGTTTTGCAGCAAAATTTCTCAAAGGAGTTGCCAGTACCCTCTCCAATTCCTCTCCTTGCAATTCCAATTCTTCTTCCTTCTTTCATAAGTAGGTTTTATTAACGCTCCCTGCCCCATCCATGAAGTATATCCTAGAGATCTTCCAATATACCTGCATAAAGATCATAGTCAGTATTTTTTTCAGCTGCATCCTATTATATTTTTTGGATGTTAAATATAGAAGTTAAGATACACACACATTATATATATAATATATATATACATACATTATATATATTATATATATATATACAGAATATATATATATATATATATTTATATATATTCTGTATATGTGGCATATGGAACTGATGAATAGAGTATTGAAATTTGGTAAGAAATTTTGTAGTGGGTGTACTACATGCATCACACTAGCAATGTATGACAATGTCTTCTCCCTGTAGCCTTTCCTTTCATTCTCCTTTGAACTCATTCCAATCAGGATTTTGTGTGAAAGAACATCATTTAAGAAGGCTCAGAGGCCATGGGAAGTATAGTATATTGAATCCCTTCAAATAATTCACTATGGTTGAATTACAGTATGGAGGGCTCTACCTGAGGGAATCCAATGTAAAGCAGGAATAATGATGGGTTAAAGGCAAGAAATTAGACAAGGGAAGTATACACATACACACACATAGAGCCACTCCAAATAATTCAATATGACTTGATTTCAGTATTGTATATAGAGGAATTCAGGGAAAGAGAAATAAATACAAGTGTAAACATGTTAGTAAAATCTGAATACATAAGGTATTTTTATTTTTAAAGATTTTATTTATTTTCAGAGAGCAGGTAGGAAGGGAGAGAAAGAGGGAGAGAAATATCAATGTGTAGTTGCCTCTTGTGCACCCCCCACTGGGGACCCAGCCCACAATCCAGGCATGTACCCCAACTGTGAATTGAACCAGTGACTCTTTGGTTCACAAACTGGCACTCAGTCAACTGAGCCATATCTCCCAGGGCATACATAATATAATTTTAAGTGGAATCATGAACCAAAAACTAAAAGTTAAATGGTTACCTGTAGAGAGAAAGAGGGAACATGGTGGAGAGGACATGAATAGAAGCCACACTTCTTTGAATAAGCCTTGTTTTATAGATTTTATATTGGAACTACAGAAATATTTTATGTAGTCATAAGACAAAATTAAACTTTAAAAAATAACCTATAAAAATCAAAAACAAAACAAAGCAAATGAATCTAACTGTATATTGAGTTGGTGGCATAACCACCAGGGAGGAACTATATTATTCTATTTTTGTGTACATTTGAAATTTTCCATGGGGAGGTGGGTTGGGGAGGGGGAAATGGAGAGAAAGGGAAAGAGAGAGAAGGAGAGAGAGACAGACAGACAGGCAAAGACAGGGAGGGTCTTAACAGAAACATGGGAGAAAAATATAAAGAATGTGGATTCACAGAAACCATTCTTTAAGCAGGAGGGGATAATCAGAACAGTAGAATGCTGCCCCAATGTCAAACAAACAAGAAATGTGAAGTATTCATGGCACTCAAGGTGAGCAGCACTTGAAGAGAATCTATTTAAAAAACAAAACAAAAACAAAAAACAGCCCTGGATGGTGTGGTTCAGTGGATTGAGAGCCAGCTTGAGAACCAAAGGGTCACTGGTTTGATCCCAATCAGGGCACATGCCTGGGTTGTGGGCCAGGTCCCCAGTAGGGGGTGAACTAGAGGCAACCACACAGTGATGTTTCTGTCCCTTTCTTTCCCCCTTCCTTACATTCTCTCTAAAAATAAATAAATTAAATCTTTAAAAAGTACATGTGATTTGAAAAGAGCAAATCTGTTTAAAACACAATAGAAAGTGAAATCAAGAATGACCTGCATAATCCAGGATGTGTAGATATGGTTTTCCTACCTGAGGCCTTCCAAGCTTCCAGATTCTAATCCTAACACCATTTATTTTACCCTTCCATAAGGCAAGTTTGACTCTACAAAAATGAGGGGGATGCCTTCTCTGAGCCAAGTTTCTGAAGCCCTCCTTGCATCTCTGAAGGTATCATAAAGAACAAAATAGGTGAGATTAGATTCACTTGAAATGCATCATGGTATGTTGTTGGTGTTGGTATTAACAAATATTAGTATCATGTGTATAAAGTACCAAGCAATATTCTAATCACTTTAGAAATATATTTAATTTAACCCTCTTAATAGCCCAATAAGATAAATACTATTTATTAGGAGTTTTTGCTTTGACTCTTATTACTTTCTCACCATGTAACATTGACCAAGTCATTTCTCTGACCTGTGCTTCAGTTTGCTCTGCTGTACAGTGGAAACTTTTGTATGGGTATTTCAAAACTTTTTTTCAACCTTAATATTCTGTGAGCTGTGGTGGTCATTGATCTAACATGGTGGGAGAAGGATAATGCTGACCTGCCACCATTATTATTTCATTCTTCTCCCAGCTCAGAGTTCTATTACCTACCTAATGTTGCTCTCCCTACAGATGGCAGGAAATACAAATACACTCATCCTCAATATCAGTGGAGGATTGGTTCCAGGAAACCCCTGTGGATATAAAGATCCACAGATGCTCAAGTTCTTCACATAAAAATGTGCAGTACTTGGCATGTAAACTACACACATCATCCCTTTAAATCATCTCTAGATTACTTTTAATACTTAATACACTGTAGATGCTATGTAAATAGTTGTTATACTATATTGTTAAGGGGATAATAACAAGAAAAAAGTTTGTACATGTTCAGTACATAAGCAACCATCACAGGCCTAACTATATAGCATAGCAGATCCTTGTTTCATTCAACACTGTTTTATTATAATATTGATGAGCTGATGTAGGAACTTAACTCTTGTTTATATCAATTAGCCAATGGTAAAATTGGTTCCCTTATATGCTTAAAGTCACAGAACCTATTAATGACATTAAGTGAGGACATACTGTACATGTCAGCAACAATGTAACTTTTTTTCAAATTATTTTGATACACAGTTGATGGAATCCATGGATGTGGAACCCAAGGTGACAGAGGGCTTCCTGTAACTACAGTGCCTGGTTTTTAGTAAAAATTTAACAAATATTTTGTGGAATAAAAAAATAAATTAATTATCCTATCCCCTGTTTCTTAGAAACCCAGCTATCACATTTCTCCATCTAGAGAAGTGCTGATGGCTATGTGTATGTGTGTGTACACCTATACACGTGCTCATATGGGTGTTTCAAAAGCCATGTCGCATTCCTGACTAGATTCTTTTTACTCAAGATAAAAGACTTCTGGCCACTTAAAAGCTTTCAGTTAAGAATTTTTCTTCAGTCAAAAGTGACTTGAGGCTCTTAAGAAGGGTGACTAAGTAG
Organism: Desmodus rotundus; assembly: GCF_022682495.2. Lineage (NCBI taxonomy): Eukaryota > Metazoa > Chordata > Mammalia > Chiroptera > Phyllostomidae > Desmodus > Desmodus rotundus. The sequence continues at coordinate 55,102,491 of NC_071400.1, forward strand.
TCTAAACCCTAAAGAGAAAGCTGTACATCAAGCTCTGCTGTTGATGGGTTCAATTGAATAGATGTTCTTCAGGCTACACATGGGCTTGTTAAAGCATTCTTATGAGTGGTTGCTTATCAATCAACCAACCAATAATTAAAACCATAATGTTCATTCTTTTAATGTTCTCCTATAAAATTATATATTAGGGGGAGAGTATTCATTTTATCAAAAAAAAAGTTCACTAAATGCAGAGTTCTTTTAAACAGTCTGTTCCCTTGATGTTCTTAAAATGTGACTAGATTTTCCAAAATTGTATCTACACAAGGCTTTTCAGGAATATACATGTTTTGTAAAGTGAGGTTCCTCTGTATTTAACATATTAATTTTAAGCTGCCAGTGTGTGTTCAAAGGGGGGGAAAAAAACCCTCATAGACACAAACAACAGCACGGTGATTATCAGAGGGAAAGGTGGATGGGGGAAGTAAAAGAGGATAAAATGGGGATAAATGGTAAAGGAAGGAAACTTGACTTGCAGTGATGAACAAACAATACAATATACAGATGATGTATTATAGAATTGTACACCTGAAACCTATATAATTTTATTAACCAATGTCACCCCAATAAATTCAATGAAAAGTAAAAATACAAAATCTGATTTTGAATAAAAATCTAACACTTATTTGGACTAAAAACTCAACTTGAGGAAGTAAAAAGTAAAATTTTCCCACTAGAAGATTTCCAGTAAACACAGTACAGAAAGTTCACATTACAAGGGACTCTAAAGTTAGTTTTATTGAATACTTGGTTGTCTTGTGTTAGAAGCATTGCATTTCATTTCACAGTTTCACATTAGTTTCTGGGTGATATAGTCCATGACTACATTTAAAAATTAACTCCATCTAGGTCAGTGTTATTAGAAACCATTAGATATTCCTCTTTGGTCTTCATTAGTATTTTTGTTTTTGTTTTTGTTTTTCTAATTCAGCAGTCATGATTATCTTTATACAGCTTAGCAAACTTTCCTTTTGTGGAACGTATGTAGGTACCACCTCATTTCTGTTATAGGTAGAGACTGAAAAGGAGACCTTAATGGAACCTGCATGCCATGGTGGGGAAGAGAACCCACCTCCCTCCCCCGCCACCACCCTCCCCCTTGATTTTGTCCATGTGTCCTTTATAGTAGCTCTTGTAAACCCCTCACCCCACTGTCCCCTCCCCACTGCCCTCTGGCTATTGTTAGATTGTTCTTAACTACAATGTCTCTGGTTATATTTTGTTTGTTTTTTTCTTTTGTTGATTATGTTCCAGTTAAAGGTGAGATCATATGGTATTTGTCCATCACCACTGAAGAAAGATTTAAAGCAGGAACATTTGAAAATGAGAAGCAGAAAAAGTGCTGCTCCGGAGGTAACAGTCTTTCTCATGGCATGCTGCCTAGAAGCTGCTATTCCTTCCTGGCTAAAGCCACTGAAAAGATGAAATGCTGAGTACAACAAACAGAGCTAAATTGTGGTAGGAAACAGAGCTTCATGGAAGTCAGCAGTTTGCAAATCTGAAATGTCCAGTGTAAGAGGAAAATAGGCCAGGAGGCTACACTACTCAGTCAGTGACACTTGGGCAGGGAAACATGAAGGGGTGGTCAGGGCTGTCATTCAGAATAGAAAGCAATGTTAGCAGTGTCGGTGTGACCTTCTGGTGATGTAAGCAAGGGTGGAGTTTCTCAGGAGGATCATGAGACATACAGCCCAACTTTTGGGGGCAGGGCAGCACTGAGAGATGATAAACAGGCAAAAGATGGGAACACAACAAAACATGAACCCAAAAGACAACACAAGGAACAGATGTGCAGAGGCGAAGAGAAAATGGTGAAAATGCCAGTTGTCACAAGCACAGCTATAATAGCAGCAGCAGAGAACTGGTAGATAAAGCATTAATTAGATTTAGCACTGGAATTACAGACACTGACAAATACAGATGGAATCTGGGAGCCTCATATGTCCACTTAACAATTATTAACAAGATATCTAAAATAGGATGACACATGCTACCAAGTGGAAAAAAGACCAAAAAAACAAACAAACAAACAAAAAAAGCCCAGAACTGAGACCTGCCCTACCATTTTCATGTGTCTTGATGTGGTAGACCAAGAAACAATTAAGTTCTGTGGAATCAAGTAGGACAGACAGAACCAGGACCTTGAACAATGTGTGCCTGTGATAGTGAGGTATGAACTTTTTAAAAAAAATTTTTATTGTTATTCAAATACAGTTGTATGCCTTTTCTCCCCATCCCTCTACCCCACACCCGCTGAACCCACCTCCCTCCCCACCTCCACCCTCCCCCTTGAATTTGTCCATGTGTCCTTTATAGTAGTTCCTGTAAACCCTCTCTCCACTGTCCGCTCCCCACTCCCCCATGACTATTGTTAGATTGTTCTTAACTTCAATGTCTCTGGTCATATTTTGTTTGCTTTTTTCTTCTGTTGATTAGGTTCCAGGTAAAGGTGAGACTATATGGCATTTGCCCCTCACTGCCTGGCTTATGTCACTTAGCATAATGATCTCCAGTTCCATCCATGCTGTTGCAAAGGGTATAAGCTCCTCCTTTATCTCTGCTGCATAGAACTACACTGTGTAAATTTACCATTGTTTTTGGATCCACTCATTTGCTGATGGGCACTTAGGTGGCTTCCAGTACTTTGCTACTGTAAATTGTGTTGCTATGAACATTGCGGTGCATAGGTTCTTTTGGATTGGTGTTTGAGGGCTCTCAGGGTATAATGCCAGCAGTGGAATTGCTGGGTAAAAAGGTAGTTCCATTTTTAGTTTTCTGAGGAGATTCCATATTATTTTCTACAGTGGCCTCACAGGTCTGCATTCCCACCAACAATATACTAGGGTTCCCTTTTCTCTGCATCCTCTCCATTTGTTTTCTGATTTGTTTATGTTGGCCACTCTGACTGGTGTGAGATGGTAACTCACTGTGGTTTTAATTTGCATCTCCCTGATGGCTAGTGATGCTGAGCATCTTTTCATATGTCTCTGAGCCCTCTGCATGTCCTCCATGGAGAAGTGTCTGTTCAAGTCCTTTGCCAATTTTTTTAAATGGGTTGTTTGTCTTCCTTGAGTGGAGTCGTGTGAGTTCTTTCTATATTTTGGAGATCACATCCTTGTCTGAGGTATCATAGGCAAATATGTTTTCCCATACTGTTAGGTATCTTTTCATTTTAATGCTATTTTCTTTAGCCCTGTGGAAGCTTTTTATTTGAACAAGGTCCCATTTGTTTATTCTTTCCTTTATATCCCTTACTCTAGGAGACGTGTCTGTGAGGATGTTGTGGCATGGAATGTCTGAGATTTCCAAGCCAATGTTTTCCTCTAGGACTTTTACGGTGTTACGACTTATATTTAAGTCTTTTACCCACCTTGAATTTATTTCTGTGTATGGTGTAACTTGGTAATTGAGTTTCATTTTTTTAGCACGTAGCTGTCCAGATCTTCCAACAACTTTCGTTGAAGAGGCTACTTTTGCTCGATTTTATGCTGCTGCCTCCTTTGTCACATATTAATTGACCTTAAAGACTTGAGTTTATTTCTGGGCTCTCTGTTCTGTTCCATTGGTCTATGTGCCTGTTTTTATGCCAGAACCAGGCTGTTTTGATTACAGTGGCCTTGTAATACAGTTTGATATCAGGTATTGTGATCCCTCCAGGTTTGTTCTTATTTCTCAAAATGGTTGCAGCTATTCCTGGTCATTTATGGTTCCATATAAATTACTGAAATCTGTGATCTGTATCTGTTAAATACATCATAGATATTTTTCTAGAGATTGCATTTAGTCTATAAATTGCTTTGGGTAGTATGGCCATTTTGATGATGTTAATTCTTCCACTCCATGAGCATGGTACATGCTTCCATTTGTTTGTGTCTTCCTTAATTTCTTCTTCAATGTTGTGTAATTTTCTGAGTACAGGACTTTTACCTCCTTGGTTAGGTTTCGTCCTAGGTACTTTACATTTCCTGTTGCTATACCAAATGGGATCTTATTCCTGCTTTCCGTTTCTGATGTCTCATTGTTGCTGTAAAACAATGCCTTTGATTTCTGAGTAGTGACTATGTATCCAGCTCTTTTGCAAAATTCATTTATTAGGTCGAGTAGATTTTTGGTGGTGTCCATAGGATTATTATTTTTTTTTTTTGGTGAAAATAACTATGTAATTTCTCTTAAATTTTTTTTGTTATTCAATTACAGTTATGGGCCTTTCCTCCCCATCCCTCCACCCCACCCCAGCTGAAACCCTCTCCCTCCCCAATTTCCATCTACGCATTGATTTGGTCCATGTGCCCTTTATAGTAGTTACTGTAATCCCCTCTCATCACTCTCCCCTCCCAACTCCCTCCTGCCCATTGTTAGATTGTTCTTAACTTCAATGTCTCTGGTTATATTTTGTTTGCTTTTTCCTTCTATTGCTTATGTTCCAGTTAAAGGTGAGATCATATGGTATTTGTCCCTCACTTCCTGGCTTATTTCACTTAGCATAATGCTCTCCAGTTTCATCCCTGCTGTTGCAAAGGGTATAAGCTCCTTCTTTCTCTCTGCTGCGTAGAATTCCATTGTGTAAATATACCATAGTTTTTGGATCCACTCGTTTGCTGATGGGCACTTCGGTTGCTTCCAGTACTTGGCTATTGTAAATTGTGCTGCTATGAACATTGGGGTGCACAGATTCTTTTGGATTGGTGTTTCAGTGTTCTTAGGGTATAATCCCAGCAGCGGAATTGCTGGGTCAAAGGGCAGTTCCATTTTTAGTTTTCTGAGGAAATTCCATACTGTTTTCCACAGTGGCCTCACCAGTCCACATTCCCAAAAACAGTGCACTAGGGCTCCTTTTCTCTACATCCTCTCCAACATTTGCTTCTTGATTTGTTTATGTTGGCCACTCTGACTGGTGTGAGATGGTATCTCATTGTGGTTTTACTTCACATCTCTCTGATTGATAGTGATGCTGAGCATCTTCTCATATGTCTCTGGGCCCTCTGTATGTCTTCCTTGGAGAAGTGTCTGTTCAAGTCCTTTGCCCATTTTTTAATTGGATTGTTTGTCTTCCTGGAGTGGAGTCGGGTGAGTTCTTTATATATTTTGGAGATCAGGCCCTTGTCTGAGGTATCATTGGCAAATATGTTTTCCCATACTGTTGATTCTCTTTGTAATTTGGTGCTGTTTTCTTTAGCCATTCAGAAGCTTTTTATTTTTATGAGGTCCCATTTGTTTATTCTTTCCTTTATCTCCCTTGCTTTAGGGGACATGTCTGTGAGGATGTTGCTGCGTGGAATGTCTGATATCTTCCTGTCAATGTTTTCCTCTAGGACTTTTATGGGGTTCCGATTTATATTTAAGTCTTTTATCCATCTTGAGTTTATTTTTGTGTATGGAATAAGTTGGTGATCGAGTTTCATTTTTTTGCACGTAGCTGTCCAGATCTCCCAACACCATCTGTTGAAGAGGCTGTTTTTGTTCCATTTTATGCTCCTGCCTCCTTTGTCAGATATTAATTGACCGTATAGAACTGAGTTTATTTCTTGGCTCTCTGTTCTGTTCCATTGGTCTATGTGTGTGTTTTTATACCAGTACCAGGCTGTTTTAATTACAGTGGCCTTGTATTACAGTTTGATATCAGGTATTGTGATCCCTCCTGCTTTGTTCTTCTTTCTCAAAATTGCTGCAGCTATTTGGGGTCACTTATGTTCCAGATAAATTTCTGAAATGTTTGTTCTATACCTGTGAAATATGTCATGGGTACTCTAATAGGGATTGCATTGAATCTCTAAATTGCTTTGGGTAGTATGGCAATTTTGATAATGTTAATTCTTCCACTCCATGAGCATGGTACATGCTTCCATTTGTTTGTGTCTTCCTTAATTTCTTTCTTCCGTGTTGTGTAGTTTTCTGAGTACAGGTTTTTACCTCCTTGGTTAGGTTTATTCTGAGGTACTTTATTTTTCTTGTTGCTATATCAAGTGGGATTTTTTTTTCCTGATTTCTGTTTCTTCAGTTTCGTTGTTGGTATACAGGAATGCCTTTGATTTCTGAGTATTGACTTTGTATCCAGCTGTTTTGCCAAATTCATTTATTAGGTTGAGTAGTTTTTTGGTGGAGTCTATAAGACTTTCCATGTACACTATCATGTCATCTGCAAACAGAGACAGTTTCATTTCCTTCTTTCAAATTTGAATGCCTTGTATTTCTTTTTCTTCTTGATTGTTGTGGCTTGGATTTCCAATCCTATGTTGAATAGGAGTGGTGAGAGAGGGCATCCTTGTGTTGTTCCTGATCTTAGTGGGAAAGCTCTAAATTTTGTCCATTGAGTATGATGTTGGCTGTAGGTCTCTCATATATGGCATTTATTATGTTGAGGAATGCTTCCTCTATTCCCACTTTGCTGAGTGTTTTTATCACAAATGGGTGCTGTATCTTATCAAATGCTTTTTCCGCATGTATTGATATGATCATGTGATTTATGTCTTTGCTGTTGTTGATGTGATGTATTATGTTTATTGATTTGTGAATATTGTACCATCCTTGCATCCCTGGGGTGAAACCCACTTGTTCATGGTGGATGATCTTTTTAATGTATTTCTTGATGCATTTTGCCAACATCTTGTAGAGAATTTTAGCGTCTTTGCTCATCAGCGATATTGGCCTGAAATTTTCTTTCTTCATTGTGTCTATGTCTGGTTTTGGTATTAGGATGATGCTGGCTTCATAAAAAGAGTTTGGGAGTCTCCCATCAGTTTGGATTTTTTTGAATAGTCTGTGAAGGATAGGGGTTGTCCTTTCCATAAATGCTTTGTAGAATTCTCCTGTGAAACCATCTGGTCCAGGGCTTTTGTATGTTGGGATTTTTTTGATGACTGCTTTTATTTCGTCTGCTGTTATTGGTCTTTTCAGGTTTTCTGCTTCTTCGTCATTCAATTTCGGAAGATTATATTTTTCTAGAAATGTGTCCATTTCACCTAGGTTTTCAAATTTCTTGGTATACAATTCTTCGTAGTAATTTCTTACAATCCCTTGTATTTCTGTGGTGTCATTTGTAATCTCTCCTCTTTCATTTGTAATTGTATTTACTGGTATCCTCTCTCTTTTTTTCCTGATGAGCCTACTTAAAGGCTTGTCGATTTTTTTTATCTTTTCAAGGAACCAGCTCCTGGATTCTTTAATCCTTAGAATTGTGCTTTTAGTCTCTATGTCATTTAACTCTGTCCTGATCTTGATTATTTCCTTCCTTCTGCTTGCTCAGGGCTGTCTTTGTTGTTGTTCCTCCAGTTCTTGTAGGCGTAGTGTTAGGTTGTTTGTTTGAAATATTTCTATCTTTTAAGGTATGCGTGTATTGCTATAAACTTTCCTCTCAGGACTGCATTTGCTGTGTCCCATAGGTTTTGGGTTGTTTTGAGTTCATTTTGATTTGTTTCCAGAATGTTTTTGATTTCTTCCCTAATCTCGTTCTTGACCCATTCATTGTTTAATAGCATGCTATTCAGTCCCCATGTTTTTGAGTGTTTGGGTTTTTTTCCTATGGGGTTGGTTTCTAGTTTCAGTCCCTTGTGGTCAGAGGAAATGTTTGGTATGATTTCAATTTTCTTGAATTTGTTGAGGCTTGCTTTGTGTCTTATCATGTGGTCTATCTTTGAAAAAGTTCCATGTACACTTGAAAAGAATGTGTATTTTACTTCTTTGGGATGAAAAGCTCTATATATATCAGTTAAGTCCATTTCCTCTAGGGTATTGTTAAGTGACACAATATCCTTGTAGATATTTTGTTTGGAAGAGCTGTCCATTTTTGATAGTGGAATGTTAAAATCCCCTACTATAATTGTGTTGCTTTCAATATCTTTCTTGAAGTCCTCCAAGATCTTCTTTGTGTTCTTGGGTGCTCCTATGTTGGGTGCATATATATTTACAATGTTTATATCTTCTTGGTGGATTCTTCCTTTGAGTATTATGAAGTGACCTTCTGAGTCTCTCTTTATGGCCCTTCTTTGGAAGTCTATTTTTTCTGATATGAGTCTTGCTACCCCTGCTTTTTTCTTGTCCATTTGCTTGGAAAATTTGTTTCCAGCCCTACACTTTCAGTCTGTGTAAGTCTTTTGTCCTGAGATGGGTCTCTTGTAGGCAGCATATGTGTGGGTCATGCTTTCTTACCCATTCAGCTATTCTATGTCTTTTGATTGGAGCATTTAATGCATTAAATATTTAAGGTTATTATTGATAGGTACTTATTAATTGCTGATTTTTTGTACCTATGTTCCTCTCTCTCTCTCTCTCTCATTTCCTTCATTTCCTTAAAACACTCCGTGTAGCATCTCTTTCAGAGCTGTTTTCGTGAAGGTATATTCTTGTACTTTTCTTTTGCCTGCGAAAATCCTTGTTTGGCCTTCTATCTTGATTGAGAGCCTTGCTGGGTAAAGGAGTCTTGGTTGCATGCCTCTGTTTCTCATTACTTGGAATATTTTTTTCCATTCTCTTATGGCTTTGAGTTTTTCCATTGAGAAGGCAGTTGAGAACCTTATTGGGGCTCTCTTGTATGTTACTTCCTATTTCTCCCTTGTTGCCTCTAAAATTCTTTCTTTGTCTTGGAATTTTGCCATTTTATTTATGATGTGTCTTCAAATGGGCCTTTTGGGTTCCTCTTGATGGGGACTCTCTGTGATACCTGGATTTGTGTGACTTTTTCTCTCATTAAATTAGGGAAGTTTTCCATCATTATTCTTTCACACTGGTTTTCTATCCCTTCCTCTTCCTCTTCTGATATCCCTATTATATTTATATTATTACGTTTCATGTTCTTCTGCATTTCCCTTAACCCCTCTTCATTCTTTCTGATCTTCTTTTCCTTTTCTTGCTCATTCTGGGTGTTTTTTTCTACCTTGGCTTCCAGTTTGCTGATCTGATCCACTGCTTCATTGACCCTACTTTTATGGTTTCTACTATATTATTTATTTCAGAAATTGTATTCTTTATTTCCTCTTGGCCCCTGTTTAGAGTTTCTATTTCCTTTTTCATGGTGACATAGTTTGCAGTGAGTTCATTGTAGTTTCCCTCTAGTTCTTCTTAATTCTGCGTGAGTTCATTAAGCTTCCATATAAGCCATTCTTTGTACTCAATATCTGATAATTGACATCCTTGTTTTTCACTTAGCATTGTTTCTAAGACTTTCTCCTTCCCTTTCATTTGGGGATTTTTTATTTGTGATCCCATTGTTTGTGAGACTCTTCCTGTTAGTCTCTGCTTCTTAAGTTGCTCTGTTCTGTTCACCTGGGTTTATGGTGTAAACCTCTGTGGTAGAATATTTGTGAGATTCAGTGGTACAGTCTCCTTGAATTCCCGATCTTACTGATCTTGGGCTGTGGTTCATGTTGGCTCTGTGCATGTCTTTGGTTTTTGGTCTTTCTTTAGTGGGTCTTTCCCACCAGCTGGTTATCTTTGGGTCAGTCTGTCCCCCACCTCTTGTTTTCTGTTGTGCAGGTGTGGGCAGGTTGTGTAGAAGCTAGTTCTTCTGTGTGTACAAGGTTTTGAGACTTTTCTCTTGCTCTTGTTCAGTCGTTTGTTCTTAGTAAATTTTTCAGTATTTATTTGTATTTTCAGATAGGTGCTGGGTTCACTTAGTGTCATTTCCACTCCCTCCTTCACCTTCTCCTGGTCTTAGCTGTTGGTGTTTCCTTTCTTGGTGGGTTTCCTCTTCCAGGAGCTATCCTGGTTCTCCCAGCTTCTACCCACTCTTTTTTATGGTAAGCCTCCTCTGGGCTATGTGTGTGCATGCAGAGTCTCCTTGATTTGCACTTTCTCTGTTCCCTGTGTTTTCAGTTCCCTCCGAGATGAGGTGCGGACACTCTCTGGTGGGTACGTGCAGACTCCAATGGGTGCGTACACTCCCCGATCGCTGGGCACACTCCTGGTCACTGGACACAATCCCCCGCTTGGTTCCTGTAGTCTCAGCTCCCTCCGAGATTAGGTGTGGACACTCCCTGGTCCATTCACAAACTCCCTGGACAGGCGGGTGGCTGGGTGTAGAGGAGAGTGGAGCTGTTGCTTCAGGGACCCCCAAAGTGTCCCCGAGGGTCTTTTTCTTTTTAGGAAAATCCTCCTGCTCAATCTTGTGGCTCACTCTGTACAAGGAAGGGCCTCTCCCCTCACGTGGCCCACCTCTCCAGCTAGACTGGGGACTGTCTGGGTTGGGTCACACATGGCCCAAATTTCATCTCTCCCCAGCCAGTGCCCAGTCTCCCTTGGATTACCACTTTGTCCTTATTTCCCTCCCTGCCACTTAAAGCAACCAGGTCTCTCACAGAGTTGCTATAGCCTTGTTTGGCAGGGGGAGGAGCCATTAACCTGGCTCTCTCCAAGGCTCAGCAGCGGAGGGCCTGGGACTGCAGCCGCTCTTGTGCCCGCCCTGGCCCCAGGGACCTTTTTGTCCTGAAGCAATCCCCTAACCCTCTGTTTTCTCAGTGTCCTCTGTACTTTTTGGTCTCCTATCTTCATAAACGCTGGGCTACTTTTGGCTGTGTGCTTTGTTCATCAGTAGATTGGGTAGGTGTCTCATCGAGGTGCAGAGGGAAGATGACTCTGCTCCCACCTATCTGGCAGCCATCTTTGCTCCTCCTATTTTTGATTCTTTCAGTACCTTTTACCTTTTTCCTCTCTTTCCTTCTTTCTTGTTTAACTCCTTCTTTCTCTCCCTTTATATCTCTTCTTCGTTCCATCATTATTTTTAAATCCCTACAAGTGAGATAATAAAACCAGGGACTCTGAAAAGACCAAAGTTGGACCCAAAGACGGGGCATCCCAACAGCTGAGACAATGAAAGAAATTTCACTTTGCTACTCCAGAGAACTTGCAACATATTGAATATTTGTATTATGTTTTTATTTCATTAACTTTACATCACTCATTTTATTAATATTTTTGATTCTCCCTTCTTTCTCTTTAGTCTTCTTCACTTAAAAGGTTAATTGGCATTGTTTCACTAGTTTCCTCTTGTTCTCTCTTTCACAGTGTACAGTTATTTAAATATCTCTCATTTCACTTGGGCTCCATTAACACACAACTCTAGGACCTATACTGCCTATTCTAGATAACTAGACCACATAGATTCTGTCATATGATTGTTGCTCCATTACTATTGTAAATAACAGCTCTTCCATACATCTGGATATACTACACAGAACTTCTCCCAGATCTCAGACCACTTCACTGTTTCCTGAACTTTATTACTGTGTGGTTAAATCTATTCTAGAACACATTACACCTATTTTGTACCCTTTACTCTCACTTTACCTCATAATATGACCTCCCACAAGCTCACAGCTTTCAAGATCCAACTCACAATTCTTCCCCCCCACAACAAGAAACTCATCTTCTTTCCACCCTTTCTAAAAACTGGCTAGGGTGGTGAATCATCACGGTTAACACTATTTATATCTAAAGAATCTCCTATCTCTTCTCTAAGGGCTGGTACTTTAAATATCATATAATATAAACCTGCTCTCTTAAACCATTATGCATCCCCCCTACAACCTACCATAAAAAAGAGTAGGTAGAGCTGTGAACACCAGGATTACTCCTGGAAGAGGAAACCCACCAACAAAGGAAATATCAAAAGCTAAGACGAGAGGTGAAGGAGGGAGTGGAAGTAACACTATCTCAACCAGGACTTATCTGGAAATACAACTAAATAGTGAAGAAATTACTAAGAACAAACAATTGAACAGGAGAAAGCAAAAAGCCTCAAAACCTTTATATTCAGAAGAATGAGCTCCAACACAAACTGCCCACACCTGCACAATGGAAAACAAGAGGTAAGGAACAGACTGACCCTCAGATAACCAGATGGTGGGAAAGACCCAACAAAGAAAGTCTCAACAAGAACCAAGACATACACAGAGACAATATAAACTACAACACAAGATCAGTAAGATCAGAAGATCAAGGAGACTCTACCACTGAATCGCACAGGTATTCAAGCACCGAAGTTCACACCATAAACCCAGCGGGACAGAACAGAGCAACTTAAGAATCACAGGCAAACAGGAAGAGTCTCACAAACACTGGGAAGACAAATAAACAATCCCCAAATAAAAGGAAAGGCAGAAGTCTCAGAAAAAATGCTAAATGCAAAAGAGGGAAGTCAAATATCAGATACTGAGTTAAAGCATTGGTTATAAGGAAGCATAATGAGCTCACGTAGAACTACCAGAAACTACAGGGAAACTACAATGAACTCACTGCAAACTATATCAAAATGAAAAAGGAAATAGAAACTATCAACAAGGACCAAGAGGAAATGAAGAATACAATTTCAGAACTGAAGAACACAGTAGAAGGAATCAAAAGCAGGCTTGAGGAAGAAGAGGATCATATCAGCAAGCTGGTGGACAACTTGACAAAAAACACCCACAATGAGCAAGAAAAGGAAAAGAGGCTCAGAAAAAATGAAGAGGGATTAAAGGAAATGCAGGAGAGCATGAAACGTAATAATATCCGTATAATACGGATACCAGTAGGACAAGAGGAAGAGGAAGGTATAGAAAACCTGTTTGAAAAAGTAATGATGGAAAACTTCCCTAATTTAATGAGAGAAAAAGTCACTCAAATCCAGGTATCACAGAGAGCCCCAATGAAGAGGAACCCAAAGAGGCCTACTTGAAGACACATCATAACTAAAATGGCAAAATTCCAGCACAAAGAAAGAATCTTAAAGGCGGCAGGGGAAAAACAGGAAGTAACATACAAGAGAGCCCCAGTAAGGTTATCAACTGCCTTCTCAATGGAAACACTCCAAGCCAGAAGAGAATGGCAGAAAACATTCCAAGTAATGAGAACCAGAGGCCTGTAACCAAGACTCCTTTACCCAGCAAGGCTCTCAATCAAGATAGAAGGCCAAATAAGAAGTTTCGCAGACAAAAGAACTGTACAAGAATATACCTTCACCAAAGCAGCTCTGCAAGAGATGCCAAAGAGACTGCTATAAGGAAAGGAAGGCAAAGAAAAAGAAAGAGGGAACATAGGTAAAAAAATAAAATAAAATAAATAACATCGACAATTAATAAGTACTATCAATAACCTTAAATGTAAATGGATTAAATGTTCCAATCAAAAGATATACAATAGTTGAATGCGTAAGAAAGCATGACCCTCACATATGCTGCCAACAAGAGATCCACCGCAGGACAGAAGACCTACACAGACTGAAAGTGAAGGGTTGGAAACAAATTTCCCAAGCAAACGGACGGAAAATAAAAGCAGGTGTAGCAATACTCATACCAGACAAAATAGACTTCACAAAAAGGGACATAACGATAGACGCAGATGGTCACTTAATAATACTCAAAGGAAGAATCAACCCAGAAGACATGAACGTTCTAAATACATATGCTCCCAACATAGGAGCACCCAAATACATAAAGAAGATCTTGGAGGACTTCAAGAAAGATATTGACAGCAACACAATTATAGTAGGGGATTTTAATGCCCCACTGTCAAAGATGGACAGGTCTTCCAAACAAAATATCAACAAAGATAGTGTGGCACTTGACAATGCCCTAGATGAAATGGACTTAAATGACATATATAGAGACTTTCATGCCAAAGAAGCAAAGTATACATTATTTTCAAATGTGCATGGAACATTTTCAAAGATAGATCATCGGATAGGACACAAAACAAGTTTCAACAAATTCAAGAAAATTGAAATCATATCAAGCATTTTCTTTGACTATAAGGGACTGAAACTAGAAACAAATCTCAAGGAAAAAACCCAAAACATTCAAAAACATAGAGATTGAATAACATGCTGTTAAATAATGAATGAGTGAATAATGAGATTAGGGAAGAAATCAAAAAGTTTCTGGAAACAAACAAAAATGAGCTCACAAAAATCCAAAACCTATGGGACACAGCAAAGGCATTCCTGAGAGGGAAGTTTATAGCGATACAGGACTACCTGAAAAGAATAGGAACATTTCATATACACAGCCAAACCCTATAGCTACGAGAACTCAAGGAACAACAAAAAAGGCAACCAAGAGCAAATACAAGGAAAGAAATAACCATGATAAGAGCAGAATTAAATGACATAGAGACTAAAAGCACAATTCTAAGGGTCAATGAAGCCAGGAGCTGGTACTTTGAAAACATAAACAAAATAGAAAATCCCTTAAAAAGTCTCATCAAGAAAAAAAGAAAGAGGTCCCAAATAAACACAATCAGAAATGAAAGAGGAGACACTACAACCGATACCACCAAAATACAAAGGATTGTAAGAAATTACTATGAAGACCTATATGCCAAGAAATGTGAAAAGCTAGATGAAATGGACAAATTTCTAGATAAATATAACATTCCAAATCTCAATGAAGAAGCGGAAAGTGTGGACTGACCAATAACTTCTGATGAAATTGATACAGTGATCAAAAAGTTTCAGACACACAAAAGCCCTGGACCAGATGATTTCACAGGAGAATTCTACAAAGCATTTAAGGAAGAGCTAACCCCCATCCTCCATAGATTATTTCAAAAAATTCAAGAAGATGGATAACTCCCAAACTCATCTTATGAAGCCAATATCATCCTTAACCCAAAACCAGGAAAAGACATAACAAAGAAGAAAACTTCAGGCCAATTTTTCTGATGAACATAGATGCTAAAATCCTCAACAAAGTATAATCAAACCAGGTCCAGCAATACATTAAAAAGTTCATACACCGTGATCAAGAGGGATACCTCCCAAGGATGCAAACATGGTACAATATTCACAAAACAATAATCATAATACACCACATAAACAAAAGCAAAGACAAAAACCACTTGATCATATCAATAGATGCTGAAAAAGCATGTGAAAAGGTAGTACATCCAGTTATGATAATATCATTCAGCAAAGTGAGAATAGAGGGAGCAGTCCTCAACATAATAAAGGCCATATATGAGAGACTTACAGCCAACATCATACTCAATGGAAAAAAACTTAGAGCTTTCCCACTAAGATCAAGAACAAGACAAGGATGCCCTCTCTCACCACTCCTATTGAACTTAGTACTGGACGTCCTAGCCACAGCAATCAGACAAGAAAAAGAAATAAAAAGCAGCCAAATTGGAAAGGAGGAAACGACACTGTTACTGTTTGTAGATGCCATGATAGTGTACATGGAAAACGCTATAGACACCACCAAAAAACTACACCACCTAATAAATGAATTTGGCAAAACAGCTGGATACAAAGTCAATACTCAGAAATCAAAGGCATTCCTGTATACCAACAACGAAACTGCAGAAACAGAAATCAGGAAAAAAATCCCATTTGATATAGGAACAAGAAAAATAAAGTACCTAGGAATAAACCTAACCAAGGAGGTAGAAGACCTGTACTCGGAAAACTCCACAACACTGTAGAGGAAATTAAGGAAGACACAAACAAATGGAAGCATGTACCATACTCATAGATTGGAAGGATTAACATCATCAAAATGGCCATACTACCCAAAATAATTTACAGATTCAATGCAATCCCTGTTAGAGTACCCATGACATATTTCACAGATATAGAACAAACATTTCAGAAATTTATATGGAACCATAAACGACCCTGAATACCTGCAGCAATTTTAAGAAAGAAGAACAAAGCAGGAGGGATCACAATACCTGGTATCAAACTGTATGACAAGGATACTGTAATCGAAACAACCTGGGAATGGCATAAAAACAGGCACATAACCAATGGAACAGAACAGAGAGCCCAGAAATAAACCCAAGACTTTACAGTCAGTTAATATTTGACAAAGGAGGCAGCAGCATAAAATGGAGCAAAAATAGCCTCCTCAACAAATGGTTTTGGGAGATCTGGACAGCTACGTGCAAAAAAATGAAACTCATTCACCAACTTACACCATACACAGAAATAAATTCAAGATGAATAAAAGACTTAAATATAAGTCATAACACCATAAAAGTCCTAGAGGAAAACATAGGCAGGAAAATCTCAGACATTCCATGCAGCAACATCCTCACAGACATGTCCCCTAAAGCAAGGGATATAAAGGAAAGAATAAACAAATGGGACCTCATCAAAATAAAAACCTTCTGCATGGCTAAAGAAAACATCACTAAAATACAAAGAGAACCAACAGGATGGGAAAACATGTTTGCCAATGATACCTCATACAAGGGCCTTATATCCAAAATATATAAAGAACTCACATGACTGCACTTCAGGAAGACAAACAACCCACGTAAAAAATGGGCAAAGGATTCGAACAGACACTTCTCCAAGGAAGACATACAGAGGGCCCGGAGATATATGGAAAGAGGTTCCGCATCACTAGCCATCAGAGAGATGCAAATTAAAACCACAATGAGGTACCATCTCACACCAGTCAGAGTGGCCAACATAAACAAATCAAGAAGCAAATTTTGGAGAGGATGTAGAGAAAAAGAACCCTAGTACATTGTTCGTGGGAATGCAGACTGGTGAAGCCACTGTTGAAAACAGTATGGAATTTCCTCAGAAAACTAAAAATGGAACTGCCTTTTGACCCAGCAATTCTACAGCTGTGATTATACCCTAAGAACACTGGAACCCCAATCCAAAAGAACCTGTGCACCCCAATGTTCATAGCAGCACAATTTACAATAGCCAAGTACTGGAAGCAACCTAAGTGCCCATCAGCAAACGAGTGGATCCAAAAACAATGGTATATTTACACAATGGAATTCTACGCAGCAGGGAGAAAGAAGGAGCTTATACCCTTTGCAACAGCATGGATGGAACTGGAGAGCATTATGCTAAGTGAAATAAGCCAGGCGGTGAGGGAAAAATACCATATGATCTCACCTTTAACTGGAACATAATCAACAGAAGAAAAAATCAAACCAAATATAATCAGCAACATTGAAGTTAAGAGCAATCTAACAATAGCCAGAGGGCAGTGGGGAAGTGATAGTGGGGAATGGGGTGTTCAGCAACTACTGTAAAGGACACATGGACAAAAACAAGGGGGAGGGTGGAGGCTTGCAGGGATGTGAGTTTGGTTGGGTGGGGTGGTGGGGTGGGGAGAAAATGCAGACAACTGTAATTGAACAGCTATTTTAAAAATGTTTAACTAAGAAAAAAAAAGAAAATGAAAAAAAGAAGAAAAGAAAATGGGGTCTCTCCATGTGCTGGCAAAGATGGAGGTGTAGATAGACACACTGTGCTTCCTTGCACAATGACAAGGACAACAATAAAATTAAAAGAAAAAACAAACAAAACCAAGAAGTGACAGAAAATTGAACTGTATGGAAGTCTGACGACCAAAGAGTTAAAGAAAGGAACATTCATCCAGACTTTTAGGTGTGGAGATGACAGCCAAGTGGAGAGGACTCACAGAAAGGCAGCAGCTGGCGGACTGGCTTGGGTAAGATGGTGCTGGATGACCTGGCGAGGTGGTGGCTTGCAGACTGGGCAGTACCACATTGGCATTCAGATAAACCAGGAGGAACAACTAGGGAGTGAGACATACCATGCTACCCATGGTTCCAATGGAGGGAAAAAAAGCGTCAAAATATCTGACCGAAAACACCTGTGGGGGTTGAGGTGGCAGTGGGAGAAACTCCCAGCAATACAGGAGAGTTCAATGGAAAGACCCACATGGTCCTAGAATGTACACAAACCCACCCACCTGAGAATGAACACCACAAGGGACTGATTTGATTGTGGTAGCAGGGGAATGTGAATGAAAACTGGCATAGAGCAGAGCAAGTGGCACTGTTTCCTTTTGGACCACTCCCCCACATACAGCATCACAAAGCAGCACATCTGTTGCCCTGCACTGGTGAACACCTAAGGCTCCGGCCCTGATTACATAACAGGCACAGCCAGACAATAAATAAATAAATACATACATACATACATACATAAATAAATAAATAAAAGGCCCAAAGGAAACAACAGTTCAAAGCTCCAGAAAAATACAACTAAGCGACAAAGAGATAGACAACCTATCAGATGCACAGTTGAAAACAGTGGTTATCAGGATGCTCCAGGAAATCATTGGGTATTCAACAGCATAAAAAAGAGTTAAGCAGCAATGAAGGATGTATTATGTGAAATAAAGAAAAATGCGAGAAGATGGAGGCGAGATAGGTGGGAGCAGAGTCCACTTCCCCTCAAAACCAGTGAAATACCTAGCTGATCTGAGGAGCAAAATGAACAGCCAACAGTATTCCAGCATATATGAAGATCGGAGACTAAAGATAGAGGACATTGACAGATCTGACGGTAAGAAGAGTGCTTAAGGACAATAAGGTCCCCAGGACCTGCGCAGGGACCAGGGCAGCTGAAGCCCCAGCCCGGGCACAGGGTCTGCTGCAGGATTCTTGGGAGAGAGCCAGGCTTAGCTGTGAGAGCAGCCAGGTACTTGTTTGGACCAGGGGGGGGCTTGAATAGGAAGAATTTCTCAAAAAAGAAAAAGAAAATAGAGGCACTCAGGGGCAAGTTAGAGAACTCTCCACAGCAGCCACGGCCTCTGGCGCCCCTCCCCACTCAGCCTCTGGACGATGAACACCGGATAAGCAGCCCCGGCGCTCACCTGAAGCCCGGTTGTGCACACACAGATTAGCGGTCTGGGGGCCCACATCTGAAACCTCCTGTGGGTGCACACCGGAGCAGAGGCTAGCTGCCCCACCCACAGGCCCAAAGCAGCAGACCCAAGGGCCACAGGACTCACGCCCAAAGCTGCTGGATTGACTGGCCACAAGAGACTCGGTCCCAAGTCAGCTAGACTGGCTGGCCCAGTGCAACTCAGGCCCAGAGCTGCAGACCAGCCACATCGAGCAACCCAGGCCCAAAGCAGCAGATCGGCTGATCAATGAACAACGGCCTGACTGCCTGCCAGGGACCACACCTACAATTCCTACCTAGCCCCTGCACACAGAGCCCTGCAGGGCCTACTGGCTCACTAGGAGGAAGGCAGAACACCCAGCAGAGGGGAGCTGCAGGCTAGGGGAGACTGCATTCCCTGGAAAGACTCCACCCAGTAGGGGCTTGAACCACCCCATAGCAGCACCGAGATCCCCTAGCATCTAAGACAGCAAAGAGCAAGAAGGGGGAGTGTAAGTTGCCCCTAATTGGTGTAAATCAAGGACAGCACAATTGGTGAACTACAGGCCTAGTGGGGAGCAGAAGGACCCTGAGGAACTGGACTGGAGGCTGAACAACAGCAAAGAGTGTGGCTCTGGAAGGGAGAAAAGTGAAACCAATCCTTCCAACCACCCCCTCCTGTTCCACAGACAGGACGACCAGCAGAACTAACCTGACCAGTTTAAAGCCAGCAGAAGACTATTTTTTTTTTCTTTTCTATTCTTCTTTCCTCCTTTCCCCCTGAATTCCTTCTTCCTTTCTGTCCTTCTTTCTTTTTTTTTATTCCTTCTTCTTTCCATCCTTTACCTTTTTTATTCCTTCTTCCTGCCTTCTTTGATTTATTCTGTTGTTTTAATTTTTGTTAAAATTCCTCCTTATCTTTCTTCCGATCTTTCTTTATTCCTTCTTCCTTCCTTTCATTTCTGTTCCCTTTTTCCCTCCTTCTGTTCTTTTTTTTTCTTTTTTCCCCACATTCACTTTTTCCCACAGGTAAGACAATAAAACCTGGAGTGCTGAAAAGACCAGAGTTAGACCATGTTACACCCATAAATGTCAGCTCAAGAGCAGTGAGCACAGGATATTAAGGAGACAGCACCACTGAATGCCACTGGCATTCTACCATAGAAGTTCATACCATAAACCCAGGGAGTCAGAATAGATCAATTTAAGAAGCAGAGGCTAACAAGAAGAGTCTCACAAACAATGGGAAGACAAAGAAACAATCCCCAAATGAAAGGAAAAGAGGAAGCCTCAGAAAGAATGCTAACTGAAAAAGAGGCAAGTCAACTATCAGATACTGAGATCAAAGCAATGGTTATCAGGAAGCTCACTGAGCTCTCTGAGCTCACAGAGAACTACCAGAAACTACAGGGAAACGACAATGAACTCACTGCAAACTATATCAACATGAAAAAGGAAATAGAAGATCCAAGATGGCAGCGTAGTTAGACACAATGCGCCTCCTCGCACAAACAGAAGTGACAGAAAAGCGAATGGCAAGGAAGACTGACACGAAGGAAATAAAAAAACATTCACCCAGACCTGTAGGAGGGGCGGAGACAGGCAGCCCGGGCTGAGAGGACTCCCGTTACCGTGGCGGGACCCAGACTGGCAGAGTGTGGGACCAAGGGGGCAGGCAGTCTGACCACTAGAAGACACTGCGGCCCCACATTCGCGCACAGATAAACCTAGAGGGCCAGACTCAGAGTGGCGGAGAATGGGGCAGGCAGAGCAGCAGGTAGCACGCCACAGCCCCACATTTGCGCACAGATAAACCAGACAAACAGCAGGAAGTGAAGCAGACCACACAACCCAGGCAAACCTCTGATTGAAAACGCCCTTCGAGGTTGGCGCAGCAGTAGGAGAGACTCCCAGCCTCACAGGAGAGGTCCTTGGACACACCCACAGGGGCCTAGGGTATGCACAAGCCCACCCACTCAGGAACCAGTACCACAGGGGCACAGTTTGATTGTGGGTAGCGGAGTGAATGATTGAAAGCCGGTGGAGTGGAGTGGGCACCATTGTGCCCTCTCGGCCCCTCCCCCAGGTACAGCCTCACAGCACAGCGACCAGCATTACTGTACCCAGGGAACAACTAAGGCCCACCCCTTACAGTAACAGATGCGCCAAGACAAAAAAAAAAAAATGGCCCAAATGACAGAACACTTCAAAGATCCAGAAATAATACAACTAAGCGAGGAAGAGATAGCCAACCTAACGGATGCACAGTTCAAAACACTGGTTCTCAAGACATTCACAGAATTGGTTGAATTTCTTCGAAAAGAAGATGAAAAAATGAAGCCTATGATAATAGAAATAAAGGAAAATGTACAGGGAACTAAAAGTGATGTGAAGGAAACTGGGACTGAAATCAACAGTGTGGAGCAGAAGGAAGAAAGAAACATCCAACCAGAAAAGAATGAAGATACAACAAGAGGGAAAAATGAGGAGAGGCTTAGAAACCTCCAGGATATCTTGAAACGTTCCAACATCCAAATTATAGGGGTGCCAGAAGGAGAAGAGGAAGAACAAAAAATTGAAAACTTACTTGAACAAATAATGAAGGAGAACTTCCTTAATCTGGCAAAGGAAATAGACTTCCAGGAAGTCCAGGAAGCTCAGAGAGTCCCAAAGAAGCTGGACCCAAGGAGGAACACACCAAGGCACATCATAATTACATTACCCAAGATTACACAGGAGAGAATCTTAGAAGCAGCAAGAGAAAAGGAGACAGTTACCTACAAAGGAGTTCCCATAAGACTGTCAGCTGATTTCTCAAAAGAGACCTTACAGGCAACAAGGGACTGGCAAGAAATATTCCAAGTCATGAAAGGCAAGGACCTACATCCAAGATTACTGTATCCAGCAAACCTATCATTTAGGATGGAAGGGAAGATAAAGTGCTTCTCAGATAAGGTTAAGTTAAAGGAGTTCATCATCACCAAGCCTTTATTACATGAAATGTTAAAGGGACTTATCTAAGAAAAAGAAGATCAAAAATAGGAACAGTAAAAATGACAGCAAACTCACAGTTATTAACAACCACACCTAAAACAAAAACAAAAGCAATCTAAGCAAACAAGTAGAACAGAAACAGAACCACAGAAATGTAGATCACATGGAGGGTTATCAATAGGGGAGTTGGAGGGGGAGCGAGGGGGGAAAGGTACAGAGAATAAATAGCAGAGATGATAGGTGGAAAATAGACAGAGGGAGAGTAAGAATAGTGTAGGAAATGTAGAAGCCAAAGAACTTATAAGAATGACCCATGGACATGAACTATAGGGGGGGAATGTGGGAGGGAAGGGGTGGGCAGGATGGAGTGGAGTGAGGGGGGGAAATGGGACAACTGTAATAGCATACCAATAAATATATTTAAAAAAAGAAAAACAAAATGCAAACTATCAACAAGGGCCAAGAGGAAATGAAGAATACAATTTCTGAATTGAAGAACACAGTAGAAGGAATAAAAAGCAGACTTGATGAAGCAGGGGATCGGATCTGTGAGCTGGAGGACAAAGTAGAAAAAAACACCCAGAAAGAGAAAGAAAAGGAAAAGAGGCTCAGAAAAAATAAAGAGGGATTAAGGGAAATGCAGGACAACATGAAATGTAAAAATATCCGTATAATAGGATACCAGAAGTAGAAGAAGAAAAGCAAGGGATAGAAAACCTGTTTCAAAAAGTCATGATGGAAAATTTCCCTAATCTGATGAGAGAAAAAGTCACACAAATCCAGGAAACACAGAGAGTCCCAAACAAGAGGAACGCAAAGAGGCCCACTACAAGACACATCATAAATAAAATATCAAAATTCGAAAACAAAGAGAGGATCTTAAAGGCAGCAAGGGAGAAAGAGGAAGTAACATACAAGGGAGCCCCAATAAGTTTAGCAACTGACTTCTCAATGGAAACGCTCCAAGCCAGAAGAGAATGGCAAAAATATTCAAAGTAATGAGAACCAGAGGCCTACACCAAGACTACTTTATCCAGCAAGGCTCTCAATCAAGATAGAAGGCCAAATAAAGATTTTACCAGACAAAAGAAGTCCAAAAGAATACACTTCCACCAAACCAGCTCTGCAAGAGATGCTAAAGGGACTGCTTTAAGGAAAGGAAGGAATAGAGAAAGAGAGAGGAACACAGGTAGGAAAAAATGGCAATCAATACCTACCTATCGATAATAACCTTAAACATAAATGGATTAAATGCTCCAATCAAAAGACATAGTATAGCTGAATGGATAAGAAAACATGACCCACACATATGCTGCCTACACGAGACCCATCTCAGGACAAAAGACTTACACAGACTGAAGGTGAAGGGCTGGAAACAAATTTTCCAAGCAAATGGACAGGGAAAAAAAGCAGGGATAGCAATACTCATAGCAGACAAAATATACATCCAAAGAAGGGCTATAAAGAGAGACCCAGAAGGTCACTTCATAATACTCAAAGGAAGAATCCACCAAGAAGACATAAACATTGTAAATATATATGCACCCAACATAGGAGCGCCCAAATACATTACGAAAATCTTAGAGGTCTTCAAGAAAGATATTGACAGCAACACAATTATAGTAGGGGACTTTTACACCCCACTATCAAAAATGGACAGATCTTCCAAACAAAATATCTACAAGGATATTGTGTCACTTAACAATACCCTAAAGGAAATGGACTTAACAGATATATATAGAGCTTCTCATTCCAAAGAAGCAAAATACACATTCTTTTCAAGTGTCCATGGAACTTTCTCAAAGATAGACCACAAGATAGGACAAAAAGCAAGCCTCAACAAATTCAAGAAAATTGAAATCATATCAAGCATTTTCTCCAAGCACAAGGGAATGACACAAGAAACCAACCCCAAAGGAAAAAACCCAAAACACTCAAAATCATGGATACTGAATAGCATGCTATTAAGGAATAAATGGGTCAAGAACGAGATTAGGGAAGAAATCAAAAACATTCTGGAAACAAATCAAAATGAACTCAAAACAACCCAAAACCTATGGGACACAGCAAAGGCAGTCCTGAGAGGGAAGTTCATAGCAATACAGGCCTACCTTAAGAGGATAGAAACATTTCAAACAAACAACCTAACACTACGCCTAGAAGAACTGGAGGAACAACAACAAAGACAGCCCTGAGCAAGCAGAAGGAAGGAAATAATCAAGATCAGGGCAGAGTTAAATGACATAGAGACTAAAAGCACAATTCTAAGGATCAATGAATCTAGAAGGTGGTTCTTTGAAAAGATAAACAAAATCGACAAGCCTTTAAGTAAGCTCATTAAGAAAAAAAGAGAGAGGATCCAAATAAACACAATTAATAATGAAAGAGGAGAGATTAAAACTGATACCACAGAAATACAAAGGATTGTAAGAAATTACTACGAAGAACTGTATGCCAAGAAATTTGAAAACCTAGGTGAAAAGGACACATTTCTAGAAAAATATAATCTTCCAAAACTGAATGATGAAAAAGGACAAAACCTGAACAGACCCATAACAGCAGACGAAATTGAAGCAATCATAAAAAAACTCCCAACACACAAAAGCCCTGGACCAGATGGTTTAACAGGACAATTCTACAAAGCATTTAAGGAAGAGCTAACCCCTATCCTTCACAGAGTATTCGAAAAAAATCCAAACTGATGGGAGACTCCCAAACTCTTTTTATGAAGCCAGCATCATCCTAATCCCAAAACCAGATAAAGTGACAACAAAGAAAGAAAACTTTAGGCCAATATACCTGATGAACATAGACGCTAAAATTCTCAACAAAATATTGGCAAACCGCATGCAGCAATACATTAAAAAGATCATCCACCACGACCAAGTGGGGTTCATTCCAGGAATGCAAGGATGGTACAATATTCGCAAATCAATAAACATAATACATCACATCAACAACAGCAAAGACAAAAATCACATGATCATATCAATAGATGCAGAACACGCAGTTGATAAGATACAGCACGCATTTTTGATAAAAAACACTCAGCAAAGTGGGAATAAAGGGAGCAGTCCTCAACATAATAAATGCAATATATGAGAGACCTACAGCCAACATCATACTCAATGGAGAAAAACTTACAGCTTTCCCAGTAAGATCAGGAATAAGACAAGGATGCCCTCTCTCACCCCTCCTATTCAACATAGTATTGGAAGTCTTAGCCACAGCAATCAGACAAGAAAAAGCAATAAAAGGCATCCAAATTGGAAAGGAGGAAATGAAACTCTCACTGTTTGCAGATGACTTGATAGTGTACATGGAATATCCCATAGACTCCACCAAAAAACTACTTGACCTAATAAATGAATTTGGCAGAAGACCTGAATATAAAGTCAATACTCAAAAATCAAAAGCCTTCCTGTATACCAACAATGAAACTGCAGAAACACAACTTAGGGAAAAAATCTCACTTGATATAGCAACAAGAAAAATAAAGTACCTAGCAATAAACCTAATCAAGGAGGTAGAAGTCCTGTTCTCAGAAATCTACGCAACATTGAAGAAAGAATTTAAGGAAGACAAAAACAAATGGAAGCATGTACCATGCTCATGGATTGGAAGAATTAACATTATCAAAATGGCCATACGACCCAGAGCGATTTATAGAGTAAATGCAATCTTTATTAAAGTATGCATGACATATTTCACAGATATAGAACAAACATTTCAGAAATTCACATGGAATCATAAATGACCCCAAATAGCTGCAGCAATTTTGAGAAAGAAGAACTAAGCAGGATCACAATACCTGATATCAAACTGTATTACAAGGCCACTGTAATCAAAACAGCCTGCTACTGGCATAAAAGCAGGCACATAGACCAATGGAACAGAACAGAGAGCCCAGGCATAAACTCAAGCCTTTACGGTCAATTAATATTTCACTAAGGAAGCAGGAGCTTAAAATGGAGGAAAAATAGCGTCTTCAACAAATGGTGTTGGGAGATCTGGACAGCTATGTGCAAAAAAATGAAACTCGATCACCAACTTATGCCATACATGAAAATAAACTCAACATGGATAAAAGATTTAAATATAAGTCGTAACACCATAAAAGTCCTAGAGGAAAACATTGGCAGGAAAATCTCAGACTTTCCACGCAGCAACATCCTCACAGACACGTCCCCTAAAGCAAGGGACATAAAGGAAAGAATAAACAAATGGGACCCCATCAAAATAAAAAGCTTCTGCATGACTAAAGAAAACAGCATTAAAATACAAAGAGAACCAATACTATGAAAAACATATTTGCCAATGATACCTCAGACAAGGGCCTGGTCTCCAAAATATATAAAGAACTCACATAACTCCACTCCAGGAAGACAAAAAAAATGTATTGAAATATGGGCAAAGGAGTTGAACAGACCCTTCCCCACGGAAGACATACGGAGGGCCCAGAGACATATGAAAAGATGCTCAGCATCACTAGCCATCAGAGAGATGCAAATTAAAACCACAATGTTGTGCCACCTCACACCATTCAGAGTGGCCATCATAAACAAATCAACAAACGAATGTTGGAGAGGATGCGGAGAAAAGGGAACCCTAGTGCACTGTTGGTGGGAATGTAGATTGGTGAGGCCACTGTGGGAAACAGTATGGAATTTCCTCAGAAAAGTAAAAATGGAACTGCCCTTTGACCCAGCAATTCTGCTGCTGGGATTATACCCCAAGAAACCTGAAACACCAATGTGAAAGGACCTGTGCACCCCAATGTTCATAGCAGCACAATTTACAATAGCCAAGTACTGGAAACAACCTAATTGCCCATCAGCAAATGAGTGGATCCAAAACTATGGTATATTTACACAATAGAATTCTATGCAGCAGAGAGAAAGAAGGAGCTTATACCCTTTGCAACAGCATGAATGTAACTGGACAGCATTATGGTAAGTGAAATAAGCCAGGCAGTGCAGGACAAATACCATATGATATCACCTTTAACTGGAACATAATCAACAGAAGAAAAAAGCAAATAAAAAATAATCAGAGACATTGAAGTTAACAACAATCTAACAATAGCAAGGGTGGAGTGGGGAGGGGACAGTGAGGAGAGGGGATTACAGGAACTACTCTAAAGGACACATGGACAAAATCAAGGGGGATGGTGGAGGTCGGGGAGGGTGGGGTTTTCAGCTGTGCTGGGGTGGAGGGATGGGGGTAAAAAGCATACAACTGTCATTGAATAATAACATGTTTTTGGTAAAAAAATAAATGGAGTTCTGATAAATACAACATGGATGAATCTTAAAAATATTATGCTAAGTAAAACAATCCAGTTACAAAAGACCACATTTTTGTTGTGACTCCATTTATAAGAAATTTCAACAGGCAAATCTGTATAATCAGAAAACAGATTAGTGGTTATGAGGGCCTGGGGAAGTTGGGGGTTGAACAGGGGAGTGATGGCTAAATGGTAAGGGGTATCTTTTTATGTGATGAAAATAAAATTGATTGTGGTGATGGTTTCATAATCTTTGTATATATTAAAATCGCCTGAATTGTATACTTTAAATGTGTAAATTGTACATTGTGTGACTTATATATCAATAAACCCAAGATCTATGGAGATGAGACTTGTTATCATTGAGTTTATTTGCTACAGAATTTTTTAAATTGCTTATGAAATACTGTTGATTTTGGAGTAATAGTCAATGATGTGCTTTTGCTTCTTTAGTGTATGTGTTCTTCCAAGAATGCTGATTAAAGCCACGATTCCATGTAGCAGGAAATAATATTTAGTAATTTTGGTACATTCCATGATATAATGAAATTGTACTGAGACATAAAAGGCAACTCTATCTTTACATGTACAAGTTTTCTCTTTACATTTTTACAAAATTATTGCTGTATTATAAAATAATAAACAATCAGCATAGAAAATATGGGGGGGAAGTACAGAACAGACGAGAAAAAAAGCAATCAACTTTATTCCCACCCATGAGATATCAACTGTTAACATTCTGGTTTATTTTTTCCCTTGTTTTGCAATGCATTCTTTCACATAATTTGATCACATATAGTTCAGCATTTACCTACTGTATGTTTTCACAACTCTGAGGAATAAACCTAGTGATATTTGTAGCATGGCCCTGATCTGTCTCTCAATCTTTCTCCTCCCTTCCATCTTAACTTCTTTTTCCTGGAGCCCAACACCAGCAACAAACAAACCTGAAAACAATGAAGCCATTAAGAAGAAAAGTTACCAAACAAGGCTGGAAGTGTCTATCATCTTGAACTGCCCATCCACTAACATGAAGCTTATTGCTATATCTCCTGGGCTTACATAGATAAATGAATAGTGCAGCAACAGTTCAATTTCATATTTGCAAAGGAGGTCATAAGTACAAATGGAGACTCTAGGGACACCTGGCTCTCATCTAATCAAATATGGGACTCCCCCTAACCATCTCACAGGATATTTGCAATGCTGTCACCAACTCCTCAACAGATGACCTTTTTAATGTTGTTAGGAGAATGACACAAACAGTGACCAGTTCTCCAGAAAATGGAAGGTTGCTTCTCCATTGTAAGAGCATGATCATTGATAAGGTAGGATCATTCCATGCTGAACACTGTATTTTTTAAGCCAGAGATACAAATTCCATCTATAAGCTGTGTGAAGCCTGCTCAGGGCATCAGAAAACTGAAGCTGCATCTATTCCAAAGTCCCAAGCCAGCAAAAGAGAGATAGGTTGAGAGCCTGTAGGCATAAGGTTCATAAAGACACTGTGCATGGGAAATGTGCATTTACACTGCAGATTGCAATGTTGGTGAAAGCGCAATTAGATCCAACAAAGCCCGGAGCCCCCAAATTGAAAATGCCTTGTGAAGGTAAGATCCACATGTGCGCTGCAAGATTTGACAAGGCAGCACCTGAAGAAGTTGCCGAATTGCCTGGTAAACCAGACAAAAAGAGACCTGTTCCTAATAGCCTTATCAAAACCAAATCCCGGAGAACCAAGATGGAGGCGTAGGTAGACACACCTCCTTGCACAACCAGAACTGACAGAAAATCGAATGGCAAGGAAGTCCAACACCAAGTAGATAAAAAAGAAACATTCATCCAGACCGGTAGGAGGGGCAGAGATAGGCAGCCGCGGTGGAGAGGACTCGCGTTGCTGTGGCAGGACCGAGACTGGCGGAGTGTGGGACAAACGGGGCAGACAGTCTGACCACTAGCAGACCCTGAGACCCCACATTTGCGCATAGATAAACCGGGAGGAACAGCGGGGGAGCAAAGCAGACCACGCAACCCAGGGCTCCAGAGCAGGGAAATAAAGCCTCAAACCTCTGATTGAAAACACCTGTGGGGGTTGGGGCCACAGCAGGAGAAACTCCCAGCCTCACATGAGAGGTCGTTGGAGAGACCCACAGGGGCCTAGAGCATGCACAAACTCACCCACTCGGGAACCAGCACCAGAGGGGCCCAATTTGATTGTGGGTAGCGGTGGGAGTGACTGCAATCCAGTGGAGAGTGGAGCAAGCGCTATTGCTCCCTCTCGGCCCTTCCCCCACATACAGCATCAAAGTGCAGCAACCAGCATTACCCCACCCCAATGAACACCTAAGTCTCTGCCCCTTTAAGTACCACACGCACCAAGACAAAAAAAAAAAAAAAAAAAAAGGCCCAAATGACAGAACACTTCAAAGATACAGAAATAATTCAACTAAGCAGTGAACAGATAGCTAACCTATCAGATGCACAGTTCAAAGCACTGGTAATCAAGAAGCTCACAGAATTGGTTGAATTTGGTTGAAAACTAGATGAAAAAATGAAGGCTATGCTAAGAGAGACAAAGGAAAATATACAGGGAACCAATAGTGATGGGAAGGAAACTGGGACTGAAATCAACAGTGTGGAGCAGAAGGAAGAAAGAAACATCCAACCAGAAAAGAATGAAGAAACAAGAATTCGGAAAAATGAGGAGAGGCTTAGGAACCTCCAGGACATCTTGAAATGTTCCAACATCCAAATTATAGGGGTGCCAGAAGGAGAAGAAGAGGAACAAAAAATTGAAAATTCATTTGAACAAATAATGAAGGAGAACTTCCCTACTCTGTCAAAGGAAGTAGACTTCCAGGAAGTCCAGGAAGCTCAGAGAGTCCCAAAGAAGCTGGACCCAAGGAGGAACACACCAAGGCACATCATAATTACATTACCCAAGATTACACAGGAGAGAATCTTAGAAGCAGCAAGAGAAAAGGAGACAGTTACCTACAAAGGAGTTCCCATAAGACTGTCAGCTGATTTCTCAAAAGAGACCTTACAGGCAACAAGGGACTGGCAAGAAATATTCCAAGTCATGAAAGGCAAGGACCTACATCCAAGATTACTGTATCCAGCAAACCTATCATTTAGGATGGAAGGGAAGATAAAGTGCTTCTCAGATAAGGTTAAGTTAAAGGAGTTCATCATCACCAAGCCTTTATTACATGAAATGTTAAAGGGACTTATCTAAGAAAAAGAAGATCAAAAATAGGAACAGTAAAAATGACAGCAAACTCACAGTTATTAACAACCACACCTAAAACAAAAACAAAAGCAATCTAAGCAAACAAGTAGAACAGAAACAGAACCACAGAAATGTAGATCACATGGAGGGTTATCAATAGGGGAGTTGGAGGGGGAGCGAGGGGGGAAAGGTACAGAGAATAAATAGCAGAGATGATAGGTGGAAAATAGACAGAGGGAGGGTAAGAATAGTGTAGGAAATGTAGAAGCCAAAGAACTTATAAGAATGACCCATGGACATGAACTATAGGGGGGGAATGTGGGAGGGAAGGGGTGGGCAGGATGGAGTGGAGTGAAGGGGGGCGAAATGGGACAGCTATAATAGCATAATCAATAAGTATATTTTAAAAAGAAAAAAAAAGCCAAATCCCAATTTTCTCTAATATGTACTCATTATTAAAGTGCCTTAGCCTTGCTTTTATACAAATGGAAATAACATGCTAAAAAAGGAACATCTTAAGTCAGTCCTTGTTTGGATCTAGCTGTGATGAAAACAACTATTAAGACAAAAGATGGTAACAAATTATGCAAAACCTGTAACATTAGTCACTAATAGCATCCTGTGGGAGAACCGAATATAATAACATGGATACATAGTATGGTAAATTAAATCTTCTTTTGAAGACTATTGTATTACAAAAAGCATAATGAAAATATAATTGTGAATCCAAAGTTTCAAAGTTATGAACAAAGCTCTCAATTCATGCAATTCCCAACAATGACCTAAGTAGTCAGTCCAATGGACAGGTAAATATTTGGTTAAAAATAGGAAGAATCCCAACTTAAGTCTTAAGGAAATACTGAGTGCCATTAAAGGCCAGCTGAAGAGGAATAATTAGTTAAATGGATGCTTCTGTACAGTCTTATTTTTTATTTTTTATTGTATTTTTTTCAATTCTATTCAATACCTCCTCCTCGACGAACAAATACTTATGAAGTGAACTGCAGTCGCAAAGCAGAGACATCATTGCCACGAATGATGACCAGAGACAAGTAAAGAAGTGACTGAATGCAAAGGTCTCTTCCAAGGCTAATTTTCAACAATTGTATTAATTTCTATCAAAGCAGCTGTAAATCTGAGCACCCAATTAACTATCCAACACAGAGAACTCAAACAAACATGGACAACTATTGCATCATTATACAATAGTTTTTTCTTAAATTTAGTCTTGCAGTTTCAAGATAACTAGAAAATACCATGATGCTACTTTTATTGATGCCAGGGTATGGGAATTTACAGATTATTCTGTAGGCCATTCTGTAGTTTTCTATTTGGAGCAGAGAAATATAATTTGGGAAATTTATTGTCAATTTCAGTTTTTCATCTTTATCAAAGACAGATGGGATTACATACAAACATATGGGAAGATATTTTTTTCTAAGCCTAAAATATCTCACATACTTGTATATTTTTTCATTATCATACCAGGCTGGGGTGTCACTTGGTTGTCACCTTGAAGTAATTTCACTTTCTACATAGTGTCCAGCCCTAGGTTAATGCAGAATATAAGAAAAGGCTTTACTAAGCTGTTTTTCCTCTACCCTTCATAAAACTAGTTTTAGTTATATGACTGTTTAGTCACTATGCTGTACTTCTGAAACTAATATGAAATAATATTAAATATCAAGTAGTTGAAAAATAAAATTTAGAAAACTACCTTTGACCACTGTGCTAATGGCAGTTCTAGCTTTACTTTTCTGGTGCCTCTCAGCAAATTTTGAACTTTACATCAGGCTAACAGGATTTTCCATGTCACAGCTGCTTATAAAACTGATCTCTGTGTGGTCTTTCCATTTGTATATTCATACTCACCTCTTATTTATGAAATTGAGCCAGTGTCTCTGTTTCCTATTCTCTCCAGTCAACATTTGCAGTTTGCCACAAAACATCTCTTGCCTTTAAACAATCCCTCAGGTGTCTACCTTATTCACTACTGAGTACTAAACATTTGAACATGAGCTACTTTCTTGCACAGTTTGCAGGACTGGGTTGTTTTTCCCATGTTCAGTGGTAGTAGATTAAATTTGTTTCCTCTGTTCTACTCCATCCATCTCCCTGAATCACTGCCTCTCTGGTCTCAGGTAAGAAGTCAAACAGGGTAACATTCCAAGTTTTTTAAATTAAAATGAAACTATGAAAGATAAAGAATAAACTATGAAAGGATATTCATTTTTTCCTCAGAATGGACCAGGCTTTTGTAAGCATAAGAACAAAAGGAAAACCACAAAATGAAAGATGTATGGCTGTAAGAATAAAACATATTAATCTCTGTATGTTTAAACAATGTTAAAGTGCAAATAAGAAAATATATTTGCTAAACAAATGTGACAAAAGATTTAATATTGTTAATATTCAGAGAACTTTTACAAATCAATAAGGCATTCTAATAGATAAATAGTCAGAGAGCCATGCACTGTTGATTGTCTGACTCAGCAAGCATTCACAAACCCTTTCTCTCTTGCCTGCCTCACTGGCAAATAGGGGTATTAATATGACACAATCCTGAAGTAACTGTCTGCTAGAGGAGAAGGGCATTTCTAGGAAAATGTATGTTCTTTTGATTAAAAGTACACATTTTGTACATATTTCTTACCTCATTCTTCCTGCCTTGAACAAGAATGGGATGGCTGAAGCTAGGGAAGTAATCTTGCAAATATATAATTGAGCTGCTGAACTATTACCACCAGCAGCTGGTTAATTCCAGACTCCTGTATGTGCACAGGAAAAAAGTGAACCCTTATTAGTTTAAGCCACTATTAATGAAGGTTTCAGATACTTTGAGCCAAAAATATTCCTCATGGATGTTCCTCATATGATTAAGAAATTCATACACAAAAAATGAGATACAGATAAATAAGCATAAACATTGCTTCATCTCACAAATAAAATATATTCAAAACAAAATAGCAACTTTGAAGACATTATGGTAAATGAAAAAATCCAGTCACAAAAGGACATGTATCTTATGATTACATCTAAATGAGATATCTAGAGTAGTCAAATTCATACAGAAAGTAAAATGGTTGTTTCAAGGGGTTGGGAAAAGAGGGAGGAGAAAATGAATAGTGTTGAATGGAAAATTTCAGATGGAGAAGAAAAAAAATTTTTCTGGGAATTGGGTATTGGTGATAGTTGGCCAACAACATGAATGTACTTAATGCCTGTGAACAGTACACTTAAAATGATTAAATTGGTAAACATTGTTATACAAGGTCTGTCCAGTAAGAGCCCAGCCATTGTTAATATACAAGAATGGGTTGTGCAACATCAATGTAGTCTGGCAGCCAAGGAGAGTGGACTGGAATGCACATGTATGAACAATGATACACTCACTGTACCTCACTGTACTAGTCAGTGGGAGAGGTAGATGTCATTGAGTGAGCATGTGTACTGTGTGGCCATCGCATTCAAAATGACCTAGCAAGTAGAGCAACAAATCTGCATCAAATTTTGCATTAAGCTTGAACATTCCTCCATGGAAATTATTCAGATGGTTCAGAAGGCTTCAGCTGTGGGCATCTGGTGATTGGTAGCTTCATTATGACGTGTCCGCTCAAGCATCATGTCTCATGCAGTCTTTTGGCTAAACATCAAATCATCCAGGTGACTCAGCCCTGCTACAGCCCAGATTTGACACCCTGAAACTTCTGGCTTTTTCCAAAACTAAAATCACCTTTGAAAGGAAAGAGATTTCACACCACTGATGAGATTCAGGAAAATGGGGCAGCTGATGGCAATTGGGAGAACTGTTTGAGGTCCCAAAGTGCCTACTTTGAAGGGAATTGAGGTGTCACTGTCCTATGTACAATGTTCCTTGTATCTTGTATCTTCTTGAATAGATATCTCCACTTTTCATATTATATGGCTGGATAACTTCTGGACAGACCTTGTATATATTTTACCACTATAAAAATACAATAAAATCAGAAAAATAAAATAGCAATGAAATACTATTTTTTTCCATTTTAAAAACTAGCTACATTTTTTAATTTTCATTTTAAGTATATTTTGACTATACTATTACAGTTGTCCCAATGTTTTCTCCCCTTTATCCTCCTCCTCCCTGCCCACACACCCACCCTCCAGCATCCACCCCTCCATTTAGTTCATGTCCATGGGTCATACATATATGTTCTTTGGCCTCTCCATTTCCCATTTCTTATTTTTTTTATTCTGTTAATGACAGTTTCTGAATGTGGGGAAACAAAAATTCTCACATGCTACCAGTAGGAATATGAACTGACCAAACTGTTGCTGAACAAGAATGGAGGACTGAGTGCTTCTCACCACAAAAAGCCAAACTCCTGAGGCAGGTGCTGGTGCAAAAGACAAGAGGTTTATTCGGGTGCTGCACAACCTGTGAAAATGGTGGACTCCCATCTCAAAGACCACCTCAATCCTCCTGCTCAAACACACAGTTCTTATAGGGATAGGGATGGGAGGACTTCTTTTTTTCTAATCCAATTATTTTTCTAGCTTTTAGCTTGTCAGGGCCATATCTATTCATCTTTCTAGCTTTTGGCATGTTCAGGGCCCTATCCATTCATCTTTCAATTTTCTGTGTGGGCACCAGTCCTATCCATTCATATCTCTAGCATTTGGAGTACTCAGCATAAGAACTTCCCCCTACTGCCATCTTGGCCAATGGGTGGAGACTCCCCTGCTGCTCCAACTGACATTTTTATGGTAACAATTCCCCCTTCAATACTCTGAACCCTTGTAATCTTACAAATGTAAATAGACAAAGGTCTCATTCTTCTGTAGTTACTTCCTGCTGGCAAAAACCATAGTCTTACCTATCCCCTTGTCCAGAGATTCTTACTAGATAACAAAGCAAGAGGAGGTATGGATCAGGAATAGACTGAAGCCTTTATGTGAAGGAGAAAGATTACTATCTTTGGAAGTGGCATATGCAGTGTCTTGAGGATGGCACTGCTGAACAAGCAAAGCTGTTAGACTGTTTCATGTTTCAAGAGTTGGTGTTGCAAATGGGCTTCCAAAGTTAGACCTACTGTGCAGACAAACAATCAAGTGTTTATTGAGGGGTCAGAAACTAGAGAGATTAAAGGATCCCCACGATCTAATCCTGAACAGGGTTTTGAGTGGCAACCCCCCACAGCGGAATTAATTTTTCTAGGAAGCCACCGTCTGGGAAATTCAGAAAAGAAGGAAAAATTAAAAAAAAAAAGAAAAGAAAATGCAACATTGTCACTTAGCTTTGGGAGCCACTGTCCCTTTCTCTAAGAGGAATTTTCAAGCTCCTTCAGGGGTGCAGGTCCAGATTTCCCTTTCAGTATCAACAGCAGTACCAAGATCTGAATCCTTCTCAGCAGGTACCCACTTTATCCATGTGTGGTGGATCCAAGGCTCAATTCCTGTGAGCTTCAAGGGAGAGTGTGTTGTCAGCAGGATAACATAGGGACTGGCCCATTTCTCAGGTAACTGCTGTTAAGGACCTTGAGTCTTCCAGGTCTTTACTAAGACTCAATCTCCTTGCTGGACCAGGTGTAAGGGCTTATCTGATGGGAAGATGGACCTTCAATGAGCAAACATACAAAATTGTTAGTTTGACCTAGAGGGTGTACATATTGATTTTTGATTCATGTTCTATATTTAAAGGGAGTGTTCTTAAAACAGAAACTTGGAAGGGCTGCTCATAAACTATTTCAAACGGACTTAATTTAAGCCTGCTTTGGGATGCTACCCTAATCCTAACCAAGGCAATAGTGAGTTCCTGGTCCCATTTCAAATGTGTTTCCTGGAATAATTCCTCCAGGGTCTTTTTATTGTGTGGTTGATTTTCCCAGTCTTTCTCATAGATTGTGGTCTCCAAAATGCATGTAGCTTCCATTGAATTTGTAGTGCCTATCCTTTCTTCTGGGAGATTTCTGATGTGAACAACAGTCCATTGTTGCTTCGAATGCTGTCAGGCAGTCCAAACCTAGGGATTATTTCTTTACATAGTTTTGCTACTTCAGTTGCCTTCTCAGCTCTAGTTGGGTATGACTGTACCCATCCAGAAGAAGTGTCCACAAAAACTAATAAAAATATAAAGTTTTCTCTTGTTTTAGACATCTATGTAAATTCAACTTACCAGTCTTAAAATTGGCGTATCCCTTCATATGATACTCCCTTTTTTATTAGGGTACATTCTATCTTAGGATTGTTTTGGGGACATATCTGACAGGCTTGGATAATCTTCTGGATAGTCCTTTGCAAATGAGGACCCTTCAAGTGTGGTCTAATGAGGTCCACTAAAGCATCCCATCCATAATGGGTCCCTTTATATAGGTGTTTGAGGGTGGGATATATTAGAGCTTCAGGGAGTAAGATCATACCATGAGTATTGATCTTCCATACAGAATTAGGGTATTAGAAAATCCCCATGCATGGGCCCATTTCTCATCTCATTCTCTGTAATGGGGTTTAAATTCTGACAAGTCCAGATGGGGAATCAAAGCCCCAAGAAGTGGTATCCCTTGGCAGCTTCTCTTGATACTTTATTGGGAGTTTTGTTTCCCTGGATGTTTGGGAACCATTCTGTTGATATCCTAGGAAGTGCATTATGGAAATCTGGTTTTGTAGATCCACTGCCTCTAGCAATTGGAAAATCTCTTTTGCATGTTTCATGTCCTTATTCTCTGAGATTATGAGCCTTCTTTCTTTCTATATTGCCCCATGGGCAAGGACCACCATGAAGGAATATTTAGAGACAGTGTAGATGTTAACATTGTTTCCCTTAGACAATACTAAGGCTCTGGTGAGGGCTATCAGTTCAGACTTTTGTGCTGAGGTTCCTATGGCAAAGGCCTGGGCTTCTGTTATCTTGTCTGTGGTGACCACCTATTATCCAGCTCATCACTGACCATTGTCCATGAAGCTTCTCCCACCTATACATAATTCCCAGTCATGTTCTGTCAGTGGCTGGTCCAATGGATCCAGTCTGCTGAAACAAAGTTGGTCAATGATTCCCAAGCAATCATGTTAAAGTTCTGAGTTTCTGTCAGTCTGGGAGCAGGGTGGCAGGGTTTAAAGTAGGGGTAGTCTGTAAGGTAATATTTGGGTTGTCTAATAAAGTGGCCTGATATTTTTCCATGCACCTTGACATCAGTCAATACCCTCCTTTCTGTTCCAATAGAGTTAGGACCTGGTGTTGTACAAATATCAAAGTAGGCTGCTCCAGAGTGAACTTCTCTGCTTCCTATAAGATGTCACAGGTAACTGCTTCTGCTGGACGCATGGCAGCCATCCCTTTCTCATATAACCTAATTTCTTTGAGAAATAGGCTATGGGTTTGGGGAGTTTGTTCCCAGAGTGTGTATTAGTACTCACAGAACAATTCCTTGCCTTTCATGAATGAATAATTCGAAAGGTTTCTGTAAATTGGGCAATCACAGTACAGGAGTTAAAAGTAATTTTTGCTTCAGGGTGTCAAATGCCAGTTGACAGTCTCTTGTCCATTCAAAAGTTTCAGAATAGAACCCTTTCAAAGAAATATACAATGATTTTGCTATAAGTCCAAAGTTTGGAATCCAAATTCAACAGAACCATGCCATCCCTCAGAATCTACGAATCTGCCTCTGATTCTCTGGGATTTTTATTGTAGCAATGGCTTCTTTTTTTTTTTTTTAAATCAACCATCAAGCCCCTAGTGCCCTGTTTCAGTTGTAATCCCAGGTATTCCACCTACTGTTTGTAAATTTGGGGCTGTGAGGTTAATATTTATATCTTGTTTTTGCCAAATGATTCAGGACTATGATGGTGTTGAGCAAACAGTATTCATAAGCATTGTTACTTAATAGTAAGTCTTCTATGTATTGTAGAAGAACTCCTGATTTCAACTGATTACCCCTTAAATCTTTTGCTAATATATGGTCCAGCACTAATAACACCGCTTTTTTTTAATTTTATTTTTTTATTGTTATTCAATTACAGTTGTGTGGCTTTTCTCCCCATCCCTCCACCCCACCCCAACTGAACCCCCCTCCCTCCCCCACCTCCACCCGCCCCCTTGATTTTGTCCATGTGTCCTTTATAGTAGTTCCTGTAATCCCCTCTCCTCACTGTCCCCTTCCAACTCCCCCCGACCATTGTTAGATTGTTCTTTTTTTCCAAAACTTTTTAAAAATTAACTAATTTATTTTTATTCAGTTACAATTGTCTGCATTTTCTCCCCTTCCCTCCACCCCACCCCAGCCAGTCCCAGCTACCTCCCTGACCTCTACTCTCCCCCTTGATTTTATCCTTCTGTCCTTTATAGTAGCTCCTATAGAACCCTCTCCCCACTATACCCTCCCCACTCCCCTGTGGCTATTGTTACAATGTTCTTAATTTCAATGTTTCTGGTCATATTTTGTTTGCTTTTCTCTTTTGTTGATTATGTTCCAGTTAAAGGTGAGATCATATGGTATTTGTCCCTCACTGCCTGGCTTACTTCACTTAGCATAATGCTCTCCAGTTCCATCCATGCTGTTGCAAAGGGTATAAGCTCCTTCTTTCTCTCTGCTGCGCAGAATTCCATTGTGTAAATATACTATAGTTTTTGGATCCACTCATTTGCTGATAGGCACTTATGTTGCTTCCAGTACTTGGCTATTGTAAATTGTGCTGCTGTGAACATTGGGGTGCACAGGTCCTTTCACATTGGTGTTTCAGGTTTCTTGGGGTATAATCCCAGAAGCAGAATTGCTGGGTCAAAGGGCAGTTCCATTTTTAGTTTTCTGAGGAAATTCCATACTGTTTTCCACAGTGGCTGCACCAGTCTGCATTCCCACCAACAGTGCACTAGGGTTCCCTTTTCTCCGAATCCTCTCCAACATTTGTTTGTGGATTTGTTTATGTTGGCCACTCTGACTGGAGTGAGATGATACCTCATTGTGGTTTTAATTTGCATCTCTCTGATGGCTAGTGATGCTGAGCATCTTTTCATATGTCTCTGGGCCGTCTGTATGTCTTCCTTGGAGAAGTGTCTGTTCAAGTCCTTTGCCCATTTTTTAATTGGGTTGCTTGTCTTCCTGGAGTGGAGTCGTGTGAGTTCTTTATATATTTTGGAGATCTGGCACTTATCTGAGGTATCATTGGCAAATATGTTTTCCCATACTGTTGGTTCTCTTTGTAATTTAGTGCTGTTTTCTTTAGCCATGCAGAAGCTTTTTATTTTGATGAGGTCCGAATGGTTCATTCTTTCCTTTGTGTCCCTTGCTTTAAGGGACATGTCTGTGAGGATGTTCCTGCATGGAATGTCTGAGATTTCCCTGCCAGTGTTTTCCTCTAGGACTTTTATGGTGTTACAACTTATATTTAAGTCTTTTATCCATCTTGAGTTTATTGTAGTGCATGGCGTGGGTTGGTAATCGAGTTTCATTTTTTTTCACGTAGCTGTCCACACCTCCCAACACCATCTGTTGAAGAGGCTGTTTTTGCTCCATTTTATGCTCCTGGCTCCTTTGTCAAATATTAATTGACTGTAGAGACTTGAGTTTATTTCTGGGCTCTCTGTTCTGTTCCATTGGTCGATATGCCTGTTTTTATGCCAGTACCAGGCTGTTTTGATTACAGTGGCCTTGTAATACAGTTTGATATCAGGTAATGTGATCCCTCCTGCTGTGTTCTCCTTTCTCAAAATTGCTTCAGCTATTTGGGGTCGTTTATGGAGCCATATAAATTTCTGAAATGTTTGTTCTATATCTGTGAAATATGTCATGGGTACTCTAATAGGGATTGCATTGAATCTATAAATTGCTTTGGGTAGTATGGCCATTTTGGTAATGTTAATTCTTCCAATCCATATAACACCTCTTTTATATTGCAAATATTTTACTAAAAAATCACAAGCATGGATGGAGAGGAATGATGGCGGCACGATAGGTGGGAGCAGAGTCCACTTCTCCCTGCACATGGGTGAATCACCTACCCGATATACTGAGGAAGAAAGAAAACAGCCAACAGCACCCCAGCATCTATGAAGATAGGAGACCAAAAAGTATTTTGGACACAGAAAAAGCAGACGCTAAGGGGACTGCTTCAGGACAAAAAGGTCCCTAGGACCAGTGTGGGGACCGGCACTACTGCAGCCCCAGGCCCCTGCCCGCCAGCCTGCTGCATGACTCCTGGGAGAGAGCCAGGTTAACTGCACCCTCTGTTGCCAAACAAGGCTTGACTAGCACCAAGAGACACCTGGTTGCTTGAGGTCGCGGTGGGGGGGGGGCGGTGGGAATAAGTACAAAGTATGATAAACACATGGAGACCATGGGCACCAGCCAGGGAGAATTGAGAGTTCGGCCATGTCCAGCCCTGACTCTGAGAGTCCCAGGTCTAGCCGGAGAGGTGGGCTCTGTGAGAAGACAGTCCCTTACTTGTATGGAGAGGTAGGACTGAGCAGGACGATTTTCCCAAAAAGAAAAAGACCCTCAGCGGCACTTTGGGGAACTCCCCTGCAGCAGCAGCTCTAGTCTCCTCACCACTCAGCCTCCCGGCACTCCCGAGGGGCGTGGGAGATATCCAGCCCAAATCCTAAGCACCAGGGGGAGAGTGCACACCACACCTAGACCGAAGGCACCCACAGGGGAGAGTGCAACTTAGAGAGACCTGAGACCAAAGGCACCAGGGAGAGTGCGAATCAGGGAAGACCCCGTGTGCACACACCCATAGCCCAGAGGAGAGTGACTGCCTGAACCTGTGGGTCCTGGATCTGCTGGAGAGCTGGGCCAGAGGCTACCTGAGTGCTGGTTGGTATGCAGAAAGCTGGGCTAGGCTGCCTGAGTTGGCTACAGCCAAAAAAGACCAGCAAAACTGGCTTGGCCAGC
Source organism: Desmodus rotundus (assembly GCF_022682495.2). Lineage (NCBI taxonomy): Eukaryota > Metazoa > Chordata > Mammalia > Chiroptera > Phyllostomidae > Desmodus > Desmodus rotundus. The sequence continues at coordinate 55,143,482 of NC_071400.1, forward strand.
AGGCTTGTTATTTCTTTTTCTTTTTCTTTTTTTTTTAAGTAATGCTTTATTATTTTTTATTTTATTTCTTTCTTTTAATACCTTCTTGCTCTCTTTCCTTCTTTCTTGTTCAACTCCTTCTTTTTCTCCCTTTATATATCTTCTTCTGTCCTTTTTTTTTTCAATCCCCACAAGTGAGACAATAAAACCTGGAACTCTGAAAAGACCAAAGTTGGACCCTAAGACGGGGCATCCCAACAGTTGAGACAGTGAAACAAATTTCACTTTGCTACTCTAGAGAACCTGCAACCTATTGTATATATGTATTATTATTTTTTGCATTATTCTTTCATCACTCATTTTATTACTATTTTTGTATCTCCCTTCTTCCTGTTTAGTCTTCCTGGCTTCACTGGTTAATTTGCATTGTTTGACTGGTTTCCCCTTGTTCTCTCTTTCACAGTGTATTGTTAATTAACTGTCTTTCACTTCACCTGTGTTGCATTAGCACACTACTCTAGGACCTATACTCCCTATTCTGGTTATCCAGATCACATAGATTCTGTAATATGATTGTTGCTCCATTACTATTATAAATAACAGCTGTTCCATACATTTGTAAATACTACACAACACTTCTCCCAGATCTCAGGCTAATTCACTTTTTCCTGAACTTTATTACGGGTGTGGTCAAATCTATTCTATCACACATTACACCTATTTTGTACCCTTTACTCTCACTTTACCTAATAATCTAACCTCCCACAAGCTCACAGCTTTCTAGATCCAACTCACAATCCTTCCCCCACAGAAGAAGAGTCTTATCTTCTTTCCACCCATCCTAAAAAGTGGCTAGGTGGATGAAATATCACAGTTAAATATATATATAATCTCCAAAGGATCTCCTATCTCTTCTCTAAGGGCTGATACTTTAAATATTATATAATACAAGCCTTCTCTCTTAAACCATTTCGCCTTCCCACTACAACCTACCATAAAAAAGAGTAGGTAGAAGCTGTGAACACCAGGATACCTCCTGGAAGAGGAAACACACCAACAAAGATAACACCAACAGCTAAGAACAGTAGAAGGTGAAGGACGGAGTGGAAGTCACACTAAATCAACCTAGGACCTATCGGGAAATACAACTAAATAGTGAAGAAATTACTAAAAACAGCTGAACAAGAACAAGAGAAAAGCCTCAATACGTTGTACATATGGAAGAACCAACTCCAACAAAACCATCCCACACCTGGAAAACAGAAAACAAGAGGTGAAGGACAGACTGACCATCAGATAACCAGCTGGTGGGAAAGACCCAACAAAGAAAGTCTCAAAAAGAACCAGAAACCAAAGACATACACAGAGCCAACATAAACCACAGCCCAAGATCAGTAAGATCGGGAGATCAAGGAGACTGTACCACAGAATCTCCCAGGTATTCAAGCACCGAAGTTCACACCATAAATCCAGCGGGACAGAACAGAACAACTTAAGAAGCATAGGCAACAGGAAGAGTCTCGTAAACTATGGGAAGACAAAGAAACAATCCTCAAATGAAAGGAAAGCAGGAACTCTCAGAAACAATGCTAAATGAAAAAGAGGCAAGTCAAATATCAGATACTAAGTTCAAAGAATTGGTTATAAGGAAGCTGAATGAGCTCACACAGAATTACCAAAAACTACAGGGAAACTACAATGAACTCACTGCAAACTATATTAACATGAAAAAGGAAATAGAAACTATCAACAAGGGCCAAGAGGGAATGAAGAATACAATTTCTGAACTGAAGAACACAGTAGAAGGATTCAAAAGCAGGCTCGAAGAAGCAAGGACCAGATCACCAATCTGGAGAACAAGGTAAAAAAAAAAAAAAAAAAAAAAAAACCCACCCAGAATGAGCAAGAAAAGGAAAAGAGGCTCAGAAAGAATGAAGAGGTGTTAAGGGAAATACAGGGCAACATGAAATGAAATAAAATCTGTATAATAGTGATACCAGAAGGAAAAGAGGACAAGCAAGAGATAGGAAACCTGTTTGAAAAAGTAATGATGGAAAACATCCCTAATTTGATGAGCAAAAAAGTCACACAAATCCAGGAATCACAGAGAGTCCCAATCAAGAGGAATGCAAAGAGGCCCACTGTAAGACACATCATAATTAAAATGGCAAAATTCCAAGACAAACAGAGGATCTTAAAGGCAGCAAGGGAAAAAATGGAAGTAACATACAAGGGAGCCCCAATAAGGTTAGCAACTGACTTCTCAATGGAAACGCTCCAAGCCAGAAGAGAATGGCAAAAAATATTCCAAGTGATGAGAACCAGAGGACTGCAACCAAGACTCCTTTACGCAGCAAGGCTCTCAATCATGATAGAAGGCCAAATAAGGAGTTTCCCAGACAAAAGAAGTCTAAAAGAATACAACTGCACCAAACCAGCTCTGCAGGAGATGCTAAAGGGACTGCTTTAAGGAAAGGAAGGAAAAGAGAGAGAAAGAGAGGAACATGGGTACAAAAAATCGAAAATAAATAAGTAACCATCAATAATAACCTTAAATGTAAATGGATTAAATGCTCCAATCAAAAGACGTATAATAGCAGAATGGATAAGAAAGCATGACCTACACATATGCTGCCTATAAGAGAACCACCTCAGGACAGAAGACCTACACAGACTGAAAGTGAAGGGCTGGAAACAAATTTTCCAAGCAAATGGACAGGTAAAAAAAAGCAGGGGTAGCAACACACATATCAGACAAAACAGACTTCTAAAAAGGGGCCATAAAGAGAGACCCAGAAGGTCACTTCATAATACTCAAAGGAAGAATCCACTGAGAAGACATAAACACTGTAAATATATTTGCACCCAACATAGGAGCACCCAAATACATAAAGACAATCTTGGAGGACTTCAAGAAAGATGTTCACAGCAACACAATTATAGTAGGGAATTTGAACACCCCACCGTCAAAGATGGACAAATCTTCCAAACAAAATATCCACCAAGATATGGAAGCATTGAACAACGCCCTAGATGAAATGGACTTAACTGATATATATAGAGCCTTTCATCCCAAAGAAGCAAAATACACATTCTTTTCAAATGCACAGGGAACATTTTCAATGATAGACTGCATGATAGGACACAAAACAGGCTACAACAAGTTCAGGAAAATTGAAATCATATCAAGCAGTTTCTCTGACCAAAAGAGACTGAAACTAGAAAAAAATCTCAAGGAAAAAACCCCAAAACACTAAAAAACATGGAGATTGAATAGCATGCTATTAAACAATGAATGGGTGAAGAATGAGATTAGGAAAGAAATCAAAAAGTTTCTAGAAACAAACAAAAATGAACTCACAACTATCCAAAACCTATGGGACAAAGCAAAGGCAGTAGTCCTGTGAGAGAAGTTCATAGTGATACGGGCCTTCTCAAAAAGAATAGGAACAAATTATAACCGGAGACATTGAAATTAAGAACAATGTAACAACAGCCAGAGGGGAGTGGGGAGGGGATAGAGGGGAGAGGGGTCTATAGGACCTACTATAAAGGACACAGGACAAAATCAAGGGGGAGGGTAGAAGTGGGGGAGGGAGGTGAAACTGGCAGGGGAGGGGTGGAGGGATAGGGAGAAAATACAGACAATTTTAACTGAATAAAAAGTAAAAAGTAAAAAGTAAAAGAATAAGAACATTTCAAATAAAATGCCAAACCCTACACCTACAAGAAATCAACGAACAACAACAAGAACAACCCAGAGCAAGTACAAGGAAAGAAATAACCAAGATCAGAGCAGATTAAATGACATAGAGAATAAAAGCACAATTGTAAGGATCAACGAAGCCAGGAGCTGGTTCTTTGGAAAGATTAAAAAAAAAAAAAATCGACAAGCCCATAAGCAGGGTCATCAAGAAAAAAAGACAGACGACTCAAATGAACACAATCAGAAATGAAAGAGGAGAGACTACAAACGGAGCCACCAAAATACAAAGGATTGTAAGAAATTACTACAAAAAACTATATGCCAAGAAATGTGAAACCCTAGATGAAATGGAAAAATTTCTAGAAAAATATAACCTCCCAAAACTCAATGAAGAAGAAGCAGAAAGCCTGGACTGACCAATAACACTTGATGAAATTGAAAGAGTAATCAAAATGCTTCAGACACACAAAAGCCCTGGACCAGACGATTTCACAGGAGAATTCTATAGAGAATTTAAAGGAGAGCTACCCCCATCCTCCACAGATTATTTCAAAAAATTCAGGAAGATAGAAGACTCCCAAATTTCTTCCATGAAGCCAACATCATGCTAATCTCAAAACCGAATAAAGACATAACAAAGAAAGAAAACTTCAGGCCAATATCGCTGATGAACACATATGCTAAAATCCTCAACAAAATATTAGCAAACCACATCCAGCAATACATTAAAAAGATCATCCACCATGACCAAGTGGGATTCATCCCAGGGATGCAAGGATGGTACAATATTCGCAAATCAATAAACATAATACATCACATCAACAACAACAAAGACAAAAATCACATGATCATATCAATAGATGCGGAAAAAGCGTTCGATAAGATACAGCACCCATTTCTGATAAAAACACTCAGCAAAGTGGGAATAAAGGGAGCAGTCCTCAACATAATTAAGGCCATATATGAGAGACCTACAGCCAACATCACACTCAATGGACAAAAACTTAGAGCTTTCCCACTAAGATCAGGAACAAGACAAGAATGCCCTCTCTCACCACTCCTATTCAACATAGCACCCTGGCAGTCCTAGCCACAGCAATCAGACAAGAAAAAGAAATAAAAGGCATCCAAACTGGAAAGGAGGAAATGAAACTCTCACTGTTTGCAGATGACAGGACAGTGTACATGGAAAATCCTATAGACTCCACCAAAAAACTACTTGACCAGATAAATGAATTTGGCAAAACATCTGGATACAAAGTCAATACTCAGAAATCAAAGGCATTCTTGTACACCAACAATGAAACACCAGAAACAGAAATCAGAGGGAAAAAAATCCCATTTGATATAGCAACAAGAAAAATAAAGTACCTAGGAATAAACCTAACCAAGGAGGTAAAAGACCTGTACTCAGAAAACTACACAACATTAAAGAAAGAAATCCAGGAAGGCACAAACAAATGGAAGGATGTACCATGCTCATGGATTGGAAGAATTAACATCATCAAAATGGCCATCCTACCCAAAGTGATTTATACATTCAATGCAATCCCTATTAAACTACCTATGACATATTTCACAAGTATAGAACAAACATTTCAGAAATTCACATGGAATCATACACAACACCAAATAGCTGCAGGAATTTTGAGAAAGAAGAATAAATCAGGAGGGATCACAATACCTGATATCAAACTGTATTACAAGGCCACTGTAATCGAAACAGCCTGGGACTGGCATAAAAACAGGTGCATAGACCAAGGGAACAGAACAGAGAGCCCAGAAATAAACCCCAGTCTCTACGGTCAATTAGTATTTCACAGAGGAGGCAGGAGGATAAAATGGAGCAAAAATAGCCTCTTCAACAAATGGTGTTGCGAGATCTCGACAGCTACACACTAAAAAATGAAACTCAATCGACAACTTACACCATACACAAAAATGAATTCAAGGTGGATAAAAGACTTAAATATAAGTTGTGAAACCACAAAAGTCCTAGAGGAAAACATTGGCGGGAAAATCTCAGACATTCCACGTATCAACATCCTCACAGACACGTCCCCTAATGAAGGGACATAAAGGAAAGAATAAACGAATGGGACCTCATCAAAACAAAAAGATTCTGCATGGCTAAAGAAAACAGCATTAAAATGAAAAGAGAACCAACAGCATAGGAAAACATATTTGCTAATGATACCTCAGACAAGTATCTGATCTCCAAAGTATATAAGGAACTCATAGGACTCCACTCCAGGAAGACAAACAACCCAATTAAAAAATGGGCAAAGGACTTGAACAGACACTTCTCCAAGGAAGACATACAGAGGGCCCGGAGACATATGAAAAGATGCTCAGCATCACTAGCCATCAGAGAGATGCAAATTAAAACCAGAATGAGGTACCACCTCACACCTGTCAGAGTGGCCAATATAAACAAATCAACCAACCAATGTTGGAGAGGATGTGTAGAAAAGGGAACCCTAGTGCATTGTTGTTGGGAATGCAGACTGGTGCGGCCACTGTGGGAAACAGTATGGAATTTCCTCAGAAAACTAACAATGGAAGTGCCTTTTCACCCAGCAATTCCACTGCTGGGATTACACCCTAGGAACCCTGAATCACCAGTCCAAAAGAACCTATTCACCCCAATGTTCCTAGCTGCACAATTTACAATAGTCAAGTACTGGAAGCAACCTAAGTGCCCATCAGCAAATGAGTGGATCTAAAAACTATGGTACATTTGCACAATGGAATTCTTTGCAGCAGAGAGAAAGAAGGAGCTTGTACCCTTTGCAACAGCATGGATGGAACTGGAGAGCATTATGCTAAGTGAAATAAGCCAGGCAGTGCAGGACAAATACCATATGATCTCAGCTTTAACTGGAACTTAATCAACAAAAGAATAAAGCAAACAAAAAATAATCAGAGACATTGAAGTTAAGAGCAATCTAACAATAGCTAGAGGGGAGTGGGGAGGGGATAATGGGGAGAGGGTTTTTCAGGACCTACTATAAAGGACACATGGACAAAACGAAGGGGGAGGGTGGAGGTAGGGGAGGGAGGTGGGTTTGGCTGCAGTGGGGTGAAGGGGTGGGGAGAAGATGCAGACAACTGTAATTGAACAACAATAAAAAAAGTTTTATTAAATAAATAAGTGAATGAATAAATAAATAAAAACCAAAAAATAAAATAAAATACCAGTATGTTAGAATTAAAAAATAATCACAAGCATGTATGATTGGGACATAATCAACAAAACAAACAAACAAACAAGCAGCAGAGACATGGAAATGAAGAACAAACTGGCAGTGACCAGAGGAGGTGAGGGGGATAACAGGGGAAAGAAGGGGACCCAAGGATAAGGACATGGGGTGGGGAGTATCTTTGGGAGCAGGGGTTGGATGGGACAGGCAAGAGCAATGGGGGGAAATGGGTACAACTATTACTGAACAACAGTAAAAAATAAATTAAAAAATAAAAAAATCATAAGCATATAATTTTGTAATATAACAATATCACATTCAAGCACACCATATGACATTTTAGGTAAAATATTCAAATTAAAACTATAAATTATTACACACATATAATACCCTACCAAGCATACTCAAGCAGGTGTTACTTCTCTTAAATACTGTATTTTCCTCAATATAGTTAGAGAATTCTTAAATCTTGTGGCAACACAGTCGAACAGTATTGGAATAGGTCTTTACTTTTTGGTTTCTGCCATTCAAAGGCAAATATTAGTTGAGCCTGTTCATCTACTGGGATGCAGAAAAAGGCATTATTCAAGTCTAAGATTGAACACCATTTGCTATGCCCAGGCACCATGATCAACAACGTATAAGGGTGGGCACCACAGGATGAATGTCCTGCACAGTGTCATTTTATGGCCCTAAGATCCTGTGCAAATGAATATTCATCAGAGTAAGGCTTTATGACTGGCAAAATGGGAGTGTTATAGGGAGTCTGGTATGGCTAAATTAATTCTGATTTTACGAATTTCTGCCCTGGCTGGTGTGGCTCAGTGGATTGAGTACCAGCCTGAGAACCAAAGTGTCGCTGGTTCGATTCCCAGTCAGGGCACATGCCTGGGTTGTGGGCCAGGTCCCCTGCTGGAGGCATGCGAAAAGCAACTGGTTGATGTATCTCTCACACATCAATGTTTCCCTCCTTTTTCTCCCTCCCTTTTCCTCTCTCTAAAATAAATTTTTAAAATTCTTTTAAAAGAATTTCTGCAATACTGGTTGAATTCTTTCTAAAGCTTCATTTTCAAGGGGTTATTGTTTCTTCCATGGGATCCATACCCCTTCTTTTTGGTTAATTTAAACAGGTTGGATGTTAACTGCCCTACCTAGGGTTCTGTCAGCCCAAATGATTTAACTGACTTGTTCATAGAGCTCATGGGGGAATAATTCACCCTCTGGTCCTTCTAGACAAGTCAGGAATGCCTGGAGCTGGAGAGCATCTTCTAACACAACTTTTATACATAATTGCTGCTTCTTAGAAAAAAAAAAGGTATTTGTAAATACAATTTACAAAGTAAATATTGGTCAAACAATGCAATTGGCCAGTCTGACATTTAGAGAAAACTATTAGTAAGTTTTTGACTCTCAAACTGTCATTCTAGAAGTTGAAGGAACACCTGTGTTTGTAATTGTCTGGTTACTCCAGTAACCATCATTGCAGCTAAACTTTTCTTGGTTAGTTTTGTATTTAGCACTGAGTATGTAGTTTCCATATCTACAGGAAAGTCAATTAGATTGTTCCCCACTGTCAATTGTACCTGGGGCTCCTGTGGGGAAATAGCAATAGGTCAGGAGATGCCTACAAGTGGCCCTGAGCTTCCTCATTTGTCATCAGACTCATCTTTCCTTTGTAGAATTTCTTGGCAAAGGTTTTTGTCTTTTTTTTTTCTTTTTGAGTACCAGGCAGTCCTTTCTCCAGTGGTACTCCTCTTTGCAATAGGTACATTATTTGGCACCTAGTGTGTCTTTCCCTTTTCCTTTTGTATCCTGCCTTTCCTTCTCAATTCTCTACATTGTATCCAAGAGAAACCTGGTCTGTTTTAACTTCCTTGTTTCCAGGACATGGAAAGTTTTAAAGGCGATGTGCACCAGCTAGTAGGGATTTATTCCCAATCCCCATCTAAACATTGGAGCTTCCTTCTGATATCTGGGGCACTTTACCCAATAAATTCATGTTTACCGTCCAGACATTTTCTGGTGCCTGTGGGTCAGCATAAGTGTGTTTTCAATAGGCCTAAGAGATCCTTTCTAAAAATTCAGAAGGATCTTCTTTTGGTTTTTGTTGGAAGGCCTGTATCATATTTAGACTTCTTTGTTTACACACCCCTTTCTTAATCCCTTCCAATATGCACCTTTTGTAATGTTCTGGGAAGGCTCCCAGTTGGGCTCTGTCAAGGGAATTGCCCCAGCTTGGTTGGGGGGGTCCATTTGGGATTCTCTTTTTAAAAAAATATTATTTTATCAATTATGCTATTACAGTTGTTCCAATTTTCCCCCTTTGTTCCCCTCTACCCAGTACCCCCCATTCCCTCCAGCAATCCCCCTTTAGTTCATGTCCATGGGTCATGTATATACGTTCTTCAACTTCTCCATTTCCTATACTATTCTTAACACCCCTCTATTTTGTACCTACCAGTTTGTACTTCTTAATCCCTTAATCCCTGCAACTTTTCCCCAATTTTCCCCCTTCTCCCTCCCAACTGGAACCCTCCAATTGATCTCCATATCAATGATTCTGTTCCTGTCTGCTTGCTTGCCTAGTTTGGTTTTTTTAGATTCAGTTGTTGATAGATGTTAATGTATTGCCCTTTTTATGTTCATCATTTTGATCTTCTTTTTCTCATATAGCCCTTTAATATTTCATATAATAATGATTTGGTGATGATGAACTTTGGTTTTAACTTGTCTGGGAAGTACTTTATCTGCTCTCCCATTCTAAATGATAGCTTTGTTAGGTAGAGTAATCTAGGTTATACATCCTTGCTTTTTGACTCTTTGAATACTTCTTGCCAGTCCCTTCTTGTTTACAAAGCTTCTGTTGAGAAATCAGCTGCCAGTCTTATGGGAAACATTTTGCAAGTAAACCTCTGCTTTCTTCTTGCTGCTTTTAAGATTGTCTCTTTATCTTTAATATTTGGCATTTTAATTATGATTTGTCTTTGTGTGTTCCCCTTTGGGTGCAGATTGTTTGGGGCTCTCTGGGATTCCTAAACTTGTATGTCTATTTCACTTCAACAAATTAGGGAAGTTTTCTTTCAATATTCTATCTTCTTTTTTCTGTTTTTTTTTTAATTTTTACATTTTTGAATTACTTCACTGTTGTTCAATTACAGTTGTCTGCATTTTATCCCCACCGCTCGCCCCAAGCCAGGCCAAACCCAGCTCCCTCCCTTGCTTCCACTCTCTCCCTTGGTTTTGTCCATGTGACCTTTATAGTTGTCGGGGGGCTTTAACGCAGCCCCCCAGGTTCCGCCACGGCTGAAGAAAAAGACTACCAAGACATGATCTGCTTGGGGAGGAAAGGTGGCCATTTCTCTCAGGGGGAGAAGGGCCCCGAGCCTCTCTCTCTAGGGGCTTTTATTAGGTTCATTCGCATAGGAATACAGATAAAGCTCATCAATCATTGTCAGCCAGTAAGGGTTAAACAATACAAGATTTACAGAGAACTCTGAGGGCTTATTCTGAGTTACAGCCAATTAGTTAGAGGGCCATAAAACTTTAGGCGCCAGACTCATCTCAGGTCTGGACCCTTATCTCTTAAACTGAGGGTACAAATTAAGTAGGTTTCACAGGAATGTATGTATTTTTGTTAGGCCTGATTCCCCAGGGAATCCCCCCCTCCCAGCACAGGACTGCACTGCCCTCTGTTATTGCTTCAGGCTTAAGTCAGGCAAGGGAAGTAAGGCAGCCAAGAGATTAGGAGACTTCTTGCAGACAGAATGAGGACTCAGGCTATTTCACAGCCGAGGGGCGAGGGTCCATCACCCCCTTTTTCCACAGCCCCCCGAGTCCTTCCCTGCGGGCCTCTTTCGTGACCAGAACCTGTCTTAGGTTGATCCTCCCTTGAGGATTCTTACCCGTCATTGGCTAACTGGCGAAGCTCAGGGCCAAGCAGGGTGAAGTGGGCAGAAGTGGCACTTCTGCCAGGGAGACAAGCTTTTTCTCCGTAGTGGCTTATGGTCCCAACTCTGACTCAGCCTTAACCATGAGGGGTTACAGCCTCTGAAACCAGGCAGGGCGGTTCCCAACATATAGTAGTTCCTGAAAACCTTTCTTCCCACTGTCCCCTCCCCTTCCCCTCTGGCTGTTGTTAGATCGTTCTTAATTTCAATGTCCCTGGTTATATTTTGTTTGCTTTTTTGTTTTGTTGATTATGTTCCAGTTAAAGGTGAGATCATATGGTATTTGTCCCTCAACGCCTGCCTTATTTCAATTAACATAATGCTCTCCAGTTCCATCCATGTTGTCACAAAGGGTAGAAGCTCCTTTCGTCTCTCTGTTGCATAGAATTCCATTGTGTAGCAAGAATCTTGGGGAAATTGTATGTCTTTCAACTGCTAATTTTTTTTAAATTAATTTTTTATTGTTATTCAATTACAATTGTATGCCTTTTCTCCCCTTCCCTCCCCCCACCCCAGCTGAACCCACCTCCCTCCTCCACCCCCAACATCCCCCCCGATTTTGTCCATGTGTCCTTTATAATAGTTCCTGCAATCCCCTCTTCCCACTGTCCCCACCCCACTCCCCCCTGGCCACTGCTACACAGTTCCCCCCCTCAATGTTTCTGGTGGTATTTTGTTTGCTTTTTTCTTTTGTTGATTATGTTCCAGTTAAAGGTGAGATCATATGGTATTTGTCCCTCACCGCCTGGCTTATTTCACTTAGCATAATGCTCTCCAGTTTCATCCATGCTGTTGCAAAGGGTATAAGCTCCTTCTTTCTCTCTGCTGCGTAGAATTCCATTGTGTAAATGTACCATAGTTTTTGGATCCACTCGTTTGCTGATGGGCACTTCGGTTGCTTCCACCACTTGGCTATTGTAAATTGTGCTGCTATGAACATTGGAGAGCACAGGTTCTTTTGATTTGGTGTTTCAGGGTTCTTAGGGTATAATCCCAGCAGCGCAATTGCTGGGTCAAAGGGCAGTTCCATTTTTAGTTTTCTGAGAAAATTCCATATTGTTTTCCACAGTGGCTGCACCAGTCTGCATTCCCACCAACAGTGCACTAAGGTTCCCTTTTCTCCACATCCTCTCCAACACTTCTTTTTTCATTTGTTTATGATGGCCATTCTGACCAGTGTGAGGTGGTATCTCACTGTGGTTTTAATTTACATCTCTCTGATAGCTAGTGATGCTGAGCCTCTTTTCATATCTCTCTGGGCCCTTTATATGTACTCCTTGGAGAAGTGTCTGTACAACTCTTTTGCCCATATTTGAATTGGGTTGCTTGTCTTCCTGGAGTGGAGTCGTGTGTTCTTTATATATTTTGGAGATCAAACATTTGTCCAAGGTATCATTGGCAAACGTGTTCTCCCATATAGTTGGTTCTCTTTTTCATTATAATGCTGTTTTCCTTAGCCATGCAGAAGCTTTTAAACTTCATGTGGTCCCATTTGTTCATTCTTTCCTTTATGTCCCTTGCTTTAGGGGACGTATCTGTGAGGATGTTGCTGCATGGAATATCTGAGGTTTTCCTGCCAATGTTTTCCTCTAGGACTTTTATGGAGTCAAGACTTATATTAAGTGTTTATCCACATTAAATGTATTTTTTTTTGTATTGTGTAATTTGGTGATCGAGTTTCATTTCTTTGCAAGGAGCAGTCCAGATCTCACAACACGATTTGTTGAAGAGGCTATTTTTACTCCAATTTATGCTCCTGCCTCCTTTGTCAAATATTAATTGACCCTAAAGACTTGAGTTCATTTCTGGGTTCTCTGTTCTGTTCCATTGGTCTATGTGCCTGTTTTTATGCAAGTACCAGGCTGTTTTGATTACAGTGGCCTTGTAATACAGTTTGATATCAGGTATTGTGATCCCTCCTGCTTTGTTCTTCTCTCTCAAAATGGCTGCAGATATTTGGGATCAATTATGGTTCCATACAAATTTATGAAGTGTTTGTTCTGAATCTGTGAAATATATCATGGGTACTTTAATAGGGATTGCATTGAATCTATAAATTGCTTGGATAGTATGGCCATGCTGATGATGTTAATTCTTCCAATTCATGAGCATGGTACATGCTTCCATTTGTTTGTGTCTTCCTTCATTTCTTCCTTCAGTGTTGTATAGTTTTATGAGTACAGGTCTTTTACCTCCTTGGTTAGGTTTATTCCTAGGTACTTTACTTTTCTCGTTGCTATATCAAATGGGATTTTTTTCCTGATTTTTGTTTCTGCTTTTTCATTGTTGGTATACAGGAATGCCTTTGATTTCTGAGTATTGACTTTGTATCCAGCTGTTTTGCCAAGGATACCTCAGACAAGGGCCTGGTCTCCAAAATATATGAAGAACTCACATAACTCCACTCCAGGCAGACAAACAACCCAATTAAAAAATGGGCAAAGGACTTGAACAGACACTTCTCCAAGGAAGACATACAGAGGGCCCGGAGACATATGAAAAGATGCTCAGCATCACTAGCCATCAGAGAGATGCAAATTAAAACCAGAATGAGGTACCACCTCACACCAGTCAGAGTGTCCAACATAAACAAATCCACAAACAAATGTTGGAGAGGATGCGGAGAAAAGGGAACCCTAGTGCACTCTTGGTGGGAATGCAGACTTGTGCAGCCACTGTGGAAAACAGTATAGGATTTCCTCAGAAAACTAAAAATGGAACTGCCCTTTGACCCAGCAATTGCGCTGGTGGGATTATACCCTAAGAACCCTGAAACACCCATCCAAAAGAACCTATGCACCCCAATGTTCATAGCAGCACAATTTACAATAGCCAAGTACTGGAAGCAACGTAAGTGCCCATCAGCAAATGAGTGGATCAAAAAGCATGGTACATTTACACAATGGAATTCTACGCAGCAGAGAGAAAGAAGGAGCTTATATCCTTTGCAACAGCATGGATGGAACTGGAGAGCATTATGCTAAGTGAAATAAGCCAGGCAGTGCAGGACAAATACCATATGATCTCACCTTTAACTGGAACCTAATCAACAAATGAAGAAAGCAAACAAAATATAATCAGAGACATTTAAATTAAGAACAATCTAACAATAGCTAGGGGGGAGTGGGGAGGGGATAGAGGGGAGAGGGGTTTACAGGAGCTACTATAAAGGTCACATGGACAAAATCAAGGGGGAGTTTGGAGGTGAGGGAGGGAGTTGAGTTTGTCTGGAGTGGGGTAGAGGGATGGGGAGAAAATGCAGATAACTCTAATTGAATAACAATAAAAGTTTTAAAATAAATAAATAAATAATAAATAAATAAATAAACTGTAGCCACAATATCGAGGTCCTTTAAAATGGAATAAATCAAAGAGAAGCAACCAAATTTAAATGATGGGCAAAATGAATAAGTAGACATTTCACCAAAAAAGTTAAACAAATAACAAATAAGTACATGAAAAGATATTTAACATCATTAACCACTACAGCAGTTCAAATAGAACTGACAAGAAGATTCTTTTTTTTCCTTCCACTCCTTTTTTTAAATTTTTATTATATTTTTTCCACTAATATTTAACCCTCTTATATCCCTCTCCCAACTGCAATCACCATACCATTGTCCATGTCGATGACCTTTTTCCTTTTTGCTTGATCCTTCTATCCCCTTACTGCTCCCCACTCCAATAGCTGTCAGCGTGCTCTATCTACAAGGCTGTCTCTATTTTGCCTGTTGGTTCAGTTTGTTCATTAGATTCCACATATAAGTGAAATCATATGGTATTTGTCTTTCTCTGACTGACTTCCTGAACTTAGCATAATGATCTCCAGGTTCACCCATGCTGTCACAAAAAGGTAAAAATTTCTTTTTTATGGCCAAGTAGTATTCCATTGTGTAAATGTCCCATAGTTGTTTTATCCACTCATCTACTTATGGACACTTGGTTCGCTGCTATATCTTGGCAATTATAAAACACTGCAATGAGCATAGAGTTGCTTATGTACTTTTAAATTAGTGTTTTGGGTCTCTTTGGATATAGTCCCAGAAGTGGGATCACTGGGTCAAAAGGCAGATACATTTTCAATTTTTTGAGGAATCTCCATACTGCTTTCCACAGTGGTTGCACCTGTCTGCATTCTCACCAACAGTGCACTAGGGTTCCCTTTTCTCCACATCCTGGACAGCACTTGTTTCTTGATTTATTGATGATAGTTATTCTGACGGGTGTGAGCTGATATCTCATTGTGGTTCTAATTTGTATTTCTCTGAAGATTAGTGACATTGAGTATCTTTTCAAATGTCTATTGGCCACCTGTATGTCCTCCTTGAAGAAGTATCTATTTAGATGCTTTGGCCATTTTTTAATTGGATTGTTTGGGTTTTTTTGGTGTTGAGTTTTGTAAGTTTTTCAAGAATTTTGGATATCAACCCCTTATCAAATGTATTGGTGAATATGGCCTTCCGTTACATGGGTTGTCTTATTTAGTTCATGGTCTATTTTGCTATGCAGTTGCTTCGAGTAGGTTGCTTCCAGTACTTGGCTATTGTAAATTGTGCTGCTATGAACATTGGGATGAAGAGGTTCTTTAGGATTGGTGTTTCATGATACTTAGGGTATAATTGCAGCAGTGGAATTGCTGGGTCAAAGGCCGTTCCATTTTAGTTTTCTAAAGAAATTCCATACTGTTTTCCACAGTGGCCTCACCACTCTGCATTCCTACCAACAGTGCACTAGGGTTCCCTTTTCTACACATACTCTCCAACATTTGTCTGTTGATTAGTTTATGTTGGCCACTCTGACTGGTGTGAGATGATACCTAATTGTGGTTTTAATTTACATTTCTCTGATGGCTAGTGATGCTGAGCATCTTTTCATATGTCTCTGGGCCCTCTGTATGTCTTCCTTGGAGAAGGGACTGTTCAAGTCCTTTGCCCATTTTTAAATTGGGTTGTTTGTCTTCCTGGAGTGGAGTCGTGTAAGTTCTTTCTATATTTTGGAGATCAGGCCCTTGTCTGAGGTATCATTAGCAAATATGTTTTCCTATACTGTCGGTTCTCTTTGTAATTTGGTGCTGTTTTCTTTAGCCATGCAAAAGCTTTTTATTTTGATGGGGTCCCATTTGTTTATTCTTTCCTTTATGTCCTTTGCTTTAGGGGACATGTCTGTGAGGATGTTGCTGTGTGGAACGTCTGAGATTTTCCTGCCAATGTTTTCCTCTAGGACTTTTATGGTGTTACAACTTATATTTAAGTCTTTTATCCACCTTGAGTTTATTTTTGTGTATGGGAAAAGCTGGTGGTCGAGTTTCATTTTTTTGCACGTAGCTGTCCAGATCTCCCAACACCATCTGTTGAAGAGGCTGTTTTTGCTCCATTTTATGCTCCTGCCTCCCTTGTCAAATATTAATTGACCGTAAAGACTTGAGTTTATTTCTGGGCTCTGTGTTCTGTTCCATTGGTCTATGTGCCTGTTTTTATGTCAGTACCAGGCTGTTTTGACTACAGTGGCATTGTAATACAGTTTGATATCAGGTATTGTGATCCCTCCTGGTTTGTTCTTCTTTCTCAAAATTGCTGCAGCTATTCGGGGTCATTTATGGTTCCATATACATTTCTGAAATGTTTGTTCTATATCTGTGAAATATGTCATGATAGTCTAATAGGGATTGCATTGAATCTATAAATCGCTTTGGGTTGTATGGCCATTTTGATGATGTTAATTCTTCCAATCCATGAACATGGTACATGCTTCCATTTGTTTGTATCTTCCTTAATTTCTTTCTTCAGTGTTGTGTAGTTTTCTGAGTACAGGTCTTTACCTCCTTGGTTAGGTTTATTCCTAGGTACTTGATTTTTCTTGTTGCTGTATCAAATGGGATTTTTTTCCTGATTTCTGTTTCTGCAGTTTCATTGTTGGTGTACAGGTATGCCTTGGATTTCTGAGTATTGACTTTGTATTCAGCTGTTTTGCCAAATTCATTTATTAGGTCGAGTAGGTTTTTGGTGGAGTGTATAGGATTTTCCATGTACACTATCATGTCATCTGAAAACAATGACAGTTTCATTTCGTCCTTTCCAATTTGAATGCCTTTTATTGCTTTTTCGTCTCTGATTGCTGTGGCTAGGACTTCCAGTACTTTGTTGAATAGGAGTGGTGAGAGAGGGCATCCTTGCCTTGTTCCTGATCTTAGTGGGAAAGCTCTAAGTTTTTGTCCATTGAGTATGAGGTTCGCTGGAGGTCTCTCATATATGGCCTTTATTATGTTGAGGAAAGCTCCCTTTATCCCCATTTTGCTGAGTGTTTTTATCAGAAATGGGTGCTGTATCCTATCAAATGTTTTATCCGCATCTATTGATATGACCATGTGATTTTTGTCTTTGCTGATGTTGATGTGGTGTATTATGTTTATTGATTTGCGAATATCGTATCATCCTTGCATCCCTGGCATGAATCCCACTTGATCATTGTGTATGATCTTTTTAATGTATTGGTAGATGCAGTTTGCCATTATTTTGTTGAGAATTTTAGCGTCTATGTTCATCAGCGATATTGGCCTGAAATTTTCTTTCCCTGTTGTGTCTATATTCAGTTTTGGGATTAGGATGATGCCGGCTTCATAAAAGGAGTTTGAGAGTCTTCCATCAGTTTGGATTTTTTCGAAAAGTCTGTGAAGGATAGGGGTTAGCTCTTCCTTAAATGTTTTGTATAATTCTCCTGTGACACCTCTGGTCCAGGGCTTTTGTGTGTTGGGAGTTTTTTGATGATTGCTTCAATTTCGTCTGCTATTATTGGTGTGTTCAGGTTTTCTACTTCTTCGTCATTCAGTTTTGGAAGATTATATTTTTCTAGAAATGTTTGTATTCCACCTGGGCTTTCAAATTTCTTGGCATACAGCTCTTCATAGTTATTTCTTACAATCCTTTGTACTTCTATGGTATCAGTTGTAATCTCTCCTCTTTCATTTCTAATTGTGTTTATTTGGATCCACTCTCTTTTTTTCTTGATGAGCCTACTAAAATGCCTGTCAATTTTGTTTATCTTTTCAAAGAACCCGCTCCTGGATTCATTGATCCTTAGAATTGTGCTTTTAGTCTCGATGTCATTTAACTCTGCTCTGATCTAGGTTATTTCCTTCCTTCTGCTTACTCTTGGCTGTCTTGGTTGTCATTTTCCATTTCTTGTAGGCGTAGGGTTAGGTTGTTTGTTTGAAATATTTCTATCTTTTTAAGGTAGGCCTGTATTGCTATGAACTTCCCTCTCAGGACTGCCTTTGCTGTGTCCCATAAGTTTTGGGTTGTTGTCAGTTCATTTTCATTTGTTTCCAGAAAGATTTTGATTTCTTCCCTAATCTCGGTCTTGACCCATTCATTCCTTCATAGCATGCTATTCAGTCTCCATGATTTTGAGTGTTTGGGGTTTTCTCCTTTGGGGTTGGTTTCTAGTTTCAGTCCCCTGTGGTCAGAGAAAATGCTTGATATGATTTCAATTTTCCTGAATTGGTGTCCTATCATGCGACTTTGTGTCCTATCATGTGGTCTATCTTTGAAAAAGTTCCATGTACACTTGAAAAGAATGTGTATTTTGCTTATTTGGGATGAAAATCTCTCTATATATATCAATTAAGTACATTTCATCTAGGGTTTTGTTAAGTGACACAATATCCTTCTTGATATTTTGCTGGGACAACCTGTCCATTTTTGACAGTGGGGTGTTAAATTCCCCTTCTATAATTGTGTTGCTGTCAATATGTTTCTTGAAGTCCTCCAAGATTTTCTTAATGTATTTGGGTACTCCTATGTTGGGTGCATATATATTTACAATGTTTATGTCTTCTTGTTGGATTCTTCCTTTGAGTGTTATCAAGTGACTTTTTGGGCATCTTTTTATGGCCCTTCTTTTGAAACCTATTTTGTCTGATATGAGTATTGCTAATCCTGCTTGTTTCCCTTGTCCATTTGCTTGGAAAATTTGGATCCAGCCCTTCACTTTCATCTGAGTAGGTATTTGTTCCTGAGATGGGTCTTTTGTAGGCAGTATATGTGTGGGTCCTATTTTCTTATCCATTAGGCTATTCTATATCTTTTGATTGGAGCATTTAATCCATTCACGTTTAAGGTTATTATTGATAGGTAGTTATTCATTGCCATTTTTTCCTACCTGTGTTCCTCTCCCTTTCTCTTTTCCTTCCTTTCCTTAAAGCAGTCCCTTTAGCATCTCTTGCAGAGCTGGTTTGGTGGAAGTGTATTCTTTTATATTTCTTTTGTCTGGAAAACTCTTTATTTGGCCTTCTATCTTGATTGAGAGCCTTGCTGGGTAAAGTAGTCTTGGTTGTAGGCCTGTGGTTCTCATTACTTGTTATATTTTTTGCCATTCTCTTCTGGCTTGGAGCATTACCATTGAGAAGTCAGTTGTTAATCTTATTGGGGCTCCCATATATGTTACTTCCTGTTTCTCCATTGTTGCCTTCAAGATCCTCTCTTTGTCTTGGAAATTTGCCATTTTAATTATGATGTGTCTTGCAGTGGGCCTCTTTGTGTTCCTCTTGCTTGGGGCTCTCTTTTTCCTGGATTTGGGTAACTTTTTCTCTCCTCAGATTAGGGAAATTTTCCATCATTACTCTTTCAGACAGGTTTTCTATCCCTTGCTCTTCTTCTTCTCCTTCTGGTAGTCCTATTATACGGATATTGTTCCGTTTCATGTTGTCCTGCATTTCCCTTAATCCCTCTTCATTCTTTCTGAGCCTCTTTTCCTTTTCTTGCTCTTTCTGTGGTTTTTTTTTTCTACTTTGTCATCCAGCTCGCTGATCCGATCCTCTGCTTCATCAAGTCTGCTTTTCATTCCTTCTACTGTGTTCTTCAATTCAGAAATTGTATTCTTCATTTCCTCTTGCCCCTTGTTGATAGTTTCTATTTCCTTTTTCATGTTAATATAATTTGCAATGAGTTCATTGTAGTTTCCCTGTATTTTCTGGTAGTTGTCTCCGAGCTCAATGAGATTCCTGATATCCATTGCTTTGAACTCAGTATCTGATAGTTGACTTACCTCTTTTTCAGTTAGCATTCTTTCGGAGGCTTCCTCCTTTCCTTTCATTTGGGGATTGTTTCTTTGTCTTTCCATTGTTTGTGAGACTCTTCTTGTTAGCCTCTGCTTCTTAAATTGATGTATTCTGACTCCCTTGGTTTTTGGTATGAACTTCTGTGGTAGAATGCCAATGGGATTCATTGGTGCTCTCTCCTTATTCTCCTGTGCTCACTGGTCTTGAGCTGATGTTTAAGGGTCTAACAGGGTCTAACTCTGGTCTTTTCAGCACTCCAGGTTTTATTGTCTCACCTGTGGGAAAAAGAGAAAGGGGGGTAAAGAAGGGAAGGAGGGGAAAAGGGGATAGAAAAGGAAAGGAAGGAAGGAAGAAGGAATAATGAAAGATCGGAGGCAAGATAAGAAGAAACTTTAAGGAAAATTAAAACCAAAGAATAACTTAAAGAAGGCAGGAAGACGGAATAAAAAAGGTAAAGGATGAATGAAGAAGGAATAGAAAGAAGGAATAGAAGAGGGAAAGAAAGAAGGACAGAAAGGAAGAAGGAATTCAGGGGGAAAGGAGGGGAAAAAAAGATTTAAAAAGTCTTCTGCTGGCTTTAAACTGGTCAGGTTAGTTCTGCTCGTCTTCCTGTGTGTGAAACAGGAGGGGGTGATTGGAAGGATTGGTTTAACTTTTCTCCCTTCCTGAGCCACACTCTTTGCTGTTGTTCAGGCTCCTGTCCAGTTCCTCAGGGTCCTTCTGCTCCCCACTATGCCTTTAGTTCACCAGTTGTGCTGTCCTTGAGTTGCTCCAATTAGGGGCAACTCACACTCCCCCTTCTTGCTATTTGCTGTCTTAGATGCTAAGGGCTCTTGGTGTTGCTATGGGGTAGTTCATCCCCCTACTGGGTCGAGTCTTTCTAGGGAATCCCGTCTCCCCTAGCCCTGCAGCTCCCTTCTGCTGGGCGTTCTGCCTTTGTCCTAGAGAACCAGTAGGCCCTGCAGGACTCTGTTGGCAGGGGCTAGGTAGGAGTTGTTGAGAACTGGTGCTTTTAGGTGTAGTACCTGGCAGGCAGCCAGGCCGTTGATCAGTCCGTCAGCCGCTTTGGGCCTGGGTTGAGCAGCAGGCTGGTCTGCGCACCCACTGGAGGTTTCAGGTGTGGGCGCACAGCTGGGTTTTCAGGTGTGAGTGCTCAGCCGGGGTTTCAGTTGTGGGCGCCCAGTCCGCTAATCTGGGTGCACGCAACGGGGCTTCAGGTGAGAGCTGGGGCTGCTTATCCCAAGTTCACAGTCCAGGGGGTGAGGGGGTATGGGCGCAAGAGGCAACGGCTGCTGTGGTGATTTGTGTAACTAGCAGCTGAGTGCCTCTATTTTCTCTTTTTCTTTTTGAGAAATTCTTCCTTTCAAGCCCCCCTCGTCCAAACAAGCACGTGGCTGCTCACACAGCCCAGCCTCCCTCCCAAGAATCTTGTAGCAGACCCTGTTTCAGGGCTGGGGCTTCAGCTGCCCTGGTCCCTGCGCTGGTCCCAGGGACCTTATTGTCCTTAAGTACTCTTCTTACCGTCAGATCTTTCAATGTCCTCTATTTTTGTTCTCCGATCTTCATATATGCTGGAATACTGTTGGCTGTTAGCCCTTTTCCTCAGATCAGCTAGGTGTTTCACTGGTGCTGAGGGGAAGTGGACTCCCCTCCCACCTATCTTGCTGCCATCTTCCCACATCCAGTGCTTCTCTTATATTTACAACTCTAGCATGATATCAGTGGTTCCAGAGCCAGGACATAATGTGAATGGCTGATATCACACTATACTTAGAATCAGTCCTCCTGTCCTAAGTTGGCCTCAGTCCTTGACATATTTCCTTGATCTCTCTACTCCAAATATAAGTTCTTTGCTAATAGGCTTCTCATCCATCATGAAAAAGAGAATCATGGTGGTCCTTCTTCCCATCAGTCTTCTGGACATGTCTAAATTCCAGCTATAAAAATACCTTAGGCTCATACCAGTAGATCTGGATGCAATTCATACTAATTATAATCACTGTTAATTAAGTGTAAACACTTAATTTGTTATGTAACAAATTTTCCCTCCAACATTTCCTTAATTCTTTAAATAAATTTTTGTTGGAATATTTTTTAACTGGCAGAAAAGATGATATACTACATCCTCAAATAACATTGTTTCCTTCTGTGTCACTTTGTGATAATGTTAATGAGGAAAAAATTCATTCCTGGCCAAGGCCACTGTCGGTGTGATTTGCAATTTCTCATGTCTGCATGGATTCTTTGGTGTCCTCCCACATCCCAAAGATTTACACATTAAATTAACTGGTGTGTCTACATTGCCCCAGTCTGAGTGAGTGTGATGTGTGTGAGAGGCCCCACGTTGGTAGGATGTCCTGTCCACGGTGGATCTTGCCTTGTACCCTGAGCTCTCAGGAGAGGTTTCAGTTGCCCATGACCCTGAATTACAATAAGCAGGTTGGAAAGTTGCCATCTGACTTGTTTATATCAATCTTTCTTAAATGTATATACTGTTCACATTTATTTCAGTGGTTAATATTAGGGTTTTTTTAGGTCTTTATTTAGCAGTTTGATGATGTTTTGTGATCAGAAATATGCTGTAGGAACTTAACTCTTTTTTATATCAATTAACTTATGATAAAACTGGTATTGTTAAATCATTTTGCTTAAACTCAGTTTCCAAAAATATATCAACAACATTAAGTGAGGACTTATTGTATAGGATTCCCATGTAACCCTCACCCAGTTTCCCTAGTGTTAACATATCACATTACCTTGTTACATTTGTCACAACTAAGAAACCAACTTATATATTTTACTATTCACTAAACCACAGATTTCATTCAGATATCACTATCATTCAGTAGTTTTTTCTACTACCTTCCTTTTTCTCTTCAAGGACCCAATGCATGGTTGTCTCCTTTGGTCTGCCATCATTCCTCAGTCTTTCATTGTCCCTTTAATATTTTTAAAGATTTTGTTTATTTATTTTCAATAAAGAAAGGGAGGGAGAAAGAGGGAGAGAAACATCAATGTGTGGTTGCCTCTCACACACACCCCCACTGGGGACCTGGCCCACAACCCAGGCATGTGCCCTGACTGGGAACCAAACTGGCAAGCCTTTGGTTCACTGGCTGGCATTCAATCCACTGAGCAACACCACCCAGGCTGTCCCTTTTATTTTAAATGGCTGAAATATTTTTATGGCTGTTTTACAGGAATAGTCTGAGCCCTGCTCTGTCTAGATACTAAAGGTTATGGATTTCTTCCCATTAATTCTTAAAAGAAAGGTTTGCCAATAGAGAGGAGCAAGAGAGCTGCAGAATTTTGCTTTATAGTAAAACAAAAATACATTATACACGTATTTCTGAGGTTGGACTTCGTGTTACTGGTAGACAGTCTGTCCAGAATGCTGGGGAGTCTCCCCCATTGGCCAAGATGGTGGCAGGGGGAGATTCTTACACTGAGCATGCAGAAGGCTAGAAATATCAATGGATAGGGCCTCAGCATGAAATGCTAGCAAGATAATTGGATAAAGATAAAAGCCCTTTTTCCCCCTTCCAATACCAGATTGGGGGTAGGACCAGGGGAAAGCAGGCACATGGGACTTAGAAGTCAAAATGGCGCAGGGGGAGGGCTGGACCAGAGAGACCTGTCAGTCTAGCCTAGGGAATGAAGGGATAGGTTGGGTAGTGGACCAACCGGTAGAGTGTGCAAGTTTGGGAACTTGGTCATTTTGAGAAAGTACTTGGCCCATCCCACACACAAGCTAATATAATTCCAGGGAAACAAAGAAGCTTTCTCTTACTCATAGCTGATTTGGGCTCCTGATTAGCTGCTTTGTGACCTATACTCACCTCTTCTCTCCAAGGGCCACATGGCCTTAGTAGCCAACGGCCCATGGCCTTCAGGAGGGAGTCTCTTTCTCACCTGATGATGCACTGGCTGGTGCATTCGCATGCTCTCCCAGGTGTATATGACCTCGTAGCTCTAGGAGCCACATTGCCCATGCCATGGAGGCTCCACACACAGGCTCCAGGAAGGAACATGAAATGAACAGCACCTGATAACAAGCTAAGCTAACTGAATGAGGATCATGACTGCCTCACAGACACCTGAGGACTCCAAAGGACTATATTTTAAATTGGAGCAGGAACTCTGGGCACTGACTTTTGTCATGGCCTTGCTGAGGACAGTTGGATGTTTTCCATAGCAGAAAGAGGAGATGGGCTCTGAGACGGGAGTCCACCATTCTTCCAGATTGCACAACACCAGAATAAAACCTCTTTCCTTTTGCACAAGCATCTGGCACACGAGTTTGGCTTTTCTGGCAACAGGCAGCTAGACCTCTGTTTTTTCTTTGTTAATGTTCAGTACATTTCCTTTACTACTTGAAAACAGGCAACCTTTTCATAGAGGCCAGAAGCAAATATCTCTATACTTTACTTATACCTTTTGCTCTGTCGACTAGCTTGCCATTGTGAGCCTGGGGCTCCCCAGATCTTAGTGTTTCACATTCAATACTGTGGATGCAAAGTGCAGCATTCATACCTAGCTGTGTACCCAACACCATTCTGACTTTCTTCCAAAAGAATCCCAGTTCTATTTAAAGCGGCAATATGCCTGGCTAAAAAAGGCAATCCTCAGGCTTCCTTGCAGATATGTGTGGCCAAGTGACATAATTCTGGCCAATTAGATGTAAGCAGAAGTCTACTAGATGAGGTTTTTGAGAAAGCTAGCACTTTCCTGATTTTTAAAAAAGAGGAGCCCTGGCTGGTGTGGCTCAGTGGACTGAGTGCCAGCCTGCAAACCAAAGTGTCACTGGTTCTATTCCTACTCAGGGCACATGCCTGGGTTACGGGCCAGGTCCCCAGTAGGGGGCGCACAAGAGGCAACCACACACTGATGTTTCCCTCCCTCTCTTTCTCCCTCCCTTCCCCTCTCTCTAAAAATAATAAAATCCTTTAAAAAATAGGAGCAGTTGTCATGTGGCTTGCATACGCAATTCCCTCTCTTTTCTGCATAAAATGTAAACTAGAAAAAGTATGATAAATTAGGAGCAAAGTTATCCAATATATGCATAATGGGATTTTCTGAAAAAGAAAATTAATGGAAAAGAACAGAAGTATAAAGATATAATTGGCAATCATCAAAATGCTCTCCATATCCATGATTCTGTTTCTGATGGTTGCCAGATGGGAAGGGGGTGCAAGGGAATGGGTGAAGAGGTGAGGGAATTAAGAAGCACAAATTAGTAGTTACAGAGTAGCCATGGGGATGTAAAGTACAATATAGGAAATGGGGTAGCCAAAGAACCTATGGACATGAACAATGGTGTGGGCATTGCTTGAGGGAGTGGTGGGTGCTGGGTGGAGAGGGGCAAAGGGAGAAAAATTGGGACAACTGTAATAGAAAAATCAATAAAATATGATTTAAAAAAGAAAAAAAAAAGTAAACTCAAGGCCTGGAGAAAAAGCAGTCAATTTGTAAGCATGGGGATATAAAGGACAGTAAGTAGGAAGCAGAAGCAGTCCCCCACATCAGCTCCAGAGTGCCTACCTCCAGACTTCTTTTTACATGAGAATAACACATAAAGTAACAAAAACAATAAAACCCTTTACTTAAGCCTAGATTTGTCAGGTTTAAGTGACATGTAATCAATGTAATCATATGAATAAATACTTGCAACATATGTTGCAAGAGTCACACTTGCAACATATACTGACCCAGCACTACCACAGACAGTGACAGTTAGTAACCACTCTAAATAATCTCTGAGAAATCAAGATGACAAAAAAAGCCAGAATATTGGAGACAGACAATATTCCACATTTGAGAATGGACATAAGGACCTCCAAGAATTCTAAACACAATTCTCACTAAACAAATTCACATTTCCAAAGGACTTTGCTTGCTGCTCTTCAGGCTAAAACTTCACATAACTTTGTCAGCTTACTGAGCCAAATGAATGATTAAAACCAAGGTCCACTGCAGCTTAGGAACACTTCTCTCTTCCGATATTGACAGCCCTTCTTAGAGTGTACCCTTGGTGTGGGAAGAACAAGCCTGTCATATGTACTGCTCTCTAGAGTGAGAAAAGTTCTGTGTGAGTTTGTGGCTTGTGATGGCAACAGAAATAGAAGGCTAGATCCACAATCCAGCTGATACAACACTTGCAGTGCACAGGCATTGGTTAAACTCTTTTAAATACATCATCTCATTTGATGCTCACAATGCTCCAGTGAGGTGAATACTATAATTATCCCCATTTTACAGATAAGGAAACTGAAGCACAGAGAGATCAAATAACTTGCTCAAGAAGACTGGGTTAGGCAGAGCCTCTTGTCCCTAATTCGGAAATACTTTAGAAATCAATCCTTTGATTGGTTCACTCTCTGCAGCACTAGGACACTGCTACAAACCCCAACTCCTTAAAAATTGCCCTTTTCTCATGCTAGTGGTCACTGGCACTTTGAAATTACACAGAATCAACATTCCCTCCACATCTCATGTAACAAATGTGTATAACAAATGGAAATCAGCAAAGCTCTAGTCCTTGGTATTTCAACACTAAGACTAATAATTTTTGCTTTCATTCTATGAATAGGTGGGTGCCAGCATTATTCCTTCGGTGTAGTCAAACTTATTCCTGTTCTTCCTAGTGTTCATCTATTAGACTGTTATCTTTGTTTTCTGCCTCAGAGTCCAAATAGGTTAGGTGCAATAAGTGAGAAGGGCATATGGCTGTAGGTTATAGAAAATCAGCCTTAGAAAGGCTTAATCAAATAGAAGTTTATGTTTCTTACACAAGAATTCTGGTGGTAGGTGGCTGTTAACAATCTTTCACTGATGCCACTGTGATTCTCTTAGACACAACCCCCATGTTTTCTCTAGCTTTAGGAATCATGTCCACAACCAAGGCAGGCATCAGAGTGGAAGAGGCAACATCAGCCAAATTGGTCCCCTTTTCTCAAACAAACAAAACCTTTCCCAGAAACTTCCCAATAAGCTTGTGCTTACATCTTACTTGAAAAAAGTCACGATTGCCACTCTAGCTCAGCATGACTGGAAACATGCATGTTTAGGTTTTCCAGCCTCTGAGGAACAGGCAGGCAAGGGAGAATAAGGTTGGAAATGAAAGTAGAGGTAACCAACCCAGTGTCTGCCACAGATTGCATGCTTATTTGTTCTTAATAACAAGAAAATAATATGATTATCTCATAATGAAGTAGATAACTGAACCGACCTTGAAAGTCAATACTTCTACTTATGCGCACTTATTGGTGATGTTTGGTCCATGAATATGAGTCCTGACATTCAACCCCAAGGTACAAGAGAAATTCCAACTCAAATGCCTAAAATCAGGCTCTGACATATGCAGAGCTTGGAAGATGTCTCCCAGATTCACAATAAGGAAAAACATTGAGAAAACAAAAATACAATATTTTTTCTTAGACATACAGAACTGCCAGCCTAAAATGTAAAGAGTCAGGTGAGTATAAAGAATCACAGCAGAGATCAGAATAAATAAGGCAGAACCTGCTGGAGCCAATTATTTGTAGGAACACTTAAAGGGTGGTTTTGATGAATTGCTTGTGGCTGGGTGTGACCTAGGCTAGGAGTTGAAATCTCCTGGGGGATCAATCTTGGGGGCAGGCCTATACTTTCTTGGGTTTTGCCTCCAGAAATCCCACCAAGTTCTCAAAATGAAGATCTGAGAAAAATCCCCTCATGTTCCTTCTAGGAGATGGGAAAAGCAACTGTTTTGAAATACACCCTGTGTTTTCCATAATAAAGACCTGTTCTCCAAAAGAAATACATTATTACCAGAGCCCTTCATGAGAGAATTTGTAATGAGTAGATCTACCTTGCAAGAAATATTCAAAGTTATTCAAAGAGAAGTAAAATGGCATAGGTCAGAAACTAAAATCTAGGCCCAGGCTGGGTAGTTAAGCTGGTTAGAGCATCATCCTAATATGCCAAGGTTGTGGGTTTGATACCTGGTCAGAGTAGCACATACCTGTATTCACTGAGCACAATCAATGAATACATAAATAAGTGGAACAAATATTGTTCTCTCTCTCTCTCTCTCTCTCTCTCTCTCTCTCTCTCCCCCCCACCTTCCAATCTTGCTCTCAAAAATCAGTAAATAAAAATTTTTAAATGAAAAAGAAATTCAAATCTAATAGATAAAGGGCTTTGTGAAGGGATAAATGAAGGTAAAATAAACTCTCACTTTCTTAATCTTAATTGACTTAATAGATATAATAGCAACAACGTATTGGTGATTATAGTGTATGTATAAGTGAAATTAAATGACAGGAGGAACAGGAGAGAGGAATCAGCAACATTCTGTTATGAGCTACATGCACTACCCATGAAGCAGTATAGCCTTATTTGAAAATAAACTTAAATTATCCTCAGAGAAGATAGAACACAGAATCATATAAAATCCTTATTAAAGAAGGCAGGAAAGAAAGATTCAAAAAGAATCAATGACTACAATGAACATAAAAGTTATAAGCATGATACAGTAATCTGACAATATCAATAATAATTTTAAATGTAAATGGTCTAAACATGTGAATTAAAAGATAAAGACTGTCAAGAATTAGTTAGGGCACTTCTGGTCAAGATGTTGGCATAGGTTAACATAGCTCACCTCCTTGCACAACTACATCAAAATTACAACTAAAGTATGGAACAAACATCCCTCAGAACCATCAGAAATCAAATTGAATGAAAGTCTGACAACTGTGGAACTAAACAAACCACATCCATGCAGACTGGTAGGGGGGGGCAGAGGCATGGAATGGGTTTGTCCCACACCCATGTGTGGTGGATAAAAATTCAGGAGGGATATCTTAAGAGTGAGGAGTCCCAGCCCCACACCAGGCCACCCAGCCCAGGGTTCCAGTGCCAGGAAGATAAGTCCCCAGAAATTCTGGCTGCAAAAAAGAGCAGGGATTTAGTCGGTGGAAGAAACTTCCAGAGTCCTAAGCAGTTCCACTTAAAGAACCCACACATGAACTTACTCAGACTCACTTCCTCTGAGCCCCAGAACTGGGATAGTAGCTTGAAAGGTATCAGAGGCAAACGGGGAGAAACTGAAGTGTCTGGCACTAAGGCAAGAGATGAGGGACAGCTTTCTTGCAAACAGAAAGGTGGGCAGAGGCCATTGTTCCTTTTCTGAACATGCTTCCCACAGAAACACAGAGCTGGATGGCCTGTGCCATACCTGAGACTCTATCAACCTAGCTACTCTGTTTGCCCCACCCTGGAGATCCCCTGAGGGACTACCCCACCCAACTTACGGGACCACCCAAGCTGTTATCAGTGGCTTTTCTATATGAATTGCTGGTCTTGGCTCATGCTTCATAACTTCCTAAATTCTCTCAAACAAGCAACAGCCGGCCTCAGTGAGCCCCAACCCCCCAGTACCTATTGCTAAGTGGCCCCAGGCCCAGCACTAGCAGTAGCCAGCCTATTTCACATTTGGCTTTGCCTGGAGATCTCAGATCTCTTAACCCAGCATGAGTAGCAGCCATCTCAGATTGCTTTATAGCTTAGGCAGGGTGGCCCTGGGCAGAACACAGGTTGGGGCTGACCTTGGCCTGCACCATCCAGGAAACCCCAGAGTCTGCACACCCAGTGGACAGCTACTGACCTCGTTGGAGCACCACTACCCTGCCCCTGCACAGCTGATCCTTCATGGAGGACAGAGGTTGGTGGTCAATGGTGACAGCCAGTCTTTGCAGCTGAGTGGTCTGGCTAAATCTCTCCCATTGACCTTCCAACAGCAATCAACACACAACTACAAGAGGAGGGTGTACTTAGCCCACATGAAGAGTGCACCTTGAGTACCCAGCTTGGGTGATAGGGAAGGCTGTGCCACTGGACCCTAGAGGACATCTACTATATTAGGCCATACAACCTAGACAGGCAGTCAAAGCAGCTCTGCCTAATGCATAGAAACAAACACAAGGAGGCTGTCAAAATGGGGAGACAAAGAAACATGGCCCAAATGAAAGAAAAGATGAAAACTCCAGAAAAAGAACTAAACAAAACAGAGATGAGAAATGAAAGAACAGATTAAAACTTCAGAAAAATAAATAAACAAAATGGAGATAAGCAATCTATCAGATGCAGAACTCAAAACACTGGTTATAAGGACGGTCAAGAACTTTGTGAGGATCTCAACAGCATAAAAAAGATTCATTCAGAAACAAAGGATACACTAACCAAATAAAGAACAATTTACAGTGAAACAACAGTAGAGCTGATGCAGCCAAGAATCAACTCAATGAATTGGGACATGAGGAAGCAAAAACCACCAATGAGAACAACAAAAAGAAAAAAGAATCCAAAACATGAGGTGTAAGCAACCTCTGGGACAATTTCAAGAGGTCCAAAACTCATATCATTGGGGTGCCAAAAGGAGAAAAAGAGCAAGAAATTGGAAATCTATTTCGAAAAATAATGAAAGAAAATTTCTCTAATTTGGTGAAGGAAATAGACATGCAAGTCCAGGAAGTGCAGAGATTCCCAAACAAGATGGATGCAAAGAGGCCCACTCCAAGACACATCGTAATTAAAATGACAAAGGTTAAAGACAAAGAGAGAATCTTATAAGCAGTAAGAGAAAAGCAGTGAGGTACCTACAGGAGAGTTTCCATGAAACCGTCAGCTGATTTCTCAAAAGAAACTTTGCTGTCTAGAAGGGATTGGCAAGAAGTATTCAAAGTCATGAAAAGCGGGGACTTAAAGCCAAGATTGCTCTACCCAGCAAAGCTATCACTTAGCTTCCCAGACAAGAATAAAACTAAAGGAATTCATCATCACCAAACCATTATTATATGAAATGTTAAAGGGACTTACTTAAGAAAAAGAAGATCAAAACTATGAACAATAAATTGGCAGTAAATACATATCTATGAACAATTGAATCTGAAAAACAAACTAAGCAAACAAGAAGAATAGGGACAGAATCATGGACATGGAGACCATTTTAATGGTTGCCAGATTGGGGGGCAGGTTGGGGTAACGGGTAAAGAAGTGAAGGTATTAAGAAGTACAAAATGATAGTTACAGAACACCTATGGGGATGTAAAGTACAGTGTAGGAAATGGAGTAGCCAAAGAACTTATATGCGTGACTGATGGATATAAACAAAGGTGTGGGGATTGGATGAGGGTGGATGGGGTGCTGGGTGGAGGGAGGCAAAGCAGGAAAAATTGGGACAACTGTAATAGCATAATCAATAAAATATAATTTTTTTAAATTAACAACTTACTTAAGAAACAGCCTTAGCTGGTGTGGCTCAGCGGATTGAGCACTCGCCTGTGAAACAAAGTGTCGCTGGTTCAATTCCCAGTCAGGGCACATGCCTGAGTTGCAGACCAGGTGCCCAGTAGGTGACGCACATGAGGCAGCCACACAGTGATGTTTCTCTCCCTCTCTTTCTCCTTCCCTTCCCCTCTGTCTAAAAATAAATAAATAAATAAAGTCAGTTAAGAAAAAAGGTGGAGACTGTCAAAATGGATTTAAAAATAAGACAAAACTATATCTTGTCTCTAAGAAACTCACTTTAAATATAAAGGCAGGTTAAAAATTAAAAGACAAAGAGAGATAAACCATGCTAACCTTAATTAAAAGAAAGCTGGAGTAGCTATATTCATTTCACATAGAGCAGACTTCAGTGAAAGAAAAATTATCAGGGATTAAAGTGGGGCATTACATCACGATAAAGAGGTCAATTCTCCAAAAAGATATGAAAATGCTTACTGTATATGCAGCCAGCAACAGAGTATGAAAATACATGAGGCAAAAGCTGATAGAACTAAAAGAAGAAATGGAGAAATCTATTGTTATATTTGGAGTGTTCAATACCCCTCTTTCAGTAATTGATAAATTGAGCAGGCAGAAAATCAGTGAGAATACAGTTAAACTGAACAGTTCTAGCAATCAAGTTGACCTGATTGACACCTATGTAGTACTTCATCCAACATCAGCAGTATACATATTTCTCTTAAATTCACATAAAACATTCACCAAGATAGATCACACTCTGGTCTATAAAACATACCTTAAAACTGAAGCAACAGAAATCATACAATGTCCACTTTCAGACCACATTGGAATTAAACTACAAATCAATAACAGAAAGATAACTAGGAAATCCCCAAATATTTGGAGATTAAACAGTGTATTTCTAAATAGCACATGGGTCAAAGGAGAAGTGTTCAAAAATTAAAATAGTTTTAAATGGATTAAAAATACAACTTATTAAATTTTGGGGGGTGAAGCAAAATCATTAGTTAAAAGGGGATTTATATATCAGCAATGAACAACTGAAATTTGAAATTAAAAACAGAATACCTTTCCTAGCAGCACCAAAAAAGGGAGATATTTAGACAGAAATGTCACAAAATAGGTACAGTATCTATATGAGGAACACTAAAAAACCTTGATGAAAGAAATCAAAGAAGATCTAAATGGAGAGAGAGTCCATATTCATAGATAGGAAGATTCAATATTGTTAAGATGTCACTTCTTCCCAACTTGAGCTATAGATTCAATGTAGTCTCAGTCAGTAGCCCAGCAAGTTATTTTGTGGATATTGACAAACTGATTCTAAAGTTTACAGAGAAACACATAAGACTCAGAATGGCAAACACAATATTGAAGAACAAAGTCAGAGGACTGACACTACCCAATTTTAAGAATTACTTTAAAGCTACAGTAACCAAGATAGTATAGTATTGATGAAAGAATAGACAAATAGATCAATGAACAGAATAGACAGACCAGAATTAGACCCATAGATATATAGCCAACTGATATTTTCCAAAGGAGCAAGGACAATTCAATGGAGAAATAAGTCTTTTTTTTTTAAATGAGGCTGGAATGATTGGATATCCATATGCAAAGAAGAAGAAGAAAGAAGAAAGAAGAAAGAAGAAAGAAGGGGGGGGAGGAGGAGGAGGGGGAGGAGGAGGAGGAGGAGGAGGGGGGAGAGGAGGAGGAGGAGGAGGAGGAGGGGGGGGAGGAGGAGGAGGAGGAGATCTATACATAGATCTTACACTTTCATAAAAATTAACTTGAAATGGATCATAGACCTAAATGTAAAATACAAAACTGCAAACTTCTAGGAGATAATACATGAGGAAGTCTAGGTTAACTTAGGTTACAGATAACTTTTTGGATATAATGCAAAAGGATGATCCAGAAAGTAGAAAATGGATAGGTTGGACTTTTATTAAAAGTAAAAACTTCTGCTCATGAATAAAAAGACTAGCTATAGACTAAAAGAAAATATTTACAAAACACAACCTAATAAAGGGCTGGTGTCCAAAACATACAAAGAACTATTAAAACTCATCAATAAGAAAATAACCCAATTAAAAAGTGGGAAAAAATCTGGACAGTAAAGAAAAGGAACTATCAGAAAGAGAAACAAAGAAAACAATCCCATTTACAATTGCAAAAATAATAATAATAATAATAACGAATCTAGGAATAAATTTAACCAAGGAGGTAAAACACCTGTAGTCAAAAAATTAGAAGACACTGAAGAAAGAAATTAAAGAAGATGCAAGTAAGTAGAAGTATATGCCGTGCCCATGGAAAGAAAGAATTAACATGTTTAAAATGTCTATATTACCCAAAGCAATGTATGCATTCAACACAATTCCTATCAAAATACCAATGGCATATTTCACAGAATTAGAACAAATATTACAAAATTTTATATGGAACTACAAAAGACCCCAAATAGCCTCAGCAATCTTGAGAAAGAAGAACAAAGTTGGAGGTATCATGCTACCTGACATCAAACCATAGACCGTTGTAATCAAAATATCACGATACTGGCATTAAAACAGATATACAGATGAATGGAACAAAATAGAGCATCCAGAAATAGATCATCCCTTTATGGTCAATTAATATTTGACAAAAGGGTCAAGAACATACAATGGGGTAAAGATAGTCTCTTCAATAAATGATGTTGGAAAAATTGGACAGATATGTGCAAAAAATGAAAGAAGACCACATCCTTACACACACAAAAATAACCTCAAAATGGATTAAAAACTTAAAAATATTAGACCTAGAAGAAACCATAAAAATCCTAGTAGAAAACAGAGGCAGTGAAATCTTTGACGTTTCTCATAGCAATATTCTTTCCTATACATTCCCTTGGTCAAGATAAACAAAAGAAAAAAAATAAACATACGGGACTACTTCAAACTAAAAAGTTTTGCACAACAAAAGTAAACATCAACAAAACAAAAGGCTACCTACTGAATGGGAGAACATATTCACCAATGATACATCCCTTAAGGATTTAATATCCAAAATACATAAAGAACTTAAACAACTCAACACCAAGAACGAACAACCCTGTTTTAAAAATGGGCAAAGGAACTGAATAGACACTTCTCCAAAGAGGACACACAGATGGTCAATAGACACATGAAAAGATGCTCAATGTTCTTACAGAACAGACCCGGCGGCGGGTGAATGATATACTATTACCGAATGGGCCCCGCCTTGTGCTCCAGGGGTTCCCCCCTACCATACTAGGTTTGCCTTGCCTGCCGCCAGGGAAAGACGTCTCTCAATGACAGAGATTGGTGAAAAGGAAAGGAATTCTTTATTTAAAAAGTTATACAGACTTAGAATAATGACTTAATGTCTTCATTAAGGTACTAAAGTCCTTTAGAATACCCACAAACGCACACAGTCCTTCCCTCTCCCTCTGCTCAGTCCAGGGTACCGTATCTCAGGAAAAGAAGTAGAAGTCCAGGGCTCAGGTAGCCCATTGGTTTCCAGCACCGTCAGCTGTGTCGCCACCGTGGTCTCCAGTTAATCCAAAACCACATGGCACCTTTTAATGGCCCACCAGCAAGAGTCCTTTCACCCCATTTCTTCCTAGCAAGATCTCTCCTGCTTCCTAAGCCACGTGGCAAGAGGGAGCACCACAAAGCTGCATGGTCCCAACTTTCGCCAAAGCCACATGGTCCCCACCCTCCAGCATGGCTGCCTTACCTGGCTTTAAATCCCTGTGCCAATCTTCTTCTGCAGCCCCATTTCTGACTCCTCTCACAATCAGTTACACCTGCCAGCATTCCTGTGTTTTTCCAGTCTTTATTGGCTGCCATAGTAAATCTGGGCAGGCGTAGCCCCGTGGTGTGGAGCCAATTGTTTCCAAACTCTCACAGTGGCACACTGTACCCAGGGGGAGTTGCCTCCCAGTTACATCCTGGGTGGAAGTCACTCCCATCCCCCTGGCTCAAAGCATAGCCACAGCTATTTAACATATCCATGAAACCAGTTAAAACATATGGATGTTAAATGGCCATGCCTGAGGTTATTTGCAAAGCTGTTGCTATGCAAAACAACTCTCAATGGCCCTGCTCCATGTGTCCCATCCCCCAGTACAGACCTGCGGGGGTGAGCACATCCCATATATTTTTAATATTTTCTGGACACTGAGTTCTGGACCCCATTACAAATTCCTATTTGGGGTACCCTGGCTGCACACTGTTACAATGTCACTAATCATAAGAGAAAGGCACGTTAAAACCACAATAAGATATCACCCCACACCTGTCAGAATGGCTATCATCAGTAAGTCCACAAATGATAAATGTTGCTGAGAATGTGGAGAAAAGGAAACCCCTGTACACTGTTGGTTGGAAGGCAAACTGGTACATCCCCTGTGGAAAACATATTAAAAATGGAACTGCCTCATGACACAGTCATTCCACTTTTGAGACTATATCTGGACAAATCCAAAAACACTGATTTGAAAGAATATATGGGTGGGGAAGGTGGTGGCGAGATAGGTGGGAGCGGAGTCCAGTTCCCTTCAACACCAGTGAAACACCTAGTTGATCTGAGGAGCAAAGCGAACAGCCAACGGTATTCCAGCATATATGAAGATCGGAGACCAAAGATAGAGGGCATTGAAAGATCTGACGGTAAGAAGAGTGCTTAAGGACAATAAGGTCCCTGGGACCTGCGCGGGGACCAGGGCGGCTGAAGCTCAGGCCTAGGCGCAGGGTCTCCTGCAGGATTCTTGGGAGAGAGCCAGGCTGCATTGTGTGAGCAGCCAGGTGCTTGTTTGGATCGGGGGCGGGGGGCTTGAATAGGAAGAATTTCTCAAAAAGAAAAAGAAAATAGAGGCACTCAGCAGATAGTTAGAGAACTCTCTGCAGCAGCCACAGCCTCTAGCGCCCCTCCCCCCTCAGCTCCTGGACGGTGAACACGGGATAAGCAGCCCCAGCACTTACATGAAGCCCGGTGGCGTGCACTCAGATTAGTGGACTGGGGGCCCACAACTGAAACCCCAGCTGGCCGCCCACACCTGAAACCCCAGCGGGGAACGCACACCTGAAACCTTAGGTGGGTGCGCAGCAGGAGCAGAGGCTAGCTGCCCAATGCACAGGCCCAAGGCAGTGGACCCGCTCCACGACTCAGGCCCAAAGCTGCAGATCAGCCGGAACCACGACTCAGTACCAAAGCAGCGGACCCGCCAGCCGCGCAACTCAGGCCCAAAGCAGCAGACCCGCCAGCTGCTCGACTCAGGCAAAAAGCTGTGGATCGGCTGATCAAAAAGCTGTGGATCGGCTGGTTACCTGCAAGCGACCAACCTAAAAGCACCTGTTCTGAAAAACTCCTACCTAGCCCCTGCCCACAGACACCTGCAGGGCCTACTGGCTCTCTAGAACGAAGGCAGAACACCCAGCAGAGGGGAGCTGCAGGCTAGGGGAGACTGCATTCCCCGGAAAGACTCGACCCAGTAGGGGGCTGAACTACCCCATAGCAGCACTGAGAGCCCCTAGCATCTAAGACAGCAAAGAGCAAGAAGGGGGAGTGTGAATTGCCCCTAATTGGAGCAACTCAAGGACAGCACAACTGGTGAACTAAAGGCATACTGGGGAGCAGAAGGACCCTGAGGAAATGGACTGGAGGCTGAACAACACCGAAGAGTGTGGCTCAGGAAGGGAGAAAAGTGAAACCAATCCTTCCAAACACCCCAACCCGTTTCACACACAGGAAGACCAGCAGAACTAACCTGACCAATTTAAAGCCAACAGAAGACTTTTTTTTTTCTTTTTCTTCTTCCTTTTTTTCTCTCCTCCTTTCCCCCCGAATTCCTTCTTCCTTTCTGTCTTTCTTTCTTTTTTTTATTCCTTTTTCCTTCCATCCTTTATCTTTTTTATTCCTTCTTCCTGCCTCCTTTAATTTATTCTTTTGTTTTAATTTTTGTTAACATTCCTTCTTATCTTACCTCCGACGTTTCTTTATTCTTTCTTCCTTCCTTCCTTTTCTTTTCTATCCCCTTTTTCCCTCCTTCCCTTCTCCTTTCCGCCCCCCACCCCTTTCTCTTTTTCCCACGGGTGAGATAATAAAACCTCAAATGCCAAAAAGACCAGAGTTAGACCGTGTTAGACCCATAAATGTCAGCTCAAGACGAGTGAGCACAGGGGATTAAGGAGAGAGCACCACTGAATCCCATTGGCATTCTACCATAAAAGTTCATACCAAAAACCAAGGAAGTCAGAACACATCAATTTAAGAAGCAGAGGCTAACAAGAACAGTCTCACAAACAATGGGAAGACAAAGAAATAATCCCCAAATGAAAGGAAAGGAGGAAGCCTCAGAAAGACTGCTAACTGAAAAAGAGGCAAGTCAACTATCAGATACTGAGTTCAAAGCAATGGATATCAGGAAGCTCACTGAGCTCAGAGACAACTACCAGAAACTACAGGGAAACTACAATGAACTCACTGCAAAATATATTAACATGAAAAAGGAAATAGAAACTATCAACAAGAGCCAAGAAGAAATGAAGAATACAATTTCTGAATTGAAGAACACAGTAGAAGGACTAAAAAGCAGACTTGATGAACCAGAGGATCAGATCAGCGAGCTGGAGGACAAAGTAGAAAAAAACACCCAGAAACAGCAAGAAAAGGAAAAGAGACTCAGAAAGAATGAAGAGGGATTAAGGGAAATGCAGGACAACGTGAAACGGAACAATATCCGTATAATAAGAATACCAGAAGGACAAGAAGAAGAGCAAGGGATAGAAAACCTGTTTGAAAAAGGAATGATGGAAAATTTCCCTAATCTGAGGAGAAAAAAGTCCCCCAAATCCAGGAAACACAGAGAGTCCCAAACAAGGGGAACACAAAGAGGCCCACTGTAAGACACATCATAATAAAAATGGCAAAATTCCAAGACAAAGAGAGGATCTTAAAGGCAGCAAGGGAGAAACAGGAAGTAACATGCAAGAGCCCCAATAAGTTTAGCAACTGACTTCTCAATGGAAACGCTCCAAGCCAGAAGAGAATGGCAAAAAATATTCCAAGTAATGAGAACCAGAGGCCTGCAACCAAGACTACTTTACCCAGCGAGGCTCTCAATCAAGATAGAAGGCCAAAAAGAGTTTCCCAGACAAAAGAAGTCTAAAAGAATACTACTCCACCAAACCAGCTCTGCAAGAGTTGCTAA
This sequence comes from Desmodus rotundus, assembly GCF_022682495.2. Taxonomy (NCBI): domain Eukaryota; kingdom Metazoa; phylum Chordata; class Mammalia; order Chiroptera; family Phyllostomidae; genus Desmodus; species Desmodus rotundus. The sequence continues at coordinate 55,181,880 of NC_071400.1, forward strand.
AGGGACTGCTTTAGGGAAAGGAAGGAAAAGAGAAAGAGAGAGGAACACAGGTAGGAAAAAATGGCAATGAATAAATACCTATCGATAATAACCTTAAATGTAAATGGATTAAATGCTCCAATCAAAAGACATAGAATAGCTGAATGGATAAGAAAACATGACCCATACATATGCTGCCTACAAGAGACCCATCTCAGGACAAAAGACCTACACAGACAGAAAATAAAGGGCTAGAAAAAAATTTTCCAAGCAAACGGACAGGAAAAAGAAAGCAGGGGTAGCAATACTCATATCAGACAAAATAGACTTCCAAAAAAAGGGCCAAAAAGAGAGACCCAGAACGTCACTACATAATACTCAAAGGAAGAATCCACCAAGAAGAAATAAACATTGTAAACATATATGCACCCAACATAGGAGCACCCAAATACATAAAGAAAATCTTGGAGGACTTCAAGAAAGATATTGACAGCAACACAATTATAGTAGGGGACTTTAACACCCCACTGTCAAAAATGGAGAGGTCTTCCAAACAAAATATCAAGAAGGATATTGTGTCACTTAACAATACCCTAGATGAAATAGACTTGACAGATATACAGAGAGCTTTTCATCCCAAAGAAGCAAAATTCACATTCTTTTCAAGTGTACATGGAACTTTTTCAAGATAGACCACATGATGGGACACAAAGCAAGCCTCAAAAAAATTCAAGAAAATTGACATCATATCAAGCATTTTCTCCGAGCACAAGGGACTGGACACTAGAAACCAACCCCAAAGGAAAAAACCCAAAACACTCAAAATCATGGAGACTGAATGGCATGCTATTAAACAATGAATGGGACAAGAACGAGATTAGGGAAGAAATCAAAATCTTTCTGGAAACAAAGGAAAATGAACTCACAACAACCAAAAACCTATGGGACACAGCAAAGGCAGTCCTGAGAGGGAAGTTCATAGCAATACAGGCTTACCTTAAAAAGATATAAATATTTCAAACAAACAACCTAACCCTACACATACAAGAACTGGAGGAACAACAACAAAGACAGCCCAGAGCAAGCAGAAGGAAGGAAATAACCAAGATCAGAGCAGAGTTAAATGATATAGAGACTAAAAGCAAAATTCTAAGGATCAACGAATTCAGGAGCTGGTTCTTTCAAAAGATAAACAAAATCGACAAGCCTTTATGTAGGCTCATCAAGAAAAAAAGAGAGAGGATCCAAATAAACACAATTAGAAATGAAAGAGGAGAGATTACCACTGATACCACAGAAATACAAAGGATTGTCAGAAATTACTACGAAGAACTGTATGCGAAGAAAGTTGAACACCTAGTTGAAATGGACAGATTTCTAGAAAAATATAATCTTCCAAAATTGAATGAAAAAGAAGCAGAAAACCTGAACACACCAAGAACAGCAAATGAAATTATAGCAGTCATCAAAAAACTCCCAATACACAAAAGCCATGGACCAGATGGTTTCACAGGAGAATTCTACAACGCATTTAAGGAAGAAATAACCCCTATCCTTCTCAGACTATTTGAAAAAATCCAAACTGATGGAATATTCCCAAACTCTTTTTATGAAGCCAGCATCATCCTAAACCCAAAACCAGATAAAGAAACATCGAAGAAAGAAAACATCAGGCCAATATCGCTTATTAACTTAGACGCTAAAATTCTCAACAAAATATTGGCAAACCGCATCCAGCAATACATTAAAAAGATCATCCACCATGACCAAGTGGGTTTCATCCCAGGGATGCAAGGATGGTACAATATTCGCAAATCAATAAACATAATACATCACATCAACAACAGCAAAGACAAAAATCACATGATCATATCAATAGATGCGGAAAAAGCATTTGATAAGATACAGCACCCATTTCTGATAAAAAACACTCAGCAAAGTCATAATAAAGGGAGCATTCCTCAACATAATAAAGGCTATATATGAGAGACCTACAGCCAACATCATACTCAATGGATAAAAACTTATAGCTTTCCCACTAAGATCAGTAACAAGACAAGGATGCCCTCTCTCACCCCTCCTATTCAACATAGTATTGGACGTCCAATCCACAGCAATCAGACAAGAAAAAGAAATAAAAGGCATCCAAATTGGAAAGGAGGAAAGGAAACTGTTACTGTTTGCAGAGGACATGATAGTGTACATGGAAAATCCCATAGACTCCACCAAAAAGTACTTGACCTAATAAATGAATTTGACAAAAGGGCTGAATATAAAGTCAATACTCAAAAATCAAACGCATTCCTGTATACCAACAAGGAAACAGCAGAAACAGAATTTAGGGAAAAAATTCCATTTGATATAGCAACAAGAAAAATAAAGTACCTAGCAGTAAACCTAATCAAGGAGGTAGAAGTCCTGTTCTCAGAAATCTACTCAACATTGAAGAAAGAATTTAAGGAAGAAAAAAACAAATGGAAGCATGTACCATGCTCATGGATTGGAAGAATTAACATCACCAAAATAGCCACACTACCCAAAGAGATTTATAGATTCAATGCAATCCCTATTAGAGTACACATGACATATTTCACAGATATAGAACGAACATTTCAGAAATTTATATGGAACCATAAACGACCCCGAATAGCTGCAGCAATTTTGAGAAAGAAGAACAAAGCAGGAGGGATCACAATACCTGATATCAAACTGTATTACAAGGCCACTGTAATCAAAACAGCCTGGTACTGGCATAAAAACAGGCATATAGACCAATGGAACAGAACAGAGAGCCCAGAAATAAACCCAAACCTTTATGGTCAATTAATATTTGATAAAGGAGGCAGGAGCATAACATCGAGCAGAAACAGCCTCTTCAACAGATGGTGTTGGGAGATCTAGACAGCTCCGTGTAAAAAAATGACACTGGATCACCAAATTACGCCATGCGTAAACTCAAGATGGATAAAAGACTTAAATATAAGTGGTAACACCATAAAAGTCCTAGAGGAAAACATTGGCAGGGGAATCTCAGACATTCCATGCAGCAACATCCTCACAGACATGTCCCCTAAAGCAAGGGACATAAAGGAAAGAATAAACAAATGGGACCTCATCAAAATAAAAAGCTTCCGCATGGCTAAAGAAAACAGCACCAAATTACAAAGAGAACCAACAGTGTGGGAAAATATATTTGCTAATGATACCTCATACAATGGCCTGATCTCCAAAATATATAAAGAACTCACACAACTCCACTCCAGGAAGACAAACAACTCAATTAAAAACTGGGAAAAGGACTTGAACAGATACTTCTGCAAGGAAGAGATACAGAGGGCCCAGAGATTTATGAAAAGATGTTTAGCATCACTAACCATCAGAGAGATGCAAATTAAAACCACAATGAGTTACCATCTCACACCAGTCAGAGTGGCCAACATAAACAAATCCACAAGCAAATGTTGGAGAGGATGCGGAGAAAAGGGAACCCTAGTGGGCTGTTGGTGGGAATGCAGACTGGTGAGGCCACTGTGGAAAACAATATGGAATTTCCTCAGAAAACTAACAATGGAAGTGCCCTTTGACCCAGCAATTCCACTGCTGGGTTTATACCCTAAGAACCGTGAAACACCAATCCAAAAGAACCTGTGCACCCCAATGTTCATAGCAGCACAATTTACAATAGCCTAGTACTGGAAGCAACCTAAGAGCCCATCAGCAAAGGAGTGGATCCAAAAACTATGGTATATTTACACAATGGAATTCTGCGCAGCAGAGAGAAAGAAGAGCTCCTACCTTTTGCAACAGCATGGATGGAACTGGAGAACATTATACTAAGTGAAATAAGCCAGATGGTGAGGGACACATACCATATGATCTCACCTTTAACTGGAACATGATAAATAGAAGAAAAAAGGAAACAAAATATAACCAGAGACATTGAAGTTAAGAACAATCTAACAATGGGCATGGGGGAGTGGGGACGGGATAGTGAGGAGAGGGGACTACAGGAACTTCTATAAAGGACACATGGACAAAATCAAGGGGAAGGGTGCAGGTGGGGGAGGGAGGGGGGTTCAACTGGTGTGGGGTGGAGGGATGGGGAGAAATGGCACACAACTGTCATTGAATAGCAATAAAAATTAAAATTATTTATAAAAGGAAAAATATATGCACCCCTATGTTCACTGTAGTGCTATTTACAATAGCCAAGATTTGGAAGCAGCCCAAGTGCCTGCCCATAATTAGATGAGTGGACAAAAAGCTGTGATACATTTATACAATGAAATCGTACTCAGCTATAAAAAAGAAAGAACTCTTACCTTTCATGAAAGCATGGATAGACCTTGAGGGTATTATGCTAAGTGAAATAAGCCAGTGGAAGTAAGACAAATCCCATATGATTTCACTTAATGTGGAATCTAATGAACAAAATAAACACTCATAGAAACAGAGAACAGGCGGAAAGCTGTCAGAGGGGAGGGGGCTGGGTTAAATAGATGAATAGATTAGGAAAAAAAAATTAAAGGCACAGACAACAGTATGGTGATTACCAGAGGGAAAGAGGGGTGGGGGCAGGTAAAAGAGGATAAATGAGGGATAACTGGTGATGGAAGGAGACTAGACTTTGGATGGTAAACACACAATATATAGATGATGTATTATAGAATTGTACACTTGAAACTTATATAATTCTATTAACCAATGTCACCCCAATAAATTCAATTAAAAATGATCTGAACAGAGACTATACAAAATAAGACATGTAGATGGCTAATAAGCATATTAAAATGTTCAACATAATAAGTCATTAGGAAGTTGCAAATTGAAGCACCAATGAGATTCTACTACATACCTATTAGAATTGCCAAAATTCAGAACACTGACAACACAAAATGCTTATGAGGATATGGAGCAACATGAACTCTCACTCACTGTTGGTGGAAATGCAAAACAGTACAGTAACTTTGAAAGACAGTTTACAGTTTCTTACAAAACTAAACATACTGTTATCGTGTGACCCAGCAATCATCTTCCTTGGCATTTACCCAAAGGAGTTGAACACTTATGTTCATAGACACTTCACATGAATGTTCATAGCAGCTTTATTCATAATCGACAAAAACTGGAAGCAACCAAAATGTCGTTCAATAGGTGAATGGATAAACAAACCATGATACATCAGACAATATACTATCATTCCTCAGTAAAAATAAATGCACTATCAAATAATGAAAAGACAAGGAGAAACTTTAAATGCATATCGTTAATGCATATCGAAAGAAGCCAATATCAAACTGTTATGTTCTGTATGATTCCAGCTAACATGATACTATGGAAAAGGCAAATCTATGGAGGCAGAAAAAACTCAGTGGTTGCCACGGATTAGGAGGTTGAGCTAACGACAAAATAGGCGGAGTACAGGGGATTTTTAGGGTGATGGAGGATTCAACATGATCCTGTAAGATGGATGCATGACAAAGCTTACCCAAACCTATACACCATACAACACAAGGAAGGAAACTTAATATAAACTATGGACTTTGGTTAATAATAAGGTATCAATATTAGCTCATCAACGGTAACAACTGTACCACAATAATGCAAGATACTAATGATAGACATAACAGCAGGGAGGTGACAGGGAACTGATATGGGGACTTTATCTTTTCAATTTTTCTGTAAGTCTAAAATTGTTCTAAAACATAAAGACAATTTAATTTTTTTCTTTTTTAATTTATTTTAAAGAGAGGAAGGGAAAAAGAGATAGACAAAAATAAACATCGACTTATGTTCCACCCATATAGGTACTCATTGGTTGCTTCTTGTATGTGCCCTGACGAGGGCAACCTTGGCATATTGGGACAATGCTCCAACTAACTGAGCTACCTGTCCAGGGCCTAATATTTTTCTAATATCTAGTTAAAAGGAGATGTCAAAGTGAGGCAAAATTGCCATAGCACATGCCATAAAACAAGTGAGGCTTTAGCTGGGTCCTAGAGGGTATGTATGATTTCTCAAGTTAGAAAGGACAAGATATTTAGGATAGGATCAAGGCACAAAAACGACTCGGAGGCACAAAAAAAGACTCGGAGGGCTCAACTTGAGAAGGAGCAGGGAATATAACACAGTAAATCAATGCAAGGACAACACGCAGCAATTTGATGAATGCTAAAAGCCATGGCAAGGCTAGAAGTGCTGAAGCATCATTTCAATATAGATAAATATAGGCATGGAAGTGGACTTGACCAGGGCTGTGCCCTCAATACATATTCACTCCTTCAATAAATATTGAAATATTATGCAAGCACCTACTATGTTCCAAACATTGTGTTGTAGTAGGCACTGGGGACAATTACTAACTGAAAGAAACAAAAATTTCTGTTCTCATTGAGCTTACATGCCAGCGAGAGGAAACAGACAGAACCTGACTTGGTCTTTTCAAGAAACAGCAAAGAAGCCAGTATGGCTGGAATGGAATGAAGGAGAGAGATAGAAGATGAGATAGAGGAGGAAATAGCGGCCAGTATATGAAGGACATAGAGGCTAAAATAGATAAAGACTTAGAGTTTTACCCTAAGACATTCAGGGAACACTTGGACGGTTTTGAGTGGCAAAGTGACTTGATTAACACCTGAGTTATGTCACTCTCTCTTCTGTGTTGAGAATAGAATAAGAGTGGCTGCAGGTAGACCAGAGAGGTTGGTACAATAACACAGATAAGAGACAATGGGGGCTCAAACCATAGTTTTAGCAGTTCAACTAATGAGAAATAAATTGCAGACTCTGAAAGGGTTTGCTGATGGATTAAATGTGTGAGAGAAAGACAGGGTCAAAATGAGTCAGTTTTAGGCCTGAGCAAGTAATTCAAAGAAGGAGTTGCCAGTGACTGAGAGAAAGAAAAATATGGGAAGAGCAGGCTCACAAGCAGGGATGGGCCCATGTATAAATTTAGTGGAGCCGTCTTAAAAAGGGGGCATTTCAAGAGCTAAAGATCAGAGAGAGGCTGAGATGCAAAGTTAAGTGGGCAAGACTAAGTCACAGTACATACAGGTACCAAGGATAAGCATGTTGATTCACCAAACAGTTCCTAAAACCAACCACTTTGTATGTACCACAGACACAAAGGTAAATAAGACATCTTTCTTGCCCGGAAGGAAAACACAACCAATGAAGAAAACAGAAATATAAATAAGTGATTCCAGTACATGAAGCATCATAGTAGAGGTATTCAACATTTACTGAGTCCCTGCTATATCAAGCAGTATGGTCTGGAAGCGGGGGTTAAGCCTAAAGTTCTATAAGAGCACAAAAGAAATTTTTGCAAAAATGTTCGTAAAGACATTTACAAGGGTTTTTCACCATGCTGTGACGTCGAGGAGTTGTCAGTAACCTAGACACCCGTGCTTAGGGAAATGTATTAGTAAAAGCTATGGAATATTCAGCAGCAGTTAGAAGTGAAAATCCAGGTATACACACAGCAATGTGGATCATTAGCTCAAGGACATAGTGTTGAGTGGAAACAGTGGGAAACAGATTTACAGTATAACATCATCTCTGTAAATGTAAAAGGCATACATAAAACACTGCGTGTCTTAAATTATCAAGGATACGTATCAAACAAGTTGCAGTTTGTGTGTAGAAAAAGAATGAGAGTGGAGAATGAAAAAGTCAAGGAAAGATAATATTAACGACATAAAATAATATAAATAAGAGAAGGGCCTTGCAGGGACTGATGATGACAATGTGCTGAGAATTGAAGAGCAAAGTTAACCCACCTCTCTGTACCTGAGGTAAAATAATGAGCTAACAGGAATCCAGCTGATAACCCTAAGGATAAGGGTATTTCTGGGGGCCAGGAAGGGCACGGAGAAACAGGAAGTCATGAAAGTGCATTAAAGTGTCCGGGAACAGCACCCAGTTTAGTGGGCCTTCTGGTTCTGAAAAGCTGGTAATAATTGAAATTCCTGGGTAAAGTGAACACATCCTACACTTGGAAAGTAGTATCATTCTCATCGATCTGGCCCCTTTTATACCACTGGGGTTAAAGATCATGCTGTCCTCCCATTCAGCCTATTGTAAATTTTTCTTTCAGTCCTGTCCATGTCTCTGCATCTCGTGACTACTCCAGAAACCCTAGTCCAACGAGTCATTCCTGTTTACTGTGGTCCCAAGGAATGTAGCCCTTGATCCACTGCTTTTAAAGTAACAGTGCTACTCTGGCTAGGAATGGGGTAGGAAGAGAACTGGAGGTTGAAGGATGCTTCTCATTCTGGGTCACATGACTGCACCTGCGGGGGACTGTTCACCTTGTTGCCACCAACTCAGTGCTGCCAGCTCACTCTCACTGGTCACATTCCAGGTGGAGTCTATTTCAGCTCTGACCCCCCTCCCCCACCATGCTGGATCCTGTCCCACTATCATAGGTGTACCTATCCTTCATAGCTCTTATCACAGTTGCAATTTCACATTAACTTTACTGATCATTTGATTTATGTCCATGAAGGCCTCTGGGATCCTGAAATACTGACAGTTTTTTTTTTTTTTTCCTTTTTGTCTTCACCGAGGTTTCATTAGCACTTAGCACAGTACCTGGCATATGATAGAGGTTCACTAACGCCTCAATTGGTTACAAGCCTTCCAAGAGAAACCTAGGTTAAGGTGGATAGAATTACACTACAGAAGCAAGGAGAAAGTTGAGGTTTGTTTTTCTGTGGAGGGGAAGGGGAAAGAGCTGCAAGGAAACAGGTGCATGGACCCCATGGGTCACATGACTGCTATAAAAATTGTCCCCCTCACTCTTTGGTACAGGGTGGGCATAAGTAAAATAGTAGAAAAATAAGCTGATCAACTGTATATAAATTAACAAATGTTTAACACATTCTGTCTCTCTCTCTCTTTTTTTTTTTTTGGTATGTCTAGTAAATCTATGAAACTAAATCGAGGGAAGGCAAATATATGAGTCAGTGCTGGGTTTGCGGAAGTACTAACATTTCCAGAGGTCCAGACACAATCCATTGCCCCTCAGAGAACACAGGATGTATCCACAGGACAGCCTGAAATATCTTGGGGAGGGGCGCCGTTACTCTCACCGTCTGCCTGTAAAAATCACAAAAGCCTGGGTCACTGTGGTTGCCACTGTTACTAGTTCATAGTCTTCAATATAATTCCTCACCTTTATTCCTGCCCGCCCCCCGGCACTCCACCTCCACCTCAATTAGGCTCGGCCTCACTTACAAAACAAAACAACAAAAATTCTCCAAAGCAAGCCAGCCAGAACTCTGAGAAGTGAATGCGTATGATCGGTCTGGCAGGCCTTTTCCCACGCCTCCTTTCGCCCTTCTACAAAAATGGGCGCTTTAGCCTTCGTCAGGGGACGCCAGGCGGCCCGACCTCCGCCAGCCAAACGACCCGTAGGCGACCGTCCCGCCTTCCCGCGTTCCTCCGGGTCAGAGCACCCGGGCCCGCGCGCCTCACGCCGGGCCCGTCCTTCCCACCCCACCGGATTCTCCGGAGAGCGCACGCGTGCGCTCGAGGACCAGAGCGGAGAGACGGGGCGGGGCTGGGGGGGGGGAGCCCAAAGCCTTGGGGGTGGGGCGGCGTCCGTCACGTGACACTGTTTCACTGTTTACACGAGGAAAGGCCAGAGGAATTGGCCTCGGCTAGGCGCTCTGCTCCGTTTCGGTTTCACTTCCGGTGAGGGGTAGTCTCCGAGCTGGCGCTGAGCCGACGTTTAGAGCCGGAGGTGGCCGCGGCGGCGGCGGCGGCGGCGGCGGCGGCGGCGCGGCTGGTGGCTGGGCCCTGAGCTCCCGCAGCCCACCTCTCCTGGGCGGGCTCCTGGCGCCTGCAAGGCTGTCGGGAAGATGGAGGAGCTGGTGGTGGAAGTCCGGGGCTCTAATGGTGCTTTCTACAAGGTACTTCGTTCTAGGGCAGGCCCCATCTTCCCTCTTCCTTCCCTCCCTTTTCTTGTCGGCCTCGGTGGGAGGCAGGCCTGCGGCCCTGTTCCCCAGCGCTGCGCCAGGGGGGCCAGGGCGCGCTAGGCGGGATGTTGTTTGGGAGGGAAGGACCAGACTTGGGGCCTGTAGGAAGCCACTGGAGCCCCTCTTCCTCCTGCTAGAGGCCCTGGGTCCTACCGGAATGAGAAGCGGGCAAGGAGGAGAGGGTGCCCTTTCGGGGGCCGAGACCCGCCAGAGAGAGCTGGGGACAGGCTAGGGCCAGCGGCAGGTTGGGGATCCCTGCAAAAAGGGCCCGTATCTGCAAGAAGTGACTGCGAGGGCTTATTTCTCTTTTCCTAAATATCCTCTCCCAGTGGTATCCGGGCCCGACGTGTGGGTAGTTGCTTTGGAGCGGGGTAGCTTCTGTCGCCGCCTCCTGCCTAGCAGAGAGGGTTTGAGATCTCCTTTAGCTTCTCTTTCTGTCCAGCATTGAGACTTCCGAGAGCTCCACTGTTTTGGGCAAGGCGTGTGAAGAAAGGGTATTAAGAAGCGGTAATCAATATCAAATTACACTGGCAACTGATTTTTAGTGGCTTCTCTTTATGTATTTCAGACATTTTAGATCGAAAGTTGCAGGAAGACACTGACTAATCTGAGTAATGCATTAAAGAAGTTGGTAATCTTGAATATTTTTGTACCTCCTCCCTTGTTATAAGATGTGGGGAAAATTCAGGAATAGAGATGCTTCAGCTTCTAAAATCATTACCAACTTTGCTTCTTAAAAAACAAATTTTCAACCCTCCAAAGACCTGATTATATGCCATGAAACTTCAGAAAATCAACTGAATGTTATTACTGGGGAATTTTTTTTAAGTGAGTGAAAATAATTGTTTTCTGCTCCCAAGGACTTAACTGCTCTGAATGTGCAGTGTTGCAGTGGACTATTGTTGAAGTTTTACACAGGCCTGATGGTTTTACTCTGTGTTTTTCTTTTTTAAGTTACACCACTGCTTATCAACTAATATCTTACACTTTCAAAAGAAGATTAAAAATATTTTGATGTATCAGTAGTGCATTTGTTGGTACATACTAACTCTAGATCTGGTAATCTGTAAATTATTACTTCCTGTTCAGTGCCCCTCTATAAATTCTGCAAGTAATATCTCCCCTTACTATAGTTTTGGCAATAGAAGGTGTGTATGTCAGGAAGCATGGAAATTAGCTGTTGCCATTGTCCAACAAGATTCTTAAATTTATTATAGAAGAACTTAAATGTTTCAGATGAGACTGGTTTGGCTGAAGGAAAATAAACAATTGACTTAACTCTATATGTGTTTACCAATTGTATGGAAATATTTGAAGATCAATATATTTCATAAGTGAGTAAAGTATATAAACTGTTCCACACTTTTGGCAAAAATATTAAGCCTTTTGCTATAAAAGGAGGAAGAAATAACCCAGCATTTATGTTTTTAAGTCTCACCAATATAAAATTTTTTTCCGTTGACCCTGCGGTCAAAATTTTGGTTGCATTTATTTTGGTGATCCTTAATTTCTGCTAGTTTGTGTAAAATCATTCTGGTTCCAAGATAGGTAGTTTTTGTTTTTTTTTTAACCAGATTTGTGGTGCTAATATTAATAAATAACAGCAGGGGCTAATGGTTGCACAGTATTCTAACCTTGATATTAGCTTAGATTGGATGCCACTCTTTGTCTTGTAGTGGAGTTTGCTTGCTATAGAGCGCAGATAGCACATCCTGCTCTTGAAGGATTTATCCACCTCTTCCAGCAACCTGTGCTTTGTTCCCGTGATTTTGCTTGCAAAGTGATTGAAATATAAGAAATGTTATCAATCCCCTTGCTTTGTTGTTTAACCAAGTTGCTTAATTTGAAGGTAAATAAAAAGTATATGTTGTCCTGTATTTTCCTGAGGGTAAATATGAACAAATGCATGTAAAGGAATTGCTGTTATATTTATTTAATTAGGTTTATTTTTAAGAAAACCTCAAATGGTCTATATTGGTGAAAAAATAGTTTCTATAATGAAAAAGGCTTGAACTTTTATAGGACTTATTGCTGTGAGTTCCAAAAGTAAAGCAAAAGTAAATTAAGTTGCTTGTCCTGTAGGAATTGGCAGACAAGATGAAAATAAAGACCAATAAAAAATGAACTATAGTGGCGAAATGATAGAAAAGCCTTTAAAAACTAAACAACTCAATCATCTTCAGTGTAATTGAATTCAGACTTTGATTTGCCTAACAGAACCAGGATATTGCAAGGGACAATTCTCCATCTTCTGGGCCCCTGATACAATGTTGCCACATACACTGCATAGAATATATGCTGGGAACAATTGAATTGTTTTTCTAAAAAATAAGCTCAGATTGCAGAATTAACAGAACCATGAAGGCTAAGTCCTAAGATTGTAACAGTTCATTTCTGTTTCTCACTCTGGTGTTTGTTCTTAAAAACTGGGAAGTTGGAATTATTAATTATCATAGCCACTACTATCCTGCTTAGGTATTTGACTTAGAAAAAATTAGTCACAAGTACAATTTATAGAGCCTTATGTTATTTAAAACAGGACTACATTTGAATTATACCTAGCAAAATCTTTTCAAAGCAGCTCCTAAATGAGTAATGCTGAAATAAGGTCTTTATTCTAGGGGCATCTGCCTAAAATAGTATAGTGGGGGTTTTATTGTTGTTGATGTTTTTTTTTCTTGACTCAGTTATACATTAAGAATGATAATGAATTAACTCCATTTTAGATGTAGAATGTATGTCATTCCAATATAAATGTACTAATATATCTCAAGATTCCTAGGTTTTGTATAATACTATGAAAATTACTAAAGAAGGGTAAGTCGTATATTAGAAACGTAAGATACAATACCTTCCCCTGGCCAGCGTGGCTCAGTTGGGCACGGTCCTGCAAACTGAAAAGTTGCCGGTTCAATCCCAGTCAGGCCACATGCCTGGGTTGCAGGTTCAGTCCCTGGTCAGGACGTGTATAGAAGGCAACCAGTCAATGTCTCTCTCACATCAATGTTTCTCTCTCTCTCTCTCTCTCTCTCTCCTTCCCTTCCCCTCTCGCTAAAATAAAAAATAAAATTGAATTTTAAAAAACAATACAAAAATTTTTGTTTCTGCAAATATACTGACATATGTAATGTGGTATAAATATATTACAATTTTATTGTTAGATTATATTTTAATATATTTTATGTTTTTAGATTTGGTATCTCAGGATAGACTTTAATTTGGTGAGTAGTGATATGGAACTAGCAGCTAAATAAGAGAAAATCTGAAATCGAGGAAAATTTTTTAATGAAGACATAAGTAGTCCAAAATATCATATCAACTACATAGCCTCCTAGAAATCACTGTTTTACTAGACATGTATAAGGCACTGTTCATGTTTCCTCTGAAGTCTCTAGACCTAACTTTGCATACAGGTGATATTCTGTACTTTGAGGAAGTGTATTATTCAGGTCAGCCACATGTTTTTTCTTCCCAGAGTCTAAATAACCTTTTTAGTGTTTAGTATGTTTGTGGAAACATTATTTTTTCCCCTTCTAAACTATGCATTTTCCAAGTTCATAACCAAACATTCTGAAAATATCGAGATAATTAAACACAGAATTCAGTGATACAACTGCTGGCTGGGTTGTTCATTTGGTTCAAGTGTTGTCCCATGCACCAAAAGGTTGAGGGTTTGATCCCATCTGGGCACATAATTAGGTAGCAGATTCAGTTCCTGGTCAGGGCGGTACAAGAGGCTGATCCATGTTTTTCTTACATTGATGTTTATCTATCTCTCCCCTTTCCTCTCTCCCCAGAAAAAAATAACAAACATATCCTTGGGCAAAGATTTAACTTAAAAAAAAAATTAAGTGATATAGCCCTGGCTAAGGTTGCTCAGTGGATTGAGCACTGGCCTGTGAACCACAGGGTCACTGGTTCGATTCCCAGTCAGGGCACATGTCTGGGTTGCAGGCCAGCTCCCCAGTAGGGAGTGCACAAGAGGCAACCACACAGTGATGTTTCTCTCCCTCTCTTTCTTCCTCCCTTCCCCTATCTCTGTAAAAATAAATAAATAAAATCTTTTAAAAAATTCAGTGATACAATAATTGGGTTTCTCATTCCTGCCCACTATGGGAATGTGCTTCCCGAGATGATTACAATCACGATTATCATAGCTATTAACAGGTGCTGAGAGCTTTCTAGATGCCGAGAGCTTTCTAAATGCCAGGGACTGTTCTAGGCACATTCCCTCTGATCTTCTCCCGCATCCTGAGATACTGTCATTATTCCCATTTTGTAGATGAGTACATAGATGTACAGACAGATTAGGTAAGTGACTTTACTATTATGTGTCAGAGCTAGTTAGGATCAGATCCATGATTTGAGATCAGGTAGTCTGATTTCCTGAAATGCTGACATTTAGCTTGAAGAAATGAGTTGGATTTGATTTCCTGCCCATTTTTTGGCTTCATTGTAATCTTTGATTGCATTTATTATTGTATCACTTCCTTAGCATTCTATAAGTGCAGTTGCAGTTATGTTGCCATTTTTTACTGTTGGTACAATGATGTGAAATGTAATAAAATGGTTAATATGTCAGCCTCCTTTTTATTTCTTTAAAGATTTTATTTATTTATTTTTAGAGAGAGGGGAAGGGAGGGAGAAAGAGAGGGAGTGAAACATCACGGTGTGGTTGCCTCTCACACACCCCCTACTGGGGACCTGGTCTGCAACCCAGGCATGTGCCCTGACTGGGAATCGAACTGGAGACGCTGTAGTTCACAGGCCAGTGCTCAATCCACTGAGCCACACCAGCCAGGGCTCAGCTTGCTTTTTATTAACTCTCGTACCTTGACATATATTATACTGTAATTCTTCATATGAATAGCTATTAAGGAAAGGCAAATTTAGAAATCTTTGATCCTGCTATGAAATTGACTTTTGTTACATTGGGAGCATATAAGAACTGAAGTATTCAAAAGTTAGGATACATACACACAGGAAAATTAATAATCCTTTTAATGTTCTCCCTGTACTTGTATGTGGTCTTTGGTTCAGGGTGAACCAGAAAGACTCTATTTTCCTCAAAATTTGTGGTAAATGCCCAGGTAAAGTCAAGTATTCCTAGATATGCAATGTAGTTGGAAGGGCTGTTGATGAGGTTTATTGTCCTTTTCCGTTTTCATTGTTCATTCCCTTATTTTGTTTGTTCCCACACACAAAGGGTGACAATAACTCATTTGATATATGAGGTCTTGGGTTTGAATCATATTTTATCCCATATGTCTCTATTCTCTATATCTTACAGTTTTTTTTTTTTTTTTGAAGGATTATTTTGCAACACTCTAAGTTTTCTCTGATGAGCGTAATCATTTCGCCACGTGTGCTGTCTTCAGCGATAGTGTAGCGGTTGTGTTTATTGGTGGTCAGGGGCTTATGCTAAAATTTCTGTACATGACAACCTCTCTTGTGATCCGTGACTCATATTTGTGAGAGAGTTTACTATAAACTAAAGGATGAGACGTAGTAGAGGAGGAAGAGTTTACCCAAAAAGGGATGGATTTTCTTCTTAATTTCATCAATTTGGTACTGTAATGTTTGAATTGGATTTCTAGTCATTACACACTTTGGTAAGTATGGTTTTTCTGATTGCCTTTTTGGGCCAGTTACCAATAAGTTGGGGAATCTCATAATTACTTTTGATGTCCTGCTTATTCCCCCAGATGAAGAGTCTGTGTCTATGTTCAGCTGCACTTTAGCACCTTTCTAAGACCCCAAAGATTTTCATTACATTTTTCCCTTCTCAGAGTTATATCTCAATTTTTAAATCTTTTTAAAAATGTGTTTTTATTGAGATGTAATTTTCTCAAATGCAAGAGCCTTTATGGTTCTGCGTTTTTTATAAAATATGCCCCTCTCTGCTTTACCTCTGTTATTTAATGCCAACTATTAAATAACATTGCGCTAGGCACTGGACATGTGTGATTTCATTATAGAAACCTTAGAATGCAGGTCCAGTTCCCCTGTATCCATTTGTTACCTGCAGATGAGGAATCTGAGGACCAAAGACCACTTCTTGGAGAGCCCCATAGCTGTGCTGTGGTAAAACCAAGATTTTGAACCTAGGTCTCATTCACAGCACAATTCTTAACCACTGAGTTTATTGACTGTTACAAGAGCTCTAGCTCTCATTCAGTAGAGCTTCCTTTGTGTATTCATTCAAACCCCTTCAATTTGCCTTCTTTGGTAACCTCTCAGAAATCCCCTCCCCAAAACCAATTTGACTATCTTCTCCCGAAATGTCAACTTTGCTTGCTACAGATAGGTAGGGATCACAACAAAATGTAATTCTCCAAGTTGGTGATGGGTGGGGTAATAGTGCTCTGGAAGTGGTCAGGAATGGAGAGTATGAATGTTAGGGTAATGGAGGGGCTGGGACAAAAGGAAGGGTATTGGACAAAGTATAATAAATAGGAAGATGGGACCCTTGTTGGAAGTGACGGTTTATTAAAAGGCCTTAGAAGTCATAGGAGATGGTTCTTCTTGGTGTAAGTGCAGACCAAAAGAAACCAATAAGTTTTTTTTCCCACTTATTACAACAACAATGAGAAGGTATTATGTGCCTTCTGCATTTACTTAATATGCACTAACCAAAAAATGACTGATTTTGGAGCAGCCATTGCAAACATCCGTATACAGATAAGCCTCATTAACTCAAAGACAATGGCCCTGGTAGGCTGTGATGATTACTCAAACCATTTCTCACACTACGTCCAGAATTGCTTTCAGAGCCTTTGAAAGCTTTTTTGTTTGTTTAGTTTAAATAGTCACAGGAGTTGCAGATCTTCCTCCTTTGAGGGAATATTTTATTTAGGGAATGGACAGATGTGGTGAATGAGTATGATTAAACTGTGCAGTAAATTCTTAGCAAATAAAAAAATATATAGTACTGAAATTATGAGACTGATTTTCAGAGCACTTTTAAGGTGATTTTGAAAACAGTCCTTGACATTTATAAATGTTTTAAATCAGTGTCATCCAGTGGAACTTTCTGAGATGATGGAAATGGTTCCTACTTGTGCTGTCCACTACAGTAGGCACTAAGCCATGTGTGGCTAGTAAGCACTTGAAATGGGGCAAGTATGAGTGGGAGACCTATTTTTAATTTTATTTTATTTAATTAATTTAAATATAGTCACATATGACCAGTGGCTGCTTTGGTGGGCAGCACAGTTTTACACAAGGGCAATAGTATTGGTAAGATACCTCATTTAACAGCAGTAGTTCTTCACCCAGACGTAACAAGGTTTCCTTACCTAACTAGTGGACTTCTGCGTCTGTGGACTCTCAAGCGTGGATTGAAAACAGTACAGGTATTGATTGAAAAAAAACCTGTGTGTAAGTGGACCCATGCAGTTAAAAACTATGTTTTTTAATTAACGATTTTATTTATTTTTAGAGAGAGGGGAAGGGAGAAAGAGAGAAACATCAATGCGTGGTTGCCCCTCATGTGTCCCCTATTGGGGACCTGGCCTGCAACCCAGGCATGTGGCCTGACTGGGAATCGAACTGGCAACCCTTTGCTTTGCAGTCTGGTGCTCAATCCCCCTATCCACACCAGCCAGGGCTAAAATCTAAGTTGTTTAAGGGTCAACTGTACTGCCAAGACATGCAAACATAAAACTTCAGACAAGGATGAAGATGGAAGCAATATCCCTTCTTGGTAAATAAGAGATCATCTCCTAATAAGAGTTTTGATTTTATTTCTTATCCCACACCCTAAAAGCAGATTGTTGATTTGGTATTAGCCTCATGTGAATAGAGAAAAGTGGGGGAGAGGGGTCTGTTCTTCCCATTTTCCATAATTTTGGGGACTGACTTTATAAATCTAAGAGTGACCACTTCCTGCAGTTTTAACTCAAAATCAAGCCATTGTGCTCCTGAAATAATAGAGGGAAAAGAACCCCTTAAAACACTGAGGCCTTGAACCCTTATGAAATCTAGTATATCTTGAAAAGTCATGGTCACTCTTACAGTTCTCAAAATATGCTGTAGAAATTGTTCATGATTTAAATACAGCTGAGTAAATGCAAGCAAGATCGAAATGATAGGAAGAAAATGTGGATTCCCCCCCCCTTAAATTGGCAACTATAAAGCTTTATACACATGTTTAAGTTAGAAATAATAACGTAGCCATGTTGGGTATAGCAGAACACCTAGGTTGCATTTTAAGTCCACCTTGGACTCACAAGAAAACTTCCTTTAGCATAGCTTTGCATTTTTTTTAAAAAACATAATTGCAGGAGTTTGGCGTCTCTGTTTATGTATCTTCAATATAAATGTTTTCCAGGGCCCTGCCTCACTTACCATTATTTTTGTTAGGAGCAGCTAATTAATACTTGCCCGATAAGTTTTAATTTTGTATATTTGGTTGTTTCAGCTTTTTAAAAAATGTTCTAACTTCCAGCCTTTGAAGACATATTCATTTACCAATATATTTGCATTGAATCACTTGTTTAGCGCACATATTGTGCACCTACTATATACCAGAAATTATGCCAGTTAGGGAGGATACAGAAGTTAAAGAATGGTCTTAATCTAAACTAGTTATCTTCCCAATATCCAAAGTAATCAGGGTTTACCACTATGTTTTCTTCTAACATTTTCAGTTCTTTTTAATTTTTTAATTGTTGTTCAAGTACACTTGTCTCCATTTCCCTCCACTACTTTCCCATGCCTCACCCACACTTACCTCCCACACTCAATCCTCCCCTCCTTTGGCTTTGTCCATGGCTCCTTTGTACATGTTCCTTGACAACCCCTCCACTTCACTCCCCCTTTATCTCCTTCCCCCTCCACTCTGGTTACTGTCAGTTCTTTATTTCAATGCCTATGGTTTTATTTCACTTGCTTCTTTGTTTCATTGATTAGGTTCCACTTGTAGGTGAGATTGTATGGTATTGGTCTTTCACCATGCTGCTATTTCACTTAGCATGATGCTCTCCAGTTCCATCGATGCTGTTGTGAAGGGTAGGAGATGCTTCTTTCTTTCTGCTGCATAGTGTTTCATCATGTGAACGTACCACAGTTTTCTAATGCACTCATTTACTGATGGGCACTTAGGTTGCTTCCAGCACTTGACTTTAATAAATTCTGCTGCTGTGAACATTGGGGTGCATAGGTTCTTTTGAATTGGCGTTTCAGGATTCTTAGTATAATCCCAGCAGTGGAATTGCTGAGTCAAAAGGAGTTCCATTTTCAGTTTTTTGAGGGAATTCCATAATATTTTCCACAGTGGCTGTACCAGTCTGCATTCCCACCAACAGTGCACTAGGGTTCCCTTTTCTCCAAAACCTTGTTAGCGCTTGCTGTTTGTTGATTTGGTTATGATGGCCATTCTGACCAATGTGAAGGGGTACCTCATTGTGATTTTAATGTGCATCTATCTGATGGCTAGAGATGCCGAGCTTCGTTTCATATGTCTCTGGGCCCTCTGTATGTCCTCCTGGAAGAAGTATCTGTTTCAGGTCTTTGCCCACTTTTTAATTGGATTGTTTGTCTTCCTGGAGTGGAGTTGTGGGAATTCTCTATAAATTTTGGAGATCAAACCCTTCTCCAAAGTATCATTGGCAAATATATTTTCCCATACGGCTGGTTCCCTTTTCATTTCACTGATGTTTTCTTTAGCTGTGCAGAAGCTTTTAATTTTGATGCAGTCCCATTTGTTTATTCTTTCCTTTTTATGCCCCTTGCTCTAGGCACATATTGAAGAAAATACTGCTGCATGGAATATCTGAGATTTTCCTGCCTATGTTCTCCTCTAGGACTTTTATGGTGTCACGGCCTATATTTAAGTGTTTTATCCATCTTGAGTTTATTTTGGTGTATGGTGTAAGTTTGTGGTTGAGTTTCATTTTTTTGCATGTAGCTGTCCAGATCTCCCAACACCATTTGTTGAAGAGGCTATTTTTAGTTGATTTTATGCTTCTGCCTACTTTGCAGCATATAAATTGACCATAAAAGCGTGGGTTTATTGCTGGGCTCTCTATTCTGTTCCATTAATCTATGTGTCTGTTCTTATGCCAGCACCAGACTGTTTTGATTACTGTGGCCTTGTAATATAGTTTGAGCTCAGGTATTGTGAACCCTCCTACATTTTCCTTCTTTCTCAAAAGTGCTTCAGCTATTTGGTGTAGTTTATTTAGTTCCGTATAAATTTCTGAAATATTTTTTCTATCTCTGTGAAATATGTCATTGACATTTTAATAGGAATTGCCTTGAATCTATAAACTGCTTTGGGTAGTATGGCCATTTTGATTATGTTGATTCTTCCAGTGCATGAACATGGTATATGTGTCTATTTGTTTGTGTCTTCCTTCATTTCTTTCTTCAGTGTTGTGTGGTTTTCTGAGGACAGGTCTTTTACTTCCTAGGTTAGCTTTATTCCTAGGTAATTTATTTTCCTTGTTGCTATAGCAAATAGGATGTTTTTCCTGATTTCTGTTTCTAATATTTTGTTGTTGGTGTACAAAAATGCCTGTGATTTCTAAATATTGACTCTGTATGCCGCTGTTTTGCCAAATTCACTTACTAGGTCGAATACTTTTTTTGGTGGAGTCCATAGGGTTTTCAATATACACTATTGTGTCACCTACAAACAATAACAGTTTTCCTTCCTCCTTTCCATTTTGGATGCCTTTTATTTCTTTTTCTCATCTGATTTATGTGGCTAGGAATTCCAATACTATGTAAAATAGAAGTGGTGGGAGTGGACATCCTTGTTTTGTTCGTCATCTTATTGGGAAACCTTTTAGTTTTTGCCTATTGCCTGTTGCGTAGGATGTTGGCTGTAGGTTTCTCATATATGGCCCTTATTATCTTGTGTAATGTTCCCTCTACTACCACTTTGCTGTGTGTTTTTATCATAAATGGGTGCTGTACTTTTTCAAATGCTTTTCCCCCATGTATTGATATGATCATGTGGTTTTTGTCTTTCCTTTTGTTTATGTGATGTGTTATGTTTATTGATTTGTGAATATTGGACCATCCGTGCATCCCTGGGACCAATGCCACTTGGTTATGGTGTGTGAGCTTTTTAATGTATTGCTGGATATGGTTTATCAATATTTTGCTGAGGATTTTAGGATCTAGGTTCATCAGCGATATTGGCCTGTGTTTTTCTTTCTTTGTTGTGTCTTTATCTGGTTTTGGGATTAGGATGATGCTGGCTTCATAAAAAGAGTTTGGGAGTCTTCCATCTTCTTGGATTTTTTGGAATAGTCTGGGAAGGATAGGTGTTAGCTCTTCATTAAATGTTTTGTGAAATTCTTTGAAACCATCTGTTCTAGAGTTTTTGCGTACCAGGAATTTTTTTTATTACTGCTTCAATTTCACCAGCTATTATCAGTCTGGTCCTTCTTTCTGCATCTTCTTGATTTAATTTTGGAAGATTGTATTTTTCTAGAAATTTGTCCATTTCACCATTTCATTAGGTTTTCAAATTTCGTGGCATATAGTTGTTTGTACTAATTTCTTACAATCCTTTGTATTTCTGTGATATCAGTTATAATCTCTCCTCTTCCACTTCTGATTTTATTTTGGGGGGTTCTTTTATTTCCTTGATGAGTTAAAGGCTTGTAGATATATTTTATCTTATCAAAGAACCAGCTCCTGGATTTATTGATCCTTTGAGTTCTTCTTTTAGTCTCTATGTAATTTAATTCTGCTCTGATATTATTTTCTTCTTTCTACTAGCTCTGGGCTTTGTTTGTTGTTGTTCCTGCAGTTCTAGTAGATATAGGGTTAGGTTGCTTATTTGAAATGTTTCTATCTTTTTTAGGTAGGTCTGTGTTGCTATGAACTTTGCTTTCAGGTCTGCCTTCGCTGTGTCCCATAGGTTTTGGGTTGTTGTGAGTTCCTTTTCATTTGTTTCCAGAAACTTTTGATTTCTTCCTTTATCTCATTATTAAACCATTCATTGTTGAATAGCGTGCTTTTCAGCTTCCATGAGTCTGAATGTTTTTGTGTTTTTTTCCTTGAGGCTTGTTTCTAGTTTCAAGCCCTTGCGGTGTGAGAAAATGCTTGACATGATTTCAGTTTTCTTGAATTTGTGAGACTTGTTTTGTGTCCTAGCACATGGTCTGTCTTTGAAAATATTCCATGTGCATTTGAAAAGAATGTGTATTTTACTTCTTTGGGATGAAAGCTTCTATATGTTTGTATCAGTTAAGTCCATTTGATCTAATGCATTGTTCAGTTCCACAGTATCCTCGTTGGTGTTGTGGTGAAAGATCTATGGACTGTCGACAGTGGGCTGTTAAAATCCTCTTCTATGATTGTGTTGCTGTCTGTATCTTTCTTGATGTCCTCCAAGAATTTCTTTATATATTTGAGTGCTCCAGTGTCGGCTGCATATATGTTTACAATATGTATGTCTTCTTGATGGACTCTTTCCTTAAGTATTGTGAAGTTTTCTTCTGTGTCTCTTTTTATAGCCTTTGTTTTGATGTCTATTTTGTGTGATACAAGTATTGCTACCCTGGATTTTCTTTTCCTGTCCGTTTGCTTGGAATATTTTTTGCAGCCCTTCACTTTCAGTCTGTGTAGGTATTTGTTGTGAGGTGGGTCTCTTGTAGGCAACATAAATGTGGGTCATGTTTTCTTTTCCGTTCAGCTACCCTATGTCTTTTGATTGGATCATTAAAACATTTACATTAAAGGTTATTATTGATAGGTACTTGTTCACTGCCATTTTACCGCCTTTTGTACCTGTGTTGTTCTCTCTCTCACACTCTTTATCCTCTTCTTCTTATAGCAGTCCCTTTAGTATATCTTGCAGAGCTGGTTTGGTGGAGGTTATTCTTTAAGCCTTGTTTTTTCTGGGAAGCTCCTTATTTCACCTTCCATTTTAATTGAGAGCCTTGCTGGATAGAGTAGTCTTGGTTGCAGGCATTTGTTTTTCATTACTTGGAATATTTCTTGCCAGTCCCTCTGGCTTGGAGCGTTTCCATTGAGAAATCAGCTGGTAGTCTTATCGGGGCTCCCTTGTATGTTACTCCCTGTTTCTCCCTTGCTACCTATAAGATTCTCTCTTTGTCTTGGAATTTTGCCATTTTAATTATGATGTGCCTTGGAGTGGGCCTCTTTGGGTTCCTCTTGATTGGGACCATCTGCGCTTCCTGGATTTGTGTGACTTTCTCATCAAATTAGGGACATTTTCCATCATTACTTTTTCAAACTGGTTTTCTCTCTCATGTTCTTCTTGTCCTTCTGGTATCCCTATTATATGAATATTATTATATTCCGTATTGTCCTCAGTTCCCTTAACTCCTCTTCATTCTTTTCGAGTCTTTTTTTTTTTTCTTTCCTTGTTCTTTCTGAGAGTTTTTTTTCCATCTTGTCCTCCACCTCACTGTTTCAAACCTCTGCTTCATTTAGCCTGCTTTTGATTCCTTCTGCTGTGTTCTTCAACTCAGAAATTGTATTCTTCATTTCCTCTTCACTCTTTTTGATAGTTTCTGTGTCCTTTTTGATGCTGATATAGTTTGCAGTAAGTTCCTTGTAGCTTCCCTGTAGCTTTTGGTAATTCTCACTGTGCTCATTGAGCTTCCTTATAACCATTGTTTTGAACTCAGTATATGATAGTTTATTTGCCTTTATTTCATTTAGCCCTTTACTGAGGATTTCTCCTTTCCATTTGATTGGTGGATGTTTCTTTGTCTGTCCATTGTTTGTTAGACTTCTCGTTTGCTTCTACCTCTTAAAGAGATGTGTTCTGACACCCTCACTTTGTGGTGTGGACTTCTTTGGTAGGAAACCTGTGAGATTCAGTGGTGCCATCTCACTGATCTCCTGAACTTGGTGCTCTTGGAATGCCTTTATGCTGTTTATTTGGGTCTCTGGCTGTAATTGGTTCTATTGGGTGCTTCCCTCCAGCTGGTAGACTGAGAGTCACTGCCCACCACATAGTATGTGCTGATATGCTGGTGCTGCCAGAACAAAACAGCTCAGTTCAGGAAACAAACCCACAGCCACAAAAATAACTCCCTTCCACAATCCCACTATCAACAGCAAATGATCCAGTATTATTAAGGGTGCAAGGAGATTAAGAGTATTATAAGAAAGGAGAGCGAATATGAGATGAACTACTTAATGAAAAATGATTTGGGGAGGGTAGAGGGAGGGGCACCAGTAAGAGTTGGGAATCAGAGCAATGCAAATAGAGAGAGTAAAATTTACATCATGAATATAAAAGAGAATGGAGAAGCCGAATATGCTCAAACTTGATGGAAGAGAGTTGAATGTTAAAAAGCTATACAGGAAAGAAAATATCACTAATCATGTAGAAGACCACAGTGGATTTCATCTCGGTAGTCTGTCATATTTACCATTGTTTTTTCTTTCTGGATCCACCTCTGGTGATGTCAGATGTTGACCCGGTCTGACCTTAGGCAGCCTGTTCTGAGACTGCCAGGGATCTACTGTCAGTGGTTGTTTCCTTCAGTTTTAAATCTAGTCACTCACCAGTCACTCTTAATCCCCATAGCGTGGGTCAGAATCCCTCTTGGGGTTGGGGCTATTATTTCCCCTTAGGCTACAGCCACTTGGAGGGATTGGTCTGTGTGAGCACATGGCTGCTGCCATGTGGGGGATGACTCAGCACTGGGTTCCTTGAGGCTACTCTCTCAGCTTTCTCCCCAAAGCTTCTGTCCCTAGTCTCTTCTCAGGCATCTCTATCCCACTCTGCTCCCGCCTTTGATACTGCCCAGGGTAAGTGGCTGCAAATGATAATTTGTGCGTTGGCTCTTTAAATGGCTCTTTGCATCTCCAGTCGTCCATCTCTGGCAGAGAGCAACCTTGATGCTTTTCGCCCCTGGTTGTTATCTGTGTGCTTTTGAGGCTCTGGTGCTCTATGCTGGGGATCCCAGCTTAGGGTTTACACCCCAGATTTCTCAGGTGGATCCAACCAGTTGCTTAATTATTCCTCTGGCACTACTGCCTGTGGGTGCCCAGCCAGCCCTTTTGAGTCTCCACCGCACTCTTTACCAAACAGGTTGCGCTAAAGCTGAGGCTTCTCTCTTGCTATTGTTCACTTGTTTGTTCTGGGTGATTTCTCCACAATTTAGTTGTAATTCCAGATTGCTCCTAGGAGGAGGTTAGCGAGACTTCTATTCACTCTTCTGTCATCTTGCCGCTGCTGAGTTCGGTAGTTCTTACTCTTACATTTAGGTCTCTGATGCATTTTCTTAGTTAATTTCTGTGCATGGTATGAGGTAAGGGTCAAATTTTATTCTTTTGCATTTGGCTATCCAGTTGTCCTGTTCGTTGAAAACAGTATTCTCTTTCCAATTAAAACATCTTGGCTTTCTTGTCTACAAAGGATTTATTTGTACTGTACCCATTTCTCCAATTCTAAGCCTTTGTTCCTGCTGCCTTTTATTCCTTGCATGCCTCCCCATCCTCTGCTCTCTTTTGTTATGCTAATTTTCTTTAAAGTTTGATAGGAGCCTCACCTTCTTGTGTGTCTACCCTGATCAACACATACATATACCTTCCATCCAACACACATAACTCCTCCACATCTAGCATAGGAACCCCTTAGGCAATGATTCACTTAATAACTGTGCATTGAGTTTTTAATAGGCATTCTGAAGTCTAACAGTAAATAAAATAAGACCTGTCATCCACCACCCCCCTGACCCCAGAAGTATGCTGTTAGTGGGAAAATAGACAATAATAATAAAGTGTGGTAAGTTTATAGTAGGGATAAGCACAGGATGCTGTAAGAATGCAGACAACAGAATTTCACTTAGTCTTCAGGGTTTCCTCATAGGAGGTGAGATCTGAACCAAAACCTAAAAAGTCCAGTAGGAGATTTGGGAAGAAGGAACATTTACAAAGAGAGGCCCAAGTATTTTAGCATTGCTGGACCAGAACCTCCAAGGATGTTAAAGATGCAGCTTGGAGAGATTACTAGTGGGGCCAGGCCATAAAGTGCCTTTTACAGGCAGAGAAGGAGTCTAGCCATAACCCTGGCAGGTATGGAGAAACCACAGAAGAAGGGAAACATGTACAGAACAAGTTTGAGTAAGAAGCTTAAATCTCTTAAGCCATTATAAAATGAATTAAGATATAAAGGTTTCTTTATGCTTTATTCTACTCTAATTGTCAAAACAAAGACAAAACCTGCACCTGTTAAAAAACAACTTTATAGAATTACAGACAAATGCCGATGAACAAATTCTTGATAATTAGCAATTTCTTGTGTTATGTCATTTTGTAGAATTACGGACTTTGTGCAGATTAAAGAATTGTCTGTAATGAGCTACTACTTTTGTTATGTCTTTCTGTAGATTATTGGCAATTATGTTATCAGATTTAAAAGATTTAAACCTCTGAACTGTATATTACTACTTTTTTCTCCAAGTGCCTCTGAGATTGAAAATTTAATTAAACTGTGGTAATTGGGCTTTTTAGTGGTATTAGCAGCAGTGTATTGTTGTTAAAGAAAATGTAGGGTACTTGTACATACGCAGATTTTCAGCTATATTTAGCAATTTACTACTGTCTACTAAAATTTTACTAAGGAGAAAAAGATAGGTTACAACAGATCTATACTGGCTGACATACAGCCCTGGAACAAGTTTTATAGTTTCAAATAATTGTAGCCTAAAGTATACCTTCAGCTTCGCACTCACTACCAGCATTGTAATTTTCAGTTTACTGTGTCCCTCCCTCTGTCTGCCTGCCCTCCCCTCTCCTTATTAGATGCATAACTCTGGAGTACTTTTTTCATGTTTTGTTTTAACTAATATTCCTAGGGCCTAGCACATAGTAGGTGGCTACATATAGATGTGATTCATGAATGAATTATCCATACAATATCACAAATTTTCATTTGAAGCTCCATTTTATTCTTAAACATAAAGTGTTTGGTATCTGTAAAATTTAAAAACAAATGATCTTCAGGTTTAGAAGTTAATTTAACTGTTTTTTTTTACAGGCATTCGTAAAGGATGTTCATGAAGATTCAATAACAGTTGCGTTTGAAAACAAGTAAGTGTCTTGGTATAATTTTAGGTTCAGGTTCTTTTATATTTTACGCTAATTATTCTTTTTACTCCTCATTAAAAAATTTAAGCCTAGTTTGAGTGTTTTCCAGGAATGGATCTTCATGTTACTAACCAGGAAGTTCCTGAACAATTCCACATTAAACCAATGGAAAAACTGTTCCAAGAGACCTCAGAGATCCCGTTTGTATAATTTTGATCCTTACATCTCAGTTTCCTTGAATGTGAAGGAAGAAACCAGATCCTTCTGTATGAGTAACTGAGAGTTCGTATAGGAATATTTGTAATTGTTAAAAGATTAAAATGAATGGATTCATGGGTGTTAGAAAATTGATGTGTGTTTTGTAACATTAAATCTAAAATCAGTGGTATTAGTTTTCTATTATGTTTTTTAACTTTATTTTTATTGTTGACAGTATTACAGATGTCCCCATTTCCCCCCCTTTGCCCACCTTCGCCCCCCTTCCCTCAGGCGATCACTTAGTATATTTTATTGGAAATAATCATATTTACCCATTAACTTATTTTTATCTGTTTTTTATATTTATAATCAATAGTAGTGGTAACTGAAATTTTTTGCTTTCTTCTGCTAGATGCATAAATAAACATACTTATAGGCCCAGGAACATTAGCTATATGAAAGCATCAATAATAAAGATGTTAACATTTTATTGGGGGAGACAACTCTCTTGACTAAAATTTTTTTTTAAATATAGTCCACATTCTGTACCAGTTTCAGATGTACAGCAAAGTGGCCAGAAAAGCATGCACTTTACAGAGTAGTCCCTCCAGTGTCCCAAGGGCCCACTTGGCTGTACACAGTCATGACACTGCGTTCCCTATGCTGCGTCCACATCTCTGTGACTGTTCTGTAGCTACCGATTTATACTGCTTATTCCCTCCACTCTTTTCATGCAGTCCCCCTACCCCCTCCCTTATGACACCTGTCATTCTGTTCTCTGTATCTATGTTGACTAAAATTTTTGATTGCTAATAAAGGCTGTTTTCAGAGTAGCCGTTCAAGGTTGTAAAGTATAATAAACTCCTTAGCCAAAGTGTAGATGTGGCCATAATCTTACTGAATCTTCATTTTACTGAACTCTGAAGAATGCTCAACAATTATAGTATTTTGGCTTTTATGTACCAAGAGAATTAATAGTATAACAAAAGCAAATTAAAAATTTATAGAGAGAAGAAATAGATTAGTGATTGCTTAGAAATGGGGGAATAGGGAGACACAGCTGAAGAGTATAGTGTTTCTTTTTTGAGGTAATGAGTATGTTCTAAAATTGACTGGTAACGGTTGCACATACCTTTTAATATACTTAAAACCATTAAATTTTACATACACTTAAGTGGATAGATTATATGGTATGTGAATATGTCAGTTAATCTGTTAAAATATAGTATCTGGAGCCCTGGCTGGTGTGGCTTTGTGGATTGAGGGCTGTCCTGTGAACCAAAGGGTCGCCTGTTTGATTCCCAGTCAGGGCACATGCCTGGCTTGCGGGCACGCCAGCGGCGGGCACGTGAGATGTTTCTCTCCCTCCCTCTCTGCCTTCCCCTCTCTAAAAAATAAATAAATAAAATCTTTAAAAAATGTAAAAATAATAGTGTCTGGCCCAGACATACTGTAATTAGATTGTTTGCAGATTCTTTTACCTACCAGCAGGACAAAGTCGTGTCCTCTGATGCATGAAATACATTTAGGGGGATAGAGATAAAAATGACTTAGTGTATCTGACCCTACTCTTAGCTCTAGACTAATAGTTTCAGTCCAAATTACAGAACACCTCTCTCTGAATACATAGAGCCTGCAGTTCCAAATCTGCCTCTTTGTTGTTTCTGGTATCCGTGGTTATACTCCAGACAACAACATCACACCTCTTACGGAGGAATCTTTGGTAACTTGGAGAGTAATTTTTTTTCTTTACTCTGTAATTATACTCTTTACTGCTTGCTCCCATCACTGGGTAAACAGTTTCCCCTAAAAGGAGAGTTATCTTTATTTGCCACTTAGTTTTTCCTGTAGTCCCTAATCTAGGGTATTAACACTAAGCAGTCATTTTCTCTTCATTTAAGAGTATATCTAGTTCACATACTGATTTATCACATCAGTTCTCTTTTATTTTCAATCAGATTTCTACTATAAACTTAAAATTATTATGTCTTTGGACCTCCCTCCTACTTCTCTCGTATACCATAGCTGTATAAAAGTTTCTCTTCAAACTATCTGTCATGTCAGGAATTTGAAATAAACTCTTCTTCCTTGAGTTCATGAAATATGTTTGAGAGTCAACACTGGGCTTAAGCATATCACCAGGATTTGATAGGTCCCTACCAAAGTCGTCTTTTTGCCCTTCTTCGTTTTCTTTTTGTTTTTCTGTTTAAAAAACCCTAATATTTTATAAAACTTTGGACTATATTTACCCTTTCTTTTAATTAAAACCTCCTATTACAATAATAACAAATTGTTTTAGATGCTTTGTTTTTACCTTCCCTATTTCACATTTTTTTATTGATTGACTTTTTAGAGTGGGGAAGAGAGAGAGAAAGAAACATCGATTTTTTTTCCCACTTACTTATGCATTCATTTGTTGATTCTCGCCCTGACCAGGGTTCAAACGTGCAACCTTGACATATAGGGATCATGTTCTATCAACTGAGCTACCTGGCCAGGGCCTTCACGTTTTTTGAATAAAGAATTGGAATTTTTATCTTTGTACATGTAAGACTTAAAATAATTTTTCCTTATTTGAACTAAGAATATAATATTGTATATTATTACTTGCTTTACCAATCAAATTTATCAATGAATTTGTAACATGTTAAAAGGCGAAAGATTTGTTCTGAAGAGAAGCCAGAGTATGTAACATGTTAAAAGTCACTATTTTTTCAGCAAGTTTAAAAAGGCTTTTCTGAAGTAAAGGCAATTTTTTTGTTGTTGTTTTGTAGTTTTCAAGTGTGTATAATTCAGGGAAAGAGTTCAGTCTAATATAGGCCCTAATCAGATTTCCACAAATTCTGACTTACTTACCTACCTTATATAATAGCTCTTCTTTTTTAAAAAACATGCACTTTTCTCTATAGGATTTTACTAAGAAAGCTCTTTAGTTAAAAACAAACAAAATAAAAATGGAAATGACTGCTATAGCTGTTGAATCCTCCAGTGTTTTTGCAAGTTTGTCTTTCAGTGTTTCATATCATTGTGGATATAATAGAATAATTGGGGGTTATTCAAAATTATTTCATGTCATTTTAAATTAAAGACATAGTCAACTTACCAAACTCCTATAGGCTGTCTCCACTGGGTTTCGGTGGTTTAGAAGACCCCACCAAGGCCAGTGCATGCTGGTAGGTCATACTGATCAGCAGCCAGCTATCCGTGGCAAGAATTGACCACCTCGTGGGATCTAAAATTTAAATGGGGAAAAGTGAGTTCTGAATTGCTAATATGCTGACTGCCCCGTTTTGCTTGGGAATTAGGGGGCATTTAGTACCAGTTTTTGTGATAATTGGAATGTGGTTAAAATTCCTTTGCAAGTAGAAGTCTGGTGGTGATATTACTAACACTTACTGATACTAACATATTTAATTTAAGCATCAAAGGACATTTAGAACTCTTAGAGGTTGAAATTATTGAAAAAAAAAAGGCTCATTTGGGAAATTATAATGTTGATCTCTTATGTTTAGAGAAATATTCCAACTAGAAAACTACAAGGCTGTTGTGCTGCATGCAGACTTTGTTGAAATGTCTCTATGTTGCCCTTAGGCCCCACTTCCCAAAATACTGACAGTTTTAAAGCATCTGCTTCTTTAAATTAGATTACCAGAGGGTCATACCTAACCAAAGTTGGTAGTATCATGGTCATTGTTTCCATTAAACCGAAAAGCTGGTTAAATAATTGTGTGTTTGTTTGTTGCAGCTGGCAGCCAGAGAGGCAGATTCCATTCCATGATGTGAGATTCCCACCACCTGTAGGTTATAATAAAGATATAAATGAAAGTGATGAAGTTGAGGTAAGTTTCTCATGTCATCAAGTTATTAAACACTGAAGGAGTGGGAGCATTTAAACTGCCTGTACCTTTACACCTTATCTTTAAAACTACCCTGAGAATGTTAGCTGTGATGGATATGAGCCTTTGACTGAGCTGTCTTAATAATGATTTGAAATAATGCACGATGCTTAAATGTGGCTGCCTGAGCGGCAGTCTGGGCATGTCTTGGAAAGTTACCACTCGTTTCCTTTGCCCACTAGTACTTCTTTTCTGACTTTCCTCAACCTCTGAATCTTTGGATTAGGAAAATTAGTTTTACAAAGGAAAAAAAAATCATGACTTTATAATAGAGCTTCATCATGGGATTTATTTAAGTAGTAGTAAATCCTCCTGGTATATTTTTTAAAAGGCATCTATGAGTTTTAGTGTGTACACGTACAATTAAAACATCTTTTCACAGGGTATGCTGTGAACTAACAGCTCATGTGCCATTTATGTGTTTGACTGAACAGTGCTGTGGAGATATAACATAATTAACAAACATTGTGTTAGTGCATTCTCTAGTTAATGAAAATTTGGGGTTGGGTGGACTTAAGGCACTTGGGTCCAGTTTTTATTGTAATTGGTCTCTGTAGTTTCCTCTCTTTCCTCCCGTTTCACACAGTCTGTTTCAAGCTGCTGCTTTCTTCACAATGCCTTGTTAGTAGTTGCAACTTTATGAATATTTGTGGTATTAAGGAAGCAGCTAAGTAGACATTTGTACAGGTAAGGTTAAATGTACTAGGTATTTGAATTCTTATTTTCTGTGCTAGGTACAGACGATGCAGTGAAACAGAAGAGTCCCTGCCTTTGATGAGGTCACATTCTAATGAGGATTGCTAACATGGCAGGTGTAAGTCCTAGGAAGAAGAATAAGTAAGAGGATAGAAGGTGATATAGGGGCAGGAGTGCTATTTTGGAGAGTGCTCAGACAAGTTCTCTGGATATTCAGGTCTCTGTTCTTTTCTCTAAAATTTGAAATCAGAAATAGATTAAAGTACTATTTATTTACCAAAAATGTACTCAGTACCTACTAGGTGTAAGGAACTGGGCTGTTTTGTGAGGGATCCCAGTAGGGAACTAAACACTATTTATTCTTGAGGACCTTGAGATACTCATTTTCCTTAGGAGGCTACAAACTCCCTGAAGGCAAGAATCAGGACTTTTGGTCTGTCTATATTAAGATTGTTCATAATAGTGTTTGGTGGATAAAGGGGACTTTTTCTCAATTGTATCACATGACAAGCAGTGACCAGTGAGTCACTGTTGCTAGGTTGACCCCACAATATTGCCTAACATAACAGGTTATTGCTCTGGCTAGAGCAGAGTTGAAAGGAAATGATGGTGGCAAGAGGGAAAGGCAGGTTAAATTAAGTTGTGTTTTGTCACTGTATGATATATCCATTAATTTTAAGTTATAAAAGAGGTAAGATGCCAGGTCTTTTTGTCTGTATATATCAGAAATTCTCATAATATTAATGGATGGAGGGGCTCCCCCCCCCCAACTTAGTCACAGACAGGTGGGGACCAATGAGACACTGTTGCCAGAATGACCTCTTTGTTTTATATAACAATTACCAGATTATTTCTCTGGCTAGAGCAGAGTTAAGAAGTTGTGGGGGAAAGAGGGAAAGGTAGGTTGGGTTAAGTTGTATTTAGTCATGTGTAACTATCAACTTCAGTTGTAAAAGGAAAATAAATAAGAGTCGGGGCTTTGAGTTGCTTGTTAGCCTTAGGCTGTCTGTACTCTCTGTTTGCTCCTCCACACCCCCCTTGTCCTCCCTGCTTCTTTCTGCTTCTGAGTATTACTGTTTCTCTATGTATACTATATTATCTTTTTCTTATTAACTTTGATTTGCTAGTGTTTTCACAAAAGGTTCCGTGCTGCACATCGTAAATGAACTTTGAAGTGGTCACGAGAGAGAGTGGTTAGAAGAACTGATGCACAGTGTGTGAGAGCAGGAAGGTGGTACCCAGAGGATTGCCAACATGGACTTGTCCATTTTAGTGGAGAGGGTACAAGAGACCAGCGAGTGACCAAGGATCTGTTCATTTAGTCCCTAGGAGATGTGAATGCCAGGACGGTAGTTTTAGTGGGCTGGGAGTAGTCTGCAGCCTCACCCATTCAGTGACCATGCCGCCAGGTGTAGGCCCGGATCAGTGACTTCCAGTTATTTGCTTACTAGAATAAAAAAAAAAAAAGTTTGTACATTTTTAGATATTTTTTTAAACTTTCAAAGTACCGAAGGAAAGTATGACCAGGTTTATGAATAGTCAGCTTATTGCTGAATTAAAACAGAGAAATAGAAAAAAGCTCTTTTTACAGGGCTCTCTCAGGTAATCAGGAAGTTTCCGATTATATATCTCTGTCTAGCTGTAGGGGTACCATCTAGTTTAAGGATACAGCATATGGGTTTGAAAGACACCTAAGGTCATTTTAAAAAATTTTCCTCAATGTCTGATCTATAAATTTCTGAATGATGTTAATCATGAAATATTCTGTTGTAATCTTTGTGTAGGTTTATTCCAGAGCAAATGAAAAAGAGCCTTGCTGTTGGTGGTTAGCTAAAGTGAGGATGATAAAGGGTGAGGTAGGAAAATGCATATTTAACATTTTTTCCTATACTATATCTCTTTTCTAAACTCAGGTACAACAATTCAGCCTGGATTTGTATTTTAAAGAAATAAATAACTTGAGTCATTTTATTAAACTGTTTTCTCTACATATTTAGTATGTTTCATGTCTTTCAGTTAGTTGATCAAATACAGTTTTTATACTTTCTAGAGAATTAAAAAATTGCTGAATAGGTATAGATTATTGCTCTTACTTTAAACGCTATGACCAGGAATGAATTTTATTTATTTCTGTCAGTTTTACGTGATTGAATATGCAGCATGTGACGCTACGTACAATGAAATTGTCACAATTGAACGTCTACGATCAGTTAATCCCAACAAACCTGCCACAAAAGATACTTTTCATAAAATCAAATTGGACGTGCCTGAAGACTTACGGCAAATGTAAGTTGATGTGCAAGAAATGCTGAGAATTTACAGGTGATAGGCAATTAGTTTATAATAATCAACATTTTAAAATAAGAAAAAATCAATTTTTTTAAATATATGTATTGGTTATGCTATTACAGTTGTCCCATTCCCCCCCCCATCACTCCACTCCATCCTGCCCATCCCCTCCTTCCCACATTCCCCCCCCTATAGTTCATGCCCATGGGTCATACTTATTAAGTTCTTTGGCTTCTACATTTCCTACACTATTCTTACCCTCTCCCTGTCTATTTTCCACCTATCATCTATGCTACTTATTCTCTGTACCTTTACCCCCCTCCCCCCCTCCCACTCCCCTATTGACAACCCTCCATGTGATCTCCATCTCTATGGTTCTGTTCCTGTTCTAGTTGTTTGCCTAGTTTGCTCTTGTTTTTGTTTTAGGTGTGGTCGTTAATAACTGTGAGTTTGCTGTCATTTTTACTGTTCCTATTTTTGATCTTCTCTTTCTTAGGTAACTCCCTTTCACATTTCATATAATAAGGGCTTGGTGATGATGAACTTCTTTCACTTGACCTTATCTGAGAAGCACTTTATCTGCCCTTCCATTCTAAATGATAGCTTTGCTGGATACAGTAATCTTGGATGTAGGTCCTTGCCTTTCATGACTTGGAATACTTCTTGCCTGCCCCTTCTTGCCTGTAAGGTCTCTTTTGAGAAATCAGCTGACAGTCTTATGGGAAGTCCTTTGTAGGTAACTGTCTCCTTTTCTCTTGCTGCTTCTAAGATTCTCTCCTTCTCTTTAATCATGGCTAATGTAATTACGATGTGCCTTGGTGTGTTCCTCCTTGGGTCCAGCTTCTTTGGGACTCTCTGAGCTTCCTGGACTTCCTGGAAGTCTACTTCCTTTGCCAGATTAGGGAAGTTCTCCTTCATTATTTGTTCAAATAAGTTTTCAATTTTTTGTTCTTCCTCTTCTCCTTCTGGCACCCCTATGATTCGGATGTTGGAACATTTCAAGATGTCCTGGAGGTTCCTATGCCTCTCCTCATTTTTCCCAATTCTTGTTTCTTCATTCTTTTCTGGTTGGATGTTTCTTCCTTCTGGTCCACACCGTTGATTTCAGTCCCAGTTTCCTTTGCCTCACTATTGGTTCAGTGTACATTTTCCTTTGTTTCTCTTAGCATTGGCTTCAGTTTTTCATCT
The DNA here is from genome assembly GCF_022682495.2 of Desmodus rotundus. Taxonomy (NCBI): domain Eukaryota; kingdom Metazoa; phylum Chordata; class Mammalia; order Chiroptera; family Phyllostomidae; genus Desmodus; species Desmodus rotundus. The sequence continues at coordinate 55,217,140 of NC_071400.1, forward strand.
TCTTTTCAAAGAAATTCAACCAATTCTGTGAGCGTCTTGATAACCAGTGTTTTGAACTGTGCATCCGATAGGTTGGCTGTCTCCTCCTTGCTTAGTTGTATTTTTTCTGGAGCTTTGAAGTGTTCTGTCATTTGGGCCTTTTTTTTTTTTGTCTTGGCGCATGTGTTACTTAAAGGGGCGGAGACTTAGGTGTTCATTGGGGCGGGGTAATGCTGGTCGCTGGGCTGTGACGCTGTACATGGGCCCCCCCCCCCCAAGAGAGAGCAATGGCACCCGCTTCACTCTCCACCGGATTTCAGTCTTTCACTCCGCTACCCACAATCAAACTGGGCCCCTCTGGTGCTGGTTCCCGAGTGGGTGGGCTTGTGCACGCCCTAGGCCCCTGTGGGTCTCTCCAACGACCTCTCCTATGACATTGGGAGTCTCTCCTGCTGCCGCCCCAACCCCCACGGGCGTTTTCAGTCAGAGGTCTGAGCCTTCATTTCCCCCCACTGGAGCCCTGGGCTGTGTGGTCTGCTTTGCTCCCCGCCGTTCGTCCCGGTTTATCTGTGTGCGAATGTGGGGCCGCGGCGTCTGCTAGTGGTCAGACTGCCTGCCCCGTTCGTCCCACACTCAGCCAGTCTTGGTCCCGCCACGGCAACGGGAGGCTGCCCGTCTCCGCCCCTCCTACCGGTCTGGATGAAGGTTTATTTTTTATTTCCTTGGTGTCAGACTTCCGTGCCATTCGATTTTCTGTCAGTTGTGGTTGTGCGAGGAGGCGCAGTGTGTCTACCTACGCCGCCATCTTGGTTCCAGAGCAAAAATCAATTTTTAAATTTAGTGAAAATGGTTTGCAAAAAGTGGTGAAAAAAATATTTAGTTTTTTTTGCAGTTATATAGCTAAGCCAGTATTGTACTTGTTTAAACCTACTTGTATAGATACCTGGCTAATGTACATTTGTTTTTTAAATAAACTAACTTGTTCACAGGCTTTTAAGATTTTGAACTGATTAATACAGATTTTGTTATAAGTTACAAATCAAATTCTAGACAATGAAGAATACTCCAGGTTAGTTCCCTTTTAGCTGATATTTTCAGATAAATATATAATAACTAGAGCTAATGAAGCTTCAAAAGGTCATCTCTGTCTTTTTTTTTTTTTTTTTTTTTACAGGGACATGTTTTGGGGCTGTGTGTCAGCAGGGAGACCTGCATGTGGTGTGCATGGCTGTGAGAGGTGGGGTCAGTGCTGGCACGTGTGTGTGGCAGGGCTGAGGACTCTTTCTTTGTTCCTTCCTGTCCTCACTGAAGGCTCAGTGGGATGAACAGGGAAGGTCCCAGGCCAGCAGCTGCAGGCATGGGGCGATGGACAAAGGCAGGCAGAGATACGGGTGTGTCTCTTCCTCCCCCATCAACTTCCCACCTCTGGGCCCTCTGAATAGGAGATGGTCACAATCCCTAGTTGAAGGGAATGGAGGAGTGTGTGTGTGTGTGTGTGTGTGTGTGTCTTTGTTTGGCATCCTCTTATTTTTACATTGTATTTTCTCCAATACCATTTAGTCCCCTTATACCCCCCTCCCCCACTGCATCAACACACTGTTGTCCATGTCCATGAGTCCTTTTTCCCAAAGATCATCTCTATCTTGATCTGGAGTAAGGCTTAAAGACTTTTTAGTTAAGAGATTTTTAAAGATTGTATACAAAGGATATAGTAAGTTTGATTTGGGCATGCTCTACTTTAATGTACAGTTCAAAATGCATAGGAATCTTGCATTTTGATTATAGAGATTTCATAGGCATGTACATTTTTGTGCCTTCTGATTCATCTACATTTCCTTCTCTTAAATTGGTCAGCAGTTTTTCTTTACAAAAGGAACAAGAAAACAAAATTGGGTCCCCTGTAGCTATCCCCAACAGTTTTCAACAGTTAACTCAAGAATATTAGTTACTTATATTTAATTGAAATGAGGAAGTCTGCAAAGGAAGAATAGCTTCCCTAAATATGTCACTTCTGTTAATCTGAAACCATCCATAATCCCTTAAGAACATAACTTTTTTTTTCCTTTCTTTATAATCTCAAATGCTTGATTATTTCAGAGGTTCACAGCAAAGGAACTAAACCTTTAAATAGATACAGTATACCTTGCATAAATCATCAAATTTAATATGAATCCACAATTCTAAGTACAGATCTCTCTGCATATATTTATGCCAGTAGTTGGTAGTCATTCATCTTAATTTCATACTGGATATTTATTTTATTTTTAGGTGTGCCAAAGAATCAGCACATAAGGACTTTAAAAAGGCAGTTGGCGCGTTTTCTGTAACTTATGATCCAGAAAATTATCAGCTTGTCATTTTGGTGAGTGTTTTTGACTTATTTTGGTGTTCATCATTTGGGGCATTTGCTTTGATAATAATGGTGTTAATTTATATCTTTTAGTCTGTCAATGAAGTCACCTCAAAGCGAGCACACATGCTGATTGACATGCACTTTCGGAGTCTGCGTACTAAACTGTCTCTGATACTGAGAAATGAAGAAGCCAGTAAGCAGTTAGAGGTATGTGGCTTTCCCTAGTGCTGCTTGTAATGCTATCTAGAAATGGTAACTGTTCAGTTACAAAACTTGAATAAGGGCGGATTGTTCTTTATTTAGTGTTTGTTAGCAATTCCTTATATTTTATATTTAAAAAATTAAATCAGGCCAAACATAACCATAGTAAAGTTTTTGAGGATGAGGCTTTAAAATAAAGCAACATTTACGTATATAAAGGAACTTCTGGAACTCGCTTTTACTAGAAGTTCGTCAAAGCTGCTAATAAAATAAGACAATGCTTCTTCCATATTACATGTTATCATTAAACTATTAGAGTATTTAAATATCAAATCATATTCTTTTCATTATGTATGTTTATTTCTGTTTAAAAGGGTATAGATCTTCTTCATTCTGATTAGTTGTCAGTCTTTAAAACTCCTGTGTTCAGATTCCCGCCAGAAGCTATTTCTCTAAGTTATTATTTCATCTCTTAAAGTGCATTTTATCTACTTTTATTAATCTTTCAATAATTTTCATCACCATACATTTTTTTTAAAAAAAAAATAACTATCTAGTACTTCCATCCATTACCATAGAAACTAAGTAAAGAAAAGGAGTTCCAAACTACATTTTAAGAGAGAAAGTAGTCAAGGTTGTATTCTTGTAAAATCCTGTGAAACTTGCCACCTTCCTATTTGATGTGTGCTTTCTAAACTCTTAGCAGGAGAGGAGACATTTGAATCTTCTGTTGGTATATTTCCTTTTGCTACTTTACTTTCCTTATGGCCGTAGAGGTCTGTTGAATGGGTTTTTGCTCTCATTCTTTCTTAATGCCCTTGTGTTCACAAGCCAATGGTTTGTTTAGTAGTGATGATCTCGTAACTTTCAGTTCAAAACAACCTCCTTACTTTTCATTGTGAGTAAGATGGAAATATATGCCTCTTCTTAGACATCTAATTCTTAAATGAACTGTTATACCTTAGGCTTATCATGTATCAGTGCATTATCAATGAAAATAATAAACTAGGTGAATGAACCCAGACTAAAGAAACATTTCTTTAAAAATCCTACAAATATTTGATAAATTCTGTTAATCTAATTGACAAAAAAAGGTATTATACATTTTTTAAGTATATTTTATTGGTTATGCTATTACAGTTGTCCTGATTTTTTTTCTCCCCTTCATTCGCCTCAGACCATTATTCCCCGCCCCCTTCAATTCATGTACATGGGTTATATGCATAAATTATTTGGCTTCTCCATTGCCTATACTATTCTTAACCTCCCCCTGTCTATTTTATACCTACCAATGTTGCTGCTTATTCCCTGTACCTTTTCCCCCAATTTCCCCCCACGCTTCCTTCCCACTGATAACCCTCCATGTGATTTCCATTCCTGTGATTCTGCTTCTGTTCCAGTTGTTTGCTTAGTTTGTTTTTGGGTGGTTTTTTTTTTACGTTCAATTTTTGATAGCTGTGAGTTTGTTGTCATTTTACTGTTCATATTTTTGACCTTCTTTTTCTTAGATAAGTTCCTTTAACATTTCATATAATAAGGGCTTGATGATGATGAACTCCTTTAACTTGACCTTATCTGGGAAGCACTTTATCTGCTTTTCCATTCTAAAGGATAGCTTTGCTGGATAGAGTAATCTTGGTTGTAGGCCCTTGCCTTTCGTTACTTTGAATACTTCTTTCCAGCCCCTTCTTGCCTACAAAGTTTCTTTTGAGAAGTCAGCTTATAGTCTTATGGGCACTACTTTGTAGGTAACTGTCTCCTTTTGTCTTGCTGCTTTTAAGATTCTCTCCTCATCTTTAATCTTATGTAATGTAATTATGATGTGCCTTGGTGTGTTCCTCTTTGTGTCCAACTTCTTTGGGACTCTCAGCTTCCCGGACTTCCTGGAAGTCTATTTCCTTCACCAGATTAGGGAAGTTCTCCTTCATTATTTTTTCAAATAAGTTTTTGATTTCTTGCTCTTCTTATTCTCCTTCTGGCACCCCAATGATTCAGATGTTGGAATGTTTAAAGTTGTCCCCGGGGTTCCTAAGCCTGTCCTCTTTTTTTTTTTTTTTAATTCTTGCTTCTTCATTCTGTTCTGCTTGAATGTTTATTTCTTCCTTCTGTTCCAAATCCTTGATTTGAGTCCTGGTGTCCTTCCTTTCACTGTTGGTTCCCTGTGTATTTTCTTCTTTATTTCACTTTCCACATCCTTCACTTTTTCCTCTATTTTGCATCTGCAGTCAATCATTTCTCTGAGCGTCCTTATTACCAGTGTTTTGAACTGTGCATCTGATAGGTTGGCTATCTCTTCATCATGTAGTTCTATTTTTGGAGTTTTAACTGTGCTTTCATTTGGGTGAAATTTCTTTCACTTAGCATACTGTTATGTTGTAAGGGGTGGAGCCATAGGTATTGGCCAGGGCGTGGCAACCCAAGTCACTGCATTGTGGCACTCTATGTGGGGGAAGGGTCTGAGAGGGAACAGTGCTGCTTGCTGGGATCTCAGCAGACTTTCAGTTACTTCCTCTGCTACCCACAAGCACATTGGGCCCTTGTGGTGCTCATTCCCAGGTGGGTGGGTTTGTGTACGTTCTACGACCCTGTGGATCTCTGCAACAAACTCTCCTAGGAGGCTGGAAATTTCTCCTGCTGTTGCAAACCCTGCAGGTTTTTACAGCCAGAGGTTTTGAGGTGTTCTTTTCCTGCGCTGGAACTCTGGGCTTCACGGTCTGTGTTGCTCCCCAGTTATTCCTCCCAGTTTATCCCCATGCAAATGTGGGCACGCTCAGTCCTCCAGCTGCCACTTTGCTGCACGTCTTCTCTGCCCTGGCTGCCCATCTCTGCCGCTCTTACCAGTCTGAATGAATATTTCTTCTTTAACTCCTTGGTTGTTGGACTTACATACAGTTCGATTTTTTCACAGTTTGAGTTTTTGTTTTTAAATTTGTTGTTATCCTTCTTTTGGTTGTGTGCGGAAGCAAAGTGTATCTACCTATGCCTCCATCTTGGACGGAAGTAGGATATTACACTTTTAAAATTCTTTACAGTAGTTATTTATACTCATTCAAATTATGTATGCTGAATGAGGAACTAGTATGCAGCCTGTCTTACTTCACTGTTAATATATTAAAGAGATATACACATTCAGATAAGAAATTTTCATTTTTCAACATTAGCCACTAATATATTTGGGTATCATTAATGGCATGTTAGGAATAAATATTAATTATAATAATACAATTTAAAGAGAATGATTATAAGTTATGGGTGTCAGTTTAACTTAGTTTATAGTCATCAGTGAATATTTGAAAGATTCCATCATACTTGTAGATCCAGATCGCAAGGTTTTACACACTCTTACCTCATTTTAGGTGGCAGGAACATATGTAAGATAAGTTGTAAATCTTTCACCTTCTCTAATTAATTTAATTTAATTACTGTACCCACATTTTTTTATTGTTGTTCAAGTACAGTTGTCTCCATTTTCCCCCCAAGGCTCTCCCCTGCCACACCGAGCCCCACCTCCCACCCTCAATCCTACTCCCCTTTGGTTTGTCCATGAGTCCTTTATACATGTTCCTTCATGCCCTTCCCCTTTTATCTCCTGTTACCCCCCTCCCCCCTCCTCTGGTTACTGTCAATTTGTTCTTTACTTCAATGTCTCTGGTTATATTTTTGCTTACTTCTTTGTTTTGTTGATTAGGTCCTACTTACAGGTGAGATCATATGGTATTTATTGATACATTTAAAAACTTCTTTTAGTATATATATTATTTTGTTTTATTTTAAGTATATTTTATTGATTATGTTATTACAGTTTTCCCAATTTTCCCCCTTTATCCTCCTCCACCCTGCACCTCTCAACCCTCCAGCATTCTTCCCCTTTAGTTCATGTTCACGGGTTGTACATACAAGTTCTTTGGCTTCTCTTTTTCCTATACTATTCTTAACCTCTCCCCATCTATTTTATGCCTACCAATTACGCTTCTTATTCAAATAAATTTTCAGTTTCTTGCTGCTGTTCTTCCTTCTCACATCCCTATAATTTGGATAGTGGAACCTTTAAAGTTGTCCTGGAGGTTCCTAAGTCTCTCTTCACTTTTTTGAATTCTTGTTTCTTCATTCTGTTCCAGTTGGATATTTATTTCTTCCTTTTGTTCCAAATTGTTGATTTGAGTCCTGATTTCCTTCTTGTCACTGTTGATTCCCTGAATATCTTGCTTTATTTCACTTTGGGTATCCTTCATTTATTCTTCCAGTTTTCGACCAAGCTCAGTCAGTCCTGTGGGTATCTTGATTACTAATGTTTTGAATTCCATATCAGATAAGTTGGCTGTCTCCTCATCATTTAGTTTTTATCTGGAGTTTTGCTCTGTTTTTTCATTTGGGCTATATTTCTTTGCCTTGGCACACCTGTTAAGTTGTAAGGGAGTGGAGCCTTAGGTATTCTCCAGGGCAGGGCAACCCTCTTTGATGTTTTGTGGTGTTGTCTATTGGAGAGGGTCAGAGAGGGAACAATCCAGTTCACTTACTGGGCTCTAGCCCCACTTTCCAACAAACTCTACTGTGAGACTGGAAGTTTCTTCTACCGTGGCAACCCCCGCTGTAGTCCACAGTCAGCCCTGAGTCTCAGTTTTGCATTCAGCCAGCCCCACCTTTGTGGTCTGCCACCTTGCCCCAGGTTCTCTCCGTCCGGCAGTCTGCCCGTCTCCCTCCTACCAGTTGGTTGACTGTTTCTTTAATTCCTTGGTTGTCAGAGTTCCATGCAGTTTGATTTTCTGGCACTTGTGGTTGTTTATTGTTTTTAGATTGGTTGTTATCCTCCTTTTGGTTCTGCAAGGAAGTGAAGGGTTTCTACCTACACCTCCATCTTAGCTGGAACTCTTAAAAACTTGGATATCAAACCATTTTCTGAGGTATAATTGACAAATATATTTTCCCATACAGTTGGTTCTCTTTTCATTTTAGTACTGTTTTCTTTAGACATGCAGAAACTTTTAATTTTGATGAAGTCCTGTTTGTTTATTCTTTCCTTTATGTCCCTTGCTCTAGAGGCATATTGGTGAAAATATTGCTGCGTGGGGTATCTGAGGTTTTCCTGCCTACGTTCTCCTCTAGGACTTTTATGGTGTCACAACTTATATTTATGTCTTTTATCCATCTTGAATGTATTTTGTGTATGGTGTAAGTTGGTGCTGGAGCTTCATTTTTTGCATGTAGCTATCCACCTCTCCCAACACCATCTGTTGAAGAGGCTATTTTTACTCCATTTCATGCTTCTGCCTCCTTTGTCAAATATTAATTGACCATGGAGACATGGGTTTATTTTGGGGCCCTCTCCTCTGTTCCATTCATCTGTTTCTGTTCTTATGCTAGAACCAGACTTGTTTTGATTACAGTGGCCTTGTAATATACTTTGATATTAGGTATTGTGATCCATCCTACTCAGTACTTCTTTCTCAAAATTGATGTGGCTGTTTGAGGTTGTTTATGCTTCCATATACTATTTTGAAATGTTCTATATCTGTGAAATATGTCATTGGTATTTCAATAAGGATTGTGGTGAATCTATAAATTGCTTCGGATAGTATGGATATTTTGATGATGTTAATTTTTCCAATCCATGAGCATGGTACATGCTTCCATTTGTTTGTATCTTCCTTAATTTCTTTCTTCAGTGTTGTGTGGTTTTCTGAGTACAGGCCTTTTACCACCTTGGTTAGGTTTATTCCTAGGTACTTTGTTTTTCTTGTTCGTGTAGCAAATGGGATTTTTTTCCCCTGATTTCTGTTTCTGATATTTTGCTATTGGTGTACAAAAATGGCTTTGTTTTCTAAATATTGACTTTGTATCCTACTGTTTTGCCAAAAACACTTACTAGGTCGAGTAGTTTTTTGGTGGAGTCTATAGGGTTTTCTATGTACACTATCATGTCATCTGTAATCAAAGACAGGTTTACTTCCTCCTTTCCAATTTGGATGCCTTTTATTTCTGTATCTTGTATGATCTCTGTGGCTAGGGCTTCCAATGCTATATGGAATATAAGTGGTATTGGTGGACATCTTGTTAAAGTCTTGTTCCTGACCTTAGTGGGAAAACTTTTAGTTTTTGCCCATTGAGTATGATGTTGGCTGTAGGTCTCACATATATGGCCCTTATTATGTTGAGGAATGCTCCCTCTACTCCCACTTTGCTGAGAGTCTTTATCACAAATAGGTGCTGTACCTTATCAAATGCTTTTTTTTTTGCCTCTGTTAATATGATCATGTGATTTTTGTCTTTACTTTTGTTTATGCTATGCATTAAATTTATTAATTTGGGGATACTGTACCATCCTTGCATGCCTGGGACAAATCCCAGTTGATCATGGTGTATGATCTTTTTAATGTATTGTGGGATGCAGTTTGCCAATACTTTGTTGAGGTTTTTTTGATCTATGTTCATCGTTGATGTTGGGCTGTAGTTTTCTTTCATTCTCCTGTCTTTATCTGTTTTTGGGATTAGGATGATGCTAGCCTCATGAAAAGAATTTGGAAGTCTTCCCTCTTCTCCGGTTTTTTGGAATAGTCTGGGAAGGATAGGGGTTAGCTATTAATTAAATGTTTTATAAAATTCTCCTGTGAAACTGACCAGTCCAGGACTTTTGTGTGCTGGAAGTGTTTTCATTACTGCTTCAGTTTCACCAGCTGGCATCGTTCCGTTCAAGTTTTCTGCTGCTTTTTTATTCAGTTTGCAAGATTATATGTTTCTAGATAATGGTTCATTTCAACCATGTTTTCAAATTTCTTGGCATACATTTCTTCATAGTAATTTCTTACAATCCTTTGTATTTCTGTGGTATCAGTTGTATTCTCTCCTTTTTCATTTCTCATTTTATTTATTTGGATCCTCTCTGTGGTTTTCTCGATCAGCCTGGTGAAAGCCTGGTTGGTTTTGTTTATTTTTTCAGACAACCAGCTTTAGGATTTGTTGATCCTTTGAATTGTTCTTTTAGTTCTATGTCATTTAATTGTGGTGTATCAATGATTATTTTCTTCCTTTTACTTGCTCTAGGCTTTGTTTATTTTTGTTCCTCCACTTCTTACAGTGGAGGAACACTGTAAGTGAAGGTGTAAGTGAAGGTAGGGTTAAGTTGTTTATTGGAAATGTTTCTGTCTTTTTATGTAGGCCTGTATCGCTATGAACTTCCCTCTCAGGACTGCCTTCACTGTGTCCCATAGATTTTGAAATGTTGTGAGTTCATTTTCATTTGTTTCTAGAAACTTTTTGATTTCTTCCTTAATCTCATTTTTGACCTATTCATTGTTTAATAGCATGCTATTCAATCTCCATGAGTTTTACTGTTTTTGAATTTTTTCCTTGAGGTTGGTTTCTAGTTGTAGCCCCTTGTGGTCAGAGAAAATGCTTGACATGATTTCAGTTTCCTTCAATTTGTTGATGCCTGTTTTGTGTCCTTATCATGTGGTCTACCTTTGAAAATGTTCCATGTACACTTGAAAAGAATGTGTATTTTGCTTCTCTGTGATGAAAGGTTCTGAATATATCAGTTAAGTCCATTTGGTCTAGGGCATTGTTCAGTGTCACAATATCTTTGTTGATACTGTGTTTGGAAGATCTGTCCACTGTTGATAGTGTGATGTGAAAATCTCTTAATGTAAGTGTGTTGCTTTCTGTATCTTTCTTGAAGTCTTCCAAGACTTTCCTTATATTTTTGGGTTCTCGTATGTTGGGTGCATACATGTTTATAATTTTTATGCCTTCTTGATGGATTCTTCCCTTGAATATTATTATGAAGTGTCCTTCTGTGTCTCTTTTTATGGCATTTGTTTTGAAGTCTGTTTTGTCTGATATAAGTATTGCTACCCCAGCTTTTTTTTTCCTGTGCATTTGCCTCAAATATTTTTTTCCAACCCTTCACTTTCAGTCTGTGTAGGTCTTTTGTTCTTGGTGGGTCTCTTGTAGGCAGCATATGTGTGAGTCATGTTTTCTTATCCATTCAGCTACCCTATGACTTTTGATTGGAGCATTTAATGGATTAACATTTAAGGTTATTATTGATAGGTACTTATTCATTGCCATTTTTTCCCTTTGTACCAGTGTTCCTCTCTATCTCACTGTTTCTCCTCCTCTTCTTAAAGCACCCCATTAGCATGTCTCTCAGTACTGGTTTGGTGGAGCTATATTCTTTTCGCCTTCATTTGTCTGGGAAACTCCTTATTTCACCTTCCATTTTAATTGAAAGGCTTGCTGGCTGGAGTAGTCTTGGTGTCGGGCTTTGCTGTTTTTTAGTTGGAATATTTCTTGCTATTCCCTTCTGGCTTATAGTGTTTCTGTTTATAAATCAGCTGCTAGCCTTATCAGAGCTCCCTTGTATGTTAATTCCTGTCTCTCTCTTGCTGCCTTTAATATTCTCTGTCTTTAAAATTTGTCATTTAAATTATGATGTGTCTTGGAGTGGGCCTCTTTGGGTTCATCTTGATTGGGACCCTCTGTGCTTCCTGTAGTTGGCCTGGCTTCCCCCCTCTCCGGGTTAGCAAAGTTTTCTGTCACTATTTTTTCAAACAGGTTTTCTATCCCTTGCTCCTTTTCTTCCTCTTCTGGGATTGCTATGATTCGAATTTGTTGCGTTTCACGTTGTCCTGAAGTTCCTTGAAACTGTCTTCATATTTTTTGAGTCTTTTCTTTGTGCAGCTGGTCTATGTCATATTTCTTTCTACCTTGTCTTTCAGCTTAGTAATTCAGTCCTCTGCTTCATGCAGGCTGATTGTAATTCCTTCTGGTGTATTTTTTTATTACAGATATTGTATCCTTCATTTATTTCTGGGGTTTTTTTTTTTTTCAGTTTCTATTTCCTTTTTCATAGTGTTATAGTTCACAGTCAGTTCCTTTTAGTTGTCGGGGAGTTCTTTGAGTATCCTTATAACCATTCTTTTGAATTCTGTATCTGGTTGTTTGCTTGCCGCCATTTCATTTAGCTCTTTCATTGTGAGTTCTTACTTTGTCTCCCCATTTTAGGTGACGCTTTCTGTTTGTTTCTGCGACTCCAGATGCTCATCTTTGCCAGCTGTCTTCGTAGGGTGAACTTGTGTGGTAGGAGTTCTGTGGGACTCAGTGGTGTGGTCTCTTTGATCTCCTTGTCTAGGTGCTCTAGGGTTGCCCATTCTTTTGTTTGTGTGGGCTTTCTTGTTGTACTTGGGCTTTACCTGTTGGTGGCTTGATTGTTGGTGGGTTCTCCCCTCCAGCAGGTTTACTGGTATTCGCAACTGCCACCTTGTCTTGTATGCTGTTGTACAGGTGGTGGTTAACAAAGCACTATTTTACCAGACCACCAAACCTACGTCCGCAAAAAGAACCCTCCTACCGCAGCAACTGTCTCAGCCACAATTGAACTAAGGATTAATAAAGGTGAAGGGAGATTGTGGATATTATAAGAGATGACAAAGGGAATATGAAATGACTTAAAGAGGGGAAAATGTTCTTTTGTGCTAAGAGGGAGGACAATTTATGAGAGTTGGGATGGAACCGAGGTGAAGAAAGGGAGAGAACAAATTTTACAACATAAGTGAAACATGAAAGGACAATGGAAACAATGGGGTAAAGAAGAGGGAAGAGAATGCTATGAGGTTTGAAGTGAAATTGAAAATATACTGGACCAAGGGGAGCAAAATTGCAGAAAAACCACAGCAGCAAATGCTAAATGAGGTTTAATAAAGTTGGAACAGGAATAAGAATATTGTAGAAATCAAAAACTGTATATGAGATGTCTACAGTGAAGAAAAATGATTATGAGAACCTGAGGGAAACAAAGCAAAAAGAGTAAGGAGTAAAGCCCAGTTTGAGAGAGGAGGAATAAAGAAAGAAAAGAAAAGGAAAATAATAGGGAGAGAGAAAACAATAAAATACAAAATCCTTACTCAAACTGATCATTGGCAGGGCAAAGATGATTTGGAGTAAAGACAGCGGGAGAGTATTCTGTAGGATTTAAAGTACCAAGTACTGAACAAATAGGAGTTTCTTTGGAGAAGTACAGCAATAACCATGGTATTTCTCCCAACTAGCCACTATTTATAAAAGGTGAAAAAGAAATAAGACTCTTACTAGAAAGGAAAAAGAATGTGAGCTGATGTTAGAAAGCAGAGCACTTAGGAGAGTTTAGATGGATGAGAAATAGTGACAGTAAGGGATAGAAACTTAGCATAGTGTATGAGAGAGTAAAGTTAACCACAACAATAATTAAGCTCAGGAAGATGGTGAAATGGATTAAGACCAGGAAAGGGCACTGTATGGATTTGGACTAATAGCAGTGTGATAAGAAATATATGATCTGAATAAAAAGAATAAAAAGTGAAAGACCAAGAATAGTGTGTTATTTGGAATATGAGTGAAGTGAAAGAAGAAAAATTAAAATGCAATATGAAAGGGAGAACAAAAAACAAATCAAACAATAAAAACAAATGAAAAAAACTAAATAAATGGAAGGAAGAGAAATAAAAAAAACATGCAAGTTCTGAAAGGTAGCAAAGTGAAATTTATCTCAGCTGTTGTTTTCCTTCTGACTTCTTTCTGGATCCCTCTCTGGTTTGCTCACAGCTCTAGGTCTTACTGTCTTTGCCTCAAAAAAAAAAAAAAAGCCCCCTGCTGATTTTACACTTACTGAACTACGTTTGCATGTGTTCCTAGATCGTTCAGGCAGAGGTGGGCTGGGCTCTGCTCAGTTATTTTATTTTCCTGTGGTTCAGCAAGGATGTGGGCTCAGTCTGGGCTACAACAATCACAGCTGCCTTTTTCCCAGCCCACGCCCTCAGAGCCCTCTACTGCTCACTGTCCGCTCTGTGCATTTGCACCAGGCTGGCCAATAATCCACCACATTTTTCAAACCTTTGATGACTCCGTAAGGTGCACTGAGCGGGAGCAAATCATGCCCCCCTACCCTTTGTTGGCCTGGCCTCTGGGCCTGTGGAGTCCCTGCTTGGATGCTTAGTTCTTTTTTTGAGAAAATTCCCCTTGGGTGCCGCCTGCTGCTCTTAACAAAAGCCTGGCTTTCCACACAGTCCAACTCTCTGACCAGCCCAGTATCTATCTGGGTCACAGCCAGTTGTGGCCCATCTCTTCTCCCACCTCCAGGTGTCACCCCACTCCCCAGTGTTATATGTCACAGTAGCTCAAGAAACCAGAAGGATGCAGCGAGCCAAGGAGCAGGGTTTATTAGCTGGGAATAAGAGGGAAAGTGGAGCCAACCAAGGAAGGTTGGGGAGCCAACCAAGGGAGGTTAAGACTCCCTCGGTTGTTCTTAGGGCAGGGTTTTTAAGTGCAAAAACCTGCGAAGGGTAACTGGTTGGGGTGTCAGAGTCTGATTGGCAAGAGCTGGTTGCTGGGTGCCATTTCTGCTGACCATTGTTCTTGATACATCTTGTCAGACCTCCGGTTAAAGCTGCATCCTGTTATGCCGGATAGGCAGACCCCAGACCCCAATCTTAGGCGAGCATATGTTTGTTCTGGGTAGGGTGGGCAGGCAGTTTTCCAGGCAGGCATTTTCCCAGACTCCAGTTTCCCATGGTACAGTTTTCCTGCCTGGTGATTTTCTATTCCTCCTAAGCCTGCCTAGGTCTGTCACACAATTTCTCTGGTACTGTGCCAGCCAGTGACCACTGCCCCAGCCAGTGACTGCCATCCCAGCCAGCATACACCACCGGCTGTGTGTTTCTTACTGCCTCTTTATCCCCCCCAGTGACTTTACATATCCAGGTCTCTCCTGTGGCAGGTCTGGGACTTCCCCACCTTGGGAGGGGAGGGAGGCAGTAGGCTGCTATCACTGACCCGACTCTACTCCAGTGCCCCTGTGGCAGTCACGGTTTTTGGTGCATGGCTCAGGGACTTTCCCATTGGCCTACAAAATCTCCTTACTGCCCATTTTTAAGCATCCTCTGCACACTTTGGCTTCCAGAATTCATATCAACTGGGATTCTGTTGGGTGTTCCCTCTGTTCTTCAGAAGATCGGCTAGGTGTCCCAGTTGGGTACACAAGCAAGTGGGCTCAACTCCCACCTGCCTTGACGCCATCTTCCTTCCCCTCACCCTGTACCAACAGTTTTTATGAATCCCTTTCCTCAGGTTGGGGGATGAGGCTGCAGGATGTCATTGTAATGTCATCACTACATCAAAGGGATGTCTGGGCCACAGTATCTAGTAATAAGTTACATAAATGGCACTGTTTCCAGAATATCTATTGCTATATCTATATCTGATAAATACACATACAGATATATATACACACACACACACACTTACGCAGGTGTGTGTATATATATACACCAATATCCTTTAATAAAAATGAAGTTAATACAATTTTTTTAGGGATGGTATTTATTTTATTTTTTACTTAAAAACCATTGTGTCTTTCAGACCCAGTGAACTGGTTTTTATTTGGGAACATTTGATCTGCTTCCTAATCACTGTGATGTTGATGTCATTGGTTAAAACTAAGGCAGCCTTGCAAATACGTTTTCAAAAGTTACCTTGGAAAATTGTCAACAAGCCCTTTCTTATTAACAAAAATATATCAAATAGCATATACCTTCAGTAACCAAAAAGAGCTTATGCTGTGTGTGGGTGTTATTTTCTAAAATTTGCCACTCTCCAGCTGAAACTAATTTATAGGCCTCTGGTATACAGGGTCAAGATAATTGACATGGCTGGCTTAAATACAGTTGTTTCAGTAGCTGATAAAGCATATTAATCAAACATACATTTCTCTTCAGAGTTCAAGGCAGCTTGCTTCAAGATTTCATGAACAGTTTATCGTACGAGAAGATCTGATGGGCCTCGCTATTGGTACTCACGGTGCTAACATTCAGCAAGCTAGGAAGGTTCCCGGGGTCACCGCTATCGATCTAGATGAAGATACCTGTACATTTCATATTTATGGAGAGGTAAATATTTGACTAAATAGTTTTTTCCCCCTAAAATAAAAGCCAGTGTTTCAGGTGGCTCATATTTTGGCTTAAATCTCTTCCCCCTTTTTAATAGGATCAGGATGCAGTAAAAAAGGCTAGAAGCTTTCTTGAATTTGCTGAAGATGTCATACAGGTTCCAAGGAACTTAGTAGGTGAGTCAGAAATTGCTGTTGGCATACACTAAAAATACAAACCGTAGCTAAATTATTTACACCTATATGATTTCTTCCCCCCCCAGATGTGCAATTTTATTTTTTTATTATTGTGCAATTACAGTTGTCCCCATTTTTCGCCATTACTCTACCCTTCCCTACCCACCCCTCTTCCCACATTCAATCCTCCCCCTCCCATTGTCTTTTTCCATGGGTTCTTTTTTTTCTTTTATTTTTTAATTTTTATTTATTTATTTTTAATTTCTTATAATGTTTTTTAATATATTTATTGATTATGCTATTATAGTTGTCCCATTTCGCCCCCCACTCCACTCCATCCTGCCCACCCCCTCCCTCCCACATTCCCCCACTATAGTTCATGTCCATGGGTCATACTTATAAGTTCTTTGGCTTCTACATTTCCTACACTATTCTTACCCTCCCCGTCTATTTTCCACCTATCATCTATGCTACTTATTCTCTGTACCTTTCCCCCCCTCTCCCCCTCCCACTCCCCTATTGACAACCCTCATGTTCTAGTTGTTTACCTAGTTTGCTCTCGTTTTTGTTTTATGTGTGGCTGTTAATAACTGTGAGTTTGCTGTCATTTTTACTGTTCCTATTTTTGATCTTCTTTTTCTTAGGTAACTCCCTTTAACATTTCATATAATAAGGGCTTGGTGATGATGAACTTCTTTCACTTGACCTTATCTGAAAAGCACTTTATCTTCCCTTCCATTCTAAGTGATAGCTTTGCTGGATACAGTAATCTTGGATGTAGGTCCTTGCGTTTAATCTTGGGTAATGTAATGATGAGGTGCCTTGGTGTGTTCCTCCTTGGGTCCAGCTTCTTTGGGACTCTCTGAGCTTCTTGGACTTCCCGGAAGTCTATTTCCTTTGCCAGATTAGGGAAGTTCTCCTTCATTATTTGTTCAAATAAGTTTTCAATTTTTTGTTCTTCCTCTTCTCCTTCTGGCACCCCTATAATTCGGATGTTGGAACGTTTCAAGGTGTCCTGGAGGTTCCTAAGCATCTCCTCATTTTTCCAAGTTCTTGTTTCTTCATTCTTTTCTGGTTGGATGTTTGTTTCTTCCTTCTGGTCCACACCGTTGATTTCAGTCCCAGTTTCCTTCTCATCACTGTTGGTTCCCTGTACATTTTCCTTTGTTTCTCTTAGCATAGGCTTCATTTTTTCATCTGTTTTTCGAACAGATTCAACCAAGTCTGTGAGCATCTTGATAACCAGTGTTTTGAACTGTGCATCCGATAGGTTGGCTATCTCTTCGTCGCTTAGTTGTATTTTTTCTGGAGCTTTGAAGTGTTCTGTCATTTGGGCCTTTTTTTTTTTTTTTTGTCTTGGCGAGTCTGTTATTTTAAGGGGCGGAGCCTTAGGGGCGGGGTTGCGCTGGTTGCTAAGCTATGAAGCTATACGTGGGGGAGGGGCCTAGAGGGAGCAATGGCGCCCGCCTCACTCTCCTCTGGATCTCAGTCTTTCACTCCACTACCCACAATCAAACTGGGCCCCTCTGGTGCTGGTTCCCGAGTGGGTGGGCCTGTGCACACTCCAGGCCCCTGTGGGTCTCTCCAACGACCTCTCCTGTGAGGCTGGGAGTCTCTCCTGCTGCCGCCCCAACCCCCACGGGCGTTTTCAATCAGAGGTTTGAGGCTTTATTTCCCCTTTCTGGAGCCCTGGGTTCCGAGGTCTGCTTCGCTCCCCGCCATTCGTCTGGTTTATCTGTGGGCAAATGTGGTGCCGCAGGGTGCTACCCGCTGCTCTGCCTGCCCCGCTCTCCGCCACTCTGAGTCCGGCCCTCTGGGTTTATCTGTGCAAATGTCGGGCCGCAGGGTCTGCTAGTGCTCAGACTGCCTGCGCCCTTTGTCCCACACTCTGCCAGTCTCAGTCCCGCCACAGCCACGCGAGTCCTCTCCACCCCGGTGCCCGTCTCCGCCCCTCCTACCGGTCTGGATGAAGGTTTAATTTCTATTTCCTTGGTGTTGGTCCCCCTTGCTGTTCGATTCTCTGTCAGTTCTGGTTGTGCGAGGGGGCGCAGTGTGTCTCCCTACGCCGCCATCTTGGTTCTCCCTCTTTCCATGGCTTCTTTATACATGTTCCTTGACTTGACCCTTCCATTTTAATTTACTTAATTGAAGCTTCATCTTTGAAATATGGTCAGTTGCTACAGTGTACAGCAAATATTTGGTAAATATACTCAAGAATTACATTTAGAAAGTATACAAAATATAGTTCAAACCTACTTGTGCCAAGAGAGATACATTTTGCTTAGCCTCTTCATTGTATATTTATGTATATTAAAATTGAAAATGTGTTCTTCAAAATAAATGTCATTTGGGGCCTTTATAATTTGGAATGGGTTGATATTTGTTCCCTTTAATGGAGCTAATAGCATTCTTAATTATCTCAGAGTTGAAAATCTGAATGTAGGTTACTTAAATGTAGTAACTTTCAAAGCTGTAACCCCAGATGTCTCTGGGCCTTTCCACAATTGGAATGGTAATGTTTTCCCCACCCATCCCCCACCCCCTCCAGTTTTGCAACCATTAGCTTGTTCTCTATGTCTGTGGGTCTGTTCATGTTTTGTTTTGTTTGTTTTATTTTCTTTAGGTTCCATATATAAGTGAAATTATATAGTATTTGTCCTTTTCTAACTTATGTCACTTAGCATAATACCCTCTAGGTCCATATATGTTGTCGCAAATATAACAAAATACCATTCTTTTTAACAGAGTAATATTTCATTCATGTGTGTGTGACATGAATATTTATCCATTCATTTATCAGTAGAAACTTAGGTTGCTTTCATAACTTAGCTATTGGTAAATAATGCTGCAATGAAAATAGGGGTGCATATATCTTTTTGAATTAGGTTTTTTGTTTTGGGGGTTTTTTCCCAGATAAATACCCAGAAGTGGCATTGTTGGGTTATAAGGCACTTTGATTTTTAATTTTTTGAAGAAATTCCATACTTTTTTCCATAGTGGCTACACCAGTCTGCATCCCACGAACAGTGCACTAGGGTTCCCCTTTCTCCATATCTTCACTTGTTTGTTGATTTTTTGGTGATAGCCATTCTCACAGGTGTGAGGTGATATCTTACTGTGGTTTTGATTTGCATTACTCTGACAATTAGAGATGTTGAGCATCTTTTCATATGATTGTTAGTCCTTTATATGTCCTCTTTAGAGAAACCTGTTGAGGTCCTCTGCTTGTTTTTTAATTGGGTTTTTCATATTTTGATGGTAGGTTGGATGAGTCTCTTATATATTGTGGATATTAACCCCTTACCAGATATATCATTTGCAAATATCTTCTCCCATTCAGTAGGTTATCTTTCCATTTTCTTGATGGTTTCCGTAGCCATCAGTGGTCATTCTTCATTTTGACTTGTTGACTTGTTTCATGACCGTGATGAGTACCGACAGCCACCTGGGAACTCTTCACTAATTCTCTCAGACACTGCCGATGTCTTTAGTAGAATGTATCAAGGTACAGTTTTATCAAGAACACTACCTATGTTTTTAATATATAAATAAAATTTGGACATACTACCTATACTGTTTTTTAAACTTTGTATCATGACTGATTATAAAAAGTAAGTCATATGCTTTTGAAACTTTAAAAATGAAAAAAATAAGGACTTCCTATACATTTCATTCACAGTTTCAGTCCTGTCTTTTTGTCAGCGTAAAATTATAACCATCTCCCTATGCCATTTAAAAAGCACTTGGAACAATATTTTTCTCCAAAGAAAATTAGTTGTATTGAAGAAACAGTATAAGTATTAGTGAAATAATACAAAATTATTCACTCAAATCTATACTACAAACAACTAAAGAACATGACTATGTAATGTTATTGAGGTAACTTGCACACCAGTTGTACACACGACCTGATTACCTCAGAGGGGTGTTATGAATGGTATTTATTTTTCTCTTTTTTACAGTTTGTCAAGCAATATTTAACAATTAGAAACGTACTGTGTCAAATTCATTAAAGTTCATTTTGGATATAGCATGAAGATGGGGAAAAGTTCTTGGGTATCTAGATTTCAATCTTATTTCACTTGTTGGTAGCTATTTCACCTTGGCAACTGACGTAGCCCTCCTGACTCTTTCTTTCCTCACCTCTAAAACAAATGTGATAATAGTGTCCACTGCCCAGGGGTGTTGTGGTGATTAAGTAGGAATATTTAGATAGCTCGGTGTCAGTGTATAGATGTATATTACTTAAGCTGTGGTCATAGTAGAGGACCCTAAATGTTAGTTCTTTTTCTGTCCCTTTATTCAAAACAATTCCATCCAGTTCAGTAGAGCAGAATTATACTAAACTGTCCATGGGGGGTTTAAAATAACTGTGGAATGTAGAATTGCATTATTTGCTATTAAACATAGAAGGAACCTGCAGTCTTAGAGAAGAGGGTTCCAGAACTGACCTTTCACCAGAAAACCTGCTGATACACAATCAGCCTGATTTTTTTTCCTTCTAGTTAGTAAAATGAGATTATCTACTTCAACACTGGGAATGTTTGGAATTTTCAGAAATCATTCTTATATGATATGATTTGGCAGGTCAGATCTTTAGGAGACGTCTAATAAGTATTGCATGAGTTTTCTTGGAGGCTCATAACATGATTTATGATCGCTTTATTTTTTACAAACCCTTAATATGTAAAGTGATTTATCTTTCTTTTCTAAATATTTGCTTGTTCTTCACATACCTTGACAGTGAATTGGTTTAATTTTCCATCAGCGATAGTTAACACACAGTACTTAGGATAGTTAAGATATTAATAAAAACATGTGCCAAAATCTTAATTTTTGCTAACTCATTTAGAGCTTTATTAAAATCATCATTAATTTATGAAAATATGCATTATAGATTAAAAACAAACTGGGAAGATTCCGTGTAATGCTTCTATTCCCCCCATTCCTTTACATTTTTTTTCTTTTTTTAATTTTTATTTAGATTTTATATTATTTTTTATTTTATTGTTATTTCATATCTCACCTTGTACCCTTCCATTGTCTTACTCCACTTTGCCTTCTTCCTGCCCTTATTTTCACTGTAAATATTATTTTTTCCCATGCTATGCATTGCTACTATTCCTTACTCTTACTATTTCTCCCCCCTCTGTTCTCCCAAAAGCATTCTTTCCTCCTTTAGTCAGCTCACATTCTTTTTCCCCTTCTTACAGTATTCTTTTCTTTTTATTGTTGTTTAAGTACAATTGTCTCCATTTCCCCCCTCCACTCCCCACCACCCCAGCCATCCCCACTTTTTACCCTTGATCCTACCCTCCTTTGGTTTTGTCCATGTGTCCTTTATAGAGGTTCCTGACAACCCTTCCCCCTTTTTCCACCATTATCCCCTCCCACCTCCTGTCTGGTTACTGTCAGTTTGTTCTTATTTTCACTGTCTCTGGTTATATTTTGCTTGCTTGTTCATTTTGTCGATTAGGTTCCTGTTAAAGGTGAGATCATAT
Organism: Desmodus rotundus; assembly: GCF_022682495.2. Taxonomy (NCBI): domain Eukaryota; kingdom Metazoa; phylum Chordata; class Mammalia; order Chiroptera; family Phyllostomidae; genus Desmodus; species Desmodus rotundus. The sequence goes on from NC_071400.1 coordinate 55,238,264, forward strand.
GGTATTTGTCTTTCACTGCCTAGCTTATTGCACTTAGCATAATGCTCTCTAGTTCCATCCATGGTGTCACAAAGGGTAGGAGCTCTTTCTTTCTCTCTGCTGCCTAGAATTCCATAGTGTAAATGTACCATAGTTTTCTAATCCATTCATTTACTGATGGGCACTTAGGTTGCTTCCAGCACTTGGCTCTTGTAAATTGTACTGCCAGTCCTTTACATTTGAAGAAAACAAGAACAGAAGTAACTGACAAAAGCACCTAGATCAGGAGTCATGATTTAGTGTTTAGTTCTGATCCCTGACCCCTGGTCAGTCAAAGTTATTGCGGGGAGTGAAGGTACCACATGCGGTATGAGTACTAAGGCAGTGCTGGTTAGAGGAACCACACAATCCTGTTGTGAGAAGGCTTCCCTGCAGTCTTATCTTAGACTGTCTTAAAATAAATTTTGGGCTTCCAGATGTTTCACCATCCCTTCCTTAGATGAGAGGGTGGGGTAAGCACATGATGAACATCACCAGTACAAGAGTGCTTTAGGTACTTTGGGAGAACACTTGGAATTAGAAGTAATTTACATGTAGATTTCTAGACGTAGTAGTTACTACATGTGTAATGTGTCACTTTACACTAATGCATGATGACGGTTATGAACTCCCAGTTAATTATATGACTGAATTTTATAAAATGAGGGAAAGAATTGAGTGCCTGACGTCTTGAAGCTTTAACAGATGTCGTTAAATAATACTTAATCTTAAACAGGTATTGAGCTTTTTCATTGTGTTTCTGAGTTATTTTAAAGTGTGATTTCTTAATCTTTTACTCTGTAACTTATCTCTTTCCCTTTTAATACACTGATATAATTTGTGATTAATGCACAGCAGTAGTGTTCTGTTAATACATTGGCCTGAAGAATGTGCACTTCTGTTAGACGTGTGTATAGCTGCTTAAGCCATTTAAAAACTTAGAGGAATGTTTATAAATGTGTCATATAAAATTCTAAAAATACAGTCATATGCTGCATATGACATTTTGGTCAGTGACAAACCACATATACTTTGAGGCTCCCATAAGATTATAATGGAGCTGAAAAATTTTTGTTACCTAGTGACATTATAGTGCAACGCATTCCTCATGTGTTCGTGGTGATGCTGGTGTATACAGACGTGCGCTGACAGTCATATAAAATATAGCAATACAGTGATGTATAGTGTATAATACTTGATAATAAATAACTATGGACTGGTTTATGTATTTTCTGTGCTGTGCTTTTTTTTTTAATCATTCTTTTAGACTGTAGTCTTTCTACTTATAAGAAAAAAGTTTGCTGTAAAACAGTATGTCATGTTATGCCCTCAGCAGCCTCATACATCTCATGTTTGAGTCTCTTGATTGCATCATTTTCTCTTATGCTTGATTTAATCTATTGTTCTTTTGTACAGTAACATGCTGTACAGGCTTGTAGCCTAGAATCAATAGGCTGTACCATCTAGGTTTGTGTAAGTGCACTCTGATGTTTGCACAGTGACAGAATCGCCCAGCTAAGCATTTCTCAGAATATATCCCCATTGTTAAGCAGTGTGTGACTAGTATTCACCCTGAGCAAAGAAACAGATTTAAATCAGGTACAGATAGAATTGAAATTGCCAAATAAAAGCACAGATGCATTTTTATTATCTATCATTTTTCTTAATTTTTAAATAGAATTTCGAAAAAAAGAATGATACACACCAGTGTACTAGCAAGTTTAAAGTGTATTCTTTTGTGCAAAAGAAGAGCTTGTCTTTGAACCTCCTTAAAAATTCAAAATTATCCACTCAGTTCATGAGTATTAATCAACTCTAATACCTAAACAAAAAAGTGTAAACAACAATGACCTGATAAAATGGAAAGCCAGTTTAACTCTTCCTTTTCATTCAAAGACTGTTTTGGTCTTGCAGTTTTATATAAAATAACACGATAGTTTATTTATTTTATTTTTTATTTTTTATTTTTATTGTTACTCAATGACACGATAATTTACAATGGGGTGTGCTTACTGGTTTATGGTAGGTGTTCTTAAAACCAAACATGAATTATTCATTTCTTAACTTAGGCAAAGTAATAGGAAAAAATGGAAAACTGATTCAAGAGATTGTGGACAAGTCAGGAGTTGTGAGGGTGAGAATTGAGGCCGAAAATGAGAAAAATATTCCACAAGAAGAGGTATGTTCTAGTGCATATATTTCTGGTTTGCCTGAGAAAAGTCTTTTATTGTTCTATTTGACATTAATTTAGAGGCCTCTGTGATATGCTCATAATGTGGATGTATAAATTCTGATTACGAGGCATGCCAGTTAATGATAGAGTTGTAGATAATGGCCTCTGTCTATTCTCCAACGCTGTGACTTTGGATTAGTCACTTTAACCCCTTTAAGTCTTACTTCTCAGTCTTTAAAATGAGTTGTAATTGTAAAAAAAAAAAAAAAGTGTAAAGCACTTTTCAAATATCACTTAATGTTACTGACTGAGACACAGTTGGGACACTGCTTAGGTTTTCTGGCTTTTATCCTTTGGCTTTTTTAGTTCATGTGTATATTTAAGTATTGTGTGGGGTGGGGGAGGCGAGTGCATGCTCTCCTGTACAGTGGTACAGTGTTTACAATGAAATACACCCAAATTGTCATAATGTTCTTATATTGTCTAACCTTTTCTTTTGTGAAAGGTTCTTTTGGTTGGAATGAAATGTTTTGGGGTTTTTACTTTTTACTGCATCAATTTTCCATTCTATTTTGCTTACCAAAACTGTTTATAATAATTTATACTCTTAAAATACGATCATTGATACTGTAAAGGAGCTACATAAAGTCTTTAAAATTGGTTCTTTTTTTTCTTGTGTTTTGTGTGTTTTACGAAGGAAATTATGCCACCGAATTCCCTACCTTCCAGTAACTCAAGGGTTGGATCTACTCCCTCAGAAGAAAAAAAACATATAGATATAAAGGAAAACAGCACTCATTTTTCTCAACCTAACAGTACAAAAGTTCAGAGGGTAAGAAATATTTGTCACTTTGAATTACACTAAAAGTAATTTCTTTTACTCAGGTGTTATAATTGGTGTTCCAGGTATTTTCTCTGGTTAGACTAATAGACTACTCATACTGTATTTTATTTCACATCTGATTGCTAGCCTACGAGATACTACAAACTAAAAGTGATACCTACTTTTCAGTTTATTCACAGTGACAAAACTTTTGTTGTAAACATAAAATATGGGGTTGCTTTTAATGGTCACATTTTTCTTTTGAGGGTGTACTTTTATTTTTTCATGCCTTATCTCTTGAAATTTTGTGGGTTGTAATAGCTCAAAATGTACCATCTGTTTCGATGTATTTGTTACTACTTAAAACCATATTTTAGAAACTGGTTTTCAATATTTGAACTAATCTAACTGTTTAGAAATCAGTTTAGAAGTCCTACAGTGAAAGTCCTGCGTTCAGGCTTCTGTGTACAGATCATTTCTCATAGTTAATGACATCACTTGCGTTCCTTATACTGCTTTAGGTGTTAGTGGTTTCATCAATTGTAGCAGGGGAATCCCAGAAACCTGAACTCAAGGCTTGGCAGGTAGGAAAACATTCCTTGAAAAATAATTTTTATTTTATATTTTAATGTTTATACCCCTTGTTAAGAAAGACTACAAATGATCACCGAGGTTGGAGGCTGGTGGAGGAGTGTTTGTGGGTATGTGGATTCATTGCCCCTGGGGAGAAAGCTCAGATTTCTTCCTGTTGCTTAGAAGGCCTTTCTCTCATGGTCACCTGTCCAGTATCATCTGTTACAGCTCCTCCCCTTGCACTCTAGAGAGGCTTAGTGTTACTGAACATTAATACTGAAGTACTTAGAGGTCTCTGAACAATTATACGATCTGTTGCTTCTAGACAGATGCATATGTTTTCTCCATCTAGAGCACTCTTCCTCCTGCCACCTTTCTTTGGCCTTATTCCTTATACAGCTTTCCATGGGTACTTGCCCCAGGTCACCTCCCACTTAACTGCCAAGAGCCTTTCTCCTTTCCACGCTCCAGTGAATGTGCTGACCCTATTGCAGCACCTCAACCACATTGTGTGTTCCTTGAGTATAGCGAAGGGACCTCTACATGGCTCATGAGAACTATATATGGGGAAAATGTTATGACTCACAAGAGATTCAAAGCAAAAATGCCATTTTATGAAGAGAAATATAACCTCAGGTGGATTGGATATTTCTGTCTGCTGGGCATGTCAGTTCTCGTGCCAGAACAGGGAATCACTTTTCTTTTTCTTTTTTTTTTTTTTTCTTTTTTAAGATTTTATTTATTTATTTTTAGACAGAGGGGGAGGGAGGGAGAAAGAGAAGGAGAGACACATCAATGTGTCATTGGTTGCCTTTTGTGTGCCCCCTACTGGGGACCTGGCCTGCATCCCAGGCACGTGCCCTGCCTGGGAATCAAACCAGCGACCTTTGGTTCCTAGTCCGCATTCAACCACTGAGCCACACCAGCCAGGGCGGGAATCACTTTTTCTTGGTGTCAGTATAGAAGGCCACCGTTCTACTCTCACCTTTTTTCATTTTAGTATACTGTTCTGGTGTATTAGCAATATGCTTAATTTAGAGTGGTACATGGGTACGCCAGCAGTTTGAACATGTTAAAAGAAATTATTTTAAAATTATTTGTTCCACAGTCAATCAAACTAAATCTGCGACATGGGGTTTCAAATCTTACTTTGGTAGCATACGATCCAGAGGGCGGGGCGTAGCATTTTATATGACACTTCGGAAAATAATGTGGTTAACTGTTTTGTAACAGACACAGTTGTGGGGGAAAGTCAACAGTCAAAAATGTTTTTGAGAAGAAGATATGATCCATGGACCTGATAATTTCTAAAGTTCATATATATATTTGATGCAAAAAAAAGTCCATTATGAAGTCCGTGGGTTTTCAATTGCACCTGATTCCTCAGGTGGTCATTGCTAGTGGGAAGTAGTGTCTTTTGTATCAGATAAAGGTCAGTCTCCTAGCTGTATTTCCTAATTGTTCAGTTTTATTCCACATCAACGATCATGTTCATGTGGAAGGAACAAATAATCCTGTTCCAGCCCTACATCCATTTAAGATGCCGTGTACCAAATGCAGGCAAGCAACAGGAGCCCAACAGTAGCCACATCTATCAAATGAATGCTCTTTTTAAAAGAGTGATACTTGCTAAAGAGATAGCTTTTTGGCTTCCAACACCTAAAAACTTTGCCTAGAAAAGTATAATATTTTACCCACATCAGAGCCATTATATGCTTTTTTAGTCACGTGTGAATATCAGTAACTATGTGTATTTCTTCAGCAAAATATTGAAATGTTCTCAATTATCAATGTTGTAATTGTCAGCTATTAGTTTGCACAACTAGCCTGTGCTTCTCCATAACTTGTGACAAGAAATAGTTTTTTTTTTTCTCATTTGTACTGACGGGCTGGAAGAATAAAATTTTAATATAGTACTTTTTAAAAAACTATATTAAAATAGTACCATAGAAAGGAGATGAAACTTTCCTTATGACTCAGCCTTTTGTAATTTTCAGAGCACATTGTTGAAATGTATTGAAATGTTAAATTTTATGCTCATGGGTATGCCAGTTTTTTTCCCTTACAGAATAATTACTTAGTACATTTTAATGTATCTAATTTTGTTTGTGTTTTGTTTGTACTCTGTTGACTTGGTTAGCAAAATTGATTTAGTTTTTACTTTTGTACCCTAGTATCTAATTATGAATGATTTTTTTAAGAATTCGATTTCGATAAAAAATTCTAGATGAATTAGAGTATTCATTTTGTTTATGCATCTCACATTAAAGCCTGTATAATTTTGAATTACATAATTTCTGATTTTGACAACATTTAATTTTAGCGTTTAAAATGTAATAACCTGACGCATTGAGGGAGTTGTTACATTGATCTGTCCTTATTCACAGTAGACGTGTAAAATGTACCAGCTACTTTTGTTTTCATGTATTGATTTATATTTTCAACAAACATTTGTGTACCTACTGTTTGTCAGACCCTGTGCTAGAGATTTAGTTGTCATTTGCATTTTTCAGATTAATCCATTATTAATTTTATAGGGTTGTTGTTGCCATTTATTTTCCAGGGTATGGTGCCATTTGTTTTTGTGGGAACAAAGGACAGCATCACTAATGCCACTATTCTTTTGGATTATCACCTGAACTATTTAAAGGTGAGAACAGAAAAATCTTTAATTTCTAATTCTTTTAGCATTGAAATGTGAAAACTCCATGGTAAACCTTTTAGCAGTTAAGATTCATTCTGTAGATTATAATGAGCTGTAAAAAGTAAGAGAGAAAATACTCATTTTGTTTAGCTTATTATATTCCTTCTGTAAACACAAGTCAATTTTCATCATTATAAATTTAAGGACCAGTATCCCAGTTCTCAATACATTACCCTGTTTCCCATTATTCTTTTGTGAAACCCTTACATTCGATTTAGGTAAATGCTGCACATACATAGCTCATTCATTCAGTCGATCCTTCCTAGCCTCTGTGACTTGTCCACTTGCCTTTGTTGTCTCTTTTATGTTATTTATTAAGGAAATCCCAGTGTTTCATGAAGTCTTTTTTTAAATGTGTACCCTTCATATTTTTCTCTATACTCTATTATACAAAATCAAAACGATTTATGTCTTCTTGTAAGTGCTTATTTTAGTGAGTGTTTGTAGCATTTATGCCCCCTGTAGATTGCAAAAGTGAAAGCAGCAACCAGGGGGCTACAAGTTGTAAATGGAAAAGAGCACTGGATTGGCCGTCCAGCCATTTGCTTCTAGAGTCTCTTCTGCCATGACCTAGCTGTGTGACTTAAGGCAAGTCACTCTCCTAGACTAGATGCTTTTTATATTTTCTTTTGGCCAAAATGTTCTGTAAGTCAATGAAATGGAGTCTTATCCATGTCACTTTTATAATTTCTTCTTTCTGTCCATATGTATCAAGATTATAATGTAACTGGTACTAAATAATACTTTTAAAGTAGCCCAACTCTATTTTATTTATAATGCTGTCTTAAGAATTCATTGCTGATTTCTTAAATAAAATTAAACAATTTCTAGCTGTATGCAAAAAAGGAAGAAAATTGCAATAGTTAGGCATGTCATTCATTCTTATGGTGGTCAGTTAATATTTGAAAGTGGGAAAGTTTTATCCAGCAAGGCTTGCATGGGTAGGATACTCCATTGATGTGCTTATTTGTTTTTGTTTTAAAACGTGTTTATGTGTAATCTGTTGTATGTGTTTTTCTTCATATTCTTAGCTTAAATTAATTATGAACACCTGGAGAGTTAGTGTTGCCTTGTATCAATCCCTTGTGCTTTTGACTAATCTTCTTTCTTAGGTCTTTTGATTTATTCCTCACAATATCTTCAATATCTTTTCTGGTCATCAGCAGCTGTCCTGTTGCCATTCTTTCTATCACCAGATCTTCCCTTGATTGGGCCTGGCATCTTTCACCAAAAGGTGACTGCTTTGCCCCAGTGAGAAGACCTGGGTTACCATTCTGTTTTGCAAGATATACCCATTCCATGAGCTATAACTGTACTTTTGGAGTAAGCCACTCACTCAGCTGCAGTCTCTTCTTTATTCAAGTCCTTTGTAAAACTAATTCTAGTTCAGAGCTCACATTATACACACCCAAGTCCTTACCTGCCCTTTCTTTTCTGGAAACTGCCACAACTAAGATTTTAGTAACTTACCTTTTCAGGGGCTTCTCCAGTGACTGTTCATGTAGACAGTCTCTCTGATGGCCTCTGCTTGACTGAAACACCCATTACTACTATAGTTATGGATCTAGCTCCCTATAATCCATAAATTAGATGTTTATGGGTAGATAAGAAGGACAAGGGTTATAATTGAGACATTATATGGATTTGAAAGAACCCAACATACTGGAAGCACTGTGTGTAAGCATCTGTCTGTGGACCCCAGGTGTATATTTTAATCAACTAAATTTATACCATTTGTCATTCTTGTTCTAGCAGAGTTGCGCTCTTTGAGGTTCGCAGGGCATGATGTAAGACGTAACTTTTTTCATCAGCTATTAAATAGTCTTCTCCCCTATAAGAGGAATATGAGCATTTTCAGTTCATTGAGAATAATTGTGCTTTAATTGTATAATCACATCAGAGACCTACTGTAGTGTACGTTCTTTGAAAACAGAAGATGACCCAAACTCAGTGCTTTGTAAATTAAGATGTTAACTGGCAAATCTATTTCAATTCAGATTATTTACAATGCGTGATATTTTTAAGGTTAGCTGGTTAAACCTTAAATGTCTGTTTTCTGTATTCATACATTTTAGAGTTGTTTTATTCAATGTCCTATCATTAAGTCCCAAATCTAGCATATCTGTGCTTTATCAGATTCTATTGAGTAATAGTGCCAAATCAAACAACTTTAAATTCTATTAATGCTGAGTATTTTTGTTATATCTCTAATTCTGGATATCAGTAATCTGTTATTTATAGTAATTTTCTTTTTAAGGAGATCATTCAATTTCCTGATAATTCTGTGTAACAATGTTTACTATAAATTTAGAACTGAAATTTGAAATATTTCCAGTATACTTTTTGTCTGATAAAAAGGAGAAAGGTGTTATTAAGTAAAATGTCAAATTATTTTTACTGTTATCTTGTATATTTTAAATAGGAAGTAGACCAGTTGCGTTTGGAGAGATTACAAATTGATGAGCAGTTGCGACAGATTGGAGCTAGTTCTAGACCACCACCAAATCGTACAGATAAGGAAAAAGGCTATGTGACTGATGATGGTCAAGGAATGGGTCGAGGTAGTAGACCTTACAGAAATAGGGGGCACGGCAGACGCGGTCCTGGATATACTTCAGGTACAAACTAAGCATTTTACTCAGTAACTTTATCTGTTCCTAGACTTAATAGCTGCTAATCTCTACTATTCATTAGAACCCCATTATAACAATTTCTCACTACATGGTTTCCGATTCACAGTGGGTCAGGTTGTGTTGGAAGAGACATAGAGTGAAAACCTGATGATAACACACAGACTTTACAGGGCAGGTGTGAGTTCTGTCCACACTCTTGGGATAAATCTGCTTAAGCCCTTGTGTATTTACCACTTTTGTAAGGCCTTTCCTGATTTTATTACTGTATATCCAAAACTTTTTACACTTGTGTCCTGCGGCTCATTTTTTTGTCAGGCATGTGCTGGTCATACTTGCTGGATGGACTGTGTAAATCAGGGGTCTGCATCCTGTGGCTCATAAGGTGATATTGTACGGCATGGCCAAAGTCAGCCCTAGGGACAATCAAGAAGTCGGCGAAGTTTCTCTTTGCCTTCCCAGCTCTTCTGTCAGTGCTTCTTTCTTGTCTCCCACTGCCTTTCCCTGAACACTGTCCCCACCTGCCAGTGCCTACTGTCTTTCTTGGTCAACTGTATATCTACTATGTAACTTGCTGATGATGGTATAAGGTATAATCCATCTCACACATATTTGCATTTCAAAAAGGAACTCTTTAAGATGGAAAGCCTTCAAGATCCACAGGAATGAAGCTATAATGGTGAAGCTATAATTGGTCATTAGCTCCAACAGAGGAAAAGAGAGGTAGTAGAGTTTATATTGTGCAGTGGGGGAGAGACATACCTACTCCTAAGGCCAACCTTGAACCTAACCCCTAACCCCGCTTTCAAAAGTCTGTTCTTTTTGCTGTTGAAGTCCCACCTCACTATGGGGCTCTTTTCTTTCACTCCTGTTCCTTAGGTCATTAACCCACCCCCTCAGGCATAATGTGTTTATTGCAATAATTACTTTATTAATAATAAATTATTCCAGTGGGAATTGGAGGGAAGGTTGTAGACCAAACATCAGGCAAGCATGTCCCTATTCAGCTACGTCCAATCCCTGCTCCCACAAGAGACCTTTCTTTAAGGCAGTTGCCATGGTAGTCTTCTTTCCCACCCTCTCAGAAGTGAACAAAATGTGTGTATTCCCCTCTGTTCCTTAGGCAAACCTTATTAAAGGGAACTCTCTTCATAGAGGTTTTGTTTATCAAGGTATTGCATTTAACTGTTGTGGACAACTTTTCCTTCAAAGAGCTCAGATGGTTAAAGGAGCACAGCTGTTTAATGATGTGGCATACTCAGGTTTGAACTTAGATGACTAAAGGAAACCTTTTACTTTTTTAAATGGAACAAAAAGTGTTTACCAAAATTACCTCAAATATTCTAAAACCCTTTATTTTGAATTTAAGATAATTTGTTTTACAAAACAGAAGGTGATAATGCTCTTTGGAGGGCTTATAAATTGGGAAGAGTATTGGATCACCCCTGAAACGGTCTCTGGAAGCTTCTGTTAACCTAATGGGGTTTTTTTTGGTTTTTTTTTGTTTTTTTTTTTTTTAAGTCAGACAATGGTATATAACTTTTAACTCTCGATAGGAACTAATTCTGAAGCATCAAATGCTTCTGAAACAGAATCTGACCACAGAGACGAACTCAGTGATTGGTCATTAGCTCCAACAGAGGAAGAGAGGGAGAACTTTCTGCGCAGAGGAGACGGACGACGACGTGGCGGTGGCGGAAGAGGACAGGGAGGAAGAGGGCGTGGAGGTGGCTTCAAAGGTACAGAGGGTCTCATTTGTTAAGAAATAAAGATGAATTGTGAAAACTGCCTGAAGTTCTGTGAAAAATCTTGGTGATTTAATGACATATTATGAAGACCTCATTTCTCTTGTACTGGTTACCAGAGGAAAGGATCAGCCTTTATTCATCCAATTATTAACAGACTATTATTAGCGTTCCTTATGATTCATGTATAATATATGAATAAACACTGATAAGTCCAGCTTCTTTATAACATAACAAACAGAACATCTGATTATTAGCTCAGATTGACCTGTGACAGTTGATGCAGAATTGTAATGACTTCAAAATATTTTGGTTTTTTGGTAGACTGCCACAATATGAACTGCTGTGTAACTAGAATCACTAGGTTGCTGATTACATTTTAGATTTAATGATTGGTCTAAGTAAATTGAGGATACAGGCTTAAACAGCTTCCAATAAGCTTGTTAGAATCAGTAATTGTTGAACCTTTTTAAAATGTCTGTATAGGAAATGACGATCACTCCCGAACAGATAATCGTCCACGTAATCCGAGAGAGGCAAAAGGAAGAACAACAGATGGATCCCTCCAGGTAAACCTATGTGCCTCTTTTCATCTGAATTGTTTCAATTACAGTAGTTTAAAATATATGAGTTTATTTTACTTTTTAAAAACATATTTAAAGAATGTAAATTTGATATATGTGAAATAATTTCCTTTCAGCATTACAGTTGTGGCAATCAGTCCTTTGTGCAAGTATACAAAGGTTTCTCTAGGGAATATACACTCTAAGGATTTGTGAAGACTTTGACAGCCGCATTATGACTTTGATACCACATTGGTGGTCCCTACAATTCCGCCAAGAAAAGAATAGCCCAGAATATACTGAGAGAGAGACCCGAGTAAGCCCTGTGGGTCCCTCCTCCCATGAGTAGCAAGAATAAGGTGTCCTCTTTAAGTGGAAAGTAATGAAAAGAAGGTGTCTTTTTCAAGGGTAATAATTATGATAGGCAGGCTGATGATACTCAGCCAGAACCTGCTGAATCAGTCAGCTGCTTGTTTGTAGCCAGCCTCTATGCTGAAACTCCTGTATCAGTTATTCATCACCTGTACTGATCCCACTGTTAAATAATTTTGAAATTACCACTGAGCATGCCCACACACCTTTGCTCTTCTGTGTGTGTTGTATGTAATTTCATCTTACAGCAGCCCCTCAGGTAAGTCATTTTACTATTCTCTTTTACAGGTAAGTAAACTGAAGTTTAGAAAGATTCAGTCCTTTGCCCAAAGTGACATAGTTACCATATGGTGCAGTAATATTCAAACCCTGCTGATTCCAAGAACCCATGTTTTCCTCTACTTCCTTGACTCTTAATTTTAACCCAGCTAGTTAGGGTTCCATCTTGACTGTGGATTGGTTTGCGACCAACACCCAAAATAAGTGAGAAATGAGTTTTTAATTTAAGAGCAGAACCTTTGTGACAGAATGTTCTTTAGAATTCATAGCAGTTGTAAGTATTGTTACCTATTGGTGGGTTCTTCAGGACTAACATAGAAAAGACCTTAGACCTAAATAAAACTGTGGATGAGGTAATATACTTTTATGTGGTTTATGAAGATGTAAGGCATTTATATGTACCAGTTTTGTAATTCCCTACTTAAACGGACACGTTCGATGAACTAGGCTTTGTGATCACATTGCTTAAAAGGATGCATATTTATAATTAAAATGGTATATTGAAAGAAAGGCGGTGTTTTCTATGTAAGTATGAGAATAGATCTAAATCAAAGCACTGAACCCTTGACACAAAACATTTAAAACACACACCCAGACCCAACTCTTAAACATACTTTGAAATTACAGTGAACCAGTTTGGGATATATGAAACATATGTACTTGAAGCCGATCAATATTTGTCATTAGGCTCATTGGTCGATATTATCTTCCTTTTGTATAGAATCTAGAACTCTGTTAGCAGTATTTTAAGTGTTCAGTGTTGGCATTTAAAATACTGTATAAATCTTAGAATGTTATTTTAAAGATTTTATTTATTTATTTTTAGAGAGATGTGAAAGGAGGGAGAAAGAGAGGGAGAGAAACATCAATGTGTGGTTGCCTCTCACACACCCCCTACTGGGGCCCTGGCCTGTAACCCAGGCCTGTGCCCTGACTGGGAATCAAACTGGTGACCCTTTGGTTTGCAGGCCGGTGTTCAATCCACTGAGCCACGCCTGCCAGGGCAGAATATTATTTTTTAAATCACCTTTATCTTTACACTCTTCCTGGAATTCCAGTCCCTCTACATATTAGTGTCTTCAGATTTCCCTATACAATATACAGTGCTTATTCTTCAGACAGGGTTCAAGTTATATGATCATCTGACTTGCCTTACTGAAATATAAGCTGCTAGAAACGAGTGCTCATATTCTTCTACCAAAGACAATGGGAACCCTCAGTATAGAGAAACTTAATCACACCCATGATAGGAAGTTGTAAACCAAAGACTAGTTAATAAGTGAGTTAGTTGAGTTATTATCCTGGTAAAATCGGAATAGTAAGGCATTAATTTGTCTCTTTCTCTTGCATTTCATAGTCTTTGAAGAATAACCCATTCTTTTGAACTTGAGTATTATAGCCATGTATATTTTGTAATCAGTAATAGTAATTCATTTTAACTGTTTGTTTCTCACTGTTTTCTGCTTAGAAGAAGACACGGTAGGATTGTGAGTTTTTATCTAACTTTGGATGCAGTGAGATGACCAGTGTGTTCCAGTTAAAGAAGAAGAGCGTTTTAAAATCATAAACCAAATAAAGATCCTACCTGACCTAATTTCTTGCACTTCTTCTATTCTTACCCACCCCCCATTTTCTTTTTTAACATGTTGAATTTGAACTTCAGGTTTAAATTTCTTGTCAGGCCAATTACAGATTATAATAGGATATGGTCTGTGTATATAACAACTATAACTTGTTTTAGATCAGAGTTGACTGCAATAATGAAAGGAGTATCCACACTAAAACATTACAGAATACCTCCAGTGAAGGTAATCGGCTGCGCACGGGTAAAGATCGTAACCAGAAGAAGGAAAAGCCAGACAGCGTGGATGGTCAGCAACCACTTGTGAATGGAGTACCCTAAACTGCATAATTCTGAAGTTACATTTCCTATACTGTTTCCATAATTCTTATTCCATATAGAAAACTTTGTTAGGCCAAAGACAAATAGTAGGCAAGATGGCACAGGGCATGGAATGAACACAAATTATGCTTAAGAATTTTATTTTTCTGGTATTGGCCATATGCAGCAATTTTCAGATTTGCACACACACACACACACAAAAACCTTGAAATTTTGAAACACTGCTTTTAAGTATACTTAGCACTTCAGGACAGGATTTTAGTTTGGTTTATTTTTTAAAGAGCTGAGAAGTGATATCCTTTGTTAATTTAGATTTGTTCCTGCGTAGGGTGGTAACTACTGGTACATTTCAGATTTTCTGAATAAAGCACTTAATGGTAATCATATTAGACTTCTATTTTCAGTCTCATATAGAAGTCCATGAAATACTGTGTCGTTTCATGTCCTATGTCAGTTTATGTTTTGGTCCACTTTTCCAGTATTTCAGTGGACTGTAAAATGTATGTGATGTGACATTTGTCATTTCATTAGCAAAAAAAAAAAAAGTTGTATGATCTGTGCCTTTTTTATATCTTGGCAGGTAGGAATATTATATTTGGATGCAGAGTTCAGGGAAGATAAGTTGGAAACACTAAATGTTAAAGATGTTGCAAACCCTGTCAAATATTAGTACTTTATAGAAGAATGCATGCTTTCCATATTTTGTTACTTGCATAAACATCAGGTTAAGCAGTATAAAGAATAGGACTTGTTTTTTATGTTTTGTTGCACTGAAGTTGACAAATAGTGTTATTGAGAGGGATGTGTAATTTTGTCTTTATAGACAGAAGACATAATTATCTTTTCATTTGAGAGAGGCTAAAATGTTTTCAGCTAAGAACAAATCTTTTTGGTTGAATGTTAGTAGGATATGCCTGCTCTTTGGCCTGATGACCAGTTTTAACTTAGAGCCTATTTTATTTTTCCTCACCCCCCGTTTTGTGAAGTTTTTCATATTTTAATTTCAAGCTTATTTTGCGGAGATAGGAGAGTCATTTCCATGTGTGCACAATTACTCTGAAGTACAGATACTTTGTCTAAGAAATATTGGAAACAGGTTAAATGTTTTGTAAACTTTGAAATATTAGGTCTAATGTATAAGCAGAATTGGAAAGCAGACTAAGATTGGTTAACAAATAACTTTTGAAAGTTTCCTTTTGTTTTTTGATGTGTTGGGTTTGGTTTTGTTTTTAGTTTAGTTTTGTTTTTTTTTTTTAATGGGTAAAATTTACTGAGGAATAATATGTGAAGGGCCTTCACTGTAAGATGTTATATTTTTCTTAAAAAGTAACTCCAAGTTGGGGTACCACTGAATCTGTACAGAGCCGTATACAAACCGAAGTTCTGCCTCTGACGTATTTTGTGAGTTTGTTTCTTTGAATTTTTGTTTTAGTTACTTTTCCTTGCATACAAATAAGCATATAAAAATGAAAACAAACTGCACATGATTTCAAGAATATTAAAAAGTCTTTTAAAAGTATTGCCAAACATTAATGTTGATTTCTAGTTATTTATTCTGGGAATGTATAGTATTTGAAAACAGAAATTGGTACCTTGCACACATCATCTGTAAGCTGTTTGGTTTAAAACACTGTAGATAATTAACCAAGGTAGAATGACCTTGTAATGTAACTGCTCTTGGGCAATATTCTCTGTACATATTAGCGACAACAGATTGGATTTTATGTTGACATTTGTTTGGTTATAGTGCAATATATTTTGTATGCAAGCAGTTTCAATAAAGTTTGATCTTCCTCTGCTAAATTGATGTGGATGCAATCCTTACAAATGATTGCTTTTAAAATTTTAAGGTAGGAAAATAAATCTATAGAAAGTGTTATGTTATAAAGTGTAACTGTTCCCATTGGAAATTTCACATCATAGAAAGTTAGCCATTATCAACCAACTTCCAAGAAATTGATCTTGTTTAATCTTGTTTAATAAGGTGAAAAAATCAACAAAATGGTACAGAAGCACATTGTGCCGTTACAATATGCACTAAGTCTCTTTTTTTACAAAGGCTGAATTCAGCAAGGCGCTAACTTGCTTAAATGTGAATTATTAACTTCTAAAACTGTAATTTGATTCACATGTTTTCAAATGGATTT
Source organism: Desmodus rotundus (assembly GCF_022682495.2). Taxonomy (NCBI): domain Eukaryota; kingdom Metazoa; phylum Chordata; class Mammalia; order Chiroptera; family Phyllostomidae; genus Desmodus; species Desmodus rotundus. The sequence goes on from NC_071400.1 coordinate 55,254,194, forward strand.
GAAGTTGATTCATATTACGATATTTGTGTGCTAAATGTGTATGGTTTTTTTTTTTTCAGTTCAAAGTCATGATGTTTTTAAAATCTTATTAAAGTTTCAAAAATCTGAAGATTGTTTATCTAGATGTAAAGTTTTATTAAAAAGTTGCACCTCTGAAAAAGCAAAAATTAGTCTGACAGATATTTGCTCCTGGTCTTAAATTTCTAAATATTGTATATTGAAAAAAATAATGATATGTGGGGGTGGGGGGAGGGAGTTACTCTCCATGCAAAGCATATATGCCTTGCAGATAATCCTTTATGTGCCCTTAAAAGGCAAAAATACTGATGTTTGAAAATACAACTGTCCACATTCCCGGTTACAAGATTTCAACACATTAATTACACAGAATGCTGCTACACCATATTGAATACATACTTTAGCCTGTATCCACGTAAACGTACCCTGCCATTTGGAAAATATTAAATGTGTCTATGTAAGTTAAAAAAAAAAAAAACCAACAACTATGATGTCAATATCTCAGTATTAAAATAAATGACAAGATTGAGGTAGAATGTGCCTGAATTGGCTGTTCTGGTCATTTCAAAGTGTTAAAAGTCCAAAATAATCCAATGATGCAGGATAGTCTCCTCTAAATTGATGTTTTTTGTTTTTACAGAAAAATTTGTGTTTTCTGCTTGTCTAGTTTTTCACTGTGATGATTTTCTGGTTCTTTGCTACGTGTTTTGCTTAGTTCTGGGCTCTTCAGAGCCAAAAGAGCTGAGCACAGTCTGTTAAAAATGGCAAGTAGAAACAATCCTTAAGTAACTTGGTTGGGTTTTCTTGGTTTCACAGTAGTTTTCAGTGCTGCCCATGAACAGCCTATTGGCAGCGGTGAGCTTGAGACTCAGTTGGGCTCGCTCAGAGGCATTGCTCTCATCATGATTTTAGAGTTCCTGGTAGCTAGGAGTTTAGCACCCTGATAGAGTCAATATACTTACTTGGTCTCTATTGAGCCAGTTTTCTCCATGACCATAAACAGCACCTTTTCCCTCATAACCCTCTGATCCCTCTGATAACCAGTTATTCTGAAATAGCCATTACCAGATGGTAGACTTGTTTTTTTTTGAAGGCTTAAGGGGTACCGGCATTAAAATCTTGAGCATCTTTTCCTCTGTTTATTTAGGGCTGTTTTAAATTTTTATTTGGGGCTATTTAGTTTTCCATTTCTTTCTCAGAACTTTCCATGATGAAACAGGAAAGTCCTTTTTTTATGCTAAGAGGAGGTTTTTTTGTTGGTGGGAGAGGCATTTTAAAAGATCTTTGCAAGTTGATTACAGGGTTCGGTTGAAAATTGTAAGGAAGATTAAGTCAACAGAAGATGGTTGCACGGAATCCTGGGAGTTAGGATCTATTATCATTATTCAGTGTCACACAGAACTTGGATGGCTAATGCTAAAAGAGGAAAAAAGGAATTCCTGTGTTATTTTACTCTTGACCAGAGCATAGAATAGTTTTTTGATAACTGGAAAAGTCATTTCACCTCTCTAGGATTCAGTCTCTTCATGGGTTAAATAGACGTTGCTAAAGTATCTGAAATATAAAGTTCTATACGCCATTGACTATATAGCAGACATTTCACAAGCTTTTTAGAGATACAAGCATCCTGTTTTAGGCCTTCTGAAAGATCAGTGTTGAGTGGGATTGATTAGTCAATGGGCAGTTCCAGTATATTCGGTAGTAAGTGCTAAGATGCTCAGGGTGAGGTGGGAGCCTATAGGAGAAACAGTGAAGTCGGGGTGCTGTTGAGTCAGTCAAGGGCTTTTCAGGTGAAGTGGAATCTTCCGATGAGGGAGGACAGATTGGAAGAGTTAGCCAGGAGAAAAAGTGCTACAGGCATTGATATAGGCATGAAAAAGTGTATGTGTGAGTTCAGTGTGACTCAGACATAGAATTTTTTTTTTTATAATAAGTGGCATTAGTTTTTTAATGAAAGAAAATATTTCTGGATTTGGTAAGTTATATAACATTTTTAAAATAACATGAGTTGTTAGCATGTTTGGTTTTCCTTTTTCTCTCTCTTTTTTTAAATTGTTCAAGTACATTTTTCTGCCTTTTCCCCCCACCGTCCCAGCCCTCCCCACCTCCCTCCCCCATTTCCACCTCCACTCGTTATTGTCCATTTGTCCTTTATAGTTGTTCTGTAAACCCTTCACCCTTTCCCTCCATTATCCCCTCCCCTCTCCCCTCTGGTCACTATCTGCCTGTTCTCAATTTCAATGTCTTTGGCTATACTTCGCTTGCTTGTTGGTTTTGTTGATTAGGTTCCAGTTAAAGGTGAGATCATATGGTATTTGTCTTTCACCGCCTGGCGTATTTCACTTAGCATAATGTTCTCCAGTTCCATCCATGCTGTTGCAAAGGGTATAAGCTCCTCCTTTCTGCTGGGTAGAATTCCATCGTGTAAATGTGCCACAGTTTTTTGATCCACTTATTTAGTGATGGGCACTTGGGTTGCTTCCAGCACTTGGTTATTGTAAATTGTGCTGCTATGAACATCGGGGTGCATAGGTTCTTTTGGATTGGTGTTTTAGGGTTCTTAGTATATAATCCCAGCAGTGGAATTGCCGGGTCAAAAGGCAGTTCCATTTTTAGTTTTCTGAGGAAATTCCATATCGTTTTCCTTAGTGGTTGTACCAGTCTGCATTCCTACCAACAGTGCCGCTAGAGTTGGCTTTTCTCCACAACCTCTCCAACATTTGTTGTTCGTTGCTTTATAATGGCCATTCTGACCAATGTGAAGTGCTATCTCATTGTGGTTTTAATGTGCATCTCTCTGATGGCTAGCAATACTGAACATCTTTTCATATGTCTCTGGACCCTCTGTATGTCCTCCTTGGAGAAGCGTCTGTTCAAGTCCTTTGCCCATTTTTTAATTAGATTGCTTATTTTCTTAGAGTGGAGTTGTGTGAGTTCTTTATGTACTTTGGAGATCACACCCTTGTCTGAGGTATCATTGGCAAATATGGTTTCCCATATGGTTGGTTCTCTTTTCATTTTAATGCTGTGTGTGTTTTTTTTTTTTTTTAGCTGTGCAGAAGCTTTTTATTTTGATGAAATCCTATTTATTCTTTCCTTTAGCAGACATAGAATTTGAAGCAGGGAGTGAGAGAGGAGAACTAGAGATACTGTCAAGGAGGGCCTGTGGTGCCACATTGGAGCGTAGAATTTTTGGAAGCCTTTGAAGGGTTTGAAGTGAATTTGGGTTTGCACTTGATGTGTAGAGGGACAGACAGGATTGCCCAACAACTGGGACCTCTGTCAAGTTTCTGGATAACCAGCTGGCAGGAATGACTGGGCCCAAATTCTCTTCCTTGCAGTCCAGATTTAGCTTCCCACAAAGTCACAGATGCTGGCAGTCTATTCCCAGACAGTTCCCCTTACAGATGGTATTTTAAGTCATGATTTGATATGGGTTTCAGGCTGTTGTCGGGGTTGCTGTGGAAAGGTAGATTCAGATTTTTTAGTTTAGCCCCAAGGTGCAGCCAGGAGTGCCCTGGCCTTTGCATGTCTCTGCGTGAGTGAATGAGTCTATTCTTTCTGATTCACCTTGCTTGTCTTTTTCCTTCATTAAAACCTTTTCCTTTTACATGGCGTTTGCCTTCACCGACTGCTTCACAGACAGTGCCCAACAGGCCAACTCCACTTATTCCAGCTCCAGCCTTTTGGAAGCTACAAAAGGGATCAACTAAGCCATAAATGGACAACATCCGTCCTAGGGCTGGTGGTGGAAAACCTAACTGAGTTGAAATCACTGGCAAACACGTTATTTCAGTGCTTATTTATGGCCATGCTGTGTGCCACAAAAGCCCTGGAAAGTTCTCCATGTAAGGCAGATAGAGTTTTATTCCTTGGTACCCCCTTTACAAGCCAGCCAGACATGTGAGCCCTAAGGAAGAAGAAAGTAGGACAAAATAGCCCTTGGTCCCAAGTGCCATTGGAACAGTAGATGTAACCTAACCTCTTAGATTTGAAATCTATCATCGTGCAGTGTACCATGCAGGGGCTTGGGTGGGGGGAGGTGAGGGACATACAACCTGAGGAGCTTCAGTGTACTAACAGGGAATTGGACTCGCAGCAGTGGTCACAGGAGTCCATTGAGGCTTAAACTGCTTACATAATGAAGCTACCCATGAGACCAGGGACACTGATCATCCAGCATTTGGGGTTTACTGCCCAATTCCTTCTTGCCAAATAAATTGGCTAGTCTGACCATTGCGGGGAGGGTAAATGTGCCTGTCCTGTTCTTGAATTGGTTTATCCTGGAAGTTGGATTCACATAGCCACAAAGAGGAGACTTTACTGAGATAGTGAATGAAAACTGAAATATCCATACTGTGGTCACAGCTGCTTTGAGGCACTCTGGCATTATATCATCCTTGGGTGTAAATCCCAGGCACCAGGGATAACTTGTGACTGGATGAACTTAGTTCAGGCAAAGTTGATGCTGTCTTCCATGAAGACATCCCTAACTTTACTCCTACCATGGAGTAAGGGATAGGATAATCCTTTTGAGCTGATGCAGGCCCCACCCAAGAGTGACAGAAGAGGCCCTGTAAGGTTTCCCAGGTCTCAGTAGAAATGAAAAGGCAGGAAAAGGGCACAACTCCAGACTTCCTTCTGAGTCTCCCTCAGGCAGCAAGCACGCTGTGGACTCTGGGTCTTGAGCAAAGGGATTGCTAGGTAAGGAGAGAGATGGGAAAATCAAGAGTCTGGTGGGCTGATACGTAACCTAAGTCACTCCAAGGAGGTTGCAGAACCTAAGACCAAAAAAAAAAAAAAAAGACTGATTTTAGAGTGGACATGAAGGAGATAACTATGGAGAGCCAAAGCAAGGAGGTCTTGGATGGAGGAAGATTACCTTTGGAGATATAGGCTAATATTTTCCCCCACTGCCTCACCAGCAAATCTCCAAAGCTTCCTGTGTCCTTGGGAGAAGGGTCCAGAGGAGGAAGCTAAGTAGTTAACCACATCTCAATGCTGCTGGAACAAAACTCCCAGACACTACCCGTCCCCACAGGCCTCTGCACCACCCAGGAGTATGATTTTCTACTCTGACTGCTAGAAGACCCTTCAAGAGTTCATTCAAAAGCAAACTTGGCCTTGAGCCAAGTTCTCTGCTCACTTCCAGTGGATTGCTGACTTTCTGCCCTAATCCATGTAGCCTGGAACATAAGTGCAGGGAGGATTCAGCATAGCTGGACCTACCAGATACTGGAGCCTGAAGAGTTGTTCTTGGACCTGTGAAGTCCACAGTAAATTAATTTTCTTGGAAGGATTTGGGAATGATTTTACTTAGAGCCAAGAGACTTGACACAATTACTGTAGATGTCATTGGCCCCTTTGATGAGACTGTGCTCATGGTCATGTGCATTGTCACATTGCATAGTTGGCACAGACATGCAGGGTTTTGTCAGCCCCACACATTACACTGACCTGCTGGGTGGGTGCAGGCATTGCCATCCTTCCTGGTGAATGCAGAGCCTCATATTCCCAAGCCTTGCAGGATTGTGGGTTTGAAACTATCACAGACCAGTACAAGGCTTATTCCACCACCAGGAGCAAATGGTAGGTTTAGTTGGTGAGTAAATCCAGTGTGTTTGACCCTTGATTACAGATTACTGTGTTTTTAATAGTGGTCACCATGGAACTAAAAGCACCTGATATATCAACAAGTGACTAAACTACAGCCATTACTTGCACTTGGTGGCCCTAAACCTCCACTGTCCAGTTCTTCAGTTACTGGCCGACATGTGACTGTTGAGCACTTGAAACATGGCTGGTCTGAATTCAGATATGCTCAATATGTAAGTAAAATACACAACCTATTTTGGAGAGTTTGAAAAAACATGAAAATTAACTAATTTTTATATTTAGATGCCAAAATGTTAATATTTTGGAACTTTTGGGTTACATAACTATTTAAATAAGATTAGTTACACCTATCTCCTTTTATGTTTTTTTTAAATAGTGACTACTAGGAAATTAAAAATTCTATGTGTGGCTCACATTATATTACTCTTGTTTTCCTTTCTAGATTTCTGTAGGGGAAAAAATGGGTAGTTTATTTTCACCTGACAGGGCATGAAGGTCACCTTGACTGTCCTGCCTCAGGCATTTTGGACTTTCCCAGCAATATTTAATAACTAACATACCAGTAATGAGTTCGCAAGCCATTCTATTGATGATATTTTGATAGCAGCCGTCCCAGAGGAAAGTATTCTCACTGTAATTCATGCTGTGTAAGCACAGCTGTCCATATGTGGCAGAGCTTTGAATGAGGAGAGATGCCAGGGCCAAGCCCCCGCGTGCCTATCTTGGGGGCTATATGAGCAGCAGCCCAAAGAGATGCTCCACAGCCTAATAAGGAAAGACAGCTGGTCTTGCAGACATTAACTACACAAAAGAGTCTTTACTAAGTCACCAGACTGGTAGCCAAATTTGATCGGGGAGCCCTACAGTAAGAAGCCACAGAAGCAATACAGGCATCAGTAAAATCAATACCTGTCCTCCACCCTCCAACTCATTCTGATCCCAGTCCTACATATATCTCTGGCAATAAGATTCTTCCAATATAGGGGGTGGGTCATCGGTCCACTTCTGAATGATATATGCTTTTGCATGACAATTACTGGCCCTGGTTGGGACAGATTGTCTCAGTGAAGGAAAAAGTGTAACTCTGAATTCTAAATTCCAGCCTGCAATGGGTTGTCCCTAAACCAGATTCCATCAGATGTATCATTGATGGTCCAGTCAGGAACACAGAAATCACACTAGTGATTTTGACTGAAAATTTAATGCAGAGATTGGTTAAGCTGACATTGAAGGATTGAAAATGCAAAACAGAAACATTGAAGTAACACAGAGTGGGGTCTGCAGGATGCATTTACCATCCTGTGGCCTTGGTGAATGAGGGGATTATTTTGGGATGATGAGAACTTAAAAGCTCAAAAGAGTAGCCCTCAGAATTAAAACCCAGACCCCTAGGAAAGGGGCATCTTCAGTCAGTACTGGTACCCTTGGTAACTCAGGCAGACCACTAAGGAAGGGGTGCCAGCAACTGGCTGATACTGATTTTTCTGAGGAGTCTTGATGATACTGTTTCTGAGAAAAGGGTAGGGGGTTGGTGATCTGGAAATTGGATTCAGCTACTGCTACTGAACCATTCCTGCCAAAGTGAAGACCCATAGTCTTCCAGTCTCCCTGCAGGGGCATCCAACCTGCAGCTTCTTGGCCACATGTGGCCCAGGATGGCTATGAATGTGGCCCAACACAAAATTGTAAATTTACTTAAAACCTTTTTTTTTTTTCTCATCAGTTTTTGTTAGTGTTTGTGTATTTAATGTGTGGCCCAAGACAACTCTTCTTCCAGTGTGGCCCAGAGACACCAAAAAGGTTGGACACCCGTGCGAGCCTCTTAACAGCAGAATTTAAGAGGCAGCAACGACAAAGGAGAAATGTGGTGTGCTGAGTCCCAGCCTAGCCTTACAGAACAGCGTATAGAAAGAAGGATGACGTGGAACTGAGAGTCAATAGCTTAATAATCGACAAAGTGCAAGAAGCCAAAAAACTGAAATGAAAATCTTATATTCAATTGGAGTTCGGGCTAACTTCAAGAATAGGTAGCTGCACACATAATAGGTACTGAGATGGCCCCATTGCCTGCTTTGCCTGAGTGACTGGCTCCATGGGGGTCTCAATTTTGAGACTAGGTACCATACAAGGAAGTCCATTTCACTGATGGGTGAGCAAGTTCAGTGAAATACTAAGCCATCTGTTATAATAATTGTACAACCTGTGGCATTGCTGCTCTGCACAATGGGTAGAACTTCAAGAGGTGCTTTTGATGATAAAGAATTCTGCTCCTCAGTGAATGAATATACCTTTACATCGACTCATGGATTGCTTCTAATGGCCTCACTCTTTAGTCAGACAATTAAGCCAGCCAGGATGAGACTATTAAAGTCATATCCCAAGGAAACTATATAACTCACCAACAAGTTCAATTAATAAATCATATATATATAATCTTAGGAAGGACCACATCCTGAGAAAAGCAAGGTATCTGCAATGAGAAAGTCAAAAGATCTTGTTAGCCATCATACCCATGGTGACCTATTAGATCCATGTCCACACCAACTACAGTAACAAAACCACCATGAAGGGCTGTCATTTGACACACAAAGAAGCTACCATCACCCCCAGAGCCTATGTCGTTTGGTAGTTTCACAAGCATGTAATTTATGGCCTATTTGGTCTTACCACAGAAGACATGACTGGCTTATACTGGCACATATATTTCACAGGTCCCCTGCCCCTACATAGTTTGGAGATGAGATCTGTAGATATGGGGTTGCTGTCCACCTCCCCAGATAGCACACATAGATTTAAGGCTTTGATGCACTACCTTTGCCCCATGCCAGAGAAAGTGAGGAGAGACTTTCAGACCACGATGCAAATTGGACATTTATGAAGGAAAAGTAAGGAAGAGGGATTAGGTAGGAAGGATTTTAGACTACAGTGCAATTCCAAGTAAGTTTCAACTAGGCTGATGGGGAGTTTTTCAGCCAAAGTCACCTGTTAAGGGAGTTCTTTTACTCACAAGAGTGGATCTGCATTATTACCCCCACTGTACTCAGTTATTGGTTGGAAGTAGTCTATAGGCAATACAACTTTTGCACAGAGTAATAGATCCAGAAGAGCAGCAACTGGGATTGTCAGGCAATTATACTCTCCACAACAGGTTGGAGTGGCCCACTTGTGTAGCTGCCACACTACATAATTATAACCCCATTCCTTTTTTGGACCTGCACTAACCATTGTGAGTTTCTGGGAAGTTTTTACTGCATGGGTAACAGAAATGAGAATGGACAACAAATATGAAATGGCATTTGGTGTCCTTTCCCACTGGGCAGACAGCTGTGATACTGGGTTTGCCACATACTTCCTCTGAAATTTGGAGACACTGCTGTGGTTCTTATGATCATCTTCCTCAATATCAAGAGAATGCTTATGGTAAATGTAATCCTTGTGTCTCTGTGGGGCTTTTTATTCCAGGCTACAAAATAAGGCCTGATTAATTCCCGAGGGGAGCTCATGGACCCACACTGGCTGGGCATGGACAGATCCAACCCTAGGAAGTAAGTAAAAGATAAAGAAGCTAATGACCTCTCTGTTTTCTTAGTCCAGATACGGCAGACTGTATGTGTCATTGCCACAGTGACTATGGTGGCAACTATCACAAAATTAGACATGTCACCCCCAACTTAATATGGCTATGAGGAATCATATCAGCATCCCAATATTAAACAGTGCCTTAGGTATTGCTTCTACCAGGCAGTGGCCTCAGCCACTGTTTGCCTTGACCTTCTCTACTCGTGTCCATCCTTTGTGCTGTCTAGGCTAACAGTATGCAGAAGATCACCTTGGATCCAACACAAAGCAGCATTTGTGTGCTTCCCATCCACTTCCAGGACTAGTTTTTCTGTGTGGTAAGACAGCCTTCTTTCTTCCCCTGCCTCTCCCTTGGACACAGGGTTACCACTTCCTGAGAGTAGTCATTCAACTCTTTGGTAATCAAAGATCCAGTGGCCACAAGCCATATATCCCCAACCTCTGGTGCCAGTGCCACCAGCAGGATCTCGCTGGGGACATTAGGGAAACAATTGGTCACTATTTTATATGAGTTTCCCACCATCAAGAGGTGATTCTAGGGCTCACTTGGGAGATAGCCAGGAGTTTTACTACCAAACATATTATTGACTTTCACATCTGATTGTATTGGATATCTGCATAGCTTTGGATTATTTTCTGACTAGGCAATGTGTACTGTGGCCAACAGCTCTTGCTGCTTCTGGCTAAATACCTCACTGCAAGTGGAGCTATCCGAGAGCAACTATAGAAACTACCCATATGGCTCTAAACCGCCCCCTATCTAAGCCCTGGGATCTTTTTCTCATGACTTGGTCTAGAGTCTATGACTAGAGCACAGGTGGCAAACACAAGGCCCATGGGCGAATCCAGCCCTCCACCTTGTTTTATCCGGCCCAGCACCTGGTTTCTACCCGGTGGCAGCACCGACCTCTCGCTCAACTGTCAAGGAGTAGTTACATTTATACAGTCCTAAAATTACATCCGGCCCTTTGAAGGCAACTGTGAAGCTGATGTGGCCTCTGGTGAAAATGAGTTTGACACCACTGGGCTAGAGCTTTCAGAGAACTGTCCAGCTTTCATGATGAATTTTGGACTCGTACTCAGAGCCCTTCTCATCTTACAATGTCTTCTTTGCCATAGCTACCAACTCCAGAAAACCCTATTGGAAAATCTAATTAATTTCTGACTCCAATGGGAAGGCAGGCCTCACTGTGGGATAATAATAGAACACGAGACCATGTACCTCATCTTACTAATACTTAGGCTTGTAAGTTACCCCAACTTAACCTATTCTTGTGCCCATTCTACATGACGGTGATGGTTTCTTTCACTCCCTTTTAAAGATAGGTTAAAGGGGGCAAGATGAAAGGCTGGGAGGCCAGGTTTTTGGAATAATGAGCCAATGCAAGAGCACTGAGAATGCAAAAGGGTGGCATTGCTATGATATTTAGGAGATAAAATGATTGAGACTTGGTGATTATTACAACTGGGGAAAAGGAGAGGGGAGAAACTAACGTTGTAATTCTCAGAGTCTTGGCTTGAGTAATATTTTTTTTCTTTTAGGGGAATGGAGATTCATTCAACTAATATTTATGAAAAATAAACTATGAGCCAGACAGTATATTTGATGCTCGAGATGCAAAAGAAAAAGATGCTGGGAGACAGAAAAATTAGCAAACATAAAAGATAATTATGGAGCTTCCTTTCAGGATGGCAGAGTAGGTAAACACAGTACTCACATCCTATCACAGTTCCATCAAAACTACACCACAACCATCATTTGAACTGTCTGATCTGAAAAAAAAAAAAAAAAAAAAGAACTGCCTGATCTGGCTGAACAGAAGTCCTACAACTAAGGATATAGAGAAGGAGTCATATCAAGACTGGTAAGAGAGGCTGAGACCCCAAACAGGCTGGTCCCACACCCACGTGCAGTGGTTAAAACTTGAGAGGTATATCTCAGTCTTGGAAGTCATCCATGAGGAGTGAGGATTCTCAGCCCCACACCAGAATCCCCAGCCCATGGTTCCAGTGCCAGGAAGAGAAGTCCCCATAACCTCTGGCTGTGAAAACCAGTGGGGACTGGGGCTGAGTGAAACAGAGAGCTTCTGGAGTCCCCAGTGTTCCTCTTAAAAGTCCCACCCTCAGACTTATTCAGATTCACTCACTCTGACCTACAGTGCTGGGACTGCAGCTTGAAATGCGCCAGAGGAAGATGAGAAAGAACTGAATTGTCTGACATCAGGGCAAGGGCTGAAGGGGCAGATTTTTTTCCAGACAGAAGTGCTGGCAGAAGCCATTGTTCTTTGCTGAGCCCTCTCCCAACAGAGCCAGCAGGCGGGTGCCCTATCTCAGTCTCCATCAACCTGGTTAACAGGACTCACCCAGACCTGATGATTCCCTGAGACCCTGCCCCACCTAAATTTGGAGCTCACCCAAGACATTTGCTGTGGCTTTTCCTACAAATGGCCTGTCTTGGCTCATGCTGAAGACATTCCTAAAATCTATCAAACAAGCAGCATTGGGCCTCAGTGTATCCCATGCCACTTGATAAGTTGCCCCAGGCCTGGCACTAGCAGCAGCCAGCCTTGGTTTGAAGCTTGGCTTCTCCTGGGCCCCTTCAAGTACAGCACAAGTAGCAGTCATCTGCAGATCACTTTATAGCTCATACCAGGTGGCTCTGGCCAGGATACAGACAGCAGCTAACCTTGGTCTGCACCTTTCAGGAGGCCCCAGATCCAGCACACCCTGTGAACAGCTTCAGACCATGCCAAAGCACCACCCAACAGCACACTCCACAAGTAGCACACTCAAGGGTTGGATTCATTGGGCACTACAGCACTGTTAAAGTGAATCCTTCTGTGGAGGGGCTGACCTCCTGCTCCTTGGGGTCAACCCCTAGAAGCAGATCCTCCACATTGGTTGTGGCCAATCCTTACAGCCAATATACCTGACATAAATCTCTCCCATTAATATGATAACAATGAAGACAACTACAATAGGAGGGTGTACACAGACCACATAGTAGAGTGCACCTGGAGCACCCAGTTTGCATGACCAGGTAAGCTATGCCACTGGGTTCTATAGGACACATACTACCTAAGACCACTCTACCAAGACTGGGAGATGTAGCAGCTCTACCTAATAAATAGAAAGAAACATAGGGAGTCAGCCAAAATGAGAAGACAGAGAAACATGTCTCAAATGAAAGAACAGAACAAAACCCCAGAAAAATAACTAAACAAAATGGAGACAAGCAACCTACCAGATGCAGAATTCAAAGCACTGGTTATAAGGATGGTTAATGAACTTAGGGGAAGAGTAGATGAACTTAGTGAGGACTTCAGCAAAGAGATAGGAAACATAAAAGTGGAGATAGAAAATATAAAAAAGGCTCTTTCTCTTCAGGTCTCAGGTACTTCAAGAGCCACAGACTTTGCTGTGGCCAAGTTCAAGAACCACATCATACACAACCAATCCTGAAAATGGTGCCAAAATGGCATCAAGAAACCCTGATCACAAACATACAAATCTCTTAAGGGAGTAGACTCCAAGTTCCTGAGGAATATGCACTTTGCCAAGAAACACAACAAAAAGGGCCTGAAAAAGATGCAGGCCAACAACACCAAGGCCATGAGCAAATGTGCCAAGGCTATCAAGGACCTCATGAAGCCCAAGGAGGTCAAGCCTAAGATCCCAAAGGGTGTCAGCTGCAAGCTCATTTGACTTGCTTTCATCCTAAGCTTGCTTTTCCTAATGCCGGTACCCACACTGCCGAAGGTCTCACACCCTGCTGACCAAAGTCTAAGGTCAAGGCTCAAACCAAGCCCTACGTTGTGGCTGTGGCTGTGGCTCAGGATCTGAAAGGTGCACAGGCCACCACGAAGGCTCAATAGTAGAGGCCTCTGTTTACTAATGTGAGTGAGGACGAAAGGACTAAGTGTGACAACTGGGCTGCTGTTTGCATGAAGCTGGTGTCCTCCAGTGCTGTTTGAATAAATAAACCTGAGGCAGGATCTGTAAAAAAAAAAAAAAAAAAAAAAAAAAAAAAAAAAAAAAACCCATAAATATGAACCAGTCAGAAATGAAGAATACAATAACTGAAATGAAGAATACATTATATGGAATCAATAGTAGAGTAAATGAAGCAGATGATCAAATCAGTGATTTGGAAAATAGGTAAGCAAGAAATACCCAATCAGCACAGCAAAAAGATTTAAAAAAAAAATGTATCCAAAGATGGTGGCGAGATAGGTGGGAGCAGAGTCCACTTCCCCCTGCGCATGGGTAGAACACCTAGTCGATCTTCTGAGGAACAGAGTGCACAACCAATGGTATCCCAGCATATATGAAGGTTGGAGGTCAAAACTGGAGAGGACATTGAAAAATCCTCTACAGTAAGGAGATTATTGGTTTGAGGCAATAAGGTCCCAGGGACCAGCACGAGGACCAGGGTGGCTGCAGCCCCAGGCCCAGCACCCCACGGGTCTACCACAGGATTCTTGGAAGAGAGCCAGGTCAACGACTCCCTCCCCTGCCAGACAGGGAGGTTTGAGCACCACCAGGATGGACCTGGATGATTGAAGTCACTGGGGGAAATAAGAATGAAGCGGCAAACACACAGGGGCGATGTGCGCCTGCTGAGACTGTGGATGGCTGGGAAGAGTTGGGCCATGATGAACCCTGACCCAGAGAGTCCCTGGTCTGTTTGGAGACTTGGGCTTTATGAGAGGCCAGGCACTTGCTTGGAGCAGCAGGCTTGAACAGGAGGAATTGTTTCAAAAAGAAAAAAGAAAAAAAAAAAAAAAAAAAAAAAGAGTCACTCGGTGGCTGTTTAGGGAATTCTCCTGCAGCAGCTGCCCGGGCCTCCCCCCTCCCAGCTACTTAGCCTGGGCCAGGGTCCTGCCTCTGCTACTAGGACTGTGGCTGCACCCGTACCCTACCACAAGCCACAGAGGTGGAGGACACCCAACCAAGACTGCGACCCCAGTGGTGCCACTGACTCAGCCGCCACCCACCACACTACAGGTGCCGCTGCAGTGGCAGAGGCTGGCATACACCTGACACCGCCACCACGCGACTGCACTCCCGCTGTGTCAGCAGAGGCCCAGCGCTCATGCCTGCAGCCCCAAGAATGGCGCAAGGCAGACCCCACAACCCTGGGACTGCAGTCCCACCATGCACTCACGTCAGTGGGACGGTGCATATCGGACCCTGCTGCCCAGAGGCACCAGGCACCCAACCCCACCGCCCCAGCCAAAGTAGCAGAGGAGGCGTGTGCCGCCACAGCCAGGGCAATATCTGGGCCCAACTGGGCAACAGGAGCTAAGAGGAGGGCGGAGATGCCCCACGGCAGAGGAGAGCAGCAGGGCTCAGGGAGTCAGCAATCCCCAGAAAGACTTAATCCAGTGGGGGAGCCAAACTACTCTGAAGAGACTCTGAGAGTCCCTAGCATCTAGGACAGCAAAGAGCGAGAAGGTGGTATGTGAGTTGCCCCTAATTGGTACACCTCAAAGACAGTACAACTGGTGGACTGAAGGCATGGGGAGGGCACAGAAGGGCACTGGGGACCCAGCAACGAATTAAGGAACCTGGCTGGAGGCTGGGCAACTGCAAAGAGTGTGGCTCAGACCTGGCCTCCATTCCCTCAAAACCACAGGAAGGGAGAAAAAGACAACCAATCCCCCTCAGCCTGCAGCAGCCAGGGGGACCAGCAGAACTCTCTTGGCCAGTTTAAAGTCATCAGGAGGAAGCTTTTCTTTCTTTCCGTTTTTCCTTTTTCCCCCCAAATGAGACAATAAGTCCTGGAGCTGTGAAAGGACCAGAGTCAGACCCAAAGAGGGAACACCAGGCTAACCCCAAAAACTGTGAAACTGAGACAAATATCACTTTGCTCTTCCAGAGAACTTGCATGTTATTGTTTATTTGTATTACTATTATTTTTTCATTATTTTTACTTTTTATTTTATTACTGCTTTTTAAATTCTTTCTGTTTAGTTTTCTTCTTTTATTTATTTTTTAATTGCATTGTTTGACTGGCTTCCTTGTTCTCTCTTTCATAGTGTATTTTTAATTTTCCTTCTTTCACTTCACTTGCCTTCCAATAGCACACTACTCTAGGTTGTGTACTTCCTATTCTTGTTATTCAGATCATATAGTTCTTGTCATATTATTGTTTTTCCAGTAGTATTGTAAATAGTTGTTGTTCTGTATAATTTTAAATACTATGCAACGCCCCTCCCTGATCTCAGCCCATTTCACTATCTTCCAAAGCTTTATTACTGTTGTGGTTAACTCTATTCTCTCACACACCATGCCTACTTTCTATCCTTCACTCTCACTATATCTCATAATCTGACCTCCCACAAATGCTCGGTTTTCTGGATTCAGCTCACAAGACTTCCCTCCTCTAACAAGAGTCTTATCTCTTTTCCTCCTTTTATAAAAAGTGGTTAGTTGGTTGAAACGTGATGGTTAACACTATACATATCCAAAGGATCTCCTATCTCTTTTCTATATGTTGCTACAATAAATTCCATAGAATACCCTCTGGTTGTCTTCATCCACGTTGCCTTCCACCAGAAACTGATCACATACAAGAGCAGATGGGAGCTGTGAACACCAATATACCTTCTGGGAGAAAGAACCCACCAACAGAAGAGCCACCAACAATTAATAAAAGAAGATGGTGAAGGAGTGAGTGAAAACCACACTAACCTTTCCAGGACCAATTTGGAATTACAACTACTCTGGAGAAATTACCCAGAGCAAACAACTCAACAATAATGAGAGAGAAGCCTCAAAACCCAGAAACACAGAAGAACCAGCTTTGGCACGACCTGTCTGCACCTGCATACAGGTGCATCATACAAGATGTCATGGGCAGAATGACCCTCAGGTAAACAGCTGGAGGAAAGGACCCACCAAAGAAAGACCCAACAACAATCAAAACCAAAATACATCCAGAGAGTCAACATAAATGACATCCCGAGAGCAGCTAGTACAGGAGATCCATTAGACTGCATCACTAAATCTCACAGACCTTCTACCATAGAAGTTCACGCCACAACCCAGGGAGTCAGAACAGATCAATTTAAGAAGCAGAGGATAACCAGAAGAGTCTCACAAACAATGGGAAGACAAAGAAACAAATCCCAAATGAAAGGAAATGAAGAAGCCTCAGAAAGAATGCTAAATGAAATAGAGGCAAGTCAACTATCAGATATTGAGTTCAAAGCAATGGTTATAAGGAAGCTCAATAAGCTCAGAGAAAATTGTCAGAAACTACAGGGAAACTAAGATGAACTCACTGTAAACTACATTAACATGAAAAAGGAAATAGAAACTATCAACAAGATTCAAGAGGAAATATACAATACAATTTCTGAACTGAAGAACACAGCAGAAGGAATCAAAAGCAGGCTAGATAAAGAAGAGGATTGGATCAGCAAGCTAGAGGAGAAGGTAGAAAAAAACACACAGAAAGAGCAAGAAAAGGAAAAAAGACTCAGAAAGAAAGAAGAGGTGGTAAGGCAACTCCAGGACAACATGGAACATAATAATATCCACATAATAAGGATACCAGAAAGAGAAGAAGAAGAGCAAAGGATAGAAAACCTGTTTGAAAGAGTAATGATGGAAAACTTCCCCCATTTGATGAGACAAAAACTCACACAAATCCAGGTAACACAGAGAGTCCCAATCAAGAGGAACCCAAACAGGCCCAATCACAGACACATCATAATTAAAATGTTCAAATTCCAAGACAAAGAGAGAATCTTAAAGTCAGCAGAGAGAAATAGAAAGTAACATACAAGGGAGCCCCAATAAGGCTAACAGCTGACTTCTCAATGGAAACGCTCCAAGCCAGAAGAGAATGGCAAAAATTACTCCAAGTAATGAGAACCAGAGGCCTGCAGCCAAGACTACTTTACCCAGGAAGGCTCTCAATCAAGATAGAAGGCCAAATAAGGAGTTTCCCAGACAAAAGAAGTCTAAAAGAATATACCTCCACCTAACCAGCTCTGCAAGAGATGCTTTAAGGAAAGGAAGGAAAAGAGAAAGACAGAGGAACACAGGTAGGAAAAAATGGCAATGTATAACTACCTATCAATAATAGCCTTAAATGTAAATGGATTAAATGCTCCAATCAAAAGACATAGAATAGCTGAATGGATAAGAAAGCATGACCCACATATATGCTGCATACAAGAGATCCACCTTGGGACAAAAGACCTGCACAGACTGAAAGTGAAGGGATGGAAACAAATTTTCCAAGCAAATGGACAGGAAAAAAAAAAAAAAAGCAGGGGTAGCAATGCTCATATCGGACAAAAACAGACTTCAAAACAGGGGCAATAAAAACAGACCCAGAAGGACACTTCATAATACTTTAGTAAAGAATCTATCAAGAAGTAAACATTATAAATATATATGCACCCAAATATATAAGAAAAATCTTGGAGGACATCAAGAAAGATATCGACAGCAACACACTTATACAAGGGGATTTTAACACCCCACTGTCAAAAATGGATAGATCTCCCCCCCCAAAAAAAATAAAGATATTGAGGCATTGAACAATGTCCTAAATCAAATGGACTTAACTGATCATATGCATATATATAACTTTTCATCCCCAAAAAACAAAATACACATATTTTTAAATGCCCATGGAACATTTTCAAAGATAGACCACATGATAGAACACAAAACAAGTCTCAACAAATTCAAGAAAATTGAAATCATATATGTTGGGAACCACCCTGCTTGGTTTCAGAAGCTATAATCCCCCTTGGATAAGGCTGACTGAGAGACCTTGGGACCATAAGCCACTAAGGAGACAAAGCTTATCTCCCTGGGGGGGGGGGCATCTATGCCCACTTTACCCTGCTTGGCCTTGAGCCTGACCAGTTAGCCAATGACAGGTAAGATTCCTCAAGGGAGGGAACACCTAAGACAGGCATGGTCATGAAGAGGCCCTCAGGGAATGACTTGGGGAGCTATAGAAAAAGGGGGTGATAGACCCTCGCCCCTCAGCTTTGACATAGCCTGAGTCCTCATTCTGTCTGCAAGAAGTCTCCTAATCTCTTGGCTGCCTTACTTCCCCTGCCTGACTTAAGCCAGAAACAATGAGAGAGGGCAAGGGCGGTGCAGTCCTGTGCTGGAAAGGGTGGATACCCAGGGTGATCTGGCCTAAGAAAGAATACATAAAACCCTGTGAAACATGCTTTGCTAAGAATGCCCTCAGTTTTCTGATAAGGGTCCAAGCATGAAATGAGTTTGTTTCCCAATGTTTTATAGCCCTTTACCTAACTGACACTGACTCAGAATAAGCCCTCAGAGTTCTTTGTATGTTATCTATTGTTTGATCTTTACTACCTGACAATGATTGATGAGCTTTACCTGTATTCCTGTGCAAATTGAACCCAATAAAAGCCCATTGAGGAAAAGGCTCTTGGCCCTTATCGTTTGAGAGATTGGCCACCTTTCCTCCCCAAGCAGATCATGTCGTGGTAGACTTATTCTCATCCGTGCCGGCCAGGGGGGGCCCTGTGGGTGGAGCCCCCCCACATGTATCCAATATTTTCTCTGAGCATAAGGGACTGAAACTAGAATCCAACCTCAAGGAAAAAACTCAAAAACCCTCAAATTCATGAGATTGAATAGTATGCTATTAAACAACTAAGGGGTCAAGAATGAAATTAAGGATGAAATCAAAAAGTTTCTGGAAACAAATGAAAATGAACTCATAACAACCCAAAACTTATTGGATACAGTGAATGCAGTCCTGAGAGGGAAGTATATAGCAATACAGGCCTGCCTAAAAAAGATAGAAACATTTCAAAGAAACAAATTAACCCTACTTCTACAAAAACTGGAGGAACAACAACAAAGACAACCCAGAGCAAGTAGAATGAAGGAAATAACCAAGATCAGACCAGAATTATGTGACATAGACACTAACAGAAAAATTCTAAGAACTAATATATCCAGGAGCTGTTTCTTTGAAAAGATAAACAAAATCAACAGGTCTTTAAGCAGAGTCATCAGGAAAAAAAAAAAGAGAGGACCCAAATAAACACAAGCAGAAATGAAAGAGGAGATATTACAATTGATACCAGAGAAATACAAAGGATTGTAAGAAATTACTATGAAGAACTATAAGCCATGAAAACCTGCTTGAAATGGAACAATTTCTAGAAAAATATAATCTTCCAAAATGTAATCAAGAAGATGCAGAAAGCCTGAATAGATCAATAACAGCTGACAAATATGAAGCAATAATCAATAAACTCCTGGCACACAAAAGCTCTAGACCAGATGGTTTCACCGGAGAGTTTTATAAAACACTTAAGGAAGAGCTTACCTCTATCCTTCACAGATTATTCTAAAAAAATCCAAGAAGACGAATGACTCCCAAACCCTTTTTATGAAGCCAGCATCATCCTAATCCCAAAACCAGATAAAGAATCAAAAAGAAAAAAAAAAAAAAAAACTTCAGGCCAATATCACTGGTGACATAGACTCTAAAATATTCAGCAAAATATTGGCAAAACAAATCCAACAATATATTAAAAAGATCACACTCCATGATCAAGTTGGATTCATCCCAGGGATGCAAGGATGGTACAATATTCACAAATCAATAAACATAATACATCACATAAATAAAAGGAAAGACAAAAGTTACATGATAATATCAATAGATGCAGAAAATGAATTTGATAAGGTACAGGACCCATTTATGATAAAAACACTCAGCGAAGTGGAAATAGATGGAGCATTCCTCAACATAATAAAGGCTATATATGAGAGACCTACAGCCAACCTCAAACTCAATGTGCAAAAACTAAAAGCTTTCCCACTAAGATCAGGAACAAGACAAGGATGCCCACTTCACCACTTCAATTCAACATAGTATTGGAAGTCCTAACCACTGCAATCAGACAGGAAAAATAAATAAAAGACATCCAAATTGGAAAAGAGGAAACAAAACTGTCATTGTTTGTAGATGACATGATTGTATACACATAAAATCCAATAGACTCCACTAAAAAACTACTTGACATAGTGAATGAATTGGGCAAAACAGCTGGATACAAAGTCAACATTCAGAAATCAAAGTCATTTTTTTACACCATCAATGAAACTACAGAAAAAGAAATCAAGGAAAAAATCCCACTTATTACAGCAACAAGAAAAATAAAGTACTTAGGAATAAACCTAACCAAGGATGTAAAAGACCTATACTCAGAAAACTACACAACACTGAAGAAAGAAATCAAGGAAGACACAAACAAATGGAAGTATGTATCATGTTCATGGATTGGAAGAATTAATATCAGCAAAATGTCCATACTACCCAAAGCAACTTATAAATTCAACACAATCCTTATTCAAGTACCAATGACATATTTCACAGATATAGAACAAACATTTCAAAAATTTATACAGAACTATGAAGGACTCTATATAGCCTCAGCAATGTTGAGAAAGAAGAACAAAGCAAGAGGGATTACAATGCCTGATATCGAACTGTATTGCCAGGCCATTATAATCAAAAGAGTCTGGTACTGGCATAAGAACAGGCACATAGACCAATGGAACAGAATAGAGAGCCCAGAAATAAACCCAAGTCTTTACAGTCAATTAATGTTTGACAAAGGGGGTAGAAGCCTAAAATGGAGTAAAAATAGAGTCTTCAACAAATGGTGTTGGGAAATCTGGACAGCTACATGCAAAAAAAAAAGGAAACTCGACCACCAATTTACACCCTACACCAAAACAAGTTCACGGTAGGTAAAAGACTTACATATAAGTCGTAACACCATAAAAGTCCTAGAGGAGAACATACTCAGGAAAATCGCAGATATTCCATGCAGCAATATTTTCACTGATATGTCTCCTAGTGCAAGGAACATAAAGGAAAGAATATACAAATGGGATCTCATCAGAATAGCTTCTGCACCACTAAAGAAAACAGCATTAAAATGAAAAGATAACCAAATGTTTGGGAAAGCATATTTGCCCACGATAACTTGGGCAATTGTTTGATCTTCAAAATATATACAGAACTCACACAACTCCACTCCAGAAGACAAAAAAAAAAAAAAAAAATAGACAAAGACCTGAACAGACACTTCTCCAAGGAGGACATGCAGAGAGCCCAGAGGCATGAAAAGATGTTCAGTATCACTAGCCATCAGAGAGATGCAAATTAAAACCACAATGAGATACTACTTCACACCAGTGAGAATGGTCATCACAAACAAATCAAGAAACAACAAGTGTTGGAGAAACGTGGAGAAAAAGGTATGCTGGTGCACTGTTGTTGGGAATGCAGACTGGTGCACTCACTGTGGATAACAGTATGGAATTACCTCAGGAAAATAAGAGTGAAACTGCCTTTTGACCCAGCAATTCCTCTGCTGGGGTTATATCCTAAGAACCCTGAAACACCAATCCAAAAGAACCTATGCACCCCAATGTTCATGGGAGCACAGTTAACAGTAGTCAAGTGCTGGAAGCAACCTAAGTGCCTATCAGTAAATTAGTGGATAAAATCCTGTGGTATATTTGCACAATGGAATACTATGCAGCAGTTAGAAAGAAGGATCTCCTACCTTTTGGAACAGCATGGATAGATCTGGAGAGCATTATACAAAGTGAAGTAAGCCATGTGGTGAAAGACAAATCCCATATGATCTCACCTTTAAGTGGAACCTAACCAACAAAACAAACAACTAGCAAAATATAACCAGAGACATTGAAATTAAGAACAAACTGACAGTAACCAGAGGGGAGGTAGGAGCGAATAACGGGGGGCAAATGGCGAAGGGCTTTCAGGAACAACTATTGACATATGGAAAAAACCAAGGGAGGGTGGGTTTAGGGGAGGGAGGTGGCAATCACTGGGGTGGGGTGGGGGGATAATGGAGACAACTGTACTTGAACAATAGAACAATAAAAACATAAATTTCAATCTGTGTATTGCTACATCTATAAAAGTTTTCATTTAAATTAAACAAACATTAAAAATAATTTTATCAAAAAAGAACTAAAATGAGTGGTGGCAATGATTTTTTTAATATTCTGAGGTAGTGAGGATCAAGATGTGCAGGAGAGGGCAGGGTGGACTCCAGGGCAGAAGTGCTATTCGAGATGAATTTTGATGGGAGGACCAGATTTGGCTTAGTTGGAGAGGGGAGTCCTGCCATAGAATTCATTACATCCACAAGAAATCTCTTCCCTGTAGACCGCGCAACTGCCTGTCATTTCTAACCAGAGGTGGCTTAACTTTCCCCCTTGAGTAATCTATAACTGAATATCTATTTTACTTGCCATTTGACTTGAGTTCAGGTGTGATATGAACCAAGTACACAGAGAACTCAAGCTAGCTTGAACTGGTTGTACATTATAACAAGAGGAGCAGAGAGCATCAGTGAAAAGCTTTCTAAGAATTTGCTACTAATAACCTTATTAAACTTGCATTAAGATGTGTTTTGAAATTCATTACATCCTCAACGTTATTTTAGATGTATTTTTATTTTCATTAATAAGTATCAGAAGCCTCATTATATTTAAGTATCTCTGGTAGGCTTAAGATTTATATAGATATGAAGGAAGGAAAAGATCAGGTGGATGGGGAGAAAAGGAAGCAAGGGATGGGGGCTTATAGAGGGAGAGAGGAGATGGGGGGTGGTTGAATTGTTCTTATAGTAATAGAGTGCCACTAACATTAGTCTGAGTGCCAAATTCAGTTTCTAATCTTTATCTTTTTTTAAAATAAAGTTTAAATCTATATGCATATGCCAGTTAAACATCTGTGTATTATATAACATGAGATACTTCAGTGTGTACATAGTTTTGATAAGGTGGAAAATGTCAAGCTTTATAATACCATGCTTATTAAACTTAGACTAAGTGCATTTTCATGTTCTTTTTCTTCTTATCTGATTGAATTTGTCATTTGGAATTAAGGAAAAATTCAGAGCTCAGTCTGAAAATGACAAAACTATGTTTTCTTTTAATTAATTAAAAAAGTATGTTTTTAAAGATTGTAGGTCATTTGATACACAGATGATGTAAATAGCATACCCCCCATACACTTTCAGTGTTGCTACTTGCCAGATGGTTGTTACTGAAAGTTTCTACATTTGGACAAATCCTGCTACCTGATTCTCTGTACTATACTGTGGTTTTCATTATGTGGATAGTCCTCATACCACTTTTTTTAGAATGGGAGGTAAAGAATGGGGAGTAAATGTGTCAGAAATTTCCTAAAAATCATTACTCATTGAACTTAATTTTTTTAATTTTAATTAATCAATTTATTTTTATTCAGTTACAACTGTCTGCATTTTCTCCCCATCCCTCCACCCCACCCCGGCCAGTCCCACCTCCCTCCCCCACTTCTACCCTCCCCCTCGATTTTGTCCTTGTGTCCTTTATAGTAGCTCCTATAGAACCCTCTCCTCACTATCCCCTCACCACTCCCCTCTGGCTATTGTTACAATGTTCTTAATTTCAATGTCTCTGGTTATATTTTGTTTCCTTTTTTCTTTTGTTCATTGAACTTTAAACATAGCCATTTACATTTTCAAATCCCCATGTTTGTGTGTTTCATCATAGAGTACAATATAATTAGAAATGTTATTTTGAAAAGTTTATGCAGTAATTAGCCA
This sequence comes from Desmodus rotundus, assembly GCF_022682495.2. Taxonomy (NCBI): domain Eukaryota; kingdom Metazoa; phylum Chordata; class Mammalia; order Chiroptera; family Phyllostomidae; genus Desmodus; species Desmodus rotundus. The sequence goes on from NC_071400.1 coordinate 55,278,073, forward strand.
ACTGCTGAAAGGTTTGAAGTTCTTAGGATTATATCTATATGAATTCAGAGAAAGGATATAAAGCTGATAAATTTTATAAGTACTGCTAGGCTCTAAGAACGGTAATGAAATATGAGATGAGAGTGTGAACAAACTAGAACCCTGCTCTAACAAGAGTCACTATAGATTTGAAATTTGCATGAAGTCAGTCTTTCTTGGACCCTGTTCAAGGTAATTTAGTTACTGAAATAATAAGAGAACCTCATTTTACATGGGTTATATATCTGACATGTTCCCATTGCAAGGACTCCAAGGGTAGCATTTGAGAATTCTGGAATAGTAGATACTATTAAAAAGGGCAGTTTGCTGCCAAGTAACTAATGACCTAATGGCCAAATGTAGTGGCCTTCCCTCAATTCCCACCCAACTTCACCATTTTTTTGTCACTGTGGACTGCTCCTTTCTTGAAACTTTCCTTCCATAGATTTCATTGTTCTCCTTATCATTCTGATCTATCTCAATATGCTTTTCTTTGTTTTCCCAACTGTAGTTTCCCAAAGCCTTATTCTCATCTACCAGAGAATATTGTGTTTGTAGCAGAAAGAACATTTAAAAAGATCTGTGTAATAGTTACAGTTCTGTCTTTACTACCAGTTTTATACTGAGCTTAATTTCTTTTTGTATTGCTTTTCTTGTAAAATTAGAGTAGAGAATTGAGTTAGATAATTTCTAAGGTCTTTTCTGACCATGAAATCTGTGCTTCTCTGGGTGAATGAATTTTAATTCTGAGTCCTGAAATTTTCACCTCTATCTGTTCCATATTTCTACGTGCTCTCACAAATTAAATATTCTATTAGCACTTTAAATGCAACATGTGGAAAAAACTGAAGTTATTTTCTTTTTCTCCCAAATCATCTCCCCTTGACACCTATCAGTTTCTGTCAGTGGTTTTGTTAGTCTCTCAAGCTAGAAATCCTGGAGTCATCTGTAACTATTTACTTTCCTTTATACTTAATATGTAATCTGTTCTCTTAGTCTCCCTGTTATTTTTATTTGTTTGTTTCCTTTGGAATGAATCTGGGATTTTCCTCTTTTCCCATTTTACTACCACAACTTAGTCCAGGCCTTGTATGCTTTCAAATGATGTCCTGAGTGATTTCAGGAGAGAAGCAAAAGGGAACCAAGGTGTATTAGTCTTCTAGGGCTGCTATAACAAAATACCACAGACAGGGTAGCTTGAACAGTAGACATGTATTTTCTCATTGTTCTGCAAACTAGACGTCCATGATCAAGGGACCACTTGATTTGGTGAGGACTCTCTTCCTGGCATGTAGATGGCCACATTCTTGCTGTGTTCTCACATGGCTTTCCTTGATGCACGCAAGAGAGGGGTAGAAAGAAAAAACAAATTCTGGCTTTTAGTAAAAAAAAAAACAACACAAATTAAAAATTAATTTTAAAAAATTTTTATTGTTATTCAATTACAGTTGCAAGCCTTTTCTCCCCATCCCTCCACCCCACCCCAGCTGAACCCACCTCCCTCCCCCACCTCCACCATCCCCCCTGGTTGTGGCCATGTGTCCTTTATAGTAGTTCTTGTAATCCCCTCTTCCCACTGTCACCCCCCGCCCCCGGCTATTGTTAGATTGTTCTTAAATTCAATGTCTCTGGTTATATTTTGTTTGCTTGTTTCTTCTATTGATTATGTTCCAGTTAAAGGTGAGATCATATGGTATTGGTCCCTCACCCCCTGGCTTATTTCACTTAGCATAATGCTCTCCAGTTTCATCCATTCTGCTGCAAAGGGTACAAGCTCCTTCTTTCTCTCTGCTGCATAGAATTCCATTGTGTAAATATACCATTGTTTTTGCATCCACTCGTTTGCTGATGGGCACTTAGGTTGCTTCCAGTACTTGGCTATTGTAAATTGTGCTGCTATGAACATTGGGATGCACAGGTTCTTTTGGATTGGTGTTTCAGGGTTCTTAGGGTATAATCCCAGCAGCGGAATTGCTGGGTCAAAGGGTAGTTCCATTTTTAGTTGTCTGAGGAAATTCCATACTGTTTCCCACAGTGGCCTCACCAGTCTGCATTCCCACCAACAGCCCACTAGGGTTCCCTTTTCTCCGCATCCTCTCCAACATTTGTTTGTGGGTTTGTTTATGTTGGCCACTCTGACTGGTATGACATGGTACCTCATTGTGGTTTTAATTTGCATCTCTCTGATGGCTAGTGATGCTGAGCATCTTTTCATATGTCTCTGGGCCCTCTGTATGTCTTCCTTGGAGAAGGGACTGTTCAAGTCCTTTGCCCATTTTTTAATTGGGTTGTTTGTCTTCCTGGAGTGGGGTCGTGTGACTTCCTTATATACTTTGGAGATCAGACCCTTGTCTGAGGTATCATTAGCAAATATGTTTTCCCATACAGTTGGTTCTCTTTGTAATGTCATGCTGTTTTCCTTAGCCATGCAGAAGCTTTTTATTTTGATGAGGCCCCATTGGTTTATTGTTTCCTTTATGTCCCTTGCTTTAGGGGATGTGTCTGGGAGGATGTTGCTGCGTGGAATGTCTGAGATTTTCCTGCCAGTGTTTTCCTCTAGGACTTTTATGGTGTTACAACGTATATTTAAGTCTTTTATCCATCTTGAGTTTATTTTTGTGTATGGCGTAAGTTGGTGATCGAGTTTCATTTTTTTTCACGAAGCTGTCCAGATCTTCCAACACCATCTGTTGAAGAGGCTGTTTTTGCTCCATTTTATGCTCCTGCCTCCTTTGTCAAATATTAATTGACCGTACACTCTTGAGTTTCTTTCTGGGCTCTTTGTTCTTTTCCTTTCGTCTATGTGCCTGTTTTTATGCCAGTACCAGGCTGTTTTAATTACCGTGGCCTTGTAATACAGTTTGATATCAGGTATTGTGATCCCTCCTGCTTTGTTCTTCTTTCTTGAAATTGTTGCAGCTATTCGGGGCCATTTATGGTTCCATATGAATTTCTGAAATGTTTGTTATATATCTGTGAAATACGTCATGGGTACTCTAATAAGGATTGCATTGAATCTATAAATTGCTTTGGGTAGTATGGCCATTTTGAAGATGTTAATTCTTCCAATCCATGAGCATGGTACATGCTTCCATTTCTTTGTGTCTTCCTTCATTTCTTTCTTCAGTGTTGTGTAGTTTTCTGAGTACAGGTCTTTTACCTCCTTGGTTAGGTTTATTCCTAGGTACTTTATTTTTCTTGTTGCTATATCAAATGGGATTTTTTTTCCTGATTTCTGTTTCTGCAGTTTCGTTGTTGGTGTACAGGAAAGCCTTTGATTTCTGAGCATAGACTTTGTATCCAGCTGTTTTGCCAAATTCATTTATTAGATCGAGTAGTTTTTTGGTGGAGTCTATAGGATTTTCCATGTACACTATCATGACATCTGCAAACAGTGACAGTTTCATTTCCTCCTTTCCAATTTGGATGCCTTTTATTGCTTTTTCTTCTCTGATTGCTGTGGCTAGGACTTCCAATACCATGTTGAATAGGAGTGGTGAGAGAGGGCCTCCTTGTCTTGTTCCTGATCTTAGTGGGAAAGCTCTAAGTTTTTACCCATTGAGTGTGATGTTGGCTGTAGGTCTCTCATATATGGCCTTTATGATGTTGAAGAATGCTCCCTTTATTCCCACTTTGCTGAGTGTTTTTATCAGAAATGGGTGCTGTATCTTATCAAAGGCTTTTTCCACATCTATTGATATGATCATGTGATTTTTGTCTTTGCTGCTGTTGATGTGATGTATTATGTTTATTGATTTGCGAATATTGTATCATCCTTGCATCCCTGGGATGAATCCCACTTGGTCATGGTGGATGATCTTTTAAATGTATTGCTGGATGTGGTTTGCCAATATTTTGTTGAGAATTTTAGTGTCTATGTTCATCAGCCATATTTGCCTGAAGATTTCTTTCTTCGTTGTGTCATTATCTGGTTTTGGGATTAGGATGATGCCGGCTTCATAAAAAGAGTTTGGGAATCTTCCATCAGTTTGGATTTTTTCGAATAGTCTGTGAAGGATAGGGGTTAGCTCTTCCATAAATGCTTTGTAGAATTTTCCTGTGAAACCATCTGGTCCAGGGCTTTTGTGTGTTGGGAGTTTTTTGATGACTGCTTCAATTTCGTCTGCTGTTATTGGTGTGTTCAGGTTTTCTCCTTCTTCTTCATTCAGGTTTGGAAGATTATATTTTTCTAGAAATGTGTCCATTTCATCTAGGTTTTCAAATTTCTTAGCATACAGTTCTTCGTAGTAATTTCTTACAATCCTTTGTATTTCTATGGTATCAGTTGTAATCTCTCCTCTTTCATTTTTAATTGTGTTTATTTGGATCCTCTCTTTTCTTCTTGATGAGCCTCCTTAAAGGCTTATCGTTTTTATTTATCTTTTCAAAGAACCAGCTCTGGGATTCATTGATCCTTAGAATTGTGCTTTTAGTGTCTATGTCATTTAACTCTGCTCTGATCTTGATTATTTCCTTCCTTCTGCTTGCTCTGGGCTGTCTTTGTTGTTGTTTCTCCAGTTCTTGTAGGCATAGTGTTAGGTTGTTTGTTTGAAATGTTTCTATCCTCTTAAGGTAGGCCTGTATTGCTATGAACTTTCCTCTCAGGACTTCCTGTGCTGTGTCCCATAGGTTTTTTGGTTTGTGAGTTCATTTACATTTGTTTCCAGAAAGTTTTTGATTTCTTCCCTAATCTCGTCCTTCACCCATTCATTGTTTAATAGCATTGCTATTCAGTCTCCATGATTTTGAGTGTTTTGGGTTTTTTTCCTTTGTGTTGGTTTCTAGTTGCAGTCCCTTGTGGTCAGAGAAAATGCTTGATATGATTTCAATTTTCTTGAATTTGTTGAGGCTTGCTTTGTGTCTTATCATGTGGTCTATCTTTGAAAAAGTTCCATGGACACTTGAAAAGAATGTGTATTTTGCTTCTTTGGGATAAAAAGCTCTATATATCTGTTAAGTCCATTTCCTCTAGGGTATTGTTAAGTGACAGAATATCCTTGTTGATATTTTTTTTGGAAGACCTGTCCATTTTTGATAGTGAGGTTTTAAAGTTCCCTACTATAATTGGGTTGCTGTCAATATCTTTCTTGAAATCCTCCAAGATTTTCTTTATGTATTTGGGTGCTCCTATGTTGGGTGCATATATATTTACAATGTTTATGTCTTCTTGGTGGATTCTTCCTTTGAGTATTATGAAGTGACCTTCTGGGTCTCTCTTTAGGGCCGTCTTTGGAAATCTATTTTGTCTGAAATGAGTATTGCTACCCCTGCTTTTTTTTCCTGTCCGTTTGCTTGGAAAATTTGTTTCCAGCCCTTCACTTTCAGTCTGTGTAAGTCTTTTGTCTTGAGATGGGTCTCTTGTAGGCAGCATATGTGTGGGTCATGTTTTCTTATCCATTCAGCTGTTCTATGTCTTTTGATTGGAACATTTATTCCATTTATATTTAAGGTTATTATCGATAGGTAGTTATTCATTGCCATTTTTTCCTACCTGTGTTCCTCTGTCTTTCTCTTTTCCTTCCTTTCCTTAAAGCAGCCCCTTTAGCATCTCTTGCAGAGCTGGTTTGGTGGAGCTATATTCTTTTAGAGTTCTTTTGTCTGGGAAAGTCTTTATTTGGCCTTCTATCTTGATTGAGGGTCTTGCTGGGTAAAGTAGTCTTGGTTGCAGGCCTCTGGTTCTCATTACTTGGAATATTTTGTGGCATTCTCTTCTGGCTTGGAGCGTTTCCATTGAGAAGTAAGTTCCTAAACTTATTGGGGCTCCCTTGTATGTTACTTACTTTTTCTCCCTTGCTGCCTTTAAGATCCTCTCTTTGTCTTGGAATTTTTCCATTTTAATTATGATGTATCTTGCAGTGGGTCTCTTTGGGTTCCTCTTGTTTGGGACTCCCTGTGTTTCCTGGATTTGGGTGACTTTTGTCTCCTCAGATTAGGGAAATTTTCCATCATTCCTTTTTCAAACAGGTTTTCTATCCCTTGCTCTTCTTCTTCTCCTTCTGGTATTCCTATTATACGGATATTGTTATGTTTCATGTTGTCCTGCATTTCCCTTATTGCCTCTTCATTCTTTCTGAGCCTCTTTTCCTTTTCTTGCTCATTCTGGGTGTATTTTCCTACCTTGTCCTCCAGCTCGCTGATCTGATCCTCTGCTTCATCGAGCCTGCTTTTGATTGCTTCTGCTGTGTTCTTCAGTTCAGAAATTGTATTCTTCATTTCCTCTTGGCCCTTGTTGATAGTTTCTATTTCCTTTTTCATACTGATATAGTTTGCAGTGAGTTCATTGTAGTTTCCCTGTAGTTTCTGGTAGTTCTCTTTGAGCTCAGAGAGCTCAGTGAGCTTCCTGATGACCATTGCTTTGAACTCAGTATCTGAGAGTTGACTTGCCTCTTTTTCAGTTAGCATTCTTTCTGAGACTTCCTCCTTTCCTTTCATTTGGGGATTGTTTCTTTGTCTTCCCATTGTTTGTGCGACTCTTCTTGTTAGCCTCTGCTTCTTAAATTGATCTATTCTGACTCCCTGGGTTTATGGTATGAACTTCTATGGTAGAATGCCAGTGAGATTCAGTGGTGCTGTCTCCTTAATCTCCTGTGCTCACTGGTCTTGAGCTGATGTTTATGGGTCTAACAGGGTCTAACTCTGGTCTTTTCAGCACTCCAGGTTTTCTTGTCTCACCGTCTCATCTTTCGATGTCCTCTATCTTTGGTCCCCGATCTTCATATATGCTGGAATACCGTTGGCTGTTAGCTCTGCTCCTCAGATCAGCTAGGTATTTCACTGGCGTTGAGGGGAAGTGGACTCTGCTCCCACCTATCTCGCCGCCATCTTCCCCAGCTATATCAAAATTTCATTTTTATAATGACACTAATTTTACCAAATAGGCCCCACCCTTATAACCTTAATCACATTTTTGGAGGCCCCACATTCCAATACAACCAAACTGGGAATTATGTCTTCAACATGTGGACTTTAGGGACACAACCAATCCATCCAAAACACAAAGCTAGCTATCATCTCATGGCAAAAACAAGATTGGGGACTGAAGAGGGCATCAAAATGAGATGTCTAATCCAAAGAGTTCATACAGGAGTAACAGTAACTGGGATGGGACTGCAAGTGGGGTTTGGGAGATGGCTAGGTGTTGGGTCTTGAAGATGTTTCCTGGCACTTCAATAAGAATATGTGGCTGTGACCTTAGGAAGGAGGTAATGAGTAAGGATGTTTGCCAACACAATTTGGACATATACTTGGACTGCTAATATACGTTCCTTCTAATCCAACATGTAAGTTCCTGTCAGACATATCTTCCTAAAACAGTATTGTTTCATTTCTATATATTATAAAGAAATTCTAATGCATCCAAGAATATCTGGAATCCAAGCATTGTGTTAGGTGCTGTGAAGGATAAAATGGTGAATTAGATCATGCTCTGTGCTCTCAAGGGACACATAGTCTAATAATGGATATATACAAGTATCTAAGGTAGAAAGTCACACTCCATAAAAAAGGTATAGATAAAAACAATTAGCATGTTTGGCCTTTTCCAGTTTATGTAAAATTTTCATACACATTGTCTTCTGTGACCTTCAAAACAGGTGCAAGGAGATTTGTCCTCTTGCTCAAGATTACAGTGATAGAACAAAGATTCCAATTTATCTTCTGAGTTCCTTGCTTTTCCTATTATAGGAAACAAAAAGAAAATAAATATAGATAAAAACACACAATAGCATCTTACTGTTTCAGCTTTACTCAATTGGACTCACTCTATAACTCCAATAATATTTCTTAGAACACTTCATATACCTTTTTCTCCAACCAGGGAACTATCTTTATTTCTTGGCATACCCCAGGCATTATTCTTTCTTTTGCTCTTTACCCATGTTGCTCCCAGATTTAGGATTGTTCTTCATCTTCTTCACTTACTTGAATTCTTTCTGACTTTCAAATTGCAGCTGCTTCAACTCTCCCATGAAGTGCTCTGCACGTGCTCCAGGTCCCAGTATTTCCTCTTTTCTTGGAACTTTTTTCTACACTTGTATTCTTATTCATATAATCTAGCATAATTATCCTTTTTGTTATTAGTTTTCTTTCTGTAGCTAAATTGGAACTCCCATAAGTATAATGGACCAAGCTTCACACTTTTTTTGAGTTTAGAGCTGTGTTTCTCAAAATGAGTTTCCTGTACCAGTATCCTCCTCCTCCTCCTCTTCCTCATCACCATCCTGTGGGAACATGCAAGAAATATATGTTCTCAAGCCCCACCCTAGATCTACAGAATCAGAAACTCTGGTTGAAAGCCAGTAATTTGTGTTTTACCAAGCCCAACAAGTTTTTCTTATGTACACCCAGGTTTGAGAACCACTGGTCTCTAGACGATGTTGTAGGCAACTTGGTAAATAATGCTTGGAATAATCTAGTTAGTTAGTTCTGTTGATTTTTTATCTTTGTGATGTTGTAAATGATAACTTAAACTCACAAAGTTTCCTATCTGTAAATCTGATGTTATGTTTTTAATGGCCTTAAATAATATATATTCATGTTATGAATATATATTCATGTTTGTTAAGAAACATCACAAAATCAGCCTACTAGATCAGTGTTTCTCAAATTCTGTTCTTTAGATGGCTTCTATGGAATAACCTTGGAAATATTTAATAATAAGATTACTGGGATTTACCCAAGAGATTTTGATTTAGGAAGTCGGTTTAGTCCTGAAATTTGTATTTTTTAAAGCATTCCACGTGAATCTAGTATGCAGGCCATTTGAAACTACACTAAACTCTTAAGTTTAAACATTTATTCATTTATTCTTTGTGCAAATATTTATTGAGCTCCTTCTTTAGTCTATGCACTTGCTGGGTGTTGTGTTCGTCTCCATCAGATCATCTTTCTGAGCAACCTCATTGTCCATATTATGTGCCATTTAAGTCCATAGCCTCAGAGTTCCCTAATGTACTCAATTCTGAGGAATCTCTCCTGTACTCTGCATTGGTCACCCACTTTTCATGTCCATATCCTGAACCTTGACATTCATCAAGAATTGAACCTCTCGAGTCTCCGAAATCTTAAACTTTGAAACTCTATTCTTTAACTGAAGGTGCCTTGTCCTCTAGGCACTTATTGTCTTTATTGTTGCTATACCTGTTCTCATTGAGACTTCCAGGCTCTTTGGCTCTCTGTTTTTCCCTAGTTTTCTATCTTTTCAACATCACCTAATTTATTTACTTAGCCTAGATCTTATTGCCTGATACATCAATTAATCTATTCTTTCCAGCTCCTTTGTTTCATTGCAACTGAATCCACACATGATTTCTCTGTTCCTAGATCTAGGCTCCTAGAAATTCCTAGAGAAAGGAATTTTCACAACTGTATAGATCTGTATCACCAGACATTCCCACTGGGACCACTTAAGTGTTTCCAGCCACACCAATCCACTTGATGTTAACAAAAAGCATGCTGCCTCACCACTCTGAGCTTTTCACCCAGCATACTTACTAATTGAAATGCTCTTAAACATCTCCTCATCTATACTCTCCTTTTTTGTAGCTTACTCCACTCAGGATGCAGGCTTCAGCTTAGATGTCACCTCCCCTAGAAAATTTACCTCAAACCTCCTGCCCACACTGGGTTAGGCTTCTTCCTGCTTGTCTCCTAACAATTTGGTTGCCTTTACTTGGATTATCACAGTTTGATATAATTATCAACCTATATATCTCTCTTCCCTTCTAAACTTTATGCTCCTTGAAGGCAGGTCCCATGACTTATTTATCTTTATGTCTGTAGTATTTCGAATAGTGTTTACTTCACAAATGTGTCAGTGAGTGAATGGATAGGGGATAAGTTGATCCATACATTTCCAGTGTGAATATGTTGGCCACAATGTATGGCATTTTATATGAAAAGAAAAAAATTACCTCTAGGACAATGAACAAATCTTCACCCATACTTCCACCTTGGGCATTGTTATTACATATTGGCTAGCATATCTAACTGTGTATCTCAGTAATGCATGTTAGAAGTCTGAACCTAAAACCAAGTCCTCTGTTCCTAGAGCAGTAGTGGATTTTGAAGTAATATAGCCATATTACATTTTTTTGGTTACTTAAGGTAAAATGTACACCATTAAATTTAAAGTAAAATTTATGGATAAAGAAAATGTTCTTATTTTACTCATGTGAAGTAAGATATATTAAAGTCATAGCATTAGAAGTACTTGTAAGCCCCCAAGTACTTTGCATTTTTTTGTATCTAAAATTCTGAAATTAAAAAAGTTTTGCACACCCAAAACTTTTTTTCTAATTCATTTCACAGCAAAACTTGGTCTGACCTGACCTGGTATACTCTATAGTTGTTATTTAATGCTTAGAGTAAATATTCATATATTTTGTTGTAAAAATATTACTGCATTTGAAAATGAGCTTCTGTCCAAGACCCCATAGGAGTGTCATGTAATATTCAGTTTATCATGTCATATTGCCTTTTCAAAATCCAAAATATTCTGTCAGGTAAGCACACTAGACTTATCAGTGAGAACACTTCATAAATTATATAAATGTCTAATCACTATTCTGTACACCTGAAACTAATATAATATTGAATGTCAACAGTAATTGCAAAATAAAATATAAAATAAAATTCAAATATTCTGCATTTTGAAACACATCTGGCCCCCAAAGGACTGAGAATTATGTAGGGTTGCTTCAATTATTATTTCTTGACACTGTAGTTAACAGCACTGAAATATAAAGAGGCCATAAGAAAATCATATAAATATAATTTTGGCCTTCAACCAGTATTTCCCTTATGCCTGGAGACTATTTTTATGATTAATTGAGGAAAAGATGTTTATTTACCCCATATCTGTCTTACCTAGTGGAGCTCAGTGACATCATGTAATGTAGTTTTAGTGGAGAAAAATGAGTATTTCCTTCAAAGTCATCATTTCAAAGGCAGGCTTATCTATCTCTAGGCCCCAAATGCTCAGAACCTGGTTCCTCTATATAGCTAAGTAGCACTGTCAGGGACCAGGTGTCCTATTCTGTACATTGAGCTGAGGATAAGAATGTATTTGTTATTGCCTCTTAAAAATATTATATACAAATCTTTATTCTTTTCTTTCTCTTGTGGGTTTCCATCCTTACTTCTGATTTGAGCATTCTTTTTTTAAAAGATTTTTATTTATTTATTTTTAAACAGAGGGCAAGGTGGTGGGGAGAAATAGAGGGAAATAAACATCAATGTGTGGTTGTTTCTCATGTGCCCCCTACTGGGGCCCTGGCTCGCAACCCAGGCATGTGCCCTGACTGGGAATCGAACCAGAGACCCTTTGGTTCACAGGCCAGTGTTCAATCCACTGAGCCACACCAGCCAGGGCTGCTTTGAGCATTCTTATTTTTTCTCCTTGTCTTGTGTTTAGGAACTTAGAAAGTGAAAGTTCTATAAATATAAAAATCAACTAAATTTTTTTAGCCCTCATTTGTTACCAGGTTCTGTGGTATATCTAAAAGTACAAGATAAGGCTTTTGCCTGAAGTTATTTCCAAGCAATGATGGGGAAAAGAGGCAGGTTAGCATAGTGGGTGAGAGATTGTGCTTTAGATCCAGGCAGGTCTGGATTTTAATCCTGGCTCTACTATTGAGTAGTGTGGTGACCTCAGGCAAGTATTTTCCTTTTTTAGTACCTCAGTTTTCTCATATGAAAATGGAAATGATGAAAATAGTACCTGCCTCATCAAGTCATCATGATTGTGCAAAAGAAGTGCTTATACAAAAGCTTTGGCACATACTCGTTATTACTAGTCATTATTCGCTAACAATGCAGTGTGGTCTAATGGAAAGAGTCTGAACTTCCGAGTTAGGCAGACCTAGAATTTCCATTTACCAGCAAAATGTAACCTTGGTTGAGTTATCTAACTTCTTTAAGCCCCAGTTTAATCACTTGCAAAATATGAAGTACAATATTCACCTTGTAGGATTGTTGTGAAGATTAAATGAGATAAATTATATAAAGCACCTGGCCAAGTTTTTGACCTATGATAGGCTTTCAAGTGCCTCCCTATATCACTGTCCACACAAATGCAAGGAAGTACAGGACTGAATACCAAAGATAGCAATAGTTAGTGAAAGTGCAAAATTGTAAAACTACAGGTGATAATGTAATGTGAATTATTAACTATTTAATTTTAAAGTTCATAGGAGGAAGAAATCCACGTAGTCTAGGAATGAAAGGGAAGACTTCTTGGACAAATAATATATAAGCTGAGCCTTAAAATGTGGGTGACACTGATATCAGCAGAGGGAATTAAGACAGCATTCTTGTTGTAGAGGATGAAATGATCAAAATGACACTATATACAGTAATAATGGACATAATAATAAACATGAGTGGACCAAGTGTAATATTTTCTATTAGATTTATTAAATTTGTTGAGTTAAACAATCAGGTGGGAATGTGTAAAGAGTTGTTTGGGCAAATAGCCTTTTCCTTATAACATGCTGTTATTATTGTTTCATCACTGTTGAAGCCACACTAAGTCAACCCAGGTTTCATTTTGAACTTTTAATATTACAGCAAATGGGCCAATCCTTTATGAAGGAAAGTTAAGAGGATTTTAAAGGGGTTGAAGAAACAAAGAAAAAAGCTAAAGAGAGAAAGCTGAAAGGTTAGAGCTAACAATGAAAAATGAGGAAAGATTAAGTGATGAAAAGAATCAAGAGAATAAAGGTAATGGCAATAGAATATAAAGTTGAAATACTTAATATTTTGTTCATCTTACTATCATTTTGATTCAGTTAGTGCTTTTTTTTTTTTTTTACCACAAATGTTTGCACCACAGGAGTACCAACTTCTGAGGTGATAATATCACTGGGAATATTTGTATGGTAGAAAGGTAAACAAGAAATGTACCAAGTTGTTTGGGTGCCACATTATTTCTTATACATAGTGTAGCTCTTTGTGGGAAACAAAAATATGTAATCTGCCATCTCTGACTCTGAGGTTCCTTGATAGACACTCTTGCACAATAATAATGGCAATAGTCCCCCATGTATGTTGACCAAACCACATATCAAGGAGATGGAGCATATAGCCTCAGGAGTCTGACAGGTCTGAGATTGAATCCTAGATTCTAGATGTTAGTTTCAGATACCTGCTCCCCAAACTTATACTATGCAGTATTAGAAGACATTGAGAGTGGGGATTCAAGAATTATACACTAGAGATGACCTGGGCCTCACTTGCACAGGCTTACCTATACTGTAGCCTTGGCCTGTGTCTCCTTCTTGTGAAGGGCCAAGTAAAAATAAAATGGTTGGTGAGAAAAGAGGTGTACTTCACAGAGTAGAGTACTGGACTAGGAGTCAGGATCCTCAGGCCATTAACTACTGGCATTTCCATACGCAAGTAACCTCTCAGCTCCTTAATACCATAAACTGCAATGTTTGTGTAGCTTAAACAATATCATGTGCATATGTTTCAAAAATTGCAATATACCAGGATTCCTCCTGGAAGAGGAAATCCACCAAGAAAGGAAACACCAACAGATAAGAAGAGAAGAAGGTGAAGGAGGAAAGGGAAGCCACACTAAGTCAACCCAGGACCTACCTGGAGATACAAATAAATAGTGAAGAAATTACTAAGAACAAACAACTGAACAAGAGCAAGAGAAAAGACTCAAAACCTTGTACACACGGAAGAACCAGCTCCAACACAACCTGCCCACACTTGCAAAACAGAAGACAAGAGGTGGGGGACAGACTGCCCTCAGATAACCAGCTGGTGTGAAACACTCACCAAAGAAAGTCCCAACAAGAACCCAAGACCAAAGACATAAACAGAGCCAACATAAACCACAGCCCAAGATCAGTAAGATTAGGAGATCAAGGAGACTGTACACTAAATCTTACAGGTGTTCTATCACAGAAGTTTACACACAAAACCCCGGGGATCAGAACAGAAAACTTAAGAAGCAGAGGCAAACAGGAAGAGTCTCACAAACAATGGGAAGACAAAGAAACAACCCCCAAATGAAAGGAAAGGGGGAAGTCTCAGAAACAATACTAAATGAAAAAGAGGTACATCAACTATCAGATACTGAGTTCAAGGAATTGGTTATGAGGAAGCTTACTGAGCTCACACAGAATTACCATATGATCTCACCTTTAACTGGAACATAATCAATAGAAGAAAAAAAGCAAAAAAATATAAACAGAGACATTGAAGTTAAGAACAGTCTAACAATAGCCGGGGGGGTGGGCAGTGGGAAGAGGGGATTACAGGAACTACTATAAAGGACACATGGACAAAACCAAGGGGGAGGGTGGAGGTGGGGGAGGGAGGTGGGTTCAGCTGGGGTGGGGTGGAGGGATGGGGAGAAAAGGCATACAACTGTAATTGAATAACAATAAAAATTTTTAAAAAATTAGAAAAAAAAAGAATTACCAAAAACTACAGGGAAACTACAATGAACTCACTGCAAACTATATCAACATGAAAAAGGAACTAGAAACTACCAACAAGGGCCAAGAGGAAATGAAGAATACAATTTTGGAACTGAAGAACACAGTAGAAGGAATCAAAAGCAGGCTCGAGGAAGGAGAGGATCGGATCACCGAGCTGGAGGACAAGGTAGGAAAATACACCCAGAATGAGCAAGAAAAGGAAAAGAGGCTCAGAAAGAATGAAGAGGCAATAAGGGAAATACAGGACAACATGAAACACAATAATATCTGTATAATAGGGATACCAGAAGCAGAAGATGAAGAGCAAGGGATAGGAAGCCTGTTTGAAAAAGTAATGATGGAAAATTTCCCTAATCTGAGGAGAGAAAAAGTCACCCAAATCCAGGAAACACAGAGAGTCCCAAGCAAGAGGAACCCAAAGAGACCCACTGCAAGACACATCATAAATAAAATGGCAAATTTCCAAGACAAAGAGAGGATCTTAAAGGCAGCAAGGGAGAAAAAGGAAGTAACATACAAGGGAGCCCCAATAAGGTTAGCAACTGACTTCTCAATGGAAACGCTCCAAGCCAGAAGACAATGGCACAAACTATTCCAAGTAAGAAGAACCAGAGGCCGGTAACCAAGACTACTTTACCCAGCAAGGCTCTCAATCAAGATAGAAGGCCAAATAAGGAGTTTCCCAGACAAAAGAAGTCTAAAAGAATACACCTCCATCAAACCAACTCTGCAAGAGATGCTAAAGGGGCTGCTGTAAGGAAAGGAAGGAAAAGAGAGAAAGAGGGAAGAAGACAGGAACAAAGAATCAGCAATGAATAACTACCTATCAATAATAACCTTAAATATAAATGGATTAAATGCTCCAATCGAAAGACACAGAATAGCTGAATGGATGAGAAAGCATGACCCACACATATGCTGCCTACAAGAGACCCACCTCAGGACAGAAGACCTACACTGACTGAGAGTGAAGGGCTGGAAACAAATATTCCAAGCAAATGGACAAGACAAAAAAAAGCGGGGGTAGCAATACTCATATCAGACAAAATAGACTTCAAAAAAAGGGCCATAAAGAGAGACCCAGATGGTCACTTCATAATACTCAAAGGAAGAATCCACCAAGAAGACATAAACATTGTAAATATATATGCATCCAGCATTGGAGCACCCAAATACATAAAGAAAATCTTGGAGGACTTCAAGAAAGATATTGACAGCAACACAATTATAGTAGGGGATTTTAATACCCCACTGTCAAAGATGGACATATCTTCCAAACAAAATATCAACAAAGATATTCTGATACTGAATAAGGCCTTGGATGAAATGAATTTGACTGATATATAGACAGAGCCTTTCATCCCAAGGAAGCAAAATACACATTTGTTTCAAATGCACATGGAACATTTTCAAAGATAGACCACATGATAGGACACAAAACAAGCCACAACAAGTTCAAGAAAATTGAAATCATATCAAGCATTTTCTCTGACCATAAGGGACTGAAACTAGAAACAAATATGAAGGAAAAAACTCCAAAACACTAAAAAACATTGAGATTGAATAGCATGCTATTAAACAATGAATGGGTGAAAAATGAGATTAGAGAAGAAATCAAAAAGTTTCTGGAAACAAACAAAAATGAACTCACAACAATCCAAAACCAATGGAACACAGCAAAGACAGTTCTGAGAGGGAAGTTTATAGAGATACAAGCCTACCTAAAAAGAATAGAAATAGCTCAAATAAACAACCTAACCATACACCTACAAGAACTCCAGGAACAACAAGAAAGATAACCCAGAGCAAGCATAAGGAAGAAAATAACCAAGATCAGAATAGAATTAAATGACATAGAGACTAAAAGTACAATTGTAAGAATCAACGTATCCAGGAGTTGGTTCTCTGAAAAGATAAACAAAATCGACAGCCCTTAAGCAGGCTCATCAAGAAAAAAAGAGACAGGACCGAAATAAACACAATCAAAAATGAAAGAGGAGAGACTACAACTGATACTGCCAAAATACAAAGGATAGTAAGAAATAATTATGAAGAAGTGTATGCCAAAAAATTTGAAAACCTAGATGAAATGGACAAATTTCTAGAAAAATATAACCTTCCAAAAATCAATGAAGAAAAAGCAGAAAGTGTGAACAGACCAGTAACGACTGATGAAATTGAGACAGTAATCAAAAAGCTTCCGACACACAAAAGCCCTGGACCAGATGGTTTTACAGAAGAATTCTACAGAGCACTTAAGGGGGAGCTAACCCCTATCTTCCACAGATTATTTCAAAAAATTCAAGAAGATGGAAGACTTCCAAACCCGTTTCACGAAGCCAGCATCATCCTCATCCCCAAACCAGATAAAGACATAACAAAGAAAGAAAACTTCAGGCCAATATCACTGATGGAAATAGATGCTAAAATCCTCAAAAAAATATTGGAAATCCACATCCAGCAATACATTGAAAAGATCATAGAGCATGGTCAAGTGGGATTCATCCCAGGGATGCAAGGATGGTACAATATTCGCAAATCAATAAACATAATACATCACATCAACAACAACAAAGACAAAAATCACATGATCATATCAATAGATGCGGAAAAAGCGTTCGATAAGATACAGCCCCCATTTCGGATAAAAACACTCAGCAAAGTGGGAATAAAGGGAGCAGTCCTCAACATAATAAAGGCCATATATGTGAGACCTACAGCCAACATCATACTCAATGGACAAAAACTTAGAGCTTTCCCACTAAGATCAGGAACAAGACAAGAATGCCCTCTCTCACCACTCCTATTCAACATAGTATTGGAAGTCCTAGCCACAGCAATCAGACAAGAAAAAGCAATAAAAGGCATCCAAATTGGGAAGGAAGAAATGAAACTGTCACTGTTTGCAGATGACATATTAGTGTACATGGAAAATCCTATAGAATCCACCAAGAAACTACTTGACCTAATCAATAAATTTGACAAAACAGCTGGATACAAAGTCAATACTCAGAAATCAAAGGCATTCCTGTACACCAACAATGAAACAGCAGAAACAGAAATCAGGAAAAAAAATCCCATTTGATATAGCAACAAGAAAAATAAAGTACCTAGGAATAAACCTAACCACAGAGGTAAATGACCTGTACTCAGAAAATTACACAACACGGAAAAAAGAAATGAAGGAAGACACAAAGAAATGGAAGCATGTACCATGCTCATGGATTGGAAGAATTAACATCATCCCCACGGCCATACTAACCAAACTGATTTATAGATGGAATACAATCTCTATTAAAGTACCTATGACATATTTCACCGATATAGAACAAACATTTCAGAAATCTATATGGAACCATAAACGACCCTGAAGATCTGCAGCAATTTTGAGAGAGAAAAAAGCAGGAGGGATCACAATACCTGATATCAAACTCTATTACAAGGCCACTGTAATCGAAACAGCCTGGGACTGGCATAAAAACAGGTGTATAGACCAAGGGAACAGAACAGAGAGCCCAGAAATAAACCCAAGTCTCTACGGTCAATTAATATTTCACAGAGGAAGCAGGAGCATAAAATAGAGGAAAAATAGCCTCTTCAACAAATGGTGTTGCGAGATCTGGACAGCTACGCACTAAAAAATGAAACTTGATCGACAACTTACACCATACACAAAAATGATACAACTCATAATTGTATCAAGGTGGATAAAAGACTTAAATATAAGTCGTAACACCATAAAAGTCCTACAGGAAAACATTGGCAAGAAAATCTCACACATTCCATGCAGCAACATCCTCACAGACACACCCACTAAAGCAAGGGACATAAAGGAAAGAATAAACAAATGGGACCTCATCAAAATCAAAAGCTTCTGCAGGGCTAAAGAAAACAGCATGAAATTACAAAGAGAACCAACAGTATGGGATAACATATTTGCTAATGATACCTCAGACAAGGGCCTGATCTCCAAAATATGTAAAGAACTCACACGACTCCGCTCCAGGAAGACAAACAACCCAATTAAAAAAATGGGCAAAGGACTTGAACAGTCCCTTCTCCAAGGAAGACATACAGAGGGCCCAGAGACATATGAAAAGATGCTCAGCATCACTAGCCATCAGGGAGATGCAAATTAAAACCACAACGAGGTACCATCTCACTCCAGTCAGAGTGGCCAACACAAACAAGTCCACAAACAAATGTTGGAGAGGATGCAGAGAAAAGGGAACCCTAGTGCACTGTTTGTGGGAATGCAGACTGGTGAGGCCACTGTGGAAAACAGTATGGAATTTCCTCAGAAAACTAAAAATGGAACTGCCCTTTGACCCAGCAATTCCGCTGCTGGGATTATACCCTAAGAACCCTGTAACACCAATCCAAAAGAACCTGTGCACCCCAATGTTCATAGCAGCACAATTTACAATAGCCAAGTACTGGAAGCAACCTAAGTGCCCATCAGCAAACGAGTGGATCCAAAAACAATGGTATATTTACACAATGGAATTCTGCTCAGCAGAGAGAAAGAAGGAGCTTATACCCTTTGCAACAGCATGGATGGAACTGGAGAGTATTATGCTAAGTGAAATAAGCCAGGCAGTGAGGGACAAATACCATACGAAATCACCTTTAAGTGGAGCATAATCAACAAAAGAAAATCAAACAAAATATAACCAGAGACATTGAAATTAAGAACCGTGTAGCAATGGCCAGAGGAGAGTGGGGAGGTGATTGTGGGGAGAGGAGTCTATAGGTGCTACTATGGGGGATATAAGGACAAAATCAAAGGGGAGGGTAGAGGTGGGGGAGGGAGGTGGGACTGGCTGGGGTGGGGTGGAGGGATGGGGAGAAAATGCAGACAATTGTAACTGAATAAAAAAAATAAAGGAATATATATAATATAAAAAAATTGCAATGTGTTACTCAAATTTAAGGTGTTCATTTGTAGCGTCAGTTATAAAGAAGGAGAGGAGTGTAATAACAGACCATCGAATATAGTGTCAGGAGACTCTGGACCTATTCCCAGTTATGCCATTATTTACAGTGAGAGCTTGGCCAAGTCACTTAACTTTTCTGGGGCTCAGTTTACCATGCTGCAAAATAAGAGGTTTGGACTAGATCAATGGGAAATTTGACTTATCTCAGAGGAAATGAAAGAAAATCCTTATATAAATTATTATGTATACATATGTGATATTATTCATGTAAGGCAATGTAATAAGTATATGTAAAATAATCATACATGTGTATTATTATACAAACCTATATATTACTTTGTATAAAGTTTAATACAATTCATATATGCACATATATGTGCACCCACACCTGCATATATGTGATATTATAGCTAGATTAACAAATAGAACTCTGTGGGCTATTCACTGGGGCATGGGAGTTAACTTTGTTATTCAAAAATTGTCACTGTATGCATCTATTTTGTCTGTATGCCTCACAGTAAGGTAAGATAATACACTGGTAAATGGAAAATATGTAAGTTAATCATAGTTATTTCCTTTTCCTTTAAAAATTTTTTTTATTGTTATTCGGTTACCTTTTATAACAAAATGTGATCTGTATATGCTAGTCATTTCAAGTTGTTTAATTCTCCTTTACTTTTCTCCTGTAGCATTATTTTTCCATTGAGAAGAATGCAAACCATTCAGAGCAGAGGAGACTAAACCTGATGAAGCATTTTAGAAAGATAACAATTAGTTCTCAGTTTTGTCATGTTTACTTCCAAATATAAAATAATGTTGATAGTTCTGTTTTGTGCATCAAACCATAATCTGAGTTCTTTTATTAAAAATGATTTCTATAGAATTTTAAAAATGATATGAAAAGTACTCATGGCATTTGAGATCCTAGATAGTGATGTGATTTTTGCAACTTGGGTTATGTTAACACTGTATATTTCTGTTGGTGTTAAATAAGGTGGAGACATTGTTATTTACCTTCCAGCAAAGTGGGTAAAAAACCCCAGTGATCATATTTCACTGTATATGATACTCTTTTTATTTTGAAGAAAAGATGTATAGGTATTTTGTAGTAAAGTTCTTTTTATTTTATAATTTGTAAATTTTTTTCACCATAAAAATGTCATACTCATTATAGAAAATTTGGTGAATACGGTTATGTAGAAGAAAGAAAAAATACCAAAATCCAGAACTGAACACTGTTGTTTTATTTACTTTTCATATTTTTATTTACTTGTTAAAGAAAACAATTGTATTCTGTGATATACATAATTGATTTTTTAAATAAATATTTTTTATGATTCACTTTCCCCTTTTGAAATGTGTTGGGCTCAAGTTTACATGGGCTTTTTGCTCATTCATTCAAGAAACTTTGATTGAGTCCCTGCTATGGGCCACAAAATGTCTATGTGCTAGGGGTATATATAGTCATAAACAAAGTAGACTTGGCCTTTTCTTCATGGAGTCCAGATAGTGAGGAAGCTAGGTAAAGAAGTAATAACAGGACTATAATAGCAGGAGTACCAAGTTCTATGGGGGTACATAGCAAGGACATATAACCCAGACTTCAGGAAAATAAATAATATGAAAGATAAGGAAGATCAACAGGTGTTTGTCATGTAATCACTGTGTGGTGGGAGGAATGTTTCAGGTACAAAGGCCCAAA
Source organism: Desmodus rotundus (assembly GCF_022682495.2). Classification (NCBI taxonomy): domain Eukaryota; kingdom Metazoa; phylum Chordata; class Mammalia; order Chiroptera; family Phyllostomidae; genus Desmodus; species Desmodus rotundus. Next base: position 55,299,186 of record NC_071400.1, read on the forward strand.
TGCATGGAGTATTTGGAGCACTGCAAGGAGTTCAGGTTGGCAACAACTCAACTTAGATGTTAGAACAGAATATAACCCACATTAAAGAGTTGGGTTTTATCCTCTGGACAGAAGGGAACCAATGAAGGATTTTAAGTAAAGGGATGGTATGCTTAGATCTATATCCTTAGAGGTCACTCTGACTATTTTGTGGAGAATTGCAAGTGAACAATGCTAGGGACAAGGGAACCAGTTATGAGGCCATTGTATTTATATGGTTAAGAAAATATGGTATCCTGGATTATAATAGTAGAACCATGTATAGAAGTACATAAATTTGAGAGCTGTTTAGCATGTACATCAACAGGACTTAGTGATAAATGTGTGTGGGGAAAGAAATGAGGGAGTTTAAAGGAGAGTATGAATTTCAGGTTTCTAAATGATTATGCCAACTGGAAAGATATTGGTGTTACTGACTAAGATGGGGCAATGAGAAGAAGGGCTGGTTTAACACGGGAAGATGTGTCATATTTGGATAGGGTATTTGGGTGCCTATGGGCCATGTAAGGAGAGATGACTAGTTGACAGGTGGATATATGTCTGGATTTCAGGAAAAAGGTCTGTTTTGATAGTTTAGGAGTCATCAATATATAGATGATAATTGAAGTCACAGTGAATGATTGATTTAAACAAGAAAGAATAAGAAAAAAGAAGTTAGTGGAATAGAATGCAGAGAAACATAAGCATTTAAAGGATGGATGGTCAGAAGTAGTGTAGCTGTCAAGGAAGACTTGAGAATGATGAGGATAAGCAGGAGAGAGCAGTACAATGAAGTTCAAGAAGATGGCATGTTTCAAAGAGGAAGGAGTGTGATCAACAGTATCAAAATGCTGATTCATTTCCAGTGGATTTGGTAACATGGAAGTCATTGGCTCCTTTAGTAATAACCATTTCAGTGAAAAGGTAGGAGCAGAAACTAGATAACTTTGAGTTGCAGTGATTTTGAGGTGAGAAAGTGAAATCAGAGTCTGTGAACAACTTGTTGAAGTTTGGCTGTGAAGGGAATCAGAAATAATGGTACAGTAATTGATTGGTAGTATAGGATGCAGAGAAGAATTATTTTAATAGAAGGGTAGAGGAACTGGGCTTGTAGGTAAGTTTCAATCTGCCCTCCTGATCCCTACTTTACCTTGCTATTATTTCCATAGCATTTATCACCTGTGAGCATACTATGTAATTTAGTTATTTATTATGCTTATTGTTTATTATTTTCCTTCCCCTACTAAATATAAGCTCTCCTGAGGAATGGATTTTTGTGTGTTTTGGTCGGTAATGCACCCAAAGTCCCTAGGCCAGTGTCTGGCACATAATAGGCGCTCAACAAATGAAATACTCATTGGATGACTGGGTTAGAAACAAAGATATTTTTGTGGGATTCTTCACTTTTGTTGTGATGAATAGGTACTTTGAAGGTGAACTGAAATCTTAGAAAACAAAGTGAAACTGTACAAAGTGATCACCAGAGTTAAGTAAACAAGTGGTTGCTTTCAAAGCTGTTCCCCAATAATCTGATATTGCTCTGAATTTTAAGAGCTGCATTCAGGGGAAACTAAATGAAATAAAAGCCATTTAAAAAGTTCTTTTTTAGTAGTAATAAGTAATGCAACAACTACATAAGGAAACAAATTATTTTAGAATATAACATTAAAATTTTAGCAAAAGCAGTCTGAAGCAGTATTTTGAAAGCAATGGAGAAGAGCATCTGTAACTATTCCCTATCTAACAGATTAAAAACCTCATTGAAAAGAATACTGAGGGGAAAGAATGTGAGTTCAGATTGGCAGTTGAACAATTAGAAATGCAGAATAAATGTTGGAACACGGATGAAAAGTTGAAGCAATTGAAGGTTGTTATCGTTAAGATTCAGAGCCAAAGGGACCCTCACAAAAGCGGGAAGGAAATAAGCTTGTTCAGAATGCTGTCTCCAATACCAGTGCATAATGCACTATTAAATCACATCTGACACAGGTGATCAAGCCCTGCAAGAGGTATATGGGTACACACAAGCATGTCACTAACATGCAAATCTTAACAGTCACAGAGTCATTTCCCTCAAGCCATTACTGTATCTGTTCTCAATGAAAAGACACTAGGTCAGAGAGAAGTACCTCTAATACGCAGCTTGAAATTACACTGATTAGCACGACTGCTTTAAACCAGAGATAATGAACATTCTTCCCAACTCCAAGGACATTGCAACTTTAAACCAATCACCAAATGGTCAAATCAAAAATCTTTTCATATCAACCCCTGGCCAACCAGATATTGGTAGATAATCTTGATAGATTTAAACTGCAGTTGCTTGGAAAATGACGACAGATCTCTCTTGGATATCTGTATCACAAACAATGGAGGGTGTCCATAAAATCAGGGCATTTCTTCAGTGTAAAAAGGAACATTTTATTCCTGATGGCATTTTGTGAATATTTCTTGTCTATTTATGGTCTAAATGATGCATAACTTTCCCTTGGGGGACTAGGAATACTGGTAATGCCTACTATGGGATTACTAGGCTGACCAAGCTGTAATATGTGGGCTATCCAGGTTAGCTGCTGCCTACCCCAGATCTTAGGCAAAGAACTAGCCGAGAAAATGTAGCTTGTACATGGGTTATAACTTCAGGGTAGAAGGCAGAGAAAAGGGAGGTGAAACTCAAATGGAATGATGTTGGGAACCGCCCTGCCTGGTTTCAGAGGCTGTAACCCCCCATGGTTAAGGCTGAGTCAGAGTTGGGACCATAAGCCACTAAGGAGACAAAGCTTATTTCCCTGGCAGAAGTGCCACCTCTGCCCACTTCACCCTGCTTGGCCCTGAGCTTGGCCAGTTAGCCAATGATGGGTAAGAATCCTCAAGGGAGGATCAACCTAAGACAGGCTCTGGTCACCAGGGATAAGCTCGCAGGGAAGGACTCGTGGGGGGCTGTGGCAAAAGGGGGTGATGGACCCTTGCCCCTCGGCTTTGAAATAGCCTGAGTCCTCATTCTGTCTGCAAGAAGTCTCCTAATCTCTTGGCTGCTTTACTTCCCTGTCTGACTTGAGCCTGAAGCGATAACAGAGGGCGTTGCAGTCCTGTGCTGGGAGGGGAGGATTCCTTGGGGAATCAGGCCTAAGGAAAATACATACATTCATGTGAGGCCTCCTTAATCTGTACCCTCAGCTTAAAAGATAAGGGTCCAGACTTGAGATGAGTCTGGCGCTTAAAGTTTTATGGCCCTCTAGCTGACTGGCTGTAGCTCAGACTAAGCCCTGGAAGTTCTCTGTAAATCCTGTATTGTTTAATCCTTGCTGGCTGACAATGATTGATGAGCTTTATCTGCGTTCCTGTGCGAAGGAACCTAATAAAAGCCCATGGAGATAAAGGATCAAGGCCCTTCTCCCCTTGAGAGATTGGCCACCTTTCCTCCCCAAGCAGATCATGTCTTGGTAGTCTTTTTCTTCATCAGTGGCAGAACCGGGGGGGCTGCGTTAAAGCCCCCCGACAGAATGATATTCAGGAATAGCAGAGCTATCTGTATAATGTGTGGTGCCTAGTGCAAAATGAAAACGTGGGGCTGCTGTTCAAAATTATTAAGAATTTCATGGTGGCAACAACAGAGCATTGGACCAAGTTCAGAGCCCTTCAAAGAGCTGGTCCCTGTGTGACTGCATGGTTGCACACCTATGAAAACAGCCTAGGTGGATAGTAATCATATATGAGAAACCAAGTTATTATATATGGATCCCTCTCCCATTTTCACCCCTGCCAATGGCAAAGAAGTGATAAGGAAGTTAATGGAACGCAGTGCAAAACTTAACTAAAAATCTATCAAATGCCTTCAGGGAGGGTCAGTTTATGAAGGGAAATATAAGAGATGACCAGGGCCCACAGATAACAGAGTAGTTAGGGTAAAGGCTTGTAATTTTATTCTTTATATTTCCTTCATTGTCTCCAGGGTCTGATTCCAAAGTTTTAGGTGAATATTACTAAAATTCAAGAACAGATGTTATACGAATTGTTCCAGAAAGTAAAATAACATAAAAAGCAGTTAATCACTTTTATGAAACTAATGTGCTGTAGATACTACAACTAGAAGACAGTGTAAGAAAAGAATATGAGAGGTCAATTTAACTTAAGGACATAGTGTGGGAGAGGGGAAATTTTCACCTCTTTCCACTGTTGCTTCTCCTGGCTGGCTATGAATTAAATTGACATGAGACAGATTAACAAGAGAAAGTAACCACATTTAATTATGTATGTACATATGGGGATTCCATAAAAAATATAGGACCTGAGGACAAATCAGGTAGATGAGGCTGATATGTCATATTGAGCTAAAGAGAAAGAAAGGTAGTGGTTTGAACTTCAAATGGGCAGACAGGAGCAAATATTTGGTGAACAGATTCTTACCAGGCCACCTAGAAGCAATGGGACAGGGAGGGGAGTTTAACAAACAGACTTTGCTAGGTTCTTCCTCTCTGCCACACTCAGTTCATATTATGTTAAGGTGATAGTTCCCATCTTGGAGCAGGTTCTCTTTTTACTTTTTATTTTTTTAGACAGAGGGATGGTCAAAGGTTCTTCCTAAGTCTTTCGTTTCTTAAAATAATCAGCAAAAAATAAATAATATTACAAAATAGGCATTTGGGGGGATAGCAAACTCTGGTACCCCTCAATAGATACAAACATCCTACAAGTATATGAGTGTGTATGCATGTGTGTACTGAATTCAACAAGGTGTTAAGTAGGTTTTGTTACAGAAGTGCACAGATGTTTTAATGCTGGAATGCATAGGAATATAGTGACATTTATGTGATGGAGGAAAAAATATAGTTGATTTTCTGAAAGATACAGAAGAAAGAATATGTTAAATACAAACACCCATTTGTGACTTAAAGAAATCTTCAACTAGAAATAGAGGGAATACCCCTAACCTTATAAGTGTAAACTAAAATGAATATACTTAATGGAGAAAATTGAGAAGCATTCCTATGAAGGTCAAGCACAAAGACGTGATACTTGATATTACAGCTGCTATTTGACATACTACTTGAGAATCTAGCAGAAGAAATCATAAGAGAAACACATGACTTCTAAAGACTAAATGAGGCAACCTCTGTCATTTGCATATAGTACCATCATTTACAAAGAAAACCCAAGAGAATCAAACAATTGGGACTAATAAGATGGTTAAGAATGTTAGATCCAGCCCCTAGAGTACACATCTGGCCTGAAACAATTCCATTGTATGTCATTTTCCCCTTAGTGCACTGCGCAAGAATGGCCACTGTCCTTGTTTCCCAGGACTGAAGGATTTCTCTAAATGGAGGTCTGTCCATGCTAAACACAGGGAAGTCATCTTAGTTCTGGTTCTTGATTTCTTTCTTCCCTTATAACTCCTGGGAATTTACTTTCCTTTCAAGCTAGGGTATGTATTAAAATTTGTTTATTTGGGTGTTATATTTTACCTAGAATTCCTAGATATGTTTAGCATAAAGTATGGACCAACATCAGCTCAACCTGCTCTTTTGCCAGAATTATCTTTATTAAGCCTTTAATAATGAAATGCTTAATGACATGAGAAAATGTTCATGTGTAGAGTAAAACACACAGGTTATAAAACTATGTATACTTGGGTGCTGTTTTTATTGCAAAAATATATCATGTATTCATATCTTTGAAAAAATTTAAGTAGTGAAACCAGAAAAGTTGACATTCATGCTGCCTGTCACTACCAGAACCAATAAGCAGAGACAGGGATGGAACCTCTACATGCATTTTATTCAGATGGCTGATGATCTGAAAGATGGCAGGTTACATACCCTAACAGACTGTGTTACATTTCTTTTCAAGCCAGCCTTTTTTCAGAAGAAGGAAAAAGTATAGGTAAGGGATTTGGAGTTCAAGAAAGAGATTAATCAGGGGCTTCCGGCCAAGATGGAGGCATAGGTACACACACTGTGCCTCCTCACACAACCAAAAGAAGGACAACAACAATTTTAAAAACAAAAAACAACCAGAACTGACAGAAAATTGAACCACACAGAAGTCTGACAACCAAGGAGATAAAGAAGAAACATTCCAGACCAGTAAGAGAGGCGGAGATGGGCAGCTGGGGAGGAGAGGACTCGCAGCAACACCGCTGGACCCAGAAAGGTGGTGGATTGGAATGAATGGGGCAGGCAGTGTGACCACTAGAAGACCCCGTGGCCCCACATTCATGCATAGATAAACCAAGAGGAACAGCGGGGGAGCGAAACAGACTGCACAACTCAGGGCTTCAACTCAGGGAAATAAAACCTCAAACCTCTGATTGAAAACACCCGTGGGGGTTGAGGCGGCAGCAGGAGAAACTCCTAGCCTCACAGGAGAGTTCATTGGAGAGACCCACAGGGGCTTAGAGCTTGCACAAGCCCACCCACTTGGGAATCAGCACAACAGGGGCTCAATTTGATGTGGGTAGCAGAGGGAGTGGCTGAAATCTGGCAGAGAGAGGAGCAGGCACCATTGCTCCCTCTTGAACCCTCCCCCATGTACAGCGTCACAGCGCAGGGACCAGCGTTGCCCCACCCTGGTGAACACCTAAGGCTCCGCCTCTTTACATAACAGGCACACCAAGACAAAAAAAAAAAAAAAAAAAAAGGCCCAAATGAAAGAACAGATCAAAGGTCCAGAAATAATTCAACTAAGCAGCGAACAGATAGCCAACCTATCAGATGCACAGTTCAAAACACTGGTAATCAGGATGCTCAGAGAATTGGTTGAATTTGGTCACAAATTAGATGAAAAAATGAAGGCTATGCTAAGAGAAACAAAGGAAAATGTACAGGAAACCAATAGTGATGGGAAGGAAACTGGGACTCAAATCAATGGTGTGGACCAGAAGGAAGAAAGAACCATCCAACCAGAAAAGAATGAAGAAACAAGAATTGGGAAAAATGAGGAGAGGCTTAGGAACCTCCAGGACATCTTGAAACATTCCAACATCCGAATTATAGGGGTGCCAGAAGGAGAAGAGGAAGAACAAAAAATTTAAAATTTATTTGAACAAATAGTGAAGGAGAACTTTCCCAATCTGGCAAAGGAAATAGACTTCCAGGAAGTGCAAGAAGCTCAGAGAGTCCCAAAGAAGCTGGACCCAAGAAGGAACACACCAAAGCACATCATAATTGCATTACCCAAGATTAAAGATAAGGAGAGAATCTTAGAAGCAGTAAGAGAAAAGGACACAGTTACCTACAAAGGACTTCCCATAAGACTGTCAGCTGATTTCTCAAAAGAGACCTTACAGGCAAGAAGGGGCTGGCAAGAAGTATTCCAAGTCATGAAAGGCAAGGAACTACATCCAAGATTACTGTATCCAGCAAAGCTATCATTTAGAATGGAAGGGAAGATAAAGTGCTTCTCAGATAAGGTCAAGTTAAAGAAGTTCATCATCACCAAGCCCTTATTATATGAAATGTTAAAGGGACTTATCTAAGAAAAAGAAGATCAAAAATAGGAACAGTAAAAATGACAGCAAACTCACAGTTATTAACAACCACACCTAAAACCAAAACAAAAGCAATCTAAGCAAACAAGTAGAACAGAAACAGAACCACAGAAATGTAGATCACATGGAGGGTTATCAATAGGGGAGTTGGAGGGGGAACGAGGGGGGAAAGGTACAGAGAATAAATAGCAGAGATGATAGGTGGAAAATAGACAGGGGGAGGGTAAGAATAGTGTAGGAAATGTAGAAGCCAAAGAACTTATAAGAATGACCCATGGACATGAACTATAGGGGGGGAACGTGGGAGGGAAGGGGTGGGCAGGATGGAGTGGAGTGAAGGGTGGGAAATGGGACAATTGTTATAGCATAATCAATAAGTATATTAAAAGGAAAAAGAAAGAGGTTAATCAGATAAAAACTGCAGTCTGGCAATTTCCCTAACATCCCTTTGTAACAGAACCAGTGGGTTTTATTGCTCTGGGTTCTAATGCTTTCTGCCAATAAGAACCCTGACTCCCAATGCCAGAGTCTTATGAAAAGTAAAGGAACCATATATTCAAATGTTATACAGGTTTAGAATAATGGTGGAATTTCTGCCATTAAATCTCACTCCTTTTAGAAATAAAAAAACACTCACAAACACACAGTCCTGCCCCACTTGTCAAACCAGGCAAGTAAGAGGTACCATCTCTCAGGAAAAGAAATAGAAGTCTTTAGCTTAGCTGGGCAGATTCCTGTCTGTATCCTGGCTTCCTCCAGTTGTCCATGCTCAGCTAGCTAGGCTCCAGCTTTTAATCCAAACCTGCATCCTCATGGTGGGCTGCTGAATCCTTCCGCATCCTTTCAAAGTGCCTGGCCAAGACCTAACACTGTAGCTACATGGTCAAGAGGCTTCTTTTTCCCCAGCCACATGGTTGAGAAAGAGAGAGAAAGGAGAGAGGGGTGGGGAACGAGATCCTTTTGTGGCTCTCCTATGCTCCTTCTTTTTTTTTTTTTTCTCTTTCTTCTTTTTTTTTTTTATTGTTATTCAATTACAGTTGTATGCCTTTTCTCCCCATCCCTCCACCCCACCCCAGCTGAACCCACCTCCCTCCCCCCTCTCCACCCTCCCCCTTGGTTTTGTCCATGTGTCCTTTATAGTAGTTCCTGTAATCCCCTCTACCCACTGTCCCCGCCCCCACCCCCACCCCCGCCCTGGCTATTGTTAGATTGTTCTTAACTTCAATGACTCTGGTTATATTTTGTTTGCTTTTTCCTTCTATTGCTTATGTTCCAGTTAAAGGTGCGCAAACGAGTGGATCCTATGCTCCTTCTTACGTGATCCAGAGCTCCAGCCTGGCTGAGAGAGAGTGCGAGACACTGGCTGCCCCTGGGTTTAAATCCTGGCTTGGATCTTCCTCCATAACCCTATTTCTGACTCCTCCCACAAAGGGTTATACCTGCTAGCACTCTGGTTTTTGACTGCCATTGTTAGTCAGGGTAGGCATGGCCCTGTGACTTAGGAGCTGCCACTCTCTCAAATGCAGCAAGCCCCTGCATCTACATAGCATCACATGTTAGAGTCATACTCATCTCCCTGGCTCTGAGCACAGGCACAGCTTTTAACATTATTAAAACACTTGCCAAGTTCTTGAGATATGTAAAATAACTCTCAATAGCCTTGCTCCTCTTCCCCTATCCCCCAAGCGATAGCTAAAGGAGTTTTCTCTATTTGGGGGTATCTCTAGCTCAGTATCCCATTACACTTCCATTCGTTGACTGGTGATTTTCTATCTGGGTCTTGTGTCCTGGGTAATTTTCTTTATCTGTGTCCTGGGCTGCATGATGTCTCTGGAACACAATGGCTCAGATACCATCTCTATTGCTTATGGTCTTTTCTGGAGCACAAAAGTCGAATTGTTTGTGGTCTCCTGGAGTCAGGGTGGTCCATACCTTCAGTTGCTGAAACAATAATAGCTTTTTACATGCATTAACTACTAATCATATTAACAGTTACCTAAAATTAAAATTTCCCAACTCTTGAGTTCCCCTGTCGTCCCCTCATTGTTAGTTTAAACTATCTTATTTCTATGAGATCAGTTTCATATGGAAGTATTCATTTTGCTGTAGAGCATGTATCTTAGCATTAGACTGTCTGGTAGGGAGCTTAGGAATACACTTAATTGCAGATCCACTTAAGGTGTCATATCTCAAGCAAAAAGCTATGATACTGAAAACAATGAAAAGAACAAAAACAACAAATGCCTCTCTAAAGCCAGTAATACTTGGCATCCTGGAGGTTACTTTAGACAAATCAATACCAAAGAATCCCTCTCTGTTTTATATTGCACACTTTTTCATTTGCTTGCTTTACTTATGCTTTATAAGCTGTGAATTATCAGTCAGGTTGAAATAGCAGTCATTTAAATTCTTTACATCCATGATTATGTCTTAAAAGGAGGTAGTCTATAGCTGCATGATTCTCTAATACTGTTTATCTTGTCCTAGTTCTTAACTAATTGCACAAATGGCTTGTGAGGTGGCATTCAAAGCTTTGCCACAGCACAGACTAATCTGCTTATTTCTACATTCAAAATGGTTATCATGGTTGGTATTACAAATATATTAAAGATACATATTCAGTGGGGCTAAAAAGCTGCAAATCACTGTTGCAATTAAACATGAGGGAGAGTTCCCATCAAGCTGGCATGGTGTGGGGCTTCTGATGCATAAAACCCGTCAGTCTTCCCAGAGAGCATGGTCCCCCAGAACTGTTTGCTGGAACATAGGAATAAACGGTCCTTCCACATATTAGAAAACATACTGCAGGCAGTTTGATACATTAGTGGTGGTGGTACAATTCATCTTCACATCTGCTGAAAGCACAAAACAGTTTCTAATACAGTTGACAAAAGTTGCACACTCTCTAGCTGGGGCTACATTAGTAATTTTTAAGGAAAACATTTCCCTGTCTTTTAAAGTTACCACTGGTCCCCAATTATAAATATCAGAGCAGGTCATTTTCTTATTGATATGCTTAAATAAAATATAATTTCAGAGGCTTTTCAGGTGAGCACAAACTCCTATAAGACATGAAGTGAAAGTTTGTTCAATATAAGTTCATCCTGAATGACAAAGGTCAGAGGTGTTTAGAGAATGTTTTGCTAAGTGTACCCAAATATGTTCATCTTGTTTGAAAGGAATAAGTTCTTCATAATATGAGGTCAAACATAAAGTAATGAAAAGAACATAATCCATTGCTTTCAAAAGATGACTTTCAGGTCTTCTTGCGGTTTGGTGGTCCATTGTTCCTCCAGTGCTTTCTTTAATCTGGTGTGATGAGTCCAAGGTTTTATTCCTGCTAACTTTGCCATGGTTGGGGTGGGGAGGAGCACGTCCTAAGGTCCAGTCCACTTTTCTTTTATTTGGCTTTCTGGAGATGCTTGCCATCCATGGAGAGACATGTCATCCATGTCTTGAGTAGCACTTTGTTTCTAGGCTGAAATGAATGTTGTGAAACTGTAGGGTAGAGGTCTCTAATACAAGCAAATTTATTAATTACAGTTAAGGTCTGACTTAAATGTTGTACACATTTCTTTACCTTCACTTCTTGATCTCTATACATACCTCCCACCATAGTCATAGCCTGAAATGGTCGCCCACACACAACTTCATAGAGACTCAACTGAATCCCACTTAGAAGAGCCACCCTTACCCTGAGCAGTGCAATAGGCAAAGCTTGACCCCAGTCGAGATAAGTTTCTTGATACAGCTTGTCTATAATTTTCTTTTTTAACTTTAAACATGTTTATTTATTTATTTATTTTTGGTTATATTTTTCTCCAAGGTGTGATTCATTTTCTCTAACTTCCCAGAAGCCTGAGGTCTCCATGCCATGTGGTGTCTTCATTTGATTCCTAAACATTTACTAACCTTCAGTGTAATTTCTGAAACAAACACACATCCATTATCACTCTGTATGCTGCCAGAGAGGCCAAAGCAAAGAATTATTTCCTCTAGTAAGCCTTTCACTACCTCAGGGATTTCTCCCTTCTAGTAGGATAGGCTTCTACCCATCCTAAAAATGTGTCAACAAAGACTAACAAATTTTTCCACCTTCAGAACCTTGGCATCTGGGTAAAGTCTATTTGCCAGTCCTCAAATGGGCACTACCCTTGATATTGATTGTTTCCCGTCTTTTTTTTTTTTTTTTTTGATGGGGATATGTCTTGGGATTGTTATTCTGGCACACAACATGTCTAGCAATTACTATTTGTATGGCTTTAGAAATTCCAGGACCTGCAAGTCACAGTTTAATACAGGTGATTAATGAGTCTCTTCCGTAGTGAGAGGCCTCATGCAAATGCTTCATGACTAGCTCTACTAACAGTTCAGGAAGTAGTATATCTCCTTTCTTATTCTCTCTCCATCCACTATCAGGACCTTCTTCATCAAAACCCCATCTCTTAACTTTCTCTAAGCCTGAAGTCGGATATTCAAGTTCAAATTATAATAAGTCTAGAACAGGTACCAAAGGTATTATAAATATCACTTTACCTTTTCCCTGACCCAAATCACATACAAGATAAGGTGGGAGTTGTGAGTATCAGTAAACACGCTGGAGGAGAGAACCCACTAACAAAGGAGCCACCAATGTGTAAAACCTAAATACAACAAAGCCTACTCAAATGGAAAAAAAAAAGGTCAACCCTAGTGCATCCAGACAAGGACATTAAACAGACCACACCACTGAGTCTCACAGAACTCCTACCATAGAAGTTCACCCTATGAAGACATCAAGACAAAGCATCAGGAATCACAGAAACAAACAAAGAGAGTCACCTAAAATGGGGAGACAAAGAAAGAACCTGAAATCAAAAGGAATGGAATACTTCCCACTAAAAGAGATAAATGCAATGGAGGAAAGCAAATTATCAGATATAGAATTCAAAAGAATGGTTATGAGGATGCTCAAGGAACTCACAGACAACTACAAGGAACTGAGTGGGAACTACAACAGTATGAAAAAGGAAATGGAAAGTATAAACAAGAACCAGGAAGAAATGAAGAACACAATTTCTGAAATAAAGCAGACACTAGAAGGAATTACAATCAGGCTGGATGAAGCAGAGGAGCGAATTAGTGTCTTGTCAGGCAAGATAGAAAGAAACACTGAAAGAGAGAAGTTGCTTGAAAAAAGATAAAAATATATGAAGATATCATTTTTAAAAATATATTTATTGATTATGCTATTACAGTTGTCCCATTTCCCGACCCCCTGACTCCACTCCATCCTGCCCACCCCCTCCCTCCCACATTCCCCCCCTATAGTTCATGTCCATGGTTCATACTCATAAGTTCTTTGGCTTCTACATTTCCTACACTATTCTTACCCTCCCCCTGTCTATTTTCCACCTATCATCTATGCTACTTATTCTCCGTACCTTTCCCCCCCTCTCCCCCTCCCACTCCCCTATTGACAACTCTCATGTGATCTCCATTTCTGTGGTTCTGTTTCTGTTCTACTTGTTTGCTTAGTTTTCTTTTGTTTTGGTTTTAGGTGTGGTTGTTAATAACTGTGAGTTTGCTGTCATTTTTACTGTTCCTATTTTTGATCTTCTTTTTCTTAGATAAGTCCCTTTAACATTTCATATAATAAGGGCTTGGTGATGATGAACTCCTTTAACTTGACCTTATCTGAGAAGCACTTTATCTTCCCTTCCATTCTAAATGAAAGCTTTGCTGGATAGAGCAATCTTGGATGTAGGTCCTTGGCTTTCATGACTTGGAATACTTCTTGCCTGCCCCTTCTTGCCTGTAAGGTCTCTTTGGAGAAATCAGCTGACAGTCTTATGGGAAGTCCTTTGTAGGTAACTGTCTCCTTTCCTCTTGCTGCTTCTAAGATTCTCTCCTTATCTTTAATCTTGGGTAATGTAAATATGATGTACTTTGGTGTGTTTCTCCTTGGGTCCAGCTTCTTTGGGACCCTCTGAGCTTCCTGGACTTCCTGGAAGTCTATTTCCTTTGCCAGATGAGGGAAGTTCTCCTTCATTATTTTTTTTTCATGAACTTTTTATTTATTTATTTTTTATTTTTTTAAATTTTATTATTATTCAATTACAGTTGTATTCCTTTTCTCCCCATCCCTCCACCCCACCCCAGCTGAACCCACCTCCCTCCACCACCTCCACCCTCCCCCTTGGTTTTGTCCATGTGTCCTTTATAGTAGTTCCTGTAATCCCCTCTTCCCTCTGTCCCCGCCCCCCTCACCCTGGCTATTGTTAGATTGTTCTTAACTTCAATGTCTCTGGTTATATTTTGTTTGCTTTTTTCTTTTGTTGATTATGTTCCAGTTAAAGGTGAGATCATATGGTATTTGTCCCTCACCGCCTGGCTTATTTCACTTAGCATAATGCTCTCCAGTTTCATCCATGCTGTTGCAAAGGGTATAAGCTCCTTCTTTCTCCCTGCTGCGTAGAATTCCATTGTGTAAATATACCATTGTTTTTGGATCCACTCGTTTGCTGATGGGCACTTAGGTTGCTTCCAGTACTTGGCTATTGTAAATTGTGCTGCTATGAACATTGGGGTGCACAGGTTCTTTTGGATGGGTGTTTCAGGGTTCTTAGGGTGTAATCTCAGCAGCAGAATTGCTAGGTCAAAGGGCAGTTCCATTTTTAGTTTTCTGAGGAAATTCCATAGTGTTTTCCACAGTGGCCTCACCAGTCTGCATTCCCACCAACAGTGCACTAGGGTTCCCTTTTCTCCGAATCCTCTCCAACATTTGTTTGTGGATTTGTTTATGTTGGCCCCTCTGACTGGAGTGAGATGGTACCTCATTGTGGTTTTAATTTGCATCTCTCTGATGGCTAGTGATGCTGAGCATCTTTTCATATGTCTCTAGGCCCTCTGTATGTCTTCCTTGGAGAAGTGTCTGTTCAAGTCCTTTGCCCATTTTTTAATTGGGTTGTTTGTCTTCCTGCAGTGGAGTCGTGTGAGTTCTTTATATATTTTGGAGATCAGGCCCTTGTCTGAGGTATCATTAGCAAATATGTTATCCCATACTGTTGTTTCTCTTTGTAATTTGGTGCTGTTTTCTTTAGCCATGCAGAAGCTTTTGATTTTGATGAGGTCCCATTTGTTTATTCTTTCCTTTATGTCCCTTGCTTTAGGGGATGTGTCTGTGAGGATGTTGCTGCGTGGAGTGTCTGAGATATTCCTGCCAATGTTTTCCTCAAGGACTTTTATGGTGTTACAACTTATATTTAATTCTTTTATCCATCTTGAGTTTATTTTCGTGTATGGCGTAAGTTGGTGATCGCGTTTCATTTTTTTGCACGTAGCTGTCCAGATCTCCCAACACCATCTGTTAAAGAGGATGTTTTTGCTCCATTTTATGCTCCTGCCTCCTTTGTCAAATATTAATTGACCGTATAGACTTGAGTTTATTTCTGGGCTCTCTGTTCTGTTCCATTGGCCTATGTGCCTGTTTTTATGCCAGTTACAGGCTGTTTTGATTACCGTAGCCTTGTAATACAGTTTGATATCAGGTATTGTGATCCCTCCTGCTTTGCTCCTTCATTATTTGTTCAAATAAGTTTTCAATTTTTTGTTCTTCCTCTTCTCCCTCTGGCACCCCTATAATTCGGATGTTGGAATATTTCAAGATGTCCTGGAGGTTCCTAAGTCTCTCCTCGTTTTTCCGAATTCTTGTTTCTTCATTCTTTTCTGGTTGGGTGTTTGTTTCTTCCTTCTGGTGCACACTGTTGATTTGAGTCCCAGTTTCCTTCGCTTCACTATTGGTTTCCTGTACATTTACCTCTGTTTATCTTAGCATAGGCTTCATTTTTTCATCTAGTTTTCGAAGAAATTCAACCAATTCTGTGAGCGTCTTGATAACCAGTGTTTTGACCTGTGCATCCGATAGGTTGGCTATCTCTTCCTCGCTTAGTTGTGTTTTTTCCGGAGCTTTGAAGTGTTCTGTCATTTGGGCCATTTTTTTTGGTGGGGGGTCTTGGCATGTCTGTTACTTAAAGGAGTGGAGCCTTAGGTGTTCATTGGGGTGGGGTAATGCTGGTTGCTGTGCTGTGACGCTGTACATGGGGGAGGGGCTGAGAGGGAGCAATGGTGCCCGCTCCACTCTCCACAGGACCTCAATCCTTCACTCTGCTACCCACAATCAAACTGGGCCCCTCTGGTGCTGGTTCCTGAGTGGGTGGGCTTGCGCATGCCCTAGGCCCCTGTGGGTCTCTCCAACAACCTCTCCTGTGAGGCTGGGAGTCTCTCCTGCTGCCGCCCCAACCCCCACGGGCATTTTCAATCAGAAGTTTGAGGCTTTATTTCCCTGCGCTGGAGCCCTGGGTTGCGAGGTCTGCTTTGCTCCCCGCCATTTGTCCAGTTTATCTGTGCGTGAATGTGGGGTGTGGGGTGCTACCCGCCGCTCTGCCTGCCCCGTTCTCCACCACTCTGAGTCTGGCCCTCTTTTTTATCTGCATGAATGTGGGGCCACAGAGTCTGCCAGTGGTCAGACTGCTTGCCCCGTTTGTCCCACACTGTGCCAGTCTCGGTTCCGCCATGGCAACGCAAGTCCTCTCCGCCCTGGCTGCCCATCTCCGCCCCTCCTACCAGTCTGGATGAATGTTTATTTTTTATTTCCTTGGTGTGGGACTTCCTTGTCGTTCGATTTTCTGTCAGTTCTGGTTGTGCGAGGAGGCACAGTGTGTCTACCTATGCCGCCATCTTCTCTGAAGATATCTTAAAACAACTTCAAGATAATGTGAAGCTCAACAACGTTCAAATCATAGTAATACCAGGAGAAGAAAAGGAGCAAGGGATAGAAACCTTGTTTGAAATACTAATGACAGAAAACTTTTTTGAACTTGGAGAGAGGAAAAACCATGCAAGTTCAGGAAGCACAGAAGGTGCCAATCAAGATGAACCCAAAGATGTCTACACCAAGACACATCATGATTTAAATGCCCGGTTTTAAAGACAAAGAGAGAATATTAAAAGCAGCAAGGGAGAAACGAGAAGTAACATACAAAGGAGCTCCGATAAGGTTAGCAGATGATTTCTCAACAGAAACACTGCAAGCCAGGAGAGAATAGCAAGAAATATTCCAAGTAATGAAAAACAAAGGCCTGCAACCAAGATTTCTCTACCTAGAGAGGTTCTCAATTAAAATGGAGGTGAAATAACGAGTTTCCCAGAAAAAAAAGAGGTTGAAAGTTTACATCTCCACCAAACTAGCACTGCAATATATGCTAAAGGGACTGCTTTGAGAAGATGAAGAAAAAGAGTGAGAGAGAGAGGGACACAGGTACAAAAGGGGGGAGTGAATAAATATCTATCACTAATAACCTTAAATATTAATGGTTTAATGCTTGAAACAAAATAAATAAGGCAGCAGAATGGATAAGGAAACATGACCTGCACATATGCTGCCTACAAGAGAACTATCTCAGAAAAAAAGACTTACACAAATAGAAAATGAAGGGTTGGAAAAAAGTATTCCAAACAAATGGACAGAAAAAAAAAAAAAAAGTAGGTACCAATAATGATATCAGACAAAATAGGCTGCAAAAGAAAAGTGATAAAAAGAGAAAATTTAGGACACTTCATAATACTCAAGGAAAGAATCCATCAAGACATAAACATTGTAAAAATATATGCACCCACCATAGGAGCACCCAAATATATAAGAAAAATCTTGGAGGAATTCGAAAAACATATAGACAGCTTATACTTATACTCAAAGGACTTCAATAAAGATATAGACAGCTGACACTTACTACAGGATTTATCACCCAGCGGTCAAAAATAGATATTCCAAATGAAATATCAACAAGGATATTGTGGTATTGAACAATGCCCACATCCAATAGACTTAACAGATATATATAGAACCTTTCATCCCAGAGAAGAAAAATACACATTCTTTCCAAATGCACATGGAATATTTTAAAAGATAGACCACATAATGGGATGCAAAACCAGCCTCAAGAAATTCAAGAAAATTGAAATCATATCAGGCATTTTCTCGGACCACAAAGTCCTGAAACTAGAAACCAACCTTAAGAAAAAAACTCAAAAAGCTCAAATTCATGGACATTGCATAATATGCTATTAAAAAATGAATGGGTTAATGATAAGATCAAGGAAGACATAAAAAAGTCTTTGGAAAAAATTGAAAATGAACTCACAACAGTCCGAAACTTATTGGACACAGCAAAGGCAGTTCTGAGAGGGAAGCTCACAGTGATACAGGCCTAACTAAAGGAGAGATATATTTCAAATAAACAACCTAACCCTAACTACATCTAAAAGAGCTGGAGAAACAACAACAAACAAAACCCAGAGTGAGTAGAAGGAAGAAAATAACCAAAATCGGAGCAGAATTAGATGACATAGAGACTAAAAGAACAATCCAGAGGATCAATAAATCCAGGAACTGGTTCTTTGAAAATATAAACAAAATTGACAAGCCTTTAAGCAGACTCATCAAGAAAAAAAGAGAGAGGTCCCTACTACTTAAAATCAGAAATGAAAGAGGAGAGATTACAGCTAACACCACAGAAATACAAAGGATTGTAAGAAATTACTATGAACAACTATATGCCAGGAAACTTGAAAATGTAGATGAAATGTACAAATTTCTAGAAAAATAAAATGTCCCAAAACTGAATGAGGGAGAATCAGAAAGCCTGAACAGACCTATAGCAGCTAGTGAAATCAAAGCAATAATAAGAAAAACTCATGGCACACAAAAGCTCTGGACCAGAGGGTGTCACAGAGAATTTTATGAAGCATATAAGAAAAAGTTAACCCTTATTCTTCTCAAACTATTCCAAAAATCCAAGAACAGGGAAGACTCCCAAATTCTTTTTATAAAGCCAGTGTCATCTTAATCCCAAAATGAGATAAAGACACAACAAACAAAGAAAACTACAGGCCAATATTGCTAGTGAATATAGAAGCAAAAATCCTCAACAAAATATTGGTAAACCACATCCAGCAACATGTTAAAAAGATCATACATCATGATCAAGTGTGATTTATCCCAGGGGTTCATGGACGGTACAATTTTTAACAAATCAATAAACATACTGCACCACATAAACTAAAGACAAAAATCAAATAATATGAAGAGATGCAATAAAAGCATTTGATAAGGTACAACAACCATTTATAAAAACACTCAGTATAGTGGGAGTACAAGGAGCATTCTTCAATATGATAAAGGCCATATACTCCAGCTAACATCATACTCAACGGGGAAATCACATCGCTTACCCACTAAGATCAGGAACAAGACAAGGATGTCCACTTTCACCACTTCTAATCAACATAGTATGGGAAGTCCTAGCCACAATGATCAGACAAGGAAAATAAATAAAAGGAACCCAAATTGGAAAGGAGGAAGCAAAACTTTCATTGTTTGCATGTGACATGATTGGGTCCATAGAAAACCCTATAAACTCCACCAAAAAACTACCCAAGCTAATAAATGAATTTGGCAAAACAGCATGATAGAAAGTCAATATTTAGAAATCAAAGGTGTTTTTGTACGCCAACAATGAAAAATCAAGAAAAAAATCCCACTTGATATAGAAACAAGGAAAATAAAGTACCTAGGAATGAAGCTAACCAAGGAAGTAAAAGGCCTGTTCTCAGAAAACTACACAACACTAAGGAAAGAAAACAAGAAAGACACAAACAAATGAAAGCGTATACCGTGTTCATGGATTGGAAGAATTAACATCAGCAAAATGTCCATACTACCCAAAGCAATTTATAAATTCAATGCAATCCATATTAAAATACCAATGATATACATCACAGTTATAAAAAAAAAATTTCGAAAATTTATATGGAACTATAAAGGACTCCAAATAGCCTCAGAAGTTTTGAGAAAGAAGAACAAAGCAGGAGAGATCACAATTCCAGATATTAAACAGTATTACAAGGCCACTGTAATCAGGAGAGTCTGGTATTGGCATAAGAATAAACATATAAATCAATGGAACAGAATAGAGAGCCTAGAAAAAACCCAAGTCTCTGTGGTCAATTGATATTTGACAAAGAGGGTTGAAGAAAAAAATGGAGTAAAAATATCCTCTTCAACAAATGGTGTTGGGAGATATGGACAGCTACATGCAAAAAAAAAAAAAAAAAAAAAAAAAAAGAAAGAAAAAAGAAAGAAACTCGGTAACCAACTTACACCATACCCAAAAATAAATTCACAGTTGATAAAAGACTTGAATATAAGTCATGACACCATAAAAGTCCTGGAGGAGAATATAGGCAGGAAAATGTCAGATATCATATGTAGCAATATTTTCACCAATATATCCTCTAGAGCAAGGGACATAAAGGAAAGATAAGCAAATGGGATCTCATAAAATAAAAAGCTTCTGCACAGCTAAAGAAAACAACATTAAAATGAAAGGAGAACCAACCGTATGGAAAAACATATTTGCAAATGACACCTCAGACAAGGGTTTGATCTCCAAAATATATAAAGAACTCACATGACTCCACTCCAGGAAAACAAGAAAACCCAATTAAAAAATGAGCAAAGAACTTGAAAATTCACTTCTCCAAGGAGTACATACAGAGTGCCAAGAGAATATGAAAAGATGCTCAACAACAGTAGCATACAGAGAGACGCAAATTAAAATTACAAGGAGTCCCAGAAAAGAAGGGACATAAAGGAAAGAATAAACAAATGGGACCTCATCAAAATAAAAAGCCTCTGCATGGCTAATGAAAACAGCATGAAAATAAAAAGAGAACCAACAGTGTGGGAAAACATATTTGCCAATGATACCTCAGACAAGGGCCTGATCTCCAAAATATGTAAAGAACTCACACGACTCCACTCCAGGAAGATAAACAACCCAATTAAAAAATGGGCAAAGGACTTGAACAGACACTTCTCCAAGGAAGACATACAGATGGCCCAGAGACATATGAAAAGATGCTCAGCATCACTAGTCATCAGAGAGATGCAAATTAAAGCCAAAATGAGGTACCATCTCACACCAGCCAGAGTGGCCAACATAAACAAGTCCACAAACAAATGTTGGACAGGATGTGGAGAAAAGAGAACCCTAGTACATTGTTGGTGGGAATGCAGACAGGTGAGGCCACTGTGGAAAACAGTATGGAATTTCCTCAGAAAACTAAAAATGGAACTGCCCTTTGACCTAGCAATTCTGCTGCTGAGATTACACCCTAAGAACCCTGAAACACCAATCCAAAAGAACCTGTGCACCCCAATGTTCATAGCAGCACAATTTACAATAGCCAAGTACTGGAAGCAACCTAAGTGCCCATCAGCAAATGAGTGGATCCAAAAGCTATGGTATATTTACACAATGAAATTCTATGCAGCAGAGAGAAAGAAGGAGCTTATACCCTTTGCAACAGCATGGATGGAACTGGAGAGCATTATGCTAAGTGAAATAAGCCAGGTGGTGAGGGACAAATACCATATGATCTCACCTTTACTTGGAATATTTCTTGCCAATCCCTTCTGGCTTGTAGTGTTTCTGTCGAGAAATCTGCTGCTAGCTTTATTGGAATTCCCTTGTATGTTACTTCCTGTTTCTCTCTTGCTGCTTTTAAAATTCTCTTTTGTCTTTAAATTTTGCCATTTTAATTATGATGTGTCTTGTAGTAGGCCTCTTTGGGTTCGACTTGTTTGGGACCCCCAATGCCTCCTGAACTTGCATGGCTTTTCCCCTCTCCAAGTTAGGGAATTTTCCTGGGCAGGTTTTCTATCCCTTGCTCCTTTTCTTCTCCTTTTGGTATTCCTATGATTTGAATATTGTTATGTTTCATGTTGTCCTGATGTTCCCTTAAGGTAGCCCCATAGTTTTTGAGTCTTTTCTTTTATGCTTTTGCTGTACCTGAGTATTTCTTTCTATCTTGTCTTTCAGCTTACTAACTTGGTCCTTTGCTTCATCCAGTCTTCTTGTAATTCCTGCTAGTGTATGTTTCATTTCAAATATTGTGTGGGGGAGCTCCATCCAGCAGAGCTCTCCCAGCCATCATGGATGAGAATAAATTTACCAAGACATGATCTGCTTGGGGAGGAAAAGTGGCAAATTTCTCAGAGGAGAAAGGACTTAAGCTTGTTCCTCAGTGGGCTTTTATTGGGTTTAGTTTGCATAGGAATATAGGGCATATATGTAAAGCTCATCTATCCTTGTCAGGCAGTAATAAGCAAACAATAGATAACATTCAAAGAACTATGAGGGCTTGTTCTAAGTCAGGGTCAGATGTCGAAAGGGCCATAAAACTTTGGGAAACCCACTCATTTTGTGATTGGACCCTTAACATTTAAATTGAGGGCATTCTTAGCAAAGCAAGTTTCACAGGATTTTATGGATTCTTTCTTAGGCCTGATCGCCACCCCCCCCCCCCCCCCGCCTCCACCAGGAACCACCCATTCCTTCACAGGGCTGCACCGTCCTTCCTGAATCAGGTCTGGGAAGCAATGCAGCCAAGAGGTTAGGAGACTTTTTAGAGGTAGAATTAGGACTCAGGCTATGATAAAGCTGAGGGATGAGGGTCTTTTGTCCCTCCTCCATAATCCCCTATATCCTTCCCTGATGTCCCCTTTGTAACTGTGCCTTTATTAGGTTGTTCCTTCCTTGAGGAATCTTACCTGTCTTTTACTATCCAGCCATCCTACATGGGCCAAGCAGAGTGAAGTAAACGGGGCAGAGGCTGCACCCTTGATGGGATAAAAAGTTTTGTTTCCTTAGTGGCTTATGGTCCCCAGGTCTTTTTATTCAGCCTTAGCCATGGGGGGTTGCAGCTTCTGAAACCAGTCAGGGCACTTCCCAAGAATATTGTATTCTTCATTTCTTCCTGGTTCTTGGTTATATTTTCTATTTCCTTTTTAATGCTGGTGTAGTTCCCACTCATTTCCTTGTAGTTGTCACTGAGTTCCTTGAGCATCCTTACAACCATATTTTTTAGTTCTATGTCTGATAGATTACTTGCCTCAATTTCATTTTGCAATTTAACTGTGAATTATTTTATTCTCTTCAATCAGTGTTCTTTGTCTCCCCATTTTAGGTGATTCTTTTGGTGGTTTCTCCATCTCAGGGTGCTCTATTTTGCCTGCCTGTCTTCATGGGGTGGACTTTTGTGGTAGTAATTCTGTGTGACTGAGTGGTGAAACTTGTCTACTTTGTTCTACTTTGGCCTACTTGTCTAGATGCTTTAAGGTTGTCCTTTCTTTCATTTGTGTGGGCTCTCTTGTTGCATTTGGGCTTTACTTGTTGGTGGTTTCTTTGGTGGTGGGTTGTCCCCTCAAGCAGGCTTACTGGTAGTCACAACTCCCACCTTGTCTTACATGCTGTTGTACAGGTGTTGGTTAATAAAACATTATTCCCATTCAACAAAATGTGTTACAGCAAAGACAACTCCATACCACAGCAGCAATATCACCTGCAATTTAGCAAATATTAATAAAGTTGAACAGAGATTTCAGATATTATAAGGTATGACAAAAGGAATATAAGATGACCAAAAGAAAGTAAAATGTTATTGAGTGGTAAGAGGGAGGAGAAATGATAAGAGTAGGGATAGAACTGAGGAAAGAAAGGGAGAGAACAAAATTTAAAATGTAAGTAAAACATGAAAGGGTGATGGGAACAATAGGGTAAGAAAAAAGAAGAGTATACTATGAGGTTTAAAGTAAAATTGAAAAGGTATTGGATTGACAGGAGCAAAATTGCAGAAAATGCACAGCAAGCTTGATTGTAGTGACAGCTGAGTGAAGTTTAATAAAAGTAAAATGGAAATAAGAATATTTTACAAAAGTGAAAAGTAATATGAGAAGTCTACCATAAAGAAAAAAGATTTTGAGCAAATAAGGAATGCAAACTAATAAGAATAAAGAATAAAGCCCAGGTTAAGAGGGGGAGAAAAATGAAATAAAATTCCTCACTCAACTGATCAGGGGCAGGGGGAAGGTGAAATGGAGTAAGACATGGAGAGAGTATTCTATGGGATTTAAAGTACAGAGAAATAGTGAACAAATAGGAGTTCTATTGGAGAAGTACAGCAATAACTGTGGTATTTCACCCAAGTAACCACAGTTTATAAAACATGGAAAAAAAATAAGACTCCTATAAGAGGGGAAAAAGAATGTGAGCTGACTTAAGAAAGAAGAGTGCTTATGTGAGGTTAGATGGAGGAGAAATAGTGGGAGTAAGGGATAGAAACTTAGCATAGTGTAAGAGAAAATAAAGTCTATAATAACAGTAACAAAGCTCAGGAAGATGGTGACATGGCTTAAGACCAAGGAAGTGTGCTGTGTGGGATTTGGAATAACAATAGTATGATAAGAAATATGTGATCTGAATAAAAAAAATAAAAAGTAAAAGACCAAGAGTAGTGAGTTGTTTGGAATATGAGTGAAGTACAAGAAGAGAAATTAAAATGCAATATGAAAGGGAGCAAAAACAAAACAAACCATAAAAACAGACAAAGAAAAGAAACTAAAATAAGTGAAAACAAGAAAGAGAAATTTAAAAAATATGCAAGTTCTGATGAAGAACTAAGTGAAATTTGTCTCACTTGTTAATGTTCACCTTCTGACTTCTTTCTGCATCTATCTCTGGTTTTCTGTCAGCCCATGTCTTACTGTCTTAGTCTTAAAACAACAACAACAACAACAACAACAACAACAACGACAACAAAAACCCTGCTTGTTGTTAGGCCTCCCCAACTGGTTTTGCCGACCTTCCTGGCTCTTGTAGGCAGTGGGGGGACTGGGCTCCATTTTTCCTTTCTGGTGGTTGGGCAAAGATGGGGGCTCAGTCTGGGCTATATTAATCACAGGTGCCATTTTCCAACCTACACCCTCAGAGTGTGGTGTGGCCCACACTATCTAATTTGTGAGTTTGTGCAGTGCTGGCTCCAATAAGCCACCTCGCCTTGCACCCCTTTTATCAATTCATGAGGTGCATTGAATGGGAGCAAATCATGCCTATTATCCTCCTGTTTTCTTGGCTGGGCAGCTGTACAAGCAAGGTCCATGCCCAGTGCACCTCAGTTCCCTTTTAGAAAAGTCTCTGTGGACACCACTGCTGCTCTGAGCAATCTCGGCTTTCCACACACTCCAACTCTCTGGCAAGTCCAGAGTCTATCTCAGTCATGGCCAGCCACAACCCTCCTCTTCTTCCAGATCTAGCTGCCCCCAGGATCCCCTCCACTATCTGGCACTGTCCTGGCTGTGGACCACTGCCCCATCTTGGGTGCTCCGCCAGTTGTGTGTGTGGTTGCTGACTTTTCCCCCCTCCAGTGACTTTATGCATTCAAGTCCCTCCTGGCATGTGTCTGTGATTTGCTCATCCTGGGAGGGGAGTGAGCCCTTAAGCTGCTATCACTGACCCAGGTCTCCTTCGATGCTGTCCCCAAGGAAGTCACGGTTTCCAGTGCCATGCCTGGGCACTTTCTCCATCTGCCTATGAAACCTCCTTACAGCCTGTTTTGACGTGTCCTCTACACACTTTGCCTTCCAAACTTCATACCAGCTAAGATTCTGTTGGCTGTTCACTTTGTTTTTTGGAAGATCAACTAAGTGTCCCACTTGAGTGCATGAGTGAGTAGGCTCAGCTCCCACTTACTTCACCACCATCTTCTCTCTCCTTGGGTGATTTTATTCATCTGTGTCCTGGGCTACAGGATGTCCCTCTCTGGAACACAATGGCTCAGATACCATCTTGACTACTTATGGTCTTTTCTGGAGCACAAAGGTTGAATTATTTCTGGTCTCCTGGAGTCAGGGCGGTCCATACCTTCAGTTCCTGAAACAATAGCTTTTTACATGCATTAACTACTAAGCTTATTAACAGTTACCTAAAATTAAAATTTCCCAACTCTTGAGTTCCCCCATCATTAGCAGAACTTCTGCAGATATGATTGACCTCACTGTGTTTTGGGGGGATTATGTGGATGGGAGGTAAAGAAATCAGAAAATAAACAGGTGGAGAAGGGTGGTAAACAGGATGGTAGGGTAGGAGAAGAGAAATGGTAATGATTAGGAGAGGTAACGGAGTGGAATGTTTCCATTGTAATGAGACTGTTTGTATTTTGAATACTTACGACCTATAGCCCTTTCTCTTCTTTCAAATTGTATGACTCTTCTCTCACATTGGAAAGAGAAAGCAATTGAATTTATTCTTCAGAGCCCTGGATACAGATTGCATTGTCTTATTGAGTATGTAACTAGGTCATTGGAACAGGCATTTTTAAACAATTGGTTGCTGAGGGGTTTTTTTATATTTATTTTATTTTATTTTTAATTTTTTTTTATTCAGTTACAATTGTCTGCATTTTCCTAAAAGGCCCATACTTCAGCCAGGACAAGAATAGAATAAGTTAGCTAAAAGATATTTGATATTTCTGTAAAGGCTATAGTATATCTCAGGTTTATTACGGCAATAAAGCAAATAAATAGCTGTGAATCCAGGCTCAAAACAGAGTTTGGATGAGTTGTCAGAGATTTCTTGGTCATGAAAATTATGGAGGTCTGTCCTTGGAATTTTTAGGTATACATGGGTCACAATAGTTAAATTCCATCTGAGACAGTATACTCCTTAAATATATAAAAATAGGTCATGTAAAGAGGAGGAGGTTAGTTTAACTATAAAGAAGTTCGACTGGGGAAATCTTTGTGGTGATGGAATAGTTCTATATCTGGATTGCAGTGATGGTAACAGTAAACCTGCACATTTGATAAAATGACATAGAACTATACACACACATTGTACCAATGTTGATTTCCTTGTTTTGATATTATACTGTAACTATGTGAGATGTACCCATTGGGGTAACTGGATGAATGATAAGAGGGACCCTTTGTTATACTTTTTCAACTTCCTGTGAATTCATAATTATTTCCAAATAAATGATGTTGAATAATAAAGAAACAACAACATAGGTTACATAGACTAGAATCTCTCAAGAAAGCCAACATGACGCACAGTTATTCTGCTTAATTTGTCTTAGTTGAGAACCAAGTCTGGGAGATAAGGTTTTGGCTCACTGATATCTCTGAGCCTTGCCAAATAACATGTTAGAAAACAAAAAACTACATATAGACGTAAGAGCCTTGTTCACTTTCACTTTTATATGGGACACATTCTCTTGCTGCACTTAAAGAAATGACCTTCCAAAACATCCCATTACAACTTGTTTATTTATATAATCAAAGGACCAGTTGATTCACTGGAAGGTGAAAAAATCACCTAATCTATTAAAACTGATACTATAGAAATACAAAGGATTGTAAAAAATTACTATGAAGAACTGTATGCCAAGAAATTTGAAAACCTAGGTGAAATGGACACATTTATAGAAAAATGTAATCTTCCAAAACTGAAGGAAGAAGATGCAGAAGACCTGTAGAGACCAATAACAGCAGACGAAATTGAAGGAGTCATCAAAAAACTCCCAATACACAAAAGCCCTGGACCAGATGATTTCACAGGAGAATTCTACAAAGCATTTAAGGAAGAGTTAACCGCTATCCTTCACAGACTATTCGAAAAAATCCAAACTGATGGAAGACTCCCAAACTCTTTTCATGAAGCCAACATCATCCTAATCCCAAAACCAGATAAAGACACAATGGAGAAACAAAACTTCAGGCCAATATCGCTGATGAACATAGACGCTAAAATTCTGAACAAAATATTGGCAAACCGCATCCAGCAATACATTAAAAAGATCATCCACCACGACCAAGTGGGATTCATCCCAGGGATGCAAGGATGGTACAATATTCGCAAATCAATAAACATAATACATCACATCAACAGCAGCAAAGACAAAAATCACATGATCATATCAATAGATGTGGAAAAAGATTTGATAAGATACAGCACCCATTTCTGATAAAAACACTCAGCAAAGTGGGAATAGAGGGAGCATTCCTCAACATAATAAAGACCATATATGAGAGACCTACAGCCAACATCATACTCAATGGACAAAAACTTAGAGCTTTCCCACTCAGATGAGGAAAAAGACAAGGATGCCCTCTCTCACCACTCCTATTCAACATAGTATTGGAAGTCCTAGCCACAGCAATCAGACAAGAAAAAGCAATAAAAGGCATCCAAATTCGAAACGAGGAAATGAAACTGTCACTGTTTGCAGATGACATATTAGTGTATATGGAAAATCCAATAGACTCCACCAAAAAACTACTCGACCTAATAAATGAATTTGGCAAAACAGCTGGATACAAAGTCAATACTCAGAAATCAAAGGCATTCCTGTACACCAACAATGAAACTGCAGAAACAGAAATCAGGAAAAAAATCCCATTTGATATAGCAACAAGAAAAATAAAGTACCTAGGAATAAACCTAACCAAGGACATAAAAGACCTGTACTCAGAAAACTATACAACACTGAAGAAAGAAATTAAGGAAGACACAAACAAATGGAAGCATGTACCATGCTCATGGATTGGAAGAATTAACATCATGGAAATGGCCATACTGCACAAAATAATTTATAGATTCAATGCAATCTCTATTAGAGTACCCGTGACATATTTCACAGATATAGAACAAACATTTCAGAAATTTATATGGAAACATATATGACCCCAAATAGCTGCAGCAATTTCAAGAAAGAAGAACAAAGCAGGAGGGATCACAATACCTGATATCAAACTGTATTACAAGGCCACTGTAATCGAAACAGCCTGGTACTGGCATAAAAACAGGCACATATACCAATGGAACAGAACAGAGAGCCCAGAAATAAACTGAAGTCTTTACCGTCAATTAATATTTGACAAAGGAGGCAGGAGCATAAAATGGAGCAAAAACATCCTCTTTAACGGATGGTGTTATGAGATCTGGACAGCTATGTGCAAAAAAATGAAATTCGATCACCACCTTGTGCCATACACAAAAATAAACTCAAGATGGATAAAAGACTTAAATATAAGTTGTAACACCATAAAAGTCCTTGAGGAAAACATTGGCAGGAAAATCTCAGACATTCCATGCACCACCATCCTCACAGACATGTCCCCTAAAGCATGGGACATAAAGGAAAGAATAAACAAATGGGACCTCATCAAAATAAAAAGCTTCTGCATGGCTAAAGAAAACAGCACCAAATTACAAAGAGCACCAACAGTATGGGAATACATATTCGCTAATGATACCTCAGACAAGGGCCTGATCTCCAAAATATATAAAGAACTCACACGACTCCACTCCAGGAAGACAAACAACCCAATTAAAAAATGGGCAAAGGACTTGAACAGACACTTCTCCAGGGAAGACATAGAGAGGGCCCAGAGACATATGAAAAGATGCTCAGCATCACTAGCCATCAGAGAGATGCAAATTAAAACCACAAAGTGGTACCATCTCACACCAGTCAGAGTGGCCAACATAAACAAGTCCACAAACAAATGTTGGAGAGGATGCGGAGAAAAGGGAACCCTAGTGCACTGTTGGTGGGAATGCAGACTGGTGAGGCCACTGTGGAAAACACTATGGAATTTCCTCAGAAAACTAAAAATGGAACTGCCCTTTGACCCAGCAATTCCGCTGCTGGGATTATACCCTAAGAACCCTGAAACACCAATCCAAAAGAACCTGTGCACCCCAATGTTCATAGCAGCCCAATTTACAATAGCCAAGTACTGGAAGCAACCTAAGTGCCCATCAGCAAACGAGTGGATCCCAAAACTATGGTATATTTACACAATGGAATTCTACGCAGCAGAGAGAAAGATGGAGCTTATACCCTTTGCAACAGCATGGATGGAACTGGAGAGCATTATGCTAAGTGAAGTAAGCCAGGTGGTGAGGGACAAATACCATATGATCTCACCTTTAACTGGAACATAATTAATAGAAGAAAAAAGCAAAGAAAATATTACCAGGGACATTGAAGTTAAGAATAATCTAACAATGGTCAGCGGGGAGTGGGGTGGGGACAGTGAGGAGAGGGGATTACAGGAACTACTATAAAGGACACATGGACAAAATCAAGGGGAAGGGTGGAGGCGGGGGAGGGAGGTGGGTTCAGCTGGGGTGGGGTGGAGGGATGGGGAGAAAAGGCATACAACTGTAATTGAATAACAATAAAATTTTTTTTAAAAAGCGCCCGCCCTGAAAAAAAAAATCACCTAATCTATTGAATTATTAGTCAGAATGCCAAGCCCTTTACCTGTTTTAGATTGACATGGGACACATGTTCATGAAACAATAGCTCACGGAACAACTTTCAAGTAATTTGACTTACAAGTTTTTTGTTTTTTTTTTTTAAGTAGAGGATCAAACTTAGAATAAGCATTTATAATATTAGCACATTGAAAATGGATTTTAACTGTTTAAACTAAGTTTAAATGTAGTAAGAACTAGCCCTAGCAGGTGTGGCTCAGTGGATTGAACACTGGCCTGCAAACCAAAGGTCGCTGGTTTCATTCCCAGTCAAGGCACATGCCTGGATTATGGGCCAGTTCCCCAGTTAGGGGTGTGCGAGAAGCAACCACCCATTGCTTTTTCACTCCTTCTCTTTCTCCCTTCCTTCCCCTCTGTCTAAAAATAAATAAATAAAATCTTTAAAAAATAAATAAATGTAATAAGACCTAGAAAATAACAAAAATTGCCTAATCCAATCACTTCATTTTATATGTAGAAGTTTATATATGAGTAAAATCTCAGATTCAGATGTATCTGAGCAGCCATTTTTATAGGTTCCTTATATGAGGCCTGGGGCCTGGCTTGGTTTGTATCTGGCCCTTGGGTGAGTTTGGTTTATGCCTGGTTCCTGTGGGCAGAATCTTGGTGATGGATCAGTGAACAGAATTCCCGTTCCTCTCATTGGTCCCATAGACAATCCCAGAGTCCTCTGAAGAAAAGATCATTCTTTCCATTTCTCCTTGTAACATAGTGTATGTTTACAAGTGTATGTTTAGTGCAATAAAGACTGAATGGAAGCTATAGATTGGGAGCGCTGGAAGACATCATCCTGAGCAGGGAAGTTTCTCAAGGTGGACAGCAACAGTGATAGTTACTTTTCCTGGAAGAACAATAGCAGATTTGTTCACTCATTCAGCATTGTTTATTGAGTACTTATTGATTCTTGGCATTGGTCTGGGTGCTTGGGATACCTTATAAGACAAAATAAAGAGTCCTGCCCTCAAGGATCTTACATTCTAATGAGGAGCAGGGTAAGATAGAGAATAAGCAATAGGCATAACAAATAAGTAAATTATTTGGTATATTAGAATGTCAAACACTATGGAAAAAGTAAGAGTGCAACAGAAGTTGGAGTGCTCAGAGTGGCATTAAGAAGAGGTACTGGTTGTGCTACTGAATAGATAGAATAAAATTCATTAAGCAGGGAAAATTTGAGGGAATATTTGAAGTATATAAAGGAGTTAACTGATATTTAAGAGAAGTACATTCTAACAGAGGGGATGGATAGAGTAAAGGCCCCAAGGCAGAAATGTGCCTGGCATATCTGTAGAACAACAACAAAAAAACCTATGTGGTTGATTTAGAGAGCAAGGGAAAGTGTATGAGCTGAAGAGGTGAGTGATGGTCAGAGACAGAACATAGATCAGGCCTTGTTGGACATGGGGAGGACTTGGGTTTTCACTCTGTGTGAGATGGAGGCTGATGTGGGGTTTGGAGCCAAGGAGGGATGGGATCTAGCTTGTGTTTTAATAGAATCACTTAGACTATTGTGTTGAGAATAGACTGTAGAATGGCAAGAGGAGAAGCAGAGACACCAGCAATGAGCCTGTTGTAGCAATGTAGATAGCTCGGACCAGAGCACAAGCAGGTGAGAAGTGATGTTAAGAAGATTTCATTCTAAAGATATTTTGAAGGAAGTGATAGGATATCCTGACAGATGGGATGGGAGGTTTTAGGTAACTCTGGGCATGGCCACTCCACCCCAGAGGACAGATGGCTGCCTGGCCAGCAGCCATAAAGAACAAGGAAAACAGTCTGTATCTGGTTGTACCAGTTTTTTCACAGCCCTTGTGTTTATCATAACAATGTAAAGCTTTCACAGGTTAACCCCAACCCCTTCCTAACTCTATAAGTAGCACCAAGGCCAGAGGTGGGGTGTAGTCTCTCCTGCCTGACCTGTCATCATCAGGCACTCCCCTGTAATGTGAATAATAAATGTAATAAATGGCATGTCCACATCTGTTGGTCCTCTGGGTGGATTTTTCGGAATATCACAAACACAAATGCAGCTCCCTGGTTTGAAGCCCCTGTGTTACCCTTGGCCTCACAAACAGGATATTCTGGAAAACACCCTTGTTGAGTTGTATGCAGGGTGGGGAAGTCATGGGTGGGGGCAGGGGGGGCAGGAATCCCAGATACATCACAGTGGGGAATCTGAGAGAGGTTGCCAAGGGGAATCCCAGGGCGATCCACCAGATCAATGTGGTATGAAGTGATAAGCCTGTTAGATTCCTGGGTCCTTCCTCAGGATTGATGGGATGCTCCCAACACTTCAATCGGCCTTGTAGAAATTTTAAAGGTAGTGGAGGAATGCTGCCACTGGGAGAAGAAGTAGCTGAAGGAAAAGTACAGCAGTTAGAGGGTGAACTGAAATTGAGAGGGAGAAGATTTCATTCCTCTCTCAGACAATAAAACTCAGGAAGAAAAAAAAAAATGAGTCTTTAAACACTCTAAATTGTCCTTCTGGAGGCTCAGAAGCAGTGGTCTCAGGAAAAAGTACAAGGGCGATAACTTCCCTGACTCTTCTCTAGCCTCTGTAAAAGTTGTCAAGGACAGTAGATAACAAAACAGCTCACTTTTGAACACACTAAATAAATGCAGTAATCACCAAAAGTAAAAATGTGAGTGCATTTATCAATGGGGGAAAAACTTTATGAAAATAATGAAATGTATTCATAAATTTGTCAGTCTAAAAGAATGGTAATTACTTACTTTTAGTTGTCACTAAAAACGAAAATTCTAATTAAGTTGGGAACGATATATGGTTTTTGTAATAAAGGCTGTAAATTATGACAATACATTTTGAAGGAAATAGAATTAAAAGTAAATTGTAATCTCTGCATGAGTTAAAAGAGCAAACTAAAAGTGACTAGGAAAGTTGAAGAGGGTCTGTGCAAGTTGCAGAAGGACTGTGTAGAGGGAAGAAGCAAAAAGACAAGCAAATGAGATAATCTTGTGCTTTCTCTATAAAAATTAGTAATTCAAATTATGTGTATAGTCTTTATGTGTTCAGTCTTCATGTGTATGGTCTTTATGTGATATGTGCTTATCTGTGTATTACATGTGGTACAGTTTCTGCCTCCAGATGGCATAACTAAGGTATAATATATAATTGGCCTAAAGAAAGTAAATACATAAAAAATTAGGGAGGATCCTTTGGTCTGGACTGGTTATTTGATATGAAAACCAGTTTTAAGTAATGTATTTTAATGTTATGACCATAAAAATGTGTTGTTTTTACAAAAAATGTATGTTATACTATTTTGATTAAGTTTGTTTGGCACCCTGCCCAAAGTTCAAATTTTAAGAGACTTTTTAACGGAGAAATGACTTTTAGCTATTCCAACTGGCCCCTGGAATACCTCAAGGATTTGTTCTCCCCATTTTATAAAAGAGAAATTTTTGAACTAATTAAGCCTATTTAATATGCTTAAGGTACATGGGAAGCTTTGTCAAATAAAGAAAGAATAAGTATGTTGTATTTGTATGCACATATTTTTATTATTAAAGTAGGTGTTCTAGAGATTATATAAAATCTCCAAGATTCTACAAAGTTCTGATATACTTTCCTTCATAATTTTAATTGTTATTTTAAAATTTTGTTGCAGGAAAGCAATTTCCTTTGTCAATTGCATTATAATCAAATTTGTAACCATGCCATTTTGTTTTGTTATTTGTAAACAGTCATTGTTTTACTCTGATGCATTTGCAAAAATATATTATCTTTAGAGGGGTTCATGGAGGAGACTCTGACTTGTTTTGGTTTACATATTTCTGAGAATGGATTTTTCAGATCATACCTTTGAAATGCATACAACAGTTCTGGAGCTCTGTGAAAAAACTGAATTTATAGAGGTACTTACAGATGATCAGGATAAAAAAAATTAATTATAGGATATCATAAACTGAAGATAATTGTGACTTTTACAACTTTTGTTGAAAATATTGCTAATTTTTGATCTTTTGTGTTTCAGACATAAGAAAAATTTCTTTTTCTTAAAGCAATTTGGTAAATTATACTTTCACAAGCAATAATGAAGTATTTATATATTTTTTTCCTACCTGATCCCGCTGGAATTTGAAAACTTTTAATGAGTGAGCAGTATTCTTTCCATGGTGATATGTTTATTTGCAATAATAATCCGATTTTTTCATAACAGGATACAAAAGGCCAATTTCCAAATCTTCACCTGGAATGCCAGAGCTCTGGGTGTCACCAGAAAACCTAAAGGAATTGAGATTAACTTTCTTTTTTTAATGACTTTTAATAGTATTTTTTCCATTATCATTTAGTCTCCCTTTACCCCATTCCCCTCTGCAACCATCAGACTATTGTCAACGTCCATCAGTCTTTTTTTCTTTTTGCTCAGTGCCTCCACCCTTTACCCTCCCCCTCTTAGTTGTTATCCTGATCTCAGAGTCTGTCTCTATTTTACTTCTTAGTTTAGTTTGTTCATTAGATTCCACATATGAGGGAAATCATATGTCATTTGTCTTTCTCTGACTGGCTTATACCAATAAATCAAATCGCCAAATTAAAAATGCTCAAAGGACCTGAATAGACATTTCTCCAAAGAGGACATACAGATGGCCAATAGACATATGAAAAGATGCTCAAGGCAGTAATCATCAGACAATTGCAAATTAAAACCACAATGAGATATCACTCACACCTGTCAGAATGGCTATCATCAATAAATCAACAAACAAAAAGTGCTGGCAAGGATGTGGGGAAAGGGGAACACTTTTGCACTGTTGGTGGGAATAAACATTGGTGTAGCCACTTGGAAAGCAGTATGGAGATACCTCAAAAAGTTAAAAATGGATCTGCCTTTTGACTCAGTGATCTCACTTCTGGGAATATATCTGAAGGAACCCAAAACACTAACTCGAAAGAAGATAAGCATCCCTACGTTCATTGCAGCATTATTTACAATAGCCCAGATATGGAAGCAGCCCATGTCCACCAGTAGATGAGTGGATAAAGCAACTATGGGATATATACACAATGGAGTGAAATCCCCTCTTCCCACTGTCCCCAGACGACTATCCCTGGCTATTGTTAGATTGCTTTTAATTTCAATGTCTCTGGTTATATTTTGTTTGCTTTTTTCTTCTATTGATTACGTTCCAGTTAAAGGTGAGATCATATGGTATTTGTCCATCACTGCCTGGCTTATTTCATTTACCATAATGCTCTCTGATTCCATCCATTCTGTTGCAAAGGGTATAAGCTCCTCCTTTCTCCCTGCTGCATAGAATTCCATTGTGTAAATATACCATTGTTTTTGGATCCACTCGTTTGCTGATGGGCACTTAGGTTGCTTCCAGTACTTGGCTATTGTAAATTGGGATGCTGTGAACATTGGGGTGCACAGGTTCTTTTGGATTGGTGTTTCAGGGTTCTTAGGGTATATTCCCAGCAGCGGAATTGCTGGGTCAAAGGGCAGTTCCATTTTTAGTTTTCTGAGGAAATTCCATACTGTTTTCCACAGTGGCCTCACCAGTCTGCATTCCCACCAACAATGCACTAGGGTCCCCTTTTCTGCGCATCCTCTCCAACATTTGTTTGTGGATTTGATTATCTTGGCCACTCTGACTGGTGTGAGATGGTACCTCATTGTGGTTTTAATTTGCATGTCTCTGATGGCTAGTGATGCTGAGCATCTTTTCATATGTCTCTGGGCCCTCTCTATGTCTTCCTTGGAGAAGTGTCTGTTCAAGTCCTTTGCCCATTTTTTAATTGGGTTGTTTGTCTTCCAGCAGTGGAGTCGTGTGAGTTCTTTATATATTTTGGAGATCAGGCCCTTGTCTGAGGTATCATTGGCAAATATGTTTTCCCATACTGTTGGTGCTCTTTGTAATTTGGTGCTGTTTTCTTTAGCTATGCAGAAGCTTTTTATTTTGATGAGTTCCCATTTGTTTATTCTTTCCTTTATGTCCCTTGCTTTAGGGGACATGTCTGTGAGGATGTTGCTGTATGGATGTCTGAGATTTTCCTGCCAATGTTTTCCTCAAGGACTTTCACGGTGTTACAACTTATATTTAAGTCTTTTATCCATCTTGAGCTTATTTTTGCGTATGGCGTAAGTTGGTGATCAAGTTTCATTTTTTTGCAGGTAGCTGTCCAGATCTCCCAACACCATCTGTTGAAGAGGCTGTTTTTGCACCATTTTATGCTCCTGCCTCCTTTGTCAAATATTAATTGACGGTAAAGACTTCAGTTTATTTCTGGGCTCTCTGTTCTGTTCCATTGGTATATGTGCCTGTTTTTATGCCAGTACCAGGCTGTTTCGATTACAGTGGCCTTGTAATACAGTTTGATATCAGGTATTGTGATCCCTCCTGCTTTGTCTTCTTTCTCAAAATTGCTGCAGGTATTCAGGGTCATCTATGGTTCCATATAAATTTCTGAAATGTTTGTTCTATATCTGTGAAATATGTCACGGGTACTCTAATAGGGATTGCATTGAATCTATAAATTGTTTTGTGTAGTATGGCCATTTTGATGATGTTAATTCTTCCAATCCATGAGCATGGTACATGCTTCCATTTGTTGGTGTCTTCCTTCATTTCCTTCTTCAGTGTTGTGTAGTTTTCAGAGTACAGGTCTTTTATGTCCTTGGTTAGGTTTATTCCTAGGTACTTTATTTTTCTTGTTGCTATATCAAATGGAATTTTTCTCCTGATTTCTGTTTCTGAATTTCGTTGTTGGTGTACAGGAATGCCTTTGATTTCTGAGTATTAACTTTGTATCCAGCTGTTTTGCCAAATTCATTTATTAGGTCGAGTAGTTTTTTGGTGGAGTCTATAGGATTTTCCATGTACACTATCATGACATCTGCAAACAGTGACAGTTTCATTTCTTCGTTTCCAATTTGGATGCCTTTTATTGCTTTATCTTGTCTGATTGCTGTGGCTAGGACTTCCAATACTATGTTGAATAGGAGTGGTGACAGAGGGCATCCTTGTCTTGTTGTTGATCTTAGTGGGGTAGCTCTAAGTTTTTGTCCATTGAGTATGATGTTGGCTGTAGGTCTATCATATATGGCCTTTATTATGTTGAGGAATGCTCCTTCTTAATCCCACTTTGCTGAGTGTTTTTATCACAAATGGGTGCTGTATCTTATCAAAGGCTTTTTCCACATCTTTTGATATGATCATGTGATTTTTTTCTTTGCTGTTGTTGATGTGATGTAGTATGTTTATTGATTTGAGAATATTGTACCATCCTTGCATCCCTGGGATGATTCCCACTTGGTCATGGTCTATGACCTTTTCAGTGTATTTCTGGATGCGGTTTGCCAATATTTTGTTAAGAATTTTAGCGTCCATGTTCATCAGCCATATTTGCCTGAAGTTTTCTTTCTTCGTTGTGTGTTTATCTGGCTTGGGGATTAGGATGATGCTGGCTTCATAAAAAGACTTTGGGAATCTTCCATCAGTTTGGATTTTTTCGAATAATCTGTGAATGATACTGGTTAGCTCTTCCTTAAATGCTTTGTAGAATTCTCTTGTGAAACCATCTGGTCCAGGGCTACTGTGTGTTGGGAGTTTTTTGATGACTCCTTCAATTTCGTCTGCTGTTATTGGTCTGTTCAGGTTTTCTGCGTCTTCTTCATTCAGTTTTAGAAGATTACATTTTTCTAGAAATGTGTCCATTTCACCTAGGTTTTCAAATTTATTCGCATACAGTTCTTCATAGTAATTTCTGACAATCCTTTGTATTTCTCTGGTATCAGTTGTAATATCTCCTCTTTCATTATTAATTGTGTTTATTTGGGTCCTCTCTCTTCTTTTCTTGCTGAGCCTACTTAATGGCTTGTCAATTTTGTTTATCTTTTCAAAGAACCAGCTCCAGGATTCATTGATCTATAGTTTTGTGCTTTTAGTCTCTATGTCATTTAACTCTGCTCTGATCTTGGATACTTCCTTCCTTCTGTTTGCTCTGGGCTGTCTTTGTTGTTCCTCCAGTTCTTGTAGGCATAGGGTTAGGTTGTTTGTTTGAAATGTTTCTATCTTTTTAAGGTAGGCGTGTATTGCTATGAACTTCCCTCTCTGGACTGCCTTTGCTGTGTCCCATAGGTTTTGGGTTGTTGTCAGTTCATTTTCATTTGTTTCCAGAAAGTTTTTGATTTCTTCCCTAATCTCGTTCCTGACCCATTCATTGTTTAATAGCATGGTATTCAGTCTCCATGATTTTGCGTGTTTTGGGTTTTTTCCTTTGGGGTTGGTTTCTAGTTTCAGTCCCTTGTGGTCAGAGAAAATGCTTGATATGATTTCAATTTTCTTGAATTTGTTGAGGCTTGCTTTGTGTCCTATCATGTGGTCTATCTTTGAAAATGTTCCATGTGCACTTGAAAAGAATGTGCATTTTGCTTCTTTGGGATGAACAGCTCTATATATATCAGTTAAGTCCATTTCCTCTAGGGTATTGTTAAGTGACACAATATCCTTCTTGATATTTCGTTTGGAAGAACTGTCCATTTTTGATACTCGGGTGTTAAAGTCCCCTAGTATAATTGTGTTGCTGTCAATATCTTTCTTGAAGTCCTCCAAGATTTTCTTTAGGTATTTGGGTGCTCCTGTGTTGGGTGCATATATATTTACAAAGTTTTTGTCTTCTTGGTGGATTCTTCCTTTGAGTATTATGAAGTGACCTTCTGGGTCTCTCTTTATGGCCCTTCTTTGGAAGTCTATTTTGTCTGATATGAGTATTGCTACCCCTGCTTTTTTTTCCTGTCCATTTGCTTGGAAAATTTATTTCCAGCCCTTCACTTTCAGTCTGTGTAAGTCTTTTGTCCTGAGATGAGTCTCTTGTAGGCAGCATATGTGTGGGTCATGTTTCCTTATCCATTCAGCTATTCTATGTCTTTTGATTGGGGCATTTAATCCATTTACGTTTAAGGTTATTATCGATAGGTATTTATTCATTGCCATTTTTTCCTACTTGTGTTCCTCTCTCTTTCTCTTTTTCTTCCTTTCCTTAAAGCATCTCTTGCAGAGCTGGTTTGGTGGAAGTGTATTCTTTTAGACTTCTTTTGTCTGGGAAACTCTTTATTTGGCCTTCTATCTTGATTGAGAGCCTTGCTGGGTAAAACAGTCTTGGCTGCAGGCCTCTGGTTCTCATTACTGGGAATATTTTTTGCCATTCTCTTCTGGCTTGGAGCGTTTCCATTGAGAAGTAAGTTGCTAAACTTATTGTGGCTCCCTTGTATGTTACTTCCTGTTTCTCCCTTGCTGCCTTTAGGATCCTCTCCTTGTCTTGGAATTTTGCCATATTAATTATGATGTGTCTTGCAGTGGGCCTCTTTGGGTTCCTCTTGCTTGGGACTCTCTGTGTTTCCTGTATTTGGGTGACTTTTTCTCTCCTCAGACTGGGGAAATTTTCCGTCATTACTCCTTCAAACAGGTTTTCTCTCCCTTGCACTTCTTCTTCTCCTTCTGGTATTCCTATTATACGGATGTTGTTACGTTTCATGTTTTCCTGCATTTCCCTTATTACCTCTTCATTACTTCTGAGCCTCTTTTCCTTTTCTTGCTGTTTCTGGGTGTTTTTTTCTACTTTGTCCTCCAGCTCGCTGATCCGATCCTCTGCTTCATCAAGTCTGCTTTTCATTCCTTCTACTGTGTTCTTCAGTTCAGAAATTGTATTCTTCATTTCCTCTTGGCCCTTGTTGATAGTTTCTATTTCCTTTTTCATGTTGATATATTTTGCAGTGAGTGCATTGTAGTTTCCCTGTAGTTTCTGGTAGTTCTCTGTGAGCTCAGGGAGCTCACTGAGCTTCCTAATAACCATTGCTTTGAACTCAGTATCTGAAGTTGACTTGCCTCTTTTTCAGTTAGCATTCTTTCTGAGG
Organism: Desmodus rotundus; assembly: GCF_022682495.2. Taxonomy (NCBI): domain Eukaryota; kingdom Metazoa; phylum Chordata; class Mammalia; order Chiroptera; family Phyllostomidae; genus Desmodus; species Desmodus rotundus. Next base: position 55,338,797 of record NC_071400.1, read on the forward strand.
CTTCCTCTTTTCCTTTCATTTGGGGATTGTTTCTTTGTCTTCCCATTGTTTGTGAAACTCTTCTTGTTAGCCTCTGCTTCTTAGATTGATCTATTCTGACTCCCTGGTTTTATGGTATGAACTTCTGTGGTAGAATGCCAATGGGATTCAGTAGTGCTTTCTCCTTAATCTCCTGTGCTCACTGGTCTTTAGGTGACGTTTATGGGTGTAACACAGTCTAACTCTGGTCTTTTTAGCACTCCAGGTTTTTTTGTCTCACCTGTGGGAAAAAGAAGAAGGGGGCCAAAAAAAAAAAAAAAAGAAGGGAAGGAGGGTAAAAGGGAATAGCAAAGGAAAGGAAGGTAGGAAGAAGGAATAAAGAAAGATCGGAGGCAAGATAAGAAGGAATTTTAACAAAAAATAAAACAAAAGAATAAATAAAAGAAGGCAGGAAGATGGAATAAAAAAGGTAAAGGATGGAAGGAAGAAAGAATAAAAAAAGAAGGAACAACAGAAAGGAAGAAGGAATTCCGGGGGAAAGGAGGAAAGAAAGAAAAAAAATGTCTTCTGCTGGCTTTAAACTGGTCAGGTTAGTTCTGCTGGTCTTCCTGTCTGTGGAACAGGAGGGGGTAGTTGTATGCATTGGTTTCACATTTCTCCCTTCTTGAGCCACACTCTTCTCTCTTGTTCAGCTTTCAGTCCAGTTCCTCTGGGTCCTTCTGCTCCCCACTAGGCTTTTAGTTCACCAGCTGTGCTGTCCTTGAGTTGCCCCACCTAGGAGCAACTCACATTCTACCTCCTTGGTCTTTGCTGTCTTAGATGCTAAGGGCTCTTGGTGCTGCTATGGGGTAGTTCAGCCACCTACTGCGTTGAGTCTTTCTGGGGAATGTAGTCTCCCCTAGCCGTACAGCTCCCCTCTGCTGGGCGTTGTGCCTTTGTCCTAGAGAGCCAGTATTCCCTGCAGGCTTCTGTGCACAGGGACTGGGTAGGAGCTTTTCAGAACTGGTGCTTTTGGGTGTGGTTGCCTGTAGGTAGCCAGACAGTTGATGGTGTTGTGTGGCCGATCTTGGCTTTGGGCCTGGATTGGCTGCCGATCCCCCGCTTTGGGTCTGTGCATGGGGGCATCCAGACACTGATCCGTTTGCGCACCCACCTGAGGTTTCAGGTGTGGGTACCCAGCCGGGGTTTTAGGTGTGCGCGCCACCCAGGTGCTTTTATCTTTGTCCAGGCAGCCGGGCCCCTTATCAGGGAGGGTGCCAACCCGGGGTTTCAGGTGTGGGCCCCAGGCCACTGATTGGGGTATGTGCCCACTGTGGCACTTTGGGTCTGGTGCCCAGGCAGCCAGGCTGCTTATCAGAGCGCGTGCTCACCTGGAGTTTCAGTTGTGGGCCCCCAGTCCGCTAATCTGGGTGCGCGTCAGCAGTGCTTCGGGTGAGCACTGGGGCTGCTTTTCCTGTTTACAGGTCAGGGGCTGAGGGGGGAGGGGCGCCAGAGGCAGCAGCTGCTGTGGAGAGTTCTCTAACTAGCTGCTGGTGCCTCTATTTTCTTTTCCTTTTTGAGAAATTCTTCCTATTCAAGCCCCCCTGGTCCAAACAAGCACCTGGCTCCTCACACAGCCCAGCCTGGCTCTCTCTCAAGAATCCTGCAGCAGACCCTGCATCCGGCCGGGGCTTCAGCTGCCCTGGTCCCTGCACTGGTCCCAGGGACCTTATTGTCCTTAAGCAGTCTTCTTACTGTCTGATCTTTCAATGTCCTCTATCTTTGGTCTCTGATCTTCATATATGCTGGAATACTGTTGGCTGTTCGCTCTGCTCCTCAGATTAGCTAGGTATTTCACTGGCGTTGAGGGCAAGTGGACTCTGCTCCAACCTATCTCACCGCCACCTTTGTGTGGTTGTTAATAACTGTGAGTTTGCTGTCAATTTTACTGTTCATATTTTTTATCTACTTTTTCTTAGATAAGTTTCTTTGACATTTCATATAATAATGGCTTGGTGATGGTGAACTCCTTTAACTTTCAAAGCCAATAAAAACCCCTTGGAAAAATGTCCTGGTACCTGCTTTTCAGAACATTTATTGCAGTCTTTCCCAGTAAGGGAAAAAGTTGCTTTCTTGAAAGATGTCAAGAAAAGAGCCCCAAGACATTTTGGGGACCTTGACAGCTTGAGAAACTGACCCAAACTTGCAGATAGTGCAGGCAAAGCCTGATGACAGCTGTGTGGATTAGCTTCCCAGCACTGAGGGGCTAGTTAAAGCTCAGTCTAGGAATTACTTGTAATGTTCCAGCAAAGTAGATTTAAGAAAGCCTATATGATTAATTGACATTCCTGTTGTGTTAATGCAAGTAATCAAGGCAAACTGAAACTGGACAATGCAATAGATGAATTGGTCTTGATCTGGCTCTTTGATAAAAATAAGGGTGATTTTAGGAGAAAAACATGCCTCAGTAAATCTGTTATACATATACACAATCATGGAAATTAGATTTTAATTTTATGAATTGTCTGTAAAATTTTATTTCTCAACTATACACTAGACTGGATCCTGAATTTTTCTAGTTTTCTATTCAGACATTTAAAGTACAGATAATGAGGATCTATCAGATTGTCACTGCTTAATTTCATTCCATCAAAAGCCTTGCATTTGAGTCTTCTCATCAGACACTCTTACAGACTCAGAAACTGGTTTATGATTTGCTGTGTTCATTAACCTTTGTGTTCTTTCTGTTTTCATACCTGGTGGTTTGTTTACAAAGTATAGGCCTCTTTAGAACTCTATCTGCATCACCACCTCCTGAAAGGAGACTCAGTTGTTTGGCTGAATGGACTTGTTGTTAGGACTAGATGGTTGAATTAGATACAACAATTGCATATGAAGGTGATGATGCTTCAGGGATTCCACCCTATCCTTACTTTGGAAGAACCAGCTAACAGCCTCTGTGTTCCAGTTTCAGATCCCATTCCCTTGTCTCCCTTAGATCAGACAGGAATCTGTATACTGTATGCATGCAGGGGTTTGGTTTCTCTGTCAAATTCTTTGTGTGGTGTAGTTAGGAAAGATAAAAATCATGTCCTCCTTGGCCTTCTCAGCCTCTGTCTTCTTCTCCTCTTCTTAGAATGTAGTCTATACTGTATTTGTGGCATATGGATATAATGTGCCAACATTCTCACCACCCTAGGACTCCTTCTCTGGAAGAACTAATGTGAAAATTGTGAGGAAGAGGAGCAATGTTGGGGTTGAGTGTGAGGTAACTCAGGACATGGCCCCTCCACCACAGAGGACAGATGACTGCCTGGTCAGCAGCCATAAGGAACAAGGAAAATAGTCTGCATCTGGATTTCTCAGCCTTCTCAAGGCCTCTGTATTTATTTTAACATTGTAGAGTTTTCACAGGCTACCCCCTTCCTAATTTTATAAGTAGCACAAAGGCCAAAGTCGGGGTGCAGTCTCTCCTTTCTGACCTGCTGCCATCAGGCACTCCCCTTTTGACATGAGTAATGAATGGCATATCCACATGTGCTAGTCCTCCAGGGGGTGGGGGAAGATATCATGAACACAAGTGCAACTCCATGGCTTGGAGCTCCTGCATTACAGAGGTGTAAAAGAAAGGGAGTAGTCCAGGAAGAACTGGAAGGATGGAGTTGCTGTCAGTACTGATATGGAGAAACCTGCAGGAAGAGAAGGTTCAAGGGGATGATTGGGAATTTGCTATGTTGACTTTTAGATGATTATTAGATATCTATTCAAATAGACATGTTGAGTAGGTTGTTGGATAGATGAGCCAGGAGTTCAGGGCTGGATGAAAACCTTTGGGAATTGTTGGCCTATAGATGCTCTTTAAAGCCACAGGGTAGATTGAATACAATGGTTTAAAAAGAGGACCAAGGACTAATGCCTGGGCATGCCAAAATTGATGTGGGGAAAAGGGGAGAACCTATAAAGGTGACTGGGAGTATCAAGGGAGGTAGGAGGTGACCCAAAATATAGGGTGTTCTGGAAGTCAGGTAGGAAAAGAGAAAGGTGTCATCCATGGTGAAGTACTGCTGATATAAGATGAAAGCTTAAACTTGAAGGTTTCTTAATGTGGAGGTCTTTTTAGACTTAAATGAGAGCAGTGTGATGGAGTGGAAGGAGTGAAAGCCTGCTTTGAATGAGTTTAAGAAAGACTTAGAGGAATTGACAGAATTTGCTCCAGAGAGGAACAAAGAAATGAAGCAGTTGTTGGTAGGTGGAAAGGAGTATGATCAAGAGAAGTGTTGTGTTTTTTAAGGTAATGTATCTTATAATTGGAAAAAAGAGATAATTTTCCCATTTAAAGTTTATTGACAAATACACAATTAATGAAGATTGTGTTGAATTAAGAGATGATGTGTCAAATTCAAATGAGGTTGTAGAGCAGTGGTTTTCCAAGTGATGTTCCCAGAATAGCAAGACCAGTATCACTTGGGGATATGTTGGGAATTCAGATCCTGGGACAACCCCCCAACGCCTACTGATTCAGAAACTCTGTGCTTCAACAAGCCCTTTAGGTGATCCTGCTGCACACTAAAATTTCATAACCACTGGACTAGAGCACTATTATCAGGTGAGTTTACTTCAAAATTATTAGCAGAGAGTGTCTCCATTTCTTCATTAAGACCGGAAGGCAAGTTTTCACCCCTATTGGGAACTGCCCTGCCTGGTTTCAGAAGCTGTAACCCCCCATGGTTAAAGCTGAGTAAAAAGACCTTGGGACCATAAGCCACTAAGGAGACAAAGCATATTCTCCCAGCAGAGGTGCAGCCTCTGTCACCTTTACTTCACCCTGCTTGTCCCCGGGTGGATGACTGGTTAACCAATGATGGGTAAGATTCCTCAAGGGAGGGACAACCTAAGACAGCAAGGTTGTGAAAGGGCTACCAGGGAAGGACCTAGAGGACCAAAGAAAAGGGGTGATGGACCCTAACCCCTCAGCTTTTCAAGGGCCTGAGTCCTCATCCTATCTGTAAAAAGTCTCCTAATCTCTTGGTTGCCTTACTTCCCCTGCGTGACTTAAGCCTGAAACAATTCTGGAGGCAGGTGTGGCCCTGTGCTAGAATGGGCAGTTCCCAGGGGGCAATCAGGCCTAGGCAAGAATGCACAAAATCCAGTGAAACCTGCTTTGCTAAGAATGCCCTCAATTTAAATGTTAAGGGTCCAAGCATAAAATGAGTTTGTTTCCCAAAGTTTTATGGCCCTTTCGCTATCTGACCTTGACTTAGAATAAGCCCTCATAGCTCTTTGAACGTTACCTATTGTTTGCTTATTACTGCCTGACAATGATAGATGAGCTTTACGTATATGCCCTATATTCCTATGCAAACTAAACCCAATAAAAGCCCATTGAGGAACAGGCTCATGTCCCTTCTCCTCTGAGAGATTTGCCACTTTTCCTCCCCAAGCAGATCATGTCTTGGTAGACTTATTCTCCTCTGTGGCAGCTGGGGGGAGCTCTGCAGGTGGAACCCCCCTCCTCCACAATTCCTTAGGCTATATTTTACATGCCAGTGACTATTTTGTAAATACCAAAATGTACTTCTTAATCCATTTACCTTTTTCACCTAGACACACAACCACCCTCCTCTCTGGCAACCATCAGTCTGATCTCTCTGAGTTTCTTTCTGTTTTGTTTGTTTGTTTATTTTGCTGTTTATATTCCAAAATAAGTGAAATCATATGGTATTTGTGTTTTGCTGTCTAATTTAATTTAGCATAATTCCCTCCCCCCAAATTCCTCCCTTCCCATTCCTGTGTTTATGAATCTCCACCCTAAAGGAAGTCTCTGTTTCATCTCTGTCATGGGAGAAATAACAGCATATGTGTATGCTGATGGGAACAATCCAGTAGAGAACAAACAATGATATGAGAGGAAGTGCAAAATTGTTGGAGTCATGTGCTTCAACAAATGAGAATGCAGGGATCTAATGCATAAGTGGTATTAGATAGGAGCAAGGAAAACTCTTCTATGGTAATAGCCAAGAAGACAGAGAGCATGGGCACAAATACTCTGGCCTTGGGGGCCTGTCGATGTTCTTATTGTTTCAATTTTCTCAGTTAAGTAGGAAGCAAAATCATTAGCTATGAATGAGGATGGAGGAGTTTTGGCACATTTGGCAATGCATTCTGTGGGCAATACTCTGAAAATAGTCACCCTCAAAGATTGCTAGTGGCAGTGTGGAATTATAGTGATTCCTATGGAGAGAGATTGAGCAATATTTTTATCCTTTGACACAGCAATCTCACTTTTTGTAATTTAGACAGATGACACCCCTCCAGAAATATGAAGCAACACATGTACAAGGTTATTTATTGCAGCATTATGTGTAATACTAAAATATTGGAAATAACTTGAGTGACCATGCATAGGGGAGAGGTTGTTAGAGTACCATGCAACTGTAGAAAGAATACAGAAGATCTCTACAAGCTGACATAGAGTGATTTCATGGCTATATTTTTAAGTGAAAGATGTAAGGTGTAAGAGAGTTTATATAGTATGCTATCTTTTGTGTAATAAAAAAGGAAATGAGAATATATATTTATTTTTTATAAAAATACACATAAGGGTAATCCATAAACTAAGAAAAATGATTACATAGAAGGGGTGGGTATAAATAGGGTATGGGAAACAGAGACAGAGATGAGACTTCCTTGAGTATCTCTCAGTACAGTACTATTAAATAGCCTTATTGAGCTCCCCTGCCAAAGAAGGCTTGAGCAGCACTGAGAAAGACCTGGTTGCTTGAAGTCACAGGGAGGGGAATAAGGATGAAGTGGTAAACACACGGAGACTGTGGGCACCTGCTGGGGAGAGTTGAGAGTTGGGCCATGTGGGGTCCTGACCTGGACAGTCCCCTGTCTAGCTGGAGAGGTGGGCTATATGAGAGGACAGGCTCTTCCTTGTATGGAGTGGCAGGACTGAGCAGGAGAATTTTCTCAAAAAGAAAAAGACACTCTGGGGCAGTTTAGAGAAGTCTCCTGCAGCAACAGCTCCAGTATCCTCTCCACCCGGCTGCCTGGTGCTCCCTCAGGGGTATGGAGAGCATCAAACCCATATCCAAAGCACTGAGGAGAGTGTGCATCTCGGAGGGCCTCTGGGCACACATGCCAAGCATCAGGGAGAGTGCACAACTCTGAGGGACCTGAGACCACAGGCACCAGGGAGAGTACACAATATGGAAGTCCCTGAGTGTGTACCCATAGCCAGGAGGAGGGTGAGTGCCTGAACCTGTGGGTCTGGAGGCTGCTGGAGATATGGGCCAGAGGCTGCCCAAGTACTGGTCGGAAGGGAGAAGACCTGGGCTAGGCCCCCTGAGTTGGCTGCAGCCAAAAAGACCAGCAAAACTGGCTTGGCATGTTTGAAGCCCCCAGGCTTTTTTTTTTTTTTTCTTTTTTTAAAAAGTAATTCTTTGTTATTATTATTTTATTATTTTTTTCTTTTAACACCTTCTTCCTCTCTTTCCTTCATTCTTACTCTATTCATTCTTTCTCTCCCTTTATATCTCTTCTTCATTCCGTCTTTTTTTTTTTTTTTTGAATCCCCACAAGTGAGACAATACAACCTGGAACTGTGAAAAGACCAGAGTAGGACGCAAAAAGGGAGCATCCCAACAGCTGAGACAGTGAAACAAATTTCACTTTGCTACTCCAAAGAACTTGCAAGTTATTGAATATTTGTATTATTATTTGTTCATTATTTTTACATCACTCATTTTATTAGTATTTTTGTATCTCTCTTCTTTTGCTTGACTGGTTAATTTGCATGTTTGACTAGTTTCCCCTTGTTCTGTCTTTCATAGTGTATTGTTAATTAACTGTCTTTCACTTCACTTGTGTTCCATTAGCACACTACTGTAGGACCTTATTCCCTATTCTAGTTATCCAGATCACATAGGTTCTGTCATATGATTGTTGCTCCATTACTGTAAATAATAGCTGTTCCATACATTTGTAAATACTACACAGAACCCCTCCAAGATCTCAGCCTACTTCACTGTTTCCTGAACTGTATTACTGGTGTGGTTAACTCTATTCTCTCACACATTACACCTATTTTCTACCCTTTAGTCTCACTTTATCTCATAATCTGACCTTCCACAAGCTCACAAAGAATGCTCAGAAAGAATGAAGAGGGATTAAGGGAAATGCAGGACATCATGAAATTAAGCAATATCCGTATAATAGGGATACCAGAAGGAGAAGAGGAAGAGCAAGGGATAGAAAACCTGTTTGAAAAGGTAATGATGGAAAACTTCCCCAGTCTGAGGAGAGAAAAAGTCACACAAATCCAGGAATCACAGAGAGTCCCAATTAAGAGGAACCCAAAGAGGCCCACTGCAACACACACAATAATTAAAATGGCAAAATTCCAAGACAAAGAATCTTAAAGGCAGCAATGGAAAAACTGGAAGTAACATACAAGGGAGCCCTGATAAGGTTAACAACTGACTTCTCAATGGAAACGCTCCAAGCCAGAAGAGAATGGCAAAAAATATTCCAAGTAATGAGAACCAGAGGCCTGCAACCAAGACTATTTTACCCAGCAAGGCTCTCAATCAAGATAAGGAGATAAAGAAGGCCAAATAAGGAGTTTCCCAGACAAAAGAAGTCTAAAAGAATACACCTCCACCAAACCACCTGACTTTTATACATATATATATGTTATATATACTTTTGAAGTATATATATACATACAGATGTATATATATACATACAGATGTATATATATACTTATATATATTTTCTCTTGCTCTCTCTCTCTCTCTCTCTATATATATATATATATATACACACACACACACATCCAGAGAGAGAGAAGTTGAAATGTATACATAAAAGTTTGGGAACCTTTCATTCTAAAGAAGCAAAACACACATTCCTTTCAAATACACATGGAACATATTCAAAGATAGACCACATGAAAGGACATGAAACCAGATTCAAGGAATTCAAGAAAATTTAAATTATATCAAGCATTTTCTTGGACCAAAGGCCTGAAACCAGAAATCTAACTAAAAGAAAAGACTCAAAAACACTCAGATTCATGGAGATTGAATAGCATGTTATTGAACAAAGAATGGGTGGTGGTCAAGGGAGAAATTAACAAGTTTCTGGAAAGAAATTAAAATGAACACCTAACACTCCAAAATTATGGGACACAGTAAAGGCAGTTCTTAGATGGAAGCTCATAGCAATACAAGCCTTCTTTAAAAAGGTAGAAATATTTCAAATAAACAACCTAAACCTACACCTACAAGAACTGGAAGAACAACAGCAAACAAATCCCAGAGCGAGTAGAAGGAATGAAATAACCAAGATCAGAGCAGAATTAAATGACATAGAGACTAAAAGAACAATTAAAAGGATCAACAAAACCAGAGCCCATTCTTTGAAAAGAAAAAATATCAAAAAGCCTTTAAGCAGACTCATCAAGAAAAACAGAGAGAGGGTCAAAATAAAGAAAATCAGATTCAAAAGAGAAATTATGACTGAAACAACAGAAATACAAATGATTGAAGAAGTTACTACAAAAAAACCAATATGCTAATAATTTTGACAACCTGGGTGAAATGGTCAATTTCTAGAAAAATATAATCTCCACAAAAATGAATGAAGAAGAAGCAAAAAGCATGAACAGACCAATCTCAGCTAATGAAATCAAAGGAGTAATAAAAAAACCCTCCTGTACACAAAAGACCTGGACCGGATGGTTCCACCGGAGAATTTTACAAAGCATTTAAGGAAGAGCTAACCACTATCCTTTTCAGACTATTACAAAAAATCCAAGAAGATGGAAGACTTCCAAACACCCTTTTGAAGACAGGATCATCCTACTCCTAAATCAGAAAAACAAAAAACAAAGAAAGAAAACTACAGCCCAATATTGTTGATGAACATAGATGCTAAAATCCTCTACAAAATATTGGCAAACTACATCCAGCAATATATTAAAAATATCATACCGCATGATCAAGTGGGATACATCCTAAGGATGCAAGGATGTTTCAGTATTTGCAAATCACTAAAATTAATACATCACATAGACAAAGGAAAGACAAAAATCACATTATAATATCAATAGATGCAAAAAAAAGCATTTGATAAGGTACAGGACCCATTTATGATTGGAAAAAAAAAACACTGAGCAAAGTGGGAATAGAGGGTGCATACCTCAACATGATTATGGCCAAATTACAAGAAACTTACAACCAACATCATACTCAATGAGCAAAAACTAAAATCTTTCCCAGAAAGATAAGGAACAAGACGAGAATGTCCACTTTCACTATGTCTATTCAGCATAGTATTGGAAGTCCTAGCCACAGCAATCAGACAAGAAAAAGAAATAAAAAGCATCCAAGTTGGAAAGGATGAAGTAAAATTGTCAGTTTGCAGATAGCATGGAAATGTACATAGAAAACCTTATAAACTCCACCAAAAAACTACTAGACCTAAAAAGTGAATTTGGCAAATCAGTCAATAACAGAAATTGAAGGCATTGTTGTATACCAAGAAAGAAATACCAGAAACAGAAACCAGGAAAAAAATCCCATTTTCTGTAGCAACAAGAAAAATAAAGTGCCTAGGAATAAACTTAACCAAGGATGTAAAAGACCTATATTCAGTAAACCACAGAGCACTGAAGAAAGAAATTAAGGAAGACACAAATAAATGGAAATCTATACTGTGTTCCTGGCTTGGAAGAATTAACAGCATCATAATGTCCATACTACTCAAAGCAATTTATAGATCCAACACAATCCCTATTAAAATATTAATGTCATATTTCACAGATATAGAGCAAACATTTCAAAAATTTATATGGAACCATAAATGACCTCAAATAGCCACAGCAATTTTGAGAAATAAGAACAAAGTAGGAGGGATCACAATACCTGATATCAAACTATATTACAAGGCCATGGTAATCAAGACAGTATGGAACTGGCATAAGAACAGACACATAGACCAATGGAATAGAATAGAGCCCAGAAAAAAAAAGTCTCTATGGTTAATTAATATTCAACAAAAGGAGAAGAAGCATAAAATGTAGTAAAAATAGCCTCTTCGAAAAATGGTGTTGGAAGATCTGGACAGCTATGTGCAAAAAATGAAACTTGACCACCAACTTACACCATACACACAAAAAGATTCAAGGAGTATAAAAGACTTAAATATAAGCCATGACACAATAGAAGTCCTCAAGGAGAACATAGGCAGGAAAAAGCAGGTATTGCATGTAGCAATATTTTCAACAATAAGGCCGCTAGAGCAAGGGAAATAAAGGACACAACAAACAAATGGGACCTCATCAAAATAAAAAACTTCTGCACAACTAAAGGAAAACATCAGTAAAATTTAAACGGAGCCAACCATGTGTGAAACTATATTTGCCAATGATACCTCAGACAAGGGTTTGATCTCTGAAATATATAGAAAACTCACACAACTTCACCCCAGGAAGACAAACAACCTTATTTAAAAAAGTGGCAAAGGACATGAACAGACATTTCTCCAAGGAGGACATACAGAGGGCCCAGAGACATATGAAAAGATGCTCAGCATCACTAGCCATCAGAGAGATGCAAATTAAAACCGCAAGGAGATACCACCTCACACTGGTCAGAATGGCCATCATAATCAAATCAACAAACAACAAGTGTTGGAGAGGTTGTGGAGAAAAGGGAACCCTAGTGCACTGTTGGTGGGATTGCAGACTGGGGCAACCACTATGGAAAAACAGTATGGAATTTCCTCAGAAAACTAAAAATGGAACTGCCTTTTGACCCGGGAATTCTACTGCTAGGATTATATCATAAGAACCCTGAAACACCACTCCAAAAGAAACTATGCACCCAAATGTTTATAGCAGCACAATTTACAATAACCAAATGCTGGAAGCAACCTAAGTGCCCATCAGTAAATGAATGGATTGGTTCATTTACTCAATGGAATTCTATGTAGCAGAGAGAAAGAAGAAGCTCCTACCCTTTGCAACAGCATGGATGCCACTGGAGAACATTATGCTAAGTGAAATAAGCCAGGTGGTGAAAGACAAATACCATATGATCTCACCATTAACAGGAACCTTATCAACAAAATGAACAAGCAAGCAAAGTATAGCCAAAGTCATTGAAATTGAGAACAGGTTGACAGTGATCAGAGGGGAGAGGGGAGGAGATAATGGGGGGAAAGTGTGAAGGGTTTACATGACATATGGAAAATAACAACGGGAGTGGAAATAGGGGAGAGAGGTAGGGAGGGCTGGGGTGGTGGGGAGAGGTAGGGGGAAAAGGCAGAAAACTACTTGAACAACAATTTTAAAAAATTAAAAAATAGTAAACTATCTCAATAACATTTTATATTGATTACATGTTAAAATGGTAATATTTGTGGTACATGGGCATTAAATAAAATGTATTAAAATTTAAAAAAGGAATGGCCATCATTAATAAATCAACAAACAACAAGTGCCAGTGAGGTTGTGGAAAAAAGTGAATGCTAGTACACTCTTAGTGGGAATACAGACTGGCACAGGCACTGTGGAAAACAGTATAGAGTTATCTCAAAAATTAAAAATGGAACTGTCTTTTAACCCAACAATCCCACTTCTTGGAATATATCCTAAGAAAGTTGAAACACTAATTCAAAATAATATGCACCTCTATGTTCATTGCAGCATTATTTACAATAACCAAGATCTGGAAAAATTCCTCATGCCCATCAATAGATGAATGGATAAAAACGGTATGGTACATTTATACAGTGGAATACTACTCAGCTGTAAAAAAAAGAAAAGAAAAGAAAAGAAATCTTATCTTTTGGGACAGCATGGATGGACCTGGAGATTATTGTGCTAAGTGGAAAAAGCCAGTTAGAGGAAAACAAATACCATATGATCTCACTTATATGTAGAATCTAATGAACAAAAAAACCTGATGAACAAAATAGAAACAGACATGGATCAGACTGACAGCTGTCATAAGGGATGGGGATTGAGGGACTGGATCAAGAATGTGAAGGGATTAACAACAAATACATAAATGCATAAAACACAGACACAGACAACAGTGTTGCGTCAGCCAGAGGGAAAGGAAGGTGTGCAAAGGTGGGGAGAGAATGGGGATGAAAAGAGACATTGCTTGGGGTGATGGGCACATGATGTAGTGTGGTCATGATGTTTCATTGAAACCTGTATGGTTTATGAACCAATATCACCCCAATAAATTCAATAAAAATGGGAAAATGATTATATACCATCACCAAGAATGCAAAGTTGATTCAGCATATGAAAAGCAATCAGTGTAATAGTTTGTCAATAAAATAAAAGAAAAAAAACACACTATCATTTCAATAAACACAGAAAAATATTAAAGCATTTGACAAAATCTAGCACCCTGTCAACAACAAATTAGGAAGAAAAGGACTCTTCCTCAACCTGATAAAAGTCATCTATGAAAACTGTACAGCTAATATCAGACTTAATGATGAAATCTTGGATGCTTCCACTAAAGATAAGCAAGAAAACTGGCTGTTCACTCTTACCACTTCTCTACATTGTATTGTAGGTTCTAGAAAGGGCAATTAAGCTAGAAAAAAAAAAGTACCAGATTAGAAAAAAAAAGGTAAAATATCAGTATTTTTATCTCTGTATCCTATCTATGTATAAAATATGACACCTTTTATATGTAAAATCCTAAGCAATCCACCAAAAAAAATTGGAAATAATAAATGAGTTCAGCAAGGTTTTATAATATAAAAATTAATATACAAATAGTGTACTTCTATACACTAGCAATAAAAAATGGAAAATGAATTTAAAAAATTAAATTTATAATCAAATAACATCAAAAATAAAATCTGTAAGATTAAATCTAGCCAAGGAGGTGCAAGACTTGTTTACTGAAAGCTAGAAAGAAAACATCATTGAAAGATATGGAAGACCTAAATAAATGAGACGACATCTTGTATTTGTGAATTGGAAGATTTAATATTTTGATATGGCAGTACTATTCCAAATGATCTACAGAATCAATGAAATTCTTACCCCAATCCTAGCTGCTTTTTTGCAGAAATTAATAATCAAATCCTAAAGCCCATATAGAAATACAAGGGGCCAAAAAAAGCTGGAACAATCTGAAGAAGAAGAACAAAGTTGGAAGACTCATTTCCTGATTTCAAAACCCACTGAGAGCAAGAATAGTCAAGAAAGGGACAGAAATAAAGATTAGGGCATTAGAATTGAGAGTCTAGAAATAAAACCTTATATTTATAGTCAATTGATATTCAATGGAGAGTGCTACGACAGTTAAATTGGAAAAGAATAACCTTTTTAAAAGGTGAAAGATTCATATGATCTGAAGAGAAACCAGAGTATTGAATAACCTTTTTAAAAAATGGTACTGGGAGAACTGCATACCTACATGCAAAAGAATGGATGTGAACCCCTAATTCACACCATATAGAATAATAAACTCAAAATGGATCATTTACCTAAATGTAATGGGTAGAATTGTAAAAATCTTAGAAGAAAACTTATGCATAAGCCTTTATGAAAATGGATTAGGCAATGGATTCTTAAATATGACACCAAAACATAAATAACCTAATAAAATTGACAAATTGGACTTCATCAAAATGAAAAACTTGTGCCTCAAAAGACACTATCAAGATAGTGAAAGGCAACCCATGAAATAAGAGAAAATATTTTCAAATCATATACCTGAGAAGAGATTTTTATCCAGAATATGTAAAAAATGATTACAAGTCAACAATGAAGAGACAAGTAACCCAATTTAAAACTGGGCAAAGGATCTGAGCAACCTTTTTTCCCCAAAGAGGATATGGAATTCAGCAATAAACACCTAGGAAGATTCTCAACCTCAAAAACCATCAGGGAAATGCAAATGAAAACTACAATATAGTATCACTTCACACTCATTAGAATGGCTGCAGTCAAAAGGTATAACATAAAAAATGATGGTGAGGATTTGGTTGCTAGTTTGGCTATTCTTCAACATGTTAAACATATTTATACCATATGACCAAGCAATTCCAGGTATACACTAGGTATACACTCAAGAGATATAAAAACAAAAAAAAAACTTGTTCATGAATGTTCATAGCAGTATTATTCACAGTAGCCCAAAACTGCAAGCAACCCAAATGTCCAGGAAATTAACAAATATATAAACAATAGGCATTACCCATACAATGAAATATTATTGAACTACTAAAACTACTGGTATATACTACAACTTGGATGGACTTTAAATACATTATGCTAAGTGAAAGAAGCAGACACAAAGAATACATGTGATATGACTCCATTTATATGAAGTATTCAGAATAGGCAAATTGATAGAGACAGAAAGTATAGTATTGTTTACCAGGTGATGGGGAAGCTGGGGCAAGGGAAGTCTGGAAGGTGGAGAACTGATAATAGGTATGGGGTTTCTTTTGAGATTGATGGAGATATTCTGGACTTAGATGGTGGACATTAACACAAAACTTAGTGAAAGTACCAAAATCATTTAATTAAATACTTTAAAAGGGTGAATTTTTTGTATTTAATTATAAATCAATAAGGCTATATATTTTTTCAACTTTTAAATTATTTTTCCTGTCCATTTTCTTCAAAAATTTGTTTCCAGCCCTTCACTTTCAGTCTGTGTAGGTCTTCTGTCCTGAGGTAGGTCTCTTGTAGGCAGCATATGTGTGGGTCATGCTTTCTTATCCATTCAGCTATTCTGTGTCTTTTGATTGGAGCACTTAATCCATTTACATTTAAGGTTATTATCGATAGGGACTTATTCATTGCCAATATTTTGTACCTATGTTCCTCTCTTTCTCTCTCTTTTCCTTCCTTTCCTTAAAGCAGTCCCTTTAGCATCTCTTGCATAACTTTTATATATATATAAAAGTTATGTCCATTGATCTAGGGCATTGATAAATGGGGTAATATCCTTGTTGATATTTTGTTTGGAAGACTTTTCCATTTTTATTAGTGGGTTATTAAAATCTCCTAGTATATGTGCATTGCTGTCTATATCTTCTTTGATGTCCTCCAAGATTTTCCTTATATATTTTGGTGCTCCTATATTGGGTGCATATATGTTCATAATGTTTATGTCTTCTTGATTGATTCTTCCCTTGAGTATTATGAAGTGTCCTTCAGTGTCTCTTTTTGTGGCCTTTGTTTCAAAGTCCTTTTGGTATGATAGAAGTATTTCTACATTAGCTTTTTTTTTTTTCTCTGCCCATTTGCTTGGAATATTTTTTCAACCCTTCACTTTCAATCTGTGTAGATCTTTTGTTATGAGGTTGTTCCCTTGTAGGCAGCATATGTGTGGGTCATATTTTCTTATCCATTCAGCTATCTTATGTCTTTTGATTGGAGCAAATACCTATCAATAATAACCTAAAATGTAAATTAATCCATTTACATTTGAGGTTATTATTGATAGGTATTTATTCATTTTTCCCTCTCTGTACTTGTGTTCCTCTTTCTTTCACTCTTTTCCTTTCTTTTCTTATAGCAGTACCTTTAGAATATCTTGTAGCACTGGTTTGGTGGAGATGTATTCTTTCAGCCTTCTTTTGTCTGGGAAACTCCTTATTTTGCCTTCCATTTTAATTGAGAGCTTCACTAGGTAGAGTAATCTTGGTAGCAGGCCTTTGTTTTGCATTACTCTGCCTTTCTCTTGCCATTCTGCCCTGGATTGGAGTGTGTCTGCTGAGAAATCAGCTGCTAGCCTTATCGGAGCCCCTTGATATGTTACTTCTTGTTTCTCCCTTGCTGCTTTTAAGATTCTCTCTTTGTCTTTAAAAGTTGGCATTTTAATTGTGGTTAGTCTTGGGGTTGGCCTTTTTAGGTTCATTATGATTGGGACTCTCTAAGCTTCCTGAACTTGCATGGGTTTTACCCTCTCCAGGTTTGGAACGTTTTCTGTCATTATTTTTTCTAACACGATATCTATCCCGTGTTCCTTTTCTTCTCCTTCTGGTATTCCTATGATTTAAGTGTTGTTGCATTTCATGTTATCGTGTAGTTCCCTTAAGCTATCTTCATATTTTTAAATCTTTTTTTGATGTAGCTGATCTAGCTGGGTGTTACTTTCCACCTTGCCTTCCAGCTAACTAATTGGGTCTTCTGTTTCATTCAGCCTGCTTGTAATTCCTTCTAGTGTGTTTTTCATTTCAGAAATTGTATTTTTCATTTCTTCCTGGTTTTTGTTTATAGTTTCTATTTCCTTTTTCATACTGTTGAAGTTGTCACTCAGTTCCTTGTAGTTGTCTGTGAGTTCCTTGAACATTCTTATAACCATTATTTTGAATTCTATATCTGATTGTTTACATCCATTTCATTTAGTTCTTTTAGTGGAGAGTCTTCCATTCCTTTTGATTGCATGTTCTTTTTTTGTCTCCCCATTGTAAGTGACTCTTTTTGTTTCTTTCTGTGCTTCCTGATGTCCCAGTTTGTTAGCTGTCTTTGTGGGGTGAACTTCTGTGGTAGGAATTCTATGGGATTAAGTGGTGTGGCCTCTTTGATCTCCTTGTCTGGATGCTCTTGGGTTGCCCTTTCTCCTGTTTGTGTGAGCTCTCTTGTTGTATTTGGGTTTTTACTTTTTGGTGGTCCCTTTGTTGGTGGATTTTCTCCTCCAGTGGGTATACGGATGTTCATTGCTCCATCTAATATTGTGTGTGATCAGTGACAAGGGCTAGACAAAATGGATTAAGACAGCAGAAGAGTATTTTATGGGATTTACAGTACCAACAAGTAGAGAAGAGATAGGAGATCCTTTGGATAAGTATAGTGTTAACTGATATTTCACCCAACTAACCACTTTTTATAAAAGGAGAAAAAGAGATAAGACTCTTGTTAGAGGAGAGAAAGATTGTTCGCTGAATCCAGAAAATAGACCCCTTGTGGGAGGTCAGATTATGAGATATAGTGAGATTAAAGGATAGAAAGTAGGCATAGAGAGTAGAGTTAACCACAACAATAATAAAGCTTGGGAAGATAGTGATATCAGCTAAGATCAGGGAGCAGTGTTGTGTAGTATTTGCAATTATATGCAACTACAGTTACTTACTATTGTAAGTAAGGACTTATATGGAACAAAAATAATGTGACAAGAAAGATATGATTTGGATAACAAGAATAGAAAGTACATGATCAAGAGTAGTGTGATATTGGAACATGAGTGAAGTGAAAGAGGGAAAATTAAAATACAATAGGAAAGAAAGAATGAAGAATAGCAGTCAAAAAGCACAATTAAACAAAGAAATAAAATGAAGAAAATGAAATGGAAAGAAGGGAAGTAAAAAAAATACTAGTAAAATAAAATAAGTAATAATAAAGAAATAATAACAATAATAATACAAATAAACCAATAAAATTCCAGTTCTATGGGATAGCAAAGTGAAATTTGTCTTAGTTTCTTAGTTGTTGGGGTTAGCCCTGTACTCCCTCTTTTGATCTGTCTCCGGACCTTTTACAGCTCCAGGTCTTATTGTCTCACCTGGGGAAATAAGAAAAGAAAAATGAAAAAAAGGTGAAAAAAATAAAAAAGCCTCCTGCTGACTTTAAACTTGATGAGTGAGTTCTGCTGGTCTTTCTGGATGGCACAGGAAGAGGGGGGCTGTGCTTTGCTTTTCTTCTGTCCTATGGTTTTGAGAGGACAGGGGGCTAGGTCTGGCCTGCAATATTCACAGTTGCCTTGCCTCCAGCCTAGGTCCTCCATGAGGTGCTGGGGCCCCCCACTGTCTATTTGCGCCTGGCTGGAGCCTTTAATCCACCAGTTGTGCCGAGTTCCCTGTGGCACTCCTCCTCCTTACTTTTTGTAAGCCCACCATGGCTGAAGCCCACTACTGGGCAAGCAGGGCCAGTCAGCCACTGGGCGAGCTGCGTGGATCAGATGCCAGGCTAGTGGCCTGAGTCAAGTCAGTAAGCATAATTTTTAAGGCTACTATTTATTCACATTAGGGAGGCTCTATTTTCTTCCAAATTTGCTAAGCATTTTTTTTTCTTTTTACCTACAAGTGGGTGTTTACTTTTATAAAATCCCTTTTCTGTGTTTATTGAAGTGAGCTTATAAAGATGAATCCACTAAGTGAATCAGGATTTCTTGAGGGAATGGCTAATTCCAAGGAAAGTACAAGTAGAAGATGAGCCTGAGTATTTGGCTGTACCAGAAAGTAAGCAAATGCCTAGGCTAGAGAATAATTCAAACGTAATAAGAACACAGGAGCCAACTTTAAGGCTAAGCCTGGAATAATTTGCATATCAAAAATAACAATGATGATAATAATTCCTAATACATAGAGTTAAAAAAATCATGAAATCATGGTGATATTTAAGTAAAAGAGGAGGAAAACTCTGTTTTTGTTTTTATTTTTAAAGGAGAATGGCAGCTACCAAACATAGAAGGAATGATATAATCAGAAAATTGCTGCTTTGTAAGTCCAAAGTAATAATAGGTTCAGGTAAGTTGTGGGGAACCGTTCCAAGCATTGGAAATGTAGCTCAGTACCCACTCAGAAAAGCCAGTGGGGAGCGAGGTTGGCAGGCAGGACCCACCTCCGTGGATAGGTTCTCCAGTGGGAAATCAGGCCTGCATTGTACCCTGACTGCTATGAGACTTGCTCTTGCTAAAACTCCCTCACCCTGAATTGAGGCAGCAAATGTTTACTGAGTATCTTTAACTTCCCAAAGTCTGTGCTACACCACCCAAGTATGGAGTATGAGCAGTTTCCCCCTTGAGCTGTAACATCCTTGTCTTTGAAGTAATTAGCAGTATTCTGTCCTTTGTTGTCCTTAAAAGGTAACTACCTGTGATGAACCTGTGCATAGTAAATGAAGATCATCCTTGATGTAATGTGCCCAGAAAAACAATAAAAGCCTGTCTAGGTTGGGGTCAGGGGCCCTCTCTCTAACTTGGAGAGCAGCCGCGCAGCCCCTTTTTCTCCACAGGATTTCTGTAGTCTGTGTGTATTTGCATACTGCCCCCACAACACCGGATCCTGTGGGCCGGAATCTGCGTCAGGTTCAGGTAAGTATAATCAATTGTTGCAAATATGACTGGGTAAAATAATGTTGGGAACAAATATGAACTTAGCAATCCACAGTTTACCTTTATTAATAGATATTTAAATTTGAATTTATTGATTTTGACAGAGAGAGAGAGAGAGAGAGAAGGAGAGAGAGATCAGTTTGTTGTTCCACTTACCTATGCATTCATCAGGTGATTCTTGTATGTGTCCTGACCAGGGATGAAACCTACAACCTTCGTGTATTGGTACAATGTTCTCACCAACTGGGCTATTCAGACAGGACTGTAATGTTAATCCACATATTACTTTTTCTGAAAGATTGTATTTATTTATTTTTAGAAACAGCGGGGAGAGAGAGAGAGAGAAACATCAATGTGTGTTTACCTCTCACATGCCCCGCACTGGGGACAACAGGCCCACAACCCAGAAATGTGTCCTCCCTGGGAATTGAACCAGGAAACCTTTGGTTTGCAGGTCAGCATTCAAATCCACTGAGCCATACCAGCTAGGGCGCCACAGATTACTTTTTTTTTTTTTTTTTGGTAAATAATGATCTATATTTGTCTGCATATGTACCAGATTCATTGTACAACATACCTGATTCATTGACTAAATGGCTCATTAAACCTGAATGGAAATAAATAGTGCATTATAGGCTAAAAGCTATCTTAAGAACAATTTAATATACTCTGAGAGCAGTACACTTTTAGGTAATTTCACTCTCTACTTCTTTTCAGTGCTTTTTTTTTTAGATTATAGTATAGTTCTATGCAGCAATTACTGGAGACATACGTGAATGCATGAAATACAGCATATGAGATTTTTTTGTTTGTTTGTTTGTTTTTAACCCATCCCACCACCGCATCCCAGTGGAACCCCCTTCCCTCCCCCACTGCCACCCTCCCACTTGGTTTCGTTCATGTGTACTTTATAGTAGTTCCTGTACTACCCTCTCCTCACTGACCGGTCCCCACTCCCCTCTGACGATTGTTTGATTTTTCTTAACTTCATTGTCTCTGGTTATATTTTGTTTGCTTTTTTCTTCTATTTATTATGTTCCAGTTAAAGGAGATATCACATGGTATTTGTCCCTCACTGCCTGTCTTATTTCACTTAGCATAATGCTCTCCAGTTTCATCGATGCTTTTGCAAAAGGTATAAGCTCCTTCCTTCTCTCTGCTGCATAAAACTCCATTGTGAAAATATACCATAGTTTTTGGATCCATTCGTTTGCTGATGGGCACTTAGGGTGCTTCCAGTACTTGGCTATTGTAAAT
Source organism: Desmodus rotundus (assembly GCF_022682495.2). Lineage (NCBI taxonomy): Eukaryota > Metazoa > Chordata > Mammalia > Chiroptera > Phyllostomidae > Desmodus > Desmodus rotundus. The sequence continues at coordinate 55,360,123 of NC_071400.1, forward strand.
TGGGCTGCTATGAACATTGGGGAGCACAGGTTCTTTTGGATTGGTGTTTCAGGGTTCTTAGGGTATAATCCCAGCAGCGGAATTGCTGGGTCAAAGGGCAGTTCCATTTTTAGTTTTCTGAGGAAATTCCATACTGTTTTCCACAGTGGCCTCACCAGTCTGCATTCCCACCAACAGTGCACTAGGGTTCCCTTTTCTCCGCATCCTCTCCAACATTTGTTTGTGGTCTTGTTTATGTTGGCCACTCTGACTGGTGTGAGATGGTAACTCTTGGTGGTTTTAATTTGCATCTCTCTGATGGCTGGTGATGCTGAGCATCTTTTCATATGTCTCTAGGCCCTCTGTATGTCTTCCTTGGAGAAGTGTCTGTTCACGTCCTTTGCCCATTTTTTAATTGGGTTGTTTGTCTTCCTGGAGTGGAGTCGTGTGAGTTCTTTATACATTTTGGAGATCAGGCCCTTGTCTGAGGTATCATTAGCGAATATGTTTTCCCATACTGTTGGTTCTCTTGTAAATTGGTGCTGTTTTCTTTAGCCATGCAGAAGCTTTTTATTTTGATGAGGTCCTATTTGTTTATTCTTTCCTTTATTTCCCTTGCTTTAGGGGATGTGTCTGTGAGGATGTTGCTGCATGGAATGTCTGAGATTTTCCTGTCAATGTTTTCCTCTAGGACTTTTATGGTGTTATGACTTTTATTTAAGTCTTTTATCCATCTTGAGTTTATTTTTGTGTATGGCGTAAGTTGGTGTTTGAGTTTCATTTCTTTGCATGCAGCTGTCCAGATCTCCCAATACCATCTGTTGAAGAGGCTGCTTTCGCTCCATTTTATGCTCCTGCCTCCTTTGTCAAATACTAATTGACCATAAATATTTGAGATTATTTCTGGGCTCTCTGTTCTCTTCCATTGGTCTATGACTCTTCTTATGCCAGTACCAGGCTGTTTTGATTACATTGGCCTTGTAATACAGTTTGATATCAGGTATTGTGAACCCTCCTGCTTTGTTCTTCATTCTCAAAATTGCTGCAGCTATTCGGGGTCATTTATGGTTCCATATGAATTTCTGAAATGTTTGTTCTATATCTGGGAAGTATGTCATGGGTACTCTAATAGGGATTGCATTGAATCTATAAATTGTTTGGGTAGTATGGCCATTTTGATGATGTTAATTCTTCCAATCCATGAGCATGGTACATGCTTCCATTTGTTTGTGTCTTCCTTCATTTCTTTCTTCAGTGTTGTATAGTTTTCTGAGTACAGGTCTTTTACCTCCTTGGTTAGGTTTATTCCTAGGTACTTTATTTTTCTTGTTGCTATATCAAATGGGATTTTTTTCCTGATTTCTGTTTCTGCTGTTTTGCTGTTGGTATACAGTAATGGCTTTGATTTCTTAGTATTGACTTTGTATCCAGCTGTTTTGCCAAATTCATTTATTAGGTCAAGTAGTTTTTTGGTGGAGTCTATAGGATTTTCCATGTACACTATTGTGTCATCTGCAAACTGTGACAGATTCATTTCCTCCTTTCCATTTTGGATTCTTTTTATTTCTTTTTCTTGTCTGATTGCTGTGGCTAGGACTTCCAATACTATATTGAATAGGAGTGGTGAGAGAGGGCATCCTGGTCTTGTTGTTGATCTTAGTGGGGTAGCTCTAAGTTTTTGTCCATTGAGTATGATGTTGGCTGTAGGTCTCTCATATATGGCCTTTATTATGTTGAGGAATGCTCCCTCTTAATCCCACTTTGTTGAGTGTTTTTATCAGAAATGGGTGCTGTATCTTATCTAAGGCTTTTTCCACATCTATTGATATGATTATGTGATTTTTCTCTTTGCTGTTGTTGATGTGATGTATTATGTTTATTGATTTGCAAATATTGTACCATCCTTGCATCCCTGGGATGAATCCCACTTGGTCATGGTGGATGATCTTTTTAATGTATTGCTAGATCTGGTTTGCCAATATTTTGAAGACAATTTTATCGTCTGTCTTCATCAGCAATGTTTGCCGGAAGTTTTCTTTCTTTGTTGTGTCTTCATCTGGTTTGGGTATTAGGATGCTGGCTTCATAAAAAGAGTTTGGGAGTCTGCCATCAGTTTGGAGTTTTTTGAATAATCTGTGAAGGATAGGGGTTATTTCTCCCTTAAATGCTTTGTAGAATTCTCCTGTGAAACCATCTGGTCCAGGGCTTTTGTGTGTTGGGAGTTTTTTGATGACTGCTTCCATTTTGTCTGCTGTTATTGGTCTGTTCATGTTTTCTGCTTCGTCTTCATTCAGTTTTGGAAGATTATATTTTTCTAGAAATGTGTCCATTTCACCTAAGTTTTCAAATTTCTTGGCATACAGTTCTTCGTAGTAATTTCTTACAATCCTTTGTATTTCTGTGGTATCAGTTGTAATCTCTCCTGTTTCATGTCTAATTGTGTTTATTTGGATCCTCTCTCTTTTTTTCTTGATGAGCCTACTTAAAGGCTTGTCGATTTTGTTTATCTTTTGAAAGAACTAGCTCCTGGATTCATTGATCCTTAGAATTGTGCTTTTAGCCTCTATGTCATTTAACTCTGCTCTGATCTTGGTTATTTCCTTCCTTCTGCTTGCTCTGGGCTGTCTTTGTTGTTGTTCCTCCAGTTCTTGTGGGCGTAGGGTTAGGTTGTTTGTTTGAAATGTTTCTATCTTTTTAAGGTAGGCCTTTATTGCTATGAACTTCTCTCTCAAGACTGCCTTTGCTATGTCCCATACGTTTTGAGTTGTTTTGAGTTGATTTTCATTTGTTTCCATTGAGAGTTTTTATTCCTTCTCTAATCTCGTTCTTGACCATTCATTGTTTAATAGCATCCTATGCAGTCTCCATGATTTTGAGTGTTTTGAGTGTTTGCCTTTGTGGTTGGTTCCTAATTTCAGTCCCTTGTGGTCAGAGAAAATGCATGATATGATTTCAATTTTCTTGAATTTGGTGAGGCTTGCTTTGTGTCCTATCATGTGGTCTGTCTTTGAAAAAGTTCCATGTACACTTGAAAAGAATGTGTATTTTGATTCTTTGGGATGAAAAGCTCTCTCTCTATATATATCAGTTAAGTTCATTTCCTCAAGGGTATTGTTAAGTGACACAATATCCTTGTTGATATTTTGTTTGGAAGACCTGTCCATTTTTGACAGTGGCGTGTTAATGTCCGCTACTCTAATTGTGTTGCTGTCAATATCTTTCTTGAAATCCTCCAAGATTTTCTTTCGGTATTTGGGTGATCCTATGTTGGGTGCATATATATTTACAATGTTTATGTCTGCTTGGTGGATTCTTCCTTTGAGTATTATGAAGTGACCTTCTGGTTCTCTCTTTATGGCCCTTCTTTGGAAGTCTATTTTGTCTCATAGGAGTATTGCTACCCCTGCCCTTTTTCCTGTCCGTTTGCTTGGAAAATTTGTTTCCAGCCCTTCACTTTCAGTGTGTGTAGGTCTTTTGTCCTGAGATGGGTCTCTTGCAGGCAGCATATGTGTTGGTCATGCTTTTTATCCATTCAGCTATTCTATGTCTTTTGATTGGAGCATTTAATCCATTTACATTTAAGGTTTTTATTGATAAGTAGGTATTCATTGCCATTTTTTCCTACCTGTGTTCCTCTGTCTTTCTCTTTTCCTTCCTTTCCTTAAAGCAGTCCCTTTAGCATCTCTTGCAGAGCTGGTTTGGTGGAAGTTTATTTTTTTAGACTTCTTTTCTCTGGGAAACTCTTTATTTGGCCTTCTATCTTGATTGAGAGCCCTGCTGGGTAAAGTAGTCTTGGTTGCAGGCCTCTGGTTCTCATTACTTGGAATATTTTTGCCATTCTCTTCTGGCTTGGAGCGTTTCCATTGAGAAGTCAGTTGCTAACCTAATTGGGGCTCCCTTGTACTTTACTTCCTATTTCTTTCTTGCTGCCTTTAAGATCCTGTCTTTGTCTTATAATTTTGCCATTTTATTATGATGTGTCTTGCAGTGGGCCTCTTTGGGTTCCTTTTGCTTGGGACTTTCTGTGATTCTTGGATTTGTGTGACTTTTTCTCTCATCAGATTAGGGAAATTTTCTATCATTACTTTTTCAAACAGATTTTCTATCCCTTGCTCTTCCTCTTCTCCTTCTGTTATTCCTATTATACGGACATTGTTACATTTCATGTTGTCCTGCATTTCCCTTAATCCCTCTTCATTCTTTCTGAGCCTCTTTCTTTTTCTTGCTCTTTCCAGGTGTTTATTCTACTTTGTTCTCCAGTGCCCTGATCCGATCCTCTGCCTCATCAAGTCTGCTTTTGATTCCTTCTACTGTGTTCTTCAATTCAGAAATTGTATTCTTCATTTCCTCTTGGCCCTTGTTGATAATTTCTATTTCCTTTTTCATGTTGATATTCTTTGCAGTGAGTTCATTGTTGTTTCCCTGTAGTGTCTGGTAGTTTTCTGTGAGCTAAGTGAGCTTCCTGATAACCATTGCTTTGAAATCAGTATCTGATTGTTGAATTGCCTCTTTTTCAGTTATCATTCTTTTTGAGGCTTCCTCCTTTCCTTTCATTTGGGGATTCTTTCTTTGTCTTCCCATTGTTTGTGAGACTCCTCTTGTTAGCCTCTGGTTTTTAAATTGATATGTTCTGTTTTCCCCAAGTTTCTGGTCTGAACTTCTATGGTAGAATGCCAGGAGGATTCAGTTGTGCCGTCTCCTTAATGTCCTATGCTCAGTGGTCTTGAGCTGACGGTTAGGGGTGTAACATGGTCTAACTCTGGTCTTTTCAGCACTCCAGGTTTTCTTGTCTCACCTGTGGGAAAAAGAGAAAGAGGGAAAAAAAAAGAAGGGAAGGAGGGAAAAAGGAAATAGTAAAGGTAAGGAAGGAAGGAGGAAGTAATAAAGAAATGTCAGAGGCAAGATAAGAAGGAATGTTAACAAAAATTAAAACATATAATAAATAAAAGAAGGCAGGAAGAAGGAATAAAAAAGATAAAGGATGGAAGAAGGAATAGAAAAAGAAAGAAGGACAGAAAAGAAGAGGGAATTTCAGTTGGAAATGAGGAGGAAAAAAAAGTCTTCTGCTGGCTTTAAACAAGTCAGTTTAGTTCTGCTGGTCTTCCTGTCTGTGGAATGGGAGGGGGTGTTTGGAAGGATTGGTTTCACTTTTGTCCCTTCCTGAGCCACACTCTTAGCTGTTGTTCAGCCTCCAGTCCAGTTCCTCAGGGTCCTTCTGTTCCCTCTAGGCCTTTAGTTCACCAGTTTTGCTGTACTTGAGTTGCACCAATTAGGGGCAACTCACACTCCCCCTTCTTGCTCTTTGCTGTCTTAGATGCTAGTGGCTCTAGGTGCTGCTATGGGGTAATTCAGCCCCCTACTGGGTCTAATCTTTCGGGGAATCCAGTCTCCCCTAGCCCTGCAGCTCCCCTCTTCTGGGTGTTCTGCCTTCATTCTAGACCACCAGTAGGTCCTGCATGGCTCTGTGCGCACAGGCTAGGTAGGAGTTGTTGGGAACTGGTGCTTTTAGGTGTGGTCCCTTGCAGGCAGCCAGGTCTTTGATCAGCCAGATCCGCCTCTTTGGGCCTGGATTGCGCAGCAGGCAGGTCCGCTGCTTTGGGTCTGTGCGTGGAGCAGCTAGCCTCTACTCCTGGTGTGCACCCACATGAGGTTTCAGGTGTGGGCCCCCAGTCCGCTAATCTGGGTGCGCGCCAGCCGTGTTTCAGGTGAGCACTGGGTCTGCTTATCCTGAGTTCACCTTCCAGGGGCTGAGGGGGGAGGGGCGCCAGAGGCCGAGGCTGCTGAGGAGAGTTCTCTAACTAGCCCGTGAGTGCCTCTATTTTCTTTTTCTTTTTGAGAAATTCTTCCTATTCAAGCCCCCCTGGTCCAAACAAGTACCTGGCTGCTCACAGCTCAGCCTGGCTCTCTCCCAAGAATCTTGCAGCAGCCCCTGTGCCCAGGCAGGGGCTTCTGCCGCCCTGGTCCCCGCGCGGGTCCTGGGGACCTTATTGTCCTTAAGCACTCGTCTTACCGTCAGATCTTTCAATGTCCTCTATCTTTGGTCTCCGATCTTCACATGTGCTAGAATACCGTTGGCTGTTCACTCTTTTCCTCAGATTAGCTAGGTTTTTCACTGGTGCTGAGGGGAAGTGGACTCTGCTCCCACCTTTCTCGCGGCCATCATCCCCTGAGTAGATTACTTTTAATAAAAGGAAAACTATGCTCTTACAGTGGAAAAGTCCCGTGGTCACTGCCTTAACCAGTTGTCACCAAGAGTGATTTGACTTGACACTGTGTGCCTTTAGTATGTATGATCCAATGGGAAGCACACAGTGTCATTTAGGTGAGGTTCTTGCTGAAAATGTTTGACCTGAATCTCATCATGAGGAAACAAACAATTCTACAACCTGGGGTGTGATGAAAGACAACTGATCTGGACTCCTCAAAGGATTTGATGTCATGAGAAACAGAGGGAGAAACAGAGGGAGGTTTGGGTGTTGTTATGGATTATAAAAGGCTAGAAACAACAACCAAATGTTCTGAGTGACTGTTGAGTGGACTCTGGATTAGAAAAACAGAGTCTATAAATGACATTTTAGAGACAATAGAAGAAAATTGAGTGCACATTGGATACTAGATATTGAATTTATTGTAGTTTTTTAGATGTGCTGATGTTGCAGTTAAATAAGGGAATCTTATCCTGGAAAATGCATACTGAAATATTTCATGAAGTGTCATGATGAAAATACTCTACTTTTCTATGATTTAGAAAAAAGGGAACTGTGTTGTAAGATGGAGTGGGTGTAACAAAATGTTAAGAGTTGGCAAATATAGGTGGGAGGTATATGAGTTTTGAAAATTAGAAGAAAAAAAAAAACCCTGTGGCTTTTTTCTATTTTTTCAACAAAGAATCCACAAGATGGCGGTGGAGGAACACTTTTAGCATGTGTTTCTTCCCTGATTTTTATTTTTTATTTGAAAAGCAGGTTGTGAGATCCCATAAAGGACTGTGTTTGCTTTGTGAATACATTTATATGAAAAGTTATACAAAAGTATTAACACAGTCCTGACTGGGTGGCTCAGCTGATTAGAGCATCTTCCTGTGCACCTAGGTTGCAGGTATGATCCCCAGTTGGGACATTTACAGGAGGCAACCCATGGATGTTTCTCTCTCACATCAGGGTCTTTCTCCCTCTCTCCTTTCATCTTTCTAAAATCAATGAACAGAGAAGATGGCGGTGAGGTAGGTGAGAGTGGAGCCTACTTCTCCCTGTGCCCAGCTAGAACACCTAGCCAATTTTCTGAGGAACAGAGTGAACAGCCAATGGAATCCCAGAATATATGAAACTTGGAGGTAAAAAACTGCAAAAGACACTGAAAAACAGACAGTGAGGAGATTGCACTAGGGTGGTAAGGTTCCTATGATCTGCGCAGGGACCAGGGCTGTTGTGGCCCCTGGCCCCGCACCTGCCACAGGATATAAGGAGGAGAGTTAGATCATCAGCTCCCTCCCCTACCAGAGCAAGGAGGGTAGCCCTGCACCAGGAGGGACCTGGATGCAGGAGGTCACTCAGGGGAATAGAGACGAAGTGGGAGACACACAGAGGAGGTACACATCCGCTGGGACCGTGGATGCTGGCACCAGAGAAATTGAGGTGCCAGGCGACACCAGGAGAAGGGAAGAGTTGGGCCACGTTGGACCCTGACTCAGACAGTCTCCGGACTGGTCAGAAAGTTGGGTTGTGTGAAAAGCCCTGAGCTTGTTAAGAACAGCAGGCAGCTACTTTGTAAGAAACTCTCCAGCAGTGGCTGGCTTGCCCTGAGGGTGATTTCAGTTGGGCATGCCCACAGACGGAGTGGCCAAGTGGAACTATGTGCCCGGCTGGGCTCTAGCTGCACACCTAGAGGCTGATTGGAGCCCAGTGCCCCAACTGATTGCCTGAAACAGTGTGCCTGAGATTGACTCACACTGTGAGTAGCTGAGTGGCTGATTTGAGCCTGGCTGCTCATGGAGAACCGGGGCCTGATGCCTGGAAACTGTGAATATTGCCACTTAGACATGGTTGCCATACCCGTAAAAACATAGGAAGTGAGAAAGTGAAGCCCAGCCCTCTCATCCTGTGGCATCTAGGAAGACCAACAGAACTCGCTGAAAAGGTTTAAAGACAAGAGGAGGCAACATTGGCAAATATGTTTTCCCATATATTTGGTACTCTTTTCAATTTAATGCTGTTTTCTTTAGCCATGCAGAAGCTTTTTAATTTGATAAGATCCCATTTGTTTATCCCTTTATGTTCCTTGCTTTAGGAGACATAACAGTGAAGATGTTGCTGTGTGGAACGTCTGAGATTTTCCTGCTGATATTTTCCTCTAGGACTTTTATGGTGTCATGACTTATATTAAAGTATTTTACACATTGAATTTATTTTTGTGTATGGCATAAGTTGGTGACCGAGTTTCATTTTTTTGCATGTAGCTGTCCAGATCTCCCAACATGGTTTGATCTCCAAAACATATAAAGAACTCACATGACTTCACTACTGGAAGACAAAAAACTCACTGAAAAAATTGGCAAAAGACTTGAACACACACTTTTCCAAGGACACACAGAGGGCCCAGAGACATATGAAAAGATGCTCAGCATCACTAGCCATTAGAGAGATACAAATTAAAATCACAATGAGGTACTACCTCATACCAGTCAGAGTGGCCATCATAAACAAATCAACAAAGAAGTGTTGGAGAGGATGTGGAGAAAAGGGAACCCTAGGGCACTGTTGGTTGAAATGAAGATTGGTGCAGCCACTTTGGAAAACAGTATGGAATTTCCTCAGAAAACTCAAAATGGAACTGCCTATTGATGCAGCAATTCCACTGCTGGCATTATACCCTAATAGCCCTGAAACTCCAATGCAAAAGAACCTATGCACCCCAATGTTCATAGCAGCACAATTTACAATAGCCAAGTACTGGAAGCAACCTGAGTGCCCATCAGCAAATGAGTGGATCAAAAAACTGTGGTACATTTACAGAATGGAATTCTACGCAGCAGAGAGAAAGAAGGAGCTTATACTCTTTGCAACAGCATGGATGGAACTGGAGAGCATTATGCTAAGTGAAATAAGCCAGGCAGTGAGGGACAAATACCATATGATCTCACCTTTAACTGGAACATAATCAGCAGAAGAAAAAAAGCAAAGAAAATATAACCAGAGACATTGAAGTTAAGAACAATCTAACAATAGCCAGAGGGGAGTGGGGAGGGGACAGTGGGGAGAGGGGTTTACAGGAACTACTATAAAGTACACATGGACAAAATCAAGGGGGAGGGTGGAGGTTGGGGAGGGAGGTGAGTTTGGCTGGCGTGGGGTTGATGGATGGGAAGAAAATGCAAATAACTGTAATTGAATGACAATAAAAATTGTTTAAAAAATAAATAAAAATTTCCAACTCCCATAGCTTTAGCTTTCATCTCTAGGCTACGTAATTCCAAATTCTTATTTATAAAAATTCCCTACCTCTAAAATAGATTGGTTCTTTTATATAAATACCCAGACATCTCTAGTTTGAGATCTAATAGTCAATTCAAATATAAGTTTATCTTAAAGAGCATTGTAAAGAAAATAAAAATTAAAGAAATAAATAAACATAAGAGTTGACAATACACATGCCTTAGCCTCTTTAGAGTTGTGAATTTGAGAAACTGAGAATAGATTCCAGTGTCTAGTGATACATTTCTGCATTGGATATGCCTCCTTCCTTTAAGGTTTAAATATTTCTATCTAATTGTCTACCTCTCAGACATAAACATAGAAACTAAAAATGTCAGGGTTGGAAGAGTGCTTAGAAATGATCTAGCTACCCAAACACCTAAATATGCATAAAAAGACACTTGACATATAGTAGGGGTCTAAATCCTTCCACGTGTGAAATAACAATTTTTCAAGTCTTTTTGTATTATTTCTAGAGAAATCCAGCTATAGAACAGCTGTAATGTGAGCTCAGATTAATGTATTCAGATATGTAGAAGTAACACTTTTGTGACATGAGTTCCCCACCCCTACGCTATACTCAATCCTCACTGCTCTGTAAAGAAACCATGAGCTTTGATGCCTCTATGATCTTGCTCATGCTGTCACCTAGGCCTGGAGAAGCTTATGTCACCATTTCAACTTATTCTGCAATATAAAGTTGAAATGTCATCTTCTTTCTGTATCTTACCTGGACCTGCCCCTCCCCATCTGACCACTATTTCTAGTCAGCAAACATGGTTTTCTCCATTTTATCATTTATGATATAATATGATTATTTATTTAAATGTCTGTCTCTTCCTCAAGAACATGGACTTTACTTATTGAATTTTATACTATCCTCAACTAGCACAGTGTCTGATAAAAAGAACTTAAAAATTTTTGTCAGAAGATGGTGGCAACATAGGTGGGAACAGAGTCCACTTCCCCTCAACACCAGTGAAACACCTAGCTGATCTGAGGAGCAGAGAGAACAGCCAACAGTATTCCAGCATATATGAAGATCAGAGTAAAGATAGAGGACATTGAAAGATCTGACCGTAAGAAGAGTGCTTAAAGACAATAAGGTCCTCGGGACCTGCACAGGGACCAGGGCGGGAGAAGCCCCTGCCTGGGTGCAGGGGCTGCTGCAGGATTCTTGGGAGAGAGCCAGGCTGAGCTGTGAGCAGCCAGGTGCTTGTTTGGACCAGGGGGGCTTGAATAGGAAGAATTTCTCAAAAAGAAAAAGAAAATAGAGGCACTCACGGGCTAGTTAGAGAACTCTCCACAGCAGCCTCAGCCTCTGGCGCCCCTCCCTCCTCAGCCCAGGGACTGTGAACGCAGGATAAGCAGCCCCAGTGCTCACCTGAAGCCTGGTTGCGGGCACATAGATTAGTGGACAAGGGGCCCACACCTGAAACCTCAGGTGGGTGCGCATCTGGAGCAGAGGCTAGCTGCTCCACCCACAGGCCCAAAACAGCTGACCAAGCTCCCTGTGACTCAGTCCCAAAGTGGCCCGCCCGCCTGCGAGACCCAAGCCCAAAGCCGCTGGATCAGCCTGCTGTGCAGGACCCAAGCCCAAAGGGGCTGGATAGGCCGACCCTCCCGACCTAGGCAAAAAGCAGCAGATTGGCTGATCAACGGCCTGGCTGCCTGCCAGGGACCACACCTACAACTCCTACCTAATGCCTGCGCACAGAGCCCTGCAGGGCCCACTGGCTCTCTACGACAAACGCAGAACATCCAGCAAAGGGGAGCTGCAGGGTTAGGGGAGACTGCATTCCCCGGAAAGACTCAACCCAGTAGGGGGCTGAACTACCCCATAGCAGCACCCAGAGCCGCTAGCATCTAAGACAGCAAAGAGCAAGAAGGTAGAGTGTGAGTTGCCCCTAATTGGTGCAACTCAAGGACAGCACAACTGGTGAACTAAGGGCCTACTGAGGAGCAGAAGGACCAAGAGGAACTGGACTGCAGGCTGAACAACAGCGAAGAGTGTGGCCCAGGAAGGGAGAAAAGTGAAACCAATCCTTCCAACCACCCCCTCCCGTTCCACAGACAGGAATACCAGCAGAACTAACCTGACTGGTTTAGAGCCAGCAGAAGACTTTTTTTTTTTCCTTTCCTCCTTTCCCTCTGAATTCCTTCTTCCTTTCTTTTTTTTTTATTCCTTCTTCCTCCCATCCTTTACCATTTTTATGCCTTCTTCATGCCTTCTTTTATTTATTCTTTTGTTTTGACTTTTCTTAAAATTCCTTCTTATCTTACCTCAGATCTTTCTTTATTCCCTCTTCCTTCCTTCCTTTCCTTTTCTTTTTCCTTTTCCCATCCTTCCCATCTTTTTTTTCCTTACCCCCTTTCTCTTCTTTCCACAGGTGAGACAAGAAAACCTGGAGTGCTGAAAAGATCAGAGTTAGACCGTGTCAAACCCATAAACGTCAGCTCCAGACCAGTGAGCACAGGAGATTAGGAGACAGCACCACTGAATCCCATTGGCATTCTACCGAAGAAGTTCATACATTAAATCCAGGGAGTCAGAACAGACCAATTAAGAAGTAGAGGCAAACAAGAAGAGTCTCACAAACAATGGGAACACAGAGAAACAATTCGCAAATGAAAGTAAAGGAGGAAGCCTCAGAAAGAATGCTAACTGAAAAAGAAAGAAGTCAACTATCAGATACTGAGTTCAAAGCAATGGTTATCAGGAAGCTCACTGAACTCACAGAGAACTACCAGAAACTACAGGGAAACTACAATGAACTCACTGCAAACTATATCAACATGAAAAAGGAAAAAGAAATTATCAACAAGAGCCAAGAGGAAATGAAGAATACAATTTCTGAATTGAAGAACACAGTAGAAGGACTAAAAACCAGACTTGATGAAGCCGAGGATTGGATCAGCGAGCTGGAGGACAAAGTAGAAAAAAACACCCAGAAAGAGCAAGAAAAGGAAAAGAGGCTCAGAAAGAATGAAGAGGTAATAAGGTAAATGCAGGACAACATGAAACGTAACAATGTCCTTATAATAGGAATACCAGAAGGAGAAGAAGAAGAACAAGGGATAAAAAACCTGTTTGAAAAAGTAATGATGGAAAATTTACCTAATCTGAGGAGACAAAAAGTCACCCGAATCCAGGAAACACAGAGAGTCCCATGCAAGAGGAACCCAAAGAGACCCACTGCAAGACACATCATAATTAAAATGGCAAAATTCCAAGACAAAGAGAGGATCTTAAAGGCAGCAAGGGAGAAACAGGAAGTAACATACAAGGGAGCCCCAATAAGGTTAGCAACTGACTTCTCAATGGAAACGCTCCAAGCCAGAAGAGAATGGCAAAAAATATTCCCAGTAATGAGAACCAGAGGCCTGCAACCAAGACTACTTTACCCAGCAAGGCTCTCAATCAAGATAGAAGGCCAAATAAAGAGTTTCCCAGAGAAAAGAAGTCTAAAAGAATACAGCTCCACCAAACCAGTTCTGCAAGAGATGCTAAAGGGACTGCTTTAAGGAAAGGAAGGAAAAGAGAAAGACAGAGGAACACAGGTAGGAAAAAATGGCAATAAATAACTACCTATTGATAATGACCTTAAACATAAAAGGGTTAAATGCTCCAATCAAAAGACATAGAATAGCTGAATGGATAAGAAAACATGACCCACATACATGCTGCCTAGAAGAGACCTATCTCTGGACAAAAGACTTACACAGACTGAAAGTGAAGGGCTGGAAACAAATTACACAAGCAAACGGACAGGAAAAAAAAAGCAGGGTTAGCAATACTCATATCAGACAAAATGGACCTCCAAAGAAGGGCCATAAAGGGAGACCCAGAAGGTTACTTCATAATACTCAAAGGAAGAATCCACCAAGAAGACATAAACATTGCAAATATATATGCACCCAGCATAGGAGCACCCAAATACCTAAAGAAAATCTTGGAGGACTTCAAGAAAGATATTGACAGCAACACAATTATACTAGGGGACTTTAACACCCGACTCTCGAAAATGGACAGGTCTTCCAAACAAAATATCAACGAGGATATTGTGTCACTTAACAATACCCTAGAGGAAATGGACTTAACTCATATATATAGAGTTTTTCATCCCAAAGAATCAAAAAACACATTCTTTTCAAGTGTACATGGAACTTTTTCAAGATAGACCACATGATAGGACACAAAGCAAGCCTCAACAAATTCAAGAAAATTGAAATCATATCAAGCATTTTCTCTGAACACTAGGGGCTGAAACTAGAAACCAACCCCAAAGGAAAAAACCCAACAAACTCAAAATCATGGAGACTGAATAGCATGCTATTAAGGAATGCATGGGTCAAGAACGAGATTAGGGAAGAAATCAAAAACTTTCTGGAAACAATTGAAAATGAACTCAAAACAACCCAAAACCTATGGGACACAGCACAGGTATTCCTGAGAGGGAAGTTCATAGCAATACAGGCCTACGTTAAAAAGATAGAAACATTTCAAACAACCAACCTAACCCTACACCTACAAGAACTCGAGGAACAACAACAAAGACAGCCGAGAACAAGCAGAAGGAAGGAAATAAACAAGATCAGAGCAGAATTAAATGACATAGAGACTAAAAGCACAATTGTTAGGATCAATGAATCCAGGAGCTGATTCTTTGAAAAGATAAACAAAATCGACAAGCCTTTAAGTAGGCTCATCAAGAAAAAAAGAGAGAGGATCCAAATAAACACACTTAGAAATGAAACAGGAGAGATTACAACTGATACCACAGAAATACAAAGGATTGTAAGAAATTACTACGAAGAACTGTAAGCCTAGAAATTTGAAAACCTAGGTGAAATGGACACATTTCTAGAAAAATATAATCTTCCAAAACTGAATGAAGAAGAAACAAAAAACCTGAACACACCTATAACAGCGGACGTAATTGAAGCAGTCATCAAAAAACTACCAACACACAAAAGCCCTGGACGAGATGGTTTCACAGGAAAATTCTACAAAGCATTTAAGGAAGAGCTAACCCCTGTCCTTCACAGACTATTCGAAAAATTCCAAACTGATGGAAGACTCCCAAACTCTTTTTATGAAGTCAGCATTATCCTAATCCCAAAACGAGATAAAGACATAACGAAGAAAGAAAACTTCAGGCCAAGATGTCTGAAGAACATAGACTCTAAAATTCTGAACAAAATATTGGCAAACCGCATCCAGCAATACATTAAAAAGATCATCCACCATGACCAAGTGGGATTTATCCCAGGGATGCAAGGATGGTACAAAATTCCAAATCAATAAACATAATACCTCACATCAACAACAGCAAATACAAACATCACATGATCATATCAATAGATGCGAAAAAAGCATTTGATAAGATACAGCACCCATTTCTGACAGAAACACTCAGCAAAGTGGGAATAGAGGGAGCATTCCTCAACCTAATATAGGCCATATATGAGAGACCTATAGCCAACATCATACTCAATGGACAAAAACGTAGAGCTTTCCCACTAAGATCAGGAACAAGACAAGGATGCCCTCTCTCACCACTCCTATTCAATATAGTATTGGAAGTCCTAGCCAGAGCAATCAGACAAGAAAAAGAAATAAAAAGAATCCAAAATGGAAAGGAGGAAATGAAACTGTCACTGTTTGCAGAGGACATGATAGTGTACATGGAAAATCCTATAGCCTCCACCAAAAAGTACTCGACCTAATAAATGAATTTGGCAAAACAGCTGGATACAAAGTCAATACTCAGAAATCAAGGCATTCCTGTACACCAACAATGAAACTACAGAAACAGAAATCAGGGGAAAAAATCCCATTTGATATACAAACAAGAAAAATAAAGTACCTAGGAATAAACCTAACCAAGGAGGAAAAAGACCTGTACTCAGAAAACTACACAGCACTGAAGAAAGAAATTAAGGAACACACAAACAAGTGGAAGCATGTGTCATGCTCCTGGACTGGAAGAATTAACGTCATCAAAATGGCTATACTACCCAAAGCAATTGATAGATTCAATGCAATCCCTATTAGAGTACCCATGACATATTTCACAGATATAGAACAAACATTTCAGAAATTTATATGGAACCATAAATGACCCTGAATACCTTCAGCAATTTTGAGAAAGAGGAACAAAGCAGGAGGGATCACAATACCTGATATCAAACTATTACAAGGCCAATGTAATCAAAATAGCCTGGTACTGGCAGAAAAACAGGCACATAGACCAATGGAACAGAATAGAGAGCCCAGAAATAAATTCAAGTCTTTACGGTCAATTATTATTTGACAAAGGAGGCAGGAGCATAAAATGGAGCAAAAACAGCCTCCTCAACAGATGGTTTTGGGAAGTCTGGACAGCTACGTGCAAAAAAATGAAACTCGATCACCAAGTTACGCCATACACAAAAATAAACTCAAGATGGATAAAATATTTAAATTTAAGTTGTAACACCATAAAAGTCCCTGAGGAAAACATTGACAGGAAAATCTCAGACATTCCACGCAGCAACATCCTCACAGACATGTCCAGTAAAGCAAGGGACATAAAGGAAAGAATAAACAAATGGGACCTCATCAAAATAAAAAGATTCTGCATGGCTAAAGAAAACAGCACCAAATTACAAACAGAACCAACTGTATGGGAAAACATATTTTCCAATGATACCTCAGACAAGGGCCTGATCTCCAAAATATATGAAGAACTCACACGACTCCACTCCAGGAAGACAAACAACCCAATTAAAAAATGGGCAAAGGACTTGAACAGTCCCTTCTCCAAGGAAGACATACAGAGGGCCCAGAGACATATGAAAAGATGCTCAGCATCACTAGCCATCAGGGAGATGCAAATTAAAACCACAACGAGGTACCATCTCACCCAAGTCAGAGTGGCCAACACAAACAAGTCCACAAATAAATGTTGGAGAGGATGCGGAGAAAAGGGAACCCTAGTGCACTGTTGGTGGGAATGCAGACTGGTGAAGCCACTGTGGAAAACAGTATGGAATTTCCTCAGAAATCTAAAAATGGAACTGCCCATTGACCCAGCAATTCCACTGCTGGGATTATACCCTAAAGACCCTGAAACACCAATCCAAAAGAACCTGTGTACCCCAATGTTCATAGCAGCACAATTTACAATAGCCAAGTACTGGAAGCAACCTAAGTGCCCATCAACAAATGAGTGGATCCAAAAACCATGGTATATTTACACAATGGAATACTATGCAGCAGAGAGAAAGAAGGAGCTTATACCCTTTGCAACAGCATGGATCGAACCGGAGAGCCTTATGCTAAGTGAAATAAGCCAGGCGGTGAGGGACAAATACCATATGATCTCACCCTTAACTGAAACGTAATTAATAGAAGAAAAAAGCAAACAAAATACAACCAGAGACATTGAGGTTGGCAACAGTCTAGCAGTGGCCAGGGGGGAGTGGGGTGGGGATAGTGGGAAGAGGGGATTGCAGGAACTATTAGAAAGGACACATGGACAAAAATGGGGAGGTATGTTGGAGTTGGGGGAGGGAGGTGGGTTCAGCTGGTGTGTGGTGGAGGGATGGGGAGAAAAGTCATACAACTGTATTTGAATAACAATAAAAATTGAAAAAAAATTCTCAAATTCAGTTGTTTTGTTTTGGTTCATTGGTTGGTTGGTTTGCTGTTTGATTGGTGGGTTATTTGTTTGGTATTCAGGTAAATTGTCTGAATGATTGGTAGTTTTTCTAAGATAATTATTTGTAGATAATTCTTTAGTTCTTTTCAGGAGGTGTGATTAAGTAAGGTCAATTATCCATTGGTGATGACAATGATAGAAAACATGATCATGAGGCTTCAAGTAAAGTGGGTCTGGATTCAATATTTCCAAGTGTACTCTTTAGAAATTTAGCATTAGCAGAGTAGCTGGCAGTCACAGACTTAGCAAGACTATCAATAAAAGTTATCATTTCATTGAGAATCTGAAGTCCAGCTATGATTTGTAGATGCTCTTTAGGAACTGTATCAATATGATAATAGACTTATACACATAAATTATATTTCTTGGTGCCCTGGCTTGTGTGGATTGATTGTCAGCCTGTGAACCAAATGGTTGCACATGCCTGGGTTGCGGGCCAGGTCCCCAGTAGGGGGCCCATGAGAGGCAACCACTAATTGATGTTTGTCTCCCTCTCTTTCTCTCTCCCTTCCGCTCTCTCTAAAAGTAAATAAATAAAATCTTTAAAAAATAAAAATAAATTATATTTTGTGGTGATCTTTAGTCACTGGAAGTCCTTCAAAATAGTGTTACATTTGGAAGCACAAGTCCATTCCTACCACTAGGAGTGATTCCCCTTGGATTGTTTTTGACTGCTAATATCCCTTTATAACTACAATACATACATACGGTCAGAATCCAAACTGTTCAAAACAGTATAGTACATTTATACAATGGAATACTACACAGCAGAGGAACGAAGAAGCTTCTACCCTTTGTGACAGCATGGATGGAACTGGAGAACATTATGCTGAGTGAAATAAGCCAGGCAGTGAGGGACAAATACCATATGATCTCACCTTTAACTGGAACATAATCAACAAAAGAAAAAAGCAAGCAAAATATAACCAGAGACATAGAAATTAACAATTTGACAGTAACCAGAGGGGAGGTTGGAGAGGATAATGAGGGGAAGGGTTTTCAGGAACTACTATAAAGGACATATGGACAAAACCAAGGGGGTGGGTGGAAGCAAGGGAGGGAGGTGGGTTTGGCTGGGGTCAGGAGGGAGTGGTGGGGGGAAAATGCAGACAACTATAATTGAACAACAATAAAATAAATATTTTTAGAAAAGT
The DNA here is from genome assembly GCF_022682495.2 of Desmodus rotundus. NCBI lineage: Eukaryota > Metazoa > Chordata > Mammalia > Chiroptera > Phyllostomidae > Desmodus > Desmodus rotundus. Next base: position 55,378,432 of record NC_071400.1, read on the forward strand.
ATCCAAACTGCATAGCTGGTATTTTTCATTCAATTCCATGATTGAAAATGCCACAGAGATCCCACTTGTCCGAAGTCTATTGTAAAAAATCAAAAGGCTTCATTTTGATGCATTTTATTATAAGACAGAGTCCCTATATACACTAAAAACAACTTTAGAATGGGATCTTTACTGTCAAGTTGTATTACAAAATGAAGATGCAGGTTTCCAATTACAGCTAGTTCTCTGGCTCTCACACCATGACACTAGTGCTCAGTCTTAATACCTATCCTGTCAGAATGATTCTCCACCAACTTCACTTAACTTTCCCGAGCAGATCCTCACCTACACCAAGTTTGAAGCCAATTTAGGGAAGCTTCTCAGGAACTTTTATCTATAAACAATATTCTCACAATCAAATACCTATCACATCCCCAAAGTCTTGCTTTTATTTGTTTGTGGAGAAAGAGAATAATGATGATCTTCGTGTTCTCATTTACAACATGTACAGTAATATAAACAGGAATGCTTAGCTCATTGCTTGATTTTACTTTCACTGTCTGGATGACAGAAGGAGTAATAAGCTTCCATGCTTTTTCCAAAGTTTCTCTTAATATTCACAATTCAAAAAGTTTATCCCACAACAAAAGAAGGAGTACTCTCCCAGAAAAAAAACCAGAAATGGAGCAGGGAACATAAGAGACTTTAAATATACCTTCTACCCCAGTACTTCTAATGTGAAAAAAAAAATCATCTGCTGAGCTTTTTAAAATGCATAAGCTGATTCAGTCAGTTTAGGATGGTGCCTGGATCTCGCATTTTTAATAAGCTCTCAGGTAGGACCAATGTGGTTATTCTGCAGATTTTACTTTGAGTAGCAAGAGGTCTACACTATCCCCATAATACCACACTGCTTCCTGCAAAGGAGCCCATCTTAGTCACCACAGTTGAACATGGGCTTTACCATCGTATTTGTCCTTTCCTCCCTCCCATTGGTATCTTTCATTTTCTTTTCTATATGTTGGCAGATAATTTATTTATTGTATACTACGTATATTTGTCTCTTTTTGCATCTTATTAATATTATCTGTCCCTTTTTATTATATTTTTGGAGGGCCAGAAATGCCTGTATCCCTAAGAAATGATTTTTCCCCTTTAAGTCTGCAGAATTTCATCCATTCCTTAATGCAGCTCTTTATATAAAACAGTGGCAATACAAAATTCTGTCCAAGAGAACAATATTCTTAGTCTCTTAGGCACTCAAAGAACTACAGAAAGAATGGTCCTGTTTTGTCTTTAGGACAGCACAATCCTTAGAGGAATGAGCCAAAATCCTTCTAATCTAGACTAAACCTCCCATCTAATGCATAGTAAACAGATTTTCCAGTCCAATTCCAAATTCAAGGATTTCCTGTTTCCTTAATCCACCAAAATGTCCCCCAAAATCCCAGTTTTTGTCATCCAAATATATTACCTCTCATCTCGATTCATCACAAACACACTTGGTCATGTGCTCTGAGGTTTGTTTCAAAACATTATCAAGACTTAGAAGGAAGTGAAAACTCAGCCAGAGAGCCCATCTGACTAATTCCTTCTGTACTGTGTCATTCTCTGAAAAATCCAGGGCTTCATGAACATTTCTGTAAAGACTCCTTTGAGGGAGACATGATAGAGTAATCTGCCATCAATATTAAATTCACACTTGGGGGTATCTATCTCCAGGATGTATTAAATGAAACTCCTCTCACTTTAATCAAGACAGGGCTTCAAAAGTCTTTTCAAAGAATGCTATCTTTTTCAAGTTATTTATCTCATCATAAAATAGTCAACATGTCAGTGATGGTTATACTAACATAATTATTCTCCATATTATTGAATGAAAAAGGGATGGCTGGGGTTGGGGAGTAGTGGTGGGGAGAAAATGGAGACAACTATACTTGAACAACAATAAAAGAACAAAAAATAAAAATGTTGAATATTAAAAAATAAATAAAAATGAAACATGACATGTTACTTAGTAACAAACAAAAAAATAGAGTATAAAACAATTGTTAAGAAAAAAGAAAGGAAGAAAGAAAAAGCCAATAACCTATTTTGATAACGAGAGATTACAGATTTTCAGATCAGTGAAAACCTGGGCTCCTGTCATGGTGCTGTCACCTACCAACAGCATGAACTTTGGAAAAGAATTTACCTCACTGTCCTCATTATTGTGAGGATTATATGTGTGTGAAGAAATTACTTAGTCCAGCACGTGATGGGTAGGTGGGTAAGTGGTCAATAAGGTTAGCTCTCTGTATCTCTATTTCTACACCTGGAAATAAGAATGGTAAGTAGCTGTGTTACATAAGATAATGTTGGTAGCACTTCTTTCAGAGATTAAATGCCTTTGACATATATGAGGTCTGTCCAGAAGTTATCTAGTCATGTCATATGAAAAATAGAGACATTTACTGAAGAAGATACAAGATACAAGAAACACTGTACATGGGATGATGACGACACAGCAGGATCAATAGCAACAACTTCTGAATGAAGTTTAATAAAGGTGGAATGGGAATAAGAATACTGTAGAAAAGCAAAAAGTGAATATGAGCTGTCTACAGTAAAGAAAAATGATTTTGAGAGGACTGGGGAAGCAAACTAATAAGAGTAAGGGGTATCCCTGGCTGGTGTGGCTCAGTGGATTGAGTGCTGGCCTATGAACCAAAGGGTCACTGGTATGATTTCCAGTCAGGGCACAAGCCTGGGTTGCAGGCCAGGTCCCCAGTGGAGAGAATGTAAGAGTCAATCACACATTGATGTTTCTCTCCCTCTCTTTTTCCCTCCATTCCCCTCTCCAAAAACACATGAATAAAATACTTAAAAAATAAAGTAAGGAGTAAAGCCCAGGTTGAGAGAGAGGGGAAAAAAGGAAAAAAAAAAAAAAAAAGCAGGGGTGGGGGCGGAACAATGAAATAAAACTCCTTAGTCAGCTAATCAGGGGCAAGACAAAAGCACAATGGAGTAATACACCAGGATATAATTCTATGGAATTTAAAGTACAAACAAGTAGTGAATAAATAGGAGTTCCTTTGGAGAAGTACAGCAATAACAGTGATATTTCACCCAACTAGCCACTGTTTGTAAATGGTGAAAAAGAAATAGGACTCATATTAGAATGGAAAAAGAATATGAGCTGAGTTAAGAAAGAAGATCACTGATGCGGGGTTAGATGGAGGAGAAATAGTGATAGTAAGAGGTAGGAACTTGGTGTAATATGAGAGAAAATAATGTTTAGAACAACAGTAATAAAGCTGAGGAAGATGGCAAAATGTCTTAAGACCAGAGAAGAGAGCTGTGTGAGATTTGCAATAATGATAGTATAAGAAATATATAATTTGATTGAAAAAGAATAAAAAGTAAAAGACCAAGAGAAGTGTGTTCTTTGGAATATGAGTGAAGTAAAAGGAGAAAAATTAAAATGCTACATGGACGGGAAAATTAAAAAAAAAAACAAATGAAACAATAAAAACAAAACAAAAAACCTAAATAAATGGAAAGAAGAGAAATTTTAAAAAAAACGTTCAAGTTCTAGAAGATAGAAAAGTGAAATTTGTCTTAGCTGTTGCTATTTGCCTTCTGACTTCTTTCTGGATCTGTCTCTGGTTTTCTCACAGCTCCAGGTCTTATTGCCTCACTCTTGCAAAAACAACTCCCGCTGATTTTAAACCTGCCAAACTGGTTTGGAGGACTTTCAAGATCCAGCAGGGAGAGGGTGGCTGGGCTCTTTTTTTTCCTTTCCTGTGGTTCCACAAGAATGGGGGCTCAGTCTGGGCTACAATAATCACAGATGACAAGTTTCCAGCCCATGCTCTCAAAGCACTGTGTGGCCCACACTGTTCACTCTTCACATTTGCACCAAGAGGGTCACTGATAATCCACCTCATTTTGCAACCCTTTGACCGGTGGGTCCATGAGGTGCACTGAGAGGGAGCAAATCGCACTGCCCCCCTCTTTGTTGCACTGGCCGCTGCACATGTGCACAAGGTCCCTGCACCTCAGCTCAGTTCCTCTACTGAAAAAAGTCTCTCTTGGAGCCACTGGCTCTCCAAACTTCTACTGCCCCTTGTTGATCAATCCATGAGTCACCCTGATTGGGAGCAAACAGCACCCGTGCTCCTTCCTCTTTGATGGCCTAGCCTCTGTTCATGTGAAGTTCCTGTGGGAGCCAGGTGCCTGCACAGTGGCAAGTTCCACTTTGGAGAAAAGTCCCATTGGGTGCCGCCTGCCAATTCTAACAAATGCCCCGCTTTCAACTCTCTGACCAGTCTAGAGTTTATCTGGGGCAGGGTCAGCTGCGGCCCATCTCTTCTCCCAGCTCCAGGTGTCACCCGGCTCCCCAATTTCTCTGGCACTGTTCCACCCAGCAACCACAGTCCCAGCCTGGGTATGCCACCAGCTGCATGTCACTTACTGCCTTCTTATCCCCCTAGAGACTTTATACATCCAGGTCTCTGCTGTCATGGGTCTGATATGTCCCGGCTCTGTGAGGGGAGGGAGCCACTAGGTTGCAATCACTGATACGGCTCTCCTCCAATGCTCCTGTGGCAACCCTGTTCTCCTGCACAAGGCCGTTGGACATTCCTGTTGGACTACAAAATTTCCTTACTGCCCATTTTTAAGTGTCCTCGCCACATTTTGGCTTCCAAACTTCATATTAGCTGGGATTCTGTTGGCTGTTCACTCTGTTCTGAAGAAAATCAGCTAGGTGTCCCAGTTGGGTGCATGAGCACGTGGATTCAGCTCCCACCTATATCGTCGCCATCTTCCCACTTGCCTTCTTGTTTTTCTTTATGGTTTAATCACATATGTATGCAGTTTGAAACCTTGCCCTATGGTATCCCATGGTTTTGAATGTTCTATTTTGGAACCACTGTTTCTTTTTGGTATTCCTTTATTTGACCAAATTTTGTTCCTTTTTTTGACTATTATGTCAGCATAATAGCTGTAAATTCATGTATGTTGTGCTTGGCTGAAGTTAATTCTTTTTTTTGTTTTGCTTTGTTTTTAAGTACAGTTTTATTTAAATTTATTTTTTATTAAATTTATTGGAGTGACATTGGTTAATAAGATCATAATAGGTTTCAAGTGTACATTTCTATACTACATCTGTATATTACACTGTATGCCCACCACCTAAAGTCAAACCATATTCCGTCACTATATATTAGGTCTCCCTCACCCCCCACCCCAAACCCCTTCCTTCTGGTAACCACCACATTGCTGTCTGTGTACATGAGTTTCAGTTTTACATCTCATATATGAGTGAAATCATATGGCTCTTAGCCTTTTCTGACTGACTTATTTCTCTTAGCATAATATTCTCAAGATCCCTCCATGTTGTCACAAATGGCAGTATTTCATCTTTTCTTATGACTGAGTAGTATTCCATTGTGTATGTGTAGCATATCTTCTTTATCCAATCCTCTAACAAAAGACACTTTGATATAATGTATGTCTTGGCCACTGTGAATAATGCAGCAATGAATATAGGGGTGCATATATTTTTGTGAACACATGTGTTTGAGTTTTTCAGGTAGATAACCAAGAGAGGAATTCCTGGGTCATACAGTAACTCAATTCTTAATTATTTTTAAGAACCACCAGATGGTTTCCCATAGTGGCTTTACCAGGCTACATTTCCACCAGCAGTGAATGATGGTTCACTTTTCTCAACAACCTCTCCAAATCTTGTTGTCACTTGTCTGGTTGATAATAACCATCCTAACAGGTGTGAGATGGGATCTAATGGTAGTTTTGATTTGCATTTCCCTACTAGCTAGTGAGATTGAACATCTTTTCATATATCTGTTTGTCATTTGTATGTCTTCTTGGGAGAGGTGTCTGTTCAGGTCCCCTACCAATTATTCAATTAGATTCCTTGTTTGTCTGATGTTGAGTTTTATGACTTCTTTGTATGTTTTGGGTATTAAACCTTCATTGAAACTGCTGTTTGCACATTACATCTCCTATTCAGTCAGTTGCCTCTTAATTTTGTTGTAAGTTTCTTTCACTATGCAGAAGCTTTTTATTTCAATATAGTCCTATTCATTTATTTTTGCCTTTACTTCCCTTGCCTTTGGGGTCAAATTCATAAAATATTCTCCACAACCAAGGTCCATAAGTTTAATTACTATATTTTCTTCTATGTAATTTATTGTTTCAGATCTTATATTTAAGCCTTTCACCCACTTTGAATTAATTTTTGTACATAGGACAAACTTTAATCTAGTTTCATTCTTTTGCATGTGGCTTTCCAGTTTACTCAGCACCATTTATTGAAGAAGCTTTTTTTTCCCATTGTGTGTTTCTGGATCCTTTGTCAAAATTATTTGCCCATATATGTGTGGTTTTCTGTCTAGGCTCTCAATTCTGTTCCATTGATCTATATGTCTCTTTGTCTGCCAATATTATGCTATTTTGCATATTGTATCTCTGTAGTAGAATTTGAAGTCAAGTAGTGTGATGCCGCTGACATTTTTCTTTTGTCTCAGAATTGCTTTGGCTATTCAGGGTTTTTTTTTTTTTTTTTTTTTTGGTTCCACATAAATCCAATGATTTTTTTGTTTTATTTCTTTTTTTAAAATTTCATTGAATGAATCATGAACAATATTTTAAGTTCTCTCAGTGGCTCCTTAACTTTAAATAATTTAATTAAATTAGGCTCAGTTTCATAAAATACCAGGAACTAACACAAGAATTATATATAGCAGAGAGTGGTATCAGAACTATAAAGTATATGCATAAAAATGCACTTGTGAGCATACAGTCATGTGTCATTTTAAGACAGGATATGTTCTGAGAAAAGCATAGTTGATTGATTTTGTTGTGTGAACATTGAATATTATAGAGTGCACTTCCATAAACCTAGATGGTATAGTGGCCACACATCCAGGCATAGGGGATAGCCTTTTGCTTTTAGGCTACAAACATGTGCAACATGTTAACTGAATACTGTAGGCAATTTTATTGTGTTTCACAATGACATTAGGGCATCTATAAACTCACTAGGTGACAGGAATTTTTCAGCTCCATTATAATATTATGGGATCACTCTTGTATATTTGGCTGGTAATTGACCAAATTATCTTTATGCGACTTATAACTATTGTTAAACTCAAAATTTTGATACAGGACAGTGAATGTTTATCAACTCTCTCTTGTTCCTTTTAATAAAATAAAGAATTTATTTATTAAATTTAATATAAGAGGTATCTAAGCAATTTACCACACAGATTATTGAACATAAACATATTGCCTATTAATATTTTCAAAATTTGAGTTTTTGCCCAATCACAAAGAATTCCTTTTTGTTTTGTTTTGCTTTGCTTTGCTTTACTTTGCTTTCATAAAAAAATGTCTTTATGGGCCTGAATCTTTATAATATGAAAGATATTCAATCACAGGTAGGAAATGTGTTTGAACTAAAGTAAATCAAGTTTAGAAAAGTACACTTTTTTTTACATTACAGCTCAATTGTTTAATAAAACAAATTCTACCTAGCTAAGCATTTTTTCCTTTATTAGAAGGTAATAATATTCCTGTTGAATTACTTCTGAAAAAAATTGGGGAAAATGTAAATAAGAAAATTATTCTTCTAGGCTTAAAAAGAAAGAAAATATATTATCAACTTTAGGTTTTACATAAATAAGATTGTATATATACTTTTTCAATTGCAAATCAAATTTTATTTTATTTTGTTTTCCTTCTCTCTTTTCTAAAAATTTTATTTTTCAATTACAACTTACATTTAATATTGTTTTGTATTAGTTTCTTTTTAAAATATATTTATTGATTATGCTATTACAGTTGTCCCATTCCCCCCTTTCACTCAACTCCATCCTGCGCACCCCCTCTATCCCACATTCCCCCCCTATAGTTCATGTCCATGGTCATACTTGTAAGTTCTTTGGCTTCTACATTTCCTACACTATTCTTACCCCCCCCTGTCTATTTTCTACCTATCATTTATGCTATTTATTCTTTGTATCTTCCCCCCTCTTCCCTCCCACTCCCCTATTGATAACCCTACATGCGATCTCCACCTCTGTGGTCCTGTTTGTGTTCTAGTTGTTTGCTTAGATTTCTTTTGTTTTTGTTTTAGGTGTGGTTGTTAATAACTGTGACTTTGCTGTTGTTTTCACTGTTCATATTTTTTATCTTCTTTTTCTTAGATAAATCCCTTTAACATTTCATATAATAATGGCTTGGTAATGATGAACTCCTTGAACTTGACCTTATCTGAGAAGCACTTTATCTGCCCTTCCATTCTAAATGATAGCTTTGCTGGATACAGTAATCTTGGATGTAGGTCCTTGCCTTTCATGACTTGGAATACTTCTTTCCAGACCCTTCTTTCCTGTAAGGTCTCTTTTGAGAAATCAGCTGACAGCCTCATGGGAACTCCTTTTTAGGTAACTGTCTCCTGTTCTCCTGCTGCTTCTAAGATTCTCTCCTTCTGTTTAATCTTAGGTAATGTAATCAAGATGTGCCTTGGTGTGTTCCTCCTTGGGTCCAGCTTCTTTGGGACTCTCTGAGCTTCCTGGACTTCCTGGGAGTCTATTTCCTTTGCCAGATTACGGAAGTTCTCCTTCATTATTTGTTCAAATACATTTTCAGTTTCTGTTCTTCCTCTTCTCCTTCTGGCACCCCTATAATTCTGATGTTGGAACATTTCAAGATGTCCTGGAGGTTCCTAAGCCTCTCCTCATTTTTCTGTATTCTTCTTTCTTCATTCTTTTCTGGTTGGATGTTTGTTTCTTCCTTCTGGTCCACACTGTTGATTTGAGTCCCAGTTTCCTTTGCATCACTATTGGTTCCCTGTACATTTTCCTTTGTTTCTCTTAGCATAGGCTTCACTTTTCATCTAGTTTTTGACCAAATTCAACCAATTCTGCAAGCGTCCTAATTACCAGTGTTTTGAACTGTGCATCTGATAGGTTGGCTATCTGCTCGCTGCTTAGTTGAATTATTTCTGGAGCTTTGAAGTGTTCTGTCATTTGGGCCATTTTTTTTTTTTTTTTGGCTTGGTGTGCCTGTTACATAAAGGGGCCGAGCCTTAGGTGTTGCCAGGTGCTGGGTAACGCTGGTCGCTGTGCTGTGATGCTGTACGTGGGGGCGGGGCCAAGAGGGAGCAATGGCGCTTGCTCCACTCTCCACTGGCTTTCAGTCACTCCCTCGGCTACACACAATCAAACTTGGCCACTCTCATGCTGGTTACCGAGTGGGTGGGCTCGTGCATACTCTAGGCCCAAGTGGGTCTCTCCAACCACCTCTCCTCTGAGGGTGGGAGTTTCTCCTGCTGCCGCCACAACCCCCACGGGTGTTTTCAATCAGAGGTTTGAGGCTTTATTTCCCTGTGCTGGAGCCCTGGGCTGTGCGGTCTGCTTAGCTCCCTGCTGTTCATCCTGGTTTATCTATGCACTAATGTGGGGCTGCGGGATGCTACCCACCGCCCTGCCTGCCCTGTTCTCCGCCACTCTGAGTCCAGCCCTCTCGGTTTATCTGTGCGCGAATGTAGGGCCGCAGGGTCTGCTAGTGGTCAGACTGCTGGCCCTGTTCATCCCACAGTCCGTCAGTCTGGCTCCCGCCACAGCAATGTGAGTCCTCTCTGCCCCAGCTGCCCATCTCTGCCCCTCCTACCGGTCTGGATGAATGTTTATTTTTTATTTCCTTGGTGTCGGACTTCCTTGCCATTCGATTTTCTGTCAGTTCTGGTTGTGCAAGGAGGCGCAGTGTGTCAACCTATGCCGCCATCAAGGTTCTTGTTTTATTTCTTTAAAAACTGACATTGAGGAAAAGAGAGAGGAAGATGGTGGCAATGTCGCTGGAGCTGAGCCCACTTACTCTTGCACACAACTGGTACACTTAACTGACCTTTCCAAAAACACAGTGAACAGTCAACAGCATCTTAGCTGATATGAAGTTTGGAAGCCAAAGTATGCACAGGATGCTTGAAAATGGGCACATTCAGGATGAGGCAGAGTGGTGACTACCAGTAAGGCAGATGGAGGGGGAATCCACCAATGAAGAAGCCACCAACAAGCAAAGTCCAATTACAACAAGTGAGCCCACACAAATGGAAGAAATGACAACCACAAAATATCCAGACAGGAGATCAAAGAGACTGCACCACTGAGTCCCACAGAACTCCTACCACAGAAAGCCTCCTCATGAAGACAAGAAGGCAAAGCAGAGCTTCCTGAGATGCAAAAACTAACAAAAAGAGTAACCTAAATTGGGGATACAAAGAAAGAACCCCTAATCTAAAGGAATTAAAGAATCCCAAGTAAAGGAACTACATGAAATTGAGTCATGCAATCTATCAGACATAGAATTAAGAAAAGTGATTATAAGGATACCCAAGGAAGTCAGTGAAAACTGCAAGGAACTGAGTAGGAACTACAGTAGTATGAAAATGAAAATATAAACTATAAACAAGAACCAGGAAAAATGAAAAATTCAATATCTGAAATAAAAATACACTAGAAGGAATTAAAAAGCAGGATGAATGAAGCAGAGGACAGAATTAGTGAGCTGGAAGACAAGGTAGAAAGAAATACCCAGGTAGAGCAACAAAATGAAAAGAAAAAAAAAAAAAAAACTAAAAAATGTGTGGATAGTTTACGGGAAATTCAGGACAATATGAAACATACCAACATTTGAATCATAGGAATACCAGAAGGAAAAGAAAAGGGGCAAGGGATAGAAAACTTGTTTGAAAAAGTAATGATGGAAAATTTCCCTAATCTGAGGAGAGAAAAAGTCACCCAAATCCAGGAAACACAGAGAGTCCCAAGCAAGAGTAACCCAAAGAAGCCCACTGCAAGACACATCATAATTAAAATGGCAAAATTCCAAAACAAAGAGAGAACCTTAAATGAAATGAGGGAGAACCAGGTAGTAACATACAAGGGAGCTCCAATAAAGCTAGCAGCTGATTTCTCAATGGAAAACTACAAGCCAGAAGAAGATGGCAAGAAATATTCCAATTACTGAAAAGAAAAAGATTGCAACCAGGACTACTTTACCAGCAAGGCTCTTATTTAAAATGGAAGGTGAAATAAGGGGTTTCTCAGACAAAAGAAAGTTGAAAGAAGACACTGCCACCAAACCAGGCTTGCAAGACATGCTAAAGGGTATGCTTAAAGAAGATGAAGTAAAAGAGTGAGAGACAGAGGAACACAGCTACAATGGGAAAAAATGGCAATGAATACCTACCTATCGATAATAACCATAAACGTAAATGGATTAAATGCTCCAATAAAAAGATGTAAGGTAGCAGAATGGATAAGAAAACATGACCCATACATATGCTGCCTACAAGAGACCCATCTCAGGACAAAAGACCTACACACACTGAAAATGAAGGGCTGGAAACAAATTTTCCAAGCAAACAGACAGGAAAAAAAAGCAGGGGTAGCAATACTCATATCAGACAAAATAGACTTCCAAAGAAGGGCCATAAAGAGAGACCCAGAAGGTCACTTCATAATACTCAAAGGAAGAATCCACCAAGAAGACAAAAACTTTGTAAATATATATGCACCCAACACAGGAGCACCCACATACCTAAATAAAATCTTGGAGGAGTTCAGGAAAGATATTGACAGCAACACAATTATAGTAGAGGACTTTAACACCCCACTGTCAAAGATGGACAGGTCTTCAAAACAAAACATCAAGAAGGATGTTGTGTCACTTAAAAATACCCTAGATGAAATGGACTTAACTGATATATATATAGAGCTTTTCATCTCAAAGAAGCAAAATACACATACTTTTCAAGTGTACATGGAACTTTTTCAAAGATAGACCACATGATGGGACACAAAGCAAGCCTCAACAAATTCAAGAAAATTGAAATCATATCAAGCATTTTCTCGGAACACAAGGGGCTGAAACTAGAAACCAACCCCATAGGAAAAAACCCAAAACACTCAAAATCATGGAGACTGAATAGCATGCTATTAAACAATGAATGGGTCAAGAACGATATTAGGGAAGAAATCAAAAACTTTCTGGAAACAAATGAAAATGAACTGACAACAACCCAAAACCTATGGGACACAGCAAAGGCATTCCTGAGAGAGAAGTTCATAGCAATACAGGCCTACCTTAAAAAGATAGAAACAATTCAAACAAACAACCGAACCCTACACTACAAACTGGAGGAACAACAACAAAGACAGCCCAGAGCAAGCAGAAGGAAGGAAATAACCAAGATCAGAGCAGAGTTAAATGACATAGAGGCTAAAAGCACAGTTCTAAGGATCAATGAATGCAGGAGCTGGTTCTTTGAAAAGATAAACAAAATCGACAAGCCTTTAAGTAGGCTCATCAAGAAAAAAAGAGAGAGGATCCAAATAAACACAATTAGAAATGAAAGAGGAGAGATTACAACTGATACCATAGAAATACAAAGGATTGTAAGAAATTACTACGAAGAACTGTATGCCAAGAAATTTGAAAACCTAGGTGAAATGGACACATTTCTAGAAAAATGTAATCTTCCAAAACTGAATGAAGAAGAAGCAGAAAACCTGAACAGACCAATAACAGCAGAGGAAATTGAAGCAGTCATCAAAAAACTCCCAACACACAAAAGCCCTGGACCAGATGGTTTCACAGGAGAATTCTACAAAGCATTTAAGGAAGAGCTAACCACTATCATTCACAGATTATTCGAAAAAATCCAAATGGATGGAAGATTCCCAAAGTCTTTTTATGAAGCCAGCGTCATCCTAATCCCCAAGCCAGATAAACACACAACGAAGAAAGAAAACTTCAGGCAAATATGGCTGATGAACATGGACGCTAAAATTGTCAACAAAATAATGGCAAACCGCATACAGCAATATATTAAAAAGATCATACACACTGACCATGTGGGATTCATCCCAGGGATGCAAGGATGGTACATCTGATTGGCAAATCAATCAACGTAATTCATCACATCACCAACAGCAAAGTAAAAATCACATGATCATATCAATAGATGCGGAAAAGGCATTTGATAAGACACAGCACCCATTTCTGATAAAACCATTCAGCAAAGTGGGAATAGAGGGAGCATTCCTCAACATAATAAAGGCCATACATGAGAGACCTACAGCCAACATCACACTCAATGGACAAAAACGTAGAGCTTTCCCACTAAGATCAGGAACAAGACAAGGATGCCCTCTCTCACCACTCCTATTCAACATAGTATTGGAAGTCCTAGCCACAGCAATCAGAGCAGAAAAAGCAATAAAATGCATCCAAATTGGAAACGAGGAAATGAAACTGTCACTGTTTGCAGAGGACATGATAGTGTACATGGAAAATCCTATAGACTCCACCAAAAAACTACTCGACCTAATAAATGAATTTGGCAAAACAGCTGGATACAAAGTCAATACTCAGAAATCAAAGGCATTCCTGTACACAAACAACGAAACTGCAGAAACAGAAATCAGGAAAAAAATCCCCTTTGATATAGGAACAAGAAAAATAAAGTACCTAGGAATAAACCTAACCTAGGAGGTAAAAGACCTCTACTCAGACAACTACACAACACTGAAGAAAGAAATTAAGGAAGACACAAACAAATGGAAGCATGTACCATGCTCATGGATTGGAAGAATTAACATCATCAAAAGGGCCATACTACCGAAAGCAATTTATAGATTCAATGCAATCCCTATTAAAGTACCCATGACATATTTCACAGATATAGAACAAACATTTCAGAAATTTATATGGAATCAGAAATGACTCCGAATATCTGCAGCAAATTTGAGAAAGAACAAAGCTAGAGGGATCACAATACCTGATATCCAACTGTATTTAAAGGCCACTGCAATCAAAACAGCCTGGAACTGGCATAAAAACAGGCACATAGACCAATGGAACAGAACAGATAGCTCAGAAATAAACCCAAGTCTTTATGGTCAATTAATATTTGACAGAAGAGGCAGGAGCATAAAATGGAGCAAAAACTGCCTCTTTAAGAGATGGTGTTGAGAGATCTGGAGAGCTACGTGCAGAAAAATGAAACTCGATCACCAACTTACGCCATACACAAAAATAAACTCAAGATGGATAAAAGACTTAAATATAAGTTGTAACACCATAAAAGTCCTTGAGGAAAATATTGGCAGGAAAATCTCAGACATTCCACGCAGCACCATCCTCACAGACATGCCCCCTAAAGCAAGGGACATAAAGAAAAGAATAAACAAATGGGACCTCATCAAAATAAAAAGCTTCTGCACGGCTAAAGAAAACAGCGCCAAATTACAAAGAGAACCAACAGTATGGGAAAACATATTTGCTAATGATACCTCAGACAAGGGCCTGATCTCCAAAATATATAAAGAACTCACACGACTCCACTCCAGGAAGACAAACAACCCAATTAAAAAATGGGCAAAGGACTTGAACAGACACTTCACCAAGGAAGACATACAGAGGGCCCAGAGTCATATGAGAAGATGCTCAGCATCACTAGCCATCAGAGAGATGCAAATTAAAACCACAATGAGGTACCATCTCACACCAGTCAGAGTGGCCAACATAAACAAATCCACAAACAAATGTTGGAGAGGATGTGGAGAAAAGGGAACCCTAGTGCACTGTTGGAGGAAATGCAGAGCTGTGGGGCCACTGTGGAAAACAGTATGGAGTTTCCTCAGAAAACTAAAAATGGAACTGCCCTTTGACCCAGCAATTCCGCTGCCGGGTTTATACCCTAGGAACCCGGAAACACCAATCCAAAAGAACCTGTGCACCCCAATGTTCATAGCAGCACAATTTACAATAGCCAAGTACTAGAAGCAACCTAATTGCCCATCAGCAAACGAGTGGATCCAAAATCTATGGTATATTTACACAATGGAATTCTTTGCAGCAGAGAGAAAGAAGGAGCTTATACCCTTTGCAACAGTATGGATGGAACTGGAGAGCATTATGTTAAGTGAAATAATCCAGAGGGTGAGGGAACAATACCATATGATCTCCCCTTTAACTGGAACATAATAAATAGAAGAAAAGAGGAAACAAAATATAACCAGAGACATTGAAGTTAAGAACAATTCGACAATGGGCAGGGGGGAGTGGGGAGGGGACAGTAAGGAGAGGGTATTACAGGAACTATTGTAAAGGACACCTGGACCAAATCAAGGGGGATGGTGGAGGTGGGGGAGGGAGGTGGTTTCGGCTGTGGTGTGGTGGAGGGATGGGGAGAAAAGTTGCACAATTTTAATTGAATAACAATAAGAAATTTTAAAAAAAAAGAAAGAGGAGAGATTACAACTGATACCATGGAAATACAAAAGGACTTTAAGAAATTACTATGAAGAACTACTATATGCAAATAAATTAAAAAACCTAGGTGAAATAGACAAATTTCTAGAAAAGTATAATCTTCCAAAACTCAATGAAGAAGAAGCAGAAACTCTGAACAGAACAATAACAGCTGATGAAATTGAAGCAGTAATCGAAATACTCCCAGCACACAAGAACCCTCAATCAGATAATTTCACAGGAGAATTTTACAAAACATTTAAGGAAGAGGTAACCCCTATCCTTCAAAGACTATTTCAAAAAATCCAATAACAGAGAAGACTCCCAAACTCTTTTTATGAAGCCAGATTCATTCTAACCCCAAAACCAGATAAAGACACAACGCAGAAAAATCCACAGGCCAATATTGCTGATGAACATAGACACTAAAATCCTCAACAAAATATTGGCAAACCACATCCAGCAATACATTAAAAATTTATACAACATGATCCAGTGGAATTCATCCCAGGGATGCAAAGATGATACAATATTCACAAATCAATAAATGTAATACATCACATAAACAAAAATAAGACAAAAACCACGTGATCGTATCAATAGATGTGGAAAAAGCATTTGACAAGGTACAGCAGCCATTTATGATAAAACACTCAGCAAAGTGGAAATAGAAGATTCCTCAACATGATAAAGGCCATATATGAGAGACCTACAGTCTACATCATACTCAATGGGCAAAAACTAAAAACTTTTCCACTAAGAGCAGGAAAAAAACAGGGATGTCTGCCTCACCACTTCTATTCAACATAGTATTGGAAGTCTTGGCCACGGCCATCAGACAACAAAAGGAAATAAAAGGAATCCAAATTGGAAGGGAGGAAGCAAAACTGTCATTGTTTGCAGATGACATGATAATGGTCATAGAATACTCTATAGAGTGCACAAAAAAACTATTTGACTAATAAGTGAATTTGGCAAAACAGTGGGATACAAAGTGAATATTCAGAAATCAAGGACATTTTTGTATGCCAACAATGAAATATAAGAGAGAGAAATCAGGAAAAAATTTTATTTGATATAGCAAAAGAAGAATAATGTAACTAGGAATAAACTTAATGAAGGTGGTTAAAGACCTGTGCTAAGAAAACTATACAACACTGAATAAAGAAATTAAGGAAGAAACAAATGGAAGCATATACCGTGTTCATGGGTTGGAAGAATTAACATCACCAAAATGTCCATATTACCCAAAGCAATTTATAGATTCAACTAAAAGCTTATTAAAACACCAATCACATATTTCCCAGATATAGAACAAACATTTCAAAAAACCTTATATGGAACTATAAACAACCTGAAATAGTGGCAGCAATTTTGAGAATGAAGAACAAAGTAGGAAGGATGACAATACCTTATATCAAACTCTACTACAAGGCCAGTGTAATCAAAACAGCCTGGTACTGGCATAAAAACAGACACATCAACCAATGGAACAGATTACAGAGCCTGGAAATAAACCCGAGTCTCTATGGCCAATTAATTTTTGACAAAGGAGGCAGAAGCATAAAATGGAGTAAAAATAGCCTCTTCAACAAATGGTGTTGGGAGACTTGGACAGTTACATGAAAAAAAATGAATCTCGATCACCAACTTACACCATGAAAAAAAAAAATTCAAGGCAGAGGAAAGACTTAAATATATGTGGTAATACCATAAAAGTCTTGGAGGAGATCATAGGTAAGAAAATCTCAGATATTCCATGCAGCAATATTTTCACCGATATGTACCCTAGAGCAAGGGACATAAAGGAGAGAATAAACCTATGAGATCCCATCAAATTAAAAGGCTCTGCACAGCTAAAGAAAAAAACATGAAAATGAAAAGAGAACAAACCATATGGGAAAATACATTTGCCAGTGGTACGTCAGAGAATGGTTTGATCTCCAAAATATATAAAGAACTCACATGAGTCCACTCCAGGAAGACAAACAACCCAATTTAACAATATGCAAAGGACAAGAACAGACACTTCTCCAAGGGGGACATACAGAGGGCCCAGAAATACATGAAAAGATCCTCAGCATCACTAGCCATCAGAAAGATGCAAATTAAAACCACAATGAGATATCACTTCATACCAGTGAGAATGTCCATCATAAACAAAGCAAAAAACAAGTGTTGGAGAGGATGTGGAGAAAAGGGTACTCTAGTGCCCTGTTGGCGGGATGGCAGACTGGTGCAGCCACTATGGAAAACAATATAGAACGTCCTCATAAAACTAAAAACAAAATGGCCTTTTGACCTGGCATTCCACTGCTGGAATTGTACCCTGAGAACCCTGAAACACCAATCTAAAAGAACCTATGCACCCCAATGTTCATAGCAGCTCAATTTATAATAGCCAAGTGCTGGAAACAACCTAAGTGTCCATCAGTAAATGAAAGGATCAAAACAACTATGTTACATTCACACAGTGGGATACTATGCAGCAAAAAGAAAGAAAGAGCTCCTACCCTTTCTGACAGAATGGATGGAAATGGAAAGCATTATGCTATGTGAAATAACCCAGGCAGTGAAAGACAAATACCATATGATCTCACCTATAAATAGAACCTAATCAACAAAAGAAACAATCAAGCAAAATATAACCAGAGACATTGAAATTGGGATCAAACTGACAGTAACTGGAGGGGAGGTATGAGGAGATAATGGGAGGAAAAGAGGGGAAGTGTTTTCAGAAACATCCATAGAGGACACCTAGACAGAGACAAGAGAGAGTGGGATTGAGTGTGGGAGGCCATGATGGCTGGGGTGGGCTGAGAAGTGTATTAAAAATGCAGACAACTGTACTCAAACAACAATAAAAAAATTAATTAATTAATTAAAAAATAAAAATATAGAGCTAAGTTGAGTGGTATAAACATACTCCTACCAGAATGCCAAGGTCTCTTTGGGAAGCCTTTTCTTCCCTCCAACAGCTGTTTTATTTTTTAAAAAAAAAATTTATTATTATTATTTTTTGTATGTTAAAGTTTTTTAAAATTTATTTATTTGTTTTTAATGCAAAGATACAAGCCAATTCAATTATTTCCAAAGTGTTCCAGTCACATTCCTAGCATCATGGAGAGTTCCCTTCCTGAAATCCCTGAAGTTAATTTGTATTTACTGCATTTCTAAATTCTGCAACCAACTTCCCTGCCTCAAGTCTGCATAAATTATTACTGGAACCATCTTATCATCACTGTTGTTTTGACCACCTAAAACCCAAACTAGGCCCTTACCAACCTCTCAATCAAATGTCAACTCTCATTAAAAATATCAAAGCTAACCAATAATATTCTAATGTTACAACATACAATTGGCATTCATTAACAGAGTCTCTCAAACTTAAAGGGACCTCGTCTTGTCAATTGGACAAACTAAAGTTTTGGTTACTTCAAGATCAGATGAACCCCTTCCAGG
The DNA here is from genome assembly GCF_022682495.2 of Desmodus rotundus. Lineage (NCBI taxonomy): Eukaryota > Metazoa > Chordata > Mammalia > Chiroptera > Phyllostomidae > Desmodus > Desmodus rotundus. The sequence continues at coordinate 55,397,203 of NC_071400.1, forward strand.
CTATCACGGATCTGAGACCATTGAGAACTGGTATTTGAAATACCTCCTGGAAGGAAGAAAGCTATTTCTCAGTTCATTGGAGGCTCTACTCAGAGTGGGCTGAAAGTCATGAACATGAGATCTCAAACAGACTAATCTGCTCAGAGATCCTAAATTCATCTCCCTTAAGGTGGCTGTAGACTAGGTTCAACTGACATGGTAATCCACAAACAAGTGTCTGACATCAGATCTGAATGCTAGCCTCTAACCAAACACCCTGTGTCAGAAAGTTATGGATGGGAAATAACTTTGCTGTAAGAGTGAGGAGACTACATGATGCTGAGAAAAGGACATTAAAATCAGAGTCAGAAAAAAGTGGACTATTGCCCCTTCTCTGCCAAGCCACCAACGTTGTGACCTCTCTGAGCCTCATCCTCCCCAGCCGCAACTCGAGGAAATCAGGTATAGCTATACAACTGTGGCAGATACCTCTAGGTATCTAACCCAACATTCATTCTTCCATTTAATCTTAGTTATAAAACCCCAAGGATAAAGTGCTAAACTAGCTGCAGTAAAAACACAGCCGACCAAATTGGAGTCATCCCCAATGTTTAAGGGGCAGCCAGTTGCATGAATCTTCTGTTTCCCATGGTTTCAACAATGGCAGCATATATTGATTAAGAGCTGCAGGTCAGATCTACCTCTCCTGGGACTGTTAAGTCCTGAAATCATACAGGTCAGGGCTCAGACTAATTCATAATGCTATGTGCTGTCATTATTTTATATTTTACTTCTGGCTTATTTTTTACTTTACACAGTAGATATTGTTTTTGTTACATTTTACCAGCAGTGTTCCTTTAGATTTACATCCATATTAACCAACATATTTACTCTTATTCCTTGTTATCTGTCAGGTTTTCTCTCTGAGATCATTTTCCACCTGTCTGAAGTACAACCAGAAAATTTTCCATTTGTGAGGACTTTTTGATAATACACACCCAATTTTTGTTTCTCTGAAAATAACTTTGCATCATTTTTGAAATATACTTTTGTTGTGTGTACAACCTAGGTTGATGATTATTTTCTACAATCCTACTGAAGATATAATTCCACTGCCATTTCACTTCAATTGTTGTTGTTGAAATGTCATTTATCATTCCTCGTCTTGTTTTGATTATCTCTCTTTTCTTTCTGCCTGCCTCTAAGATATCCTTTTTTTTCTTCTAAGATATTCTGTAGGTTCACTGCGATATCTCTAGAAGAAGATTTTTTCTTTTCTGCTTTGGATTCATTTTAGCTTCTTGGACCTGAGAATAGGTTTCTCTCAGTAATTTTGGAAAACTCTCAGCAGTTATTTCTTTAATATTGCCTTTTTCTCTATTATCACAACAGAAGCACCAATTACATTAAACCTGTCACTCAATCCTCCATGTCTTTGGTCTTATTTCCTTTCATATTTCCCACCTTATTGTCCTCCTGAGCTATATTCTTAAGAAATTCTTAAGGTCTATCTATCAATTCATGAATTTGTGTTCCAGCTATGTCTAATTGTCTGATTAGTATAGTCATTGAACTTCCAGTTTCAATTATTGTAAGGTGATTTTATAACTGTCTTCTACACTGTTATATTCCTTAAATTATTTGTAATTAGAATTTGTCATTTATACCAAAAATTCAAACATTTAAATTTTTTTTAAGTAACTGAGTAAGTAACTTTGAGCACTATCTAGTATAATCATTTCATCTTACATGTAAGAAAATGAGACGCAGGTCATATAAAACACCATTTCAAGGTCACACAGTGAGTTAAGGGAAAGTCACACTTGAATCTAATACTCAGGACCCTTGACTCTAGGTTCATTTCACCACACTCCAATTCTGAAACAATATTCATGATCATTATACAGAAGAAAAAGTAATGCCACCTCCCCACCCCCGAGCATTTTCCTTGTGTTTTTGATATACCTATTTTAAAAAGGCCTGATTTGTCATAGTGTTAACTCAAAAATCTTTTAAGCCCTGAGTTCAAAGGTTCCCCTTTTTCATTCAAATTATCTTTTCCAAGATAACATGGAATGTACCTCAGGAAAGAGGTCAAATAAAATTTACTACATGTAATTACTTAGACTAAGAATTTCTACATAACACATTAAATTAACCATTCTAAAGTTTTTTCCAATCTTGTAGCCGTATCACACACTTCACAGTTTACAAAACATTCTTACATATATTACCTTTAGGCTGCTCACCAATCCTGAGGTAGATACCCAGAAAGTGTTATGACCTCAGAGCTGGATTAGCTGGAACTAATTAATTAAATACCTAGTTTAGTTTTTTTTAAGGTTTTATTTATTTATTTTTAGAGAGAAGGGAAAGGAGGGAGGAAGAGAGGGAGAGAAACATCAATGTGTGGTTGCCTACCACGTGTCCCCTACTGGGGAACCGGCCTTCAACCCAGGCATGTGCCCTGACTGGGAACCTAACAGGTGACCCTTTGGTTCACAGGTCTACACTCAGTCCATTGAGCTACACCAGCCAGAGCTAGTTTTTGTACTTTGCATTACTTTTCTTTAAGAGGGGCCCTGAAACAGTTTAAGCTCTGAGCCTTGAAAACCTGGATCTGTTGTAGCTAACTCCCATTTTACAGATAGCAACTAAGTTTAGGTAAAATTAAGGACTTTCTTCAAAATTTAATTGACTTTAAATTATGTGAAAAAAATTATGTGTATACAACATGAATTACTTAACTATTTTGAAGTCAGTGTGAAATTTTGGCAAAATTTACAGTCAAGGCAAAATTACTCAAACACTAATGCAATGCCACATAGTTGATAGCTAACATGACTTGATAATAGAATATTCTAAAATATTCATTGATGTTTTCTCACACCAACATATCCTTGCACCATTCAAGTTCAATTAGCTAGAGTATTACACACACACACACACACACATTAGGACTGTCGCTGCAGAGATGTAGAGAAGATATGCACATTAAAGTTCTTCTCTTGCATTTCAGCTTTTGAAGCCCATGGAAGAAATGACTACTGCAAGGTGACAGCCTGCCAGGAGTTCCTTGCACCACCACAGCATGGGAGCACCACGCATAACTGCTAGGAATGTCAAAGGCAAAATTAGACCCTGAAACAGCTCCAAGTGATGTGTGTGTGTGTGTGTGCGCATGTGGAGAGAGAGAGAGAGAGAATAGCCTCTTAATCCTGAGAAAAAGTATGAATTGGTGAGCCCCAAATACTCATGTGGTTTTGAGTAGAGAACAGTGCTGGATAAAGTGGCATGAACCACATGGTGGGAGGCCAGATGAGGATGCCACTGTCTCAGAGGGTGCTCCATGGAGGCGAAAATGGAGAAGAACCATAGGGGATGGTGTTCATCACAACAGTGGCTGCCATGACTCTCCAATTCACAATGCCATAAAGTTTTATAAACCCCCTATAACATAGAATGCATTTGGGGGAAAAGAATGGGGAGGAAGATTCTGGTGTAAGCTAAGACCTGAAAGATAGATAATAATTTGTGCCATGTGGCAGATTTGGGACTTAAAAAAAGAAGCTGAATTCACTTACACAAATAGTAAATTAACTTGTGAAACTGAGTATGTGAGCTATGAAATTCGTATTTACTATATGATTATTTTTAAACCAAATATTACTACACTAGCAAGAGAAGTCATGATAAGGCTTCTACTTAGAATCAGAACCTTTATCTCCACTTTCTAGTTCTGCTACTTACTAGCTTTGTGATTTTGAGCAAGTAATTTAATGTTTCTGAACCATAGTTTTCTCGTCCATAAAACGGAATCCCTTTCCTGTTTTCCTCATAGTGCCATTGTGAAAAAGAAATAAAATTATACAAGAGAAATCATTTTGCAAAATGTAAAGCTTTCTAAAAATATTAAGTGTTCTTATCAATCACACATTTTTTCATTATCTTGTGGTATCCTTTTCTTTTTAAAAAAAAATTTTATTAATTTATTTTTAGAGAGAGGGGAAGGGAAGGAGAAAGAGAGGGAGAAACATCAATGTCCGAGAAATACATCAATTGGTTGCCTTTCACATGGCCCCAACTGGGGACCTGGCCCACAACTCAGGCATGTGCCCTCACTGGGAATCAAACTGGCACCCTTTCTGTTCACAGGCTGGTACTTGGTCCACGGAGCCACACCAGCCAGGGCCTATTTTCAATTTGGATATTTTTGTCAATGTCTGGAGAAACATCTGCTTTGTAATATGTTGTGCTCTTTTTCATAGAATGTATCCATAGTTCAGGTCCTCATTCTAACCCCAGTGTCTAAGACAGTAGCTAGTTGTTGGACACTGGCCAGAAGCAAGGAATCCAGGTTTTACAGCATGTTCATCACTTATGGCTGCTGTATGAAATTACAACAAACTTACTAGTTTAAAGCAATATAAATCTGTTATCCTATACATCTATCTGGAGGTCAGAAGTCAAACATGGGTCTCTGTGGGCTCAAGTCAAGTTGTCAGGGCCTTCTTCCTTCTGGAGGCTATAGAAAAGAATACATTTCCTCGCTTCTAAAGGCTGCCCATATTCCTTAGCTTATGGCCCCTTCCTTCATCTTCAAAACAGCAGCAGAGCAACCTCAATCTCTTTGCTTCTGACTGTCCTGCCTCCTTCCTACAAAGACCCTTGTAATTACATTGGGCCATCCACATAAATCTGGAAAATTTCCCCATCTCAAGGTTTGTGCCCTTCATCACATCAGCAAAGTCCCTTTTCCGGTGTGTATTACTTTTCTGGGACTGCCGTCACAAAGCACAACAAACTGGGATGTTTAAAACTATAGAAAAATTATTCTCTTGCAATTCTGGAGGCTAAAAAAGTGAAATCAATGTGTTGGCAGGGCACACACCCTCTGAAGGCTATAGAAGAGGGTTCTTCCTGCTTCAGCCAATTTCTGATAGTCACAGGCATTCCTTGGCTTGAAGCTGTAGCACTCCAATCTCTGCCTCCATAGTCACATGTCCTTCTTCTTTCTGAATGTCCCTATGTCAAAATTACCCTCTCCTTGTAAGGATGCCAGTCATATTGGCTCAATGGTCCACCCTGTTCCAACATGACTTCATCTTAACTAACTACATATGAAATGACTCTATTCCCAAGTAAGTTACATTCTGAGGTATCTTAGATTAAGACATCAATATAAGAAATGTCCAGAGTCCCAGTAAATTCCCCTTTAAGAACCCACATATGGACTTACTCAGACTTACTTCTTCTGAGCTACAGCACCGGGGTAGCAGCTTGAAAGGCATCAGTGGAACATAAGGAATAAATGAGCTGTCCAACATCAAGACTGGAACTGGAATACAGTGTTCTATCATACACAAAGGCAGGCAGAGGCCATTGGCCTTTTTTGAGCCCTTCCCCCACAGAACAACAGAGCCAGCTGGCTTGTGCCATACCTGAGACTCTATCAACCTAGCTAACACTTTGTCCCACCCTTGAGACCCTCTAAGACTCAATCCCACCTAATTTATGAGCCAAAACTGTTAACAGTGGCTTTTCCATATGAATGGATGGACTTGGCTCATGCTTCACAAATTCCTAAATCATATCAAACAAACCACAGCCAGTCTCAGTGATCCCCCAGCCCCCATAACTCTTGTTAAGTTGCTGCAACTCTGGCATTAGCAGCAGCCAGGCAAGATTCACAGCTTGGCTTTGCCTGAGAATCTGTAAGCAGAGCACAAGTAGCAGCCATCTCACACTGCTTTATAGTTTATACAGGATAGCCATGGGCAAAATACAGGTGAAGGCTGATCTTGGCCTGCACCACCCAGGAAACCCCAGAGCCTGCACACCCAGTGGACAGCTACAGACCATGTCACAGTACCACCACCCTGTGCCTGCACAGCTGATCCTCCACAGAGGGCAGAAGTCAGTGCTTGAAGCTGACTGGCCTAGGTAAATACATCCCGTTGACCTGCTAACAGCAACCAAGGCTCGTTACAAGACAAGGGTGCACTCAGCCCACTTGAAGGGTGCACCTTGAGTACCCAGTTTGGGTGATAGGGGAGGCTGTGCCACTGGACTATACGGGACACCTACTATGTTAGGCCACATTAGCAACACCCAGAGATATAGCAGCTCTACCTAATACACAGAAACAAACAGAGGGAGGCTATCAAAATGAGGAGACAAAGAAGTATGGCCCAAATGAAAGAACAGATAAAAACTCCAGAAAGAAGCTAAATGAAATGGAGATAAGAAATCTATCAGATGCAGAGTTCAAAACAATGGTTATAGGGATGTTCAATGATCTTAGTGAGGAACACAGCAGCATAAAAAAGACCTAGTCTCAAGTGAAAGATTCACTAATTAAAATAAAGAACACTTACAGGGAAATGATAGTAGAGTGGATGAAGCCAAGAATCAAATCAATTATTTGGAAAATAAGAAAGCAAAAAATAACCAATCAGAAAACAGGAAATAAAAAGAATTTAAAAAATGATAGTGTAAGCAACCTCTGGGACAACTTCAAGCATTCCAACATTCACATTATAGTGTTGCCAGAAGGAGAAGAGAAACAGCAAGAAATTTGAAGTCTATTTGAAATAATAATGAAAGAAAACTTCCCTAATTAGGAGGATGAAATAGACATGCAAGTCCAAGAAGCACAGAGAATCCCAAACAAGATGGATGCAAAGAGGCCCACTGCAAGACACATCATAATTAAAATACAAATGGTTAAAGATAAAGAGAGAATTTTTTAAAAAAATATTTTATTTATTTATTTTTAGAGAAAGGGGAAAGGAGGGAGAAAGAGACAGAGAGAAACATCAATGTGTGGTTGCCTCTCACATTCCCCCTAGTGGGGACCTGGCCTACAATCCAGGTATGTAACATGACTGGGAATTGATCCTGTGAACATTTGGTTCACAGGCCAGCATTCAATCCACTGACCCATACCAGCCAAGACTAAAGAGAGAACTTAAAAGCAGAAAGAGAAAAGCAGTTACTTACCTACACAGGAGTTCCCACAAGACTGTCAGTTAATTTCTCAAAAGAAACTTAGCAAAAAATACAGGAAAACTACAAGGAACTTACTTTACACCATATCATCGTGAAAAAGGACATAGAAACTATCATCAAGAGAAAAGAGGAAATAAAGAATACAATTTCTAAATTGAAGACTACAGTAGAATAAATCAAAAAGGCAGGCTAGATGAAGTGGAGGATCAAATCAGGCAGCTGGAGGACAAGGTAGAAGAAAACTCCCAAAAAGACCAAGAAAAGGAAAAAAAAAACAACATGAAAAGAGCTAAGAAGAATTAAGGGAACTGCAGGACAACATGAAACGGAATAATATCTGTATAATAGGGATACCAGAAGGAGAAGAAGAGGAACAAAGACTAGAAAACTTGTTTGAAAACATAACAATGGAAAATTTCCCTAATCTGATGAGAGAAAAAGTCACATTAATCTGCTAGGAACCACCCTGCTTGGTTTCAGAGGCTGTAACCCCCCATGATTAAGGCTGAGTCAGAGTTGGGACCATAAGCCACTAAGGAGACAAAGTTTATCTCCCTGGCATGTGTGCCACCTCTGCCCACTTCACCCTGCTTGGCCCTGAGCTTGGCCAGTTAGCCAATGACGGGTAAGAATCCTCTAGGGAAGATCAACCTAAGACAGGCATGGTCACGGAAGAGGCCCGCAGGGAAGGACTCGGGGGGCTGTGGAAAAAGGGGGTGATGGACCCTTGCCCCTCAGCTTTGAAATAGCCTGAGTCCTCATTCTGCCTGCAAGAAGTCTCCTAATCTCTTGGCTGCCTTACTTCCCTTGCCTGACTTAAGCTTGAAACAATGACAGAGGGCAGTGCAGTCCTGTGCTGGGAGGGGCGGATTCCCTGGGGAATCAGGCCTAAAAAAAATACATACATTCCTATGAAACCTACTTAATTTGTGCCTTCAGCTTAAAAGATAAGGGTCCAGACCTGAGATGAGTCTGGCACCTAAAGTTTTATGGCCCTCTAACTAATTGGCTGTAACAGAGTAAGCCCTCAAAGTTCTCTGTAAATCATGTATTGTTTAACCCTTACTGGCTGACAATGATTGATGAGCTTTATCTGTATTCCTATGCGAATGAACCTAATAAAAGCCCCTAGAGAGAGAGGCTCTGGGCCCTTCTCCTTTGAGAGAAGCGGCCACCTTTCCTCCCCAAGCAGATCATGTCTTGGTAGTCTTTTTCTTCATCCCTGGTGGACCGGGGGCTGCGTTAAAGCTCCCTGACACAAATCCAGGAAGCACAGAGAGTTCCAAACAAGAGGACCCCAAAGAGGCCCACTCCAAGGAACAGCATAATAAAAGTGGCAAAATTCAAAGACAAAGAGAGAATCATAATGGCAGCAAGGGAGAAACAGGAAATATCATACAATGGAGCCCCAAATAAGGCTAGCAACTGAATTCTGAATGGAAACACTAAAGTCAGAAGGTAATGTCAAGAAATATTCTATGAAAAGCAGAGGCCTAAAACCAAGAATACTCTACACAGTAAGGCTCTCAATAAAAGGGGAAGGCAAAATAAGGAGCTTCCTGGAAAAGACAAGGCTAAAATAAAATTCCTCTACCAACCCAGCTTGCATGATATGCTAAAGGAACTGCTTTAAGAAGAAGAAGGAAAAGAGTGAGAGAGAGAAGAGCACATATAGAAAGGGAGTAAAATGGTAATGAATAAATCTGTCAGTAATAACCTTAAATATAAATGGACTAAATGTTCCAATCCAAAGACATAGAGTAGCTGAATGGATAAGAAAACATGACCCAAACATATGCTGACTACAAGAGACAGCCCTCAGAAGAAAAGACCTACAGAGACTGAAAGAAAAGGGCTGGAAAAATATATTCTAAGCAAACAGACAGGAAAAAGAAGCTGGGGTAGAAATATTATATCAGACAAAATAGATTTCAAAACTAAGGCCATAAAAACAGACCCAGAAGGACACTTCATAATATTCAAGGGAAGAATCCATCAAGAAGACATAAACATTGTAAACATATATGTACCCAACATAGGAGCACCCAAATATATTAGGAAAATCTTGGAGGACTTCAAGAAAAACATAGACAGCAGCACAATTCTAGCAGGGGATTTTAACACCTCACGGTCAGCAATGGATAGATCTTTCAAACAATATATCAACAAGGATATTGTGGAACTGAACAATGCATTAGATCAAATGGACAAGTAATATATATATATACACACACACACACACACACAAAGCCTTTCATCCCAAAGAAGCAAAATACACATTCTTTTCAAATGCACATGGAACATTTTCAAAGATAGACCACATGATAGGACACAAAACCACCCTCAACAAATTCAAGAATATTGAAATCACATCAAGTATTTTCTCATACTACAAGGGACTAAAACTAGAAACCGACCTCAAGGAAAACACTCAAAAACACTCAAATTAATGAAGATTGAATAGCATGTTATTAAACAAGGAATAGGTTAATAATGAGATCAAGAAAGAAAACAAAAATTTCTGGAAGAAAATGAGAATGAACACACAACAGTTCAAAACCTATGGGACACAGTAAAGGCATTCCTCAGAAGAAAGTTCCTAGTAATACAGGCATACCTAAAAAAGATAGAAACATTTCAAATAAACAACCTAACCTGAAATCTACAAGAACTGGAGGAACAATAACAAACAAAGCTCAGAGAGAGTACAAGGAAAGAAATAATCAAGATCACACCAGAATTAAATGACATAAAGGCTAAAAGAACAATTCAAAGGGTCAATAAATCCAGGATCTTACTCTTTGAAAAGATAAACAAAATTGACGAGCCTTTACCAGACTCATCAAGAAAAAAAGAGAGAGGACCCAAATGAATAAAATCTGAAATGAAAGATGAGATTTTACAGCAGATACCACATAAATACAAAGCATTGTAAGAAATTACTACAATTATATGCCAAGAAAATTGTACACCTGGGTGAAATGGAAAATTTCTAGAAAAATATGATCTCCAAAATTGAATCAAGATGAATCAGAGCATGAACAGACTGATAATAGCTAGACTAATTGAAGCAGTAATCAAATAACCCAAGGCATACAAAAGCCCTGGACTGGATGTTTTCACAAGAGAATTTTACAACACATTTAAGGAAGAGCTAACCCCTATCCTCCTCAGACTATTCCAAAAACCATAAGAAGAGGGAAGAGTCCCAACCTCCTTCCATGAAGCCAGCATTATCCTAATCCCCTAACCACATAAAGACACAACAAAGAAAGAAAACTAGAGGCCAATACTGCTAATGAACATAGATGACAAAATCCTCAACAAAATATTGGCAAACTGCACCCAGCAATACATTAAAAGGATCATATACCGTGATCAAGTGGGATTCATCCCAGGGATGCAGGGATGGTACAATATTCACAAATAAATAAACATAATACGCCACATAAACAAAAGCAAAGACAAAAATCACATGATCATATCAATAGATGTGAAAAAAGCATTTGATAGGGTACAGCAGCCATTTATGATAAACACATTCAAGAACCTGGGAGTAGAGGAAGCATTCATCAACAAAGTAAAGGCCATACACAAGAAACCTAATGTCAACATCATATTCAATGGGAAAAAACTAAAATCTTTCCCACTAAGATCAGGAACAAGGCAAGAATGTCCACTTTAACCATTTCCATTCAACATAGTAATTAAAGTACTAGCCACACTGATCAAGCAGGAAAAAGAAACAAAGTGCATCCAAATTGGAAAGGAGGAAATGAAACTATCACTGTTTGCAGATGACATAGTGGTGTAGATAGGAAACCCTATAGACCCCACCAAAAAAAAAAAAAAATTGACTTAATAAGTAATTTTGGCAAAACGGTGGGATACAAAGTCAATATTCAGAAATCAAAAACATTTTTGTACACTAACACTGAAATACAAGAAACAGAAATTAGGGGAAAAATCCCATTTGCTATAGCAACAAGAAAAATAAAGTACCTGGGAATAAACCTAACCAAAGAGGTAAAAGACCTGTACTCAGAAAACTACACAACACTGAAGAAAGAAATTAAGGAAGACACAAATACATAGAAGTATATGCCATATTAATGGATTTGAAGAATTAACATCATCAAAAATGTCCATACTACCCAAAGCAATTTACCGATTAGATGGAATCCCCATTAAAATACCAATGACATAATTCACAGATATAGAACAAACTTTTCAAAAAATTATATGGAATCATAAATGACCCCAAATAGCTGCAGCAATTTTGAAAAAGAAGAGCAAAGTAGGAGTGCTCACAGTACTTGATATCAAAGTATATAACAGGGCCACTGTAATCAAAACAGCCTGCTACTAGCATAAGAACAGACACATAGACCAATGGAACAGAATAGAGAGCCCAGAAATAAACTCCATGTCTCTATCATCAATTAGTATTTGATGAAGGGGGGAGGAGCATAAAATGGAGGGAAAAATACTTCTTCGACAAATGTTTTTGGGAGACCTGGACAGTTACATTAAAAAAAAAAATGAAATTTGACCACCAAATTAAGCTATATACAAAAATAAACTCAACATGAATAAAAGACCTAAATATAAGTCTTGACACCATAAAAGTCCTAGAGGAAGTAAAAGGAGATGGTGGCAAAATAGGTGGGAGCTGAGCCTGATTGACCTTGTGCCTGGCAGGAATTCCTAGCCAATCTTCTGGGGAACAGAGTGAACAGCCAATGGAATCCCAGGTTATATGAAGTTTGAAGGCCAAAATTGTAGAGGACATTGAAAAACAGAAGGTAAGGAGATTGCATTGGGATGGTAAGGTCCCTGTGACCTGCACAAGGAACAAGTCTGCTGCAGTCCCAGGCCTGGTCCCCGGTGCCGAGGTCTGTGGCTGCCTGATGAGCTTTGGAAGAGAGCCAGATCATCAGCTCCCTCCCCTACCAAAGAAGGGAAGACAGCATTACACCAACAGAGACCTGGATGCATGAAGTCACTGAGGGGAATAAAGATGCAGTAAGAGATGCACAGAGGTGATGTTTCCCTCCTGGGACTGTGGATGCTGGCTAGGTCATTACCAGAGAAATCGGGGAGCTGAGTGACAACTGGAGATGGGAGAAGAGTTTGGCCTAGTGGGGCCCTGACCCAGATAATCTCCAGACAATTCAGAGAGTTGGAGTGTGTGAAAAGCCAGGTGCTTGTTAAGAACGGTGGGCTTAAACAAGAGTAATTTACTCAAAAAAGGTTCTCAGCCTCTGTTTAAGGGACTTTCAGGAAGCAGCTGGGCTAGCAAAGAGGGAGGAGGAGGTGAGCAGCATGGACCACTCAGTGAGTTAGCAGTCCCTAGAGAGACTTAATTTAGTGGGGGAGCTGAACAGCTCTGAAAGGAATTTGAGAGTGCACAATTCCCAGGCCAGCAAAGACGAGGAGGTGGGGTGTCAGTTGCTCCTTATCAGTGTACCTCAGAGGCACCACAACTGTCTGATTAAAGGCTCTGGCCTTGCACACATGGACAGTGGGGGCCTAGCAGCACAGAGAGGACCTGGGCTGCAAGCTGGCAACTCTGAATATTCTAGCCGAGACCTGACCCCCATCCTCAAAAAGCCATAGGAAGGGAGAAAAGTAAAGCCCAGTCCCCCTCTATCTATGGCATCCAGGAAGACCAGCAGAATTCCCTTGGTGAGTTTAAAGTGTGCAGGAGGCTTTTAACTCCCAAGTGTGAGACAATGAGACATGGAGCTCTGAAAGGGCCAGAGGCAGATCCAGAGAGGGATCACAAGGATAACACCAACAACTGAGAAACTGAGACAAATTTCACTTTGCCATTCTATAGAGCTTGCTTGTTATTGTTTACTTGTATTATTACTTTTCTTTATATTTACTTCTTGTATTAGTACTTTTTATTTCTCCTCATTCTTTTTAGTTTTCTTCATTTTGTTTATTTGTTTAATTGCATTGTTTGACTGGTTTTCCTTGTGCTCTCTTTCATATTGCATTTTAATTTTCCCTCTTTCACTTCACTTGTGTTCCAAGAACTACACTTGATTGAGTACTTTCTAACTTTCTATTTTTTTATTCAGATCATATAAGTTTTGTCATATTACTGTTTTCCAGTATTATGGTAAATAATTGTTCCATATTATTGGAATTAATACACAGCATCCCTCCCTGATCTTAGCCCATTTCACTGTCTTTCTGAGCTTTATTACTGTTTTGGTTAACTCTATTGTCTTGCATATTATGCCTACTTTCTATCATTTACTCTCACTATATCTCATAATTTAACCAAGGACAAATGCTGTTTTCTGGATTCAGCTCACTTTCCTCACCCACTCTTATCTATTTTCCCCCTTTTATATAAAAGGGCTAAAAGGGTGAAATATCACAGTTAACACTGTACTTCTCCAAAGGATCTCCTATCTGTTTTGTACTTGTTGGTACTTTAAACACAGTAGAATAGGCTCCCATTGTCTTAATCCATTTTGCATTCTTCATGCCACTGATCACATACAAGATAAGATGGGAGTTGTGGACACCAGTATACCTGCTGGATGAGAGAAACCACCAAATGGTAAAAAAACCAAGTACAAGAGAGACAACACAAGTATAAGGAGGGCAAATCTAGAGCATCCAGACAAGGAGATCAAAGAGAACACATCACTGAACCTCATAGAATTCCTAACATAGAAGTTCACCCCACAAAAACAGATAACAAAATACACTATCAGGAAGTGCAGAAACAAACAAAAAGAGTCACCTAAAATAGGGAGCCAAAAAGAACCTGAAATAAAAAGGAATGGAAAACTACCCAATAAAAGAGCTAAGTGAAATAGAAGTAAGCAAACTATCAGATATAGAATTCAAAATAATGTTTATAAAGATGCTGAAGGAACTCAAAGACAACTACAAGGAACTGAGTGACAACTACAACAGTGTGAAAAAGGAAATAGAAACTAAAAACAAAAACCAGGAAGAAATGAAAAATACAATTTCTAAAATGAAAAACACACTAGAAGGTATTACAAGCAGGCTGGATGAAGCAGAGGAGTGAATTAGTGAGCTGGAAGACAGGTGGAAAGAAACACCCAGGTAGAGCAGCTGTTCCCAAAATGACTAAAAAAATATGAAGATAGCTTAAGGGAACTCCAAGATAACGTGAAACACAACAACATTTAAATCATAGGAAAACAAGAAGGAGGCAAAAAGGGTCAAGGGATAGAAACCGTGTTTGAAAAAATAATGACAGAAAGCTTTCCAAACCTGGAGAGGGAACAAACTACACAAGTTCATGAAGCAGAGAGGGTCCAAACTGGGATGAACACAAAGAGGCCTATTGCAAGAGACAACATATTAAATGCCAAGTTTTAAAGACAAAGAGAGAAACTTAAAAGCAACAAGGGAGAAACAAGAAGTAACATACAAAGGAGCTCTGATAAAGCTAGCAGCTGATTTATCAACAGAAACACTGCAATCCAGGATAGAATGGAAAGAAATATTCCAAGTACTGAAAAGATGAGGCCTGCAAACAAGACTACTCTACCCAGAAAGGCTCTCAATTAAAATGGAAGGTGAAATAAGTAGTTTCCCAGACAAAAGAACACTGAAAGAACACATCACCACCAGACCAGCCCTACTAAGTTTCCTAAAGGTACTACTATAAGAACAGGAGGGAAAGAGTGAGAGAGAGAGGAACACACATACAAAGGGAGAGGGGATGAAAAAATCAATAATAACCTTAAATGTTAATGGATTAAATGCTCGAATAAAAAAACATAAGACAGTTGAATGGATAAGAAAACATGACCCACACATATGGTGCCTACAAGACACTGACCTCAGAAAAAAAGACTTACACAGACTGAAAATGTAGAGTTGGAAAAACTATTCCAAACAAATGAGCAGGAAAAAAAAAAAAAAAGCTGCAGTAGCAATACTGGCATCAGACAAAATAAACTTCAAAACAAAAGTCATAAAAAGAGACACCAAAGGACACATAACTCTCAAGGGGAGAATCCATCAATAAGACATAAATATTTGAAACACATATACATCCAATATAGGAGCAACCAAATACATAAGGAAAGTGTTGGAGAATTTCAAGGAAGAGAGTCAGCAACACACATATACTAGGAGATTTTAATAACCTGATAATAAAAATGGAGAGGTCTTCCACACAAAATAGGAACAAGGATATTGCAACATTGAACAATGCCCTAGATCAGATGGAATTAATAGATATACACAGAATCCTTCATCCCAACAAAGCAAAATACACATTCTTTCCAAATGCACATGGAACATTTTCAAAGATAGACCACATGATAGGAAACAAAACAAGCCTCAGCAAATTCAAGAAAATTGAAATCATATCAAGCATTTTCTCTAACCACAAGGGACTGAAACTAGAAACCAACCTCAAGGAAAAACTCAGACACACTGAAATTCCTGGAGAATGAATACCATGTTCTTAAACAATGAATGGATCAATAATGAGACCAAGGAAGAAATCAAAAAGTTTCTGGAAACAAATCAAAATAAACACACAGTAGCCTAAAACTTAAGGGACACAGAGATGGCAGTCCTGACAAGGAAGTTTATGGAGATACAGGCCAACCTAAAAAAATTAGGAATATTTGAAATACACAACCCAACCCTACACCTACAAGAACTGGAGGAACAACAACAAGGAGAGCCCAGAGCAAGTAGAAGGAAATAACCAAGATCAGAGCAGAATTAAATGACGTAGACACAAAAAGCACAATTCTAAGGATCAATACATCCAAGAGCTGGTTATTTGAAAAGATAAACAAAATAACAAGCCTTTAAACAGACTTATCAAGAGAAAAAGAGAACCCAAATAAACAAAATCAGAAATGAAAGAGGAAAGATTACAACTGATAACACAGATATACAAAGCATTGTAAGAAATAACTACAAAAAACTATAGGCCCAAAAATTTCAAACCAGAGTGAAATGCACAAATTTCTAAAAAATATAACTTCCAAAAACTGACAGAAGAAGGAGCAGAAAGCCTGAATAGACCAATAACAGCTGATGAAATCAAAGCAGTAACTAAACATTCCCTGGCACACTACAGCCCTGGACCAAATGGTTTCACAAGACAATTTTAGAAAATGTTCAAGGAAGAGCTAACCCTTATCCTCCACAGACTATTCCACAAACCACAAGAAGAAGGAAGACTCCCAACTCTTTTTAGGAAACCAGCATCATCCTAATTCCAAAACCAGATGAAGATACAATGAACAAAGAAAATTACAGGCCAATACTGCTGATGAACATAGATGTCAAAATCCTTAACAAAATATCAGCAAACCACATCCAGCAATACATTAAAAAGATCATACACCATGATCAAGTGAGATTCATCCCAGGGACTCAAGGATGGTACAATACCTGCAAATCAATCAACGTATATATTACATAAAGGAAAGGAGAGACAAAAATCACATGATCATATCTACAGATGAAAAAAAAAAACACATTTGATAAGATACAGCATGTATATATGATAAAAACACTCAACAAAGTGGGACTAGAGGGCGTGTTCCTCAACATGATAGTACCCATATAAGAGAAACCTATAGCCAGCCTGAATATCAATGGACAAAAACCAAATGTTTTCCCACTAAGTTCAGGAAAAAGGCATGGATGTACAGTCATCAATTCTATTCAATATAGTGTTGGAAGTGCTAGCCCCAGTGATTAGAAAAGAAAGAGAAATAAAAGGCACCCAAATTGGAAAAGAGGAAATAAAACTGTCCCTGTTTCCACATGTTATGATGGTATACATATAAAATCCTACAGACTCCACCTAACTATTCCACATAATAAGCAAAATTGGAAAAACAGCAGGGTTCAAAGTCAATATTCAGAAATCAAAGGCATTTTTATACACCAACAATGAAAGATCAGAATCAGCAATCAAGAAAAAAACCCATTTGCTATTGCAACAAGAAAAATAAGTTACTGAGGAATAAACCTTACCAATGAGATAAAAGACTACACTCAGAAGAGTACACAACACTGAAGAAATCAATTATGGATGACACAAATAAATGGAAGCATATACTGTGTTGATGTATTGGAAGAATTAACATCATCAAAACGTCCATACTACCCAAAGAAATTTATAGATACTGCACAATCCTTATTAAAATACCAATGACATATTTACAGATACAGCAAAAACATTTCAAAGATTTATATGGAAAGATAAATGACCCTGATTAGCCATAGGAATGTTGACAGAGTAGAACAAAGTAGGACGGATCACAATACCTGATATCAAAGTATATTACAAGGCCACTATAATCAAAACAGTATGGTACTGGCACAGGAACACACACAGAGACCAATGGAACAGAATAGAGAGCCCACAAATAAACCCAAATCTTCACAATCAATAAATATTTGAAAAAGGGGGCAGAAACACTAAATGCAAGAAAAATAGCCTCATCAACAAATTGTGTTGGAAGATATGGACAGCTACAAGTAAAACAATGAAACTCAACGCCACTTACATCATACACATAAATAAATTCAAGATGGATAAAAACTTAAATATAAGTTATGACACCTAAAAGGCCAAGAAGAGAATAGAGACATGAAAAGCTCAGATGCTCCACCCAGGAATATTTTCACTGATATGTCCCCTAGAGCAAGGGACATAAAGGGAAAAAAAACAAAAACAAAAACAAATGTTACCTCATCAAAATAAAAAGCTTCTGCATGGCTAAATAAAACCTCATTAAAATGAAAAGAAAACCAACCATATAGGAAAACATATTAGCAAATGATACATCGAACAAGGGTGTGACCTCGAAAATATATAAAGCACTCACATGTCTTAACTCCAGGAAGAATAAAAACCCAATTAAAAAATGGGCAAGACTAAGTAGAAAAGAAAGATGGTAGCAAGATAGGTGGGAGCAGAGTCCACTTCCCCTCGGCATCAGTGAAATGCCTAGCTGATCTGAGGAACAGAGCTAACAGCCAACGGTATTCCAGCATATATGAAGATCAGAGACCAAAAATTGTTGAGGACATTGAAAGATCAGACAGTAAGAAGAGTACTTAAGGACAATAAGGTCCCTGGGACGAGCATGGGGACCAGGATGGCTGAAACCCCCGGCCAGAGCCACAGGGTCTGCTGCAAGATTCTTGGGAGAGAGCCAGGCTGGGCTGTGTGAGAGGCCAGGTGCTTGTTTGGACTGGGGAGCTTGAATAGGAGGAATTTCTCAAAAAGAAAAAGAGAAAATAGAGGCATTAAGCAGTTGTTTGGAGAATTTTCCACAGCAGCCATGGCCCCTTGTGCCCCCACTCCCTCAGCCCCTGGACTGTGATCACCAGATAAGCAGCCCCAGCACACACCTGAAGCCCAGGTCAGTGCGCACCTCAATCAGCAGCCTGGATGCCCACACCTGAAACCCCGGGTCAGTGCGCACCCTGATAAGTGACCTGGCTGCCAGGGCGCACAGGCCCAAAGACCCTGAGTAGGTACGTAACCTGATTAGCAGACAGGCAGCCCAGGTGCACACACCCAAAGACCCTGGTTGGTATGCACCCCAATCAGTAGACTGGGCACCCACACTTGAAGCCCTGGGTGTGTGCGGACCCTGGTCAATGGCCTGGCTGCCCGCAGGTGACCACACCTGAAACACCAGCTCTGAACAACTCCCACCTAGGCCCTGTGTACAGAGCCCTTAGGGCCTACTCGCTCTCTAGGAGGAAGGCAGAATGCCCAGCAGAGGGGAGCTGCATGGATAGGGGAGACAGCAGTCCCTGGAAAGACTTGACCCAGTAGGGGGCTGAACTACCCTGAAGGAGCAACGAGAGACCCTAGCATCTAGGACACCGAAGAGGACGAAGATGGAGTGTGAGTTGCCCCTAATTGGAGCAACTCAAGGACAGCGCAACTGGTGAACTAAAGGCTTAGGGGGGAGGAGAAGGACCCTGAGGAACTGGGCTGGAGGCTGGACAACAGTGAAGAGTGTGGCTCAGGAAGAGAGAAAAGTGAAACCAATCCCTCCAACCACTCCCTCCATTTTCACAGACAGGAAGACCAACAGAACTGACCTGACCAGTCTAAAGCCAGCAGAAGACATTTTTTTTTTTAATTCCTTCTTGCTTCCTCTCCTTCTTTCTTTTTTTAATTCCTTCTTCCTTCCTTCCTTTAGTTTTTTACTCCTTATTCCTTCCTTTCTTTCATTTTCTATTCCTTTTCCCTTCCTTCCATTTTTTTTCTCTCCTTTTCCCACAGGTGAGACAATAAGACCTGGAGCTCTAAAAAGACCAGAGTTAGAACCAAACAAGGGTCATCCTAATAACTGAGACAGTGAGACAAACTTCACTTTGCTACTCCAAAGAACTTGCACGGTGGGAACGGTGAACACCAGTACACATGCTAGAAGAGGAAACTCACCAACAAAGGAGTGACCAACAGATAACAGTGGAAGAAGGTGAAGAAGGAAGTGGAAGCCACACTAACCTCAATCCAGGACTGATCTGGAAATACAACTAAATAGGGGAGAAATTACTCAGAACAAACAATTGAACAAGATCAAGACAGAAGCCTCAAAACCTTATATACAGAGAAGAATCAGCTTCAACACAAGCTGTCCACATCTTCACAACAGAATACAAGATGTGGTGAATGGAGTTATCCTCAATAAACAAGCTGAAGGGCAGGACCCACCAAAGAAAGACCCAAAAACAATCAAAACTCAAAGACATACAGAGAGCAAACATAAACAACAACCCAAGATCAGGGAGCTCAGGAGATGAAAGAGGTGGCAACACTGGATCCCACTGCATTCTACCATAGGAGATCATACCATAAAACCAGGAAGTCAAAACAGATCAATTTAAGAAGCAGAGGATAACAAGAAGAGTCTCACAAGCAATGGGAAGACAAAGAAACAATCCCCAAATGAAAGGAAAGGAGGACGTGTTAGAGAGAATGATAAATGAAATAGAGGCAAGTCAACTATCGGATACTGAGTTCAAAGCAGTGGTTATCAGGAAGCTCAATGAGCTCACAGAGGATTTCCTGAAACCAGAGGGAAATTACAGTGAACTCTCTGCAAACAATATCAACATGAAAACGGAAAGAGAAACTATCAACAAGGACCAAGACAAAATGAAGAATACAATTTCTGAATTGAAGAACACAGTAAAAGGAATCAAAAGCAGACTTGATGAAGCAGAGTTTCAGATCAGCAAACTGGAGGACAAGGTAGAAAAAAAGAGCAAGAATGAGCAAGAAAGGCAGAACAGTCTCAGAAAGAATGAAGAGGGATTAAGGGAAATGCAGGACAACATGAAAACTATTAATAATTATATAACAGGGATATCAGCAGGAAAAGAAGGAGAGCAAGGGACAGAAAACCTGTTTGAAAAAGGAATGATGGAAAATTTCCCTAATCTGAGGAGAGAAAAAGTCACCCAAATCCAGGAAACACAGAAGGTCCCAAGAAACAGGAACCCAAAGAGGCCTACTGCAGGACAGATCATTATTAAAATGGCAAAAGTCCAAGACAAAGAAAGAATCTTAAAGGCAGCAGAGGAGAAACAGGAAGTAACATACAAGGGAGCCCTGATAAGGTTAGCATCTGACTTCTCAATGGAAATGCTCCAAGCCAGAAGAGGATGGCAAAAAATATTCCAAGTAATGAGAAACAGAGGCCTGCAACCAAGACTACTTTACCCAGCAAGGCTCTCAATCAAGATAGAAGGCCAAATAAAGAGTTTCCCAGACAAAAGAAGTCTAAAAGAATACAACTCCACCAAACCAGCTCTGCAAGGGATGCTAAAGGGACTGCTTTAAGGAAAGGAAGGAAGGATAAATAAAGAGGAACAAAGGTATAAAAAAAAAAAGGCAATGAATAGCTACCTATCAATAATAACCTTAAATGTAAGTGGACTAAATGCTCCAATCAAAAGACATAGAATAGCTGAATAGATAAGAAAACATGACCCACACATATGTTGCCTACAAGAGACCCACCTCAGGAAAAAAGACCTACACAGACTGAAAGTGAAGGGCTGGAAACAAATTTTCCAAGGAAATGGACAGGGCAAAAAAAGCAGGGGTAGCAATACTCATATCAGACAAAATAGATTTCAAAAAAGGGGTCATAAAGAGAGACCCAGAATGTCACTTCATAATACTCAAGGGAAGAATCCACCAAGAAGACAGAAACATTGTAAATATATATGCTCCCAACATAGGAACACCCAAATACATAAAAAGAATTTTGGAGGACTTCAAGAAAGATATTGACAGCAACACAATTATTGTAGGGGATTTTAATACCCCATTGTCAATGATGGACAGATCTCCTAAACAAAATATCAACAAAGATATTGTGGCATTGAACAAGGCCTTGGATGAAATGGACTTAACTGATATATATAGAGCCTTTCATCTCAAAGAAGCAAACTACACATTCTTTTCAAATGCCCATGGAACATTTTCAAAGATAGACCACATGATAGGACACAAAACAAGCCTCAACAAATTCAAGAAAATTGAAATAATATCAAGCATTTTCTCTGACCATAAGGGACTGAAACTAGAAACAAATCTCAAGGAAAAACCCCCAAATACTCAAAAACATGGAGATTGAATAGCATGCTATTAAACAATGAATGGGTGAAAAATGAGATCAGAGAAGAAATCAAATAGTTTCTGGAAACAAACGAAAATGAACTCACAACATTCCAAAACCTATGGGACACAGCAAAGGCAGTGCTGAGAGGGAAGTTTATAGAGATACAGGGCTACCTAAAAACAATAGAAACAGCTCAAATAAACAACCTAACCATAAACCTACAAGAACTGGAGGAACAACAACAAAGACAACACAGAGAAAGTAAAAGAAGGAAATAACCAAGATCAGAGCAGAATTAAATGACATAGAGACTAAAAGCACAATTGTAAGGATCAACGAATCCAAAAGCTGGTTCTTTGAAAAGATAAGCAAAATCGACAAGCCCTTTAGCAGGCTCATCAAGAAAAAAAGAGAGATGACCCAAATAAACACAATCAGAAATGAAAGAGGAGAGACTACAATGGATACAAACTAGATAAAAAGGATTGTAAGAAATTACTAGGAAGAACTGTATGCCAGAAAATTTGAAAACCTAAATGAAATGGACAAATTTGTAGAAAAATATTACCTTCCAAAACTCAATGAGGAAGAAGCACAAAGCCTAAACAGACCAGTAATGCCTGAAGAAATTGAAACACTAATCAAAAAGCTTCTGACACACAAAAGCCCTGGACCAGATGGTTTCACAGGAGAATTCTACAGAGTATTTAAGGGGGAGCTAACCCCCATCCTCCACAGATTATTTCAAAAATTTCAAAATCATGGAAGACTCCCAAACTTGTTTTACGAAGCCAACATCATCCTAACCCAAAAACCACATAAAGACTTAACAAAGAAAGAAAACTTCAGGCCAATATCACTGATGAACATAGATGCTAAAATCCTCAACAAAATATTGGCAAACTGCATCCAGCAATACATTAAAAAGATCATACATCATGATCAACTGGGATTCATCCCAGGGATGCAAGGATGGTACAATATTGGTAAATCAATAAACATAATACACCGCATTAAAAAAAGCAAAGACAAAAACCTCTTGATCATATCAATAGATGCAGAAAAAGCATTTGATAAGGTACAGCACGCATTTATGATAAAAACCTTCAACAAAGTGGGAATAGAGGAAGCATTCCTCAACATTATAAAGGCCATATATGAGAGACCTACATCCAACACCATACTCAATGGACAAAAACTTAGAGCTTTCCCACTAAGATCAGGAACAAGACAAGGATGCCCTTTCTCACCATTCCTATTCAACATAGCACTGGAAGTCCTAGCCACAGCAATCAGACAAGAAAAAGAAATAAAAGGCATCCAAATTGGAAAGGACGAAATGAAACGGTCACTGTTTGCAGATGACCTGATGGTGTACATCGAAAATCCTATAGACTACACCAAAACATTGACCTAATAAAAGAATTTGGCCAAACAGCTGGACACAAAGTCAATAGTAAGAAATGAAAGGGATTCCTGTATACCAACAATGAAACAACAGAAGTAGAAATCAGAAAAAAAATCCCATTTGATAAAGCAACAAGAAAAATAACGTACCTAGGAATATAACTAACCAAGGAGGTAAGCGACCTGTCTCAGAAAACTACACAACACTGAAGAAAGGAATTAAGGAAGATACAAACAAATGGAAGAATGTACCATGCTCATGAATTAGAAGAATTAACATCATCTAAATGGCCATACTACCCAAAGCGATTTATAGATTCAATGCAATCCCTATTAGAGTACCCATGACATATTTCACAGATATAGAACAAACATTTCAGAAATTTATATGGAACCATAAACAACCCTGAATAGCTGCAGCAAGTTTGAGAAAGAAGAACAAAGCAGGAGGGATCACAATATCTGATACCCAACTGTATTACAAGGCCACTGTGATCAAAACAGCCTGGTACTGGCATAAAAACAGGCACATAGACCAATGGAACAGAACAGAGAGCCCAGAAATAAACTCAAGCCTTTATGGTCAACTAATATTTGACAAAGGAGGCAGGAACATAATGTGGAGCAAAAATAGCCTCTTCAACAGATGGTGTAGGGAGTTCTGGACAGCTACATGCAAAAAATGAAACTCGATCACCAACTTATGCCATACACAAAAATAAGCTCAAGATGGATAAAAGACTCAAATATAAGTCGTAACACCATAAAAGTCCTAGAGGAAAACATTGGCAGGAATATCTCAGACATTCCACACGGCAACATCCTCACAGACATGTCCCCTAAAGCAAGGGACATAAAGGAAAGAATAAACAAATGGGACCTCATCAAAATAAAAAGCTTCTGCATGGCTAAAGAAAACAGCACCAAATTACAAAGAGAACCAAATGTATGGGAAAACATATTTGCCAATGATACCTCAGACAAGGGCCTGATCTCCAAAATATATAAAGAACTCACAGGACTCCACTGCAGGAAGACAAACAACCCAATTAAAAAATGGGCAAAGGACTTGAACAGACACTTTTCCAAGGAAGACATACAGAGGGCCCAGAGACATATGAAAAGATGCTCAGCATCACTAGCCATCAGAGAGTTGCAAATTAAAACCACAATGAGGGCAGTGAATTGGAAGATGGCGGCAACATAGGTGGGAGCAGAGTCCACTTCCCCTAACGCCAGGGAAATACCTAGCTGATCTGAGGAGTAGAGTGAACAGCCAACAGTATTCCAGCATATATGAAGATCAGAGACCAAAGATAGAGGACATTGAAAGATCTGATGGTAAGAAGAGTGCTTAAGGACAATAAGGTCCCCGAGACCCGGGACCGCGATGTACAAGGGCAGCAGAAGCACCAGCCCAGGCGCAGGGGCTGCTGCGGGAGTCTTGGGAGAGGGCCAGGCTGAGCTGTGAGCAGCCAGGTGCTTGATTGGACCAGGGGGGCTTGAATCGGAGGAATTTCTGAAAAAGAAAAAGAAAATAGAGACACTCAGGGGCTAGTTAGAGAACTCTGGGAAGCAGCCTCGGCCCCTGGCGACCCCCCACCCCCCCCCCCGCCTCCGCCCCTGGACTACAAGCACCAGATAAGCAGCCCTGGTGTTCACCTGAGGCCCCGTTGCGCACACGCGATTAGTGAACTGGGCGCACACACCTGAAACCCCCGAGAGCATCTGGAGCAGAGGTTAGCTGCTCCACCCACAGGTCCAAAATCTCGGACCCAAGTGCCTTGTGATTCAGTCCCAGGGCAGCCCCACCCGCCCGAGAGACTCAAGCCCAGGGCAGCTGGATCCGCAGACTGAGCTCTCCAAGCACAAAGCCGCTTGAGAGCTTCCCAAACCCAAACCAGCTGGATCCCCCTGCTGCGCGCGCAGGAGTCCCAAGCCAAAGCGGCTGGATCCACCGCTTGTGCGTCCCAAGAACACAGCTGCTGGATTGGATGATCAACAGCCTGATTGAATGCCAGGGACCACACCTACAACGCGTACCTAACAC
Organism: Desmodus rotundus; assembly: GCF_022682495.2. Classification (NCBI taxonomy): domain Eukaryota; kingdom Metazoa; phylum Chordata; class Mammalia; order Chiroptera; family Phyllostomidae; genus Desmodus; species Desmodus rotundus. Next base: position 55,422,292 of record NC_071400.1, read on the forward strand.
CTGCGCACAGAGCCCTGCAGGGCATACTAGCTCTCTAGGACAAAGGCAGAACACCCAGCAGAGGGAAGCTGCAGGGCTAGGGGAGACTGCAGGCTGAACAACAGCGAACAGTCTGGCCCAGGAAGGGAGAAAAGTGAAACCAATCCTTCCAACCACTCCCTCCCATTGCAAAGACAGGACAACCAGTAGAACTAACCTGACCGGTTTAAAGCCACCAGAAGATTTTTTTTTTCGTTTCATCCTTTCCCCCTGAATTCCTTCTTCCTCTCTCTTTATTTTTCTTCATTCCTTCTTCCTCCCATCCTTTACCATTTTTATGTCTTCTTCCTGCCTTCTTTTATCTATTTCTATGTTTTAATTTTTGTTAAAATTCCTTCTTATCTTGCCTCCGATCTTTCTTTATTCCTTCCTCCCTCCTTCCTTCCTTTCCTCCTTTTCTATTTCCTTTTTCCCTCCTTCGCACCTTTATTTTATTTTTTTTTCCTTTCTTTCTTCCCCCCTTTCTCTTTTTCCCACAGGTGAGACAACAAAACCTGGAGTGCTGAAAAGACTAGAGTTAGACCGTGTTAAACCCATAAACGTCAGCTCAAGACCAGTGAGCACAGGAGATTAAGGAGACAGCACCACCGAATCCCATTGGCATTCTACCATAGAAGTTCATACCATAAACCCAGGGAGTCAGAATAGAGCAATTTAAGAAGCAGAGTCCAACAAGAAGAGTCTCACAAACAATGGGAAGATAAACAAATTAACAAATGAAAGGAAAGGAGGAAGCTTCAGAAAGAATGCTAACTGAAAAAGAGGCAAGTCAACTATCAGATACTGAGTTCAAAGCAATGGTCATCAGGAAGCTCACTGAGCTCTCTGAGCTCAAAGAGAACTACCAGAAACTACAAGGAAACTACAATGAACTCACTGCAAACTATATCAACATGAAAAAGGAAATAGAAACTATCAACAAGAGACAAGAGGAAAGGAAGAATACAATTTCTGAATTGAAGAACACAGTAGAAGGAATAAAAAGCAGACTTGATGAAGCAGAGGATGGGAACACCGAGCTGGAGGACAAAGTAGAAAAAAACACCCAGAAAGAACAAGAAAAGGAAAAGAGGCTCAGAAAGAATGAACAGGCAATAAGGGAAATGCAGGACAACATGAAACGTAACAATATCCGTATAATAGGAATACCAGAAGGAGAAGAAGAAGAGCACGGGATAGAAAACCTGTTTGAAAAAGTAATGATGGAAAATTTCCCTAATCTGAGGAGAGAAAAAGTCACCCAAATCCAGGAATCACAGAGAGTCCCAAGCAAGAGGAACCCAAAGAGACCCACTGCAAGACACATCATAACTAAAATGGCAAATTTCCAAGACAAAGAGAGGATCTTAAAGGCAGCAAGAGAGAAAAAGGAAGTAAGATACAAGGGAATCCCAATAAGGTTAGCGACTGACTTCTCAATGGAAATGTTCCAAGCCAGAAGAGAATGGCAAAAAATATTCCAAGTAATGAGAACCAGAGGACTGCAACCAAGACTACTTTACCCAGCAAGGCTCTCAATCAAGATAGAAGACCAAATAAAGAGTTTCCCTGACAAAAGAAGTCTAAAAGAATACAGCTCCACCAAACCAGCTCTGCAAGAGATGCTAAAGGGACTGCTTTAAGGAAAGGAAGGAAAAGAGAAAGACAGAGGACCACAGGTAGGAAATAATGGCAATGAATAACTACCTATCGATAATAACCTTAAATGTAAATGGATTAAATGCTCCAATCAAAAGACATAGAATAGCTGAATGGATAAGAAAACATGACCCACATATATGCTGCCTACAAGAGACCCATCTCAGGACAAGAGACTTACACAGACTAAAAGTGAAGGGCTGGAAACAAATTTTCCAAGCAAACGGACAGGAAAAAAAAGCAGGGGTAGCAATACTCATTTCAGACAAAATAGACTTCCAAAGAAGGACCATAAAGAGACCCAGAAGGTCACTTCATAATACTCAAAGGAAGAGTCCATCAAGAAGACATAAACATTGTAAATATATATGCACCCAACATAGGAGCACCCAAATACATAAAGAAAATCTTGGAGGATTTCAAGAAAGATATTGACAGCAACACAATTATAGTAGGGGACTTTTACACCCCACTATCAAAAATGGATAGGTCTTCCAAACAAAATATCAACAAAGATATTGTGTCACTTAACAATAATCCAGAAGAAACACCAATCCAGAAGAACCTGTGCACCCCAATGTTCATAGCAGCACAATTTACAAGAGCCAAGTACTGGAAGCAACCGAAGTGCCCATCAGCAAACGAGTGGATCCAAAAACTATGGTACATTTACACAATGGAATTCTACGCAGCAGAGAGAAAGAAGGAGCTCATACCCTTTCAATGGCATGGATGGAACTGGAGAGCATTATGTTAAGTGAAATAAGCCAGATGGTGAGGGACAAATACCGTATGATCTCACCTTTAACTAGAACATAATCATCAAAAGAAAAAAGGAAACAAAATATAATCAGAGAAATTGAATTTATGAAAATTGTAACAATAGCCACAGGGGAGTGGGGAGGGGATATTGGGGAAAGGGGTCTATAGGAGCTACTATAAAGGACACAAGGGCAAAATCAAGTGGTAGGGTAGAGGTGGGGGAGGGAGGGAGGACTGGCTGGGTGGGGTGGAGGGAAGGGGGAAAATGCAGACAATTGTAACTGAATAAAAATAAATAAATTGATTTTTTTAAAAAATAAGAAATTAAATAGGCTTTGTAGATTCCCAGTGGCGATGAGGTGTTTTAACCGAATGCTTGTCACACATCCAAAAAGTCTCCCTCCTTATACGTTCTCCTTTAAACCCAGGAGGGCCCTTGTTCCTGGGCTCCAGGACCAAGTTGCAGTAAAAACTTCAGCTTTGGGCACACAGGTATACTGCTGCGTGACATAGGAAAACTAGAAGAGAGTCTAATTTCTATTTACTTTGCCAGTCAAAATTCACCCAAAAACAGTTTCCTGCCATAAGTTCAAGTTAAAATATAGAGAAGCCTGGGATGAAAGAAGATTATGGTGAATACTTACTGTGATGATTAATTTCTGTGGCACCTTGACTGGGCTCAGTGATGCCCAGATACCTGGTAAACATTATTTCTGTATGTGTCCAGAAGAGTGTTTCTGGAGGAGATTGGCATTTGAATCAGTCGACTAAATAAAGAGGATTTCCATCCCCAGTGTGGCAGGCATTATGCAATCCACTGAAGGCCTGGATAGAACAGAAAAGCTGAGAAAGTGAGAACATTTTCTCTCTTTGCTTAAGCTGGATATTCATCTTCTCTTGCCCTTGAACATCAAATCTTCTGGCTCTTGGATCCTCAGAATCCAAAAAAGATTTATACTATCTCTGCCCCTTTTCCATCCCCTGCCCAGCTCTTCTCAGGCCTTCAGACTTGAACTCAGTTACACCGCCAGCTTTCCTGGGTCTCCAGCTTGCACACAGGTCATGGGATTTCTCTGCCTCCATAATTGTGCTACCAATTCCTGGAATAAATCTCCTCTTACATATTAAAAAAAAAAAAAAAAAGAATTCTCCTGCTTTAGCCTTACTGGTTGAACCAGATGCTAGCCACAGACATATACTGGGTTACTAGTATGATGCAACAAGAATGGTGGAAGAAGGATAAGGAAAATAAGGAAAACATATGGCATTCTCTGTGTGTGGTTCTGGGTCTATGTATTTAATGGATAAAATATTTATTGAACTGAATGTCCATCTGCATTTCTCTCCTCCTCCCCACAGTCCTCTTTTGCCTGGACTGTAGCAATCATACTGTCTTGTTTATTTTAAGCATATGTTACTTACAATCCAAGCACCATACAGCAGTGAAGTGATCTTGCAACACTATAAGTCAGATAATGCTACCACCTGGACCAAAACATTACAATGGTTAATTAGATATCAGGAAATTCATAACAGTGGCCTATGAACCTCTGTACAATCTGGCCCCTGCTTACCTCTCCACCCTATCTGAGCCTTTTTCTCACTCTACTGCAGCCTCAACAGGCTTCTTCCTGTTGCATAAAAACACCAAACTCTTTCTCTCTCGAAAACTTGGCACCTGCTCTTTTTTTTTTTTTTCCTGAAGAACCCTGCCCCTTGGTCTTCACACAACTGATTCCTTCGTGTCATTCAGATTTCTGGTCAGGTGTCATTTCTTCAGAGCATTCTCTGGCCACTTAATTGGGTGTGTCTTCCTGTCATTTTCTATCACATCATCCTATTTTATTTTTGTCATATATTATTGTTAATTTACATATTAAGATGTTCCCTATCTCTTTCCCCATCACTACTGTGTGAATTCCATAAGAGCTTGTTTGTTTCTGAAAGCTCAGCAACTAAAACAATGGCATTGAGTTGTACTCAAAAATACATGTTTATTAATATTTTACCTTTGAGTAATAACTAGATTGTCTAAAAATTAACATACATCATATATATTAACATATATTCCTTATATTTATTTATTCCTTCTTACAATGACCCTGTAAGATTAATGACATAATCTTCATTATATAAATAAGGAAACTAAGTGATACACATGTATAATAAATCACCACAAACTTCACAATTCAAAACATCTATTATGTCACAGCTTCTATAGCTCAGATGACCGGGCATGGCTTTTCTGGGTCATCTGCTCAAGGTCTCATATGGCTATTATCAAGGCATCAAGTAGGCTGCATTCTCATAGGGAGGCTTAACCAGGAAAAGACCCACTCCAAAGATCTTTCTAATTACAGCAGGATTGATTTCTTGTGGCTGTAGAATTCATTGCAGCTTGCTTTTGCAAAATCATCATTGAATAAGGACAGTCTCTGCTCCTTCAAATCTCTAACTTCAAGGAAGTTCTTCTAGATCCTGTTTTGAATGGCTCACTTGACTAGGGCATGTCTATCCAGGACTATCTCCCTTTTAATTAACTAAAAGTAAACTAATTAGGGACCTCAATAACACCTGCAAAATTCCTTAACTTTTGCCATATAATATAACAATCACAGGACTAAAATCCCATCCCCTTTGTCATATTCTATTGGTTACAAATAGGCCACAGGTTCTACCAAAACTAAAGAGGGGAAAATAACACAGGGATGTGGATTACAGTGTGTCAGGAGGTTATCTTAAAATTCTGCCTACCACATGGTGCCAAAGACCTTGTTATTTCCACTCTAATCTACTTTGGGTAGGAGATTGGTAGCAAGGTCCATTAGAAATTTAAGATACTATAATTGCATAAATAAAATAAGAAGGAGTGAAACCCAAATGAATGAATAGTTTGACAAAAGATTTCCCAAACTCTATCCTTGAAAATACAATGGAAATAACAAGAAATAAATGGAGCATTGCATATGATCAAATCTAAAAGATTGACCCTCACATCTCATTTTCCATCACAGTTTGCTTTGCAGTTCTCTGCTCCTCCTGACCATCTCATTTTGTCATTCAAAATTGAGACACTCCACTTTATTTATTTTTATTTTTTACTATCATTGTTCAAGTACAGTTGTCTCCATTTTCCTGCCACCACTTTTCCCCAACCCCATCTACACCCAACACTGATCCTCAATTCTACCCCTCCTTTGGCTTTGTCCATGGATCCTTTATACATGTTCTTTGACAACCATTCCCTTTATTTCACCCTTAGCCCCCTTCCCCTGCCCCTCCAGTTATTGCCAGTTTGTTCTTTATTTCAATGTCTCTGGTTATATTTTGTTTCCTTTTTTCTTCTATTTATTATGTTCCAGTTAAAGGTGAGATCATATGGTATTTGTCCCTCACTGCCTGGCTTATTTCACTTAACATAATGCTCTCCAGTTCCATCCATGCTGTTGCAAAGGGTATAAGCTCCTTCTTTCTCTCTGCTGCATAGAATTCCATTGTGTAAATATACCATAGTTTTGGGATCCACTCGTTTGCTGATGGGCACTTAGGTTGCTTCCAGTACTTGGCTATTGTAAATTGGGCTGCTATGAACATTGGGGTGCACAGGTTCTTTTGGATGGGTGTTTCAGGGTTCTTAGGGTATAATCCCAGCAGCTGAATTGCTGGGTCAAAGGGCAGTTCCATTTTTAGTTTTCTGAGGAAATTCCATACTGTTTTCCACAGTGGTGGCACCAGTTTGCATTCCCAGCAACAATATACTAGGGTTCCATTTTCTCCACAACCTCACCAGGACTTACTGTTTGCTTATTTGTTTCTGATTGCCACTCTGAAAGGTGTGAAGTGGTATCTCATTGCAGTTTAATTTGCATGCCTCTGTACACTAGTGATGCTGAGCATCTTTTCATATGTCTCTGGGCCCTCTGTATGTTCTCTTTGGAGAAGTGTCTGTTTAAGACCTTTGCCCATTTTTTAATTGGATTGTTTGTCTTTCTGGTGCAGAGGAGTGTGAGTTCTTCATATATTTTGGAGATCAGGCCCTTATCTGAGGTATCATTGGCAAATATATTTTTCACATGGTTGGTCCCCTTTTCATTTTGCTGATGTTTTCTTTAACCATGCAGAAGCCTTTGATTTTGATGAAGTCCCATTTGTGTATTATTTTCTTTATGTCTCTTGCTCTAGGGGACATATCAGTGAAGGTACTGCTGTGTGGACTGAGATTTTCCCGCCTATGTTCTCCTGAAGGACTTTTATGGTGTCACGACTTACATTTGAGTCTTTTGAGTTTATTTTTGTATACGGTGTAAGTTGGTGGTTCTTCATTGAGATATTCCTCTGCATTGAGACAAGCTTTTCTCTCAAGAGGGTTTATATTGTCTTAATCACAATAACATAGATTAGCAATATTACAAACCAATGAAGTTTATCATTACAGGTTAGTCACAGGTAAATGCAGGAACTCCAGACAATTTGGGCTGTAACAACACTTGTAAATAAAAGTTAGTGTGGGAGAGAAGACAGCAAAATGGAATGGGCTGTCCAGTGCCATTTGAAATGGCTATCATGACTTCTAAGCATTCACCTATGGCTGAATTTGCACTGATCTGACCACATTTTCCCCTTAGCTCCCATTATGGCCAACCACACCATTTGCCAGATGGTTCAGTGGGGTGAGGGGACAGCATGTGGTTGTGACATGTGACTAAGTGAAGTTAACTCGCCCATGTGGGAATTGGACTGATAGCTTTCAAATAAGGCTTTCAGAGTCTCATTTCAAATAAAATATAGAATCATCTAAAGGTTATATAAATAGATCCAAACCGATTGACTCTGGTACAAAAAATGCATTCATTGTGATTTCTAATCCCATAAATTTTTCAGACAGATATCTGAGATTAGGGGTTCAGACAAAGATTTAGTTTGAAAATGCTAAGGCCCTGTTCCTTGATGGACCTTCCCCTATTTTCCTCCATTAACCCTCTGCCTCTCCCCTCTGGTTAGAGTCAGTTTGTTCTTTATTTCAATGTTTCTGGTTATATTTTACTTGCTTGTTTGTTTTGTTGATTATGTTCCACTTACAGGTGTGATCATATGGTATTTGTCTTTCACTGCCTGGCTTATTTCATTTAGCATAATGCTCTCCAGTTCCATCCATGCTGTTGTAAAGGGTAAGAGCTCATTTTTCCTTTCTGCTGTGTAGTAATCCATTATGTAAATATACCATAGTTTTTTTAGAGTTTTGGGGTTTTTTCTTTGAGGTTTGTTTCTAGTTTCAGCCCCTTGTGGTCAGAGAAAATGCTTGATATGATTTCAATTTTCTTGAACTTGTTGAGGCTTGTTTTGTGTCCGATCATGTGGTCTATCTTTGAAAATGGTCCATGTACACTTGAAAAGAATGTGTATTTTGCTGCTTTGGGATGCAAGGCTCTATATATATCAGTTAAGTCCATTTCATCTAGGGCCTTGTTCAATGCCACAATATCTTTGTTGATATTTTGTTTGGAAAATCTGTCCATCTTTGACAGTGGGGTATTAAAATCCCCTACTATAATGGTGTTGCTGTAAATATCCTTCTTGAAGTCCTCCAAGAATTTCTTTATGTATTTGGGTGCTCCTATGTTGGGAGCATATATATTTACAATGTTTATGTCTTCTTGATGGAGTCTTCCTTTGAGTATTATGAAGTGACCTTCTGGGTCTCTCTTTATGGCCCTTTGTTTTTTAAGTCTATTTTGTCTGATATGAGTATTGCTACCCCTCCTTTTTTGCCCTTTCCATTTCCTTGGAAAATTTGTTTCCAGCCCTTCACTTTCAGTCAGTGTAGGTCTTTTGTCCTGAGGTGGGTCACTTGTAGGTAGCATATGTGTGGGTCATGCTTTCTTATCCATTCAGCTATTCTATGTCTTTTGATTGGAGCATTTAATCCATTTACATTTAAGGTTATTATCGATAGGTAGGTATAGATTGCCATTTTTCCCTACCTGTGTTCCTCTCTCTTTCTCTTTTCCTTCCTTTCCTTAAAAAAGTCCCTTTAGCATCTCTTGGAGAGCTGGTTTGGTGGAAGTGTATTCTTTTAGACTTCTTTTGTCTGGGAAGCTCTTTATTTGGCCTTCTATCTTGATTGAGAGCCTTGCTGTGTAAAGTAGTCTTGGTTGCAGACCTCTGGTTCTCATTACTTGGAATAATTTTTTCTCATTTATTTATTTTGTTGTTGTAATTTCTGGGGATAGCTTCAATATTTTAGTTCTTCTGATCAGTTTTTTATTTTTGCTATCGTATTTCTAATTTTGAGAGCTGTCTTAATTGCGTAAATATTTATTTATCATAAAATCTTGTCTTGCTTTGTGTTTGAAATATTTTTTCTTTATTTCTTTTTAAAAAATTTTATTGTTACTCAATTACAGCTCTATGCCTTTTCTCCCCATCCCTCCACCCGACCCCAACTGAACCCACCTCCCTACCCCACCTCCACCCTTCCCCTTGATTTTGTCTGTGTGTCATTTATAGTAGTTCCTGTAAACCCTTCTCCCAACAGTCCCCTCGCCACTCCCCTCAGGCTATTGTTAGATTGTTCTTACCCTTCAGTGCCTCTGCTTATATTTTGTTTGCTTTTTTCTTTTGTTGATTATGTTCCAGTTAAAAGTGGGATCATATGGTATTTGTGCCTCACTGCCTGGCTTATTTAACTTAGCATAATGCTCTCCAGTTCCATCCATGCTGTTGCAAAGGGTATAAGCTCCTTCTTTCTCTCTGCTGCATAGAATTTCATTGTGTAAATATACCATAGTTTTTGGATCCATTCGTTTGCTGATGGTCACTTAGGTTGCTTCCAGTACTTGGCTATTGTAAATTATGCTGCTATGAACATTGGGGTGAAGAGGTTCTTTTGGATTGGTGTTTCAGGGTTCTTGGGGTGTAATCCCAGCAGCGGAATTGTTGGGTCAGAGGGCAGTTCCATTTTTAGTTTTCTGAGGAAATTCCATACTGTTTCCCACAGTGGCCTCACCAGTCCGTATTCCCACCAAAAGTGCACTACGGTTCTCTTTTCTCCGCATCCTCTCCAACATTTGTTTGTGGATTTGTTTATGTTGGCCACTCTGACTGGTGTGAGATGGTACCTCATTGTGGTTTTAATTTGCATCTCTCTGATGGCTAGTGATGCTGAGCATCTTTTCATATGTCTCTGGGCCCTCTGTATGTCTTCCTGGGAGAAGTGTCTGCTCAAGTCCTTTGCCCATTTTTAATTGGGTTGTTTGTCTTCCTAGAGTGGAGTCGTGTGAGTTCTTTATATATTTTGGACATCAGCCAATTGTTTGAGGTATCATTGGCAAATATGTTTTACCATATTGTTGGTTCTCTTTGTAATTTGGTGCTGTTTTCTTTAGCCATGCAGAAGCTTTTTATTTTGATGAGTTCCCATTTGTTTATTGTTTCCTTTATGTCCCTTGCTTTAGGGGATATGTCTGTGAGGATGTTGCTGCGTGGAATGTCTGAGATTTTCCTGCCATGTTTTCCTCGAGGATTTTTATGGTGTTACCACTTATATTTAAGTCTTTTATCCATCTTGAGTTTATTTTTTTGTATGGCATAAGTTGGTAATCGATTTTCATATTTTTCCACGTAGCTGTCCAGATCTCCCAACACCATCTGTTGAAGAGGCTGTTTTTGCTCCATTTTATGCTCCCGAATCCTTTATCAAATATAAATTGACCGTATAGACTTGAGTTTATTTCTGGGCTCTCTGTTCTGTTTCATTGGTCTATGTGCCTGTTTTTATGCCAGTACCAGGCTGTCTTGATTACAGTGGCCTTGTAATACAGTTTGAGATCACGTATTGTGATCCCACCTGCTTTGTTCATCTTTCTCAAAATAGCTGTAGCTATTTGTGGTCAGTTATGGGTCCTTATAAATTTCTGAAATGTTTGTTCTAAATCTGTGAAGTATGTCATGGGTACTCTAATAGGGATTGCATTGAATCTATAAATTGCTTTGTGTAGTATGGCCATTTTGATGATGTTAATTTGTCCAATCCATGAGCATGGTACATGCTTCCATTTCTTTGTGTCTTCCTTAATTACTTTCTTCAGTGTTGTGTAGTTTCCTGAGTAAAGGTCTTTTACCTCTTTGGTTAGGTTGATAAAGGTACTTTATTTTTCTTGTTGCTATATCAAATGGGATTTTTTTCCTGATTTCTGTTTCTGTAGATTCTTTGTTGGTATACAGCAATGCCTTTGATTTCTGAGTATTGACTTTGTATCCAGGTGTTTTGCCAAATTCATTTATAACGTCAAGTAGTTTTTTGGAGGAGTTTACAGGATTTTCCATGTACACTATCATGTCATTTGCAAACAGTGACAGTTTCATTTCCTCCTTCCCAATTTGGATGCCTTTTATTGCTTTTTCTTGTCTGATTGCTGTAGCTAGGTCTTCCAATACTATGTTGAATAGGAGTGGTGAGAGAGGGCATCCTTGTCTTGTTCCTGATCTGAGTGGGAAAGCTCTAAGTTTTTGTCCATTGAGTATGATGTTGGCTGTAGGTCTCTCATATATGGCATTTATCATGTTGAGGAATGCTCCGTCTATTCCCACTTGGCTGAGTGTTTTTATCAGAAGTTGGTGCTGTATCTTATCAAATGTTTTTTCCCCATCTATTGATATGATCATGTGATTTTTGTCTTTGCTGTTGTTGATGTGATGTATTATGTTTATTTATTTGCGAATATTGTTCCATCATTGCGTCTCTGGGATGAATCCCACTTGGTCATGTTGGATGATCTTTTTAATGTATTGCTAGGTGCGATTTGTCAATATTTTGTTCAGAATTTTAGCGTCTATGTTCATCAGACATATTGGCCTGAAGTTTTCTTTCTTCGTTGTGTCTTTATCTGGTTTTGGGATTAGGTTGATGCTGGCTTCAATAAAAGAGTTTGGGAGACTTCCATCAGTTTGGATTTTTTCGAATACTCTGCGAAGGATAGGGGTTATCTCTTTCTTAAATGCTTTGTAAAATTCTCCTGTGAAACCATCTGGTCCAGGGCTTTTGTGTGTTGGGAGTTTTTTGATGACTGCTTCCATTTCGTCTGCTGTTATTGGTCTCTTCAGGTTTTCTGCTTCTTCTTCATTCAGTTTTGGAAAATTATATTTCTCTAGAAATATGTCCATTTCACCTAGGTGTTCAAATTTCTTGGCATACAGTTCTTCGTAGTAATTTCTTACAATCCTTTGTATTTCTGTGGTATCAATTGTAATCTCTCCTCTTTCATTTCTAATTGTGTTTATTTGGATCCTCTCTCTTTTTTTCTTGATAAGCCTACTCAAAGGCTTGTCGATATTGTTTATCTTTTCAAAGAACCAGCTCCTGGATTCATTGATCCTTAGAATTGTCCTTTTAGTCTCTATGTCATTTAGTTCTGCTCTGATCTTGGTTATTTCCTTCCTTCTGCTTGCTCTGGGCTGTCTTTGTTGTTGTTCCTCGAGTTCTTGTAGGCGTAATGTTAGGTTGTTTGTTTGAAATGTTTCCATCTTTTTAAGGTAGGATTGTATTTCTATGAAATTCCCTCTCACTACTGCCTTTGCTGTGAATCATACGTTTTGGGTTGTTTTGAGTACATTTTCAATTGTTTCCAGAAAGTTTTTGATTTCTTCCCTAATCTCGTTCTTGACCCATTCATTGTTTAATAGTGTGCTATTTAGTCTTCATGATTTTCAATGTTTTGATTTTTTTTCCTTTGGTGTTGGTTTCTAGTTTCAGTCCCTTGCGGTCAGAGAAAATGCTTGATATAATTTCAATTATTTTGAATTTGTTGAGGCTTGCTTTGTGTCCTATCATGTGGTCTATCTTTGAAAATATTCCCTGTACACTTGAAAAGAATGTGTATTTTGCTTCTTTGGGATCTTAAGCTCTCTCTATATATCAGTTAAGTCCATTTCCTCTAGGGTATTGTTAAGTGACACAATATCCTTCTTGATACTTTGTTTGGAAGACGTGTCCATTTTTGACAGTAGGGTGTTGAAGTACCCTACTATAATTGTGTGGCTGTCAATATCTTTCTTGAAGTCCTCCAAGATTTTCTTTATGTGTCTGGGTGCTCCTATGATAGGTGCATGTATAGTTACAATGTTTATGTGTTCTTGTTGGATTGTTCCTTTGAGTATTATGAAGTGACCTTCTGGGTCTCTCTTTATGGCACTTCTTTGGAAGTCTATTTTGTCTGACATGAGTATTGCTACCCCTGCTTTTTTTTCCTGTCCGTTTGATTGGAAAATTTTTTTCTAGCCCTTAACTTTCTGTCTGTGTAGGTCTTTTGTCCTGAGATGTGTCTCTTGTATGCAGGATATGTGTGGGTCATGTTTTCTTATTCATTCAGCTACTCTAAGTCTTTTGATTGGAGCATTTAATCCATTTATGTTTAAGGTTATTATCGATAGCTAGTTATTGATTGCCATTTTGTCCTGCCTGTGTTCCTCTCTCTTTCTCTTTGCCTTCCTTTCCTTAAAGCAGTCCCTTTAATTTCTCTTGCAGAGCTGTTTGGTGGAAGTGTATTCTTTTAGACTTCTTTTGTCTGTGAAGCTCTTTATTTGGCCTTCTATCTTGATTGAGGCCTCGCTGTGTAAAGTAATCTTGGTTGCAGACCTCTGGTTCTCATTACTTGGAATATTTTTTGCCATTCTCTTCTGGCTTGGAGTGTTTCCATTGAGACGTCCGTTGCTAACCTTATTGGGGCTCTTGTATGTTACTTCCTGTTTCTCCCTTGCTGCCTTTAAGACCCTCTCTTTTTCTTGGAATTTTGCCATTTTAATTATGATGTGTCTTGCAGTCGGGATCTTTGGGTTCCTTCTTTATTGGGACTATCTGTGTTTCCTGGATTTGGGTGAATTTTTCTCTCCTCAGATTAGAAAAATTTTCCATCGTGATTTTTTCAAACAGGTTTTCTATCCCTTGCTCTTCTTCTCCTTCTGGTAATCCTATTATTCGTATATTGTTACGTTTCATGTTGTCCTGTAGTTCCCTTAATCTCTCTTCATTCTTTCTGAGCCTCTTTTCCTTTTCTTGCTGTTTCTGGGTGTTTTTTTCTACTTTGTCCTCCAGCTAGCTGATCCATTCCTCTGCTTCATCAAGTCTGCTTTTTATTCCTTCTACTGTATTCTTCAATTCTGAAATTGTATTCTTCTTTTCCTCTTGTTCCTTGTTGATAGTTTCTATTTCCTTTTTCATGTTAATATTGTTTGCAGTGCGTTCATTGTAGTTTCCCTGTAGTTTCTGGTAGTTCTCTGTGAGTTCAGTGAGCTTCCTGATAACCATTGCTTTGAACTCAGTATCTGATAGTTGACTTGCCTCTTTTTCAGTTAGCATTCTTTCTGAGGCTTCCTCCTTTCCTTTCATTTGGGGATTGTTTCTTTGTCTTCCCTTTGTTTGTGAGACTCTTCTTGGTAGCCTTTGCTTCTTAAATTGATCTATTCTGACTCCCTGGGTTTATGGTATGAACTTCTGTGGTAGGATACCAATGGGATTCAGTGGTGCTGTCTCTTTAATCTCCTGTGCTCACTGGTCTTGAGCTGATGTTTATGGGTGTAACACAGTCTCACTCTGGTCTTTTCATCACTCCAGGTTCTATTGTCTCACCTGTAGGAAAAAGAGAAAGGGGGGGCGGGGTGAACGAGAAGGGAAGGAGGAAAAATGGGAATGGTAAAGCAAAGGAAGGAAGGAAGAAGGAATAAAGAAAGATCGGAGACAAGATAAGAATGAATTTTAACAAAAATTAAAACAAAAGAATAAATCAAAGAAGACAGGAAGAAGGAATAAAAAAGATAAAGGATGGAAGGAAGAAGGAATAAGAAAAGAAAGAAGGACAGAAATGAAGAACGAATTCGGGGGGAAGGACGAACGAAAAGGAAAAATCTTCTGCTGGCTTTAAACAGGTCAGGTTCGTTCTACTGGTCTTCTTGTCTGTGAAACGGGAGTGGGTGTTTGGAAGGATTGGTTTCACTTTTCTCCCTCCCTGAGCCGCACTCTTCACTGTTGTCCAGCCTCCAGTCCAGTTCCTCCGGATCCTTCTGCTCATTACTAGGCCTTTAGTTCACCAGTTGTGCTGTCTTGAGTTGCACCAATTAGGGACAACTAACCCTCCCCCTTCTTGCTCTCTGCTGTCTTAGATGCTAGGGCCTCTGGGTGCTGCTACGAGGTAGTTCAGCCCCCTACTGGGTCGAGTCTTTCTGAGGAATGCAGTCTCCCCTAGCCCTGCAGCTCCCCTCTGCTGGGTGTTCTGCCTTAGTCCTAGAGAGCCAGTAGGCCCTGCAGGGCTGTGTCCGTAGGGGCTAGTTAAGAGTTGTTCAGAATCAGTTCTTTTAGGTGTGGTGGGTCGCAGGCAGCCTGGCCGTTGATCAGTGGATCTGCTGCTTTGGGCCTGAGTTGCTCATGTCTGGCAGGTCCATCCACTTTGGGCCTGAGTCACGAGGCCTGGGAGTCTGCTGCTTTGGGCCTGAGTTGCGTCGCCAGCTGGTCCGCAGTATTGGGCCTGTGTGTAGGGCAGCTATTCTCTGCTGCTGGTGTGTACCCACACGAGGTTTCATGTGTGCGTGTCCATCTGTGGTTTCAGTTGTGGGCCTTCAGTCCGCTAATCGGGGTGCGTGCAACCGGGCTTCAGGTGAGTGCTGGGGCTAGTTATCCCTCATTCACTGTCCATGGGCTGAGGGGGGAGGGGCAACAGAGGCTGCGGCTGCTGCAGATAGTTCTCTAACTAGCCACTGTGTGCCTCTATTTTCTTTTTCTTTTTGAGAAATTCTTCCTATTCAAGCCCCCCTGGTCCAAACAAGCACCTGGCCTCTCACACAGCCCAGCCTGGCTCTCTCCCAAGAATCCTGCAGCAGAAACTGCTCCCGGGCCAGGGCTTCAGCGGCCCTGGTCCCCGTGCAGGTCCCAGGGACCTTATTGGCCTTAAGCACTCTTCTTACCATCAGATCTTTCAATGTCCTCTATCTTTGGTCTCCGATCTTCATATATGCTGGAATACCGTTGGCTGTTTGCTCTGCTCCTCAGATCAGCTAGGTGTTTCACTGGTGCTGAGGGGAAGTGTGCTCTGCTCCCACCTATCTCACTGCCATCTTGACAATCAATCAAGCATCTTATATCTTTTTCACCTTTAAAAAAATTGGCTAGTTGGGTGACATATCACGATTATTGCTTTACTTCTGCAAAGGATCTCCTGTCTGTTTTTTACTTGGTGTTTAAATCCCGTAGAATACTCTCCAACTGTCATAATCCATTTTGCCTTTACCTTCCTCTGATCACATAAAAGACAATGTGGGAGTTGTGAACAGCAGTCAATGAAGTTGAGGACTGAACCCACCAACAAAGGAGACACCAATGGGTAAAACCCAAGTACAACAAGAAAGCACACACAAATGGAAAAAAGGGCAACCCTAGAGCATCCAGAAGAGCAGATAAATGAGAACACACCACTGAGTCCCGCAGAACTCATACCAGAGAAGTACACCCTACAAAGACAACAAGCAAAACAGAGCAACACGAATTGCAGACACAAACAAAAAGAGTCACGTAAAATGGGGAGACAAAGAATTTCCAAACAAAAGGAATGAGAGACTCCCTTTTAAAAGAGCTAAAGGAAATGGAGGCAAGTAAACTATCATATATAGAATTCAAAAGAATATTTATAAGGATGCTCAAGGAACTCATTGACAACTACAAGGAACTGAGTGAGAACTACAATGGTATGAAAAAAGGAAATAGGAACTATAAACAAGAACCAGGAAGAAAGGAAGGATACAATTTCTGAAATAAAAAACACACTAGATGGAAGCTTCCGGCCAAGATGGAGGCATAGGTAGACACACAGTGCCTCCTTGCACAACCAAAAGAAGGACAACAACAATTTAAAAACAAAAAACAATCAGAACGACGGAAAATCAAACTGTATGGAAGTCTGACAACCAAGGAGATAAAGAAGAAACATTCAACCAGACTGGTAGGAGGGGCAAAGTCGGGCAGCCAGGGCAGAGAGGACTCACAGCAAGGCAGGGGCTGGTGGACCCTGTGAGATGGCAGATTGTGGAATGGGGTATGTCAGGCTGCAACTAGCAGACCCCACAAAGTGGTGGCTGGCTGACCCTGCGGCCCCACATTCACGCATATATAAACTGGGAGGAATGGCAGAAGAGCGAAGCAGACCATGCAACCCTTGGCTCCATTGAGGGGAAATAAAGACAAACCTCTGATTGAAAACACCCGTGGGGATTAAGGCGGCAGCAGGAGAAACTTCCAGCCTCACAGGAGAGTTTGTTGGAGAGACCCACAGGGGCCTAGAGTGTGCACAAGCTCACCCACTTGGGAATCAGCACAACAGGGGCCCAATTTGATTGTGGATAGTGGAGGGAGTGACTGAAATCCAGCAGAGAGTGGAGCAAGCACCATTGCTCCCTCTCGGCCCCTCCTCCACGTACAGCATCACAGCCCAGCAACTAGCGTTAACCCACCCAGGTGAACATCTAAGGCTCAACCCCTTTACATAACAGGTGTGGCAAGACAAAAAAAAAATGGCCCAAATGAAAGAACAGATCAAAGCTCCAGAAAAAATACAACTAGGCAACAAAGAGATAACCAACCTATCAGATGCACAGGTCAAAACACTGGTAATCAGGAAGCTCACACAATTGGTTGAATTTGATTACAAATTAGATGAAAAAATGAAGGCTATGCTAAGAGAAACAAAGTAAATGTACAGGGAACCAATAGTGATGGGAAGGAAACTGGGACTCAAATCAATGGTGTGGACCAGAAGGAAGAAAGAAATATCCAACCAGAAAAGAATGAAGAAACAAGAATTTAAAAAAAATGAGGAGAGGATTAGGAACCTCCGGGACATCTTTAAATGTTCCAACATCCGAAATATAGGGGTGCCAGAAGGAGAAGAGGAAGAACAAAAAATGGAAAACTTATGTGAACAAATAATGAAGGAGAACTTTCCCAGTCTGGCAAAGGAAATAGACTTCCAGGAAGTCCAGGAAGCTCAGAGAGTCTCAAAGAAGCTGGACCCAAGGAGGAACACACCAAGGCACATCATAATTACATTACCCAAGATCAATCAGAAGGAGAGAATCTTAGAAGCAGCAAGAGAAAAGGACACAGTTACCTACAAAGGAGTTCCCATAAGACTGTCAACTGATTTCTCAAAAGAGACCTTACAGGCAAGAATGGGCCGGCAAGAAGTATTCCAAGTCATGAAAGACAAGGGCCTACATCCAAGATTACTGTATCCAGCAAAGCTATCATTAAGAATGGAAGGGCAGATAAAGTGCTTCTTAGATAAGGTCAAGTTAAAGGAGTTCATCATTACCAAGCCCTTATTCTGAAATGTTAAAGGGATTTATCTAATAAAAAGAAGATAAAAAATATGAACAGTAAAAATGACAGCAAACTCACAGTTATTAACAACCACATCTAAAACAAAAACAAAAGCAAACAACTAGAACAGGAACAGAACCACAGAAATTGAGACTACATGGAGGGTTATCAACAGGGGAGTGGGAGGGGGAGAAAGGGGGGTAAGATACAGAGAATAAGTAGCATAAATGGTAGGAAGAAAATGGAGGCGGGGAGGGTAAGAATAGTGTAGGAAATGTAGAAGCCAAAGAACTTATATGTATGGCCCATGGACATGAACTATAGGGAGGCGGATGTGGGAGGGAGGGGTTGGGCAGGATGGAGTGGAGTGAAGGGGGGGAAATGGGACAGCTGTAATAGAATAATCAATAAATATATTAAAAACACATTAGATGGAATTATAAGCAGACTGGATCAATCAGAGGATATAATCAATTAGCTGGAAGACAAAGTAGAATGCAATACCCAGGTGGAGCACCTGCTCAAAAAAATGACTAAAAAATATGAAGATAGTTTAAGGGAACTGCAAGACAACATGAAATGCAACCACATTCAAATCAAAGGAATACCAGAAGGAAGAGAAAAGGAGCAAGGGATAGAAACCGAGTTTGAAAAAATAATGACAGAAATATATCCTAACCTGGAGAAGGGAAAAACCACCCAAGTTCAGGAAGTACAGAGAATCCCAGTCCAGATGAACCCAGGAGGCCTACTCCAAGACACATCATAATTAAAATGCCAAGTTTTAAAATCAAAGAGAGAATCTTAAAAACCACAAGGGGGAAACCAGAAATGACACAGGAGGGAGCTCCTATAAAGCTAGCAGCTGATTTCTCAACAGAAACACTACAAGCCAAAAAGACTGGCAAGAAATATTCCAAGTAATGAAAGCAAAGGCCTGCAATCAAGACTACTCTACCCAGCATGGCTCTCAATCAAAATGGAAGGCAGAATAAGGAGTTCTAGAGACAAAAGAAGACTGAAACAATACACCTCCACAAAACCTGCACTGCAAGATATGCTACAAGGATTGCATTAAGAAGAGGAAGAGAAAGAGTGAAAGAGGAAAATAGGTACAAAGGGGTTAAAATGAATAAGCGCCTATCAATAATAGCCTTAAATGTTAATGGATTAAATGTTCCATTCAAAGACATAGGGTAGCTCAATGGATTAGAAAACATGACACACACATAAGCTGATTACAGGAGACCCAGCTCAGAAAAAACAGCCTACACAGACTGAAAGTAAACGGTTGGAAAAAAATATTCCAAGCAAATGGACAGGAAAAAAAGAGCTGGAGTAGCAATACTTATATCAGACAAAATAGAACAAAGGCCATAAAAAAAGACACTGAAGGACACTTCATAATACTAACAGGAAGAACCCACCAAGAAGATATAAACATCGTAAACATATATGCAACCAACATAGGAGAACCCAAGTATATAAGGAAAATCTTGGAGGACTTCAAGAAAGATATAGGCAGCAACAAAATTATACAAGGGGATTTTAACACCCCACTGTCAAAAATGCATAGATTTTCCAAACAAAATATCAACAAGGATATTGTTGCATTGAACAGTGTCCTAGATCAAAAGGAAGTAAGTGATATCTATAGAACTTTGCATCCCAAAGAAGCAAAATACACATTGTTTTCAAACGAACATGGAACATTTTCAAAGATAGACCAAATGATAGGAAACAGAAAAAAGCCTCAACAAATTCAAGAAAATTGAAATTATACCAAGCATTTTCTCAGACCACATGGGCCTGAACCTAGAAAACAACCTCAAGGAAAAAAATCAAAAACACTCAAATTCATGGAGATTGAATAGCATCCTATTAAACAATGAATGGGTTAATAATGAGATCAAGGAAGAAATAAAAAAAAAGTCTCTGGAAACAATGAATATGAGCATACAACAGTCCAAAACTTATGGAACACAGCAAAGGCAGTACTGAGAGGGAAGTTCATAGTGATACAGACCTACTTAAAAAAGATAGTCACATTTCAAAAAGCAACCTAACCTTACACCTACTACAACTGGAGGAACAACAACAAACAAAACCCAGAGCGAGTAGAAGGAAGGAAATAACCAAGATCAGAGCAAACTTAAATGGCATAGAGATTAAAAGAATAATCCAAGGGATCAATAAATCCAACTCTCACTTCACTCATTATCTGACCTACCACAAGCTCACAGCTTTCTTTATCCAACTCACAATCCCACCCTCAACAAGAGTCTTATCTTCTTTCCACACTTTCTAAAAAGTAGCTAGGTGAGTGAAATATCATGGTAAAAACTATATATATCCAAAGGATCTCCTATCTCTTCTCTAAGGGCTGGAAACTTAAATATCATAGAATGCACTCCTGCTGTCTGAAACCATTTCATCTTCCCATTACAACCCATCACAAAAAAAGAGTAGGTAGAAGCTGTGAACACCAGGATACTTCCTGGAGGAGGAAACCACTAACAAAGGAAACACCAACAGCTAAGAACAGGAGAAGGTGAATGAGAAAGTAGAAGTCACACTAGGTCAACCCAGGACCTATCTGGAAATACAACTAAATAGTGAAAAATCACTAAGACCCAACAACTGAACAAGAGCAATAAAAAAGCCTCAAAAACTTGTACATACAGAATAACCAGCTCCAACAAACACTGCCCACACCTGCACAACAGGAAACAAGAGGTGAGGGACAGACTGACCCTCAGATAATAGGCTGGTGGGAAAGACACATGAAAAAAAGTCCAAGAAGGAACAAAACAAAAAGACTTACAAAGGGCCAACATAAACCACAGGCCAGGATCAGTAATATCTGG
This sequence comes from Desmodus rotundus, assembly GCF_022682495.2. NCBI lineage: Eukaryota > Metazoa > Chordata > Mammalia > Chiroptera > Phyllostomidae > Desmodus > Desmodus rotundus. Next base: position 55,442,956 of record NC_071400.1, read on the forward strand.
AGATCAAGGAGAGTGTACCACTGAATCTCACAGGTATTCTACCACAGAAGTTCACACATATATCCAGGGGGATAGAAGAGAGCAACTTAGGAAGAAGAGGCTAACAGGAAGACTCTCACAAACAACGGGAAGACAAAGAAACAATCCCCAAATGAAAGGAAAGGGGGAAGTCTCAGAAACAATGCTAAATGAAAAAGAGGCAAGTCAACTATCAGATACAGAGCTCAAAGAATTGGTTATAAGGAATCTTAATGAGCTCACACAGAATTAGCAAAAACTACAGGGAAACTACGATAAACTCATTGCAGACTATATCAACGTGAAAAAGGAAATAGAAACTATCAACAAGGAACAAGAGGAAATGAAGAATACAATTTCTGAAATGAAGAACAAAGTAGAAGGAATCAAAAGCAGACTTGAAGAAGCAGAGGATCAGATCAGCAAGCTGAAGGACAAAGGAGAAAAAAACACCCAGAAAGAGAAAGAAAAGGAAAAGAGGCTCAGAAAGAATGAAGAGGGATTAAGGGAAATGCAGGACAACATGAAACGTAACAATGTCCGTATAATAGGAATACCAGAAGGAGAAGAAGAAGAGCAAGGGATAGAAAACCTGTTTGAACAAGTCACGATGGAAAATTTCCCTAATCAGATGGAAGAAAAAGTCACCCGAATCCAGGAAACACAGAGAGTCCCAAGCAAGATGAACACAAAGAGGCCCACTGCAAGACACATCATAATTAAAATGACAAAATTCCAAGACAAAGAGAGGATCTTAAAGGCAGTAAGGGAGAAACAGGAAGTAACATACAAGGGAGACCCAATAAGGTTAGCAACTGACTTCTCAATGGAAACGCTCCAAGCCAGAAGAGAATGGCAAAAAATATTCCAAGTAATGAGAACCAGAGGACTGCAACCAAGACTACTTTTTCCAGCAAGGATCTCAATCAAGATAGAAGGCCAAATAAAGAGCTTTTCAGAAAAAAGAAGTCTAAAGGAATACACCTCCACCAAACCATCTCTGCAAGAGATGTGAAAGGGACTGCTTTAAGGAAAGGAAGGAAAAGAGAACGAGAGAGGAACACAGGTAGGAAAAAATGGAAAATGAATAACTACCTATCAAGAATAACCTGAAATGTAAATGGATTACATGCTCCAATCAAAAGACACAGAAAAGCTGAATGGATAAGAAAGCATGACCCACACATATGCTGCCTACAACAGACCCATCTCAGGAAAAAAGACATAAACAGACTGAAAGTGAAGGGTTGGAAAAAAGTTTTCCAAGCAAACGGACAGGAAAAAAAAGCAGGGGTAGCAATACTCATATCAGATAAAATAGACTTCCAAAGAAAGGTCATAAAGAGAGACCTAGAAGGTCACTTCATAATACTCAAAGGAAGAATCCACCAAGAAGACATAAACATTGTAAATATATACGCACCCAACATAGGAGCACCCAAATATATAAACAAAATCTTGGAGGACTTCAAGAAAGCCATTGACAGCAACACAATTATATTAGGGGCCTTTAAGACCGCACTGTCAAAAACGGACAGATCTTCCAAACAAAATATCAACAAAGATATTGTGTCACTTAACAATACCCTAGAGGAAATGGACTTAACATATATAAAGAGAGCTTTTCATCCCAAAGAAGCAAAATACATATTCTTTTAGAGTACATCGAACATTTTCAAACATAGACAACAAGATAGGACACAAGCAAGCCTCAACAAATTCAAGAAAATTGAAATCATATCAAGCATTTTCTCTGACCACAAGGGACTGAAACTAGAAACCAACACCAAAGGAAGAAACACAAAACACTCAAAATCATATAGCTGAATAGCATGCTATTAAACAATGAATGGGTCAAGAATGAGATTAGGGAAGAAATCAAAAACTTTCTGGAAACAAAGGGAAAATGATCTCACAACAACACCAAACCTATAGGACACAGCAAAGGCAGTCCTGATAGGGAAATTCATAGCAATACAGCCCTACCTTAAAAAGACAGAAACATTTCAAACAAACAACCTAAGCCTATGCCTACAAGAACTGGAGGAACAACAGCAAAGACAGCCCAGAGCAAGCAGAAGGAAGGAAATAATGAAGATCAGAGCAGAATCAAATGAAATAGAGACAAAAAGTACAATTCTAAGGATCAATGAATGCAGGAGCTGGTTCTTTGAAAAGATAAACAAAATCGACAAGACTTTAAGCAGGCTCATCAAGAAAAAAAGAGAGAGCAGCCAAATAAACACAATTAGAAATGAAAGAGGAGAGATTACAACTGATACCACTGAAATACAAAGTATTGTAAGAAATTACTACAAAGAACTGTATGCCAAGAAATTTGAAAACCTAGGTGAAATGGACACATTTCTAGAAAAATATAATCTCCCAAAACTGAATGAAGAAGAAGCAGAAAACCTGAACAGACCAATAACAGCAGACAAAATGGAAGCAGTCATCAAAAAACTCCCAACACACAAAAGCCCTGGACCAGATGGTTTCACAGGAGAATTCTACAAAGCATTTAATGAAGAGCTAACCCCTATCCTTCACAGAGTGTTCGAAAAAATCCAGTGATGGAAGACTCCCAAACTCTTTTTATGAAGCCAGCATTATCCTAATCCTAAAACCAGACAAAGACACAAGGAAGAAAGAAAACTTCAGGCATATATCGCTGATGAACATAGATGCTAAAATTCTGAACAAAATATTGGAAAACTGCATCCAGCAATACATTAAAAAGATCATCCACCATGACCAAGTGGGATTCATCCCAGGTGTGCAAGGATGGTACAATATTGGCAAATCAATAAACATAATACACTACATAAAGAAAAGCAAAGAAAAAAATCACATGATCATTTCAATAGATGTGGAAAAAGCATTTCATAAGATACAGAACCCATTTCTGATGAAAACACTCCGCAAATTTGGCATAGAAGGAGCATTCCTCAACATAATAAAGGACATATATGAGAGTCCTACAGCCAACATCATACTCAATGGACAAAAACGTAGAGCTTTCCCACTAAGATCAGGAACAAGACAAGGATGTCCTCTCTCACCAGTCCTATTCAACATAGTATTGGAAGTCCTAGCCACAGCAATCAGACAAGAAAAAGCAATAAAAGGCATCCAAATTTGAAGGGAGGTAATGAAACTGTCATTGTTTGCATATGACATAATAATATACATGGAAAATCGTATAGATTCCAGCAAAAAACTACTCCACTTAATAAATGAATTTGGAAAAACACCTGGATACAAAGTCAATACTCAGAAATCAAAAGGCATTCTTGTACACCAACAATGAAACATCAGAAGCTGAAATCGGGAAAAAAATTCCCATTTTATATAGCAACAAGAAAAAGAAAGCACCTAGGAATAAAGCTAACCCCGGAGGTAAAAGACCTGTTCTCAGAAAACTACACAACACTGAAGAAAGAAATTAAGGAAGACACAAACAAATGGAAGCATGTACCATGCTCATGGATTGGAAGAATTAACATTATCTAAAGGGCCATGGTACCCAAAGTGATTTACAGATTCAATGCAATCCCTATTAAATTACCCATGACATATTTTGCAGATATAGAACAAACATTTCAGAAATTAATATAGAACAATAAACGACCCCGAATAGCTGCAGCAATTTTGAGAAAGAAGAAAGTGGGAGGGATCACAATACCTGATATGAAATTTTATTATTACAATGCCACTGTAATCAAAACAGCCTGGTACTGGCATAAGAGCAGTGACATAGATCAATGGAACAGAATAGGGAGCCCAGAAGTAAACCCAAGTCTCTATGGTCAATTAATATTTGACAGTGGGGGAAGAAGCATAAAATGGAGTAAAAATAGTCTCTTCCACAAATGATGTTGAGAATTCTCGATAGCTAAATGCAAAAAATATGAAACTCCACCAATAACTTACACCATACGTAAAAATAAACTCAAGATGGATAAAAGACTTAAATATAAATCACTACACCATAGATGTCCTAGAAGAGAACATGGACAGGAAAATGTCCGATATTCCACACAGCAATATTTTCCCTGATATGTCCCCTAGTGTAGGGGACATAAAGGAAAGAATAAGCAAATGGGATCTCATACAAATATATATTTACTGTGATTCAATTGGATCCTTGCAGGACAGAAGAATAAACACGTGTGGTCAACAGTCATCTGAAGCTAGAAGACTTAAGACTATTTTCCAACTTCAGCTATAGTACTTTCCTGACTTCACAGTTTATTTAATAAAATGTTTATTGTATCAAACAGCTATAGATGATATATTCTTTTTAATATACTGTTCTTAATTTCCAGATATAGATCCTACCACATTTAAGGTATTTGGCATTACCTTAACTTCCTTTATCTGATAGATGGAAATGGAGGCTAAGGTGGGGGAGAAGACCTGTATTCATGTCTTACATAGGGTATTTCACTTAATATCCTTAGCAGCCTTGTAATGTACTAATGTCCCCATTTTATACACAAGGAAGCACAGGATCAAAGAATGTAGGAACTAGCCCAAGGCTATATGTATTCTCAGTGGCAGACCTGGAACAAGAATCCAAATCTGTTTTAGTTCAATCCTGTGTACTTTTCATTACATTAAGATCCCTCCTCACCTCTTTACCAGTATACTCTACTACGGAAAAGAGTTCTGGTCACCTTAATTGTAGTATTAATATGCAATAAAAATAAAAATTAGAATTTCAGCATGGTATGTATGAAAAACATTGTAGTTATCGGTTTTAATTAGTGATCATCTAGATTTCCTAGTATTTTATAATATTTTTTTCTTTGTATATGAAACACATTGCTTTTCAAATTTTATTGAATTTTTCTCAGTGGAGAGGTTGGTATTGTGTGCCTCTTATTTCTATCATAAGTTTAATTAATAGCCAGTAAAATTCTGCTGAAGAAGGTGGTTGCATTAGTATTTTTTGTTATGTATGGTTTGAGTTTGCATTTTTGGCAATTCCTCATTTTTTCCAATAAGGCAGCTGTTACAGCATAAATGAGTGGCTCTCCTATAAGAGTTTGACTGTTCTTGTCCAGGTATAATTAGCTAAGGAGGGACAGTAGTTCCTCCTTATCCATGGGGCATACGTTCCAATATGCCCCATCACCGTGGATGCCTGAACTGGTGGATACTACCAAACTCTATATGTACTATACTTTTTCCCTATACATACATACATTTTCACTTAAAGGAAACACTTTATGGCTTCTCTTTGGCATACCCAGATTACCAGCATTTCTACTCTTGGGCTTTGGGGCCATTATTAAATAAAATAGGGGCTATTTGAACACAAGCACTGTGATACCATGACAGTGGATCTGATAACTGAGATGGCTAAATGATTAATGGGTGGATAGCATATATAGCATGGATACATTGTGAAAAGGGATGATTCATGTCCCAGGCAGGATGGAGTGGGACAGTACAAGATATCATCACACTATTTATAAGAGCTTACAACTTAAAACTTATGACTTGTTTATTTCTGGAATTTTCCATTTATTATTTTTGGACTGATGTTGAACACAGGTAACTACAACTGCATAAATTAAAACTATGGATGGGGTGCAGGGGACTACTGTACTTGCTTAGTTGTGGAGCTATAGCTTGACCAAATAAACAAAGATATAAACAGATGAAGAGAAGTGTGTTGAAGGACTTCAAAAAAGCAGGCTGGCTGTAGAAGGTTAGATCCAAAAATCATTGCCATAGGACTGCTACCAGACCACCCCAGTTCCACATTCAAGGAGACACAGAACACAGGGAGGCACATTACTGTTACCATAACTACTAGCTACTGAAACATGTACATTTAGGTCCTGATGATGGTGCTTCTTGTCTTCTATGACTTTCTTTCTTAACCCAGCTTTTCTCTTCTTCAATGAATTTGCCCATGTTACTGTGTAATGTTTTTCCCTTTGTGCTAGATTGCCTTATAAATACTTATTCAGCTGGTGCTATTTGCTAAACACTACTCAGAGAGTTAAGGTCAATGATAGAGTGAGGTGGGTGAGGCACTTGACCAAGGCAGGTGTTGAGAAGGTGCAAAAAATAACAACCGAAACAAATCCTCAATAATAGAGATGATTACCATCTAAATCCAATAATTAACAGAAATCAGGATAAGCCCTGGCTGGTGTGGCTCAGTGGATTGAATGCTGACATGCAAATCAAAGGTTTGCAGGTTTGATTCTCAGGGCACATGCCTGGGTTGTGGGCCAGGTCCCCAGTAAGGGGCATGGGAGAGGCAACCCCACATTGATATTTCCCTCCCTATGTTTCTCCCTCCCTTCCCCTCTCTAAAAAATAAATAAATGCAATATTTAAAGAATCAGAATAAATGCCAAAAGTTCTATGTTGAACAAAATACTAAAATGTTAAATAAAGACAGAGTCCCAACAGGGCTGGGCTTTGGAGGGGGTGAGTTAGAGATGTTAGATCATGTCAAAATGTTTTGTAATTTGAGACAAGGGTGAGAAACATCCTCAAGATCACTGTTTTGCTTTTAATCACTTTAAAAAAGAAATAAGTATAAAAGTGCTTTCAAAATATTTTAAGTGAGATATTGGGGAGTGGGAGGGGAGAGGGGGGTAAAGGTACAGAGAATAAGTAGCATAGATGGTAGGTGGAAAATAGACAGGGGGAGGGTAAGAATAGTGTAGGAAATGTAGAAGCCAAAGAACTTATAAGTATGACCCGTGGACATGAACTATAGGGGGGGAATGTGGGAGGGAGGGGGTGGGCAGGATGGAGTAGAGTGAGGGGGAGGAAATGAGACAACTGTAATAGCATAATCAATAAATATATTTAAAAATATATTTTAAGTGAGATATTATAAAATATGACAGTATAACTATTATCACTTTTTCCCAATAATGACTACCTGTTTGGATTTCCATGTTAAACAAGTTTGTTAAATTCTTTGAGTCACTAAAGATTTACATTAATTTTTTTTCTTTTCCCTCTAAATTATACAGAAAAACAACAAGGTGGCAAACCTATGCCATAAGTGTCACTTTAAACAGAAAGAATGTGATCTGCTACTAGGGAGCATATAATTCAACTTTCTTCCCTTTCCTTCTTTTCTTAATTACCATTTACTGAAAACACAAAACAGAGGGAACCACAATGCACAGCTAGCTCCCAGTCACAGTTACTGAGATACTTTCACAATCCCATACTGAGAAAGGATAAGATGGCAATTAGAGGAACTTTGAGATTTCCACACATCTCAAAGACTTGGCATCTTGGTAGATCTAAAAGATTTTAATATTAGTGCTGAAAGATGGTAAAAGTCATTTCTTGTGATATAGAAAATGGAAGTTCTTCCCAAAGCTACATTACTGAGCCTACTTCATGAAACTTCATTAAGCCCACCATAGATGCTGTTCAATTCCAGCCTGTCTTGCAGTTATTAGACAATGGTGTCAAAGCAGCAAAGATATAGAATTTACTAGTTAGGACTTAGGGTACAATTCTGGCTTATGACTTATGAACTACCCTGAAGTTATCTTCTAATTTAACTAAAGGTATTGTGAATTTTTTTTAAAAAGCTACCTATCTCCTGTCTTTGGAATGCATTATAGGTAGCATAGGAAGAGAATAGAGATATGAAGAAATTATGATAATATAAATACAGTGTAGTATAGGTGTCACTGGCTCCTAGAGATATTGGATTCCTGTGAATAAACATACCATAGCAAGAATTTTGGACAAGTCTAGCAAATTACAGATCAGACAATTGGAAAGTAAAAAAGGAGCTATAGCACATATAAGGAAATTGAAATCAGTATTAGATTAAGAAATGTGTTTAAAGGAGTGTGTGGCCTAAAAGTACAAAATAAAATTTGTCCCCTAATCTGCAGAAGTATAAGATCCTTCTTTGCTGTTTCACTTGGGATCTATCAACTAGAATATTATAGTTCAGAAGGTGAGGCTGAGGGTCAAACATTTTCCTTTACACTAATCCAGTTTTAAGGAGGCCAATTCTTTTTTAAAAATTATTTTCTTGTTGTTGTCTGCATTTACCCCCTCTACTCCCCCCAACCCCAGCCAAACTTAAACATACTCATTTCTGTGTTTCTTTGTCCAAATTTAGTAATGAAATGAAAACTCCAAACATCCACTTAAACAATCCTATGTTTTATAGTGCGTTACAATTTGCAAAGCCATTTATCTTCCCTTTAGTTCATTTAATGCCACTTAGAGTCAGAGAGGCAGGAGAACCATGCAGTGGAGGATACAGGCTCTAGGATCAACAAGCACTTGGTGTGAATCTTGCTTCTGTCCCATAGCTGTGTAACCCTGAAAGAATCACAGAATCTGGCTGATCCCCATTTCTTTGCTTGTCTAAAGAGGATGGCAAAACCTGTGTGCAAGGATGGTTGTGAGGAGTAAAGGAGAGAATGAATGCCAAGTGTCTTGTGCTATCTGTGGCACACAATAAGCCCCAGCAAATACTAGCTGCCATTGTTATTAATACTCCAAAGACCCCTGTCAATTAGACATTATTATTCCTAATTTATAGATTGAGAAACCAAGGCTGAGGAGGCAAAATGACTGGCCAATTAGAAGAAAAAGGATTTTAACTCAGATCTTCTGACTCAAGTTTAAAGTATATCCCAGTCCCCATAACACAGCTGATAATCTACTATATTAGTTTCTTGTGGCTACTGTAGCAAAATAAAAAAAAAAGTCACAATATAATACAAATGTATTTTCTCATAGTTCAGGAAGCCAGAAGTCTAAAATAAGTTTCACTGGACTGAAATCAATATGTTGGCAGGGTCCTTCACACTCCAAAGAATCAATAGGGAAATCTGTTCCTTGTTTCTGCCAGCTTCTCATGGATGCCAGCAGTCCTTGCATTGTGGCCCCATCACTCCAAATTCTGCTTCTCTGTACACATTGCCTTATTATTTTCTTTGTGTATCATATATCCCCCTGCTCCTTTTATAAGGCTATGATTACATTTAGGGCCCATCTGATAACCCCTCTCAAGATCCTTAATTTAATCATATCTGCAAAGTCCACTTTTACCACATAAGGTAACATACACAAGTAACAGGGATTCATTAAGACATGGTATCTCGTTATCTTTTAGGGGGCTATTATTCAACCTTCTACAGCTACACTGGAACATTTTAGTCTGGAGAACCTGTGCCCAGCTTGACTACTTCCTCACATCAGTTTGATCAGATGTAAATCATCCCTTACACATCTGGAGCCCTGATAGCCAATATGGGCTCCTCAATTACCCTTGGAGAAGCCTAGCACATGAAAGTGTGACTCCAGCTTTGTCTTCAAGATACATTATTGCCTTTCTACTTGGGCCTGGCTCTTGTGAGCTTGCCATGACCCTCCCCAACACATAATCCATATGGCCCTAGGGATAATCTCCAAAGTCATGTTAGCTCCTGCCTTACCCAAGGGGGGTTGATCTTCATTCCACAACAAGAAAATAGGATACTAGTGAAAGGTTCTGATTCATTCAGGGTAGCTGGAATATGAAGCAACAATTTCAGGGCTTACAACCCTGGGCATCTTCCCCATAATTGCAGTGCTCCGAAGAAAGCTTGCAGACAACTGTTGCTCCATGACCACTGCCAGCTAGCCTAAAGTATCCTCTATGGTTTTGTTCATGGTTACAGAAATATATTTTAAAATATAATGTGTGCATAATATACATATAGTCATATATGCATATATGTGTGAGCTATCTTTTATGTTTTTCCAAAATGCCTAATTTATATATTTTAATTCACATGAAAACTCAAATAATACATCTTACATGTTCTCACACATTATTTAAAATTTGCTGAGCATCCCTTTATACCAGGCCATTTACTGGGTGGTAGGGATACAGAAGTAAATCTTCTGTGGTCTAAACTCTTAATAAGATTACAGTTTAGAAAGTAGGCAGATTTAGAAATGGGTAACAAAGAACAATATGATTAGTTCTATTAGTCTATGCAAGGTTGTACAAGGATGAGGTAAGAGAGGTACTTCACTCAATTTAAGGAAGCTTCAAAACTCACTAGTGATTAAGTTGTTTTTCTTAATGGTCACAAGATTTTAATGCAATATATTAAAAATAAAAATATTACTGCAAAAAATCCTCAATAAATGAATGTGCCTTTGCAAGCTATAGATTCAATGCAATTCCTATCAAGATAACAATGGTGTTTTTCATAGCACTAGGAAAAAAAGCTTCCCAACACTGATATGGAAGCAGAAATGACTCCAAATAGCCAAAGCAATCTTGAGAAAGAAGAACAAAGTTAGAGGTATCACATTACCTGATATCAAACTATACTACAAGATTATAATAATCAAAAAAGCATAGTACCAGCATAAAAACAGACATATAGATCAATGGAATAGAATAGAAAACCTAGAAATAAACACAGAGTTATATGGTCAAATAATACATGACATAGGAGGCAAGATGATACAATGGGGTAAAGATAATCTATTAAATAAATGATGTTGGGAAGTTGCACAGATAAAAGCAAAAAATTAAAATAGAGCATCTTATTACACCACACACAAGAATAACTCCAAATTCATTAAAGAGTTAAATGTAAGACTCAAAACTATAAACCTCCTGGAAGAAAATGTAGGCAGTAAAATTTCTAACATTTCTCTTAGCAACATTTTTTTTTCTAATTTATCCCTTTTGGCAAGGGAAACAAAAGAAAAACTAAACAATTGGGACTACATTAAACTAAAAAGGTTTTGCAAAGCAAAGGAAACCATCAACAAAATGAAAAGACAGCCTACTGAAATGGAGAACATATTTGTCAATGATACATCTGATAAGGGGTTAATATCCAAAAAGTATAAAGAATTCATACAACTCAACACCAAATAAACCCAATCCAATAAAAAAATGGGCTGATAACCTGAGTAGATACTTCTTCAAAGAAGACATACAACGGCCAATAGACATGAAAAGGTGCTCAATGTCACTAATCATCACAGAAATGCAAACGAAAATGATAATTAGATATCACCTCATGCCTGTGAGAATAGCTTACATCAATAAACCGACAAACAACAAAGGCTGGCAAGGATTTGGAGAAAAGGGAACCTTTTTGCTCTGTTGATGGGTACGCAGATAAGAACAGTCTATGTGGAAAACAGTCTGGGGGACCCTAAAAAAATTAAAATCGGAAGTGCCGTATGATCCATTTTTGTAGTTTTCCTGCAGATATTTACTCATACTATATTTCTATATCCAGGTTATGGCCACATCAAGATCAGTTGAGAAATACCTTATTTTATTTTTTAATTCTTCTTCTTTTTAAAATTATTTTATTGTTGTTCAGTTAGAGTTGTATGCATTTTCTCCCCACACCTCTACCCCATTCGAACCAAACCCACCTCCCTACCCTACCTCCACCATCCCCTTGATTTTGTCTATGTGTCATTTATAGTAGTTCCTGTATACCCCTCTCCCAACAGTCCCCTTGCCACTCCCCTCAGGCTATTGTTAGATTGTTCTTACTATTCAGTGCCTCTGCTTATATTTTGTTTGCTTTTTTCTTTTGTTGATTATGTTCCAGTTAAAGGTGAGATCATATGGTATTTGTCCCTCACTGCCTGGCTTATTTAACTTAGCATAATGCTCTCCAGTTCCATCCATGCTGTTGCAAAGGGTATAAGCTCCTTCTTTCTCTCTGCTGCGTAGAATTCCATTGTGTAAATGACCATAGTTTTCGGATCCACTCATTTGCTGATGGGCACTTAGGTTGCTTCCAGTACTTGGCTATTGTAAATTGGGCTGCTATGAACATTGGGGTGCACAGGTTCTTTTGGATTGGTGTTTCAGGGTTCTTAGGGTATAATCCCAGCAGTAGAATTGCTGGGTCAAAGGGCAGTTCCATTTTTAGTTTTCTGAGGAAATTCCATACTGTTTTCCACAGTGGCCTCACCAGTCTGCATTCCCACCAACAGTGCACTAGGGTTCCCTTTTCTCCACATCCTCTCCAACATTTGTTTGTGGATTTGTTTATGTTGGTCACTCCGCCTGGTGTGAGATGGTACCTCATTGTGGTTTTAATTTGCATCTCTCTGATGGCTAGTGATGCTGAGCATCTTTTCATATGTCTCTGGGCCCTCTGTATGTCTTCCTTGGAGAAGTGTCTGTTCAAATCTTTGCCCATTTTTTAATTGGGTTGTTTGTCTTCCTGGAGTGGAGTCGTGTGAGATCTTTATATATTTTGGAGATCAGGCCGTTGTCTGAGGTATAATTAGCTAATATGTTTTCCCTTACAGTTGGTTCTCTTTGTAATTTGGTGCTGTTTTCTTTAGCCATGCAGAAGCTTTTTATTTTGATGAGGTCCCATTTGTTTATTATTTTTTCCTTTATGTCCTTTGCTTTAGGGGACACGTCTGTGAGGATGTTGCTGCGTGGAATGTCTGAGATTTTCCTGCCAATGTTTTCCTCTAGGACTTTTATGGTTCTATGACTGTTAATTAAATCTTTTATCAATCTTGAGTTTATTTTTGTGTATGGTGTAAGTTGGTGATCGTGTTTCATTTTTTTTGAACGTAGCTGTCCAGATCTCCCAACACCATTTGTTGAAGAGGCTATTTTTGCTCCATTTTATGCTCCTGCCTTCTTTGTCAAATATTAATTGACCATAGAGTTGGGCTTATTTCTGGGCTCTGTTCTGTTCCATTGGTCTATGTGCTTGTTGTTATGCCAGTACCAGGCTTTTTAGATTACAGCGGCCTTTTAATACAGTTTGATATCAGGTATTGTGATCCCTCCTGCTTTGTTCCTCTTTCTCAAAATTGCTGCAGGTTTTCAGGGTTGATTATGGATCCATATGAATTTCTGAAATATTTGTTCTATATCTGTGAAATATGTCAGATGTACTTTAATAAGGATTGGATTGTATCTATAAATCGCTTTGGGAAGTATGGCCGTTTGCATGATGTTAATTCTTCCAATCCATGATCATGGTACGTGCTTCCATTTGTTTGTGTCTTCCTTAATTTCTTTCTTGAGTATTGTGTAGTTTTTTGAGTACAGGTCTTTTACCTCCATTGTTAGGTTGATAAAGGTACTTTATTTTTCTTGTTGCTATATCAAACGGGATTTTTTTCCTGATTTCACTTCCTACAGTTTTATTGTTGGTGTACAGGAATGTCTTTGATTTCTGAGTATTGACTTTGTATCCAACTGTTTTGGCAAATTCATTTATTAGGTCGAGTAGTTTTTTGGTGGTGTCTATAGGATTTTCCATGTACACTATCATGTCGTCTGCAAACAGTGACAGTTTCACTTCCTCCTTTCCAATTTGGATGCCTTTTATTGCTTTTTCTTGTCTGATTTCTGTGGCTAGGACTTACAATACTATGTTGAATAGGAGTGGTGAGAGAGGGCATCCTTGTCTTGTTCCTGATCTTAGTGGGAAAGCGCTATGTTTTTGTCCATTGAGTGTGATGTTGGCTGTAGGTCTATCATACATGGCCTTTATGACGTTGCGGAATGCTCCCTTTATTCCCACTTTGCTGAGTGTTTTTATCAGAAATGGGTGCTGTATCTTATCAAATGCTTTTTCTGCATCTATTGATATGATCATGTGATTTTTGTCTTTGCTGCTGTTGATGTGATGTGTTATGTTTATTGATTTGCGAATATTGTACCATCCTTGCATCCCTGGGATGAATCCCACTTGGTCATGGTGGATTATCTTTTTAATGTATTGCTGGATGGGGTTTGCTAATATTTTTTGAGAATTTTAGCATCTATGTTCATCAGCGATATTGTCCTGAAGTTTTCTTTCTTTGTTGTGTCTTTACCTGGTTTTGGGATTGGATGATGCTGGCTTCATAAAAAGAGTTTGAGAGTCTTCCATCAGTTTGGAATTTTTCGAATAGTCTGTGAAGGACAGGGGTTAGCTCTTCCTTAAATGCTTTGTAGAAATCTCCTGTGAAACCATCTGATCCAGGGCTTTTGTGTGTTGGGAGTTTTTTGATGACTGCTTCCATTTTGTCTGCTGTTATTGGTCTGTTCAGGTTTTCTGCTTCTTCTTCATTCAGTTTTGGAAGATTATATTTTTCTAGAAATGTGTCCATTTCATCTAGGTTTTCAAATTCCTTAGCATACAGTTCTTCATAGTAATTTTTTACAATTCTTTGTATTTCTGTGGTATCAGTTGTAATCTCTCCTCTTTCATTTCTAATTCTGTTTATTTGGATCCTCTCTCTTTTCTTCTTGATGAGCCTACTTAAAGGCTTGTCGATTTTGTTTATCTTTTCAAAGAACCAGCTCCTGGATTCATTGATCCTTAGAATTGTGCTTTTAGCCTCTATGTCATTTAACTCTGCTCTGATCTTGGTTATTTCCTTCCTTCTGCTTGCTCTGGGCTGTCTTTGTTGTTGTTCCTCCAGTTCTTGTAGGCATAGGGTTAGGTGGTTTGTTTGAAATGTTTTTATCTTCTTAAAGTAGGCCTGTATTGCTATGAACTTCCCCCTCAAGACTGCCTTTGCTGTGTCCCATAGGTTTTGGGTTGTTGTAAGTTCATTTTCATTTATTTCCAGAAAGTTTTTGATTTCTTCCCTAATCTCGTTCTTGACCCATTCATTGCTTAATAGCATGCTATTCAATCTCCATGATTTTGAGTGTTTTGGGATTTTCCTTTGGTGTTGGTTTCTAGTTTCAGTCCCTTGTGGTCAGAGAAAATCCTGGATATGATTTCAATTTTTTTGAATTTGTTGAGGCATGAATTGTGTCCTATCATGTGGAATATCTTTGAAAATGTTCCATGTGCACTTGAAAATAAGGTACATATTTATTCTTTGGGATGAAAATCTCTCTCTTGATACATATCAGTTAAGTCCATTTCCTCCAGGGTATTCTTCAGTGATACAATATCCTTGTTCCTATTTTGTTTGGAAGGTCTGTCCATTTTTGACAGGGGGGTGTTAAAGTCCCCTACTATAATTGTGTTGCTGTCAATATCTTTCTTGAAGTCCTCCGATATTTTGTTTATGTATTTGGGTGCTCCTATGTTGGGTGCATACATTTTTACAATGTTTCTGTCTTCTTGGTAGATTCTTCCTTTGCGCATTATGAAGTGACCTTCTGGGTCTCTCTTTATGGCCCTTCTTTGGAATTCTATTATGTCTGATATGAGTATTTCTACCCCTGCTTTTTTTTTTCCTGTCCATTTACTTGGAAAATTTCTTTCCAGCCCTTCACTTTCAGTCTGTGTAGGTCTTTTTTCCTGAGATGGGTCTCTTGTAGGCAGCATATGTGAGGGTCATGCTTTCTTATCCATTCAGCTATTCTATGTCTTTTGAGTTAGCATTTAATCCATTTACATTTAAGGTTATTATCGATAGGTAGTTATTTATTGCCATTTTTTTATACCTGTTTTTATCTCTCTCTTTTCATTGCTTTCCTCATAGCAGCCCCTTTAGCATCTCTTGCAGAGCTGGTTTGATGGAGGTGCAGTCTTTTAGACTTCTTTTGTCTGGGAAGCTCTTTATTTGGCCTTCTATCTTGATTGAGAGCCTTGCTGGGTAAGGTAGTCTTGGTTGCAGTCCTTTGGTTCTCATTACTTGCAATATTTTTTGCCATTCTCCTCTGGCTTGGAGCATTTCCTTTGAGAAGTCAGTTGCTAACCTTATTGGGGCTCCCTTGTATGTTACTTCCTGTTTCTCCCTTGCTGCTTTTAAGATCTTCTCTTTGTCTTGAAATTTTGCCATTTATTTATGATGTGTCTTGCAGTGGGTCTCTTTGGGTTCCTCTTGCTTGGGACTCTCTGTGTTTCCTGGATTCGGGTGACTTTTTCTCTCATCAGATTAGGAAAATTTTCCGTCATTACTTTTTGCAATAAGTTTTCTATCCCTTGCTCTTCTTCCTCTCCTCCAGGTATCCCTATTATATGGATATTATTACATTTCATATTTCCGTGCATTTCCCTTAATCCCTCTTCAGTTTTTTCTGAGTCTCTTTTCCTTTTCTTGCTCTTTCTGGTGTTTTTTGTACTTTATCATCTAGCTCTCTGATTCCATCCTCTGGTTTAGCAAGTTTGCTTTTGGTTTCTTCTACTGTGTTCTTCAGTTCAGAAATTGTATTCTTCATTTCCTCTTGGCTCTTGTTGATAGTTTCTATTTCCTTTTTCATGTTGATATAATTTGCAGTGAGTACATTGTAGTTTCCCTCTACTTTCAGGTAGTTCTCTGTGAGTTCAGTGAGCTTCCTGATAACCATTGCTTTGAACTCAGTATCTGATAGTTGGCTTACCCTTTTTTCAGTTTGTATTTTTTCTGAGGCTTCCTCCTTTCCTTTCTTTAGGGGATTGTTTCTTAATTTTCCCCTTGTTTGTGAGAGTCTTCTTTTCAGCCTCTGCTTCTGAAATTGATCTGTTTTGACTCCCTGGGTTTTTGGTATGAACTTCTATGGTAGAGGGCCAGCAGGATTCAGTGGTGCCATCTCCTTAATCTCCTGAGCTCACTGGTCTTGACCTGACATTTATAGGTCTAACTGGTTTTAATTCTGTTATATTCACAGCTCCAGGTTTTCTTGTCTCACCTGTGGGAAAAGGAGAATGAAGAGAAAAGAAAGGAGGATGGAAGGAAGGAGAAAGGAATAGCAAAGGAGTGGAGGCATGGAAGGAAGGTATAAAAAAGATCTGAGGAAAGATATGAAGGAATTTTAACAAAAATTAAAATAAAAAATAAATAAAAGAAGGCAGGAAGAAGGAATAAAAAAGGTAAAGGATGGAAGTAAGAAGGAATAGAAAAAGAAAGAAGGACAGAAAGGAAGAAGGAATTTAGGCTGAAAGCAAAAAAAGAAAATTTTTCCACCGTCTTTAAAATGGTCAGGTTATTTCTGCTGGTCTTCCTGTTTGTGAAACAGGAAGGGGTGGGTGGAGGGATTGGTTTCACTTTTCTCCCTCCCTGAGCCACACTCTTCACTGTTGTTCAGCCTCCAGTTCAGTTCCTCAGGGTCCTTCTGCTCCCTCCTAGGCCTTTATTTCACCAGTTGTGCTGTCCTTGAGGTGCACCAATTAGGGGCAATTCACACTCCACCTTCTTGCTCTTTGTTCTCTTAGATGGTAGCAGCTCTAGGTGCTCCTTCACAGTAGTTCAGCCCCCTACTTGGTCAAGTCTTTCTGGGGACTGCAGTCTCCCCTACCCCTGCAGCTCCCCTCTACTGCCTTCCGCCTAGATTGTCAGTAGGCCCTGCAGGGCTCTGTGTGCAGGGGCTAGGTGGGACTAGTTCAGAGCTGGTGCTTGAGGTGTGGTCGCCTGCAGGCAGCCAGGCTGGTGGTAGGGTTGTCTTCTGATCCTAGGCTTTGGGCCTGTGTGCCAGGGCTGTAGGCTGCTGATCAGGGTGCACACCCACCCGAGGTTTCAGGTGTGGGCGCCCAGGCTGCTGATCAGAGTGCTTGCTCACTGGGAATTTCAGGTGTGTACCTGAGGCCTCTGATTTGGGTACGCACCCACCCAGGCGCTTTGGGCCTGTGCACCCAGGCAGCAGGTCCATTGATCTGGGTGCACACTGATCCCCGGCTTTGGGCCTGTGTGCAGGGGCAGCTGGGCTGCTGATCAGGGTGCGTGCCCACCCGGGGTTTCAATTGTGTGCGCTCAGGCTGCTGATCGAGGTGCTCGCCCACCCGAGGTTTCAGGTGTGGGCGTCCAGTCCGCTGATGTGGGTGCGTGCCAACTGGGCTTCAGGTGTGTGCTGGGGCTGCTTCTCCTGCGTTCACAGTCCAGGGGCTGAGTGGGTAGCGGCACAAGAGGCCACGTTTGCTGTGGAGAATTCTCTAACTAGCCGCTGAGTGCTTCTGTTTTCTCTTTTTCTTTTTGAGAAATTCCTCCTAATCAAGCCCCCTGGTCCAAACAAGCAACTGGCTGCTCACACAGCCCAGCCTGGCTCTCTCCCAAGAATCCTGCAGCAGACCCTGCACCTGGGCTGGAGGCTTCAGCTGCCCTTGTCCCGTGCTGGTCCCAGGGACCTTATTGTCCTTAAGCACTCTTCTTACAGTCAGATCTTTCAATGTTCTCTATATTTGGACTCAGATCTTCATAAATGCTGGAATACCGTTGGCTGTTCACTCTTTTCCTCAGATCAGCTAGGCATTTCACTGGTGCTGAGGGGAAGTAGACTCTGCTCCCACCTATCTCACTGCCATCTTCCTCAATCCTCTCTATTTAATCTTTATTGTATTTTTTTCAATTACCCTTTAGTCCCCTTATACCCCCTCCCTCCAGCAATCACCACACTGTTGTCCATTTCCATGAATTCTTTTTCTTTTTTGCTCAATCCCTCCATGCCCTAACCTTCCCCCAACTAGCTGTCATTCTGCTCTCCATCTATAAGTCTATCTCCATTTTCCCTGTTCAGCTTGTTCACTAGATTCCACATATAAGTGAAATCATATGGTATTTGTCTTTCTCTGACTGGCTTATTTCACTTAGCATAATGTTCTCCAGCTCTAGCCACAGTATTGCAAAGGGTAAAGTTTTCTTTTTTTACAGCCATGTGGTATTTCATTGTGTAAATGTCTCACAGTTGTTTTATCCACTCTTCTCCTAATGAACACTTGGGTTGCTTCCATATCTTGGTGATTGTAAATAAGGTTGCAATGACCATAGGGGTCCTTATGTTCTTTCAAATTAGTGTTTTGGGTTCCTTCTGATGTATTCCCACAATTGGGATCATTGGATCAAAAGGAAGATCCATTTTTAATTTTTTGAGGTATCTCTATACTGCTTTCCACAGAGGTTGCACCAATCTGCATTCTCACCAACAGTACAAAAGGGTTCCCCTTTCTCCACATCCTTGTCAAAATTTGTTTGTTGATTTATTGATGATAGACATTCTGACAGGTGTCAGATGGTATCTCATTGTGGTTTTAACTTGCATTTCTCTAATGATTAGTGACTTTGAGCATCTTTTCCTATGTCTGTTGTCCATCTGTATGTTGCGTTTGGAGAAGTGTCTATTCCAGTCCTTTGCCCATTTTTTAAGTGAGTCATTTGCTTTCTTTTTTAATGTCTTATTTTAAATATAGTTTTTATTATAAAAGTAATATATATTAATTATAGAAAACTGGAAAATATAGAAATATGAAATAGAGATATGATCTTTGAAAGATAAAGGAATATGATCTTTGAAAGTTAATTATTGACAATATTTTAGCATATTTACTTTCAGTCATTTTCTATTCATAGTCATACTCTTATTCATCATATATATGCATATATGTGCATATATATGTATATGTAGGTATTTGCATATATATACATATGTATATGTGTGTCTATGCAGTATGTATACATATACACATATATAAATAATTAAGGATGTTTACAATCTTGTACTCTGAAATTTTTACCATTTTTTGTTCTCATCAGTTTTCAATTATCTGCTCACACAGTCAACCACTTCTTTTTTATTTATCTTATTATTTATTTACTAAACATTTTTTATTGTTGTTCAAGTACTGTTCAACCACTTCTTGAAATGTACACTTCCTGTGTTTTCTTTCCCACTTGTTCTTAGTGTCTTTTGTTATTATAACGTCCTCTATCTGACCATCAACTGTTGGGGTTCTGCAGAGCTAATATTTTCCCCCACTTCTCTTCTTTCTTTGTAATCATCTTTTCAGTGATTTTACCCATTGCTGTGAGTTTAAAAACAGTTGACAAGCAGATATCTTCCATATTTCCATCTCTAGCACAAACTTTAAGATCCAGGTTCACAATTCCAGCTGCCTAGTTGACATTTAGTCCTGAATGGTTCATAGGCATCTCAGACCCAAAAGGTCTGCACAGAGTTTTAATTATTATTATTGTGGTTCAAGTACAGTTGTCTCCATTATCCTGCCACCACTTTCCCCCACCCTACCCACCCCCACTTCTCACCCTCAATCCTTCCCTGCTTTGATTTTGTACATGGGTCCTTTATCCATGTTCCTTGATGACCATCCCATTTATTTCCCTGTTATCCTCCTCCTCCTCCCTCCCCTCTTGTTATTGTCAGTTTGTTCTTTATTTCAATGCCTCTGGTTATATTTTGCATGCTTGCTTGCTTGCTTGCTTTGTTGATTAGGTTACACTTATAGGTGAGATCATATGGTATTTGTCTTTCACCACTTGGCTTATGTCACTTAGCATAATGCTTTCCAGTTCCATCCGTGCTGTTGAGAAAAGTAGGAGCTCCTTCTTTCTTTCTGCTGCATAGAATTCCATTGTGTAAATATACCATTGTTTTTTGATCCGCTCATTTACTGATGGGTACTTAGATTGCTTCCAGCACTTGGCTATCTCAAACTTGCCTCTTCCAATCTTGGCCATTTCAGGAAATGGTACCACTCTCCACCAGCAGCTCAATCTAAAAACTAAGGAATAATTTTTCATGCCTCCCTTTTCCTTATCTTTCACGTGTAACACATCACCAAATCCTGACTATTCTACCTTACCTATCTTATATTGATCCACTTCTTATTTTTTCATAGCTATCGCTTAGGTTTAGCAAATATCCTCTTCTACATGGTTATAACAATAGTCTTTAACTTTTGCCCCCTCCAATTCATTCTCTAAACAGCATCAATAATCATCTCCCTAAAACACTAATCATATTATTTGATACAAATCATTAAATAGCTAACCATTGATTGAATAAATAAATTATGAAGCAATTATATGATACAATACCATGCAACTATAAAAATGAATGAGGAATGCAGCCATGTAATGAAATGGAAAGAGTTCCAAGATATATTAATAAGAAAAATATCAATGCAGAGAATAGTATATATGGTATGTAACTTTTGGCATATGATGTAGAGACAAAACAATTATACGTGTGTGTGTATTTGTGTATATAAGTGTATATTTGTACATACATATAATGCACATATATGTATATTTGTATCTTCATCAAAGCTCTGAAAAGATTCATAAGAAACTCATGAAAATGTTTACTTGTGGATGAGTAGGGGGAATATCCAGGGAAAAGGTGCAGGGATAATAACAAGATTCATCACAGTATACCTTTTGTTTTAATATTATTTGGACTTTTGAACCATGTGCATGTATTCCCTGTTTTAAACATGCAAATAGAAATATGTTTCCATTGCACTTAGAATAGAGCTAATATTTTCTACCAGGGCTTATGGGACCCTGCCTGGTCAAGCCTATGCTTACCTGTCCATTTTCACCTCCTACCATTCCTGTTATTCTCTCACTACTTCCAAGTTCAAATGATTTTTCTTTTTTTAATTGTTGTTCAAGTACAGTTGTCTCCATTTTAACCACACCATGGTCTCCCATCCCACCCATTCCCACTTCCTATTCTCAAACCTACCCCCTTTGTTATGTTTGGTTTTTCAATTAGTCAAACACACCCACCATTTTTCTTTTCTGTGCTTTTGTATGGCCTTTTTTTCTTTGCCTTGACTGCCATTTCTCCTGGGTTCTTTATGTGGCTGTCTTTTTTTCATCTTCAAACCTCTGTTAAAATCTTACCTCAGAGGTATCTTTCCTGGCTGCTTCATCTTGTATGTTGAACTTGTCCTACCTTTTATTCTCAACCATGTCACCATGGTCTCTTCCTTCATAGCACTCCTCACCATTTTTTATGGTTTGTTTAAATAACTTACTTGTTTTGTTGTTCATCCACTAGAGGCTAAATTTCTTGAAGGTGGCAACCATAAAATTTTCACTGCTGTGAAACCAGCCTCTACCCAGTGGCTGGTGCATGGTAGTTCATCAACACAGACAACAATAATTTGTTGACTGAATACATGGTTGTAAATGCTTAAGCATTTACCCACATTATTACAAAAACATCTGTGTAATAGTTGTACAATATTCCATCCAGTGGATATACCTCAGCTGCATAACCATTTTCTTATTATTTAATACTTAGGGTATTAGTAAAACAATGTATAAAAATAGGTTTAACTTCAACATTGTTAATATTGAATATTGTTATATTTAAAACATTTTATTTATGGCCCTGGCTGGTGTAGCTCAGTGGATTGAGTGCAGGCCTGAAAACCAAAATGTTGCTTGTTTGATTCCCAGTCAGGGCACATGCCTGGGTTTCAGGCCATGTCCCTGGTAGGTGGTGCACTAGAGGCAACCACATATCGATGTTTCACTCCCCTTCTTTCTCCCTCCCTTCTCATCTCTCTGAAAGCAAATAAATAAAATCTTAAAAAATTTAAAAAATCATTTTATTTATGTCATAGCTTGAGAGTTGTATCTTTAAGTTTCTAATTAGTATTTTCTTGATTACTGATAAATTTTTACATGTTTTCCATATTAGCCACTTGGATTTGTTTTATGGATTATCTTCAGCATCTTTTGAATTACATGTTTCTTTTTCCCCATTGCTACTGTCTTAAATTAGTGTCTTACCACTTCTAGCCTGATCTGATTTAACAACCTCCCTACTGGTCTCAGGACCTTCTATCTTTCTTCCCTCTAACATATCCTTTCTCCTGAAGCCAGAGTATTCACAACATTGCTTGCTTAGAACTCTTGGACTCTCCACTTCATAGAAGATAAAGAGTAAGTTCTGCCATATTATGGTCTGTAATTATAGGTTCAAAGGCTCCAGCTGAAAGTCTCATCACCATGCAACATCACACACACATGTACATATTCACATATGTCATGTCTCTGGGTCTACTTAAGTGCTCTCTCTTTCTAGAGTACCTTTATATAGCATCTCCTGTCCAGATGGGGAATATCTGCTCATCTTTCCAAATTAGGCCAAGAGTTATTTCTCCTATGAAACTTGATTCTTCCAATCTTGGTGAAATTGACTACTACTTTCCTTGTGTTCCACTTCTACTTCATCCTATTATAGCAACTTTAGCACTCGGTTGTGTTACTGTTTTAATCTTTGTTTTCCTGTAGATTTCAAGCACTGCAAGAGGCAGATTAGTTCTTACAAACTGTATATTCGCTAGTGCCTAACACATTTCTTGAAATAAGTCTGTATCCAATGAATATTTTGTTCAGTATTTTGTCCATGTTTTGAGTATTAGTATTTTCCGTATAGATTTATATGAGTGATTTATATGTTAAATACAGGAATCTTTTGTTTTATTTGTATTACTATTATGAATATTTTAATCTGTTTTCAAATTGCCTTTTTAGTTTGATTATGGGATGACTAAATGGTTTTGTTGTTTTTGAGGAGCTTTTAATATGTACAAAGTCAAATTTATTAATGTTAAAAATTAATTCTCTCATTATTTCTAAATTTAGAAATCCCTATTCTTATTAGAAATTTGATAAATATTTATTTCTGCTTTGTGTAATTTTATGGTTTGAATTTTTGAACATTTAATCAGTAATCCACCTAGAAAGATATTACTTTACATACTAATAATTCTATTTATCTTTCCCTGGATAGTTAACTATTTGTCCCAATACCATTTATTAGTAACCTTCTTCATCCCCTTGATTTGAGACGTCCCCTTCATATATTAGTTTCATATACATAGCATGATCAGCATGGGGGATATATATGTTTTCATTTATTTGTATATCTAAATTTGTTCCAGTATCCTAGTGCTTTAATAATTGTAAATTTATAACATGTATTTTGAATGCAGTGGACTATAAAAGAAAAATTTAATATTTAATAGGGCTAATTCCCCTTCATTACTCTTGTTTTTCAAAGTTTTCTATGCAATTTTCTTCCATTTGTTTTTCCTACTAAATCTTAAGATTATTTTGTCAAGTCCCCAAAAGAATCCTGTTGATGCTTAGATTGGAATTGAGCTAAAATTATAATTACTTTAAGAGCAAATTGAAAAAAAATAGACTGAATTGATCTCTACAACATTAAGCCTTCTAATTCAGGAATGTGGTATGTCTCCCTACTTATTCAACTCCTTTTTATATATTTCTCAGTAAAGTTTTATAGTTTTCTTTTTGCAGGTCTCACATGATTCTAATTAAAGTTCCTCCTAGGTTTTTTGGATTTCATTGAACTCCTTTGATATGACTGAAAATGCCCATGTAGCCCACTAAGAAATCTAAAACAGGATATTGGGGCTCATATTTTCTAAGCCGTGTGGTCTGACAATAATTGATGCCATAGAGTGTAGTGTTTAAGTGCATGGACTTTGGATTCTAGGCAAATATGGTTCTGAATCCTAGTTCTGTCAATTATTAGCTATGCAACCTTGGGCAGAATATGTAAACTCTCTGTAAACTCTGTCTTATCTATTGAACAGGGATATTAACAGGAGTATTAATATTAATAGAGGTATTAACATTAACAGGTTTGGTGAGGAATATGCAGTATCACTAAAATGAGGGTTTGGCATGGCACTTGGGTCATAATAATTGCTCAATAAATGTGAGCTGTGATGATAGAGCTGATGATAGTGACATACAAAGAGTTAGGCATATAGAGAAAAATTGGAAACAGGACTGTCTTGAAAAGTTCAATAATAAGAAAAAAGATCCAAAGGAGAATTTAAGGTACAAGGTAGAGAAAAGCAAGAAAAGAGTCTGAGTCATTGTTGGAACCAGTCACAAGGACCATGCTGAGGAAAAACGTTCAGAAGCTGAAGAGGGGGAAATGATCTTTTTTGTTTTTCATTTCTCTATGTAAAGGTGGGAGGGAAAGACAAGAAAAGAGAGAGATTGGTGCCTATGTGTAAATACTTACATAAATATATACTCAGATAAGCCATGTGCACAGTGTGTGATTTTTTAAAATTTGCAAGCGTTTCTACACAGCTGATTGCAAAGATGGAAGTTTATTGTGTGGCATTGTTTTGGGACAAATAGGACTAATATCCATAGTTTAATCCATAGTATAAGGAGGAAGGTGACAGGTAAAGATCCATGTACAAATAATATGAGAAAACAACTTATTGCCTAATATCTCCTGTTTTAACTCCTTTGTATTCCCAAGATTATTCTCAAGATGCAGTGCAGCAATGCTTTTTTTCCAACAAAAGATTAATAATATCTTTATCTTATTAATAGTAAGATATTCAAGATGTTCTTGGATATGGTGATATCCCATAACATTAGTGCTGAAAACCCTTCAAGAACAACCAATAGAGCCACTGAGGTCCAGAGGAGGGAAATGACTCATGTACAGTTGTGTGCTGAGCTGGCAGGCAGAAACACAACTGAAAATGGTGTCTCCTGGCTCCCAATGCCATTTTTTCACCATTACATAGGGTCTGCCTATTTTGAGGAACCTCTAGTACATCCGACTCTTAGCACTTACTCACTCCTTGCCATAGAATCTGCTAGTGCATGAAAACTATGTGTTTTAATCTCACCAATGTAGTTTTCTTTCTTTTGGGGAATAGGGTGATATGAATATAGTATGGCCTACATATGGAGTAGGAAGGAAATAAATACCAGAAGCTAAATTGTATTTTTATCTTTTTTCCTCCCTCTAGAGATATTCCTGAAAACATGTTTTAAAATACAAACATTTTTATTTCATAGCATCAAAGAGTAGCCTATCTGGGTGAGGCTTTCAAGATGGGCTATGCCAACTCTGTTCCCCCTCTGGATTTTGCATAGGATCTTGGACAAATCTCCTCATAGCATTTATCTCACTGTATGATAATTAGCTGAGACTGTAGCACTACAAAATTCTCTCTCTCTCCAACTTAGCTGTGATCTCCATGGCCAGAAATCAATCTGATTCCCTATGCCTAGTAGAGGACAGGAACCTGGGAAATTTCTGGATTGGATTCAAGAAGCAGAGGGGACAGGAGGGAAAGCTCAGATTTTAGGCTTTGGGCTTTTATGTTTGCTGTGTGGTCTTATGTGAATGAACCACTCTCAGCCTAGGTCTCACCCTTCTATAAAAAGGATAGTGATAATACTGCTACCACCACCTCTTAGAAGTTTGTGAAGATAAATGAGATCATGACCAGCAAAGTCTTCTGTGAACTGAAAGGGACTATTTTTAAAATAAAGTATATGACAGTCATGACTAATATTCACTGAGAATTCACTGAGTACCAGAAAGTACATTCAATCTGCCTAAAAATCCTATGAGGAAAGGGATTATTTTATTCCTGTTTTAAAAGAGGAAAACTGAGGCACATGGAGGATAGAAAATATTTCCAGGATCCTACATCCTTGAGGACACACAGCTAGTAAGAGTTTATCATACAGTAAACTGGAGAGGGGATATAACTTCCTGAAATTGACTTGGCCAAGAATCAGAGACAAAAATAAAATCCAGATCCTTGACTTCCAGCCCAATGTTCTTTCTATTGAACCTAATGTATGCTGTGCTAGAAAAATCATCTGTCATCTCCTATGAAAGTATACCTGAAGCATGGTATTCTGCTTTGAATATGTCCTTTAGCAAATGGAAATCAAAAGTTCTCCATGTGGCTGAAGGACTTCAAATCATGGATCAGTTTTCAAAATGAGTCATTGACAGCCTGAGAGGATATTTATTATCCTAGGTGGGTTGGTGAGAGTGAATGAGCACAGAACAACCTTGTTTTGGAAACACATGAAACATTCATAGCTCTTCTACATTTCTCTCCTAAACAATCTAAATCTACATCATATGTAGAAGTTTTTAATTTTATCTATTCCTATCTATCTATCATCATCTATCTATCTATCATCTATCATCTATCTATATATCTATATATTTATTTATTCTTTTGTTTATTTTATTATTTTTTTCATTTTCATCTGTTTTTTAAATTTTTTAAAATTTTTATTGTATCCAATTAGAGTTGTATGCATTTTCTCCCCATCCCTCCACCCCACCCCAGCTGAACCCACCTCCCACCACCACCTCTACCCTCCCCCTTGAATTTGTCCATGTGTCCTTTATAGTAGTTCCTGTAATCCCCTCTCCTCACTGTCCCCTCCCAATTCCCCCATGACTATGGTTAGATTATTCTTTTTTAAAAATTTATTAATTTATTTTAATTCAGTAACAATTGTCTGCATATTCTCCCCTTCCTTCCACCGCACCCCAGCCAGTCGCACTTCCCTCCCTCACCTCTACCGTCCCCCTTGATTTAGTCCTTGTGTCCTTTATAGTAGCTCCTATAGACCCCTCTCCCCACTATCCCCAACCCATTCCCCTCTGGCTATTGTTACAATGTTCTTAATTTCAATGTCGCTGGTTGGATTTTGTTTGCTTTTTTCTTTTGTTGATTATGTTCCAGTTAAAGGTGAGATCATATGGTATTTGTCCCTCACCACCTGGCTTAATTCATTAGCATGATGCTCTCCAGTTCCATCCATGCCATTGCAAAGGGTATGAGCTCCTTCTTTCTCTCTGCTGCAGAGAATTCCATTGTGTAAATATACCATTGTTTTTGGATCCACTCATTTGCTGATGGGCACTTAGTTTGCTTCCAGTACTTGGCTATTGTAAATTGGGCCACTATGAACATTGGGGTGCATAGGTTCTTGTGGATTGGAGTTTCAGGGTTCTTAGGGTATAATCCCAGCAGTGGAATTGCTGGGTCAAAGGGCAGTTCCAATTTTAGTTTTCTGAAGAAATTCCATAGTGTTTTCCACAGTGGCCTCACCAGTCTGCATTCCCACCAACAGTGCGCTAGGGTTCCCTTTTCTCCGCATCCTCTCCAACATTTGTTTGTGGATTTGTTTATGTTGGCCACTCTGACTGGTGTGAGATGGTACCTCATTGTGGTTTTAATTTGCATCTCTCTGATGGCTAGTGATGCTGAGCATCTTTTCATATGTCTCTGGGCCCTCTGTAAGTCTTCCTTGGAGAAGTGTCTGTTCAAGTCCTTTGCCCATTTTTCAATTGGGTTGTTTGTCTTCCTGGAGTGGAGTCGTGTGAGTTCTTTATATATTTTGGAGACCAGGCCCTTGTCTGAGGTATCACTGGCAAATATGTTTTCCCATACTGTTGGTTCTTTTTGTATTTCAATGCTATTTTCTTTAGCCCATATTTTGATGAGGTCCCATTTGTTTATTCTTTCCTTTATGTCCCTTGCTTTAGGGGACATGTCTGTGAGGATGGTGCTGCGTGGAATGTCTGAGATTTTCCTGCCAATGTTTTCCTCTAGGACTTTTATGGTGTTACGATTTATATTTAAGTCCTTTATCCATTTTGAGTTTATTTTTGTGTATGGCATAAGTTGGTGATCGAGTTTCATTTTTTTGCATGTAGCTGTCCAGATCACCCAACACCATCTGTTGAAGAGGCTATTTTTGCTCCATTCATTGTTTAATAGCATGCTATTTAGTCTCCATGATTTTTAGTGTTTTGAGTTTTTTTCATTGGGGTTGGTTTCTCGTTTCAGTCCCCTGTGGTCAGAGAAAATGCTTGATATGATTTCAATTTTCTTGAATTTGTTGAGGCTTGCTTTGTGTCCTATCATGTGGTCTATCTTTGAAAAAGTTCCATGTACACCTGAAAAGAATGTGTATTTTGCTTCTTTGGGATGAAAAGCTCTGTATATATCAGTAAGTCCATTTCATCTAGGGTATTGTTAAGTGACACAATATCCTTGTTGATATTTTGTTTGGAAGGTCTGTCCGTTTTTGACAGTGGGGTATTAAAGGCCCCTACTATAATTGAGTTACTGTCAATGGCTTTCTTGAAGTCTTCCAAGATTTTGTTTATTTATTTGGGGACTCCTATGTTGGGTGCGTATGTATTTACAATGTTTATGTCTTGGTGGATTGTTCTTTGAGTATTATGAAGTGACCTTCTGGATCTCCTTTTATGGCACTTCTTTGGAAGTCTATTTTGTCCGATATGAGTATTGCTACCCTTGCTTTTTTTTTACCTGTCAGTTTGCTTGGAAAATTTGTTTCCAGCCCTTCACTTTCAGTCTGTGTAGGTATTTTGTCCTGAGACGGGTCTCTTGCAGGCAGCATATGTGTGGGTCATCTTTTCTTATCCATCCGCTATTCTATGTCTTTTCATTGGAGCATTTAATTCATTTTCGTTTAGGGTTATTATCAATAAGTAGCTATTCATTGCCATTTTTTTCATACCTGTGTTCCTCTCTCTCCACTTTCCTTCCTTTCCTTAAAGCAGTACCTTTAGCATCTCTTGCAGAGCTTGTTTGGTAGAGGTGTATTCTTTTAGACTTCTTTTTATCTGGGAAACTCTTTATTTGCCCTTCTATCTTGATTGAGAGCCTTGCTGGGTAAAGTAGTCTTGGTTGCAGGCCTCTGGTTCTCGTTACTTGGAGTAATTTTTGCCATTGCCTTCTCGCTTTAAGTGTTTCCATTGAGAAATCAGTTGCTAACTTTATTGGGGCTCCCTAGTATGTTACTTCCTGTTTGTCCCTTGCTGCCTTTAAGATACTCTCTTTGTCTTGGAATTTTGTCATTTTAATTATGATGTGTCTTGCAGTGGGCCTCTTTGGCTTCCTCTTGTTTGGGACTCTCTGTGTCTCCTGGATGTGTGACTTTTTCTTCCATCAGATTAGGGAAATTTTCGATCATTACTTTTTCAAACAGGTTTTCTATCCCTTGATCTTCTTCTTCTCCTTCTGGTATTCTTATTGTATGGATAATATTACGTTTCATGTTGTTCTGCAGTTTCCTGAATCCCTCTTCAATCTTTCTGAGCCTCTTTTCCTTTTCTTGCTCTTTCTGGGTGTTTTTTTTACTTTGTCCTCCAGTTCACTGATCCCATCCTCTACTTCATCAAGTCTGATTTTGATTCCTTCTACTGTGTTCTTCTGGTTAGAAATTGTATTCTTCATTTCCTCTTGGCTCTTGTTGATAGTTTCTATTTCCTTTTTCATGTTGATATAGTTTGCAGTGAGTTCATTTTTGTTTCCCTGTAATTTCTGGTAGTTCCCTGTGAGCTGAGTGAGCTTCCTGATGACCATTGCTTTGAACTCAGTATCTGATAGTTGACTTGCCTCTTTTTCAGTTTGCATTTTTTCTGAGGCTTCTTCCTTCCTTTCATTTGGGGATAGTTTCTTTGTCTTCCCATTGTTTGTGAGACTCTTCTTGTTAGCCTCTGCTACTTAAATTGATATATTCTTACTCCCTGGGTTTTTGGTATGAACCTCTATGGTAGAATGCCAGTTGAATTCAGTGGTGCCGTTTCCTTAACCTCCGGCACTCACTGGTCTTGAGCTGATATTTATTGGTCTAACAGGGTCTAACTCTGGTCTTTTCAGAGCTCCAGGTTTTACCTTCTCACCTGTTGGAAAAGGAGAAAGAAGAAAAAAAAAGGAGAAGGGAAGGAAGGAAAAAGGAAATAGAAAAGGAATGGAAGGAAGTAAGGAAAGAAGGAAGAAGGAATAAAAAAAAGATTGGAGGAAAGATAAGAAGAAGGAATTTTAACAAAAATTAAAACAAAAATAAATAAAAGAAGGCAGGAAGAAAGAATAAAATAGGTTAAGAATGGAAGGAAGAAGGAATAAAAAAAGAAAGAATGACAGAAAGGAAGAAGGAATTTCGGGGGATAGAAGGGGAAAAAAAAAAGTCTTCTGCTCACTTTAAACCAGTGAGGTTAATTTGCTTGTCTTCCTGTCTGTGAAACGGGAGGGGTTGGTTGGAGGGATTGGTTTCACTTTTCTCCCTTCCTGAGCCTCACTGTTAGCTATTGTTCCGCCACCAGTCCAGTTCCTCAGGGTCTTTCTGCTCCCCACTAAGCCTTTAGTTCACCAGTTGTGCTGTCCTTGAGGTGCACCAATTAGGGGCAACTCACACTCCACCTTCTTCCTGTTTGCTGTCTTAGATGCTAGGGGCTCTTGGTGCTCCTACAGGAGCTCATCCCCCTATTTTGTCAGGTCTTTCCGGGGAATGCAGTCTCCCCCAGCCCTGCAGCTCCCCTCTGCTGTGTGTTCTGCCTTCCTCCTATAGTGCCAGCAGGCCATGCAGGGCTTTGTGCACAGGGGCTAGGCAGGAATTGTTCAGAACTGGTGCTTTTAGGTGTGGTCACCTACAGGCAGCCAGGCTGTTGATAGGTATGCGGGGCTGATCTGGCCAATCTGTGGCTGTGGGCCTGTGTGCCTGGCAGCCAGCCACTCATCCGGGTGTGCACCCACTGCAGGTTTCAGGTGTGGGCATCCAGGCCACTGATGGAGGTGTGCGCCCTCCCAGGCGCTTTGTGTTTGTGCACCCAGGTATCCAGGCCACTTATCAAGGTGCGCGCCCACCCGGAGTTTCCGTTGTGGGCACCCAGTCCGCTAATCTGCATGCCGCCAGCAGGGCTTTAGGTGAGTGCTGGGGCTACTTATCCCATGTTCACAGTAAAGGGTTGAGGGGGGAGGGGCGCCAGTGGCTGTGGCTGCTGTGGAGTGTTCTCTAACTAGCTGCTGAGTGCCTCTATTTTCTCTTTTTCTTTTCGAGAAATTCTTCCTATTCAAGCCCCCCTGGTGCCTCTCACACAGTGCAGTCTGGCTCTCTCTCAAGAATCCTGCAGCAGACCCTGCGCCCGGGCTGGGGGCTTCAGCCGCCCTGGTCCCCACGCTGGTCCCAGGGACCTTATTGTCCTTAAGCACTCTTCTTACTGTCAGATCTTTCAATGTCCTCTATCTTTGGTCTCCGATCTTCATATATGCTGGAATACTGTTGGCTGTTCACTCTGTTCCTCAGATCAGCTAGGTGTTTCACTGGTGCCGAGGGGAAGTGGACTCTGCTCCCACCTATCTTGCTGCCATCTTCTGAGATATCTTTATTTATGTATCCTTCTCTTGCATTTTTTATTGTTGTTCAACTACAGTTGTCTCAATTATCCCACCACCAATTTCCCACACTCTACACAACACCACATCCCACCATCAAAAACTGCCCATTTGGCTTTCTCCACGGGTCCTTTATACATGTTCCTTGACAACATATCTACTTCTTTTCACAGTTAACATCTTCCCCACACCATTATGCTTTATGTCAGTTTATTCTTTATTTCTTTATTATTATTATTAAATTTTATTTTACTGTTGTTCAATTAAAGTTGTCTGCATTCTCTCCCCAACCCTCCTTCCCACCCCAGCCAAAACCACTTCTCTACCCTGCTTCCACCCTCCCCCCTGGCTTTGTCCATGTGTCATTTATAGTAGTTTCTGAAAATCCTTCTCCCCACTGTCCCTTCCCCCCTTCCCTCTGGCTATTGTTAGATTGATCTTAACTTCAATGTCTTTGGTTATATTTTGTTTGCTTTTTTCAATGTCTCTTGTTATATTTAGCCTGCTTGTTTGTTTTGTTGACTAGGTTCCACTTATAGGTGAGATCATATGGTATTTGTCTTACACCTCCTGGCTTATATTACTTACCATAATGCTCTCCAGTTCCATCCATGCTGTTGTGAAGGGTAGTAGCTCCTTCTTTCTTTCTGCTGCAAAGTATTCTGTTGTGTAAATGTATCATAGTTTTTTTGATCCACTCATTTACTGATGGGCACTTAGGTTGCTTCCAGCTCTTGGCTATTGTAAATTGTGCTGCTATGAACATTGGGGTATACAGGATCTTTTGAATTGGCGTTTCAGGTTTCTTAGGGTATAATCCCAGCAGTGAAATTCCTAGGTCAAAAGGCAGTTCCACTTTTAATTTATTGAGGGGATTCCATATTGTTTTCCATAGGAGCTGAAAACATTCCCACAAACTGTATACTGGGGTTCCCTTTCCTCCACAACGTCTCCAGCACTTATTGTTTGTTGATTTGTTTATGAGGGCCATTTTTAATAGTGTGAAGTGGTACTTCATTGTGGTTTTAATTTGTATCTCTCTCATGGCTAGTGATGCTGAGTATCCTTTCATAGGTCCCTGGGACATCTCTGTGTCCTCCTTGGATAAATACCTGTTCAGGTCCATTGCCCATTTCTTAAATGGGTTGTTTGTCTTCCTGGAGTGGAGTCATGTGTGTTCTGTATATAATTTGGAGAACAAACCCTTGTCCAAGGTATCATTGGAAAATATGTTTTCCCATACAGTCATTTCCATTTTCATTTTGCTGGTATTTCCTTTAGCTGGGCAGAAGCTTTTTATTTTGATGAAGTTCCCTTTGTTTATTTTTTCCTTTATGTCCCTTGCTCTAGGGGACATATCAGTGAAACTATTGCTGCATGGGATATCTGAGATTTTCCTACTTGTGTTCTCCTCTAGGACTTTTATGGTGTTGCAATTTATATTTAAGTCTAATATCCATCTTGAGATTTTTTTATATATGTTGTAAGTTGGTGGTTGAGTTTCATTTTTTGCATATAGCTGTCCAGTGGACTGAACACCATTTGTTGAAGAGGGTATTGTTGCTCCATTTTATGCTTCTACCCCTTTGTTGAATATTATTTGACCATAGACACATTGGATTATTTCTGAGCTCTCTATTCTCTTCCATTGATCTATGTGTCTGTTATTATGCCACTACCACACTGTTTTGATTATGATGGCCTTGTAATATAGTGTGATGCCAGGTATTGTGATCCTTCCTACTTTGTTCTTCTTTCTCAAAATTTCTTTGACTATTAGGAGTCATTTATGGTTCAGTATAAATTTTTGAAATGTTTGTTCTATATGTGTGAAATATGTCATTGGTATTTTAATAGGAATTGCATTGAATCTGTAAAATGCTTGGGTACTATGGACATTTTGATGATGTTAATTCATCCAGTCCATGAACATGGTATATGCTTCCATTTGTTTGTGTCTTCCTCAATTTCTTTCTACAGTTTTCTGTAGTTTTCTGAGTACAGGTTTTTCACCTCTTTGGTTACGTTCATTATTAGGTACTTTATTTTCCTGGTTGCTATACCAAATGGGATTTTCTTCATATTTCTTGTTTCAGATATTTTATTGTTGGTATACAAAAATGCCTCTGATTTGTGAATATTGACTTGTATCCTACTCTTTTCCCAAATTTACTTACTAGGTTAAGTAGGTTTTTTTGGTGGAGTCTATAGTGTTTTCTATATACACCACCATATCATCCGCAAACAGTGACAGTTTTACTTCCTCCTTTCCAATTTGGGTCTCTTTTATTTATATTTCTGTCTGATCACTATGGCTAGGCCTTCTGATACTATGTTGAATAGAAGTGGTGAAGACAGATGTCATTGTCTTTTTCCTGATTTTAGTGGGAAAGCTTTTAGTTTTTCCTGTTGAATATAATGATGGCTGTAGGTTTCTCATACATAGCATTTATTATATTGAGATATGGTCCCTCTACTCTCACTTTGCTGAGTGTTTTTATCATAAATGGGTGCTGTACCTTATTAAATGCTTTTTCTGCATCTATTGATATAATCATGTGATTTTTGTATTTTCTTTTGTTTATGTGATTATTACATTTATTGATTTGCGAATATTGTACCAACCTTGCATCCCTGGGATGAATCCCACTTGATCATGGTGTATGAACTTTTTAATGCATTGCTGGATGCAATTTGCCAATACTTCCTTGAGGATTTTATCATCTATATTCATCAGCAATATAGGCCTGTAGTTTTCTTTTTTTGTTGTGTCTTTATCTGATTTTCAGAATAAGATGATGCTGACTTCATAGAAAGAATTTGGGAGTCTTTCATCTTTGGTTTTTTAGAATAGTCTGAGAAGGATAGGGTTTTGCATTTTCTTAAAAGTTTTGAAAAATTCTCCTGTGAAACCATCCAGTCCAGGGCTTTTGTGTACCGGGAGTATTTTGATTACAACTTCGATTTCACCAGCTGTCATCGGTCTCATCACACTTTCTGCTTCCTCATTTTTAAGCTTTGTGACATTACATTTTTCTAGAAATTAGCCCATTTCAACCAAATTTTCAAATTTATCAGCATATAGTTGTTCATAGTAATTTCTTAAAATTCTTTGTATTTCTGTGGTATCAGTTGTAATCTCCACTCTTTCATTCCTGATTTTATTTATTTGGGTCCTATCTCTTTTTTTCTTGATGAGTTAAAGACTTGTAGATTGTGTTTATCTTATCAAAGAACAAGCTCCTGGATTTATTGAGCTTTTGAATTGTTTTAGCCTCTATGTCTTTTAATTCTGCTCTTATCTTGATTATTTCCTTTCTTCTACTAGCTCTGGGCTTTGTTTGTTGTTTCTCCAGTTCTAGTAAATACAGGGTTAGGTTGTATCTTTGAAATGTTTCTATCTTTTTTAGGTAGTTCTGTATTGCTATGAACTTTCTTCTCAGGACTGCCTTTGTTGTGTCCCATAGGTTTTGTATTGTTGTATGTTCATTTTGACTTGTTTCCAGAAACTTTTTGATTTCTTCCCTAATCTCATTCTTGACCCATTCATTGTTTAATAGCATGCTATTCAGTCTCCATGATTTTGAGTGTTTTTGAGGTTTTTTCCTTGTGTTTTGTTTCTAGTTTCAGGCCCATGTGGTCTGAGAAAATGCTGGATATGATTTCATTTTTCTTGAATTTGTTGAGGCTTGTTTTATGTCCTATCATGTGGTCTATCTTCGAAAATGTTCCATGTACATTTGAAAATAATGTGTATTTTACTTCTTTGGGATGAAATTTTCTTTACATATGTCAGTTAAGTCCATTCGATCTAGGGCATTGTTCAACGCTGCAATATCCTTGTTGATATTTTGTTTGAAAGAGCTATCCATTTTTGACAGTAGAGAGTTAAAATCTCCTAGTATAAGGGTGTTGCTGTCTGTGTCTTTCTTGAAGTCCTCAAAGATTTTCCTTATATATTTGGGTGCTCCTATGTTGGGTTCATATATATTTACAATGTTTATATATTCTTGATGGATTTTTCCCTTGAGTATTATGAAGTGTGTTTCAACGTCTCTTTTTATGGTTTTGTTCTGAAGTCTATTTTGTCAGATATGAATATTTCTACCCCAGATTTTTTTCCTGTCCATTTACTTGGAATATTTTTTCCATCCCTTCACTTTCAATCTACGTTGGGCTTTGTTCTGAGGTGGGTCTCTTATAGGCAGCATATATGCAGATCATGTTTCTTTTATATATTCAGCTACCCTATATCTTTTGATTGGAGCATATAATCCACTAACATTTAAGGTTATTTTTAATAGGTACTTATTAATTGCTATTTTACCCCCTTTTGTATCTGTGTTCCTCTCTCTCTCTCTCTCAATCTTTTTCTTCCTCTTCTCATAGTAGCCCCTTTAGAGTATCTTACAGTGCTGGGTTGGTGTGTTCTCTCAGCCTTCTTTTTTTCCGGGAAACTTCTTATTGCTCTTTCTATTTTGATTGAGAGCCTCTCTGTGTAGAGCAGTCTTGGTTGCAGGCCTTTGCTTTTCATTACTTGGAATATTTCTTGCCATTCTCTCCTGTCTTGCAGTGATTCTGTTGAGAAATCAGCTGCTAGACTTATCTAAGCTCCTTTGTATGTTACTTCTTATTTCTCCATATTTGCTTTTAAGCTTCTTTCTTTGTCTTTAAATCTTGGCATTTTAATTATGATGTGTCTTGAGATAAGCCCCTTTGTGTTCATCTTGATTTGGTCCCTCTGTACTTCCTGAACTTGCATGGTTTTTCCCCTCTGCAAGTTTGGAAACTTTTCTGTTATTTATTTTTAAACAGAGTTTCTATCCCTTGCTCCTTTTCTTCTCCTTCTGGTGTTCCTATGAATTGAATGTCGTCACATTTCATGTCTTGCTGTTCCCTTAATCTATCTTCACATTTTTTGAGTTTTTTCTCAAGCAGCTGCTGTACCTGGGTATTTCTACTTTGTCTTCCAGCTCACTGATTTGGTCCTCTGCTTCATCCAGCCTGCTTGTAAATCCTTCTAGTGTGTTTTTTATTTCAGGTATTGTATTCTTCATTTCTTCCTAGTTATTGTTTATAGTTTTTATTTTCTTTTTCACAGTCTAGTAATTCTCACTCAATTCCTGGAGCACCCTTATAACCATCTTGAATTGTATCTGATAGTTTTCTTCCATCCATTTCATTTAGCTCTTTTAGTGGTGAGTCTTCCATTCCTTTCAATTTCAGGTTCTTTATCTTCCCATTTTATGTGACTTTTTTTGTTTGTTTGTTTCTGTGATTCCTGATGCTCTGCTTGCTAGTTGTTTTCCTAGGGAAAATTCTGTGGTAAGTGTTCTGTGGGACTCAGTGGTGTGGTCTCTTTGATATCCTTGTCTGGATGCTCTAGGTTTGCTCTTCTTGCCCATTTGAGTGTGCTCTCTTCTTTATCTTGCATTTTACCTGTTTGTGGTTCCTTTATTTGTAGGTTCTCTCTTCCAGAAGGTTATTGGTATTCACAGCTCCCATCTTATCTTGTATGTGATTTTGGGCAGGGGGTAGGTGGAGTGGATTATGATAGGGGAGAGTATTCTATGGGATATAAATTATCAAAAAGTAAAGAATAGAATTGAGATTGTTTGGAGAAATACAGCAATAATCATGATATTTCATCTAACTAGCCACTTTTTTTTTAAATGTGAAAAGAGATAAGACTATTGTTAGAAGGGGAAAAGAATATGAGGTGACTCCAGAAAGCAGAGCGCTTATGCAAGGTTAGATGGTGAGATATAGTGAGAGTGAGGAATAGAAACTTGGCATAGTGTGTGAGAGAATCAAGTTAACCATGACAGCAATAAAGCTCAGGAAGATAGTTAAATGGACCAAGACCAGGGAAGGCTGCTGTGTGGGAATGGGAACAACAATAATATGAAAACAAATATATGATTTGAATAAAAAGAATAAAAAATAAAAGACCAAGAGTAGTATGTCATAGGAATATGAGTGAAGTGAAGGAAGAGTAATTGAAATGCAACGTGAAAGGGAGAACAAAGAAAACCAGTCAAACAATGAAATCAAACAAACAAATCAAAGAAAACCACATGAAAGGAAGAGAAAAATATAAAATAATAATAAAAATAAGAAAAAATAAAAATGAAAATATAAAGTAAAATTAAAATGCAAGTTCTGTAGGATAGCAAATTGAATTTTGTCTCAGTTGTTGGCATTAGCCTTCTGATCTCTTTCTGGATCTGCCTTTGACCCTTTCACAGGTACAGGTCTTCTTGACTTATACTTGGAAGAAAAAAAAAAAACAAAGCAAGAACAACAACAAAAAAAAACAATGCCCCCTGCTGACTTTGAACCACCCCCCCACCCCAAACAGGTTCTGCTGGTCTTCCTGGATTTCGCTGTCCATATGTGCCAGGCTGGCACATTTAATCCACCTCATTGTGCCTCCCTTTGATTAGTCTGTGAGGTGTGTGGAGTGGCAGCAACTTGCACCCCCCCTCCCTCTTTGCTCATCTGGGTGCTGGCCCTGGTAAAGTTCCTTCAGAGCAGTTTAGTTCCCCTATTAAATTAAGTCTCTCTGGGTACTGCTACCCCTCTGATCCCCTGATATCACACTTTGATAAGTCCAGGAGGTACCCTGATTTGGAGCAAATCACACCCCTCCTCCACCCTCTTTGCTGGCCCAGACAGGATACACAAGAGTTCCTTAAATCATGGCTGAGAGATTTTTTTTTTTTTTGAGTAAATTCCCCTTGTTTGCACCCACCATTCTTCACAAGCACCCAGCTTTTCACACAGCCCAACTCACTGACCAGGCCCAAGACTATCTGGGTCAGGGTCCATTGTGGCCCAACTCTTCTCCCATCTCCAGGTGTCACTTGGCTCCCAATTTCTCTGGTACTGCCCCACTTGTGATGACAGTCCCAGTGGGGGAACACCACCTCTGTGCGCCCCCACTGCATCTTTATCCCCCATGTGACTTCAAGTGCCCAGGTCTCTCCTGGCACAGGACTGGCTTCCCTGCTCTGGGAGGGGAAGGAACTGCAAAGTTACAATCATTGATCAGGCTCTCCTCCAAAGCTTCTGTGGCAGCAGGCCCAGGACTGCAGCAGCCATGGCTCCCATGAAGGTCCCAGGGACCTACTGTCCCTACGCAATCTCCTTACCATCTGTTTTTCAATGTCCTCCGCAGTCTTTGACTTCCAAGCTTCATATAAGCTGGGATGCCATTGGCTGTTCACTCTGTTCTTCAGAAGATTGGCTAAGTGTCCCAGTTGGGTTCATGAACAAATGAGATCAGTTCCCACCTACCTCACTGTCATCTTCCCTATTCCTGATCTTAAGGGAAATACTTTTAAGTTTTCCCTGTTGTGTATGATGTTGGCTGTGTTTTTGTCATATATGGTCTTTGTCATGTTGATATATGTTCTCTCTATTCTCACTTTGATGATTTTTTTATTATAAAATGGTGCTGGATTTGTCAAATGCTGTTATGCATCTATTGATAGTGTCATGTGCTTTTTAGCCTTCATTCTCTTTATACAGTATATGCTTCATTCTGATTTGTGGATATTGTTTTAACCTTGCATCGCAGGAATAAATAAAACTTCATTGTGGTTTAGATATTTTTAATATATTACTGAATTTGGTTTGCTAATATTTTGTTTGAAGATTTTTACATTCATGTTCATCAGCGATGAACATATACTTTACATATACATGAATTATAGGGACAAAAAGGCCTATGCTTTCCTTTCTTTGTAATGTCTTTTTCTGGCTTTAGAATTAGAATAATGGTGGGCTCATAAAATGAGCTTAGGAGTGTTTACTGTTCTTGAATTTTTTGGAATAGTTTCAGAAGGAGAGGTGTTAGTTCTTCGAGTGTTTGGTAAAATTCCCTTGTGAAGCCATGCAGTCCAGGACTTTTGTTTCTTGCGAGGTTTTTTGGTTTTTTGTTTTTTATGACTGTTTCATTATCATTAGTTGTAGCCTGTCTATTCAGATTTTCTGTTTTCTCTTGATTCAATCGTGGAAGATTTTATGTTTCTATGAATTTATCCATTTCACCCAAGTTGTCTATTTGGTAGCATATAGTTGTTTTTAATATTTTCTTATACTACTTTGTATTTCTGTGGCGTCAATTATTACTTCTCTTTTTCCATATCTGATTTTATTTATTTTGGTCCTCTTTCTTTTTTAAAAAATTTATTTTTATTGAATTCATTGGGGTGACATTGGTTAACAAAATCATGCAGGTTTCAGGTAAATAGGGTTTTTTTTGAGGATTAGTGAGAATATTTTAAAAAATTTTTATTGTTATTCAATTACAGTTGTCTTCATTTTCTCCCCATCCCTCTTCCCCACCCCAGCCAAACCCACCTCCCTCCCCCAACTCCACCCTCTTCCTTGATTTTGTCCATGTGTCCTTTATAGTAGCTCATGTAAACCCCTCTCCCCATTATCCCCTCCCCACTTCCCTCTGGCTATTGTTAGATAATCAGGTACATAGTTTTACCACACATCATCTGTAGTTTTAATTAAGCTTTGTAAGACATGGATTTTTTCCTCCCTCTAATTTTATTGTTATTCAAGTATAGTTCTCTACCTTTTCCCCCCACCCCAGCTTAATCCTCATCCTTCACCACCTTCCTCCCGTTTCCATCCCGCCCACCCTCTGTTATTGTCCATATGTCCTTCATAATTGTTCCTACAAACCCTTCACCCTTTTTCTTTAATTAGTCTGGTTAAAGATTTATTAACCATGTTTCTTTTTAAAACACCAGCTCTTAATTTTATTGGTCTTTTGTTCATTTATATGCTATTTCTAAACTACATATTGTTAATTGTAGATATATGGATGAACTTCAGGTGACAAGTGAATGTCCTAAAAATCTGGGGCCACGTTTTGGGGATATATGTTTACATGTATATTTCTGGATAGAAGCTTTATTACTGTCATGAGTTTAACAAAAGCAGAATGTTGTTAGCCACTGATAGAGAGGAATGTTGAAGCCTGGGGAGGAAGTGAGCCCACCTAGAGAGAGTAGAGACAGGCAAAGATCTTAGGTAGAACCTAAAAAATTCACAAACTATAAGATATGTCAGACGTTTTAATAAAATCATTATCGAGTCCGAGTCACATGATTTATGGATGTTGTAATTGGATTTACTGATAAGGAGCAATTTATTGGTAATTTTTTGACTTGAGGTCTATGGATGCAGCATATGAGTTCATAAACTCCAGGAAATTGGAGGCAACATTTTGCATATATGAACATATTACTTTTTAAAAATATATTTATTGATTATGCTATTACAGTTGTCCCATTCCCCCCCTTCACTCCACTACATCCTGCACACTCCCTCCCTCCCACATTCGCCCCTCTATAGTTCATGTCCATGGGTCATACATATAAGTTCTTTGGCTTCTACATTTCCTATACTATTCTTACCCTCCCCCTGTCTATTTTCTTCCTACCATTTATTCTACTTATTCTCTGTACCTTTCCCCCCTTTCTCCCCCTCCCACTCCCCTGTTGATAACTCTCCATGTGATATCCATTTCTGTGGTTCTTTTCCTGCTTTTGTTTTTGTTTTAGGTGTGGTTGTTAATGACTGTGAGTTTGCTGTCATTTTTACTGTTCATATTTTTTATCTTCTTTTTCTTAGATAAATCCCTTCAACATTTCATATAATAAGGGCTTGGTGATGATGAACTCCTTGAACTTGACCTTATCTGAGAAGCACTTTATCTGTCCTTCCATTCTAAATGATAGCCTTGCTGGATACAGTAATCTTGGATGTAGGCCCTTGCCTTTCATGACTTTGAATACTTCTTGCCAGCCCCTTCTTGCCTGTAAGGTCTCTTTGGAAAAATCAGGTGACAGTCTTATGGGAACCCCTTTGTATGTAACGGTGTCCTTTTCTCTTGCTGCTTCTAAGATTCTCTCCTTCTGATTGATCTTTGGTAATGTAATTATGATGTGCCTTGGTGTGTTCCTCCTTGGGTCCAGCTTCTTTGAGACTCTCTGAGCTTCCTGGACTTCCTGGGAGTCTATTTCCTTTGCCAGATTAGGGAAGTTCTCCTTCATTATTTGTTCAAATAAGTTTTCAATTTTTTCTTCTTTCTCTCCTCCTTCTGGCACCCCTATAATTCAGATGTTGGGACGTTTCAAGATGTCCCGGAGGTTCCTAATCCTCTCCTCATTTTTCTGAATTCTTGTTTCTTCATTCTTTTCTGGTTGAATGTTTCTTTCTTCCTTCTGGTCCACACTGTTGATTTGAGTCTCAGTTTCCCTCGCATCACTATTGGTTTCCTGTACATTTTCCTTTGTTTCTCTTAGCATAGCCTTCCTTTTTTCATCTAATTTGCAACCAAATTCAACCAATTCTGTGAGCATCTTGATAACCAGTGTTTTGAACTGTGCATCTGATAGGTTGGCTATCTCTTTGTTGCTTAGTTGTATTTTTTCTGGAGCTTTGATCTGTTCTTTCATTTTGGCCTTTTTTTTGTTTTGTTTTGTTTTGTTTTTTTTGTTTTGGCATGCCTGTTATGTAAAGGAGTGGAGCCTTAGGTGTCCAGAAGGGTGCGGTGATGCTTGTATCTGCTCTGTGATGCTGTATGTGGGGGAGGGGCCCAATAGGGAGCAATAGCACTTGATCCACTCTCTGCTGGTTTTCAGTCATTCCGTCCACCACCAACAATCTAATTGGTCCCTTCTGGTGCTGCTTCCTGGTTGGATGGGTTTGTATATGCTCTAGGACCCTGTGGGTCTCTCCAAGGAACTCTCCTGTGAGGCTGGGAGTTTCTTCTGCTGCCGCCTCAACCCCCACAGGTGTTTTCAATCAGAGGTTTGATGCTTTATTTCCCCGTGCTGGAGCCCTGCGTTGCGTGGTCTGTTTTGCTCCCCCTCCGCTCCTCCCAGTTTATCTATGTGTGAAAGTGTGGCCAAAATGTCCACCAGCCACCTCCTTGTGGAGTCTTCCGGCTGCAGCCTGGCCTGCCCTGTACCATAATCTGCCACCTTGCTGTGTCTGCCAGCTGCCACATCCGCCAGCCGCAGCCTTGCTGGGAGTCCTCACCGCCTGGCTGCCAGTCTCCACCCCTCTTACAGGTCAGGATGAATGTGTCTTCTTTATCTCCTTGGTTGTCAGACTTCCATACAGTTCAATTTTCTTTCAGTTCTGGTTGTTTTTTGTTTTTAAATTGTTGTTGTCCTTCTTTTGGTTGTGGGAGGAGATACAGTGTGTCTACCTATGCCTCCATCTTGGCTGGAACTCCCCATATGAACATATTTCTAAGGAAGGAGCTCTGGCTTTCATCATAGTCTTAGAGTGGTTCCTTGATCCCTGAAGGTTAAGAACCACTGAGGTGGAAGACCCATGCAGGAAGCTTTGAGGTTTTGGCAATGACAATGATTCAGGTTTCTTCCTGTATTATCTAATCTATTTTCTATCTTTCTCTCTTTTTACTTGACAAAGGAATATGTTAAGTGCTGAATAATGCAGCCCAATCTGAGTATATGATACCTGGGAGAGGAGAGCTCAAGAAGGTGCTTCCAAGGAGCTTAGTCCAAGATATCCCAGATGAGGCCTCTTTTGAAATGAGGTCTATCAATTCTGCTCAGCATTTAAGTCCTGAGCTATCATGGAAGAAGAAGACTGTTTGGTCAGAGAAGAATGGACAGGAGGGCTTGGGCTGACCACATAGCTGAGTAATGAGTTCATGTACAAGATGAAGAATTTCCCTTTAGATTGTGTAAGACACTATAAATGAGGAAGACCACTGCAAGACAGAACACTTTATGGGTTATTTATCATTATAAAGGGGGTAGGAGAAATTGACTCACCTGGTGGATTAATCAGAAGTTTTGACAATGGGTTTATTACATGATAATTCAGCACAAAAGATTTATGCATCCCATCTTCATTGAAACTATAAATGCTTATTAAAAATAACATTTTAAAATCAAACAGAATAATAATTCTCTTCTGTCACTGAACTGTTAGAAATTGTTTTTCATTGTGTGGATGGCACTTAGGCTCCAACACTCCAAGAACCACCCACAAAGCATGAGTTACTGTGCTATAATTCACATCTTGCCAGGGATTCTACATTTCATAAAGGAAACTGCCCTTAACATCAGTGGGAAATCTCCAGAAGGAGACTGAATCTGTGACAGAACTGCCTCAGAATAATTGGGAATTCAAATGATGCTTTCTAGTTTATTTTCAGAAAGAGCCAGAGGCTGTTGTCAGTATCCCCCAGTCATTAAACGGTATGCTTCTGAAAATAAGTAAATTACACACATAAACATATACATATATAATGAACCTTTGAGTAAACATTGTAATCACTTTTGCAGAATGAGTTTGTGTAAAGTAAAATGTCTTTTTGTAATGTTAATATCACCACTGATTTTATAAGCATGGATTTTTGCGTACTGAGTTTGCTGAAACCAAAACCTATTTGTATGTGAGCCTAGAGAACTAGTAGTTACTATCTTCATGTGTTGAAAGTAATTGGGGCAATGTTTGCATAGGGTTTCTAATTCTTATGAGTTGAGAGGAGATGGCCTTGTTATATAAATAATGAACTATTAATATTGAGCATACAAAAATTGGTATTATAATAAAATAAAACTTGCAACAACGTTAAAATGAGACATGTCTAAAGATTTGTGTAGTAATTTCATCAAAATATTAAATAGTTTCCTTAAATGGCTATAATTAATGTGACTATTGCAATTCAATGAAATTTTTACAGGGACAGAGGTTGTTGAAGAAAGTGTTAAAGAAAACTGGTGGCATCTTTGAGTACCCCTACATCCACGACTCTAGGAGAATCAAGACTTTCCTCCCTCAGCTGGGCATTCCAGTGGCCCAGGTTTTAAGGAACTCCAGATATAAGATATTTATTGTGTCAGTCCTAACCCTGTG
The DNA here is from genome assembly GCF_022682495.2 of Desmodus rotundus. NCBI lineage: Eukaryota > Metazoa > Chordata > Mammalia > Chiroptera > Phyllostomidae > Desmodus > Desmodus rotundus. The sequence continues at coordinate 55,487,577 of NC_071400.1, forward strand.
TGACCAAACCAGATAAGTCACACTTACCATGGGCCAGTGGTTCCTCAACTTGAGCAAATGTCAGAATCCCAAGGAAAGTGTGCTAAAGCATAGATTGCAATGCCCCACTCACAGAGATTCTCATTCAATAAGGTGTAGAGTTGGATTAAGAATTTTGCATTTCAAGCAAGTTCCCAGGTGGCTCCATTGCTATTGGTAATAGCAGCACACTTTGAGAACCACTGGCATAGAGGAAGGGCTGAGAAACTCAAGCTACACAAATGCCTTGCCTCCTTCTTCAGATATGTTCTTCTCTTGGCTTTTAAGAGATAACGCTGGTTTTTATTTTTAAGTCACTGGCCACTAACTTCCCAGTCTTTCTTGCTGGTTCTTCCTCCTATTCCTGACCTGTAAACATTGGAGTACCCTGAAATTAGTCCTTGGACTTCTCTTTTTTAGTTATGTCCACCTCCTAGGTGATCTCATCTGGCTTGATGGCTTTAAATATTTTGAGAATACATTGATGACTCCAAAGTTAATACAATGAGTATAACTACAAACTATTATCCATACTATGAAGAAAATATACATGGTTCTGTGAAATTATATACCAAGGTTTTTATTCCAGTCTAATGCAGAGTGTCTACAAATTTTGAGTTGCTGGCCATTACTCAGCCTGGGACCTGTTTTTGCCAATATATCTTTTTTCAGAAGTCTGCCACACCCATTTGTTGTATCATCTGGGGCTGCTTTTTCAAAATAGTGCCAGAGCTGAATTGCTGCAACAGAGAATGCATAGCCTGCAAACCTGACAGGATTCACTATCTAGCCCTTTATAAGAAAATCAGTTGATCTCTGGGCTAAGAGATTAAGGAACAGATTATATTTTAGTTGAAGTCAGAAAGGTAAATACGAGTTATTAAGTGAAAGAAGGGAGTGAGGAGTGTTCCAGGACACTTCAAAAGCACTTGTATAGGCCCAGTATGGGAAAGGAGCATGGGGAATCAGAGGACCTGATGGGAAGCTAATGTGGCTGGAGAATGAGATCAAGCATGACAGCATACCAAATTATGCTGGTCATAGATGTAGGCAGTTGTGTACTTCACAAACATTGTATAAAGAAATGCTTCTAAAACTTTATTATATGTAAAATCTACATGTTAAATTGTAGATTCTGTTTCAATAAATCTGAGATAGGACTTGTCATTCTGCATTTCAAACAAGCTCCTAAATGGTGTTTTAATGTCAAGTTTCATATACCACCTGGAAAGTAGAAGAACTTGATCTTGTTGAAGTCAAGTGGTTGGATAAGGAGCATGAGAAGAAATAAAAAATGGTGCCAGCCCTGGCTAGTGTGGCTCAGTGGATTGAGTGCTGGCCTGTGAACCAAAGGGTTGCTGGTTTGATTCCCAGTCAGGACACATGCCTGGGTTGCGGGCCAGGTCCCCAGTCGGAGGCCCATGAGAGGCAAGCACACATTGATGTTTCTCTCCCTCTCTCTCTCCCTTCCCCTCTCTCTAAAAATAAATAAATAAAATCTTTAAAAATGGTGTCAGATTTCTAACTTGAGCAGCCCATTGGCGCCACTTACTAGGAAGGGCAGACTGGGGACCAAGCAAGTTTGTTATGGAGATGATGAGTTAAAAGTTGAATGAGTTGAATTTGTGGTGTATATTGGGACATTCACATGCAGACCAGCAGGCAGTTAAATATTCAAGGTTGAACCTGGAAGGCAGAATGAGGATTCAAGAAGAGTTTTTCAAAATTAGATAAGTGAGACCTGAGCATTTTTCTAGGCTTAGGAGAAGGTTTAAGTGATGGGGCAAAGTAAAAAGGATGGTCAACCAAACAGCCTATCTATGGAGATGAATCCAGAAGACTTACTACCCATAGACAGGAAGAATAGGTATTTATGCAATTGTTGGGTGGAGTTTGAGGATGCCCTCACTTCTAGCCTCTATTTTCTTTGTGAAAAAGAAAGCAAGGCCATCTGCTGAGATTGAAGGGATAGGGTTGAGAAGGGAAGAAGGAGTGGGATGAATTTTTGGCATGAATATATATGTGAGTATATGTGTATAATATTAAAATTGTATCTTTTGATTACAATTTTATTTTCCCTTCAGCATCATGATTAAGTGGTGTTTTAAAAACAGCATGGAACTTGGAAACTATTTGATCCTTGAAAAATCCTATCCCTTCTCTGGGCCTCAATTTACTCATTTGTAAAAATAGAGGGTTTGGAATTAATCTATGAAGCATCATCTAGTTTTATGATTCTGATCATTGCTATTGAATTTTAAAATTCATATATATAAAGAAATATGTAATAAAATAGTTACATATTTTCTTGGATCTTAATGAGGTATACTTACTCTGCCTAGAGATTAGATGATAGTCAAATAAATATTTCACTTCAAATCATCATAAAGGTATTTAGTACATTATAATGCATAAGAAATATGTAGGGATTTAGGTCTTACAGAATCTCTGACTGAGGGTACATGATACTTTGCAATACTTATAACCTTCACAGTGTTTAGTAGTCATGAATTCATCTTCACTAAATGCCCTGGGAGATTGTTACCTCCTTTTAAGATGGGGTAGAAACTGAGGCAGAGATTTTGACTTGACCATGGCTTTGAAGAGAATTTCACAATCCTGTTCCTTAAAACCATGGCCTGAAGAAGAGTCACATTTAGCTGATTTTCTTTCTTTGAAATAAAATGGTTCTGGAGGAAGCTTTTTGGGGACCTGGACCATATCACCTTCACCTTCACATCATGACATAAAGTATATTCTATCAACAGGCTTTTGGTCTTTCAGGGAATAGTTAGGATGCACCTTGCCAGCTGTGTCCATGTACAACTCATCTGGATATTTATTCCCACAGTAGTTGCAGAAAATATTTATTTCTTTTTACACACCACTTTTTAAGACTAAGAAAATCAGATTTTTCCGAGGTAAGGTCTAACTACAAACAGTAAAGTAATGACTGATCCTCAGGTATAGAGTTTTTCTTATAGAGAATGTGGTTCTTAAACTGAGGTCCTGGCAGGAAATTGTTTTCTTTTTTCCCCTTTTTTCCTTATTGTATTTTTTATTACTCTTTAGTCCCCTTATACCCCCTTCCCACCTGCATTCACCACACTGTTATCCATGTCCATAAGTTCTTTTTCCTTCTTGCTCAATCCCTTCATTTCCAACTCTCCCCCAACTTAGCTGTCATCCTGCTCTCCATCTATGATCTGTCTCTATTATGCTTGTTAGCTCAGTTTCTTCATTACATTCCACATATGTGTGAAATCATATGGTATTTGTTTTTCTTTGCCTGGCTTATTTCACTTAGCATAATGTTCCTAGGTCCATTCATGCTGTCACAAAGGGTAAAATTTTCTTCTTTTTTATAGCCAAGCACTATTCCATTGTGTAAATGTCCTATCAACCTAAAAAGTTTTTGCACAGCAAAGGAAAACATCAACAAAATAAAAAGACAACTCACAGAATGGCAGAACATATCTGCCAATACATCTGATAAAGGGTTAATATATGAAATGTATAAAGAATTTATGAAATTTACAGAGGGATCAGAAGATGGTGGCGAGATAGGTGGGAGAGGAGTCTACTTCCCCTCAACGCCAGGGAAATACCTAGCTGATCTGAGGAGCAGAGTGAATAGTCAACAGTATTCCAGCATATATGAAGATCAGAGACCAAACATAGAGGACATTGAAAGATCAGATGGTAAGAAGAATGCTTAAGGACAATAAGGTCCCTGGGACCAGCGGGGGGACTAGGGCGGCTGAAGCCCTGGTCCCGAGCAAGGTCTGCTGCAGGATTATTGGGAGAGAGCCAGGCTGGGCTGTGTGAGCAGCCAGGTGCTTGTTTGGACCAGGGGGGCTTGAATAGGAAGAATTTCTCAAAAAGGAAAAGAAAATAGAGGAACTCATGGGCTAGTTAGAGAACTCTCCTCAGCAGTCACGGCCTCTGGCGCCCCTGCCCTCTCCGCTCCTGAACTGTGAACGCGGAAAAACAGCCTCAGCCTCGGAGCTCACCTGAAGCCCGGCTGGCGCACACAGAGAATAGCAGACTGGGGGCCCACACCTGACACTCTGGGTGAGCGTGCGCCCCGATAAGTGGCCCGGCTGCCTGGGCGCCAGACCCAAGGTGCCCCAGTGGGCGCGTACCCCAATCAGTGGCCTGGGGCCCAACCTGAAACCCCGGGTGGGCGCGTGCCCTGATAAGCGGCCCAGCTGCCTGGGCTCACAGACAAAATCACCTGGGTGGGCATGCTACCAGATCAGTGGCTGGCTGCCCCCATGCACAGACCCAAAGCAGAGGATCAGCAGCCAACCCAAGTCCCAAGCTGAAATCTGCCACACAACCCAATCAAGGGCCTGGCTGCCTGCAGGCAACCACACCCAAAAGCAACTGTTCTGAAAAACTCTTACCTAGCCCCTTTGCACAGAACCCTGCAGAGCCTACTGGCTCTCTAGGACGAAGGCGAACACCCAGCAGCAGGGCTAGGGGAGACTGCATTCCCCGAAAAGACTTGAAACAGTAGGGGGCTGAACTAACCCATAGCAGGACCTAGAGCCCCTAGCATCAAAGACAGCAAAGAGCAAGAAGGTGGAGTGTGAATTGCCCCTATTTGGTGCAACTCAAAGACAGCACAGCTGGTGAACTAAAGGCCTAGTGGGGAGCAGAAGGACCCGGAAAAAAAGCAAAGAGTGTGGCTCAAGAAGGGAGAAAAGTGAAACCAATCCTTCCAACCACCCCCTCCTGTTCCACAAACAGGACAACCAGCAGAACTAACCTGACAGGTTTAAAGCCAGCAGAAGACTTTTTATTTTCTTTTTTTCTTTCCTCTTTTCCCCCTGAACTCCTTCTTCCTTTCTGTCCTTCTTTCATTTTTTTTACTCCTTCTTCCTTCCATCCTTTACCTTATTTATTCCTTCTTCCTCCCTTCTATTATTTATTCTGTTGTTTTAATTATTGTTAAAATTCCTTCTTATGTTGCCTCCGATCTCTCTCTATTCCATCTTCCTTCCTTCCTTCCTTTTCTATTCCCTTTTTCCCCCCTTCCTTTTTTTCTTTACCCCCATTCCTCTTTTTCCCACAGGTGAAACAAGAAAACCGGGAGTGCTGAAAAGACCAGAGTTAGACTGTGTTACACCCATAAACGTCAGCTCAAGGCCAGTGAGCACAGGAGATTAAGGAGAGAGCATCTCTGAATCCCATTGACATTCTACCATAGAAGTTCATACCATAAAACCAGAGAGACAGAATAGATCATTTTAAGAAGCAGAGGCTAAGAAGAAGAGTCTCACAAACAATGGGAAGCCAAAGAAACAATTCCCAAATGAAAGGACAGGAGGAAGCCTCAGAAAGAATGCCAACTGAAAAAGAGGCAACTCAACTATCAGATACTGAGTTCAAAGCAATGGTCATCAGGAAGCTCACTGAGCTCTCTGAGCTCAAAGAGAACTACCAGAAACTACAGGGAAAGTACAATGAACTCACTGCAAACTATATCCACATGAAAAAGGAAATAGGAACTATCAACAAGGGGCAAGAGGAAATGAAGAATACAATCACTAAATTGAAGAAAACAGTAGAAGGAATGAAAAGCAGACCTGATGAAGCACAGGATAGGATCAGCGAGCTGGAGAATAAAGTAGAAAAAAATACCCAGAAAGAGCAAGAAAAGGAAAGGAGGCTCAGAAAGAATGAAGAGGCAATAAGGGAAATGCAGGACAACATGAAACGTAACAATATCCGTATAATACGAATACCAGAAGGAGAAGAAGAAGAGCAAGGGAAAGAAAACCTGTTTGAAAAAGTAATAATGGAAAATTTCCCTAATCTGAGGAGAGAAAAAGTCACCCAAATACAGGAAAAACAGAGAGTCCCAAGCAAGAGGAATCCAAAGAGACCTACTGCAAGAAACATCATAATTAAAATGGCAAATTTCAAAGACAAAGAGAGGATCTTAAAGGCAGCAAGGGAGAAAAAGGAAGTAAGATACAAGGGAATCCCAATAAGGTTAGCGACTGACTTCTCAATGGAAATGTTCCATGCCAGAAGAGAATGGCAAAAAAATATTCCAAGTAATGAGAACCAGAGGACTGCAACCAAGACTACTTTAACCAGCAAGGCTCTCAATCAAGATAGAAGGCCAAATAAAGAGTTTCCCAGATAAAAGAATTCTAAAAGAATACAGCTCCACTAAACCAGCTCTGCAAGAGATATTAAAGGGACTGCTTTAAGGAAAGGAAGGAAAAGAGAAAGACAGAGGAACACAGGTAGGAAAAAAAGACAATGAATAACTATCTATCAATAATAACCTTAAATGTAAATGGATTAAATGCTCCAATCAAAAGACATAGAATAGCTGGATGGATAAGAAAACATGACCCACACATATGCTGCCTACAAGAGACCCATCTCAGTACAAAAGACCTACACAGACCGAAAATGAAGAGCTGGAAAATTTTCCCAACAAACGGACAGGAAAAAAAACAGGGGGAGCAATACTCATATCAGACAAAATAGACTTCCAAGGAAGGACCATAAAGAGAGACCCAGAAGGTCACTTCATAATACTTAAAGGAAGAATCCAGCAAGACATAAACATTGTAAATATATATGCACCCAACATAGGATCACCCAAATACATAAAGAATATCTTGGAGGTTTTCAAGAAAGATATTGACAGCAAGACAATTATAGTAGGGGACTTTAACACCCCACTATCAAAAATGGACAGGTCTTCCAAACAAAATATCAACAAGGATATTGTGTCACTTAACAATACCCTAGAGGAAATGGACTTAACTGATATATATATAGAGTTTTCATCCCAAAGAAGCAAAATGCACATTCTTTTCAAATTTCCATGGAATATTATCAAAGATAGAGCACATGATAGGACACAAAGCCAGCCTCAACAAATTTAAGAAAATTGAAATCATATCAAGCATTTTCTCTGACCACAAGGGAATGAAACTAGAAACCAACCCCAAAGGAAAAAACCCAAAACACTCAAAATCATGGAGACTGAATAGCATGCTATTAAACAATGAATGGGTGAAGGACGAGATTAGGGAAGAAATCAAAAACTTTCTGGAAACAAATGAAAATGAACTCACAACAACCCAAAACCTATGGGACACAGCAAAGGCAGTCCTGAGAGGGAAGTTCATAGCAATACAGGCCTACCTAAAAAAGACAGAAACATTTCAAACAAACAACCTAACCCTACGCCTATAAGAACTGGAAGAACAACAACAAAGACAGCCTGGAGCAAGCAGAAGGAAGGAAATAACGAAGATCAGAGCAGAGTTAAATGACATAGAGACTAAAAGCACAATTCTAAGGATCAATAAATCCAGGAGCTGGTTCTTTGAAAAGATAAACAAAATCGACAAGCCTTTAAGTAGGCTCATCAAGAAGAAAAGAGAGAGAATCCAAATAAGCACAATTAAAAATGAAAGAGGAGAGATTACAACTGATAACACAGAAATACTAAGGATTGTAAGAAATTACTATGAAGAATTGTATGCAAAGAAATTTGAAAACCTAGATGAAATGGACACATTTCTAGAAAAATATAATCTTCCAAAACTGAATGAAGAAGAAGCAGAAAACCTGAACAGACCAATAACAGCAGACAAAATGGAAGCAGTCATCAAAAACTCCCAACACACTAAAGCCCTGGACCAGATGGTTTCACAGGAGAAATCTACAAAGCATTTAAGGAAGAGCTAAACCCTATCCTTCACAGTCTATTCAAAAATACCCAAACTGATGGAAGACTCCCAAACTCTTTTTATGAAGCCAGCATCATCCTAATCCCAAAACCAGATAAAGACACAACAAAGAAAGAAAACTTCAGGCCAATATCGCTGATGAACATAGACGCTAAAATTCTCAACAAAACATTGGCAAACCCCATCCAGCAATCCTTTAAAAAGATGATACACTATGACCAAGTGGGATTCATCCCTGGGATGCAAGGATGTTACAATATTCACAAATCAATAAACATAATACATCACATCAATAACTGCAAAGAGAAAAATCACATGGTCATATCAATAGATGCGGGAAAAGCATTTGATTAGGTACAGCACCCATTTATGATAAAAACACTCAGCAAAGTGGGAGTAGAGGGACCATATCTCAATATAATAAATGCTATGTATAAGAAACCTACAGCCATCATTATATTCAACAGGAAAAACTAAAAGCTTTTCCACTAAAATTAGGAAAAAGACAATGACATCTGTCTTCACCACTTGTATTCAACATAGTATCAGAAGGCCTAGCCATAGTGATCAGACAGAAATATAAATACAAGAGACCCAAATTTTAAAGGAGGAAGTAAAACTGTCACTGTTTGCGGATGATATATAGAACAGTATAGACTCTACCAAAAAAACCTACTCAACCTAATAAGTAAATTTGGGAAAAGAGTGAGATACAAGTCAATATTCACAAATCAGAGGCATTTTTGTATACCAACAATGACATATCTGAAACAAGAAATATGAAGAAAATGGCATTTGGTATAGCAACCAGGAAACTAAAGTACCTAATAATGAATGTAATCAAAGAGGTGAAAAACCTGTACTCAGGAAAGTAAACAACACTAAAGAAAGAAATTAAGGAAGACACAAACAAATGGAAGCATGTACCATGCTCATGGATTGGAAGAATTAACATCATCAAAATGGCCATACTACCCAAAGCAATTTATAGATTCAATGCAATCCCTACTAGAGTACTCATGACATATTTCACAGATATAGAACAAACATTTCAGAAATTTATATGGAACCATAAATGACCCCGAATAGCTGCAGCAATTTTGAGAAAGAGGAACAAAGCTGGAGGGATCACAATACCTGATATCCAACTGTATTACAAGGCCACTGTAATCAAAACAGCCTGGTACTGGCATAAAAACAGGCGTATAGACCAGTGGAACAGAACAGAGAGCCCAGAAATAAACTCAAGTCTTTACAGTCAATTAATATTTGACAAAGGAGGCAGGAGCATAAAATGGAGCAAAAACAGCCTCTTCAACAGATGGTGTTTGGAGATCTGGGCAGCTATGTCCCAAAAAATGAAACTCGATCACCAACTTATGCCACACACAAAAATAAACTCAAGATGGATAAAAGACTTAAATATAAGTTGTAACTCCATAAAAGTCCTTGAGGAAAACATTGGCAGGAAAATCTCAGACATTCCACGCAGCAACATCCTCACAGACATGTCCCCTAAAGCAAGGGACGTAAAGGAAAGAATAAACAAATGGGACCTCATCAAAATAAAAAGCTTCTGCATGGCTAAAGAAAACAGCACCAAATTACAAAGAGAACCAACTGTATAGGAAAACATATTTGCTAATGATACCTCAGACAAGGGCCTGATCTCCAAAATATGTAAAGAACTCACAGGACTCCACTCCAGGAAGACAAACAACCCAATTAAAAAATGGGCAAAGGACGTGAACAGACACTTCTCCAAGGAAGACATACAGAGGGCCCAGAGACATATGTAAAGATGTTCAGCATCACTAGCCATCAGAGATATGCAAATTAAAACCACAATGAGGTACCATCTCACACCAGTCGGAGTGGCCAACATAAACAAATCCACAAACAAATGTTGGAGAGGATGTGGAGAAAAGGGAACCCTAGTGCACTGTTGGTGGGAAGGCAGACTGGTGAGGCCACTGTGGAAAACAGTATGGACTTTCCTCAGAAAACTAAAAATGGAACTGCCCTGTGACCCAGCAATTCCGCTGCTGGGATTATTCCCTAAGAACCGTGAAACACCAATCTGAAAGAACCTGTGCACCCCAATGTTCATAGCAGCACAATTTACAATAGCCAAGTACTGGAAGCAACCTAAGTGCCCATCAGCAAATGAGTGGATCCAAAAACTATGGTATATTTACAGAATGGAATTCTCTGCAGCAGAGAGAAAGAAGGAACTTGTACCCTTTGCAACAGCATGGATGGAACTGGAGAGCATTTTGCTAAGTGAAATAAGCCAGGCAGTTAGGGACAAATACCATATGATCTCACCCTTAACTGGAACATAATCAGTAGATGAAAAAAGCAAACAAAATCCAACCAGAGACATTGAAGAACAATCTAACAATGGGAAGGGGGTAGTGGGATGGGGACAGTGGGAAGAGGATATTACAGGAACTACTATAAATGACACATTGACAAAATCAAGGGGGAGGGTGGAGGTGGGGAAGTGAGGGGGGGTTGGCTGGGGTGGGATGGAGGGATGGGGAGAAAAGGCACACAACTGTAATTGAATAACAATAAAAATTAAAAAAAAAGAATTTATAAAATTCAATACCAAAAAAATAAATAAATAAATAAAAGTGGGCAAGGAACCCTGGCTGGTTGGCTCAGTGGATTGAGTGCTGGCCTGCAAACCAAAGGGTTGCCAGTTTCATTCCCAGTCAGGGCACATGCCTGGGTAAAAAGGCCCGGTCCCCCATCAGGAGCACATGGGAGGCAAGCACACATTGATGTTTCTCCTCCTCTCTTTCTCCCTCACTTTCTCTCTGTCTAAAATAAATAAATATAATCTTTAAAATAATGGGCAAAGGACCTGAGTAGACACTTCTCCTAAGAGGACATGCAGATGGCCAATAAATATATGAAAAGATGCTCAATGCCACAAGTCACCCGAGAAATTCAAATTAAAACCACAGTGACATGTCATTTCACTCTTGTCAGAATTGGTATCATCAATAAATCAACAAACAACAAGTGCTGCCAAGAATGTGGAGAAAGCAGAACCCTTCTATGCTATTAGTGGGAATGCAGCCACTGTGGAAAACATTATGGAGCTACCTCAAAAAATTAAAAATGGATCTACCTTTTGACCTAATGATCCCACTTCTGGGAATATATTCTAAGGAACTCAAAACACTAATTCAAAAGAACATAAGCACCCTTATGTTCATTGCAGTATTATTTACAGTTGCCAAGATATGGAAGCAGCCCAAGTGTCCATCAGTAGATGAATGGTTAAACAACTAAGGAAGTTACTTTTTGCACTATCCATGCTCTCTGGAATAAGAAGGCAGATCTTGGCCTTTCACTAAGTTGCTGTGTGCCAGTGTAACTCAAGTTCTGCTTTTCTGTTTTCTCATCTACGATTTCAGAGCAATAGTGCCTCTCCTCCTATCTACCTCAAAGGCTTTTGTGAATATAACTCTTAAGTATGCTGACCAATTATAAGAAAGGTGTTTTATTTGTACAAAGTATTACCTTATACATGCTAGCTACTTTGTAGCCAAGATACATTTCAAAACAAAAATTAAGTGTTTTTAGAGATCTAGTTAATAAATATAAATGGATATACTGAGATACATATGCTTCACAGAGGAAATGAAAGTAATTGATGCTTCTTTGAGGTCAATAAATTAGAGTCTAGAATGTCAAGGTATGATTATCTTCAGTATTGTGAATGTTGTAATTAATACACACACATTTTCCAATTCAAGGGCATAGCCAGGACTTGTTCAAAATGAATAAACCCAATGAAATGAATATTTGGGGAACTAACATCTATATCCTCTATAGTTCTAACTCATTTGGGAAGGCACCAATGGATATGGACTCTAGTGTCACCCAAGTATAATTTACAACCTATATTTTGTATCTTTAGTAATTTTCCTTACATTCATGGTAGGAAGAACTAAAATAGTCTTGTGTTATGATTTATTCAAACTTGACAGATATCAGGAGTCAAATTAAAGGTAGGACATATTTCTCTGTCAAACAAGGTTACCTCAGATTGCTTGAAAGTCTCTATGACATTTGCTTGAAAAACATTCTTCCAGCTTCACAAAACTATCTTTGGTAAATAGCAACTAAATATTTCCTTTAATCTAGATTGTCACATTCTCAAATGATTGGTTTGGAATTGGAAGGGGAGGAGGGATACACAATGGAAAGGCTGTGATGGGGACAGACAGTTGGGTAGAATCATGGGGCAAGGCAGGGGAGTGACTAGTGGTCTTTAAGCAGCAAAGACCTTTGGGAATTCTTAGGAATATACTCTGTGTACATTAATTTACTGAGAAAGTAAATAAATTTAGTTCATATTACAAAGGAATGCCAAATTTAGATAAATACTGTTCAAAAGGACAGATAACAAAATTCTTCTGCCAAGCTCACCTGGTCAGAGTGAACTAGGGAAAACCAAGTGAAACTGTTGTTTTCAGAATTCAATATTCTTTGCAGCTCAGAGTTTAGTTAAGGACACTGAAAATAAAAGTACAATTTAATAGGATAAATGTCCTAACTGGAGATAAATAAAGCCAATATAATCAATTCAAAAAAGAAAAATTTAGTTTAATATTTAGCCTATACATAAGACACTTTGTTATCACACAGTATCTGCCTTTTATGATAGAATGGTCATTTATGAATAATGGCAGTTATCATTCCCTTTTACCTTTCATAAATGTAAATATAAAACCATTTGGTTTTTGAAAAGTAATTCCAGGAAGAGGGAAGATGGCGGCAACATAGATGGGAGCGGAATCCACTTCGCCTCAGCGCCAGGGAAATACCTAGCTGATCTGAGGAGCAGAGCGAACAGCCAACAGTATTCCAGCATATATGAAGATCAGAGACCAAAGATAGAGGACACTGAAAGATCTGACGGTAAGAAGAGTGCTCAAGGACAATAAGGTCCCCGGGACCCGGGAACGCGCGGTACAAGGGCGGCAGAAGCGCCAGCCCTGGTGCAGGGGCTCCTGCAGGAGTCTTGGGAGAGGGCCAGGGTCCGCTGTGAGCAGCAAAGGTGCTTGATTGGACCAGGGGAGCTTGAAAAGGAGGAATTTCTCAAAAAGAAAAAGAAAATAGAGACACTCAGGGGCTAGTTAGAGAACTCTCGGTAGTAACCGAGGCCCCTGGCGCCCCTCCCCCCTCCGCCCCTGGACTGCAAGCGGGGGGATGGGCAGCAACTGAGTGACTGCGCTCACCTGAGGTCCCGTCGCGCGCACGCAGATTAGCGAACGGGGCCCATACATGAAACCCCAGAGGGGCGCCCACACCTGAAACCTCCGAGATCATTTGGAGCTGAGGCTAGCTGCTCCACCCACAGGCCCAAAACCTCGGAACCGAGTGCCGCGTGATTCAGTCCCAGGGTGGCCCCGCCCGCCCAAGAGACTCAAGCCCAGGGCGGCTGGAACGGCCCCCAAGCGTAGAACCTCAGGCTCCGCGGGTTGCGCGCTCACCAAGCGCAGGGCCGGCTGGGTGCGCGTTTTCCAAATACAAAGCTGCTGGCGAGGGTCCTAACGCCAAGGCGGCTGAACCTGCCGCCTGCGCGCCAGCGTCCCAAGCCCGGGCGGCTCGATTGGTCGGCTGGCTGCGCGCTCAGCGCACAAAATAGCGTCACAACCCAAAGCGGCTGGATTCCCCTGCTGCGCGCGCGCGTCCCAAACCAAAGCGCCTGGAGGCGCTGCTTGCGTGTCCCAAGAACAAAGCTGCTGGATTGGCTGATCAACGGCCTGATTGACTGCCAGGGACCACACCTACAAAACAGCGAAGAGTGTGACCCAGGAAGGGAGAAAAGTGAAACCAATCCTTCCAACCATCCCCTCCCATTGCACAGACAGGACACCAGCAGAAATAACCTGACCAGTTTAAAGCCAACAGAAGATTTTTTTTTTTTTTTATCCTTTTTTTTTTTTTTTCTTTTTCTTTTTCTTTCCCTTTCCCCCTGAATTCCTTCTTCCTCTCTCTTTTTTTTTTTCATTCCTTCTTCCTCCCATCCTTTACCATTATTATGTCTTCTTCCTGCCTTCTTTTATCTATTTCTATGTTTTAAATTTTGTTAAAATTCATTCTTATCTTGCCTCCGATCTTTCTTTATTCCTTCTTCCCTCCTTCCTTCCTTTCCTCCTTTCCTATTACCTTTTTCCCTCCTTCCCATCTTTGTTTTGGGTTTTTTTTGTAGGTTTTTTTTTTTCCTTTTCTTTTCTTTCTCCCCCCCTTTTCTCTTCTTCCCACAGGTGAGACAACAAAACCTGGAGTGCTGAAAAAACTAGAGTTAGACCGTGTTAAACACATAAACGTCAGCTCAAGACCAGTGAGCACAGGAGAGTAAGGAGACAGCACCACCGAATCCCATTGGCATTCTACCATAGAAGTTCATATCATAAATCCAGGGAGTCAGAACAAAGCAATTTAAGAAGCAGAGGCCTACAAGAAGAGCCTCACAAACAATGGGAAGACAAAGAAACAATTCCCAAATGAAAGGAAAGGAGGAAGTCTCAGAAAAAATACTAACAGAAAAAGAGGCAAGTCAACTATCAGATACTGAGTTCAAAGCAATGGTCATCAGGAAGCTCACTGAGCTCTCTGAGCTCAAAGAGAACTACCAGAAACTACAAGGAAACTACAATGAACTCACTGCAAACTATATCAACATGAAAAAGGAAATAGAAAATATCAACAAGAGCCAAGAGGAAAGGAAGAATACAATTTCTGAATTGAAGAACACAGTAGAAGGAATTAAAAGCAGACTTGACGAAGCAGAGGATCGGATCAGCGAGCTGGAGGATAAAGTAGAAAAAAACACCCAGAAGGAGCAAGAAAAGGAAAAGAGGCTCAGAAAGAATGAAGAGGCAATAAGGGAAATGCAGGACAACATGAAACGTAACAATATCCGTATAATAGGAATACCAAAAGGAGAAGAGGAAGAGCAAGGGATAGAAAACCTGTTTGAAAAAGTAATGATGGAAAATTTCCCTAACCTGAGAAGAGAAAAAGTCACCCAAATCCAGGAATCACAGAGAGTCCCAAACAAGAGGAACCCAAAGAGACCCACTTGAAGACACATCATAATTAAAATGGCAAATTTCCAAGACAAAGAGAGGATCTTAAAGGCAGCAAGGGAGAAAAAGGAAGTAACATACAAGGGAGCCCCAATAAGGTTAGCAACTGACTTCTCAATGGAAACGCTCCAAGCCAGAAGAGAATGGCAAAAAATATTCCAAGTACTGAGAACCAGAGGCCTGCAACCAAGACTACTTTACCCAGCAAGGCTCTCAATCAAGATAGAAGACCAAATAAAGAGTTTCCCAGACAAAAGAAGTCTAAAAGAATACAGCTCCACCAAACCAGCTCTGCAAGAGATGCTAAAGGGACTGCTTTAAGGAAAGGAAGGAAAAGAGAAAGACAGAGGAACACATGTAGGAAATAATGGCAATGAATAACTACCAATCGATAATAACCTTAAACGTAAATGGATTAAATGCTCCAATCAAAAGACATAGAACAGCTGAATGGATAAGAAAACATGACCCACACATATGCTGCCTACAAGAAACCCATCTCAGGACAAAAGACTTACACAGACTGAAAGTGAAGGGCTGGAAACAAATTTTCCAAGCAAACGGACAGGAAAAAAAAGCAGGGGTAGCAATACTCATATCAGACAAAATAGACTTCCAAAGAAGGGCCATAAAGAGAGACCCAGAAGGTCACTTCATAATACTCAAAGGAAGAATCCACCAAGAAGACATAAACATTATAAATATATATGCACCCAACATAGGAGCACCCAAATACATAAAGAAAATCTTGGAGGATTTCAAGAAAGATATTGACAGCAACACAATTATAGTAGGGGATTTTAACACCCCACTATCAAAAATGGACAGGTCTTCCAAACAAAAGATCAACAAAGATATTGTGTCACTTAACAATACCCTAGAGGAAATGGACTTAACTGATATATACAGAGCTTTTCATCCCAAAGAAGCAAAATACACATTCTTTTCAAGTGTCCATGGAACTTTTTCAAAGATAGACCACATGATAGGACACAAAGCAAGCCTCAACAAATTCAAGAAAATTGAAATCATATCAAGCATCTTCTCTGACCACAAGGGTCTGAAACTAGAAACCAACCCCAAGGGTAAAAACCCAAAACACTCAAAAACATGGAGACTGAATAGCATGCTATTAAACAATGAATGGGTCAAGAACGAGATTAGGGAAGAAATCAAAAACTTCCTGGAAACAAATGAAAACGAACTCACAACAACCCAAAACCTATGCGACACAGCAAAGGCAGTCCTGAGAGGGAAGTTCATAGCAATACAGGCCTACCTTAAGAAGTTAGAAACAGTTCAAACAAACAACCTAACCCTATGCCTACAAGAACTGGAGGAACAACAACAAAGACAGCCCAGAGCAAGCAGAAGGAAGGAAATAACCAAGATCAGAGCAGAACTAAATGACATAGAGACTAAAAGCACGATTGTAAGGATCAATGAATCCAGAAGCTGGTTCTTTGAAAAGATAAACAAAATCGACAAGCCTTTAAGTAGGCTTATCAAGAAGAAAAGAGAGAGGATCCAAATAAACAGAATTAGAAATGAAAGTGGAGAGATTACAACTGATACCACAGAAATACAAAGGATCGTAAGAAATTACTATGAAGACCTGTATGCTAAGAAATTTGAAAACCTAGATGAAATGGACACATTTCTAGAAAAATATAATCTTCCAAAACTGAATGAAGAAGAAGCAGAAAACCTGAACAGACCAATATCAGCAAAGGAAATTGAAGCAGTCATCAAGAAACTCCCATCACACAAAAGCCCTGGACCAGATGGTTTCACAGGAGATTTCTACAAAGCATTTAAAGAAGAACTAACCCCTATCCTTCACAGACTATTCGAAAAAATCCAAACTGATGGAAGACTCCCAAACTCTTTCTATGAAGCCAACATCATCCTAATCCCAAAACCAGATAAAGACACAACGAAGAAAGAAAACTTCAGGCCAATATCGCTGATGAACATAGACGCTAAAATTCTCAACAAAATATTAGCAAACTGCATCCAGCAATATATTAAAAAGATCATCCATCATGACCAAGTGGGATTCATCCCAGGGATGCAAGGATGGTACAATATTCGCAAATCAATAAACATAATACATCACATCAACAACAGCAAAGACAAAAATCACATGATCATATCAATAGATGCGGAAAAAGCATTCGATAAGATACAGCATCCATTTCTGATAAAAACACTCAGCAAAGTGGGAATAAAGGGAGCAGTCCTCAACATAATTAAGGCCATATATGAGAGACCTACAGCCAACATCACACTCAATGGACAAAAACTTAGAGCTTTCCCACTAAGATCAGGAACTAGACAAGGATGCCCTCTCTCACCACTCCTATTCAACATAGTATTGGAAGTCCTAGCCACAGCAATCAGACAAGAAAAAGCAATAAAAGGCATCCAAATTGGAAAGGAGGAAATGAAACTGTCACTGTTTGCAGACGACATGATAGTGTACATGGAAAACCCTATAGACTCCACTCAAAAACTACTCGACCTAATAAATGAATTTGGCAAAATAGCTGGATACAGAGTCAATACCCAGAAATCAAAGGCATTCCTGTACACCAACAACGAAACTGCAGAAACAGAAATCAGGAAAAAAATCCCATTCGATATAGCAACAAGAAAAATCAAGTACCTAGGAATAAACCTAACCAAGGAGGTAAAAGACCTGTACTCAGAAAACTACACAACACTGAAGAAAGAAATTAAGGAAGATACAAACAAATGGAAGCATGTACCATGCTCATGGATTGGAAGAATTAACATCATCAAAATGGCCATACTACCCAAAGCAATTTATAGATTCAATGCAATCCCTATTAGAGTACCCATGACATATTTCACAGACATAGAACAAACATTGCAGAAATTCATATGGAACCATAAACGACCTCGAATAGCAGCAGCAATTTTGAGAAAGAAGAACAAAGCAGGAGGGATCACAATACCTGATATCAAACTGTATTACAAGGCCACTGTAATCAAAACAGCCTGGTACTGGCATAAAAACAGGCACATAGATCAATGGAACAGAATAGAGAGCCCAGAAATAAACTCAAATCTATACAATCAATTAATATTTGACAAAGGAGGCAGGAGCATAAAATGGAGCAAAAACAGTCTCTTCAACAGATGGTGTTGGGAGATCTGGACAGCTACGTGCAAAAAAATGAAACTCGATCACCAACTTACGCCATACACGAAAATAAACTCAAGATGGATAAAAGACTTAAATATAAGCCGTAACACCATAAAAGTCCTTGAGGAAAACATTGGCAGGAAAATCTCAGACATTCCACGCAGCAACATCCTCACAGACACATCCCCTAAAGTAAGGGACATAAAGGAAAGAATAAACAAATGGGACCTCATCAAAATAAAAAGCTTCTGCAGGGCTAAAGAAAACAGCACCAAATTACAAAGAGAACCAACAGTATGGGAAAACATATTTGCCAATGATACCTCAGACAAGGGCCTGATCTCCAAAATATATAAAGAACTCACACGACTCCACTCCAGGAAGACAAACAACCCAATTAAAAAATGGGCAAAAGACTTGAACAGACACTTCTCCAAGGAAGACATACAGAGGGCCCAGAGACATATGAAAAGATGCTCAGCATCACTAGCCATCAGAGAGATGCAAATTAAAACCACAATGAGATATCATCTCACACCAGTCAGAATGGCCAACATAAACAAATCCACAAACAAATGTTGGAGAGGATGTGGAGAAAAGGGAACCCTCGTGCACTGTTGGTGGGAATGCAGACTGGTGAGGCCACTGTGGAAAACAGTATGGAATTTCCTCAGAAAACTAAAAATGGAACTGCCCTTTGACCCAGTAATTCCGCTGCTGGGATTATACCCTAAGAACACTGAAACACCAATCCAAAAGAATCTGTGCACCCCAATGTTCATAGCAGCACAATTTACAATAGCCAAGTACTGGAAGCAACCGAAGTGCCCATCAGCAAACGAGTGGATCCAAAAACTATGGTATATTTACACAATGGAATTCTACACAGCAGAGAGAAAGAAGGAGCTTATACCCTTTGCAACAGCATGGATGAAACTGGAGAGCATTATGCTAAGTGAAATAAGCCAGGAAGTGAGGGACAAATACCATATGATCTCACCTTTAACTGGAACATAAGCAATAGAAGGAAAAAGCAAACAAAATATAACCAGAGTCATTGAAGTTAAGAACAATCTAACAATAGCCAGGGCGGGGGTGGGGGGTGGGGGCGGGGACAGTGGGTAGAGGGGATTACAGGAACTACTATAAAGGACACATGGACAAAACCAAGGGGGAGGGTGGAGAGGGGGGAGGGAGATGGGTTCAGTTGGGGTGGGGTGGAGGGACGGGGAGAAAAGGCATACAACTGTAATTGAATAACAATAAAAAAAAAAATTAAAAAAAAAAAAAAAAAAAAAAAAGAAAAGTAATTCCAGCATACATGACCTGTTTTGATGAAGTAGTAACAACTGTTTCATAAGTTTTGTATGTGTATTGGGTGTATGTGTGAACATTTTAATAGGTTTTTATTTTTAAATGCAAACTATTTACAATTAAATACATACCTTTTACTTAAAATGCAGACAATTGTAACTGAATAAAAATAAAAAAATTAAAATAAAAAAAGAAAAACTGATGAAATCCAAAAAAATAAAAAATAAAAAAATAAAAAGCACTTTAATATTTATTACTATAAAATTCTCTCGTTTGCTATAGATTTGAACATTTTCTAATAAAATGTTGGAAGAAAAAAAAGAAATGCCTCTTTACTCCTATTCCACTATCATCTCCACCTCTTAGACATCAAATGCATGGAATCGGAACTCCCCAGATCTATTTCATTGCATTGTAAGTTATATATTCTACAATGTTCTTTGCTCTTCTGTCGTAACTATGAGACATTTATTTCCAAAGAGGTGACAATATGGTAATTAGACCACCCTTGGTAACAATTCTTTAAAAGAACAGACTCATAGAGAAAAAAAGGAAAGATGATAATGATAGACCTTCACAAACACATTACCGAAACCTAAGTAACCAAAGGTGACCTGAGATTTTCCTTTTTGGCGATGGATGGAAGACAGTGGGGAAGGGGAAAACAACTGATAGTTAAAAAATGGGGAAGTCTTCATTTTGTGGTATACCCAGTAGGTTATTTAAATATGTAGATTGAGCCCTGGCTGGTGTGGCTCAGTGGATTGAGCTCTGGCCTGCAAACCAAAGGGTCATAGGTTCAACTCCCTCTCAGGGCACATGTCTGGGTCCCCAGTAGGTCCCCAGTAGGGGGGGTGTGAGAGGCAACCACACACTGATGTTTCTCTCCTTCTCTTTCTCTTTGCCTTCTCCTCTATCTAACAAAAATAAATACAATCTTTTAAAGAAATAAATGTGTGGATTGACTATTTAAGTAGTAAATAAACTAAATGTCATTGTTGAATGACTGTTAAAAATATGTGGATTGTGTTTTCCAAACCAAAAGCTGGGACAAATAACTGAAACTGGGACTGCCTAGAAACTTCAGGATGTGTGATATATCCACCACTCTGTTTCCAGTCTCTCTCTTTGTACTATAAAAAGCTGAAACATTTTCCATCAAGTTATTTTTTCTCTCTTTTTATTAAATCATTTTTATTGTTATTCTATTACAGGTTTCCCAATTTTCCCCCTTTGCCCTCCTCTGCCCAGCCCATACCCCTGCTGCCACAGTCAATTCCCACATTGGTGTCCATGTCCACAGGTCATTCATACATGTTCTTTGTCTAGTCTCTTTTCTTTCTTTCCACCATTATCTCCCTCACAACTCCCTTATGGTCACTTTCAGTATGTTCCATGTTTGCATGACTCTCATATTATTCTGTTCATTAGCTTATTTTGTTCATTACATTTCTCTTATAGGTGAGAGCATATGGTATTTGTCTTTCACCAACTGTTTTTTTTCACTTAGTATAGTATTATCCATTTCCATCCATAGGAGTTCCTTCTTTCTTTCTGCTGCATGGTGTTCCATTGTGAAATGGTGTGACAGTTTTTTGATCCACTCATTTACTGGTGGACTCAGGGTGTTTCCAGCACTTGGCTATTGTAAATAGCACCACTATAAACATAGGGGTGCATGAGTTCTTTTGAACTGGTGATTCAGTATTCTTAGGGTATATTCCTTGCAGCAGAATCACTGGGTCAAAAGGCAGATTCATTTTTAGTTCTTTAAGGAAATCCCATACTGTTTTCCACATTGGCTGTGCTAGTCTGCATTCCCACCGAGAGTGCACTAGGTTCCCTTTTCTCCAAATCATTGCCAGCACTTGTTTTTTGTTGATTTATAAATGATGGCCATTCTGACAGGTGTTAGATGTTATCTCATTGAGGTTTTAATTTGTATCTCTCTGATGGCTAGTGATGTTCAGCATCTTTTCATATGTCTATGGGCTATCTTTTTGTCCTTGAGGAAGTGTCCAGATCCTTTCTTTGCACATTTTTTATTTGGATTGTTTGTCTTCCTGGTTTTGAGTCATATATGTTCTTTATATATTTTGGAGATCAAACTTTTTCCTATTTATCATTAGCAAACATGTTCTCCCATACAGTCAGTTCCCTTTTCATTTCGATGATGGTTTCTTTAGCTGTACTGTGCACATTCTTTTTAGTTATATGTAGTCCCATTTATTTTTTCCTTTATTTCCCTTACTCTAGGGGATATATTGGCAAAATATGTTATGTGGGATATCCAAAATTTTACTGCCTAGGTATTCCTCTAGGACTTTTATGGAGTCACAACTTATATTCAAGTTTTTTGTCCATTTTCAGTTTCTTCTGGTGTATGGTGTAAGTTTGGTGGACTAGCTACATTTTTTTTGCATGTACCAATCCAGTTCTCCCAACACCATTTGTAGAAGAAGCCATATTTACCCATTGTATTCTCATGCCTTCTTTGTCAATTATTCATTGAATGTAGAGACTTGGGTTTATTTCTGGGTTCTCTATTTGGTTCTATTGATCTATGTGTCTGTTTTCATTCCAGTACCAGCCTGGTTTGATTACAGTGGCCCTAGTATAGTTTGATATTGGTCATTGTGATCCCTCCCACTTTCTTCTTCTTTTTCAAGATAACTGAGGCTATTCAGGGTCTTTTTTGGTTCTGTATAAATTTTTGAAAATTTTGTCCTAGAGAGGTGAAATATGCCACTGGTATTTTAATAGGAATTGCATTGAATCTATACATTGCTTTGGGTAGTGTGGACATTTTAATGATGTTGAGTATTCCATTTCGCGAACATGGTATATACTTCCATTTATTTTATCTTCCTCAATTTCTATTTTCGCTGTTTATAGATTTATGAGTGCAGATTTAACCTCCTTGGTTAAATTTATTCCTAGGTATTTTATTTTTATTATTGCTATAGTAAATTGCAATTTTTGACTAATATCTACTTCTTTTATTTCATTGTTGGTGTACAAAAATGCCAGTGATTTCTAACTATTGAGATTGAATGCCACTATTTTGCCAAACTGACACAGCAGGTCAAGTAAGATTTTGGTGGGAGCTATAGGATTTTCTTTGTACACTATCATGTCGTCTACAAATATTAACAGGTTTACTTCCTCCTTTCCATTTCAGAGGAATTTTATTTATTTTTTCTTATCTGATTGCCTTGGCTAGAATTTCCAGTACTATGGTGAATAACAGTGGTGAAAACAGACACCCTTGTTTTGACACTGATCTTCATGGGAAAACTTTCAGTATTTTTTAATAAAAATATTTCATTGTTCAATTATAATTGTCTACATTTACCCATCACAACTCACTCTGAACCCAACTGACCTGACTTCCCACTCTTGCTTTCACCACCCCCTTAGTTTTGTCTATGTGTCTTTTACAGTTGTTCCTGAAAACCCTTCCCTCCATTATTCCCTCCTAACTCCCCTCGTGTTATTGTCAAATTGTTCTTAATTTCAATGTCTTTGGTTATATTTTCCTTGCTTTTTTCTTTTGTTTATTAGTTTCCTGTTAAAGGTAAGATCATATGGAATTTGTCCCCCAACACCTGCCTTTATTCACTTAGAAAAATGCTGTCCACCTGCATCCATGCTATTGAAAAGGGTGTAAGCTCCTTCTTTCTCTCTGCTGCATATTATTCCATGGGGAAAATGTACCTTTTTTTTTTTTTTTTTTGATTTACTCATTTACTGATGGGCACTTAGGTTGCTCCCAGTACATGGCTATTGTAAATTGTGCTGCTATGAACATTGGGGCACATAGGTTCTTTGAATTGGTGTTTCAAGATTCTTAGGGTATAATTCCAGCAGTAGAATTAAGGGGTCAAAAGGCAATCCCACGCTGTTAGTTTACTGAGGAAATCCTATACTGTTTTCCACAGTGGCTGCACAAGTCTCCATTCCCACCAAGAGTGCACTAGGGTTCCCTTTTCTCCACATCCTCTCCAACATTTGTTTGTGGATTTGTTTATGTTGGCTACTCTGACTGGTGTGAGATGGTACCTCATTGTGGTTTTAATTAGCATCTCCCTGATGGCTAGTGATGCTGAGCATCTTTTCATATGTCTCTGGGCCCTCTGTATGTCTTCCTTAGAGAAGTGTCTGTTCAAGTCCTTTGCCCATTTTTTAATTGGGTTGTTTGTCTTCCTGCAGTGGAGTCGTGTGAGTTCTTTATATATTTTGGAGATCAGGCCCTTGTCTGAGGTATCATTAGCAAATATGTTTTCCCATACAGTTGGTTCTCTTTGTAATTTGGTGCTGTTTTCTTTAGCCATGCAGAAGCTTTTTATTTTGATGAGGTCCCATTTGTTTATTCTTTCCTTTACGTCCCTTGCTTTAGGGGACATGTCTGTGAGGATGTTGCTGCGTGGAATGTCTGAGATTTTCCTGCCAATGTTTTCCTCAAGGACTTTTATGGTGTTACAACTTATATTTAAGTCTTTTATCCATCTTGAGTTTATTTTTGTGTGTGGCATAAGTTGGTGATCGAGTTTCATTTTTTGGGACATAGCTGCCCAGATCTCCAAACACCATCTGTTGAAGAGGCTGTTTTTGCTCCATTTTATGCTCCTGCCTCCTTTGTCAAATATTAATTGACTGTAAAGACTTGAGTTTATTTCTGGGCTCTCTGTTCTGTTCCACTGGTCTATGCGCCTGTTTTTATGCCAGTACCAGGCTGTTTTGATTACAGTGGCCTTGTAATACAGTTGGATATCAGGTATTGTGATCCCTCCGGCTTTGTTCCTCTTTCTCAAAATTGCTGCAGCTATTCGGGGTCGTTTATGGTTCCATATAAATTTCTGAAATGTTTGTTCTATATCTGTGAAATATGTCATGAGTACTCTAGTAGGGATTGCATTGAATCTATAAATTGCTTTGGGTAGTATGGCCATTTTGATGATGTTAATTCTTCCAATCCATGAGCATGGTACATGCTTCCATTTGTTTGTGTCTTCCTTAATTTCTTTCTTCAGTGTTGTATAGTTTTCTGAGTACAGGCCTTTTACCTCCTTGGTTAGGTTTATTCCTAGGCACTTTATTTTTATTTTTACTCTATCAAATGGGAATTTTTTCCTGATCTCAGTTTATGATATTTCATTGTTGCTGTACAAGGATGCCTTTGATTTCTGAATAATGACTTTGTATCCTGTTGTTTTGCCAAATTCACTTATTAGGTCGAGTAGTTTTTTGGTGGAGTGCATAGGATTTTCTTTGCACACAATCATGTCATCTGCAAACGATGACAGCTTTGCTACCTCCTTTCTAATTTTGATACCTTTTATCTCTTTTTCTTGTGTGAATGCTGTGTATAGGAATTCCAATATTATGTTGAATAAGAGTGTTAAAAGTAGGCATCCTTTTCTTGTTCCTGATCTTAGTGGGAAAGCTTTTAGCTTTTGCCCATTGAATATGATGTTGGCTGTAGGTCTCTTGTATATGGCCTTTATTATGTTGAGGAATGCTCCTTCTCTTCCCACTTTGGTTAGTTTTTTTTTTTTTATCATAAATATGTGCTGTACCCTGTCAAATGCTTTTTCCGCATCTTTTGCTATGATCATGTGACTTTTGTCTTTCATTTTATGTGATGTATTACCTTTATTGATTTTTGAATACTGTACCACCCTTTCATCCCTTGGATGAATCCCACTTGATCATGGTGTGTGATATTTTTAATGTGTTGCTGGAAGTGGTTTGCCAATATTTTCTTGAGGATTTTAGCATCTATGTTCATCAGTGATATTGGCCTATAGTTTTATTTCTTTGTTATGACTTTATCTGGTTTTGGGATTAGGATGATGCTGGGTTCATAATAAGAGTTTGTGAATCTTCCATCTTACTGGATTTTTTGTAATGATCTGTGGACGATAGGGGTTAGCTCATCCTTAAGTGCTTTGTAGAATTCTCCTGTGAAACCATCTGGTCCATGGCTTTTTTTGCTGGGAGTGTTTTGATTACTGTTTCAATTTCATCTGCTGTTATTGGTCTGTTCAAGCTTTTTGCATCTTCTTCATTCAGTTTTGGAATATTATATTTTTCTAGAAATCTG
This sequence comes from Desmodus rotundus, assembly GCF_022682495.2. Classification (NCBI taxonomy): domain Eukaryota; kingdom Metazoa; phylum Chordata; class Mammalia; order Chiroptera; family Phyllostomidae; genus Desmodus; species Desmodus rotundus. Next base: position 55,513,035 of record NC_071400.1, read on the forward strand.
TCCATTTCACCTAGGTTTTCAAATTTCAAGGCATATAGTTCTTCATAGTAATTTTTTACAATCCTTTATATTTCTGTGGTATTAGTTGTAATCTCTCCTCTTTCATTTCTTTTCTTTCTTTTTTTTTTTTTCAAATTCAGGGCTTTTATTCCTAGTGGACTAAAGGTAGAGTGGAAAGATTTTCCGATGTCTTGGCCATCTTTACATATTACTATTTTAATTCCAGGTGGTAATTTAAAAAAAAATATATTGTTATTCAGTTACAGTTGTATGCCGTTTCTCCCCATGCCTCCACCCCATCCCAGCTGAACCCACCTCCTTCCCCCACCTCCACCCTCCCCCTTGATTTTGTCCATGTGTCCTTTATAGTAGTTCCTGTAATCCCCTCTCCTCACTGTCCCCTCCCATTCCCCCCTGACTATTGTTAGATATTCTTCAATGTCTCTGGTTATATTTTGTTTGCTTTTTTCTTCTGTTGATTATGTTCCAGTTAAAGGTGAGATGATATGGTATTTGTCCCTCACTGTCTGGGTTATTTCACTTAGCATAATGATCTCCAGTTCCATCCATGCTGTTGCAAAGGGTATAAGCTCCTTCTTTCTCTCTGCTGCGTAGAATTCTGGTGTGTATTTGGGTCCCATCTCTTTTTTTCTTGATGAGTCTGCTTAACGGGTTGTCAATTTTGTTTATCCTTTCAAAGAACCAGCTCCTGATTCATTGATACTTAGGATTGTTCTTTTAGTCTCTGTGTTATTTACTTCCGCTGTTATCTTGATTATTTCCTTCCTTCCAGTTTCTCTGGACTGTCTTTGTTGTTTTTTCTTGAGATCTTGTAGTTGTAGGGTTATGTTGTTCATTTGAAATGTTTCTGTCTTTTTTAGGTAGGCCTGTAGTGCTATGAACTTCCCTCTCAGGACTGCCTTCATTGTGTCCCATAAGTCTTGGATTGTTGTGAGTTCATTATCATTTGTTTTCAGAAACTTTTCTATTTCTTAATTGATCTCATTCTTGACCCATTCATTGTTTAATAGAATGCTATTCCATCTCCATGAGTGTGTGTGTTTTGGGTTTTTTTCCTTGAGGTTGGTTTCTAGTTTCAGTCCCCTGTGCTTGGAGAAAATGCCTGATATGATTTCAGTTTTCTCAAACTTGTTGAGGCTTGTTTTGTGTCCTATCATGTGATCTATATTTGGAAATGTTTCCTATGTGTTTGAAATGAATGTGTATTTTGCTTCCTTGGGATGAAAGTTTCTATGTATATCTGTTAATTCCATGTGATCTAGGGCATTGTCCAAGGCTGCAATATCTTTGTTGATATTTTGTTTGGAAGATATCCATTTTTGACAATAGTAGGAATGTTAAAATCCCCTACTATAGTTTTGTTGCTGGCAATATCTTTCTTCAGGTCCTCCAAGATTTTCTTTATATGTTGGGTGCTCCTACATTGGGTGCATCTGTATTTACAGTGTTTTTGTCTTGTTGATGGATTCTCCCCATGAGTATTATGAAGTGACCTTTTGGGTCTTTTTTTTTGGGAGGGGGCCCTTGTTTACAAGTCTGTTTTGTCTGATATGAGTATTGCTACCCTGTTTTTTTTTTTTTCCCTTGTCCACTTCCTTGGTATATTTGTTTCCAGCCATTCACTTTAAGTCTGTGTATGTATTTTGTTCTGAGGTGGGACTCTTGTAGGCAACATATGTGTGTGTCATGATTTCTTATCCATTCACCTATTGTATGTCTTTTGATTGGAGCATTTAATTCATTAACATTTAAGGTTTTATTTATATGTACTTATTCATTGTAATTTTTTAGTACCTGCATTCTTGTCTCTCTCACTGTTTTCTTCCTTTTCTTAAACCAACACCTTTAGCATCTCTTGTAGAGCTGATTTGGAGGAGGTATATTCTTTGAGGCATCTTTTGTCTGGGAAACTCCTTATTTGGCCTTCCATTTTAATTGAGAGCCTTGCTGGATAAAATAATCTTGGTTGCAGGCCTCTGTCTTTTATTACTTGGAATAATTCTTGCCAATCTCTTCTGGCTTGGAACATTTCCATTGAGAAGTCAACTGCTCCATTATCAGGGATCCCTTGTAGCTTACTTCCTGTTTCTCCCTTGCTACTTTCAAGATTCTCTCTTTGTCTTGTAATTTTACCTATTTAATTATGATGTGTCTTGAAGTGGGCCCCTTTGTGTTCTTCTATATTGGGACTCTGTGTTTCCTGGATTTATGTGACTTTATCTCTCATCAAATTAGGGAAATTTTCCATCATTACTTTTTGAAACAAGTTTTCCATCCGTTGCTCTTCTTCTCCTTGTCGTATCCCTATTATAAAGATATTATTACTTTTCATGTTATCCTGCATTTCTCTGAACCCTTCTTCATTTTTTCTGAGCCTCTTTTCCTTATCTTGCTTATTTTGGTTGCTTTTTCCTACCTTGTCCTCCAGCTTGCTGATCGGATCCTCAGCTACATCTAGCCTGCTTTTGATTCCTTCTGCTGTGTTCTTCAGTTCAGAAAGTGTATTCTTAATTTCCTGTTGGCCCTTGTTGATGTTTTCTATTTCCTTTTTCACATTGATATAGCTTGCAGTGAGTTCATTTTAGTTTCCTTGTTGCTTTTGGTAATTATCTCTGAGCTCTTTCAGCTTCCTTATAATCAGATCTTTGACCTCAATATGTTATAGTTGACTTGCCTTATTTCATTTAGCATTCTCTGAAGAGTCTTCCTCCTTTCTTTTCATTTAGGGGTTGTTTCTTTGTCTTCCCATTGTTTGTGAGACTCTTCCTGCTACCCTCTGCTTAAGTTGCTCTGTTCTGACCCCCTGGGTTTATGGTGTAAACTTCTGTGGCAGAATACCTGTGATATTTGGTGGTACAGTCTCCTTGATCTCCCGATCTTACTGATGTTGGGCTGTGTTTTATTTGGGCTCTGTGTATGTCTTTGGTTTTTGGTTCTTATTGGATCCTTTTTTGGTGGGTCCTTACCTCAGTCTGGTTACCTGAGTGTCATTCCATCCACCACGTCTTTTACTCTGTTGTGCAAGTGTTTTTTTTTTTTTTTTCCTAGATGTAGGTTGCCCCTATTATTTTTTACTTATTTTTTTAATTTTATTTTTTTATTGTTATTCAATTACAGTTGTGAGCCTTTTCTCCCCATCCCTCCACCACAGTCCAGCCAAAGCCCCCTCCCTCCTCCACTTCCACCCTCCCCCTTGATTTGGTCCATGTGTCCTTTATAGTAGCTCCTATAGACCCAACTCCCAAATATCCCCGCCCCACTCTCCTGTGGCTATTGTTACAATGTTCTTAATTTCAATGTCTCTGATTATATTTTGTTAGCTTTTTTCTTCTTTGATTATGTTCCAGTTAGAGGTGAGATCATATGGTATTTGTCCCTCACCGCCTGGCTTATTTCACTTAGCATAATGCTCTCAAGTTCCATCCATGCCCTTGTAAAGGGTACAAGCTCCTTCTTTCTCTCTGCTGCAGAGAATTCCATTGTGTAAATATACCATAGTTTTTGGATCCACTTGTTTGCTGATGGGCACTTAGGTTGCTTCCAGTACTTGGCTATTGTAAATTGTGCTGCTATGAACATTGGGGTGCACAGGTTCTTTCAGATTGGTGTTTCAGGGTTCTTAGGGTATAATCCCAGCAGCGGAATTGCTGGGTCAAAGGGAAGTTCCATTTTTAGTTTTCTGAGGAAATTCCATACTGTTTTCCACAGTGGCCTCACCAGTCTGCATTCCCACCAACAGTGCACTAGGGTTCCCTTTTCTCCGCATCCTCTCCGAAAATTTGTTTGTGAATTTGATTATGTTGACCACTATGACTGGTGTGAGATGGTAACTCATTGTGGTTTTAATTTGCATCTCCCTGATGGCTAGTGATGCTGAGAATCTTTTCATATGTCTCAGGGCCCTCTGTATGTCTTCCTTGGAGAAGTGTCTGTTCAAGTCCTTTGCCCATTTTGGAATTGGGTTGTCCGTCTTCCTGCAGTGGAGTCCTGTGAGTTCTTTATATATTTTGGAGATCAGGCCGTTGTCTGAGGTATCATTAGCAAATATGTTTTCCCATACAGTTGGTTCTTCTTTGTATTTTGGTGCTGTTTTCTTTAGCCATGCAGAAGCTTTTTATTTTGATGAGATCCCATTTGTTTATTCTTTCCTTTATGTCCCTTGCTTTAGGGGACATGTCTGTGAGGATGTTGCTGCGTGGAATGTCTGAGATTTTCCTGCCAATGTTTTCCTCAAGGACTTACAGAGTGTTACAACTCATATTTAAGTGTTTTGTCCCCCTTGAATTAATTTTTTTGTATGGTGCAAGTTGGTGATCAAGTTTCATTTTTTTGGACATAGCTGCCCAGATCTCCCAACACCATCTGTTGAAGAGGCTGTTTTTGCTCCATTTGATGCTCCTGCCTCCTTTGTCAAATATTAATTTACGGTAAAGACTTCAGTTTATTTCTGGGCTCTCTGTTCTGTTCCATTGGTCTATGTGCCTGTTTTTATGCCAGTACCAGGCTGTTTTGATTACAGTGGCCTTGTAATACAGTTGGATATCAGGTATTGTGATCCCTCCAGCTTTGTTCCACTTTCTTGAAATTGCTGCAGCTATTCGGGGTCGTTTATGGTTCCATATAAATTTCTGAAATGTTTGTTCTATATCTGTGAAATATGTCATGAGTACTCTAGTAGGGATTGCATTGAATCTATAAATTGCTTTGGGTAGTATGGCCATTTTGATGATGTTAATTCTTCCAATCCATGAGCATGGTACATGCTTCCATTTGTTTGTGTCTTCCTTAATTTCTTTCTTCGTGTTTTTTAGTGTTCTGAGTACAGGCCTTTTACGTCTTGGTTGGGTTTATTCCTAGGTACTTCATTTTTCTTGTTGCTATATCAAATGGGATTTTTCCTCTGATTTCTGTTTCTGCAGTTTTGTTGTTGGTGTACAGGAATGCCTTTGATTTCTGAATATTGACTTTGTATCCAGCTGTTTTGCCAAATTCTTTTGTTTGGTCGATTAGTTTTCTGGTGGAGTCTATAGGATTTTCCATGTACACTATCATGTTGTGTGCAAACAGTGACCCTTTCATTTCCTCCTTCCCAATTTGTGTGCATTTTATTGCTTTTTCTTGTCTGATTGCTGTGGCAAGACTTCCAGTACTTTGTTGAATAGGAGTGGTGAGAGAGTGCATCTTTGTCTTGCTCCTGATCTTAGTGGGAAAGCTCTACGTTTTTGTCCATTGAGTACGATGTTGGCTGTAGGTCTCTCATATATGGCCTTTATTATGTTGAGGAATGCTCCCTCTATTACCACTTTGTTGAGGGTATTTGTCATAAATTCGTGTTGTACCATATAAAATGCTTTTTCCACATCTATTGATATGATCAAGTGGTTTTTGTCTTTGGTTTTGTTAATGTGATGTATTATGCTGATTGATTTGCTAATATTGTACCATCCTTGCATCCCTGGGATGAATACCCCTTGGTCATGTTGTAGATGTTTTTAATGTATTGCTGGATGCGGTTTGCCAATATTTTGTTGAGAATTTTAGCGTCTATGTTCATTAGCGATATTGGCCTGATGTTTGCTTTCTTCGTAGTGTCTTTATCTGGTTTGGGGTTTAGGATCATGCTGGCTTCATAAAAAGACTTTTGGACTTTTCCATCATTTTGGATTTTTTCAAATAGTCTGTGAAGGATACGGGTTAGCTCTTCCTTAAATGCTTTGTAGAATTCTGCTATGATACCATCTGGTCAAGGGCTTTTGTGTGTTGGGAGTTTTTTGATGACTGCTTCCATTTCATCTGCTGTATTGGTGTGTTCAGGTTTTCTGCTTCTTCTTAATTCGGTTTAGGAAGATTATATTTTTCTAGAAATGTGTCTATTTCACCTAGGTTTTCAAATTTCTTGGCATACAGTTCTTCGTAATAATTTCTTACAATCCTTTGTATTTTTGTGGTATCTGTTGTAATCTCTCCTCTTTCATTTCTAATTGTGTTTATTTGAATCCTCTTTGTTTTTTTCTTGATGAGCCTACTTAAGGGATTGTCAATTTTGCTTATCTTTTCAAAGAAGCAGCTCCTGGTTTCATTGATCCTTAGAATTGTGCTTTTAGTCTCTATGTCATTTAACTCTGTTCTGATCTTGGTTATTGCCTTCCTTCTGCTTGCTCTGGGCTGTCTTTGTTGTTGTTCCTTGAGTTCTTGTAGGCGTAATGTTAGGTTGTTCGTTTGTAATGTTTCTATCTTTTTAAGGTAGGCTTGTATTGCTATGAACTTCCCCCTCAGGACTGCCTTTGCTCTGTCCCATAGGTTTTGGGTTGTTGTGAATTCATTTTCATTTGTTTTCGGAAAGTTTTTGATTTCTTCCCTAATCTCATTCTTGACCCATTCATTGTTTAATAGTTTTTATATGTTAAGTCCATTTCATCTAGGGTATTGTTAAGTGACACAATATCCTTCTTGATATTTTGTTTTGGAAGACCTGTCCATTTTTGACAGTAGGGTGTTGAAGTACCCTACTATAATTGTGTGCTGTTAATATCTTTCTTGAAGTCCTCCAAGATTTTCTTTATGTATCTGGGTGCTCCTATTGTGGGTGCATATATAGTTACAATGTTTATGTGTCCTTGGTGAATTGTTCCTTTGAGTATTATGAAGTGACCTTCTGAGTCTCTCTTTACGGCCCTTGTTTGGAAGTCTATTTTGTCTGATATGAGTATTGCTACCCCTGCTTTTTTTTTCCTGTCCGTTTGCTGGGAAATTTTGTTCCAGCCCTTCACTTTAGTCTGTGTAGGTCTTTTGTACTGAGATGGGTCTCTTGTAGGCAGCATATGTGTGGGTTATGTTTTTTTATCCATTCTGCTATTCTATGTCTTTTGATTGGAGTATTTAATCCATTTACGTTTAAGGTTATTATCGATAGGTAGTTATTCATTGCCTTTTTTTCCTACCTGTGTTCCTGTCTCTTTCTCTTTTCCTTCCTTTCCTTAAAGCAGTCCCTTTAATTTTTCTTGCAGAGCTTGTTTGGTGAAATCGTATTCTTTTATACTTCTTTTGTCTGGGAAACCCTTTGTTTGGCCTTCTATCTTGATTGAGAGCCTTGCTGGGTAAAGTAGTCTTGGTTTCAGGTCTCTGGTTCTCATTTATTGGAATATTTTTTGCCATTCTGTTCTGGCTTGGAACATTTCCACTGAGAATTCAGTTGCTAACCTTATTGTGGCTCCCTTGTATGTTACTTCCTGTTTGTCCCTTGCTGCCTTTACGATCCTGTGTTTGTCGTGGAATTTTGCCATTTTTATTGTGATGTGTCTTGCAGTGGGCCTCTTTGGGTTCGTCCTGTTTGGGATTCTCTGTGTTTCCTGGATTTAGGTGACTTTTTCTCTCCTCAGATTAGGGTAATTTTCCATCATTACTTTTTCAAACAGGTTGTCTATCCCTTGATCTTCTTCTTCTCCTTCTGGTATTCATATTATATGGATATTGTTAGGTTTCATGTTGTCCTGCATTTCCCTTAATCCCTGTTCTTTCTTTCTGAGCCTCTTTTCCTTTTCTTGCTCTTTCTGGGTGTTTTTTTTACTTTGTCCTCCAGCTTGCTGACCCGATCCTCTGCTTCATCCAGTATGCTTTTCATTCCTTCTACTGTGTTCTTCAATTCAGAAATTGTATTCTTCATTTCCTCTTGGCCCTTGTTGATAGTTTCTTTTTACTTTTTCATATTGATATAGTTTTCTGTGAGTTCATTGTAGTTTCCCTGTTGTTTCTGTTATTTCTCTGTGAGCTCAGAGAGCTCAGTGAGCTTCTTGATAACCATTGCTTTGAACTCAATATCTGATAGTTGGGTTGCTTCTTTTTCAGTTAGCATTCTTTCTGATTCTTCCTCTTATCTTTCATTTGGGGATTGTTTCTTTGTCTTCCCATTGTTTGTGAGACTCTTCTTGTTAGCCTCTGCTTCTTAAATTGATCTATTCTGACTCCCTGGGTTTATGGTATGAACTTCTATTGTAGAATGCCAATGGGATTCAGTGGTGCTGTCTCCTTAATCTCCTGTGCTCACTGGTCTTGAGCTGATGTTTAGGGGTGTAACACAGTCTAACTCCGGTCCTTTCAGCACTCCAGGTTTTCTTGTCACACCTGTGGGAAAAAGAGAAAAGATGGAAAAAAAAGAAGGGAAGGAGGGAAAAAGGGAATAGAAATGGAAAGGAAGGCAGGAAGAACGAATAAAGAAAGATCGGAGACAAGATAAGAATGAATTTTAACAAAAATTAAAACAAAAGAATAAATAAAAGAAGGCAGGAAGAAGGAATAAAAAATGTAAATGATGGAGGGAAGAAGGAATAAAAAAAAAGAAATAAGAATGGATAGGAAGAAGGAATTCAGGGGGAAAGGAGGAAAGGAAAAAAAAAAAGTCTTCTGCTGGTTTTAAACAGGTCAGGTTAGTTCTGTCTGTGGAATGGGAGGGGGTGGTTGGAAGGATTGGTTTCACTTTTCTCCCTTCCTGAGCCCCACTCTTCGCTGTTGTTCATCCTTCAATCCATTTCCTCTGGGTCCTTCTGCTCCCTACTAGGCTTTTAGTTCACCAGTTGTGCTGTCCTTGAGTTGCACTAATTTGGGGCAACTCACACTCCACCTTCTTTCTCTTTGCTGTCTTACATGCTAGGAGCTCTAGGTGCTGCTATGGGGTAGTTCAGCCGCCTACTGGGTCGAGTCTTTCCGGGGAATGCAGTCTCCCCTAGTCCTGCAGCTCCCCTCTGCTGGGTGTTCTGCCTTAGTCCTAGAGAGCCAGTAGGCCCTGCAGGGCTCCGTGGGAAGGGGTTAGGTAAGAATTGTTGGTGTGGTCCCTGGCAGGCAGTCAGGCCATTGTTCAGCAGATCTGCTGCTTTGGGCCTGGGTGGTGCTAGGATGGCTGCTCCCCAGCTCTGGGCCTGAGTCGCTCGGAGCCAGTAGATCCAGCTGGTTTGGGCCTGAGTTGCCCAGGCCTGCGAGGCCCCTTTGGGACTGAGTCTAGGGGGACCAGCAGGTCTAGCTGTTTTGGGCCTGAGTTGCTGGGCCCTGGGTCAGCTGCTTTGGGCTTGTGGGTGGGGCAGCTAGCCTCTGCTCCAGGTGCACACCCACCTGAGGTTTCAAGTGTGGACGCCCCACGGGGGTTTCAGCTGTGAGTCTCCAGTCCGCTAATCTGGGTGCACGCAACCGGACTTCAGGTGAGTGCTGGGGCTGCTTATCCCGAGTTCACAGTCCAGGCGCTGAGGGGGGAGGGGCGCCAGAGGCTGTGGCTGCTGAGGAGAGTTCTCTAATTAGCCCCTGAATGCCACTATTTTCTTTTTCTTTTTGAGAAGTTCTTCCCTTTCAAGCCACCCTGGTCCAAACAATTACCTGGCTGCTCACGCAGCTCAGCCTGGTGCTCTCCCAAGAATCCTGCAGCTGACCCTGTGCCCGGGCGGGGGCTTCAGCGGCCCTGGTCCCCGCGCAGGTCCCGGGGACCTTATTGTCCTTAAACACTCTTCTTACTGTCAGATCTTTCAATGTCCTCTATCTTTGGTCTCCGATCTTCATATATGCTGGAATACTGTTGGCTGTTCACTCTGCTCCTCAAATCAGCTAGGTATTTCACTGGTGTTGAGGGGAAGTGGACTCCGCTCCCACCTATCTCGCCACCATCTTCTGTTGTGCAGGTGTTGACAGGTTGTGTTCAACCTGGTTCTTCTGTATGTAAGAGGTTGTGAGGCTGTCTCTCACTATTATTCAGTTGTTCTGGGAAATTTCTCCCCCATTTATTTGTATTCCCAGATTGTTCCTGGTTGTAGGTTAGTGTGGCTTCTACTAACTCCTTTACCTTCTTCCATTATTATCTTTTGGTGGTTCCTTTGTTGGTTGGTTTCTTCTTCCAGCAGGTATACTGGTGTTCACAGCTCCCACCTACTATTTTATGTGATTAGTTGGAGGGGGAACATAAAATGGATTAAGACAGCAGGAGTATATTCTATGGTATTTAAATTACCAGCCCGTAGAAAAGAGATAGGAGATCCTTTGTATATGTATAGTGTTAACCATGATATTTCACCAAACTAGCCACTTTTTGGAAAAGGTAAAAGATAAGACTCTTGTTATAGCAGGGAAGGATTGTGAGTTGGATGTAGAAAGTGGTGAGCTTGTGGGAGGTCAGATTATGAGATATAGTGATAGTAAAGTATAGAAAATAGGTATAGTGTGCAAGAGAACAAGTTAACCACAACAATAATAAAGTTCCAAAAACAGTGAAGTGATGTACCATCCAGGAGTTATGCTGTGTAATATTTACAATGGTATGGAGCAGCTATTATTTATAATAGTAATGGAGCAACAATAATATGACAGAATCTATATGATCTGAATAACAAGAATAGGAAGTACACAACCTAGAGCAGTGTGCTATTGGAACACAAGTGAAGTGAAAAAAGTAAAGTTAAAAATACACTATGAAATCAGTCAAACCATGCAATTTAACAAACCAAGCAAAGAAGACTAAACAGAAAGAAGAGAAATAAAAAAATACTAATAAAATAAAAGATGTAAAGATAATGAAAAAATAATAATAATACAAATATACAATAACTTGCAAGTTCTCTGGAATAACAAAGAGAAATTTGTCTCACTGTCTCAGTTGCTGGGGATGACCCCTCTTTTGGTCTGACTCTGGTCCTTTCATAGCTCCAGGTTTTGTTGTCTTACTTGTGGGGGGGGGAAGGAAGAAAGAAGGAAGAAGGAATAATAATAATAAAAGCCTTCTGCTTGCTATAAACTGGCCAAGCCAGTTCTGCTGGTCTTCCTGGCTGCAGTAGGCTGAGGGGGGATTGGTTTCACTTTTCTCCCTTCTTGTGGTTTTGCAGGGATGGGGGCCAGGTCTGAGCCGCCCTCTTTGGAGTTGCCCAGGCTCCAGACCAGTTCCTCAGCTTGCTGACAGGCCCCCAGTGCCTGTCTTCACCTGGCCTATGCCTTCAGTCCACCAGTTGTGCTGTCCTTGAGGTGCACCAACTAGGGACAACTCACATACCACCTTCTTGCTCTTTGCTGTCCTACATGCTAGGGACTCTCAGAGTCTCTTCAGGGTTGTTCGGCTCCTCCACTGGGTCACATCTTTTTGGGGATTGATGACTCCCTGAGCCCTGCTGTTGTCCTCTGTGGGGGCATTGCTGCCTTCCTTTTAGCAAGCCAGTTGCCCCCCTCCCCCCAGGGCAGGGGCATCGCTGGGGCTTGGTGGCTGATGCAGGCATGCACCTCCTCTCCTGCTATACCCAGGGCAATGGGGTCAGGTGCATGGTGTCTCTGGGTGGTGGGGTCAGGCACACTCTGCCCCTAGAGCTGTGGGCATGAGCACTCGGCCTCAGCTGCTGGGGTGGGATGGGCAGCCGCTGGGCTGTGGGGTCGGGTGTGTCCCATCCCTGGGGCTTTAGGTGTGAGAGGGCAGATTCTGCTGCTGCTGCTGCTGCTGTGGTTGCTGGGTCAGTGAGGTCATGCGCATTCCCACTCTTGGGGCTGTGGGCATGAGCGCTTGGCCTCCGTTGCTGTAGTGGAAGCCTCTGCGGGGTGAGGGGTGGCTGGGTCAATGGCACGGCGCTGGGTTCTGGGTGTGGTTGGGAGCCCTCTGCTGCTGTGGCTGGGGGGTAGGTGCACAGTCACAGTCCTGACAGCAGAGGTGGGCCCACAGCTGAGGTTGTGGCGGCAGCACGGCACAACTGGGAGAGGCAGGGGTGGCTGCTGTGGGAATCCCTAAACATCCACTGAGTGCCTCTTTTTTTCTTTTTGAAAAATCCCTCCTATTCAAGCCTGCCACTCCAAACAAGCATTTGGCATCTCAAACAGCCCAACTCTCCAACTAGGCCAGGGACTACCCATTTCAGGGTCCACCATAGCCCCACTCTTCCCAGCCCACGTCCATAGTCTCAGCGGGTGCACACCGCCCCTGTGTGTTTGTCACATCGTCCTTATTCTCCCTAGTGACTTCATGCATCCAGGTCCATCCTGGTGCTGCTCAAACCTCCTTGTTTGGCAGGAGAGGGAGCCATTGACCTGGCTTTCTCCCAAGAATCCTGCTGGGCCTGGGGCTGCAGCCGCCCTGGTGCCCTCTGGTCCCAGGGACCTTATTGTCCCAAAGCACTCTCCTTACTGTCTGATTTTTCAATGTCCTCTAGAGTTTTGGACTCTAACTTTCATATATGCTGGGATACTGTTGGCTGTTCACTCTGTTCCTCAGAATATCAGCTAGGTGTTCCACTCATGCATGGGGAAGTGGACTCCACTCCCACCTATTTCACCCCCATTTTCCAGGATTCCACTGTGTTTAGCTTTCAGTTTTTACATATTGAATATAACATTGGCTGTATATTTCTTGTATATGGCTTTTATTATATTGAGGTATGCTTTCTCTATTCCCACTTTGCTGACTGTTTTTATCATACATGGGTGCTACATTTTATCAAATGCTTTTTCAGCATTTACTGATATGATCATGTGATTCCTTCATTTTTTAAAAAGATGGTATGTATATTATGTTTATTGATTTGTGAATATTGTACCATCCTTATATCCTTGGGATGAATCCCACTTGATCATGGTGTATGATTATTTTAATATATTTCTGAATCAGGATTGCCAGTACTGTGTCGAGGATTTTATTATCTATATTCATCAGAGATATTGGCCTGTAGTTTTCTTTCTTTGTTGTCTTTACTGGTTTTGGAATTAGGATGATACTGGCCTCATAAAGAATTTGGGAGTCTTCCCTCTTCTTGAATTTCTTGGAATAGTTTGAGAGTTAGTTCTTCCTTAAATGTCTGATAAAATTCACCTGTCAATCTATCCAGTCTACTGCTTTTGTGTGCCAGATTTTCGATTACTGCTTGAGTTTCACTTATCAGTTATATTTAGGCTTTCTGCTTCTTCTTGATTGAGTTTTGACAAATTGTATGTTTCTAGAAATTTGTCCATTTCTCTCAGGTTGTTAAATTTCTTAGTATATAGTTGTTCTTAGTAATTTCTTACAATCCTTTGCATTTCTGTGGTATCAGTTGTAATCTTTCTTTCACTTCTGATTGTGTTTATTTGGGTCCTCTCTCTCTTTTTTTCTTGATGCATCTGGTTAAAAGCTTATTGATTTTGTTTATCTTTTCAAAGAATCAGCTCCTGGGTTTATTGATCATTTGAATTTTTTTTTCAATTTATTTTTTTAGTGTCTAAGTAATTGAATTCTGCCCTGATCTTGATTACTTACTTCTTTCTACATGCTCTGGTCATTATATGTTATTATTCCTCTAGTTCTTGTAGATGTAGGATTAGGTTTTTCATTTGATATTTTTCTATCTTCTTTAGGTAGGCCTGTATTGCTATGAACTTCCCTCTCAGGACTGCCTTTGCTGTGTTCCATAGATTTTGGTTTGTTGTGTGTACATTTTTATTTGTTTCCAGATACTTTTTGATTTCTTTCTTGATTTCATTTTTGACCTATTCTTTATTTAATAACATGATATTCATTCTCCATGTATTTGAATATTTTTTAGTTTATCTCTCAGGTTGTAGTTTCAATGCATTGTGATGTGAGCACATGCTGGATATGACTTCAATTTTCTTGAATTTTTGAAGGCTTGTTTTGCATCTTACCATGTGGTCTGTTTTTGAAAATGTTCTAGGGTCATTTGAAAAGAATGTATATTTTTCTTATTTGGGGTGAAAATTCTGTATGTATCTGTTGCAGTGTGAACACTGGTGGCCAAAGACTGATCGCTGATCTGGATGATAAGATGAGAAGCAGAGGATTCAGCAGCATCAGGCTGAAGAGCCCTGAGCTTGATTTTCTCATCATATTTATTGAGCAGGAGAAGAATGAGGGTGGATAGCAATGCATTCAAAGCAAAAAGCAACTGTTATCAAACGCGTACACTCCCAGCAAGTTTAGGCTCAAGTGTATACATAACCAAGGCCATTCCATGCCTCTAGTGAATTTCAGGGAACAAGCAAGATTGTTCAGTTCTTGGCAGCATGCCTCCAAGATAAGCCTGAATGCCAGCTTGCCGGCCATGTCAGGGTGAACAACTCTTCCCTTGTTGCCCTTCCTTTCACCAGACTCATGCGTGAGAACAATTCATTTCTCAAGGCCTTCTTCCACATGTATCAATAAGTCCATTTGATCTAGAATTTTGTTTTTATTTTAAGTATATTTTATTGATTATGCTATATAGTTGTCCCATGTTTCTCCCCTTCATTCCCCTCCACCCTACACCCCCCACCCCACCAGCATCCCCAACCTCAGTTCATGTGTATGGGTCATGCATATAAGTTCTTTCACTTCTCCATTTCCTATACTATTATTAATCTCCCCCTGTCTATTTTTTACCTACAAGTTATGCTTCTTATTCCATGTACCTTTTCCCCATTCTACCCCTCCCTACGGATAACCCTCCACGTGATCTCCATTTTTGTTATTTTGTTCCTGTTCTAGTTGTTTGCTTAGTTTGTTTCTTTAGGTTCTGTTGTTGATAGTTGTGAGTTTATTCTTATTTTACTGTTCATAGTTCTGTTCATCTTCTGTTTCTTAGATAAGCCCCTTTAACATTTCATATAATAAGGGCTTGGTGATGATGAATTCTTTTAAGTTGACCTTATCTGGGAATCACTTTATCTGCCTTCCCATTCTGAATGATAGCTTTTCTGTATAGAGTGATCTTGGATGTAGGTCCTTGCCTTTTATGACTTTGAATACTTCTTTCCAATCTTTTCTTGCCTATAAAGTGTCTTTGGAGAAATCAGCTGACAGTCTTATGGAACTCCTTTGTAGGTAACTTTCTCCTTTTCTCTTGCTGCTGTGAAGATTCTCTCCTTATCTTTAATCTTAGGAAATGCAATCATGATGTGCTTTAGTGTGTGCTTCCTTGGGTGCAACTTCTTTGGGACTCTCTGAGCTTCCTGGACTTCCTGGAAGTCTATTTCCTTTGCCAGATTGGGGAAGTTCTCCTTCATTATGTTTTCAAATAAGTTTTCAACTTCTTGTTCATCCTCTTCTCCTTCTGGCACCCCTATGATTTGGATGTTGGAACATTTAAAGTTGTCCCAAATGTTCCCAAGCCTCTCCTCATTTTTCTAAATTCTTGTTTCCTCATTCTGTTCCGGTTGAATGTTTATTTCTTCCTTGTGGTCCAGATCTTTGATTTGAGACCTGGTTTCCTTCCCACTACTGTTGGTTTCTTGTATGCTTTCCTTTATTTAACTTTGCACAAACTTCACTTCTTCATCTATTTTGTGACCATACTCAACTATTTCTGTGAGCATCCGGATTATCACTGTTTTGAAATCTGCATCTGAAAGGTTGGCTATCTCTTCATCACTTAGTTATATTTTTAGAGCTTTGATGTGTTCTCTTATTTGAGTCATATTTTTTGTGGTCTCGGTGAGCCTTTTATGTAGTAAGGAGTGGAGTCTTAGGTATTCCCCAGGATGGGGCAACCCACATCACTGTGTTGTGGTGCTGTATGTGGGAGAGGGGTCTGAGAGGGGACAATGCTGCTTGTTCGGCCCTTGGCTGACTTTCAGTCACTTCCCCTGCTACCCACAAGCAAATTGGGCCATTCTGGTGATGATTCCAGGATAGGTGGGATTGTGTACATTCTAGGATCCTTTGGGTCTTTCCCATGAACTCTGCTGGGAGTCTGGGAATTTCTCCCACCACCACCACTACTCCCACAGGATTTTTCAGTCAGAAGTTTTGAGGTTTTATTTACCTATGCTGGAATCCTGATTTGTGTGTTCTGGCTTTCTCCCCAGTTGTTCATCCAGGTTTATCTGCATGTAAATGTGGAACCACCTGAGTCACCGCTTTGCCAGGTCAGCTGGCCATCACCTTGCTGTGAGTACTCTCCACCCCAGCAGCTTGTCTCTGCCCTTCCTACTAGTCTGAGTTATGGTTTCTTGCTTAACTCCTTGGCTATCAGACTTTCATACAGTTTTTCTGGCAGTTCTGGTTATTTTTTGTTTTTAAATTTGTTGTCCTTCTTTTGGTTGTGTGAAGAGGCAAAGTGTATCTAATTACACCTCCATCTTGGCTGGAAGTCCTGTTACTTTTTAAGAATATTTTATTTATTCATTTTTAGAGGGAGGGGAAGAGAAGGAGAAAGAGAGGGAGAAAAACATCAATGTGTCATTGCCTCTCATGTGCCCACTACTAGGTACATGGCCTGCAACCCTGGCATGTGCCCTAGACCAGAAATTGAACTATTGACCCTTTGGCTTGCAGTTTGGTGCTCAATCCACTGAACCACTCCAGCTGGGGCTTTCGTAATTTTTTCTAACATTTTTTTATCCCTTTCTCCTTTTCTTCTGATTCTGATATTCCTATGATGTGAATGTTGTTATGTTTATTCATGTTGCTCTGTAGCTCCCTTAAACTGCACTCATTCTTTTTGGGTCTTTTTTTGTTGTGTTGCTCTGACTGGGTATTTCTACTGTGTCTTTCAGCTCTCTGATTCAGTCCTCTGCTTCATCTAGCCTGCTTTTAATTCCTTCTTGTGTGTTTTTCATTTCAGATATTGTATTTTTCATTTCTTCCTGGTTCTTATTCATAGTGTCTATGTCCTTGTTTATACTGCTTTAGTTCCCACTAAGTTCCTTGTAGTTGCCAATGAGTTCATTGAGCATCCTTATAGCCATTATTTTAAATTCTATGTCGGAACTTCACAAACCACTTTTGACACATTTGATCAGTCACACACCTTCTCCACACACTGCATGAATCTTTCACTAGATGATGATGCTCCATGGTCAGGTAGACCAGTTGAAGTTGATAGTGATCAAATAGAGACATCAGCTGAGAATAGTCAACATTATACCACAGGGGAGCCGGCCGACACACTCAAAATATCCACATCGATAAAGTTATTGGTGAGAAATGAAAAATGTCTTTTATTTTATGGAAAAAAAACTAAACGAACTTCTTGACCAACCCCAAAATAAATAAATAAATAAATAAATTCTATGTTGGATAGATTGCTTGCTTCAATTTCATTTAGCTCTTTTCCTGGTGATTCCTTCTTTCCTTTCAATTGGGGATTCTTTTTTCCTTCCCAGTTCAGGTGACTCTTTTTGTTTGTTTCTGTGTCTCAGGTTGCTCTACTTTGCCAGCTATCTTCATGGGGTGGGCTTCTGTGGGAGGAGTTCTATAGGACTCAGTGGTGCAGTCCCTTTGATCTCCTTGTTTGGATGCTCTAGGGTTGATCTTTATTTTGTTTATATGAGTGTTCTTGTTGCACTTGGCCTTTGATTATTGGTGGCTCATTCATTGTTGGGTTGTTCCCTCAAGCTGGTTGACTAGGAGTCACAACTCCCGCCATGTCTTATATGCTGTTGTACAGGTGCTGGTTAACAAAGCAATACCACCCTGAAACCAAACCTGTGTCAGCAAAAATATCTACCTGTGACATAAGTAATATCAACAGCAATTGAGCAAAGATTAATAAAGTTGTAAAGAGATTAAGAATATTATAAGGTGGCCAAGAGGGAATATGAGATGACTGAAGGAGAGAAAAATGATTTTCAGTGGGAAGAGGGAGGAGAAATAATAGGAGTAGGGTATGGAATCAAGGTGTTGAAAGGGAGAAAATAAAATTTAAAATGTAAATCAAACAAGCATGGACAATGCCAAAATGGAGTATGAAAAGAGAAGGGCATACTATGAGGTTTGAAATAAATTTAAAAATGTAGGGAAACAAAAACAATAAAATTGTAGAAAAACTATAAAAGGGTCAATAACAACAACTGCTGAGCAAAGATTAATAAAGGTGGAAAGGGAATAAGAATATTATAGAAAAGAGAATATGAGATGTGTATAGTAAAGAAATATGATTTTGAGAAAATAGGGGAGGAAAATAATAAGAGTAAGGAATAGAATCCAGGCTAAGAAAGGGAAAAAAAAAAATTCCTATGTCAAATAATCAAGGGCAGGAGGAAGGCAAAATGGAGTAAGACAGGGAGAGTAACCTATGAGATTTGAAATTAAAAAATAGAGAAAATACCTTTGAAGAAGAACAGCAATGGCCATAATATCCACATGAAACAAGTCATAATTTATAAAGGTGGAGAAAGAATTAAGAATATTATAAGAGGCGGGAAGAGAGTGTGGGCTGACTAAATGATGGAAGAATGGTTTTGAGAGGATAGAGGGAGGGGAAATAATAAGAGTAAAGATTAGGAACAAGGCATAGCATGGGGGGAAATAAATTTTACAATGAAAATAAGAAAGGGCAGGGAGAAGGTAAAATGGAGTAAGATGAGGAAGGGTGCAATATGACATTTGAAATAACAATAAAATAAAAATAATGTAAAATATAAATTAAAAAAGACAAAGAATAGTGAATTAGTTATAATGCAATTGAAGCAAAAGAAGTCATAATAAAAGGCTATGTGAAAGGAACAAAAATGCAAATTCTAAAGAAGAACAAGGTGAAATTTGTCTCAGCAGTTTGGTGTTCATAATTACTCAACTCATCCTTTACGGTGCAAAAGCAGCCATAGACAGTACACAAATGAATAGGTATGGCTGTGTTCCCCCAAAATTTTTATTTCAAATGACAGAGTGAGCCAGGTTTGGAAGTAGTTTTCCCACCCCTAAACTAGGCTATAATATTTCCCTAGTTTTCCTCAACAAGTTGCTCTGGTCTTAGAATTAAGTGCCCTAGAATTGGAGACAGTGATCTACTGGAAGAATAGAGAACTGAACTAAAGATTTTGGGTCCAATAGCACCGCTAACTTTCTGTCAGAATTTGATCAAGTTATGTAATAGCTTTGTGCCTTAGTTTCCCTATTTACAAATAAAAATAAGAATCACTGTTTTACTTACCTCTCTGGAATTTATGGTTTCAGGAAGATGGGGAAAACATAGATGGCCTGCATGTTGAGATTACCATGCACATCTTAGGTGCCTACTTTTCCTTACACCAGGGAGTAGTCATCTGGAGCCATAATTTCCCTACAGATCACATCCTAGGCCTGACCCCTGGTGTATTTAGAAATAACATCAGGTGAGTCCTTGGCATTTGCATATCTGTTTGAAAGTGTTTGAAAGTTAATTCCTATAGCAACAAATAGAATCAGAAGCTGATCCCACACTGTGCAAAGAACAATGGAAAAATAGCAAACCAGGGAGTGAAAATCAGACAAGATAGAGAATTGCAAGGAGAGTTGGTTAAGGTCAGCTTGAGTGGTTAATGCCAATGCCAGAATAAATTGCTGATGGTGATAATGTGTCATCTCTCTCTGTGATACGGATTATTTTCAGGTGAGACGGAGTTTTTCCTTTGTTGAAGTATGTGTTTGAAACACCATTAAACAGTCAAATAATATACTCCTTCCTGACAAGGAGCTCCTCAGTGCCAATAACCATAAAAAAATCACTACTTTTGCCTTACGTACATATCTGGGAACTGAAAGGAAACTCTCCAGCTAGTCCCAGAAAGCTCACCTCTAGAAAGCAGTTGCAAAATGGGGCCCATAGAACCAGCACACTCAGGAGATGATTTTGTTCAGCTCTTCATGTGTTCTGTAGGGAATCTGAGACCTCAGAGGTGGCTGGCTGAAGACTATCAGATGTAAATATCAAGACCTGCATAAGAATTGAGGTTTTGTGAATCTCCTGCCCAATAAGTTGTACCATATTTGGGATCTGAGATGTCTACTTCAATATATTCCTGTGCCTTACAAGAGTTGTCATTGATACACCCTGGTATTGGCAAGTGAACTTGAAGCAAGAATTTCTTTACATTTTATTTATTTTTGCAAATCTTCAGGTGACAACCAACTGTTGGACTTCTCTCCTTTTCAAATAAATAAAATAAATGGTCCTCTACATCTCTGTGTTCCTGTAAAATAGTTTAAACAATTAAGTTGTAAACAATATTTTGTGATTTTTCTCTTTGTTACAGTTATTATTATGGTCACATTGAAATAGGTGAGACTGCTTTTCAGTATGTTTTAAGAGAACAAGTGGTATCTGTTGTAAGATAACTTTTCTTTAAGCATTCTTTTATTAGTATTTGCTGCACCCAACCACTGTGTAATAGTTTTAAACTAATACTCAATAAAGTAAGCCACTGAAGTTACCAAACAATAAGGTATTTTTCCTCCAACTTTGCCAGTCTATGATGAACCCAAACAACAAAATCTCTTAGTGCCCAGATATGGCAGGCAGTAAGTTAACCTTCCCCTGAATTAGCATATAGACATCTGTTTCTTTATGCACAGAGTCTTGTATTTTTCTAATATTTACAGGTATAGTATTTCCTCAGCATTACCAAGGTATTCATTTGTACCTTATGCATTGTACACTTGAGGAAATATGAGGGAAAGAAGAGATTAAATATAATGCTTTAAAACATGGGATTTGGAGCCAGAGTGGGGTTCAAACCCCAGAACCTCTATTTTCCTCATTGTATCACAGTGGGGGAATTACCTAAACTCTGTCCCCAGTTTTCTCATCGATACTGTGGGGAAAATAATGGTACCTACCTCCTAGGGTTGAGTTGCAGGTGAAATGAGTTGATGCAGGCAGTATTTTCAGAGGTGTGGTCAATAGTGTTAGCTATTATTTCCTTGGGGATCCTGGGAAGTTCATATCACATATTTACCATGATACAAGAAGAAATGGAAATTATTTATTTTGAAGCCCTGAATAATGTTAGTAAAAATACAGAAATGCCAATTGTTAGTGCTGACACGCACACACTCTACATTAAGCCTACTTAAAGTCAATTTCTCCATCAAAAATTCCATGCTATGAGATATTTTTCTCTCTCAGTCACATGCTTTCCCAGTTTCAATGTAAGTGGCATGTTTTATTATAGTTACATTATTTCTCATGAAACATCTTTCCTCTAAAGCATGTGATGTCATTTACAGCTACTACCACAAACATTTTTCTATATTTTGTCAGTTAAGCATGTCACAGAATTTAATACTTATAGTCTTATATGATTTACTGAACTACCTGGAAGAAAAGGGAAATAATGTCAGAGAACAAAATAAGAGATTTTGCTTTAACACCAAATAGCTAGGGGTAGAATCCTACCCTGTTGATTTCAGTAGTGAATATTAAATATGATTATGATGTTTTAATAAACATACTGATAACTTTGGTAAGCATTCAAAGAACAAATTAATATATACATATTTAATATCTGGAACACAAACTTTTACACAGATGCTTACCAATTGTCTCACAATAGACAAGACTTGACTTAGGAAGCAGTAAAGTGTGCTTATAGAAGGTAAAGTTGCTTATTGTGAAAATCTAGGCAGCTCAGAGGCATTTGTGTTGGTGAGATTGGTGTGGTAACATACGCAACTCAAAGAAGCCCTTGGTTTTGGTATAAGCTGTTTTGTATGAATTGTATTCTCCCTAATTCACATGTTGAAGCCCTAATTCTCAGTACTTTAGAATGTGACTATATTAGAAGACAGGGTCTTTAAGTGGTGATTTGGTTAAAAAGAGGTCATTAGGGTGGGCCTTAATCAAATATGACTGGTGTCCTTCTAAGAAGAAATTAGGACACAGACACATACAGAGGGAAGATCATTTAAATAAACAGGGATAAAACAGCCGTCTACAAGCCAAGGAGAGAGGCCTCAGAAGGAACTAAGCCTGACAATACCTTGATCTTGAACTTCTGATATGAGGAAATATGTTTCTGTTATTAAGACTACCCAGTCCTGGAGAGCTTTATGCTAAGTGAAATAAGCCAGGTGCTGAAAGACAAGTACCATATGATCTCACCTTTAAGGGGAACCTAATCAACAAAACAAACAGTCAAGCAAAATATAACCAGAGACATTGAAATTAAGAACAATCTGACAGTAACCAGAGGAGAGGGGATAATGGGGGGGGGAAGGGGAAGGGTTTTCAGGAACAACTATAAAGGACACATGGATAAAATCAAGGGGGGATGGAATCAGTGGAGGGAGGTGGCGATGGCTGGGGTGGGGGTAGATCTGGGGGAAAATGCAGATAGCTGTACTTGAACAACAATAAAATCGTTTAAAACAAAACAAAACAAAACAGAACAAACCCACCCAGTCCATGATACTTTGTAATGAAAGCTCCAGGAAACTAACACATAAGCCCAGTCTTGATACTTTGATCCCTCAGTTGAGGCAGGGAATTATAGTAAGTTCATATCTGTATAACTTTTTACTTCAGTGACTTAATGAGTAAGGATCAATGTTGTCACAGCACCATCCAGCTCTGGCTGCATGGTTACCCACTGGGTAACAGAAGAGCTGGGATTTTCAAAAAGATGTCAGACATGGAACTCTAGACAATGGTCAGAAGGTCAGCAATCTAGGTGGACAAGGCATATACTAAGGGGACAAGAAGGTGTCAAGAGTCAGAGCAGGCAGAAGGTCAATAATCCAGGCAGATGAGTAAGCTAGAATGAGCTAAAAGTGTCAATGATCAAAATACCAAGGCATGAACTTGATTCAGATGGTAGGGCCTGCTTTAGCCAGAGGTCTCCTATATTCTCTTTGTAGTTATAGGTACTAATACTGGGATGGAAAGTGTTGAACTGAAAGAACAGCATGGTACAGTGAAAAAGAGCATTAGGCCATCAGTCAGGAGGTCTGGGCACACAGTCCTGTGTTCAAATTATTCTGGTAATTCATTGTTCTGGACTGTATTAGGTAATTATTTATAATAGTCCAATGCTGAACAAAGTACTAGGAACATATATGAACTCATGGTTTAGGGGAAGAAAGAGGGAGATAAAGAAAGATATGTAGCACAGGTAGGAGCTTCCACTTCAACTGAGTCAAAACAGCTTCCCTGATGAAAATTTAAAACACTGGGTAGGACAAATGTGTTCACCCTGTCCAAATGCAAGAGAGAAATAACAGGCTATCAGAGTACCACAGGTCAAAATCTAAGGGAAATGGGAACTAAGTTATTTTATCAATCCACGCTAACTTGGATTTAAGTTGTGATTGCTTCACAGGGTAAAGGGGCAGAAACAAAAGCCCAAGGCTTACCATAGGGAGAGAGACTAATAAAAGCCTCTTCCCCATATTAAACTGGATCCCAAAAGACTATACTGTGATGAAAAGTAGAAACTAAATGTACTACTCTCCAGGATTAAAAAAAAAAAAAATCAGTGGGACTAAAAGAAATGAAGAAAATCTTGTAACAGATATTGTGGTTGTGGGCCTGTCCTCAAGTGGGATTGTAGCCTGGATTTGCATGACCTTGGTTGTCAAAGATACATAAAGCTGAGAGTTCGGAAGATGGCAGAGGAGTGAATGGAAGTCACACAGAGTACCTCCCAGGGCCCATCTGGAATAACAACTCAATTGTGGAGAGACTACCCAGAACAAGCAACTGAGCAACAGCAAGAGAGGTGTATAACTTTTGACAAACAGAGGATTCATCTTCAGAACACCCTGTCTGGCAGCGCCTGCAAAAGAGCACACCAGATGTGTTCAGTGGAGTGATCCTCAGTCAACCAGTGGAAGGGAAGAACCCACAAAAGAAGGGCCGAACAACAATCAAAACCCGATTATATCCAGAAAACCAGCATAAAAGGCATAAAAGACATCCCAAGAGCATCAATTTCAGGTGATCAAGGAGACTGTACCACTGTATCTCACAGGCCTCCCACAACAGGAGTTCACACCACAAAGGCAGAAAGTCAAAACAGATCAACTTAAGAAGTAGAAGCAAACAAGAAGAGTCCCCAAAACAATGGGAAGACAAACAGACCCCAGTCAAATGTAAAGGAAGAATCCTCAAAAAGAATGCTAAATGAAATGGAAAGAAGTCAACTATCAGACATTGAGTTCGAGAGAGGGGGGAAAGGTACAGAGAATAAGTAGCATAAATGGTAGGTAGAAAATAGACATGGGGAGGGTAAGAATAGTATAGGAAATGTAGAAGCCAAAGAACTTATAAGTATGACCCATGGACATGAACTATAGGAGGGGAATGTGGGAGGGAGGGAGTGGGCAGGAAGGAGTGGAGTGAAGGAGGGGAAATGGGACAACTGTAATAGCATAATCAATAAATGTATTTTAAAATAAATAAATAAAAATTTTAAAATTGTTTTAAAAAACAAAGAAAAACAAAATAATGGTTATAAGGAAGCTCAATGAACTCAGTATGAATTACCAAAAATTACAGGGAAACTATGAGAAACTTAGTACAAACTATATAAGCATAAAAAAGGACATAGAAACAATAAACAAGGGCCAAGAGGAAATGAAGCACACAATTTCTGAGTTAAAGAACACAGTAGAAGGAATCAAGAGCAGGCTCAATGAAGCAGAGGATCGAATCAGCAAGCTGGAATACAAAGTACAAAAAGAGCAAGAAAAAGGGA
This sequence comes from Desmodus rotundus, assembly GCF_022682495.2. Lineage (NCBI taxonomy): Eukaryota > Metazoa > Chordata > Mammalia > Chiroptera > Phyllostomidae > Desmodus > Desmodus rotundus. The sequence goes on from NC_071400.1 coordinate 55,537,422, forward strand.
AAAAAAAGACTGAAAAAGAACTAAGAGGTGTTGGATGGTGGTGAGATAGGTGGGAGCAGAGTCCACTTCCCCCTGCTCATGGGTTAAACACCTAGCTGATCTACTGAGGAACAAAGCGAACAACCAGCAATACCCCAGCATATATGAAGATAGGAGAACAAAAAGTATAGAGGACACTGAAAAAACAGACCATAAGGAGGTTGCTTCCGGACAATAAGGTCCCTGGGGCCAGCACAGGGACCAGGGTCACTGCAGCCCCAGGCCCATCACCCGTAGGGTCTACCACAGGACTCTTGGGAGAGAGCCAGGTTAATGGCTCCCTCCCCTGCAAACAAGGTTTGGGCAGCACCTAGAGAGACCTGGTTGCTTGAAGTCACAGGGAGGGGAATAAGGATGAAGTGGTAAACCCACGGAAACAATGTGTGCCAGCTGTAGAGAGTTGTGAGTTGGGCCGTGATGGGCCCTGACCTGCAAAGTCCCCGGTCTAGCTGGAGAGGTGGGCTGTGTGAGAGGACAGGCCCTTCCTTGTATGGAGCAGCAGGGTTGAGCAGGAAGAATTTCTTAAAAAGTGAAAAAAGAGACTCTTTGGGGAGTTCTCCTGCAGCAGTCATTCCAGCCTCCTCCCCACCAAGCCACACAGGGCTCCCTATGTGCTGTGGAAGGCCCTGGGGAGAGTAGGCACCACAGAGGACCCCCTAGCCCACATCAGAAGCACCAGGGAGAGTGTGCAACTTGGAGAGTCCTGGGTCCACATTGAAGACACCTGGAAGAGTGTGCACCACAGAAGGCCCATCTCGCACCCGTATCCCTGAGGAGAGTGTGTGCTGGAACCTGCGGGACCAGAGGCTCCTGGGGAATGGGGCTGGAGGTTGACCTAGTGATTATCAGGAATGGAGAAGAGTAAAACTAAGCCCCTCTCAGCCTACTGCAGCCAAAAAGACCAGCAAAAGTGGCTTGGCCAGTTTAAAGTCAGGAGGAGGCTTTTTTTTTTAAGTAATTCTTTATTATTATTATTATTATTATTATTATTATTACTGATTTTTAACACCTTCATCCTCTCTTTCCATCTTTCTTGTTTTATTCCTTCTTTCTTTCCCTTTATATCTTTTATTCCTTCTTTCTTCTTCTTCTTTTTTTTTTTTTAAATTCCCACAAGTGAGACAATAAAACCTGGAATTGTGAAAAGACCAGAGTTGGATCAAAACAGGGGGCATCTTAACAGCTGAAAGAGTAAAACAAATTTCACTTTGTACTAAAGAGAACTGGCAAGTTATTGTATATTTGTGTTATTTTTCATTATTCTTACACCTCTCATTTTATTAGTATTTTTGGTATTTCTCTTCTTTCTGTTTAGTCTTCTTTGCTTGACTGGTTAATTTGCATTGTTTGACTGGTTTCCCCTTCTTCTTTCTTTCACAGAGTATTGTTAATTAACTGTCTTTCACTCCACTTGGGTGCCATTAGCACACTACTCTAGGACCTATACTCCCTATTCTAGTTATCCAGATCACATAGATTCTGTCATATGATTGTTGCTCCATTACTACTGCAAATAATAGCTGTTCCATACATCTGTAAATACTACACAGAATCCCTCCCAGATCTCAGACCACTTCACTGTTACCTGAACTGTATTACTGGTGTGGTTAACTCTATTCTCTCAAACATTACACCTATTTACTCTCACTTTACCGCATAATCTGACCTCCCACAAACTCACACCTTTCTAGATACAACTCACATTCCTCCCTCCCCTACAACAAGAGTCTTATATTCTTTCCACCCTTTCTAAAAAGTGACTAAGTGGTGAATTATCACGGTTAACACTATATATATCCAAAGGATCTCCTATCACTCCTCTTAGGGCTGGAATTTTAAATATCATATAATACACTCCTGCTCTCTTAAACCATTTCACCTTCCCCCTACAACCTATCACAAAAAAAGAGTAAGTAGAAGCTGAGAACACCAGGATACTTCCTAGAAGAGGAAACCCAACAACAAAGAAACCACCAACAGCAAAGAACAGAAAGTGATGGAAGGAGTGGAAGTCACAATAACTAAACCTAGCACATATCTGGAAATACAACTAAGTAGTGGAGAAATTACTCAGAACAACTGAATAAGAGCAAGAGAAAAGCCTCAAAACATTGTACACATTGAAGACCAGCTCTAGCACAAGCTGCCTACACCTGCACAACAGAAAAAAAGAGGAGGGAGATACACTGACCCTCACATAACCTGCTGGTGAGAAGGACCAATCAAAGAAAGACCCAACAAGAAACAAACAAACAAAAAAAAAACTATAAACAGCCACCATAACCCCCACACCAAGATCATTAAGCTGGGGAGAACAAGGATACTGAACCACTGAATCTAACAGGTATTCTACCACAAAAGTTTACAGCATAAATTCAGGGGGTCAGAACAGAGCAAAGTAAGAACCAAAGGCTAAAAGAAGAGTCTCACAAACAATGGGAAAACAAAGAAAAAATCCCCAAATAAAAGGAGAGGAGGAAGTCTCAGAAACAATGCTGAAGGAAAAAGAGGCAAGTCAACTATCAGATACTGAGTTCAAAGCATTGGTTATAAGGAAGCTTAATGAGCACACAGAGAATTACCAAACACTACAGGAAAACTACAATGAACTCACTGCAAACTATATCAACATGAAAAAGGAAATAGAAACTATCAACAGGGACCCAGAGGAAATGAAGGATACAATTTCTGAACTGAAGAACACAGTAGAAGGAATCCAAAGCAGAGTCAATGAAGCAGAGGATTGGATCACTAAACTGGAGGACACTGTATAAAAAAACACCCAGAATGAGCAAGAAAAGGAAGAGTCTCAGAAAGAATGAAGAGGGGTTAAGGGAAATGCAGGACAACATGAAATGTAATAATATCCATATAATAGGGACACCAGAAGGAAAAGAGGAAGAGCAAGTGATAGAAAACCTGTTTGACTTCAATGTCTCTGGTTATATTTTGTTTGCTTTTTTCTTCTATTGATTATGTTCCAGTTAAAGGTGAGATCATATGGTATTTGTCCCTCACCACCTGGCTTATTTCACTTAGCATAATGCTCTCCAGTTTCATCCATGCTGTTGCACAAGAGGGAGGGTGGAGGTGGGGGAGGGAGGTGGGTTCAGCTGGGGTGGGGTGGAGGGATGGGGAGAAAAGGCATACAACTGTAATTGAATAAAAATTAAAAAAAAAAAAAAACCTGTTTGAGAAAGTAGTGATGGAAAATTTCCCTAATCTGATGAGAGAAAAAGTTGCACCAATGCAGGAAACACAGAGTCCCAATCAAGAGGACCCAAAGAGGCCCACTGCAAGACACATCATAATTAAAATGGCAAAATTCCAAGATAAAGAGAGAATCGTAAATACAGCAAGGGAGAAACAGGAAGTAACATAAAAGGGAGTTCTGATAAGACTAGCAGCTGACTTATCAATGGAAACACTCCAAGCCAAAAGGGAATGGCTAGAAATATTCCAACTAGTGAAAACCAGAGGCCTGCAACCAAGACTACTTTATCCAGCAAGGTTCTCAATTATAATGGAAGGCTAAATAAGGAGCTTCCCAGACAAAAGAAGGCTCAAAGAATACACCCCCGCCAAACCAGCTCTGCAGGAGATGCTAAAGGTCTTCCTTTGAGAACAGGAAGTAAAAAAGTGAGAGAGACAGAAACACAGGTATGAAAAAATGGCAATGAATAAATGCCTATCAATAATAATCTTAAATGTAAATGGGTTAAATGCCCCAATCAAAAGACACAGAATATTGGATGGATAAGAAAACATGAATGAGAGATATGCTGCCTAAAGGAGACCCACCTCAGAAAAAAAAGACCTACACAGACTGAAAGTAAAGGGATGGAAAGAATTATTCCAAAGAAAAGGATAGGAGAAAAAAAAAAAAAGCCAGGTTAACAAAACTAATATCAGACAAACTAGACTTCAAAAAACGGGCTGTAAGAATAGAACCAGAAGGTCACTTCATAATTCTCAGGGAAGAATGCATCAAGGAGACATAAAAATACTAAATATGTATGAACCCAACATAGGAGCACCGAAACACATGAAAAAAATCTTGGTGGACTGCAATAAAGATATTGACGGCAAGACACTTATAGTAGGAGATTTGAACACCCCTCTGATAAATACGGATAGATCTTCCAAACAAAATATCAACAATGATATTGTGGCTTTGAACAATGCCCTAGATGAAATGGACTTAAATAATGTATATAGAGCCCTTCATGCCAAAGAAAGAAAATAGACATTCTTTTCAAAAGCATATGGGACCACAAAGATAGACTACATGATAGGACACAAAACAAGCCACAAGAAGGTCAAGAATATTGCAATCATATAAAGCATTTTTGAGGACCACAAGGGACTGAAACTAGGAACAAACCTCAAGGAAAAAAACCCGAAACACTCAAACACATGGAGATTGAATAGCATTCTATTAAACAATGAATGCATCAAAAATGAGATTAAGGAAGAAATGAAAAAGGTTCTAGAAAGAAATGAAAATGAACTCTAAACAATCCAAAACTTATGGGACACAGTGAAGTCGGTCCTGAGAGGGACATTTATAATGATACAGGCCTACCTAAAAGGAATAGAAACATTTCAAATAAACAACCTAACCCTACACCTACAAGAACTCAACGATCAACAACAAAGTCAACACAGAGCAAGTAAAAGAAAGAAAAAATCAAGACCTGAGCAAAATTAAATGACATAGACAATAAAAGCACAATTCTAAGAATCAATGATTCCGGGAGCTGGTTCTTTGAAAAGATAAACAAAATTGACAAGTCTTTAAGCATGCCCATCAAGAAAAATATAGAAAGGACCCAAATAAACACAATGAAAAATGAAACAGGAGAGACTACAATCGATACCACAGAAATACAAAGGACTGTAAAAATTACTATCAAGAACTATATGCCAAGAAATGTGAAAACCTAAAAGAAATGGAAAAATTTCTAGAAAAATATAACCTTTCAAAACTCAATGAAGTAACGCAGAAAGTCAGAACAAACCAATAACACCTGATGAAATTGAAACAGTAATCAAAAAACTCTCAACACACAAAAGCCCGGGACCAGATGGTTTCACAGGAGAATTCTACAGAGCAATTAAGGGAAAGCTAAACCCCTTCCTCCAGAGATTATTTCAAAAAATTCAAGACAATGGAAGACTCCCAAACACTTTTTGTGGAGCCAATATCACCCTACTCCCAAAACCAGATAAACACATAATGAAAGAAAACTTTAGGCCAATATCGCCGATGAACATAGATGCTAAAATCCTCAACGAAATATTCGGCAAGTGCACCAGCAATATGTTCAAAAGATTATACGTCATGTTCAACTGGGATACATCCCAGGGATACAAGGATGGTACAATATTCACAAATCAATAAACATAATACACCACATAAACAAAAGCAAAGACAAAAATTGATCATATTATCAAAGACAAAAATTGATCAAAAATTAATTAACATGATCATATTAATAGATGAGGAAAAGTCATTTCATAAGGTACAATACTCACTGATGCTAAAAACACTGAGAAAAGTGGGAATAGAGGGAGCATTCCTCAACATAATAAAGGCCATATATGAGAGACGTACAGCCAACATCATAATCAATGGACAAATTTTAGAGCTTTCCCACTAAGATCAGGAACAAGACAAGGATGCCCTCTCTCACCACTCCTATTCAACATAATATTGGAAGTACTAGTCACAGCAATTACACAAGAAAAAGAAATAAAAGGCATCCAAATTGGAAAGGAGGAAATAAAACTGTCATTGTTTGCAGGTGACATGATGGTGTATATGGAAAATCCTATAGACTGCACCAAAAAACTAGTCGATCTAATAAGTGAATTTGGCAAAACAGTGGGATACAAAGTCAATATTCAGAAATCAAAGGCATTCCTGTATATGAACAATGAAATATCAGAAACACAAATCAGGAAGCAAATCCCATTTGATATAGCAACAAGAAAAATAAAGTACCTAGGAATAAACCTACCCAAGAAGGTAAAAGACCTGTACTGAGAAAACTACACAACACTGAATAAGGAAATTAAGGAAGAAACAAACAAATGTAAGCATGTACCATGCTCATGTCTTGGAAGAGTTAACATCATCTAATTGGCCATACTATCCAAAATTATTTATAGATTCAATGCAATAGCTATTAAATTCCCAATGATATATTTCACAGATATAGATCAAACAGTTCAGAAATTTATATGGAATCATAAATGAACCTGAGTAGCTGCAGCAATTTTGAGAAAGAAGAACAAAGCAGGAGAGATAACAATACCTGTTATCAAACTTTATTACAAGGGCACTGTTATCAAATCAGCCTGGTACTGGCATAAAAACAGGCACATAGACCAATGGAATAGAACAGAGAGCCCAGAAATAAACCCAAGTCTGTACAGTCAATTAATATTTGACAAATAAGGAAGGAGAATATAATGGGGCAAAAATACCCTCTTCAATAAATGTTATTGGGAGATTTGGACAGCTACGTGCAAAAAAATGAAACTCGATCAGCAACTTACGCCATACACAAAAATAAATTCAAGGTGGATAAAAGACTTAAATATCAGTGGTAGAACCATAAAAGTCCTACAGGAAAACATTGGCAAGAAAATCTCACACATTCCATGCAGCAACATCCTCACAGACGTGTCCCCTAAAGCAAGGGACATAAAGGAAAGAATAACCAAATGGGATCTCATCAAAATAAAAAGCTTCTGTATGCCTAAACAAAAGAGCATTAAAATACAAAGAGAACCAACAGTATGGGAAAACATATTTGCCAATGATACCTCAGACAAGGGCCTGATCTCCAAAATGTATAAAGAACTCACACGACTCCACTCCAGGAAGACAAACAACCCAATTGAAAAATGGGCAAAGGACTTGAACAGACACTTCTCCAAGGAAGACATACAGAGGGCCCAGAGACATATGAAAAGATGCTCAGCATCACTAGCCATCAGGGAGACGCAAATTAAAATCACAATGAGGTACCATCTCACATCAGTCAGACACCAACATAAACAAATCTACAAACCAGTGTTGGAGAGCATGCGGAGAAAAGGGAACCCTAGTGCACTGTTGGTGGGAATGCAGACTGGTGAGGGCACTGTGGAAAACAGTATGGAATTTCCTCAGAAAACTAAAAGTGGAACTTCCCTTTGCCCCAGCAATTCCACTGCTGGGATTATACCCTAAGATCCCTGAAACACCAATCCAAAAGAACCTGTGCACCCCAATGTTCATAGCAGCACAATTTACAAAAGCCAAGTACTGGAAGCAACCTAAGTGCCCATCAGCAAATGAGTGGACCAAAAACTATGGTATATTTACACAATGGAATTCTACGCAGCAGAGAGAAAGAAGGAGCTTATACCCTTTGCAACAACATAAATGGACATGGAGAGCATTATGCCGAGTGAAATATGCCAGGTGGTGAGGGACAAATACCATACGATCTCACCTTTAACTGGAACATAATCAACAAAAGAAAAAAGCAAACAAAATATAACCAGAGACATTAAAGTTAAGAACAATCTAACAATAGCCAGAGGGGAGTGGGGTGGGGATACTGGGGAGAGGCAATTACAGGAACTACTATAAAGAACACATGGACAAAATCAAGGGGGAGGGTGGAGGTGGAGTGGGGAGGTGTGTGTGGCTGGGGTGGGATGGAGGGACGGGGAACAAAGGCATACAAGTGTAATTGAGTAACAATAAAAATTTTTTAATGTACGATAAAAAATAAGTATATTTAATATGATTTAAATATATATTTGCCCCCCAAAACAAACAAAGAAACAACCTAACAATAGCCAGAGCATAGGGGGGAGGGGGCTGTTGGGAGAAGGGTTTTCAGGAACAACTATTAAGGATACAAGGATGAAACCAAGGGGGCAGGTGGAAGCAAGGGTGTGAGGTGGTTTGGGCTCAGGTGGGGTAGAAGGGTGGGGAGAAAATGCAGACAACTCTAACTGAATAACAAAAAAAAATTAAAAGTAAAAAGAGCAAAGACTTGTTAAGGGAAGTGCAGGACAACAAGAAAAGGAATAATATCCATACAATAGGGATATCAGAGTAGCACGGGTTAGAAAACATTTTTGAAAAAGTAATGATGGGTAACTTCCCTAATTTGATGAGAGAAAAAGCCACAGAAGTCTAGGAGCACAGATCGCCCCAATTAAGAGGATCCCAAAAAGACCCATTCCAAGCCATATCGTAATTAAAATCACAAAATTCAAAGACAAAGAGAGATTCTTAAAGGCACCAATGGGGAAACAGAAAATAACACACAAGGGAGACCCATTAGGGCTAGCAGCAGTCTTCTCAAGGGAAATACTACAAGCCAGAAGGGACTGGCAAGTAATATTCCAAGTAATGAAAGCAAAGGCCTGCAACCCAGACTACATTATCCAGCAAGGATCTTAATTAAAATAGAAGGTGAAATAAGGAGCTTCCCAGATGAAAGAAGGCTAAAAGAATGTACTTCCACCAAACCAGCATTGCAAGATATGCTAAAGAGACTGCTTTAAGAAGAGGAAGAAAAACATTGAGAGAGAAAGGAATAAAGGTACAAAGGGAGTAAAATGGCAGTGAATAAGTACTTCTCAATAATAACCTTAAATGTTAAGGTATTAAATGCTCCAATCAAAAGATGTAGGGTAGCTGAATGTATAAGAAAACATGACCCACAGATATGCTATGTACAAGAGACCCAGCTCAGAACAAAAGACCTACAGAGATTGAAAGTCAAGGCTTTGAAAAAAACATTCCATGTAAAAAAGCTAGGGTAGCAATACTTATATTTGACAAAATAGACTTCAAAACAAAGACCATAAAAAGAGACCCAAAAGGACACTTCATAATACTCAAGGGAAGAATACAAAAAAACCCCACATAAACATTATAAACATATACATTCAACATAGGAGCAACCAAATGTATTAGGAAACTCTTGGAGGACTTCAAGAAAGTCAACACAGTTACACTAGGGGATTTTAACACCCTTCTCTCAAAAAACGGATAGATCTTCTAAACAAAATATCAACAAAGATAACGTGACATGAACAATGCCTGAGATCAAGTGAACATCACTTATATTTATATATATATAGAAACTTTCATTCCAAAGAAGCAAAATAGACAAATACCATAAGATCTCACCTTTAACTGGAACATAATCAACAAAAGAAAAAAGCAAACAAAATATAACCAGAGACATTGAAATTAAGAACAATGTAACAATAGCCAGAGGGGAGTGGGGAGGGGATAGTGGGGAGAGGGGTTTATAGGAGCTACTATAAAGGACACATGGACAAAATCAAGGGGGAGGGTAGAGATAGGGGAGGGAGATTGGATTGGCTGGGATGGGTGGAGGGAAGGGGAGAAAATGTAGACAATTGTAACTGAATAAAAATAAATAAATAAATTCTAAAAAAAGAACAATCTAACAATAGTGAGGGGGGAGTGGGGAGGGGACAGCGAGGAGAGGGGATTACAGGAACTACTATAAAGGACACACAGACAAAATCAAGGGGGAGGGTGGAGGTGGGGGAGGGAGGTGGGTTCAGTTGGGGTGGGGTGGAGGTATGGGGACAAAAGGCATACAACTCTAATTGAATTGTAACAGCATAATGAGCAAAATATAATTAAAAAAGAAAAATAGATTTTGCATATTGGCCCCTTGTCAGCTGCTGTTTGCAAATATCTTCTCCCATTCAGTTGGTTTTATTTTTGTTTTGTTGGCATTTTGTTTTGCTGTATAGAAGGTTTTTAGTTTGATATATTCCCCTTCATTTAGTTTTTAATTTATTTCCCTTGCCTTTGGGATCAAATTCATAAAACCTCCAATTCAAAGGTCCCTAAGTTTAGTACTTATGTTTTTCTTCTGTCTAATTTATTGTTTCAGGTGTTATATTTAGGTCTTTGATCCACTTGGAATTAATTTTTATATATGGGACAAACAGTAATTTAGTTTCATTCTTTTGCATGTGGCTTTCCAATTTTTCATGCAAGCGGTTAATATCCAAAATATATAAAGAATTCATACAACTCAACACCAAACACATAATCCATTTTAAAATGGGCAGAGCACCTGAACAGACACTTTTGCCAAGAAGATATACAAAGGCCCAATATATATATGAAAATATGCTCAAATTCAATAGTTACTAGTGAAATGCAAATCAAAACATTTACAGTGAGACAGCGCCTCACACATGTTAGAGTGGCTATTATCAACAAGACAAGTAGTAACAAGTGTTGGAGGGGTTGTGGAGGAAAAGGAGCCCTTATTCACTGCTGGTGGGAATATAAACTGGTACAGCCATCAAGCCCTTATTATATGAAATGTTAAAGGGAGTTACCTAAGAAAAAGAAGATAAAAAATTGGAACAGTAAAAATGACAGCAAACTCACAGTTATTAACGGCCACACATAAAACAAAAACGAGAGCAAACTAGGCAAACAACTAGAACATGAGGGTTGTCATTAAGGGAGTGGGAGGGGGAGAGAGGGGGAAAGGTACAAAGAATAAGTAGCATAGATGATAGGTGGAAAATAGACAGGGGGAGGGTAAAAATAGCGTAGGAAATGTAGAAGCCAAAGAACTTATAAGTATGACCTATGGACATGAACTATAGGGGGGGAATGTGGGAGGGAGGAGGGTGGGCAGGATGGAGTGGAGTGGGGGGGGAAATGGGACAACTGTAATAGCATAATCAATAAATATATTAAAAAAAAAAAGAAAATACTATGTCAGTTCCTAAAAAAAAAATAAGGCTAGAGTTACCTTATGACCTAGCAACCCCTTGTTTGGGTACCTATCCCAACATTTTGAAAACAATTACTACCAAAGATATGTGTACCCCTATGTTTATTGCAGCATTATTAATGGTTGCCAAGGCATGGAAAAATCTGATGTGTATTTGCTAGATGATTGTATAATTAAGATATCGTACATATAAATAATGGATTACTATTCAGCCATATGGAAAGATGAAATACTGCCATTTGCAACAGCATCAATGGATCTTGAGGATATCATGCTAAGTGAAATAAGTCACACACAAAAAGTTAAACACCATATTATTTCTTCTATGTTCACAAATGAACAAACAAGAAAATCAAACAAAAACTCATAGACTTAGATAATAATATGGTGGTTACTAGAGGGAAGGGGTGTGAGCATATAGTAGAGGGTAAAGGGAATCAAATATATGGTGACAGAAGAAGACTTCACTTTGGACGGTGGGCAAACAATGCAATATACAGATGATGTATCCTAGAACTGTGCATTTGAAACCTATAAATCTTATTAACCAATGCCACCCCAATAAATTTAATAAAAATATAGAATAATACAGAAATATTTAAATAACACATTAAAAACTTGAACTAATAAACTACATATAGATTAGAAAAATCTCCAACTATAGAGTGTGCATTCTTTTCAAGGACATATAGAACATATATAAAAACTTCAACAATACCTTGGGTCAAAAGCAAATCTAAATACATTTCAAAGTAGTACAATCAGCTAATTGCAGTAAACAGAAATCAAAAGGAAAGATACAACTAACACGGCCCCATTTGTTTGGTTTGTATATTTTTTCATTACTGAATTTTGATTGAAAATGTAGTTAATAAAATATAACAAAATTTGCCATGGCTGGTGTGGCTCAGTGGATTGAGAGTCAGCCTGTGAAGTCAAAGGTTATAGGTTTAATTCTCAGGCCCCAGTCTGAGTTGTGGGCCAGGTCCCCGGCAGGGGGCATGTGTGAGACAACTGGTCAACATATCTCTCACACATCCATGTTTCTCTCCCTCTCTTTGTGCCTTCCTTCCCTTCTCTCTAAAAAGAAATTTAAAACATCCTTTAAAAAATTAAAAAAAAGAGAGATGGGAAGATGGCGGCAAGATAGGTGGGAGCGAAGTCCACTTCCCCTAAATGCCAGTGAAATACCTAGCTGATCTGAGGAGCAGAGTGAACAGCCAACAGTATTCCAGAATATATGAAGATCGAAGACCAAGGATAGAGGACATTGAAAGATTTGACGACAGGATGACCAGCAACTAGGCTGACCGGTTTAAAGCCAGCAGAAGACTTTTTTTTTTTCCTTTCCTCCTTTCCCCCTGAATTCCTTCTTCCTTTCTGTACTTCTTTCTTTTTTATTATTCCTTCTTCCTCCCATCCTTTACCTTTTTTATGCCATCTCCCTGCCTTCTTTTATTTATTCCTTTGTTTAATTTTTTTGTTAAAATTCATTCTTATGTAGCCTCCGATCTTTCCTTATTCCCTCTTCCTTCCTTCCTTTCCTCTTCTATTCCCTTTTTGCTTCCTTCCCTTTATGTTTTTCTTCCCCCCTTTCTCTTTTTCCCACGGGTGAGACACGAAAACCTGGAGTGCTGAAAAGACTAGAGTTAGACCGTGTTACAACCATAAACATCACCTCAAGACCAGTGAGCACAGGAGATAAAGGAGACAGCACCACTATATCCAATTGGCATTCTACCATAGAAGTTCATACCATAAACCCAGGGAGTCAGGATAGATCAATTTAAGAAGCAGAGGCTAACAAGAAGAGTCTCACAAAGAATGGGAAGACAAAGAAACAATCCCAAAATGAAAGGAAAGGAGTAAGCCTCAGAAAGAATGCTAACTGAAAAAGAGGCAAGTCAACTATCAGATACTGAGTTCAAAGCAATGGTTATCAGGAAGCTCATTGAGCTCTCTGAACTCAAAGAGAACTACCAGAAACTACAAGGAAACTACAATGAACTCACTGCAAACTATATCAACATGAAAAAGGAAATAGAAACTATCAACAAGGGCCAAGAGGAAATGAAGAATACAATTTCTGAATTGAAGAAAACAGTAGAAGGAATGAAAAACGGAATTGATGAAGCAGAGGATTGGATCAGCAGCTGGAGGACAAAGTAGAAAAAAGCACCAAGAAAGAGCAAGAACAGGAAAAGAGGATCAGAAAGAATGAAGAGGCAATAAGGGAAATGCAGGACAACATGAAACGTAACAATATCTGTATAATAGGAATACCAGAAGGAGAAGAAGAAGGGCAAGGGATAGAAAATCTGTTTGAAAAAGTAATGATGGAAAATTTCCCTAAACTGAGGAGAGAAAAAGTCACCCAAATACAGGAAACACAGAGAGTCCCAAGCAAGAGAAACCCAAAGAGGCCCACTGCAAGACACATCATAATTAAAATGGCAAAACCTCAAGACAAAGAGCGGATCTTAAAGGCAGCAAGGGAGAAGAAGGAAGTAACACACAAGGGAGCCCCAATAAGGTTAGCAACTGACTTCTCAATGGAAATGCTCCAAGCAAAGAAGAGAATGGTAAAAATTATTCCAAGTAATGAGAACCAGAGGACTGCAACCAAGACTCCTTTACCCAGCAAGGCTCTCAATCAAGATAGAAGGCCAAATAAAGAGTTTCCCAGACAACAGAAGTCTAAAAGAATACACTTCCACCAAACCAGCTCTGCAAGAGATGCTAAACGGACTGCTCTAAGAAAAGGAAGGAAAAGAGAAAGAGAGAGGAACACAGGTAGGAAAAAATGACAATGAGTAACTACCTATCAATAATAACCTTAAACGTAAATGGATTAAATGCTCCAATCAAAAGACATAGAATAGCTGAATGGATAAGAAAACATGACCCACACATATCCTGCCTACAAGAGACCCATCTCAGGACAAAAGACTTACACAGACTGAAAGTGAAGGGATGGAAACAAATTTTCCAAGCAAATGGACAGGAAAAAAAAGCAGGGGTAGCAATACTCATATGAGACAAAATAGACTTCAAAAGAAGGGCCATAAAGAGAGACCCAGAAGGTCACTTCATAATACTCAAAGGAACAATCCACCAAGAAGACATAAACATTGTAACTATATATGCACCCAACATAGGAGCGCCCAAATACATTACGAAAATCTTGGAGGACTTCAAGAAAGATATTGACAGAAACACAATTATAGTAGGGGATTTTAAAACCCCACTATCAAAAATGGACAGGTCTTCCAAACAAAATATCACGAGGGATATTTTGTAACTTAACAATACCCTAGAGGAAATGGACTTAACTGATATATACAGAGCTTTTCATCCCAAAGAAGCAAAATACACATTCTTTTCAAGTGTACGTGGAACTTTTTCAATGGTAGACCACATGATAGTACAGAAAGCAAGCCTCAACAAATTCAAGAAAATTGAAATCATATCAAGCATTTTTTCTGACCACAAGGGACTGAAACTAGAAACCAACCCCAAAGGAAAAAACCCAAAACACTCAAAATCATGGAGACTGAATAGCATGCTATTAAACAATGAATGGGTGAAGGAAGAGATTAGGGAAGAAATCGAAAACTTTCCGGAAACAAATAAAAATGAACTCACAACAACCCAAAACCTATGGGACACAGCAAAGGCAGTCCTGAGTGGGAAGTTCATAGCAATACAGGCCAACCTTAAAAAGATAGAAACATTTCAAACAAACAACCTAACCCTATGCCTACAAGAACTGGAGGAAAAACAACAAAGACAGCCCGGAGCAAGCAGAAGGAAGGAAATAACCAAGATCAGAGCAGAGTTAAATGTCATAGAGACTAAAAGCACAATTCTAAGGATCAATGAATCCAGGAGCTGGTTCTTTGAGAAGATAAACAAAATTGACAAGCCTTTAAGTAGGCTCATCAAGAAAAAAAGAGAGAGGATCCAAATAAACACAATTAGAAATGAAAGAGGAGAGATTACAACTGATACCACAGAAATACAAAGGATTGTAAGAAATTACTATGAAGAAATGTATGCCAAGAAATTTGAAAAACTGGGAGAAATGCAATTACATTTCTAGAAAAATATAACCTTCCAAAACTGAATGAAGAAGAAACAGAAAGCCTGAACAGACCAATAAAAGCAGAGGAAATTGAAGCATTCATCAAAAAACTCCCAACACACAAAAGCCCTGGACCAGATGGTTTCACAGGAGAATTCTACAAAGCATTTAAGGAAGAGCTAACCCCTATACTCCACAGACTATTCGAAAAAATCCAAACTGATGGAAGACTCCCAAACTCTTTTTATGAAACCAGCATCATCCTAATCCCAAAACCAGATAAAGACACAAAGAAGAAAGAAATCTTCAGGCCAATATCGCTGATGAACATAGACGCTAAAATTCTCAACAAAATATTGGCAAACCGCATCCAGCAATACATTAAAAAGATCATCCACCATGACAAAGTGGGATTTATCGCAGGGATGCAAGGATGGTACAATATTCGCAAATCAATAAACATAATACATCACATCAATAACTGCAAAGTCTAAAATCACATGATCATATCAATAGATGCAGAAAAAGCGTTCAATAAGATACAGCACCCATTTCTGATAAAAACACTCAGCAAAGTGGGAATAAAGGGAGCATTCCTCAACATAATGAAGGCCATATATGACAGACCTACAGCCAACATCACACTCAATGGACAAAAACATAGAGCTTTCCCGCTAAGATCAGGAACAAGACAAGGATGCCCTCTCTCACCACTCCTATTCAACATAGTATTGGAAGTCCTAGCCACAGAAATCAGACAAGAAAATGCAATAAAAGGCATCCAAATTGGGAAGGAAAAAGTGAAACTGTCACTGTTTGCAGATGACATGATAGTGTACATGGAAAACCCTATAGACTCCACCAAAAAGCTACTCGACCAGATAAATGAATTTGGCAAAGCAGCTGGATACAAAGTCAATACTCAGAAATCAAAGGCATTCCTGTTCACCAACAACGAAACTGCAGAAACAGAAATCAGGAAAAAAATCCGATTTGATATAGCAACAAGAAAAATAAAGTACCTAGGAATAAACCTAACCAAGGAGGTAAAAGACCTGTACTCGGAAAACTACACAACATTGAAGAAAGAAATTAAGGATGACACAAACAAATGGAAGCATGTACCATGCTCATGGTTTGGAAGAATTAACATCATCAAAATGGCCATACTACCCAAAGCAATTTATAGATTTAATGCAATCCCTATTAGAGTACCCACGGCATATTTCACAGATATAGAACAAACATTTCAGAAATTTATATGGAACCATGAACGACCTCGAATAGCTGCAACAATTTTGAGGAAGAAGAACAAAGCCGGAGGGATCACAATACCTGATATCAAACTGTATTACAAGGCCACTGTAATCAAACCAGCCTGATACTGGCATAAAAACAAGCACATAGACCAATGGAATAGAACAGAGAGCCCAGAAATAAACTCAAGTCTTTACGGTCAATTAATATTTGACAAAGGAGGCAGGAGCATCAAATGGAGCAAAAACAGCGTCTTCAACAGATGGTGTTGGGAGATCTGGACAGCTACGTGCAAAAACCTGAACCTCAGTCACCAACTTACGCCTCACACAAAAATAAACTCAAGATGGATAAAAGACTTAAATATAAGTTGTAACACCATAAAAGTCCTCGAGGAAAACATTGGCAGGAAAATCTCAGACATTCCACGGAGCAACATCCTCACAGACATGTCCCCTAAAGCAAGGGACATAAAGGAAAGAATAAACAAATGGGACCTCATCAAAATAAAAAGCTTCTGCATGGGTAAAGAAAACAGCACCAAATTACAAACAGAACCAACTGTATGGGAAAACATATTTACCAATGATACGTGAGACAAGGGCCTGATCTCCAAAATATATAAAGAACTCACACGACTCCACTCCAGGAAGACAAACAACCCAATTAAAAAATGGGCAAAGGACGTGAACAGACACTTCTCCATGGAAGACATACAGAGGGCCCAGAGACATATGAAAAGATGCTCAGCATCACTTACCGTCAGAGAGATGAAAATTAAAACCACAATGAGGTACCATCTCACACCAGTCAGAGTGGGTAACATAAACAAATCCACAAACAAATGTTGGAGAGGATGTGGACAAAAGGGAACCCTAGTTCACTGTTGGTGGGAAGGCAGACAGGTGAGGCCACTGTGGAAAACAGTATGGAATTTCCTCAGAAAACTAAAAATGGAACTGCCCTTTGACCCAGCAATTCCTCTAGTGGGATTATACCCTAAGAACCCTGAAACACCCATCCAAAAGAACCTGTGCACCCCAATGTTCATAGCAGCACAATTTACAATAGCCAAGTACTGGAAGCAACCTAACTGCCCATCAGCAAACGAGTGGATCCAAAAACTATGGTATATTTACACAATGGAATTCTATGTAGCAGAGAGAAAGAAGGAGCTTATACCCTTTGCAACAGCATGGATGAAACTGGAGAGCATTATGCTAAGTGAAATAAGCCAGGCGGTGAGGGACAAATACCACTTGGTCTCACCTTTAACTGGAACATAATCAACAAAAGAAAAAAGCAAACAAAATACTGCCAGAGACATTGAGGGGGGGAACTGTCTAGCAGTGGCCGGGGGGAGTGAGGTGGGGACAGTGGGAAGAGGGGATTGCAGGAGCTATTATAAAGGACACATGGACAAAATCGCAGGGGATGGTGGGGGTGGTGGAGGGAGGTGGATTCAGTCGGGGTGAGGGGAGGGAAGGGGAGAAAAGGCATACAACTGTAATTGAATAACAATAAAAAATAAATTAAAAAAAAAGAAGGAAAAACGTAACTAAGATCAGAGCACAATTAAATGAGATTGAGACCATAAGATCAATTCAAAGGGTCAGTAAATCCAGGACATTGTTCTTTGAAAAGATAAACAAAATAGACATGCATTCAATCATACTCATCAAGAAAAAAAGACACATCACCAAAATAAATCTTAAATGAAAGAGTAGAGTTTACCATTAATACCACAGAAACACAAAGTGTTATAAGAAATTACTATGAAAAAGTATATGAGAAAATTTTTGAAAATCTGGGTGAAATTGACAAATACCTAGAAAAATATAATCTTCCAAAACTGAATGAAGAAGCAGATGGCCTGCACAGACTGATAACAGCTAGAGAAATTGAACCAGTAATCAAAAAACTCCCAGTACACAAAAGCCCTGGACCAGACACTTTCACAGGAGAAGTTTACAAAAAAATTTCAAAAAGAGGTAACCCTTACCCTTCTTAGATTATTCTAAAGAATCCAAGAAGACAAAAGGCTTCTGAACTCTTTTTCTCAGTCCAGAATCATCCTAATCCCAAAACCACATAAAGACACGACAAAGAAAGAAAACTACAAGCCAAATGTCACTGATGAACCTAGATGCTAAAATCCTCAACAACATATTGGTAAACCACATCCAGTAATACATTAAAAAGATCATGCACCATGACCAGTGGGATTCAGCCCAGCAATGCAAGGATAGTACATTATTCACAAATCAATAAATGTAATACATCACATAAACAAAAAGAAAGACACAAATAACATGTTCTTATCAATAAATATGGGAAAATCATTTGATAAGGTACAGCACACATATATGATAAAAACACTCAGCAAAGTGGGAGTAGAGGGAGCATACTTCAACATAATAAAGGCCATCAATGAGAAACTTACAGCCAACATCATACTTAATGGGGAAAAACTGAAAGTTTTCCGACTAAGATCAGGAACAAGACAAGGATGTCTGCTTTCACCACTTCTATTCAACATAGAATTGGAAGTCCTAGCCACAACATTCAGACAAGAAAATGAAATAAAGTCATCCAAATTGGAAAGGAGGGAATTTCTGGACTTATGGCCAAGATGGACACATAGCTAGATACACTTTGCCTCCTCGTACAACAAAAAGAAGGACAACAGCAAATTTAAGAAGAAAAAATAATCAGAACTGCCAGAAAATAGAACTGCATTGAAGTCGGACAAACGAGGAGTTAAAGAAGAAACATTCATCCAGACTGGTAGGAAGGGATGACATGGGTAGCCAGGATGGAGAGGATTCCCAGCCAAGACAGCAGCTGGAGGAGCAGGTGAAGCAATGCCTGATGGAGACAGTGGTCCCACATTTGCATTCAGATAAGCCAGGAGGAACAACTGGGGAGTGAGACAGACCTCACAACCCAGGCATCCAATGCTGGGAAATAAAACCTCAAAACCTTTGACTGAAAAAACCTGTGGGGACTGAGGAGGCAGAAGAAACTTCAGCCCCACTGGAGAGTTCATTGGAGACACCCACGAGAACCTGGAACATACACTAAACCACCCACCCAGGAATCAGCACCAGAAGGGCCCAATTTGCTTGTGGGTAAAGGGGGACTGAAAGCCCACCCTCAGCTTAGCAGGTGGCATTGTTCCTCTTGGACCCCTCCCCCACATACAGCACCATCATGTAGCAACGAAGATTACTCCACTCAAGCAAAAACGTAAGACTCCATCCCTTACTACATAACAGGCACACACGCACACACACACAAATATGGCCCAAATGAAAGAACAGATCAAAGCTCCAGAGAAAATACAAACAAATGATTAATATTTAGCCAACCTGTCAGATGTAGAGTTCCAAATACTGGTAATCATTATGATAACAGAATGGTTGAGTGTCGTTGCAAAATAGAGGAAAAAGTGAAGGCTATGAAAAGTGAAGTAAAGGAACATATAGAGCGAACCAAGAGTGAAGGGAAGTAAACAAGGATTCAAATGAAAATTTGGAACAGAAGGGAGAAATAAACATTCAGCAGGAGTAGAATGAAGAAAAAAGAACTCAAAAAATGAGGAGAGGCTTAGGAACTTCTGGGACAACTCTAAACATTCCAACATCTGAATCATAGGAGTGCTAGAAGGAGAAAAGGAAGAGAAAGAAATTGAAAACTTATTTTAAAACATAATGAAGGAGAACTTCCCCAATCTGGCAAAGGAAATAGGCTTTCAGGAAGTCCAGGAATCTCAGAGAGTTCCAGAGAAGTTGTACCCAAGGAAGCACAAACCAAGGCACATCATAATTACATTACCCAAGATTAAGATAAGGAGAGAATCTTAACACCAGCAAGAGAAAAGGAGAGAGTTACCTACAAAGTAGTGCCCATAAGACCATCAGCTCATTTCTCAAAAGAAACCGTGCAGGCAAAAAGGGGCTGGAAAGAAATATTCAAAGTCATGAAAAGCAACGACCTGAACCCAAGATTACTGTATCCAGCAAAGCTATCATTTAGAATGGAAAGGCAGATAAAGTGCTGCCCAAATAAGGTCAAGTTAAAGGAGTTCATCACCACCAAGCCCTTATTATATGAAATGTTAAAGGGGATTATATAAAAAAAGAAGATACAAAATATGAGCATTAAAATGACAACAAACCCACAACTATCAACAACTTAACCTAAAACAAAAACAAACTAAGCAAATAACTAGAACAGGAACAGAATCACAGAAATGGAGATCACATGGAGGGTTATCCGTGGGGATGGGAAGAATGAGGTAAAAGGTACATGGAATAAGAAGCATGAATTGTAGGTACAAAATAGACAGGGGGAGGCTAAGAATAGTATGGGACATAATCAACAAAAGAAAAAAGGAAACAAAATATAACCAGAGTCATTGAAGTTAAGAACAATCTAACAATAGCCAGAGGGGAGGGGGAAGGGAACAGTGGGGAGAAGGGTTTTCAGCAACTACTATACAGGACACATGGATGAAACCAAGGGGAAGGGTGGAAGTAAGGGAGGGAGGTGGATTTGGATGGGGTGGGGGGAGAGGAGAAAATGCAGACAACTGTAATTGAACAACAATAAAATATTTTTTAAAAAAGAATAGTATGAAAAAAAAAAAAAAAGAATAGTATGGGAAATGGAGAATCCAAAGAACTTATATCTATGACCCATGGATATGAACTGAGGTGTGGGAATGTTGGTGGGGGGGGTACAGAATGGAGAGGAATAAAGGGGAGAAAAAATGGGACAACAGTAATAGCATAATCAATGTTATAATGAATTTTTAAAAAATTGGAAAGGAAGACATAAAATTCTCATTGTTTGCATATGACATGATATGGCACATAGAAAATCTTATAGACTCCACCAAAAAAGTACTCAAACTAATCAGTGAATTTGGCAAAACATTGAGATACAAAGTCAATATTCATAAATTGAAAGCATTTTTTATACACCAACAATGAAATATCAGAAACAGGAATCAGGAAAAGAATACTATTTGCTGCAGCAACAAGAAAAATAAAGTACCTAGGCATAAACCTAACCAAGTCAGTAAAAGTCCTGCAATCAGAAAACTATACAACACTGAAGAAACAAACTAATGAGAACACAAATAAATGGGGGCATATACTCTGTTCATGGACTGGAATAATTAACACCAAAATGTTCATACTACCCAAAGCAATTTATAGATTCAATGCAATACCTATTAAAGTACCAATGATATATTTCACAGATACAGAACAAACTTTTCAAAAATTTATATGGAACCATAAATGATCCCGAATAGTCACAGCAATTTTTAAAAAGAAGAACAGAGCAAGAGGGATCACAATACCTCATATCAAGCTGTATCACAAGAGCACTGTAATCAAAACAGTCTGTTACTTGCATGAGAACAGACACATAGATCAATGGAACAGAATGTAGAGCCAAGAAATAATCCCCTGTGTCTACAATCAATTAACATTTCACAGAGGGGGCAGAAGCATAGAATGAAATAAAAATAGTGTCTTCATTACATGCTGTTGGGAGACCTGGACAACTATATGCAAAAAAATGAAACTCAACTACCAAGTTACACAATACAAAATAATAAACTCAAGATGTATAGTAACTTAAATATAATTTGCAGCACCATAAAAGTCCTAGAGAAAAACATGGTCAGGGAAATTACATGCAGCGATGTTTTCATTGATATGTCCCCTAGAGCAAAGGACATAAAGGAAACAATAAACAAATTGAACTTCATCAGAATAAAAAGGTTCTGCACAGCTAAAGCAAAGCTCTTCAAAATTAAAAGAGAATCAACCTATGGGAAAATATATTTGCTAATGATACTTTGGACAAGGGTTTGAAAACCAAAATGTATAAAGAACTTGCATGAGTCCACACTAGGAAGGCAATCCAATTAACAATGGGTAAAGGACCTGAACAAATAATTCTCCAAGGAAGACATACAGAGGATGCGCAACATCACTAGCCATCAGAGAGATGCAAATTAAAACCACAATGAGATACCAGCTCACACTGGTCAGAATGGCCATCATAACCAAATCAACAACAGAAAAGTGCTGGCCAGGTTGTCGAGAAAAGGGTACACTAGCAAAGTTAGTTGGAATGCAGATTGGTGCAGCCACTGTGGAAAACAGTATAGAATTTCCTCAAAAAACTAAAAATGGAACTGCCCTTTGACCCAGCAATTCTGCTGCTGGGATTATACCCTAAGAACCCTGAAACACCAATCCAAAAGAACCTATGCACCCCAATGTTCATAGCAGCACAATTTACAATAGCCAAGTGCTGGAAGCAACCTAAGTGCCCATCAGTAAATGAATGGATCAAAAAATGATAGTACATTTACACAATGGAATACTATGCAGCAGAAAGAAAGATCCTATCCTTAATGACAGCATTGATGGAACTGGAGAACATTATGCTAAGTGAAATAAGCCAGGCAGTGAAAGACAAATGCCGTATGATCTCACCTATAAATGGAACCTAATCAACACAACAAACAAGCAAGCAAAATATAACCACAAACATTGAAATTAAGAATGAACTAACAGTAATCAGAGGGAATGTGGGAGGAGATAATGGGTGGAATTTGGGGAAGGGTTTTCAGGTTGATGTATAAAAGACACATGGACAAAGCCAAAGGGGGTTAGGATTGAGGTTGGGAGGTCGGGGTCGGTGGGCTGTGGAAAGTGGTGGTGGGAAAATGAAGACAACTGTATTGGAACATTTATTTTAAAATGATTAAAAACTTGTGGCCTCTATTTCTGTGATTCTTTCCTGTTCTAGTTGTTTGCTTAGTTTGCTTTTGTTTTTGTTTTAGGTGTGGTTGTTAATAACTGTGAGTTTGCTGTCATTTTTACTGTTCATATTTTTTATCTTCTTTTTCTTAGATAAATCCCTTCAACATTTCATATAATAAGGGAGATCACATGGAGGGTTATCAGCAGGGGGGTGGGAGGGGGAGAGAGGGAGAAAAGGTACAGAGAATAAGTAGCATAAATGGTAGATAGAAAATAGACAGGGGGATGTTAAGAATAGTATAGGAAATGTAGAAGCCAAAGAACTTATCTGTATGACCCATGGACATGAACTAAAGGGGGGGAATGTGGGTGGTACGAGGTGTGCAGGGCGGAGGGGAATAGAGGGGGGGAAATGGGACAACTAATAGCATAATCAATAAAATATATTATTAAAAATAAAAAAATCTTGTGGTAATTTATACAATTGAATACTTTGCAGTAGAAATGAAGGATCACCTACCCTTCTCAAGAGCATAGATGGAACTGGAGATTATTATTCTAAGTGAAATAAGGTAGGTGGTGAAAGACAAATGCCATATGATCTCATCTATAAGTGGAACCTAATCAAGAAAACAAACAAGCAAGCAAAATAGAACCGGTGACATGGAAATAAAGAACAAACTGACAGTAACCAGAAGGCAGGTTTGTGGAGTATAAGGGGGAAAGAAGGAGAAGGATCATGTTAAAGAACATGTATAAAGGACCCATGGACAAAGACAATGGGGCAGGGGAAGGATTAAATATGGAAGGTGGGGGTGCGTAGGGCAGAGGGAGAGTAATCAGGAGAAAATGGGGACAACTATTTACTTGAACAACAATTATATATACCTCCTTTTCCAAAAAATAGGTTACTCAAATTAAACAAAAAATATTAACTTAAAATAAAGTGGGAAAAATAAGAGGACTGTAATAGAATAAACAAGAATAAAATTTAAAAAATTAAAAAATGTGATGCTCCTTGACAACAAGGTCCAAACCCTAATCTCATGGTTGCATGCTAGCCCAAGAATAAGATGAGAGAAAGATCATGCACACTGAAGAGACTTCTCTCTAATGTGGTACTTCTCATGCCCATTGTGAAAGGTGAAATGTGCTGGAGCACAGAACTAAGCCAATGTGCAAAGAGATAGGCTTCTTATTTCACATTAGGATTGAGAGTGGGAGGTGGGCATGGGTAGGGCAGTGGGGAGCCTTGGGGAGAATTTGGAGACAACTGTCATTGAACAACAATGAAAAAATTCGTATATAATTTCTCTCTTCATGTGCCATGGTTTGCCTGACTTGTCGTCAAAACATTATATAAAAATAGACTATTCTCTACTTTAGGGAAGAAATGGCATTAAGGAAGCATGGAAAACATGATTATACATGTTAAATTAAAGTCCTTTTGATCCTTGTTGGCTAAATAAAAAAGGGAGGCTTTAAGCTCTTCTAGCTCTGGGGTCATCAAGTGTCCATGAGGTCTTTTACCCACACAATTTTTTAATTATTGTTATCCTATTACAGTTGTCTCAATTTTCCCCCTTTGCCCTCCTCTACCCAGCCCACTACACCCCCCCACTCCCAGAGTCAATCCCCACACCATTGACATGGGTCATTCATGAATGTTTTACCCACTAATTTTAGCATTCAACAGTGGGTCTTAATGGCAGCAATTATTATTATGGTGTCCTAATGGTGAGTTTCTATTTTTCTAATTACTTCTACATTTATTATTGGTAATCACTGTAAGAAAAATCTATTTTCTATATCGTTAATTTATTTATTCAATCATCTATTTAGGTCACTATGAACTCATGAATATTAGCTCATTCTTTAGGCTACAATCCAATACTATTATATAGTTATTTTCTTTGTTGCTTGAATCATTCCAATTTGGGCATTAGAGCTACTTCAAGTTAGTTCTTGTTTCCTTTTGACTTGCCATCATCTTTTTTCTCGTATTTTCTCTGCTCCAGCCCTAGAATTATCATTTCCAGGAAGCTTTGGCTCCTTTTATTAGAGAATGATATTCACAAACAATAATGTGTGTGCAGGTTCTATTCATTGTTACAGGACTCTCACTGCTTCCAGGCCCTCTCAGCAGACAGAACTAGGAGATTTATCTATCTATCTATCATCTATCTATCTATCTATCTATCTATCTATCTATCTATCTACATCTGTCTATTGATATATCTAATATATATTATATAATGTGTAGATATATGTACATTATTGATATATATGTATGTGTATATATGTATAGAAGGTCCTTGACTTATGATAGTTTAACTTATAATTTTTTGACTTTATGAAGGTATGAAAGTAACATATATTCAGTAGAAACTGTATTTTGAATTTTGAATTTTGGTCTTTTCCCAGGCTAGCAATATGGGGTTAGATACTGTGATACTGGGCAGCAGCAGCAGGCCATAATTCCCAGTCAGCCATGCTATCACAAGTGTAAATAACTGATACTCTACTGTGTACTGTGTGGCCAGTAATTTTGGATATTGTATTCTATAGATTGCATGAAATAGTCAACACTTATTTTAAAATATGCTTTGTGTTTCTTGATTTTGCTCAACTATAAGCTAATGTAAGTGTTCTGAACATGCATAAGGGAGGCTAGGCTGAGCTATGTTTGGCAGTTAGGCATATTAAATACATTTTGCTTTAATGAGATTTTCAACTTCAGGTTTATTGGGATGCAACCCTAAATATCATAAATTGAGGATCAAACATACACCCGCATATACATATATATATATATTTATATATATGAATACTAGCTCATGTATGTACACATATATATACTTCTTTATATACCTATCTACAAATATATGTATGTGTCTACCTATACATATATAAACATATATATGTACAAATACACATATGTACATAGGAGGTCTGTCCAGAAAAATCCAGCCACTGTTAATATAACAAGAATGGTTTTGGTGACATGGATGTAACCTGGCAGCCAAAGAGAGTGGACTGAAATGCACATGTGTGAACAACGATGACTTCTTTTTTTAAAAATTTTTTATTGTTATTCAATTACAGTTGTCTGCATTTTCTCACCATTCTTCCACCCCACCCCAGCCGAACCAGCCTCCCTACCCCACTTCTACCCTCCCCCTTGATCTGCCCATGTGTCCTTTATAGTAGATCCTGTAAACCCCTCTCCCCACTGTCCCCTCCCCACTCCCCTCTGGCTATTGTTAGATTGTTCTTAACTTGAAAGTCTCCGGTTATGTTTTTTTTTTTCTTTTTTCTTTTGTTGATTATGTTCCAGTTAAAGGTGAGATC
Organism: Desmodus rotundus; assembly: GCF_022682495.2. Taxonomy (NCBI): domain Eukaryota; kingdom Metazoa; phylum Chordata; class Mammalia; order Chiroptera; family Phyllostomidae; genus Desmodus; species Desmodus rotundus. The sequence goes on from NC_071400.1 coordinate 55,563,761, forward strand.
ATATGGTATTTGTCCCTCACCACCTGGCTTATTTCACTTAGCATAATGCTCCCCAGTTCCATCCATGCTGTTGCAAAGGGTATAAGCTCCTTCTTTCTCCCTGCTGCATAGAATTCCATTGTGTAAATGTACCATAGTTTTTGGATCCACTCATTTGCTGATGGGCACTTAGGTTGCTTCCAGTACTTGGCTATTGTAAATTGTGCTGCTATGAACATTGGGGTGCATAGGTTCTTTTGGATTGGTGTTTTAGGGTTCTTAGGGTATAATCCCAGCAGCAGAATTGCTGTGTCAAAAGGCAATTCCATTTTTACTTTTCTGAGGAAATTCCATACTGTTTTCCACAGTGGGCTCTCCAGTCTGCACCAGTCAGTGGTGCCGTCACCTTGATCTCCTGAGTTCACTGGTCTTGAGCTGACGTTTATGGGTCTAAGAGGGTCTAACTGTGGTCTTTTCAGAGCTCCAGCTTTTATTGTCTCACCTGTGGGAAAAGGAGAAAGAAGAAAAGAAAAGGAGAAGGAAAGAAGGAAAAAGGAATAGAAAAGGAATGGAAGTAAGTAAGGAGGGAAGGAAGGAAGAAAGGAAGGACAGAAAGAAGGAAGAAGGAATAAAAAAGGTAAAGGAAGAAGGAAAGAAAAAGAAGAAGACAGAAAGGAAGAAGGGATTTAGGGGGAAAGGAAAAAAAAAGTCTTCTGCTGGCTTTAAACCTGTCAAGTTAGTTCTGCTGTTCCTCCTGTCTGTGAAACAGGAGTGGGTGGTTGGAGGGATTGGTTTCATTCTTCTCCCTTCTTTAGGCACACTCTTCACTGTCCAGCCTCCAGCTCAGTTCATCAGGGCCCTTCTGCTCCCCCCTAGGCCTTTAGTTCACCAGTTGTGCTGTCCTTGAGGTGCACCAGTCAGGGGCAACTCACACTCCACCTTCTTGCTCTTTGGTGTCCTAGATGCTAGGGGCTCTAGGTGCTCCTTCAGGGTAGTTCAGCCCCCTACTGAGTCAAGTCTTTCCAGGGACTGCAGTCTCCTGTAGCACTGCAGGTCCCCTCTGCTGGGAGTTCTTCTTTCCTCCTAGAGAGCTAGTAGGCCCTGCAGTGCTCTGTGCCTCTGTGCGCAGGGGCTAGGTGGGAGGTGTCCTGTTCCTGGTTCTTGAGGCATGGTGGCCTGTTGGCAGGCCAGCTGTTCTTCGGGTTGTGCACAGATCCTGGGCTTTGGGCCTGTGTGCCTGAACAGTGGGGCCACTGATCATAGTGTGCACCCACCTGGGCTTCAGGTGTGGGCACTCAGGTAGCTGATTGGGGTACACACTCACCTGGGGGCTTTGGGTATGTGCACTGGGACAGCCAGGCCAGTGATCGGGATGTGCACCAACAGGGCTTCAGGTGTATGCTGGGGCTGGCAGAACTACAACCCGGAAGAGACGGTTGATGTCAAACCAGGGAACCACCAATGATAGATTGCCACCTGGTTTAAGGAGACCAATCTCTAGTCCCCAGGAAGAGAGCCAACCAAAATTTGGTGCATAAACCCCTGCCATATTCCCTGCTTGGGCGTGACTTCCTTGGCCTCACACTGCGGACCAGGGAACCTCGCCCGGGTGTGCAAACCCCAATAAAGCACTGTACTGCCTAATTTTGTGGCTGATTGGCATTTCTTCCTTGGTGGAGCCTAAGAAAACCTTTCATTTGGTGCCGAAACCCGGGAGGAGTTGTTGTCTGCTGAAGACCACTCGTTTCCTTACTCCCTGAGGAGGCCTCGTGGCCACCCCACCAGTGCAGACTAAGAACCAGGGTATGTGCCATTGCCCTTATGTTTCTGGTCCCCGAATACTGATTCCGGCCCCCCATCTTCTGGGAGAGACTGCTCTCCCACCAAATCGCAGTGCTGCATCGGGGTGACCCTTCCAGGAGAGGCCGCTCTCCCTCCGCTGAGAGACTCTAGGCACCAGTGGAGACGTCCCTGGGCCTAGATCCCCATTTCTACCAGACCGGATCAGCAACTTGGGTTGAGGGATGCCAATTCCCATTTGCTAATCCTCGCGGGACCAGGAATGGGGGGGCAAGAGTCCAAACCAGACCCTAAGTCACCTCTTGGGTGCCTCCTGAAAAATTTACCAGCTATTGATCCTGGCCTCAAGTAAAAATGGCTGATTTTTCTATCCACTACGGCCTGGCCATTATATCAGCTTGATAATCATGAAACCTGGACTCCTGAAGGTACTTTCGATTTCATTACCCTTACTGACCTAGATAATTTTTGCAGACGGATTGGCAAATGATCTGAGGTTCAATACATTCAGGGCTTTTGGGCCTTGCGCTCCCACCCTGATCTGTGTGCCCAATGCTCCACAGCTTAGGTTGTCCTGGCCTGAGGGAACTCTGACCCATACGGCCTCCTAAGCCAACTGCCCCAGAAACCCCTTCCTCCTTTTCTGATTCCCTTGAAGATCTTGCTCCTCCTCCTTATCAGCTCCCGCCGAAGGCTACTCCAGCCCCGGCCCTCCCCTCTTAGCCGGATTCTTCCCCTCCCTCTGAAGACCTTTACTCCCCAGTCAGCTCACACACTCGCTCTCACCTGAATCTAGAGCCCCTAGACTCCCGTATTTGTCCCCTCCGGGAAGTGGCAGGAGCAGAGGGTGTCGTTCAGGTCCATGTCCCCTTCTCACTAACTGACCTCTCTTCAATTGAGAAACGCCTAGGCTCTTTCCACCTCTAACAACTGTAATTCCCAAAAGCAGGTCTCCGCCTTCCCCTTGCCCTTCATCTCAAGCAGTCAATTATGATAAACTCAGAGAAGTTACCCAAGACCCCGCAGAAAATCCGGCCCTATTTCTCAACAGGCAAACCGAGGCAATGGTGCTCTATACCCGCTTTGACCCGGCTTCTAACGCTGGGACCACTGTCTTAGCTACTCACTTTATCTATCAGTCAGCCCCAGACATTAGAAGAAAATTTAAAAATGCCAAGGATGGCCCCCAAACCCCCATCCGAGGTCTGGTAAATATGGCATTTAAAGTTTTCAATAATTGGGAAGCAGAGGCTGAGGCTACCCTCCAGGCACGCCTACAGCAAAAGGTAGCCCTGCAGACCCAAGCCATGCTAGTGGCCCTGTGGCTGGTGGCAAACACGGGCATGGGGGCGAAGCCTAAGTCCAGGCTGAAGAATGCCCCACCGGGGGCCTGTTTCAAGTGCAGCAAAGAAGGACACTGGGCCCGCCAGTGTCCCCAACCTCGGCCACTAACGAAGCCCTGCCCGGAGTGCTGACAGCTTGGCCACTGGAGGGATGCCTGTCCCCTTAGAGGCTCTTCCCCCAGTGCCTCCATGCGGGGGACTAGCCGATCAAGATGCAGACTCTTCCCTGGCCGCTCCGGAACTTCTCGGACTCCTAGAAGACTGAAGCAGCCCATACTCGAAGACCCCCATCACCCTCGCCGCGGAGCCCAGGGTAACGCTGCAGGTAGTGGGTACGTCTATCCCTTTCTTGGTGGACACAGTAGCTACCTACTCTGTTTTACCATCTTTTTCAGGAACTCTTACTCCTTCCCAAATCTCAGTCATGGGGGTTGACGGGACCCCATCTCACCCATGGCGAACTCCTCTGCTTAACTGCAGTCTGGACAGCTTTCCCTTTTCCCATTCATTCCTCATCATACCTTCCTGCCCTATCCCGCTTCTAGGAAGGGACATTCTCCAACTACTAGGTGCAACTCTCCAGGTCACACGAAACTCTACCCCTTCCTCCTCCCTTATCTTTCCGCTGTTAGAAAATCCAACTCCTCCTCCAGCTCTGCTTATTTCCCCTTCTCTCATCAACCCACAAATATGGGACACTTCTACCCCAACCGTAGCTTCCCATCACCCCCCGTCATCATCCTTCTAAAACAGCCGACCTCTAGCCCCTCCCCCTTATGCTCCCCAGAGAGCAGGAAGTAGCCAGATCGAACACAGCATGCCTTATCCTATCAAAGAGGTCAGAATTTCAGGATGGGCGGGGTAGGACAAAATGGCAGCTGAACTACAACCTGGAAGAGATGGTTGACATCAAACCAGGGAACCACCAATGATAGATTGCCATCTGATTTAAAGAGACCAATCCCTAGACCCCACGAAGAGAGTCAACCAGAATTTGGTGCATAAAACCCCGCCATATTCCCTGCTTGGGCGCAATTTCCTCGACCCCACTCTGTGGACCGGGAACCTTGCTCGGGTGCACAAACCCCAATAAAGCTCTGTATTGCCTAATTTTGTGGCTGATCGGCATTTCTTCCTCAGCTGAGCCTAAGAAAACCTTTCACTGTTTATCCGGTGTTCACAGTCCAGGGGCTGAGAGGTGAGGGGGTGGCGGCACAAGAGGCCATGGCTGCTGAAGAGAATTCTCTAAACAGCCACTGAGTGCCTCTATTTTCTCTTTTTCTTTTTGAGAAATTCCTCCTATTCAAGCACCCTGGTCCAAACAAGCACCTGGCCTCTCACACAGCCCATCCTGGCTGTCTCCCATGAATCCTGCAGCAGACCCTGTGCTCAGGCCAAGGGCTTCAGCTGCCATGGTCCCCGTGCTGGTCCCAGGGACCTTATTGTCCTTAAGCACTCTTTTTACCATCTGATCTTTCAATGTCCTCTACAATGTTTGGTCTCTGATCTTCATATATTCTGGAATACCATTGGCTGTTCGCTCTGTTCCTTGGATAAGCTAGGCATTTCACTGGTGCTGAGGGGAGGTGGACTTCGTTCACACCTATCTCACCACCATCATCCACAATGACAACTTCACTGTAATAGTCAGTGGGGGCAGTAGACGCCATTGAGTGAGCATGTGTGTAGTGTGTGGCCATCACATTCAAAATGACTGAGCCATAAAGCAAGGAATCTGCATCAAATTTTGTGTTAAGCTTCAACATTGCTCTGGGGAAGCTATTCAGATCATTCAGAAGGCTGCAGCTATGGGCAACTGGTGACTGGCAGCTTCACCATAACAACACACCCCCTCATGGATCACATTTCATGCAGTGTTTTTTGGTGAAACATCAAATCACCCAGGTGACTCAGACCCCTACAGCCCAAATTTAGTGCCCTTTGTTTTCAGGCTTTTCCCAAAACTAAAATCACCTTTGAAAGTAAAGAGATTTTGGACCATCAATGAGATTCAGGAAAATGTAATGGAGCAACTGATGGTGATTAGAACTGTGTGAGGTCACAAGGTGCCCACTTTGAAGGGGAATGAGGTATCATTGTCCTATGTACAATGTTTAATGCATCTTCTTCAATAAATGCCTCTATTTTTCATATTACATAGCTAGAGACTTTATTGACAGCTCTTGTATATACATAAATATGTATGCATATGAGCTCATACTGGTGTATCTAACTCTAATCTAACACCACAGGGTTTATATTTTAGCCTTCCTACCTTGCTTATTTGTAACTTTTCTCTCTGACTGAGAAACCAGGCTCCTATCTTCAATCCACCATTCATTTACATATTGTTCAATCCTAATGTAGTTTTAGAACAGCTGACATGTACCCTTGTGAGAAACAAATTAACTGACTGGAGTGCTTAGTTTATATACAGTTTTATTTGTCTGCATCAACTGAAAATACTGTTTTTACAAAGTTACTTAGGTCAACTATGTGTTCCAACGCCACTTTCAGAAAGGTTGTACCACACATTTGTAATATAATTAAATTCATTGGTCACTATCTACATTCCTGTTGGGAACTGCCCAACCTGGTTTCAGAAGCTGTAAACCCCCATGGCTAAGGCTGAGTAAGAGACCTTGGGACCATAAGCCACTAAGGAGACAAAGCTTATCTCCCTGGCAGGGGCACTACCTCTGCCCACATTACTTCACCCTGCTTGGCCCTGAGCCTGACCAGTTAGCCAATGACAGGTTAGATTCCTCAAGGGAGAGATGACCTAAGGCAGGCATGGTCATGAAGAGGCCTTCAGGGAATGACTTGGGGAGCTATAGAAAAAGGGGTTGATGGACCCTTGCCCCTCGGCTTTGACATAGCTTGAGTCCTCATTCTGTCTGCAAGAAGTCTCCTAATCTCTTGGTTGCCTTACTTCCCCTGCCTGACTTAAGCCTGAAACAATGACAGAGGGCGGTGTAGTCCTGTGCTGGAAAGGGCAGGTTCCCCAGGGGCGATCAGGCCTAAGAAAGAACACATAAAACCCTGTGAAACCTGCTTTTCTAAGAATGTTCTTAGTTTTCTGATAAGGGTCCAAGCATGAAATGAGTTTGTTTCCCAAAGTTTTTTAGCCCTTTACCTAACTGACCCTGACTCAGAATAAGCCATCAGAGTTCTTTGTATGTTATCTATTGTTTGATCCTTATTGCCTGACAATTATTGATGAGCTTTACCTGTGTTTCTGTGCAAAATGAACCCAATAAAAGCCGATTGAGGAAAAGGCTCTTGGTCCTGCTACTTTAAGAGATTGGCCACATTTCCTCCCCAAGCAGATCATGTCTTGGTAGACTTATTGTCAAGCGTGGCAGCCAGGGGGGCCCTTCAGGTGCAGCCACCCACACACATTCCATCACAGTTTTCCCCAACATTCTACTTGATTTTTAAAAAATCTGCATACAGTAAAGACCCCTCTTTGTGGTGTACAGATCTATGAATTTTCAAAAAATGCATAGTCATGTATCTAAAATCATTGTATCATGGAGAGGAGTTCTATCATTCTATCACCCTTGTGCAGCTCCATTTACATTCAATCACTCTTCTTAATCCCTAACTTTTTAAAAATTTTTGTTCAAGTACAATTTTCGACCTTTTCTCCCCAACCCTCTTCACCTCCCTCCCCTGTTTCCACGCCCACCTTGTTATTGTCCATATATCTTTTATAATTATTCTTGTAGACCCTTCATCCTTTTCCTCTCCCCTCTCCTCTCTGGTCACTGTCAGCTTGTTCTCAATTTCAATGTCTTTGGCTATACTTTGCTTGCTTTTTTGTTGTGTTGATTAAGTTCCACTTATAGGTGAGATCATATAGCATTTGAATTTCATTGCCTGACATACTTCACTTTGCATAATGCTCTCCAGTTCCATCCATGCTGTCTTGAAGGGTAGGAGCTCCTTCTTTCTTTCTGCTGCATAGAATTCCATTTTGTAAATGTATCAAAGTTTTTGATCTATTCATTTACTGATGGGCACTTAGGTTGCTTCCAGTACTTGGCTATGGTAAATTATGCTGCTATGAACATTGGGGTGCATAGGTTCTTTTGAATTAGTGTTTCAGGATTCTTAGTGTATAGACCAAGAAGTGGAATTGCTGAGTCAAAAGGCAGTTCCATTTTTAGTTTTTTGAGGAAATTCCACACTGTTTTCCACAGTGGCTGCACCAATCTGCATTCCAACAAACAGTGTACTAGGGTTCCTTTTTCTCAACAACCTTGCCAGCACTTTTTTGTTGTTGATTTGTTATGATGGACGTTCTGATCAGTGTGAAGTGGTATCTCATTATGGTTTTAATTCGCATCTCTGATTGGTAGGGACTCTGAGCATCTTTTCATATGTCTCTGCACCCTCTGTATGTCCTCCTTGGAGAAGTATCTATTCAAGTCCTTTGTTCATTTTTAATTGGGTTGCTTGTCTTAGAGTGGAGTCATGTAAGTTCTTTGTATATTTTGGAGATCAAACCATTCTCTAAGGTATCATTGGCAGATATGTTTTCCCATATAGTTGGTTCTCTTTTTATTTTAATGCTGCCTTCTCTAGCCATGCAGAAGCTTTTTTATTTTGATCAGATCCCATTTGTTTCTTTCCTTTAATGTCCCTTGCTCTAGGGGACATATCAGTGAAAATATTGCTGCATGGAATATCTGAGATGTTCCTTCCTATGTTCTCTTCTATGACTATTATGGTGTCAGGACTTATATTTAAATCTCCTATCCACCTTGAATTTATTTTTGTGTATGGTGTAAGTCGGTGCTCAAGTTTCTTTTTTCTTTTTTTTGGTACCTGTCCAGCTATCCCAACACCATTTGTTGAAGAGGCTGTTTTTGCTCCATTTTATGCTGCTGCCCACTCTCTCTAATATTAATTGACCATAGAGACTTCAATTTATTTCTGGACTCTCCATTCTGTTCACTGGTCCATGCATTTGATCTGATGACAGTACCAGGCTTTTTGATTACCCTGGCAGTGTAATACAGTTTGATGTAAGGTATTGGGATTCCCTCCTACTTTGCTCTTCTTTCTCAAAATTGCTGCAGCTATTCAGGGTTGTTTATGGTTCCATATAAATTTCTGAACTGTTTGTTCTATATCTATGAAATATGCCCTTGATACTTTAATAAGGATTGAATTGAATCTATAAATGGCTTTGAGTAGTATAGTCAGTTTGATGATGTTAATTATTCCAATCTATAAACACGGTACATGTTTCCATTTGTTTGTGTCTTCCTTAATTTCCTTCTTCAGTGTTGTATACTTTTCTGAGAATAGCTCTTTTACCTCCTTGGTTAGTTTTGTTCCTAGGTATTTTCTTTTTCTTGTTGCTATATCAAATGGGATTTTTTTCCTGATTTATGTTTCTGCTATTTCATTGTTGGTATACAAAATGCCTTTGATTTCTGAATATTGACTTTGTATCCTGCTGTTTTGCCAAATTCATTTATTAGGTCAAGTGGATTTTTGGTGGAGTCTATAGATTTTTCTATCATGTCACACAATGTAAACTATCAGGTCACATGATGTACACTATCATGTCATCTTCAAACAATGACAGTTTTGTTTCCTCATTTTCAACTTGACTGCCTTTTATTTCCTTTTCTTCTCTGATTGCTGTGGTTAGGATTTCCAATACTACGTTGAATAGAAGTGGTGAAAGTGGACAACCTTGTCTTGTTCCTGATCTTAGTGGGATAGTTTAATTTTTGCTCACTGAGTATGATGTTGGCTGTAGGTCTGTTCTATATGGCCTTTATTATGTTGAGGAATACTTCCTCTATTCCCACTTTGCTAAATATTTTTATCATAAATGGACGCTGTACCTTATCAAATATTTTTGGCATATATTGCTATGATCATGTGGTTTTTGTCTTTGCTTTTCTTTATGTGATGTATTACATTTATTGATTGGCAAATATTGTACCATCCTTGCATCCCTGGGATGAATCCCACTTATTCATCGTGTCTGATCTTTTTAATGTATTTCTGGATGCAGTTTGCCAACTTTTTGTTGACAATTTTAGCATCTTTATTCATCAGTGATATTGGCGTGAAGTTTTCTTTCTTTGTTGTGTCTTTATCTAGTTTTGGCATTAGGATGGTGCTGGTTTCATAAAAAGAATTTGGGAGTCTTCCATCTCCTAGGATTTTTTGGAATAGTCAGGGAAGGATAGGGGTTAGCTCTTCCTTGAATGCTTTGTAGAATTCTCCTTTGAAACCAATTGTTCCAGGACTTTTGTGTGATGGGAATTTTTTGTTTACTGCTTCAATTTCATCAGCTGTTATTGGTCTGTTCAGGTTTTCTGCTTCTTCTTCATTCAGTTTTGGAAGATTATATTTTTCTAGAAATGTGTCCATTTCACCTAGGTTTTCAAATTTCTTGGCATATAATCCTATGTATTTCTGTGGCATGAGTTGTAATTTCTCCTCTTTCATTTCTGATTGTGTTTATTTGGGTCCATTCCCTTTTTTTCTTCATGAGTCTGCTTAAAGGCTTGTCAATTTTCTCTGTCTTTTCAAAGAACCATCTTCTGGATTCATAGATCCTTAGAATTGTGCTTTTAGTCTCTATATTAATTCTTCTTTGATTTTGGTTATTTCCTCCCTTCTACTTGCTCTTGGGGTCTTTGTTGTTGTTCTTCGTGTTCTCGTGGGAGTAGGGTTAAATTATTTATTTGAAATGTTTCCTTCTTTTCTTTTTTCTTTCTTTTTTTTTTTTTCTTTTTTAGGTTGGTCTCTATCACTATGAACTTCCCTTTCAGGACTTCCTTTGCTCTGTCCCATAAGTTTTGGATTGTTATGAGTTCATTTTCATTTGTGTCCAGAAACTTTTGATTTCCTCCTCGAGATCCTTTTTGACCCATTCATTGTTTAATAGTAAGCTATTCAATCTCCATGAGATTGAGTGCTTTTGTGTTTTTTTCCTTCAGGTTGGTTTCCAGTTTCACTCCCTTGTGGTCAGAGAAAATGCTTAATATGATTTCAATTTTCTTGAATTATTGAGGCTTGTTCTGTGTCCTATCATGTGGTCTATCTTTGAAAACATTCCATTTGCATTTGAAAAGAATATGTGTTTTGCTTCTTTGGGATGGAAAGCTCTATATGTATCAGTTAAGTTTTTGATCTAGGATATTGTTCAACGCCACAATATCTTTGTTGATATTTTGTTTGGAAGATCTCTCCATTTTTGACAGTGGAATGTTGAAATCCCGTACTATAATTATGTTGCTGTCAATATCTTTGTTGAAGTCCTCCAAATTTTCTTTATGTATTTTGGTGCTCCTATGTTGGTTGCCTATAGATGTACAATCTTTATGTCTTTTTGATGGATTCTTCCGCTGAGTATTATGAAGTGACCTTCTGAGTCAGTATTTATGGCTCTTTTTTTGAAGTATATTTTGTCTGATATGAGTATTGCTATCCCTGTTTTTTTTCCCCTGTCCATTTGCTTAGAATATTTGTTCCCATCCCTTCCCCTTCAGTCTGTTTAAGTCTTTTGTTCTGAGGTGGATCTCTTGTAGGCAACATGTGTGTGGTTCATGCTTTCTTATCCATTCCCTACTCTATGTGTTTTGATGGGAACATTTAATCCATTATGTTTAAGGTATTATTGATAGGTAGTTATTCATTGCCATTTTTTTGTACCTGTATTCCTCTCTCTCTTTTTCATTTCCTTCCTTTTCTCAAAGCAGTCCTTTTAACATCTCCTATAGTGCTTGTTTGGTGGAGGTGAATTCTTTTAGACTTCTTTTGTCTTGTATCCTCCTTATTTGGCCTTCCATTTTATTTATGAGCCTTGGTGGGTACAGTAATCTTAGTGCAGGATTCAGGCTTTCATTACTTGGAATATTTCTTGCTATTCTCTTCTGGCTTGCACCATTTCCATTGAGTAATCAGCTGCTAGCCTTGTAGGGGCTCTCTTGTATGTTACTTCTTGTTTCTCCCTTGTTGCCTTTAAGATTCTCTCTTTCTTGAAATTGTGACATTTTAATGATGATGTTTCTTGCAGTGGGCTTCTTTGGGTTCCACTTGGTTGGGACTTTCTGTGTTTTCTGTATTTGTGTGACTTTTTCTCTCATCAAATTAGGGAAGTTTTCCATCATTACTTTTTCAAACAGGTTTTCTATCCTTTGTTCTTCTTTTCCTTCTGGTCCTTATTATATGGATATTTTCACATTTTATGTTTCTTGCAGCTACCTTACCATCTCTTCATTCTTTCTAAGGTTCTTTTCCTTTTCTTGCTTTTTTCTGTTTGTTTTTTTTTTCTACGTTGTCCTCCAGCTCTCTGATTGGATCCTCTGCTTCATCCAGCCTGTTTGTAATTCCTTCTAATGTGGTTTTCATTCCTGAGATTTTATTGTTCATTTCTTCCTGGTTTTGTTTATAGTTTCTATTTCCTTTTTAAGTTGATGTAGTTCTCACTCAGTTCCTTGTAATTGTCTGTGAGTTCCTTGAGCAACTTTATAACCATTAATATGAATTCTATATATGGTAATTTGGTTACCTCCATTTTGTTCAGCTCTTTTAGTGGGGAGTCTTCCATTCTGTTTGATTGCACGTTCTTTTTTGTGCCTCCCTTTTAAATGACTCTTTTTGTTTTTTTCTGTGCTTCCTGATGTTTCCTCTTTGCTCACTGTTTTTGTAGGGTGAACTTTTATGGTAGGAATTCTATGAGGTTCAGTGTTTTGGTCTCTGATCTCCTTATCTGGATGCTCTAGGTTTGTCCTTTCTTCTGTTTTTGTGGGCTCTCTTGTTGTATTGGGGGTTTTACCTTTTGATGGTTTCTTTGTTTGTAGGTTCTCTCCTCCAGCAGGTATACTGATGTTCGCAGCTCCCACCCATTTTTGTATGTGATCAGTGGGAAGGGGTAGGCAAAATTTATGAAGACAGTGGGAGCATATTTTATGGGATTTAAAGTACTGGCAAGCAGAAAAGAGATGAGATTCTTTGGATAAGTATAGCGTTAACTGTGATGTTTCACCCAACTAGGCACTTTTTATAAAAGGTGAAAGAGAGATAAGCCTCTTGTTAGGGAGGAGGAGAATTGTGAGCTGAATCCAGAAAACAGAGCACTTGTGCAAGGTTGGATGATGAGATTTAGTGAGATTAAAGTAAAGAAAGTAGGAGTAGTATGAGAGAGAACAGAGTCAACCACAACAATACTAATGCTCAGGATTAAATGAAGTGAGCTAAGATCATGGAGGGTTCCTGTGTAGCGTGTACAATTGTATGGAACAACAATTATTTACAATAGTGCTAGAACAACAATAATATGACAAGTAATATATGATTTGGATAACCAGAATAGAAAGTACCTGATCAAGAGTTGTGTGTTATTGGAACATGAATGAAGTAAAAGAAGGAAAATTAAAATACAATACAGAGAATAAGAAAAACCAGTCAAACAATGCAATTAAACAGGGAAATAAAACAAGGAAAACTAAATACAAGGAAGATAAATAAAAAATACTAATAGAGAAAAAGTGGTAAAAATAATGACAAGATAATAAGGATAATAATAACAATGCACATACACAATAAAATGCCAGTTCTATGGGATAGCAAATTTTACATTTGTCTCAGTTTCTCAGTTTTTGGGGTTAGCCTTGTACTCCCCTTTTGATCTGTCTCTGGACCCTTTGTAACTTGGAGTCTTATTGTCTCACTTGGGGGAAGAAAAAAAAAGGGAAAAAAGAGAGAGAGGATCCAAAAATAAGAAAAAAGATAATAAGCCTCCTGCTGACTTTAAACCTGTTCAGCGAGTTCTGCTGGTCTTCCTAGATGCCACAGGAAGAGGGGTGTTGGGCTTTGCTTTTCTCCCTTCCTTTGTTTATGAGAAGATCGGGACCAGGTCTGGGTTGCAATATTCACAGTTTCCCAGCCTCTGGCCCAGGTCTTCTGTGAGCTGCCAGGCTCAAATCAGCCACTCAGCTGCTCACAGCATGAGTCCATCTCCAGTGCGGAGCCCAAGACAAGTGGGCTGCATCATTCTGCCCAGACCCTCATTCTGGGCCTGCAGTGCAAGGCAGTCAGTGTGCGCGGTTCTGCTCTGCTACTGTCTCTGGGCACGCAGTGCTAGACAAGTGGGGCACACAGTTCTGCTCAGCCATTCACTCTGGATGCACTGCTGAAATCACCCTCAGGGTGCGCCAGCTGCTGCTGGAGAGTTCCTTATAAAGCAGTGGCCCGCAGTTCCCTGCAGTTCCCAACAAGCACACAGCTTTTCACACAGTACCACTTTCCAACCAGTCTGGAGACTATCTGAGTAAGGGTCTGACACAGCCCAACTCCTCCCTTCTCCAGGTGTTGCCTGGCACCCGCATTTATCTGGTGCCAGCATCCACAGTCCCAGCAGATGTGTACCACCTCTGTGTGTCTCCCACTTCATCTCTATTCCCCCCAGTGACATCCAGCATCTGGGTCCTTCCTGGTGCTTGTTTGCCCTCCCTTCTCTGGTAGGAGAGGGAGCTGGTGATCTAACTCTCCTCCCTGTGTGCTGTGGCAGGCTCCAGGCTAAGGCCCACAGCTGCCTTGGTCCTGGCACATATCCCAGGGACCTTACCATCCCAGCATAATCTCACCATAGGTTTTTCAATGTCTTCTGCAATTTTTTGCCTCCAAACTTCATATAAGCTGGTATTCCATTGGCTATTCACTCTGTTCCTCAGAAGATCGGCTAGGTGTTCCAGCTGGGCACAGGAAGAACTGGGTTCCTCTCCCACCTACTTTGCTGCAGTACTCCATACCTTGACAATTACTGGTATGTTTTCCATATCCAAATTTTTGCCTTTTCAAGAATGTCTTGTAAATTGAATCTTCTAATGTATAGTTTTTCCTGTGTTGTCTTTAAAAAAAAAATTAACCATTCTCAGTGGGTATGTAGTGATTCTCACCAAGGATTCAATTTGCATCTCCCTAATGGCTAATAAACATATTTTCATGTGTTTTTTTTTTTTTTGTTTGTTTGTTTTTGCTTATATCCTTTTTGGTGAAGTTTCAGGTGAAGTATGTTGCCCATTTTTAAATTGGGTAGTTGTTTTCTTATTATTGAGTTTTGAGAGTTTTCTATATATTCTAGATACAAGTAATTCGTTGGATATGTGGATCATAGATATTTTCTTCCAATATATGATTTTTCTTTTTATTATATTGACAATGTCTTTGACAGAGTAGAAGTTTTAAGTCAGTCATAGAAAGACAAATGCTTTATTATCTCAGTTATATGTGGAAACTAACAAAAATAATTGAAGAAACAAAATAGAGACAGAGGCATAGATACATAGAACAGACTGGCAGCTAACAGAAAGGAGAGATTAAGAGGGAAGGGTGAAAAAATGTGAAAGGATCAAGATTATACACACACACACACACACATATATATAATCTCACAGCCACGGACAACAGTATGGTGATAGCCACAAGGAAAATGGGGTTGAGAGTAGGTAGAAGTGGGCAAAGGAGGGATAAATGGGGATGGAAAAAGACTTGACTTTGGGTGGTGAGTACATGATGCATTATACAGATGATGTTTTATTGAGTTGTACACTTGAAACCTGTATGGTTTTATTAACCAATGTCACCCCAATAAATTCAATAAAAATAATAGTCTTATGTTCTCATACTATACATTTAAATTTATTATCCATTTTGGGTTATATCTTATATAACATATTAATTTTAGATTGAGGTCATTTTGTGCCTATATATGTTCAATTGTTCTAGCACCATTTGTTGAATTGACTATCCTTCATCCATTGAATGCTTTCATACCATTCTTAAAAATCAGTTGGTCATACATGCATGGGTCTATTTTCACATTCTCTATTTTGTTCCATTGACCTATGTGTCTATCCTTCTACTGGTACCATGCTATCTTGAGTACTATGTAGCATTATAATGTCTTAATATCAGGTAGAATGATTTCCCCACTCTATTTTTTAAAAAATTGTCTTGGCTATTGTAGTTTTTTTACATTTTCATATATATTTTACAATCCACTTGTCTTCATTTATAAAATGATCCTGCCAGGGTTTTGATAGGAGTTGTGTTAAATCTGTATATCACTTCTGGGAGCACTGACATCTTCATTATGTGGAGTCTCCCAACTCATGAACATAGTGTCTCTCCATTTATTTAGGTTTTTATTTATTTCATCAGCATTTTGTAGTTTGCAATACAAATTCTATGAATTTTTATTGGATTTCTACCTAAGTATAAAATGGAGCAGAGTAATGTAGGGTGCAGTTGTAATTTCAAGTAGGGTAGTCAAGGTGAGATTTGAGAAAAACATGAGGGAATTAGTTATGCTGGAAACTGAGAGAAGTGCATAACCAGTAGTGCAAAAGCTTTACCAGTGTAGAGGCTCTAAGGCAGGAGCATTCTAAGAATGGGAATAGTAAGAAGACTAGTTGTATGAAGTAGGATGAATTAGAGGGACAGTAGTAGGAGTGGTAATCACAGAAATAATGAAGGGACAAAGTTGTATAGTAACTTCTACATCAGGCCTTACAAAGGACTTTGGCTTTTTTCCTGAGTAAAATGGTGAGCTACTGGAGGAAACTGTGTAGAGGGGGTCCATGATCTGACTTTGATTTTGAGAGAATCCCTCTGAGAAGCTATTGTCTTAAACCAGAAGTGATTCAGTTCTGAAGAGTTTGTTCATTCAACAAATACATATTGATCAAAGGTGGAGGCTATAGGGTGTTATCAATGATGCCACCAAAACTCAGGTAGTAATCTGAAAAGTGACAACTGTGAAATCAAATTTGAGAAGAAAAATACTTTACAGTAGCATGAATAAACCACCTAATTACAAGTATTCAGTTTATAACACCTAAAGTGCAAACAACAATGTGTGGGAAGCCTAGGATGCTGCCAGACCTATCCTCTTTGCTTGGGTGAACATCAGAGTCTCTACTGTCTGCAATGGGTCTCCAGAGAAATAAATATGGCATATGTACTAGATTTGCCAAAGTTATAAGGACTGAGTATTAGGAATTGATTCAGTGTTAGGCAATTGATTCAACTGAAATAGTACTGCACCATAGGTTTACTCTTTGAGGAAACCAAAACTTGAATTAAACTGAGTCAATCCTATTAATCTGAGAAGACAAACAGAATTTTATTTAGTTTTGTTTCTGCTACTCAGCCCATGATGATATGTGAGCCCAAATCATATTTCTAGTTTTTGATGGATGTATTTGTGAATACACCCATGGTTGTCATGGGCCTTGGTATAATCAAATGGATTTTCAAATACTTTTTGAGGTACATTGCAACTCTATCCTCAGGGTACTATGGCCATTTTAATATAGATCTTCATTAGACAAAGGTTTACAAATAAATCTTCATTGACTTTATAAGGATGGATCATAAAATTAAATCACAGTTTTAATGTTGAAACTTATGAGTTGTAATTTTATTAGGGCATGTATTATTCTTACTACTGCACATATCAGTAAATAATAAACTCTGTATAATCCCAGTACTAGTTATAGATTATTCACTTGTTTTAAAAAGTAATTTACACTTGAATGAATATCCATGCCTTAATAGATGTAAAATATGATATGTTGAAAGTATTACTTTGATTAGTTCATCATTTTTTTGGCATGGTATTATCCATAAGGTTACTTAAAACTTAAGGGAAGCCTCCTGAAATAATAAATATGGGTTCTCTAGCTTATTATAGAGTTATTGGGTAACATCATCTTAGGAGTAGGACACTTAGCTGTTCTCTAGACCCCTGTCTTCAAAAGCAATAAATTCTTTCCCCAGCTTCCCTGAAAATTGGTCATCAAACCTCTACTCAGACATCTTCATCAATGAGGAGCTCACTAAATATTGGAACAACCCAATCTTATCAAATTGGCCTCCCCAAACCTTCTACCTATTAGTGCCACTGGGAAAAAAAAATCCTCTTTCACTTGAGAACTCTTTAAACATGAAGTCCCCATCCTCCTGACCTTTCCCCAAGCTAGTTGCCTTCCTGTGGGTATGTATGTGTTAAAGTTTCTTCCTCACTATTGATATCCTTGGTTTTGAATATCAAAAGATTTGGTATCTCAGCTTTATTTTTCCTGGAGTTTCCATAAGTTTCTGCCTCAGAAGTTCATTTATCTTAATAACAAAAAAAAATCTTCACAATGTTTCTGTGCCTGTGAGGTGTCAAAGGGGAGGGATCCCAACCCTCTGGAAGCTAAGCTAGCTCAGAGTCATTCAGGATACTACTCTTCATGTATAGACAGGAGACCAAAAAGAAAAAGAAAAAGTAAATACAGTAAAATCTTTGGGTTTCCTTACATAGCCCCTCTCCCCAAATGTAATTAGCCAGATGTGTTTTCTGGAATCTTCTGAAAGCTTGCCATTTACTCTGACTCTCCATACTATAGCTGACTAATTGCTAGCAGTTACATTTGATAATAGTGAATTAGACAATGAAATATCCTGCTTGATTAGTAAGGTGACCACAATAGGTAGGGCAGTGATTTTCAACCTTTTTCATTTCATGGCACACATAAACTAATTATTACAATTTTGTGGCACCAAAAAATACATTTTTTACCAATCTGGCAAAAGTAGGTATAATTTTGATTTACACTGGATGGCTATTACTATGTTGGCTGATGTCATTTTTTTTATTTGAAAATCTAATGGAAAGTAAGTCAGTACCCCTGACTAAATAGTCAGGTACTGCATATTTTAAAAGTCTTGCAGCACGCAAGTTGAAAATCTTTGAATTCAGGTAATGTTAACTCCGACTTCTCAGGGGCTAAATTGGGTCACTTGATCAACCATTTGATCTGCTGTTCAGTGTCAGACCATCAGGAACAATTGCTAAGTTGCTTGGTTTGGGTTCATTAATAATAACTAATATTTATTCATTGCTTATTATGTACAAGAAAATGTGTTAAGCATTAGATAATTTTATCCTCATAACAAATTTATTAGGGACATTTCATCATCCACATTTTACAGGCTAAATAAAAAAGCAAATAATGTTCATAGATGCTGAGTGAGTTGCCCCGGGTCACACAGCCAGTCACTAGTGGAGACAGGATTCAAATCTGAATCTGTTCCACTGCAAAAACCCAAGCTCTAGATCTTTACATTATTCTGTAGTGGTCTGAAGTCCACTACATAGCTCTACAGTTGTAACATCAAGCTTAAGACTTACCATGCGAGCCTTAAGTGGCAAATATAGAGGTGGAGTTTTCAGGTGGGTAGATAAGACATTCCAGCAGAGATGTTAGCAGTTCATTATTAGCTATCCATCTATTTACACCCTCAGTATCATTATGCAGGACCTGCTGAGATATCCTTTCCATGCCCACCTCTTGTTCCTGGATCTCAACCTTCACAAAGAAAGTTCTCTCTGGATTTCAAAATGTGAAATATAAGGGAGAACCAAGATGGCGTCATAGGTAGACACACTGCGCCTCCTCGCACAACCAGAACTGACAGAAAATCAAACGGCAAGGAAGTCTGACACTAAGGAGATAAAAAAATAAACATTCATCCAGACTGGTAGGAGGGGCGGAGATGGCAGCTGGGGCAGAAAGGACTCTCGTTGCCATGGCAGGACCGAGACTGGCGGAGTGTGGGATGAACGGGGCAGGCAGTCTGACCACTAGCAGACCCTGCGGCCCTACATTCACACACAGATAAACCGAGAGGGCCGGACTCGGAGTGGTGGAGAACGGGGCAGGCAGAGCTGTGGGCAGCAGACCCCGTGGCCCCACATTCACGCATAGATAAACCAGGACAAACGGTAGGGGAATGAAGCAGACGGCTTAACCCAGGGCTCCAGCATGGGGAAATAAAGCCTCAAACCTCTGAGTGAAAACACCCATGGGGGTTGGGGCTGCAGCAGGAGAAACTCCCAGCCTCACAGGAGAGGTTGTTGGAGAGACCAACAGGGGCCTAGAGCATGCACAAGCCCACCCACTTGGGAACCAGCACCAGAGGGGCACAATTTGATTGTGGGTAGTGGAGGGAGTGACTGCAATCTGGCAGAGAGTGGAGCAGGTGCCATTACTCCCTCTCGGCCCCTCTCCCACGTACAGCATCACAGTGCAGCATCACAGCACAGTGGCCAGCGTTACCCCACCCTGGGGAACACCTAAAGCTCTGCTGCTTTAAGTAACAGAAGGACCAAGACAAAAAAAAAAAAATGGCCCAAATGACAGAACACTTCAAAGCTCCAGAAAAAATACAACCAAGCAGTGAACAGATAGCCAACCTATCAGATGCACAGTTCAAAACACTGGTAATCAAGAAGCTCACACAATTGGTTGAATTTGGTCGCAAATTAGATGAAAAAAATGAAGGCTATGCTAAGAGAAACAAAGAAAAATGTACAGGGAACCAATAGTGATAGGAAGGAAACTGGGACTCAAATCAATGGCGTGGACCAGAAGGAAGAAAGAAACATTCAACCAGAAAAGAATGAAGAAACAAGAATTCGGAAAAATGAGGAGAGGCTTAGGAACCTCCAGGACATCTTGAAATGTTCCAACATCTGAATTATAGGGGTACCAGAAGGAGAAGAGGAAGAACAAAAAGTTGAAAACTTATTTGAACAAATAATGGAGAACTTCCCTCATCTGGAAAAGGAAATAGACTCCCAGGAAGTCCAGGAAGCTCTGAGAGTCCCAAAGAAGCTGGACCCAAGGAGGAACACACCAAGGCACATCATAATTACATTCCCCAAGATTACACAGAAGGAGAGAATCTTAGAAGCACCAAGAGAAAAGGACACAGTTACCTACAAAGGAGTTCCCATAAGACTGTCAGCTTATTTCTCAAAAGAGACCTTACAGGCAAGAAGGGAGTAGCAAGAAGTATTCCAAGTCATGAAAGGCAAGGACCTACATCCAAGATTACTGTATCCAGCAAAGCTATCATTTAGAATGGAAGGGCAGATAAAGTCCTTCTCAGATAAGGTCAACTTCAAGGAGTTCATCATCACCAAGCCCTTATTATATGAAATGTTAAAGGGATTTATCTAAGAAAAAGAAGATAAAAAATGTGAACAGTAAGAATGACAACAAACTCACAGTTATTAACAACCACACCTAAAACAAAAACAAAAACAAACTAAGCAGACAACTAGAACAGGAACAGAACCAGAGAAATGGAGATCACATGGAGGGTTATCAATAGGGGAGTGGGAGGGGGAAGGGGGGGAAAGGTACAGAGAATAAGTGGCATAAATGATAGGTGGAAAATAGACAGGGGGAGGGTAAGAATAGTGTAGGAAATGTAGAAGCCAAAGAACTTATCTGTATGACCCATGGACATGAACTATAGGGGGGGGAATGTGGGAGGGTGGAGGTGGGCAGGATGGAGTGGAGTGAGGGGGGGAAATGGGACACCTGTAATAGCATAATCAATAAATATATTTAAAGAAAGGACTTATGGACAAAACCAATGGGGGCGGAAGCAAGAGAGGGAGGGGGGTTTGGCTGTGGTTCAGGGAAAGTGATAGGGGTTAAATGTAGACAACTCTAATTGAACAACAATAAAATAATTTTTTTAAAACTGTGAAAAAAACCCAAAATGTGAAATATAAGATAGGGTAAATAAATTGATCCTGTGAATAAGAAAAGACTAGAGCATATATGACTTAGAATCTTCCTTCCCCTCTCTAGAAACATGTTCTTATTTAATGGGAGACTTCTGGATGCTTGCCTCTGTGTTAGATATCTAACCTTGAAAAATGACTAAATGGTGGGGAATTTAGGTCAAGGAAACTCCCCTGCAAGCAGTAGGAGGAGATATGTTGGTTTATAAATGACTTTGGGAGCCTACATTGATTGAAGCTCTCTGTAGAGATAATTCTATAGCTATTTGATGAAGGTCAATAGTTAAGAATTTGGATATCATTTCCACTTTGCATGAGAATATACTCTAGATGTGCAGAGTTTGGGCAATGTTTTACCTGTAGTAAAGCCACTGATTAAGCCAGTTAAGTGGGTCAATCGGGTTCTTTGGTTTCCTAACATAAAATCATACTGAATAATAATGGTAGTTTCTTGGTTTAAAAATAAATGATAAGAGTTCTGGCTGGGTGGCTCAGTTGGTTGAAGTAATATCCTGCAAACCAAAAGTTTGGGGGTTTGATTCCTGGTCAGGTCACATACCTAAGCTGTGGATTTGATCTCTGGTCAGGGCACATACTGGAGGCAGCCAATCTCTCTCTCTCTCTCTCTCTCTCTCTCAATCTCATAAAAAAACACTCTCAGGTGAGGATTTAAATAGATATATTGATAGATAGATAGATGATAAGTAAAATAAATGTGTGTGTGCGTGTGTGTGTGTTTAGACATATTTCAGATAACAAGATAACCAGGTTACTATCACAAAATTCTAGGGTCTATTGCCTGTGAAATGACATACTATATATTGTTTTCCAAGTTTTGGTAGTAATGTGTTGAATAGATAAGCTCATATTTTTATCAACAGCAATACAAAATGCAAATCTACTGGAAAAGCAATAATAACTACTTGATGTTTATGAAGAAAGTTTTAAAGAATAATAGGAGTTTGGGATTTTTTTACCACCTAGATTTATTTTAGAAAGTTAAAAGTTATTTTTGCCATTTACTCCACGTGGAGAACTGTTCTCTATTATTGTTCTCATGTTGTTCAAAAGTGAGCAAAAGGGGAAGTGTAGAAACTGGACTATAAAGATACAGGGTAATATAAAAATCATGACTTAAGTGGGGCAGGTTAGAATTTATTTAGCAAATAATAAACATTTTAGTTTGAATGTCCAATCTGCACAGTGGCTATCTATAGATAATTTATTATGAGTAAGGAATACAACATAATTAAGGTTTCACCCCATTATTTTTCAAAAACTATGTTTACCCATTTTGAGTATCCACTTGGAATGGATTGCCGGGATCACTTTATTCTTAAAATAAACAGAAGAGCAAAAATAATTTTTTGTTTGATGGAAAAATAACTTTTTTCTAGAAGGCAAGCTAAAGCAATAGTATCTGTATTACATTTCTGGAATTGCCATAAGAAATTGCCATGAATTTAGTGGCTTTAAACAACAGAAATTTGTCTCACAGTTCTAAAGCCTAAAAGTATGAAATCAAGGTGTTGACAGGGCCATGTTCTAATGAAGGCTTTTGGGGGAAGATCATTCCTGACTCTTTTAGCTGCTGGTATTGCCAGGAATCCTTATAATTCTTGGCTTGGTGATACATCATTCCAATCTCTGCCCCCATTTTTACATGACCTTCTCCTCTATCTGTGTGTCTACATTTCCTTCTTCTTATAAGTACACTAGAGTCATTGGATTAGGGCCTGCGCTAATCCAGTATGACCTCATCTTA
This sequence comes from Desmodus rotundus, assembly GCF_022682495.2. Classification (NCBI taxonomy): domain Eukaryota; kingdom Metazoa; phylum Chordata; class Mammalia; order Chiroptera; family Phyllostomidae; genus Desmodus; species Desmodus rotundus. The sequence continues at coordinate 55,586,277 of NC_071400.1, forward strand.
AATCGATTACATCAACAAAGACCCTATTTCCTAATAAGGTTATATTCATAAGTACTAAGGGTTAGGACTTCAACATACTTTTTGGGGAGACACAATTCAATCCACAGACAGTGTCCTATAAAAGCACTATAAATTTTTAAAAATCTGTTAAAGAGATGCCAGCCAAGTGTACTTCAAAGATGGTGTATCTGCAGGAGAGATATTAAAAATTGAATAAGAAATTAACAAAGGGCAAAACCAAGAATTGGAATACTCTCTCCTCACTTTAAGAATCTCTCTACCCACCATCACTGCTGCTGAATATACCCCTTAGGGTGAGTGGAGATTGTGGGTAATATCTTGAGTGACCGCACACCTCATCCTTAAGCTTCATCTTATCCCCATTTCTCACACCATCCTTAGTTAAGAGCATAGGTTCTAGAGTGGCGTGGTTTAGGTTCACATTACAGACCCCCCAACTTTCTAATTGGCTCCACCCCTCAGAATTAACTACCAGGTAAATTGGAGGGGCTTGTGCAATTTCTTTAGTTGAGTTTCCTATAGTGAGGTTGTTTAGTGAATTCTATCATGCAGTGTCAAACTCACTACCACAACACTATTATCTTTGGTATACTTTATTTTTTGTTTTCATCCAAAGAAAAACACATTTTTTATGCATTACATTATTTTATTAATATACAACTGGATGTCTAGCTCTCCTTTTGGAATTTCTTGCTCAACATGGAGGCTGACCCACTGACTTTTAGAGTCTAGTGAAAATCAGCATAAAAATATTTTCTGGGATTTCTTTTTTTTCTAAATATTATTTTTAACAAGTGCTGGATATTTTAACTGATCTTTGACTTAAAACCTGGCAGCCTTATTTTATATGTCCTCCTTTGTTCTTGTGAATGCATTTGGATAATTATTGTGAATAGAACGTCAAAATAGAGCACATAGTTTAGAATAACTCTGTTTATATCTTTTAGAGAGAGAAGGGAAGGTTTTTGGGGTAGAATTAATAATGGCCTATAGCTACTTGTATGGGGCATCAAACAAATTGATAGTGATGTTGTTTATATTGCAATGTAGTACTGAAATTCATAAAGATGAACTAGATTTGTAGAGGCAAAGGCATGGACAAAATGTAGGAGGTGTTTTCTGTGTGTCTGGATTGTTAATTAGTGTATGAAGCGAATTCAGAGACAAATAGGTATCTCAGTAAACTCATTGGAAAAATGTATTTATTGAAGCAATGAGGGTATAAGAATTGATAGACAGCAACAGAAAATATTTGCTTTTGTCTGCACTGTAAAATTATTCTGTATAATATTGTAAATCACTGTGTAATCTCTGAAACTCAAAGAAATATTGACACATCCAGGCAATTTTTAAAATTATTTTATTTTCATTCACTTAAAATTGTCTGCATTACCTCCCCACCCCTCTACGCAACCCCAGACAAACCAACACCTCTCACTGTTCGACCCTCCCCCTTGGTTTTCTCCATGTGTCCATTATAGTAGATCCTGTAAACCCCTCTCCCTACTGTCCCCTCCCCACTCCCCTCTGGCTATTGTTAGATTGTTCTTAACTTCAATGTCTCTGGTTATATTTTGTTTGTTTCTCTGTACTGTTGATTATGTTCCAGTTAAAGGTGGGATCATATGGTATTTGTCCTTCAATGCCTAGCTTATTTCACTTACCATAATGCTCCCAAGTTTCATCCATGCTGTTACAAAAGGTATAAGCTCCTTCTTTCTCTCTCCTGCATAGAATTCCATTGTGTAAATGTATCATAATATTTTGATCCACTAATTTCCTGATGGGCACTTAGGTTGCTTCCAGTACTTGGCTATTGTAAATTGTGCTGCTATGAACATTGGGGTGCATAGGTTCTTTTGGATTGCTGTTTCAGGGTTCTTAGGGTATAATCCCAGCAGTGAAATTGCTTGGTCAAAAGGCAGTTCCATTTTTAGTTTTCTGAGGAAATTCCATACTGTTTTCCACATTGGCTGCACAAGTCTCCATTCCCACCAACAATGTACTAGGATTCCCTTTTCTCCGCATACTCTCCAAAATTTGTTTGTTGATTTGTTTATGTTGGCCACTCTGACACGTGTGAGGTGGTATCTCACTGTAGTTTTAGTTTATATCTCTCTGATGGCTAGTGATGCTGAGCATCTTTGCATATGTCCCTGGGCCCTCTATACATCTTCCATGGAGAAGTGTCTGTTCAAGTCCTTTGCCCATTTTTTGATTGGGCTGTTTGTCTTCCTGGAGTGGAGTCGTGTGAGTTCTTTATATATTTTGCAGATCAGGCCCTTGTCTGAGGTATCATTGGCAAATATGTTTTCCCTTATTGTTGGTTCTCTTTTCATTTTAATGCTGTTTTCATTAGGCATGCAAAGCTCTTTATTTTGATGAGGTCCCATTTGTTTATTCTTTCCTTTATGTCCCTTGCTTTAGGGGACATGTCTGTGAGGATGTTGCTGAGTGGAATGTCTGAGATTTTCCTGCCAATGATTTCCTCTAGGATTTTTTATGGTGTTACAACTTATATTTAAGTCTTTTATGCGCATTGAATTTATTGTTGTGTATGGTGTAAGTTGGTGATCGAGTTTCATTTTTTTGCACATAGCTGTCCAGATCTCTCAACACCATTTGTTGAAGAGGCTAATTTTGCTCCATTTTATGCTACTGCCTACTTTGTCAAATATTAATTGACCAAAAAGACTTGGGTTTATTTCTGGGTTCCCTGTTCTGTTCCATTGGTCTATGTGTCTGTATTTATGCCAGTACCGAGCTGTTTTCATTACAGTGGCTTTGTAATACAGTTTGATATCAGGTATTGTGACTGCTCCCGCTTTGTTCTTCTTTCTCAAACTTGCTGTAGCTCTTTGGGGTCATTTATGGTTCCATATAAATTTCTGAACTATATCTGTGAACTATGTCATTGGGACTTTAATAGGTATTGCATTTACTCTATAAATCGCTTTGGGTAGTATGGCCATTTTGATAATGCTAATTCTTCCAATCCATGAGCATGGTACATGTTTACATTTGTTTGTGTCTTCCTTAATTTCTTTCTTTAGTTTTGTGTAGTTTTTTAAAAATTAATTAATTCATTTTTATCCAGTTTTGAGTACAGGTCTTTTACCTCCTTGGTTAGGTTGATTCCTAGGTAATTTATTTTTCTTGTTGCTATATCAAATGGGATTTTTTTTTCCTGATTTCTGTTTCTGAAATTTCATTGTTGGTGTACAAGAATGCCTTTGATTACTGAGTATCGACTTTGTATCCAGCTGTTTTTCCCAATTCACTTATTAGATCGAGTATTTTGGTGGAGTCTATAGGATTTTCCATGTACACTATCATGTCATCTGCCATCAATGGCAGTTTTGTTTCCTCCTTTCTAATTTAGGTGCCTTTTTATTTTGTTTTCTTTCCGATTGCTGTGGCTAGGTCTTCCAATACTATGTTGAATAGGAGTGGTGAGAGAGGGCATCCTTGTCTTGTTCCTGATCTTAGTGGGAAAGATCACAGTTTTTGTCCATTGAGTATGATGTTGACACTAGGTCTCTCATATATGGCCTTTATGGTGTTGAGTAATGCTCCCTCTATTCCCATTTTGTTGAGTGTTTTCACCAGATATGGGTGTTGTATCTTATCAAATGCTTTTTCCACATCTATTGATATGATCATGTGATTTTTGTCATTGCTTTTGTTAATGTAGTGTATTATGTTTATTGATTTGCAAATATTGTACTATCCTTGCATTCTTGGGATGAATCCCACTTGATCATGGTGTATGATCATTTTAAAGTATTGGTGGATGCAATTTGCCAATATTTTGTTGAGAATTTTAGCTTCTATGTTCATTAGTGATATTGGCCCGAAGTTTTCTTTCTTCATTGTGTCTTTATGTGGTTTTGGGTTAGGATGGTGTAGGCTTCATAAAGAGAGTTTGGGAGTCTTCCATCTTCTTGAAATTTTTGAAGTAATCTGTGGAGATTGGGGGGTTAGCTCTCCCTTAAATGTTCTGTAGAATTCTCCTGTGAAACTGTCTGGTCCAGGGCTTTGGTGTGTCAGATGCTTTTTGATTATTGTTTCTTATTTTTCAGATTTTTTAATAATATATTTTATTGATTATGCTATTAGTTGCCCCATTTCCCCCCCTCTATTCCCCTCTGCCCTGCACACCCCCTCCCACCCACATTCCCCCCCTTTAGTTCATGTCCATGGGTCATACAGATAAGTTCTTTGGCTTCTACATTTCCTATACTATTCTTAACCTCCCCTTGTCTATTTTCTATCTACCATTTTTGCTACTTATTCTCTGTACCTTTTCCCCCTCTCCACCCCTCCCACTCCCCTGCTGATAACCCTCCATGTGATCTCCATTTCTGTGATTCTTTCCTGTTCTAGTTGTTTGCTTAGATTGCTTCTGTTTTTGTTTTAGGTGTGGTTGTTAATAACTGTGAGTTTGCTGTCATTTTTACTGTTCCTATTTTTTATCTTCTTTTTCTTAGATAAATGCCTTCAACATTTCATATAATAAGGGCTTGGTGATGATGAACTCCTTGAATTTGAACTTATCTGGGAAGCACTTTATCTTCCCTTTCGTTCAAAATGAAAGCTTTGCTGGATAGAGCAATCTTGGATGTAGGTCCTTGCCTTTCATGACTTGGAATACTTCTTTCCTGCCACTTCTTGCCTGCAAAGTTTCTTTTAAGAAAGCAGCTGACAGTTCTATGGGAACTCCTTTGTAGGTAACTGTCCCCTTGTCTCTTGTGGCTTTTAAGATTCTCTCCTTATCTTTAATCTGGCTAATGTAATTATGATGTGCCTGGGTGTGCTCCTCCTTGGGTCTGACTTCTTTGGTAGTCTCTGAGCTTCCTGGACTTCCTGGAAGTCTATTTCCTTTGCCATATTGGGAAAGTTCTCCTTCATTATTTGTTGAAATAAGTTTTCAATTTGTTGCTCTTCCTCTTCTCCTTCTGGTACCCTTATGATGAGGATGTTGGAATGTTTCAAGATGTCCTGGTGGTTTCTAAGCCTCTTCTCACTTTTTTGAATTCTTGTTTCTTCATTCTTTTCTTGCTGAATGTTTCTTTCTTCCTTCTGGTCCACACCATTGATTTGAGTCCCAGTTTTCTTCCCGTCACTGTTGGTTCCCTGTACATTTTCTTTCATTTCACTCAGCATAGCCTTCATTTTTTCATCTAATTTGTGACCAAATTCAACCAATTCTGTGAGCATCCTGAATACCAGTGTTTTGAACTGTGCATCTGATAGGTTGGCTATCTGTTCGCTGCTTGGTTGTATTTTTTCTGGAGCTTTGAGCTGTTCTTTCATTTTGGCCTTTTTTTTTTTTTTTTTTTTTTTAGTCTTGGGTTGCCTGAGCCACGAAAGGTTAAGTGCCTAAGGCAGGTTCTGCTGAAAGGACCTATGTGCCCGACTGTCTCCGAATGTGCAGGTGAAAATGCTGGAAGAACGTCCCCGTGTAAAAAGTCTACCCGCATCCACACAACTGCAGCTCCTCGGAAAAAAGCACGTTCTCGGTGGAAGGGATCGCTGCTCTTTTCTTTCCAAGTTTTCCGTCTGCCGCATTCCTTCCCTCCCTGATTATTGTTTCAATTACATCAGGTGTTATTGGTCTGTTTAGTCTTTCTGCTTCTCCATTACTGAGTTTTGGAAGGTTATATTTTTCTAGAAATTTGCCCATTTCATCTAGGTTTTCACATTACTTGGCATATAGTTCTTTATAGTAATTTCTTAGAATCCTTTGTACTTCAATGGTATTAGTTGTCATCTCTCCTCTTTCTTTTTTGATTGTGTTTATTTGGGTCCTCTCTCTTTCTTTCTCTATGAGCCTGCTTAGAGGCTTGTTGATTTTGTTTATCTTTCCAAAGAACCAGCTGCTGGATTCATTGATCATTAAAATTGTGCTTTTAGTCTCTATGTCATTTAATTCTGCTCTGATCTTGGTTATTTCCTTCTTTATACTTGTTCTGGGTTGTCGGTTCTTTTTCCTGGAGTTCTTATAGGTGTACAGTTAGGTTGTTTATTTTATATATTTCTATTCTTTTTAGGTAGACCTGTATCACTATGAACTTTCCTCTCAGGACTGCCTTTGCTGTGTCCCACAGGTTTTTGGATTGTTGTGAGTTCATTTTTGTTTGTTCCCAGAAACTTTTTGATTTCTTCCCTAATCTCATTCTTCACCCATTTATTGTTTAATTGCATGCTACCCAATCTACATGGTTTTTAGTGTTTTGAGTTTTTTTCCTTGAGATTTGTTTTTAGTTTCAGTACGTTGTGGTCTGAGAAAAGGTTTCATATGCTTAAATTTTCTTGAACTTTTTGAGGCTTGTTTTGCATCCTATCATGTGCTCTATCTCTGAAAATTGTCTATGTGCATTTGAAAATAATGTGTATTTTGGATTGGTGTTTCAGGGTTCTTAGGGTATAATCACAGCAGCAGAATTGCTGGGTCAAAGGGCAGTTCCATTTTTAGTTTTCTGAGGAAAGTCCATACTGTTTTTCACAGTGGCCTCACCAGTCTGCATTCCCACCAACACTGCACTAGGGTTCCCTTTTCTCCGCATCCTCTCCAACATTTGCTTGTGGATTTTTTTATGTTTTCCACTCTGACTGGTGTGAAATGGTACCTCATTGTGGTTTTAATTTGTATCTCTCTGATGGCTAGTTATGCTGAGCATCTTTTCATATGTATCTGGGCCCTCTGTATGTCTTCCTTGGAGAAGTGTCTGTTCAAGTCCTTTGCCCATTTTTTAATTGGGTTGTTTGTCTTCCTGCAGTGGAGTCCTGTGAGTTCTTTATAGCAGCACAACTTATAATAGCCAAGTACTGGAAGCAACCTAAGTGCCCATCAGCAAACGAGTGGATCCAAAAACTATGGTATATTTACACAATGGAATTATACACAGCAGAGAGAAAGAAGGAGCTTATATCCTTTGCAACAGCATGTATGGAACTGGAGAGCATTATGTTAAGTGAAATAAGCCAGACGGTGAGGGACAAATACCATATGATCTCACCTTTAAATGGAACATAATGAATAGAAAAAATAAAAAGGAAACAGATTATAACCAGAGACATTGAAGTGAAGAACAATCTCACAATGGACAGCGGGGAGTGGGGAGCGGACAGTGAGGACAGGGGATTACAGGAACTACTATAAAGGGCACATGGACAAAATCAAGGGGGAGGGTAGAGGTAGGGGAGGGAGATTGGATTGGCTGGGATGGGTGGAGGGAAGGGGAGAAAAGACACACAGCTGTAATTGAATAACTATAAAAAATTTAAAAAAAGAATGTGTATTTTGATTTTTGGGGATAAATGGCTCTATATATATACCAGTTAAGTCCATTTCTTATAGGGCATTGTTCAATGCCACAATGTCTTTGTTGATATTTTGTTTGGAAGATCTGTCCATCTTTCACAGTGGGGTGTTAAAATCCCCTAGTATAATTGTGTTGCTGTCAATATCTTTCTTGAATTCCTCCAAGATTTTCTTTATGTATTTGGGTGCTCATATGGTGGGTGCATATATATTTACAATTTTTATGTCTTCTTGGTGGATTCTTCCTACCAGTATTATGAAGTGACCTTCTGGGTCTCTCTTTCTGGCCTTTTTTTAAAGTCTATTTTGTCTGATATGAGTATTACTACTCCTGCTTTTTTTTCCTGTCTGTTTGCTTGGAAAATTTGTTTCTAGCCCTTCACTTTCAGTCTGTGTAGGTCTTTTGTCCTGAGGTGGGTCTCTTGTAGGCAGCATATGTGTGGGTCATGCTTTCTTATCCATTGAGCTATTCTATGCCTTTCAATTGGACCATTTAATCCACTTACATTTAAGGTTATTATTGATAGATACTTATTCATTGCTATTTTTTGTACTTCTTATTCTTTCTATCTCTCTCTCTCTCTCTCTCTCTCTCTCCTTCCTTTCCTTAAAGCAGTCCATTTAGCATCTCTTGCAGAGCTGGTTTGGTGGAGGTGTATTCTTTTAGACTTCTTTTGTCTGGGAAGCTCTTTATACAGCTTTGCTGGGTAAAGTAGTCTTGGTTGCAGACCTCTGGTTCTCATTACTTGGAATGTATTTTGTCATTCTCTCCTGACTGGGAGCATTTTCATTGAGAAATCAGCTGCTAGCGTTTTAGGGGCTCCCTTGTATGTTACTTCCTGTTTCTCCCTTGCTGCCATTTTAGATTCTCTCTTTGTCTTGGAATTTTGCCATTTTAATTATGATGTTTCTTGAAATGGGCCTCCTTAGGTTCCTCTTGACTGGGACTCTCTGTGTTTCCTGGGTTTGTGTGACATTTTCTCTCATCAAATTAGGGAATTTGTCTATCATTGCTTTTTCAAACAGGTTTTCTATCCCTTGCTCTTCCTCTTCTCCTTCTGGTATCTCTGTTATATGGATATTATTACTTTTTATATTGTCCTGTAATTCCCTGAACCCCTCTTCATTCTTTCCGAGCCTCCATTCCTTTTCTTCCTCCTTCTGGGTGTTTTTCTATACTTTGTCCTCCAGGTCACTGATCCGATCCTCTGCTTCATTGAGCTTGTTTTGGATTCCTTCTACTGTGTTCTTCAGTTCAGAAATTGTATTCTGTCGGGGGGCTTTAACGCAGCCCCCTGGTTCCGCCATGGCCGAAGAAAAAGACTACCAAGACATGATCTGCTTGGGGAGGAAAGGTGGCCGTTTCTCTCAAGGGGAGAAGGGCCTTGAGCCTCTCTCTCCAGGGGCTTTTATTAGGTTCATTCGCATAGGAATAGGGATAAAGCACATCAATCATTGTCAGCCAGTAAGGGTTAAACAATACAAGATTTACAGAGAACTCTGAGGTCTTATTCTGAGTTACAGCCAATTAGGTAGAGGGCCATAAAACTTTAGGCGCCAGACTCCTCTCAGGTCTGGACCCTTACCTCTTAAACTGAGGGTACAAATTAAGTAGGTTTCACAGGAATGTATGTATTTTTCTTAGGCCCGATTCCCCAGGGAATCCGCCCCTCCCAGCACAGGACTGCACTGCCCTCTGTTATTGCTTCAGGCTTAAGTCAGGCAAGGAAAGTAAGGCAGCCAAGAGATTAGGAGACTTCTTGCAGACAGAATGAGGACTCAGGCTATTTCAAAGCCGAGGGGCGAGGGTCCATCACCCCCCTTTTCCACAGCCCCCTGAGTCCTTCCCTGCGGGCCTCTTCTGTGATCAGAACCTGTCTTAGGTTGATCCTCCCTTGAGGATTCTTACCCGTCATTGGCTAACTGGCCAAGCTCAGGGCCAAGCAGGGTGAAGTGGGCAGAGGTGGTACACCTGCCAGGGAGACAAGCTTTGTCTCCTTAGTAGCTTATGGTCCCAACTCTGACTCAGCCTTAACCATGAGGGGTTACAGCCTCTGAAACCAGGCAGAGCGGTTCCCAACAGTATTCTTCATTTCCTCTTGGCCCCTGTTGATAGTTTCTATTTCCTTTTTCATGTTGATATAATTTGCAGTGAGTTCATTGTAGTTTCCTTGTAGTTTTTGCTTATTCTCTGTGAGCTCATTAAACTTCCTTATAACCAATGTTTTGTACTCAGTATCTGATAGTTGACTTGCCTCTTTTTATTTTACCATTCTTTCTGAGTCCTCCTCATTTCTTTTCATTTGGGGATTGTTTCTTTGTCTTCCCATTGTTTGTGAGGCTCTTCCTTTTAGCCTGTGCTTCTTAAGTTTCTCTGTTTTGACCCCCTGGATTTATGGTGTAAACTCCTGTGGCAGAATACCTGTAGGATTCAGTGGTACAGTCTCTTTGATCTCCTGAGCTTACTGATCTTGGGCTGTGGTTTATCTTGGGTCTGTGTAGGTCTTTGGTTTTTGGTTGTTGTTGGGTGTTTGTTTGGTGGGCCTTTCTCACCAGCTTGTTAACTGAGGGTCAGTCTGTCCAATCTAACTCTCCTGTAAACTTCCTGTGTGATCATGAGCAGTCTTCCTCAATTTCCACATCCCTAATATGAACAGATTTGATTAAATGAAATATAAGGAGCTTCCTGGTCTAAAGTTGAGGTGCTCATCAATACACTGTGCCTCTGCTGTCCTATTGTGACCTCTTTGTTCCATCCAGTTCTGTGGTCATCCTTTTTCCCCATGGTTCTTCAGTATACATTTCTATTTCTTTCTCTCCTCTGGTCCTTACCTTTCTCATCATTTTGTTTTTTTCCCTCTTCCTGAACCCTCTTATTCCCTATCACCTCACCCCAAATTAGGAATTGGTTAGTGCCCATAGGGCTCTGTTTAATGTCCAAGTGTCATATTTTTATTTTTTTAAATTTTATTGTATTTTCCCACTATTGTCTACTCCCCTTATACAACTCTACCCCAGCATTCACCATACTGTTGTCCATGTACATGAGTTCTTTCTCTTTTTGGCTCAGTCCCTTCACTGCCCCACTTTCCCCACCCATAGCTGTCATCTTGCACTCCATCTATGAATCTGTGAACATTTTTATTGTTATCTCAGTTTGTTTATTTAGATTCTACATATGAGTGAAATCATATGGTACTTTTCTTTCCCTGACTAGCTTATTTCACAGGCATAATGTTTTCCAGGTTCATGTATACTGTTGCAAACCACAATATTTCCTTCTTTTCTATGACTAAGTCATAGTCCAATGTGTAAATGTCCCCTAGTTGTTTTATCCACTCATCTATTGATGGACACTGGGGCTGCTTCCACATCTTGGTGATTGTAAATAATGGTGCAATGGACATAGGGCTGCATATATACTTTCAAATTAGTGTTTTGGTTTTCTTCGGATATATTCCTAGAAGTGGGATTGCTAGGTTGAAAGGTGTTTCCATTTTTAATTCCTTCAGGAAACTCCATATTGTTTGCCACAAGGGCTGCACCAGTCGTCATTCCCAACAGTACATAAGGGTTCCCCTTTCCAACATCATCGCCAACACGTTTTTGCTGATTTATTGTTGATAGCCATTCTGACAGGTGTGAGATGGTATCTCACTCACATTTTAACTTGCATTTCTCTGATGATTAGTGATGTTGAGCATCTTTTCATATGTTTACTGACCATCTTTATGTCCTCTTTGAAGTGTCTACTTAGGTGTTTTGCCCATCTTTTAGTTTGTTGTTGTTGTTGTTGTTGTTATTTTTGCTGTTGATTTTTGTAAGTTCTTCATAAACTTGGAATATTAACCCCTTTCAGATGTATTGGCAAATATGCTCTCCCATTCTATGGGTTGCCTTTTTATTTTGTTGATGTTTTCCTGTTTTTAATTTGATGTAGTCCCATTTGTTTATTTTTTTTCTTTTGTTTCCCTTGCCTGGAAAGACATATCTGAGAAAATATTTCTGTCAGTAATTTGCAAGATTTTCCTGCCTATGTTTTATTCTATAATTTTTATGGTTTCAGGTCTAATATTTAAGTCTTTGATCCATTTTCAATTTCTTATCATATGTGGTGAGAGAAGCTGGTCTAGTTTCGTTTTTCTGCATGTATCTATACAATTTTCCCAACACATTTATTGAATAAACTATCTTTATCCCATTATATGTGCTATCTTCCTCTGTTGAATATTAATTGACTATAAAATGGTGGGACTATTTCGGGGCTCTCTATTCTGTTCCATTGATCTATGTGTCTGGTTTTATGCCAGTACCACACTGTTCTGATTACTATGGCCTTATATTATACTTTGATATTAGGCAACAACATTCTTCCAACTTTGTTTTTCTTTCTCAGGATTGCTGTTGCTATTTGAGGCATTTTCTGGTTCTATATAATTTTTAAAAATATTTGTTCTAATTATGTGAAATACATATTGGGAATCTTGATAGGAATTGCATTGAATGTATAGATTGCTTAGGTAGTATGAACTTTAAAAAAATATTGTTATTCAATTACAGTTGTATGCCTTTTCTCCCCATCCCTCTACCAAACCCCAGCCAAAACCCCCTCTTTCCCCCATCTCCACTCTCCCCCTTGATTTTGTCCATGTGTTCTTTATAGTAGTTCCTGTAAACCACTCTCCCCACTGTCCCCTCCCCACTCCCCTCTGGCTATTGTAAGATTGTTCTTAACTTCAATGTCTCTGGTTATATTTTGTTTGTTTCTCTCTTCTGTTGATTATGTTCCTGTTAAAGTTGAGATCATATGGTATTTGTCCCTTACTGTCTGGCTTATTTCACTTAGCATAATGCTTTCCAGTTCCATCCATGCTGTTGCAAAGGGTATAAGCTCCTCCTTTCTCTCTGCTGCGTAGAATTCCATTGTGTAAATATGACATAGTTTTTGGATCCACTCATTTGCTGATGGGCACTTAGGTTGTTTCCAGTATTTTTTGAATGATGTTAATTCTTCCTATCTGTGAACACATTATGTGTTTCCACTTATTTGTATCTTCTTCAGTTTCTTCAGTGTCTTATAATATTCTGAGTACAAGTCTTTTACATCCTTCATTAGGTTTATTCATAGGTTTATTCTTTTGAAGAAATTGTGAATGGTATTGTTTTCTCAATTTCTCTTTTTGTTAGTTCATTATTGGCATATAGCAATGCAACTGATTTCTGGATATTAATTTTGTATCTTGCTACTTTGCTGAATTCATTGATCAGTTTTAAGTGTTTCTTGGTGGAATATTTGGGGTTCTCTATGTACAGTATCATGTCATCTGCAAATAAAGACACTTTTACTTCTTTTTTAATTAGGATGCCTTTTATTTTTTCTTGTTTTATTGCTGTGGCTAGGATCTCCAAACCTACATTGAATAACAGGTGAAAGTGGGCATCCCTGTCTTGTTCCTGATCTTAAGAGGAATGCTTGTAGTTTTTGCCCATTGAGTATGATGCAGACAGTACATTTGTCACATATGGCTTTTATTATGTTTAGGTATGTTCCCTTTATTCACAGTTTGCTGAGAGTTTTGATCAGAAATGGGTGCTGGATTTTATCAAAATCTTTTTCTGCATCTGTTGATATGATCATTTGTTTTTATCATTCATTTTGTTTATGTGGTGACTCACTTTTATTGATTTGTGAATGTTATACCAAACTTGCATTGCTGGAAGAAGTCCCACTTGGTCATGGTGTATGATCTTTTTGATGCATTGTTGCATTCATTTTGCTAATATTTTGTTGAGAATTTTAGCATCTGTGTTAATCAGAAATACTGGACTATAATTTTCTTTCTTTGTAGTGTCTTTATCTGTTTTTTGGAATTAGGATAATGCTGTCAATGTAAAATGAGTTTGGGAGCCATCTATTCTCTTGAATTTTATGAAATAGTTTGAGACGGAGGGGTATTAGTTCTCAGAATGTTTGTTAAAATTCACCTATTAAGCCATCTGGTCCAGGACTTTTGTTTGTTGGGAGGATTTTTTTAAAATTAATGCTTCAATTTCACTAGGTGTAATCTGTCTATTCAGATTGTCTGATTCTTCCTGATTTAGTTTTGGAAGATTATAAGTTTCTAGGAATGTATCCATTTCATCCAGGTTGTCCAATTTGTTGGTGTATAGTTGTTTATAATATTTTCTTATAAACCTTTGTATTTCTTTGGTGTCAATTGTTATTTCTCCTGTTTCATTTCTGATTTTATTTATTTTGTTTTTTTTCTCTTTTTTTCTTGTTGAGTCTGGTTAAAGGTTGGTCAATCTTGCTTATCTCTTCAAAGAACCAGCCCTTGGATTCATTGATCTTTTGTTGTTTGTATCATTTCTAAGACTCTTTAGGTTTTCTTCTGCTCTGATTTTTATTATTTCTTTCTTTCTACTCACTTTGGGCTTTTTTTTTTTCTTTCAAGTTCCTTTAAGTGTGAAGTTATAGTGTTTATTTAAGCTTTTTTTTCTTTTTTTTCTCTCTTTCTTTCTCTCTTTCTTTCTTCTTTCTTTCTTTCTTTCTTCTTTCTTTCTTTCTTTCTTTCTTTCATCTTTGAGATAGGCCTGTAACACTACACATTTCCCTCTTAGGACTGCTTTCCTAGTGTCCTACAGATTTTGGAATTTTGTGCCCTCATTTTCATTTGTTTCAAGTTATCTTTTAATTTCTTCCTTAATCTTGTTTTTGACCCATTCGTTATTCAATAGCATATTATTTAGCTTCCATATCTTTGCATGCTTTTCAGAGTTCCTCTTGTTATTTATTTCTAGTTTCATAGCATTTTGGTCAGGGAATGTACTTGATATGATTTAAATCTTTGTAAATATTGAGACTGGTTTGTGTTCTAATATCATCTATCTTAGAAAACATTTCATGTATACTTGAAAAGTATGTATATTCTGTTGCTTTGGTGAGAAATGCTCTGAAGATATCAATTAAATCCATTTGATCTAGTGTGTCATTTAAAGCTGCTGTCTCCTTGTTGTTTTTCTGTCTGGAAGATCTATCCATAGAAGTCAATGAGCATTAAAATCCCCACCTCTGACTGTATTTCTATTGATTTCTCCCTTTATTCCCATCAATATTTGCTTCACTTATTTATGTGCTCCTATGTTGGGTGTGTAAATGTTTCCTCGGTTATATCCTATTGCTGTATTGTGCCCTTCATCATTATGTAGTGTCTTTCTTTGTCTCTTAATATAGTCTTGGTTTTAAAGTCTGTTTTGTCAGATATAAGTAGTGCTACTCCAGCTTTTTTCCCTTTCCATTTGAATGAAAATGAAAAGAATGAAAGTGGAAATTAATTCCAAATGAAAGAACAAGATAATTCTACAGAAGAAGAACTAGAAGAAATGAAGGCAAGCAATTCATCAGATAGAGAGTTTAGAGTATTGATTACAATGATACTCAACAGCAAGAAAAAGACATAGAAAAATGACTAGTCAGAAATAAAGAATGCAATATCTGAAATAAATAATACACTGGAGGAATAAACAGTAGGTTAGATGAAGCAGAGGATCAGATCAGTGATTTGGATGAAAAGATAGGGGAAAAATAAACACCCAGGCAGAGCAGCAAAAAGAAAAAATAATTAAAAAAAAATGAGTAGAGCTTAGGAAACTTTTAGGTAAACATGAAGCTTAAAAACATCAGCATCATGGAAATAAGAGGAGGAGAATACAGTGACCAAGGGGCCAAGAACATATTGGGAGAAATAATGACCAAAAACTTCCCTATCTGGTTAAGGAAAAAGATGCACAAGTCAAGGAAGCTGAGAGAGTCCCAAACAAGATGGACACAAATAGGCCTGCACCAAGATGCATCATATTAAAATGACAAGGCTTAAGGACAAGGAGACAATTCTAAAAGCCCCAAGACAAAAGCAGGTAGTTACGTAAAATGGAGCACCAATTAGACTGTTATCTGATTTCTCAACAGAAATATTTCAGGCCTGAAGGGAGTGTCATGAAATATTCAAGGTGATGAAAAACAAAACCTAAAACCAAGGCTACTTTACTCGAGAAGGCTATCATTTAAAATAATTGGAGAAATAAAGACCTTACAGACAATAAAAAGCCAAAGGAGTTAGGTAACACTAAACCAGTACTGCAACGAATAGTAAGGGCTTGCTAGGAGAAGAAGGAGGAGGAGGAGAAACAGAGGAAATAAGTCAAAGAATAAAAGGGACATAATACATATCTATCAACAAGCGTCTTAAATGTAAATGGCCTAAATGCTCCAACCAAGATACATAGGATAGCTGAATGGATAAGAAAACAAGACTCCTATATATGCTGCCTCCAAAAGATCCATCTCAGATAGAAAGATACACACAGACAAAAATTAAAGGAATGGAAAAAGATATTTCATGCAGCTGAAATATCCCTCTGGAACTTCAGCTGCCACCTATGGGAGCTCAGCATATGCTCCCGCACCTCCTCCACACTCTCTATCAGTCTCGTTATGGTGAAGTGGTTTCCTCTGTCTCTCCCTGGTTATAAATCTTCTCTCTAACTGGTGTTCCATTGTTTATTCAGGATGCTTTCTCTACAATTTAGTTGTAATTCCAAATTGGTCCTGGGAGATTAGTGTGTCTTCCATTTACTCCTCTGCCATCTTGGATCTCCTCTTCAGTTGTCATTTGACTCCAAGGAGGCTATTGACCTCTGTTTGTAGTTAAAGCAGACTTATTTCAAATCAAACTTTAAAATATATTCACGAAGCTCTTACTATTATCAGGGAATGATGAGGCATTCTAAAGATGCTTCAATAGCCCCATTTCAATCTAGCACTCCAGGACCCTTTCATGAAGACACTGATATCATATCTGTAGTCAGCAGTCTCCCAAACATCAATGCCAACCCCCCACTTCACCCCAGGTGTTTCCCCATGGATAGAGAGAGAGGCTGATTATTTGGGATTCTTCTGTGAATCCAAGATATTCTAACTCCAAGAGTGCAGACATTACTTGGCCTGGAAGCTGTAGGGGCCTGTCCACCCCAGGGTCCACTCAGATAGTCATATGTATACATATGTCATGATGTATACCTCTACAAGTTGGACCTCACAGCCTTGTTGGGGCCACCTCTGTGGACAACCTGCAGTTCTTCCTCTCTCCTTTTCACTGAGAAAACAGAGCTCAGATTTGTTTCATCATTTGTGTAGCAGACTTTTGCAGCCTTTTAGGTTTTTAACAATTACAAAATACTCCCTCCTCTCTGATCTTGGATGTCAGGAAATGAAGAACATATTCTTCAGCTGTGAATGTTAAGGCATGGAGATGTTATGCAATTTGACAAGTATATACAGGATCCAGCACAAATAATGCCCCCTTTTTATTACAAAATCATAAGCATGTAATCCTGTAACATAACAATATCACTCTCAAGCACACCATATGACATTTTAGGTGAATTGTTCAAATTAAAGCTATAAATTATTACACCCATATTACATTACACCCTACCAATCACACTCAAGCATGTATTACTTCTGCCAGACTCTGTAATGCTAAGCTTGGAGCTAAACTGGGTGTCAAGCCCAGGTAGCCTGGGCAAAATTATAGATATTTAACAACCATGCCACATTCACAGTCATTTCTAAATAGTTGCACAACTGGTTTACTGCAGAACTGTAACAAGAACCCATGTCTGTATGGGGGCTGGAACCCACATCCTCAGCCATTATGTCCTTTCTGCTGGGGCTTGGTAGAGGGAGGAAATGTTAGGCAGCAGCTAGGAATGAGTGGCCAGAGGGGAAATAAGGGCAGGGTCATTGCCATTACAATCTAACAAAGAACTTAATACAGGAGGCTAGAAGCAAGAAGAAGACGTGTTTCACCAATTAACTCAGCAGTACTGAGCTTGTTTTGATAAGCTTGCCAGGTGTCCCGAGCATTACAAGCAAAATAACACAGTAGGAGGGGAAAGTCCTTAAGACAGTGCTGAGAAAAGGGGCTTCTGTAACAATCTTACTAAGATTTGGGGGTGTTCTGAACATCAGAAGTGAGAATTGCACAGGAAGGAGATTCTACGCTGGGAAAGGAAGCCTCTATTACAATTTCACTAAGACAAAGTGCATTTACTAACTGAGAAAAAAGACTTTGTAGCTGTGCATTATGCCCAAGATTTAGAAGGAGGAGAATGAGGGGAAACATAGAAGCTGACTAAACTATATAACCCCTGAACCCCAATAGTTGGCATACATATATTAGCTAAGTACCCACTTGTAGCCTCACCTCAAATGTATAGAACAAACTCACTACCTTACTAACAAATTACTAACAACATTATTTCCTCTCTATATGGGACATTTAGACTAGCTGGTTGCCTGCTTGCAGCTTTGTGTTTGTATGTATTGTAGAAATAAACTTTCTATCTCATTTCCACTGTATGTATTTGTCTCTCACTTGAATTCTTGTGTTGCAAGTAAGACAAGAATAGACAGAGAGAGCCTCTTGTCACAGGTCTCTCTCTCCTCTTCCCTAACAGAAAGGGTTCACCATTCTCTCTTGTCATTCTGTTGCTATGATCATTGAAGTGCTTGGGAAATTCCCCAAATACAACCAATATTTGTAGATTGCCAGGCTTTGAAGCATTATTTTGTTATGTAGAAACATGAAACTAAATGCATACCATAAGAAGTAAAAAGTGCCAAACTAAAGTGGCAGGGAACTGTGATACCTAAAATGTGGGCTTCAGGCAGAAACTAACAAAGGGGAAAAATCAGTAAAATACACTTTTAGCATTCATACAATAATTTATCTAATACACTTGGCAATTGTCATAATATTTGGTTTCATTGAGTACACAGCCCGGTGGCAACAGGGAATAAGTTAATCTGTTAATTAAACACAGAATTCAGTTTTCATAAAAACAGTAATTAGCCTTTTGTTACCATGGGATATCTGCATCAACAAATACTAGACTTTCTCAAGGAGGGAAATAGTGGGGGTTTATGTCTGGGATGTTTACCATGGCTTTGCCACTGTAGCTTTGCAAGTTCAAGCACTGAGGAGATGGTATTTTTTTTCCTTCTAGATGCTTTTGTTAAAATTAGAAGAGGTTACTATCTGGTGACAACAGATAATTCAGTTAAATTCAATTTGTTTGAACTACAAAGGTTCATATATTATAAGCAAGTGTCTTGCTGTGAATTTTTACTCCTTTAAACCCAACCAACAGATACCCCTATAAAAAAAAAATCTCACTTTAACACCTTAAGAAGCAAATCAATTGATCATTAATTGGTAAAGTTGCTAATTTTATAGAACAAAACTGAAGGAACAAACACTTGAAGATGGGGATTATCACAAACTTCTGTACAAGTAGGATAGTGCAATGACTAAGCACCCAGGCAATCAGACAGCCCTGGCTTCAAAATTTGGTTCTTCCATTTGTTTAGCTGCAGGATCATAGGTAGGCCAATTATTTAACATCTTGAAGTTTTCTTCCATTGTCTGGAGTTAATTATATGTCCATATTTTAGTACCATTGTTGTGAAGATTAAGCAAGATAGTATGAATAGAGGTTTGTCCCAGGGCCAGGGTCCATCCATGCTTCAGTCACTGTACTACCTGTGGTTTTCCACAAAAGTCAGACTCTTTCATTTCACTCTCATGTCCTTATATTTCTCTTTGCTCAGTCAGAAACACAACCTGCCATTTTCTCCTCCTGGCTCATTCTACATGTTCTCTAGGTATGCATTCAGAAGTCACCTTCTTTAAGAAGTCTTTATTATTGTTAATTGTGATGATGGTTATGATTTAAAAAAATAAATAAGCATAGTTAACTACTTATATGTGAAATGACATAATATCTGTGATTAACTTTGAAATACTTCAGGAAAAAATGAGGGGATAGGAATGAATGAAACAAGGTTGACAAGATCCTGATAACTGTTGAAGCTGGGATATGGCTCATGGTGGTTTAATATACAATATTCTCTTTACTTTGGGTATATTTGAAAGTTTTTCATAAAAATAAACAAAATTTTCTTGAACTTCCTCCCCAAGCTGAAGTGTCTTTCCTAGATACTCATTAACAATGCTATTATATTATCCCCGAAGTGCTCCCTTTAATAATGTGTTTCCTGAGTAGTCTTCACTATTATACCATGAATTTATTCAAATCAGAGAACTGAAATATTTTTAATTTATGTATCGCCATTCTTGGTAAAAATATTAAAATATAAAAGGATTACTTGTGGACAAATTATTTATTGAGTTAAATATCCATTTTGGAATGTTTCTTTCATGTTTTAAAGCCTCTTTGTCTGAGGAGCTTCTTTTCAGGACTGTCCTAGAGCAGTCTCAGGTGCTGATAATGCTCTCCTATTTCAGCCACTGGCTTTTAGAATTAATTAAGGAGAAAGCCATTATAACACATCCTGTGCTAAGAATCAAAACACTCCATCACTAGTTGTCTTTAATTAGAAGTAGCTGATTTTCTACTTTTCTCAAAGAATATCCACCTTCTCCCAGTAGGTTTAAGCTGCAACTCTGCTTTAACAGATATGTACTTCCTTACCAGTTCTCCAGCTATTACTGTGGCCTCCAAAACCATCATTTTCTATGTTTTGAATATAGATTTAATGCACATTTATGACAGTGTTTGTGGGGCTGCCTACAGGTCTTTTGTATGTCTACTTGCCAGGCACTTTGTGTATAAAAGTAACAACATATGTTTAAAATATATAATATATATTTGAATAACCAAATATTGATGTTAAGATACATTCCCTTTGATTGTTAAAAGTATAACATGGTTCTGCATATATATATATGAATCAGAACATTTATTGTGTGACTAATCAGTGAAATCTTTGAGATGAACTGGATGCGGCAACAGCTGCCATCATGGGTTTAGGTGTTGTTTCTTCACAGAATCCATGCCTGAATTTGTGGTATACAATTTTTAGGTGCCATATGCAAACTCTCCTGGTGGTGTTTCTTTGTTTAGCCTTGGCACTCCAGTTATACTTCCTCTTCCACTTGGTGGGGTAGGTGCCCTTGCCACAGGTGGACATCTGAGGGTGGCAGGCCTTTGAGCCACAGCACTGCACAGTATGTATCTTTTTGTGGAGCTTGCCAAATGATGATATCCCCTTCTTCATCTCCCTTCTGTGCCTGAGATCAAAGAGGCCAGAAGCCTCTTCTGCCCATCTTGAAGCACTGAGGCCTTCATCATCAAATACTTAGAAGCAAGTTAGTCACTCATTCACCAAATACCTCTTAAGCTCTTATCATGTGTTCCAGGCCCTGTTCTAGGCCCTAGGGATAGAGCACAGGATGAGTCACACAAACACCTCTGCCTTCTGGTGTTTATACTTTAGAAAGTTCCGTTAGTTCCATCTTAGAGATGCAAATAACTGGTAGGAAAGTTCTCATTCAGACCTCTCAATCAGAGTTATTCATTCATATCCTATACTCCTCCTTTCCCACCCACTAGTCAAGAACCTCACCATAATCATTTTCCTCTCACTTGCATCATCAGTTTTCTTTTGTGTACTGGATCATTTTTCATCAACATAAATACCATGTCACAATTTCTCCAAATTAAGAAAAGACCCTCTTGACTCCATATTTTTCTCTAGTTATCACCCTGTTTCTTTGCTTTTTATACTGCAACAACTCCTGAAAAAAATTGCCTGTACTCATTGTTTCCACTTTTTCTCTTCCTGAATGGTTATGTTATCTCCTCTGATTCCCTCTAGAACCCACTCATACCAGCTGTTTTCTTCCACTGGAATAGCTTTTGTCAAGTTCACCTATGACTTCCACTTTGTTAAGCTCAATAACCAACTCCAAGTCCTTATTGCGCGTGACCTGTCAGAAGCATTTGACTCAGTTGATCAATTCCTTCTCTTTGAATCACATCCAAAACTCCACATTCTCCTGAGTTTCCTCATAACTTACTAACCATTTATTCCCAAGAGATCCTTTACTCTCCAAATTGCCTATTTCTGGAGTGTTCTCCATCTCAGGAAATGGAAGTTTTATTATCCCATTTCCCAGTCAAGAACGTCAACTCATGCTTTATTCCACTCTTTCTCTTTCCCATCATCCTATCATCTAAAAAATCCTTTCAGCCTTACCGTAAAAAATATCTAGAACTTGACGGTTTCTTTGACCCCTAATACTCCCATGTTGGTCCAATTCAGCATTATTCCTTGCCTAAATTAGCATTAATACATCCTTATAAAATACCTATCAGCCTTTATCCTTGCCCTCTATAACCTGTTCTCTTCATAGAGTTACAGAACCTCACCAATGTTGTTCTGGAACAGCTGTGGGGTGTGATTACCCACTGCCGAGAGGTGTGACTCTCAGTGCAATAGTTTGGTGAAAAAGGAAAGGGGTTGTTTATTTAAAGGTGATACAGATTTAGAATAATGGCAGATTTCTTCTGTTAAGTCCTGCTCCCATTAAAAACACCCAAAAAATACACAGTCATGCTTCTCTTTGCCAAACCAGGACAATTTCAGAATATGCTAGACAGAGGTATCATCTTTCAGAAAAGCAGAAGTCTGAAGCTCAGCATTCCCAGTCACAGTTCAGCTCCAAGCATCTCTCATGAATCTGGGTGGCTAGGCAGGTCTCCACAGCTCTGTTAGATCTGCTTCTGTTTTCTCAAGTCAGGCCTCCTCTCTTACTGCCCACATGACGACACTTTTTCTCTGACTTTCAGACTTCTTGGCACTCCTCCTCTCATTTAAATGCTCGGCCTGGAACTTCCTGCTTGATCTCATATCTGGCCCTTCTTACGGTGTGTTAGTGTCACCATCTTTGCTAGTTCTCCAGTATCTTTTACCCTCTTTCTGCTGCCATTTTTAGTCAGGGCAAAATTTCTGAGAAATGTACAGACATCTAGGGTGGGCAACCACCCCATGCCTCTCCTACAGGTGCTGTATGAGCTCCTCCCTGCGCCCTCTTCCAGCTTTGTCACAAGCCACTGAAGTTTTTTTTAATTATTATTTTATTGTTCAAGTACAGTTGTCTGCATTTACCCCTCACCATCCCCTCCCACCACAGCCATCCTCACCTCCCTCCCCTGATTCCACCCCCCTTGGTTTTGTCCATGTGTCCTTTATAGTTGTTCCTGAAAACCCTTCCCCCTTCTCCCCCCATTATCCCCTCCCACCTCCCCTCTGGTTACTGTCAGATTGTTCTTAATTTCAATGTCTCTGGTTATATCTTGCTTGCTTGTTGTTTTGTTGATTAGATTCCACTTAAAGGTGAGATCATGGTATTTGTCTTTTACCGCCTGAAGAGAAGGAACCAATGGAGAGGGAAAGGTTGTGAGTATAGGAAGACATTGTCTGTCTGGTGGATCAAGATCTTGATGGAAGAGATGGTGATGGGAGCCAGAGAAAAAGTAAAATGGTTAGGTTTAAACAGAAAGCAAACATATGCCTCCCTCA
Organism: Desmodus rotundus; assembly: GCF_022682495.2. Taxonomy (NCBI): domain Eukaryota; kingdom Metazoa; phylum Chordata; class Mammalia; order Chiroptera; family Phyllostomidae; genus Desmodus; species Desmodus rotundus. Next base: position 55,609,076 of record NC_071400.1, read on the forward strand.
TATGGGAGGCAGGAGAAGGGATGCCATGGTAGATGAAGACCTGGAGAAGAAGTTGAAAATACTTCCATTTACTCATTGTCTCCATAAGATGGGAAACAAGGGCAATACATAGAAGAATGATTAAAGCTAGCCACTTAGATAACCCCGTGAGGTTACTGAAAATTGACTTCCTTTACTACAATCCATAATGAGGGAACAAATGTCTATATTTGGTTCATATTTTTTGATCTTATAAATCCTCACCCCACACACAGCAATTTAAGTTTTGAATACAACTCGTGTAATGAGTAAATATGATTGTAATAATAAAAATAGTAAATTTAGTGAGTGCTTAAACTGTAATAATCTTAAAGTACATGCCTGAGGCATCTAAAATTCACCTTAGAGACTTAAGTCAAGTTAATTGAAAAAGACCTAATCTCCAGATAGGTAACATGGTTGATTATCTTATTTGTGCTTAAACAGAGTAATAGAGGTATTTACAAGACATTTTGGAAGATTATTGATTGATATGTGATTTCTTAATTAATTTTGATTAATAATATCTCTCGCTGCTTGAATCCACCCTCCCTCATTTTGGAATCTCCTCGGCACAACTGATCTATTGAAATCATGATGATTTAGCAAATGGTTTATTTGTATAATCTTGTTTTAAAATACAAAAAAAATACCTGTCATTTGGCATTTTACTGCGACTTTCTATAAACCAGCACTTTCACATATATGTGTGGCATTCTGCCCGAGGGCAGATCTGGGAAGATGGAAATTTCTGGGAGCAGCAGATTTAGGTACCAAGGGGTGGTTTGGACAATACTTTTATGTGATTGCATGGCAAATCCAAGACATTTCTTCTAATCCTCTTTCCACCAGTTTTCATCCTTCGAGTCCCTGCTCTATAGAAATGCCAGAGCCACTTCTGGCCAAATTGTTTAAGGCGTCAATTTTCAACCAGTGTACCCCAGCAGGCACACTGGTGTACTGCAAACAATTTTAAAACATGGAATACTCAGTGGCACTGAACTTTCTTCCCTTAGATTGCCTAATTAAAAAATGACAACAGCCAACCCAACAATAAATGTCTGGTGTGAATGAATCAAAATTATACCTATTTTTGTCAGATTGGAAAAATATAATATATTTTTGGTGTGCTGCATAATTTTAGTAATTCATTATTGTGTGTCATGGGTTGAAAAATCACTGGCTTAAGACAATCCCTTCTAACAATGGAGCAGGAACAGTCTCCTTTGTCACTGGAAGGTACTGTAAGCAGGGGAGAGCATCTGCTTGGGAGACTGCAGAGAGAATGTCTAATTTGGATAGGAGTTTAGACTAATGTGATCTTTTGGGCATACTTAATTATAAATCCTTTAATTCCAAGATCTATAATAAGGTTGAACCAAAGAGACCTTGAAATTATTCAAATTTAACTATCCATGCATGTTCATATGAGGGTATGTGTGTGTTTCACTGAGATTTCAGTGGCATAATATTACAACTGTTAAGATACTTGGTTATCTAGATTCCTCTGTTTCTTCCAAAATATTATGATAAGATTTATTTCTTATTTTATACAACAGTACCTTTTACTAAAAAATATATCCCCAAAATGACTCCTGAAGGCAAATTAACTTTCTTTTCTGGAATATTCTATATATTAAGACTAATGATTTATCCAGAATAGAATTTATCTGGAACAAACCATGGGCTTTTGGAAAAAAGGAGCCTATGTGGATTGTAACTCACTTTGGAGTACTCATTTCTGCATTTCAAGTTACCTTCACCAAATGTCTGCTATTCTGACCATTTTAGAAGCATAAAAGATGAGTGGAATGAAAGATGGAATGAAAAGGATCAACTTTAAAAAAAATGGAGAAAATTGAAAGTCATACATAAAATAACTGTGTTTAAAGACATCTTCAAATATTCCCCACCTCATCACTGGCACAGCACTAGGGGAAATTGATGCAAGTGAGCATGTTTTACATTTGGACACTGTAATGAATTTTCACATAATGCTTAAGCATTGGTGTTTTGCATACAAATTTGTCTTTGTTATAATAATTTCTTACATGTTTATATCACTTTAGAGTTTACAACAGGCTTTGATGTATATCACTTTAACAAGTTACTCATCAGTTTCTGTGTGCCAGATATCTGAGACACTCTATACTCTATTTTATTAAGTCTTCACAACAGACCCATGCAGTAGGGCTTGTGATCTTGTTACAGGGAATATTGGGGTCCCTCAAAATGGGGAAGTTCCCCCACTAACCTGACTGGCATAAGAGGAAGTGGAGCGGTGTCCATTAAGAATTACTTTGCATATCTAAAGAATTTGGTCAATGTTTTAGTAATGTTAAGTAGCTGTGCCTGCTATGCTCTAAGCCAAGGAGAAGGGCATTAGCTAACTTGTGATGCAGCTGGGAAGTGGTCACCCCCAAACTTTTGCTGCGCCTGTACAAGTGGCTTGGATGTAGTTCCTATATCATGGGGCCTGGACTAACAATGGCAGCCAAGAAAGGCAGAAGAAACCAGACTACTGGCAGTTGTAACCCAGTGTGGGAAAAATTAGAAATGGAGTTACAGAGGAAGATCCGTGACAGGATTTAAACCCAAGTTCGGGGAAGCCAGGCTGTCTGCCACACAGCTTAATTAAGGAGCAGGGTGTATCAGTTGTGCAAGGCTCTTGACAATGAGGCTTGGGAAGGAGAAGCCTGTTGACCATTCAGCAGCCATGTGGAGTCTTGGCCATGTTGTTTAAAAGGATGCAGAAGGACCCCCCCCTCCACTGGCCTTCCATGAGGATGTGGTTTTGGATTAAGAACAGGAGCCTAGCTGAGCGCGGACAAATGGAAGAAGCCAGAATACAGAAAGGAATCTGCCCAGCTAAGCTATAGATTTCTATTTCTTTTCCTGAGAGTCTTCTGATGGCCTGGTTTGGCAAGGGAAGGCAGGACTGTGTGTTTGTGGGTGTTTTTTGTTTCTAAAGGGCATGGAACTTAACAGCAGAATCCTGCCATTATTCTAAACCTGTATAAATTTTCTCTTTTTTATTGTTGTTCAGTTACAATTGTCCCACCTTTTCCCTATTGCTCACCTCTACCCTGTTCCCCCTCCACTCCCACAGTCAATACCTCCCATTTTCCATGCTCATGAGTCATCTATTTGTGTTCCTTTTCTGGCCTCTTTTCCTTCTTTTGCCTGTTATCTCCCTCCCTCTTCCCATCTGGTGACTGTCAGTTTGTTCTTTATTTCAATATCTTTGGTTATACTTTGTATATTTCTTTGTTTTGTTGATAAGGTTCCACTTACAGGTGAGATCATATGGTATTTGTCTTTCATCATCTGGATTATTTCACTCAGCATAATGCTCTTCCGTTCCACTCATGCTGTTGTGAAGGGTAAGGGTTCCTTTTTTCTTTCTGCTGTGTAGTATTCCATTGTGTTTAGTATACCACATTTTTTTTGCTCCACTCATTTACTGATGGGCACCTAGGTTGCTTCCAGCACTTGGCTAATGTAAATTGTGCTGCTATGAACTCTGGGGTACATAGGTTGTTTTGAATTGGTGTTTCAGGATTCTTAAGGTATAGTCCCAGCAGTGGGATTGCTGGATCAAAAGGCAGTGCCATCTTTAGTTTTCTGAGGAAATTCCATACTGTTTTCCACAGTGGCTGCACCAGTTTGCATTCCCAGCAACAGTGTATTAAAGTTCCCTTTTTTCCACATAACTTTTTAATAAATAGTCACTTTCCTTTTCATAAGACTCTGGCATTGGAAGTCACAGTTCTTATTGGTGGTGGGCAATAGAACTCAGAGGTTCTGTTACAATCTTAGTCCTTAAATGAGTAGACTTAGGCTTGGCTTGTGTAAGTGCCTTGTGCCTGGTGATGCAGTTAGGAAGTAGAGTCTGACTTTTAACACTGACTCAACTGACCAGGAACCCATTCTCTTTACCACCATGTTCTGTGGCCTACAAAATTTGACTTCTCTTTCTGCTTGTTGTATCCCAATCTTTCACTAACCTACAGTCCCTTTTGTGCAACAGTTTCATTGTTAGTCACTATAGAGAAATAGTCATATAAGAAAAAGTATTAAACAATGGCAATCATAATTATAACACTAATAACTGTAGTTGGTAATATTTATTGAGCTAACCTGACTATCTGGCACTCCCTGCAGGCTTTAGATTCCTTATCAAATCTCCAGATCATATCTGTGTAGCATTTGAACCTTACTTAGTCCTTGGAGGCTGGCAGAGCTAGTATCATTTTTTACTTTAAATATAAGAACACAGGTTCCTTGAAGTTAAAGTACAGGTTTAAGGTCATGCTGCTTATTAGAATGGATACTAGAGTCCAGCTCATCTATCTTCCTGACAGATACACTTATTCTTTTACTACACCTCTCAAATACTAGTGCTTGGCCACCATGCATCATAGATGATACTACATGTGTTTTACCATTTCATCACCACATCAGGCACCAATACTGCAGTATAGATGATTGTATCCCTCTCTAGTGCTCCTCCATTCAAATTATTTTATGCCCCAAGGATAAGCAAATGATGGGATCTTTGTGCATCTATGTCTCTTTTTCATTTTATCTTATATCTGAAGGCAAATCAAACTTCTGATGGGGATTGCTAAGCTTCTGATTCATTGAGCCTCAAGGCAAGAGTGACTCACTAAAAATAAATGGGTGCTTTGGGAAGTCTAGAGAAATGAATTTAAGAAAGAAGTGTATGTACTAAAAAAAACTATGTCTCTCTTTAGAGTGAGTGACTGAGTCAATGCCCCAAAGTATGTAACCCAGTTTGTCCAAAGTTCTGTAAGACAGTTAGCTACTTTGCTTCCCTTGCCTAGGAGGAAGCAAAAGCATAGGAGTCAGGAGAACTGGATTCTAGACCCATATCTATCACTTACTAACTGTGTGACCACTTCCCTTCTCTAAATCTCAATATCTTCATTGCTGAAAGGAGGATGTTATACTAAATGTTCTCCTTTCTGCTTCAAAATTAATGATAGCTAAAGTTTGTGGAAGACTTTATGAACCACTTCTATTAGCTCCATCTTATTTGCTCATTATTACAATCCTGCAAGGTGGGTATTTGCCTATTTCCATTTTAAAAATGAGGAAAGAACCAGGGCTCACATTAAGTGACTGGGCCAAAGTCATACAGATAGAAGTGTTGGAGTTAGGAATCAAACTCATGCCTACTTGATAATGAGTTCCATCTTCTTTGTACTACCAACATTTACATTCACTTACTCTGTGTACAGCTGTGCTAAATATTTTTCTGGATTTTATTAATTGATGTGAACCTCTCGAGAGCTGATACAGTTGTTTGTATAATATTTTTTCTAAATGCCCAACCATTACCTTAATTTGCTGACTTCCAAGGAAGAGTGGAATATAATATAATTTTGTAGGAAAATAACCTTTTTCAATAAGGGCAATAGAGAAAAAAAATAATCTCCTTAATGGAAGTTAATATTTTCAAACATGTGTCTGTATATAGGGCTTAAGCTTACTCAAAACCCAATAAATCCCAAAAAGAATTTTTTCCTTCTTCAAGACCATCCATGACCTGCTTTGCAACCTCTTACAACCTCTGCTTTCCACACATAAGTCTGATATAGAGGCTGGCTGATGTGCGGGGTATCATTCATACCTTGTGACAGAGCCCTAAGGGGCACAAATCTAGCTGTAATGACAGATGGACTTTCAACTGGGTTTCTGAAAGGAAATTCCATCTTCACAAAAGCAGAAAACATACACCACATTCCTTTTTTACTTCTTCTTGGAGACTTTCAGGATCTATGGTTTCAAATGGTCTTTTTAAGTTTATTTCAATAAACATGCACTGATCTTCACAGAAGGCAGACTCTGTGCTAAGTGGGAGGAAGAAGTAAGATGAAGAGAGTGATGGTTCCAATTCATATGAAGCTTGGATCCACATGGAGAAGAGAAAATCATAAGTACAACTCCACACAGAATGAAGTAACACATGCAAATATGAACAAAGAATGGGCTATGGAAACCCAGAATATTGAATAAAGTAAATCTGACATGGCAGGGGCTGGAGAGTGGAATGATCAAGTGATCAAGGAAAGCTTCATAAAAGAAGTGGCACTGGAACTATGATCTAATGAAGGGTATGACTGCAAGAGATAGATAATGGAAGAAATAGCATCCCAAGTTGAGAAAAACACACAAACAAACAGGATGTAGAATGTCACAAAGGCATGAATGTACATATTGAGATACAGATTGTCTTGAATTACATGCTTTATTCTGTAGTCACTAGGAAGGTACTTCAGGCTTTTGAACAGGAGATGGGTATGATCTAATGGATTTAAGAAAAAAAAACTTAAGTAGTGGTATGGGAGGATGGATTAGTGTGCAAGGTAAAAACAGTAAAATTGGATGTTATTATTAGGTTGTGAGATTGTGATGAAGATTTGAGAGCCTGATGGAAATAAAGGCATGAATGTAATACTTTAGTGTTTTTACCCGGAAGAGAAAGAATGTAATCATTTGGATGTGGGGGTGATGGAGGAAGACACATTTAGGATAACTTTTAGGTTTGGGGCCTTGGGAACTGGGTCAATGGCTCACATCCATCAAAAATAACAATAATGATGATTTAGAAAAAAACAAAAACTCACATGGCTCTTACTATGAGCCAGGCCCTGTGCTAAATGCTCTACATAGATTAAGCATTTTCTTTTCTAAAAAGAAAAAAGAAAACTATCTCTTTGAATTTGGGCAGATAATCATAGCTTTCTTTGTCTTAATTTCTTCATGTTTTAAAATGAAGGGACCTTGTTCTCCGCCTCTTCTTGTTGTGTTTGTGGACGCTTCTCCGCTCTGGTCAGCCTCCGGCCCGCTCTCTTCTGAGCACCATGCCTTCAATTAAGTTGCAGAGTTCTGATGGAGAGATATTTGAAGTTGATGTTGAAATCACCAAACAATCTGTGACTATCAAGACCATGTTAGAAGATTTGGGAATGGATGATGAAGGCGATGATGACCCAGTTCCTCTACCAAATGTTAATGCAGCAATATTAGAAAAGGTCATTCAGTGGTGCACCCACCACAAGGATGACCCTCCTCCTCCTGAGGATGATGAGAACAAAGAAAAACGAACCAATGATATCCCTGTATGGGACCAAGAATTCCTGAAGGTTGACCAAGGAACACTTTTTGAACTTATTCTGGCTGCAAACTATTTAGACATCAAAGGTTTGCTTGATGTTACGTGCAAGACTGTTGCCAATATGATCAAGGGGAAGACTCCTGAGGAGATTCGTAAGAGCTTCAACATCAAAAATGACTTTACCGAAGAAGAGGAAGCCCAGGTGCGCAAAGAGAACCAGTGGTGGGAAGAGAAGTGAGATGTTGTGCCTGACACTGTAACACTGTAAGGATTGTTCCAAATACTAGTTGCACTGCTCTGTTTATAATTGTTAATATTAGACAAACAGTAGACAAATGCAGCAGCAAATCAACTGTATTAGCAGAGTACTGTCCTCATTGCATGTGTAGTTTGGGTACAGGCTCCAAACCTATGGCTGAGTCTCTTCCAGTATGATCAAAAAGTTTTTCTCTTTGCTCTAAATAAAACTGAATTGTAGGTTCTCTATGGTAAGTGGCATTTTGGGCTTTTCCTCTTTTTGTAAAGTGATTTCTTCCTAGTTTATTGTCCAGTTACTTTAGTTTAGTGACCTTTTAAAAGTTGGCATTGTAAATAAAACAACTTGCAAAAGTTTTCTGAAATAGAATTGACAATGTATTATCTTTATTCATGAGTTGGAGGCTGGAAAAAGGCTACTTGAGGTAAATGCTCTAATTTGGGTTATTAGGATGTCTGCCAGCTTCCTGGGGTCAAGGAGCACCACCGATACAGATCAGCCCATATGTAGCAGGGCTCCCCTAATTAGATCTGGGGGCTTGTTTCTGCATTTTTAATCCTCTCAGCCTTGAGTGTGTTGGCCAGAGACTCAGTTACTACTCAGTTTGTGGTTTTGGAGGAAATATAATTAGATAGTTGTTAATTTTTCAGTTAGAAAAGATAACCCTAGTGGTATGTCGTCATTTTATAATCAGTGATCCCATATGGGGTAAACTATTCACACTACTTGCATGTAAAACAGTTTTAACCTTTAACATTAAAACGTGTGGCAAAACCCAGAAAGCATCCATCATGAATGCAAGATACTTTAAATAAAAAGTAGGTTACATAGTAAAAAAAAAAAAATGAACAGAACAGTCTTTATGTCATAAAGGTTGTTGTGAGGATTAAAATGCTTAATCTATGTAGAGCATTTAGCACAGGGCCTGGCTCATAGTAAGAAAGTGAAATAAGCCAGACGGTGAGGGACAACCTTTAACTGGAATATAATAAATAGAAAAAAAAAGGAAACAAAATATAACCAGAGACATTGAAGTTAAGAACAATCTAACAAAGGACGGGGGGGGGGGGAGTGGGGAGGGGACAGTGAGGAGAGGGGATTACAGGAACTTCTATAAAGGACACATGGACAAAATCAAGGGGGAGGGTAGAAGTGGGGGAGGGAGGGGGTTTTGGCTGGGGTGGGGTGGAGGGATGGGGAGAAAAGGCACACAACTGTAATTGAATAACAATAAAAAATTAAAATTAAAAAAAACCCAAAAAGATAGTTTTGTGGCAAAATTGGGATTTGAATCTAGACACTTTGGTTTTTGAAATACATCCATTTTAACCAGTACACTAAGCAGCCAATAAGATATAGGAGTGCCTGTAACCCCATAGACTTGAATATACTCAATGTATTATCAAAATTGTTGTCAACCTAAGTACAAAATAATACCTCATAATTATTTTGTTATATATTTTTATTGCTAGTAAGATGGAGACATTTTCTTATATTTATTGGCCATTTAAAATGTGTGCTGCCTGTTTGGATTATTTTCTCACTTTCTTAGTGGATTTTTTCAATGTTATAGAACTATTTGTATTTAAGGAATATTAGGTCTTTGTTATATATATGTGTGTGTATATATATATTAATTTATATTAAGTCAAATCTATGAAATTGTTAATATTTGACCATGTTTGACCTACAATAATGACAATTTTGTATGGTTTCACTTGGTATATTCATTCTACTTATCAGAATAATAACTGATTTATTTAATACTTAATATGTACAAGGCACTGTGCTTTGTTGCATGCATTATCTCATTTACTTTTTACCACTATTCTAGAAGGTATATTCTCTCAACTTTACTTCATAGATGAGGAAACTGGGGGACAGAAATGTTAAGTAATTTGCTATAATTCACTAAGTTAGTTGGTAGACGTGTGTATAAGGCAAATCAAGAATGAAATACATTATTTCTGAATCAAAAGATTATGTTTTTAACCACTGCACTATATTGTCTTGCATTCTTATTCTTCCATATAACTCTTAGAAACAAATTCTTCAAAAAATGATGGGTGGGGTGAGGGAGAATGTTTGGGGGAGAAATGGAGACAACTGTACTTAACAACAATAAAAATGTTTTGGTAGAATTTTTAAATTTTATCTGTATTTTAATTTTTAAAATTACAGTTGACATTTAGTATTATTTTATTTAGTTTCCAGTGTACCACATAGTGGTTAGACATTTATATGATTTACAAAGTGATCCCCCCAATGAGTTTAGTACTAACCTGGTACCATTTTAATTGGGATTGCAATAAATGTACATATTACTCATGGGTGAATTAATATCTTTCCACTGCTGAGTCTATTAAAAGCAAGATGTATTTCTCCATTATTCCAAATATTCATTTACTTCTTTTATTGATCTTTATAAATTTATTCATAGAATTATTCAAATTGATAATTCCAAGAATTACTTAAAGGTACCCTTTGGGTTTTTAACTTTTGTGTTGCTAATGTGATAGGATTATTTCTCCCATTATATGATCTCAATGGTTATTATTTTTACATGAAAAAGCCATTAATTTGTGTACATTAATTTTTTAGTTACCCATTTTACTGAATTTTCTCTAAGTATTTTTCAATCTGTTTCCTCCTTTCCATCACAAGTCCGCCATCTTTTCTCACATGGATGACCAAAGAGCCTCTAACTGGCTTCCTTCTCTCTTGGCTTACCCCCTAAAATCTGTCCTCTTCTCTGTTGCCACAGTCAGCTTTCAAAAATACAAATCTTATGTCCCTTGCTTTAAAACCTTAGGTAAATCCATCTCTACTGCCTTCAAGAGATATTTGTGCCCCTCATAAAGTGTCTGACTCTGCTTGTGGCCTGCCCTGGTCCACCTACCTTTCCAATAATGTGTATTGTTTTGTACCCACATGGATACAACCTGCTAGCCATACCAACCATTCATATTTCTCATAATTCAGTATGAACACTCATGCTTTAGCATGCCATGCCTGGAGAATGGCCCTTCAGGTCTCAGCTCCTCAGCTCTTCTCTTAAGTCCTCCTTGAATGTTCCAAACATCTTCTCCATGATTTTTTTCTGTTTCCACACTGCACCATTTGTACACTCCCATTGTTATAATCACTATGCAGGATTGTCCCTATTTCTTTACAAGGGTTAAGAAGGACTTCAGAACCAGACATACCTGAGTTCATACCCAACATAACCACTTGATACTTGTGTGACTATGGGAAAGCTGTATTACCCCTTGTGGATAATAATAAAGACTCCATAGGGCAATTGTGAAGATTACTTAGGACAATGTGTTCAAATTATATAGCTCAGTGCTAGCCATCCAGTAGATGCTCATTATCTCTTTTAATTAACAGTACAGAAGATTAAAAGAGTGTAGACTAACAAAATGGTATGGGCTTTAGGTAGAGGAGCTGTTGAGAAAATTTAGGTAAATTACACTACGGGGCATGGAAAGGGGTGACTTATTTTTCAAACCTGATGGTTTGAAGACTATGGAAAAATGAGCAGCTTCCACTGAAGTATATTGTTAGACAATGACATTTTAAAAGAGATTTGAGTTAAAGTTAAGGAAATGGAAGCTGCAAAAGGGAATGTTAAATGATTCTATTGGGAGTTGCATGTGATGTACCTGGGAACCCTCACTCCTCCTACTCTAGGGATCAAGTTGGTCTAACAGACTGAGGTAAAGATGGAGTCATCAGTGGTGAGTCATGAGAGGAAGGACAGAGGTGGAGTCACTATACTGCAAATGCCAGTCAAGTTTGGAGTAAGAAGCATCTTATTTCACTAGCTTCTCAAGGATTTGACAATGCAGAGGTATGAAAGTACCTGAGGATCCCTTTTGAGTCACGTATAGAGAATGGATCCCAAAGCCCTGCTTCATGATGTGATTTCTCCCAGTTCTCTATCTGATAACTTTGTTTCAAACCTCAGACCAAAGCCCCTTTAATTACTTTGCGTATAGCCCCAACTTCAGCACTTTTTATGCCTGTAGTGTAGGCCTGGTTATTTCATCTTACTGAGCTTCCATTCTTTCATCGGTAAATGAAGATGATATCATTTCAAAAGTATGGGCATGAGAAAGAGCAAACAAACATACACAAAAGCTGTGTTTTATTTTCATCTTGCTATAAGGAAATATTGTAAAGAGCAAAAACTGGACCAGAAGCTGTCTGGTTGACAATACAGTGGATTCAGGTTGCACCCTGACCTGGGCTGGAGTCTGGACTTTTGAGAAACTGAGGAAGTCACATGGGATTTCAGAGCCTCTGTGAAGTTCTGATTGGTAAACTTCTTAAATTATATTAAAGCCAATGTAAAGTTCACAAGAAGTGCCTAGTACAATGCAGTTGCTGAAACATAATAGGCCCCAGCAATTGTTAGCATTATTGTTATCATCATCATCATCATCATTGTTTTATGAAAGATGACCCAAGTAGGAAGATGATTTCTGGAATATACACTACACATGTTTGCTTTTCCATATTTGGTGTAAATAACATCAAAATATATTTATTTGATATTTATTTTATTCAAATAAGTATCTTCTGTTTGTTATCCCAGTTACTAATTAAATGTTGAGTAGTCTTGAGTAATAGCAATTAGGATAAAAACAATACTATATATAGAAATTCTCTAAAAGTTCTTTGTCCTCAAAATATGAAGCCTCCCACTATCATAGGGAACAGGTAGTATCTGCAGCTCCTGAAGTAGTTGTTATCTATTTTTAGTCCCTACATCAAAGGGGTTTTTTTTCTCCTCTTTTCTATGCATATATGATGAGCTGCTGGTTGTTGAAGGCAGGAGCTACAGGATGCAAATGGGCTAAATTTTTTCCCGCCTTGTCATTTAAGAAAATTTTTCAACTTTGCATTTTGGGAGAATCTAAGGGTAAACTTTAGACAGTTATGCCTAATTGTAGGTTTTTGTATTACATTCATAGACTTGAAAACTTGTACAATTGGGATTTTTATTTAGGTATTCTTTTTTAAAAAAATTATTGTTATTCAATTACAGTTGTATGCCTTCTCTCCCCATCCCTCCAACCCACCCCAGCCAAAGCCACCTCCGGCCCCCACCAACACCTTCCCCCTTGATTTTGTCCACGTGTCCTTTATAGTAGATCCTGTAATCCCCTCTCCTCACTGTCCCGTCCCCACTCCCACCTGATGATTGTTAGATTGTTCTTAATATCCATGTCTCTGGTTATATTTTGATTGTTTTTTTCTTCTGTGGATTATGTTCCAGTTGAAGGTGAGATAATATGGTAATTGTCCCCCACCCTCTGGCTTATTTCACTTAGCATAATGCTCTCCAGTTCCATCCATACTGTTGCAAAGGGTTTAAGCTCCTTTTTTCTCTCTGCTGAGTAGAATTCCATTCTGTAAATATACCATAGTTTTGGGATCCACTCGTTTGCTGATGGGCACTTAGGTTGCTTCCAGTACTTGGCTATTGTAAATTGTGCTGCTATGAACATTGGGGTACATAGGATCTTTTGCATTGGTGTTTCAGGGTTCTTAGGGTATAATCACAGCAGCAGAATTGCTGGGTAAAAGGGCAGTTCCATTTTTAGTTTTCTGAGGAAATTCCATAATGTTTTCCACAGTGGCTGCACCAGTCTGCATTCGCACCAACAGTGCACTAGGGTTCCCTTTTTCTCCGCATCCTCTCCAACATTTGATTGTGGATTTGTTTATGTTGGCCACTCTGACTGGTGTGAGATGGTACCTTATTGTGGTTTTAATTTGCATCTCTCTGATGGCTAGTGATGCTGAGCATCTTATCATATGTCTCTGGGCCCTTAATATGTCTTCCTTGGAGAAGTGTCTGTTCAAGTCCTTTGCCCATTTTTAAATTGGGTTGTTTGTCTTCCTGGAGTGCAGTCCTGTGAGTTATTTAAATGTTTTGGAGAACAGGCCCTTGTCTAATGTATCATAGGTAAATATGTTTTACCATATGGTTGGTTCTCTTTGTATTTCAATGTTGTTTCTATAGTCATGAAGAAGCTTTTTATTTTGATGAGGTCCCATTTGTTTATTGTTTCCTTTATGTCCCTTGCTTTAGGGGACATGTCTGTGAGGAGGTTGCTGCTTGGAATGTCTGAGGTTTTCCTGCCAGTGGTTTCCTCTAGGACTTTCATGGTGTTACAACTTATATTAAGTCTTTTATCCATCTTGAGTTTATTTCTGTGTGTGGCGTAAGTTGGTGATGGAGTTTCAGTTTTTTGCACGTAGCTGTCCAGATCTCCCAATACCATCTGTTGAAGAGGCTGTTTTTGCTCCATTTTATGTTCCTGCCTCCTTTGTCAAATATTAATTGACTGTAAAGACTTGAGTTTATTTCTGGGCTCTCTGTTCTGTTCCACTGGTCTATGCGCCTGTTTTTCTGCCAGTACCAGGCTGTTTTGATTACAGTGGCCTTGTAATACAGTTTGATATCAGGTATTGTGATCCCTCCTGCTTTGTTCTTCTTTCTCAAAATTGCTGCAGCTATTCCAGGCCATTTATGATTCCATTTGAATTTCTGAAATGTTTTTTCTATATCTGTGACATATGTCATGGGTACTTTAATAGGGAATGCATTGAATCTATAAATCCCTTTGGGTACTATGACCATTTTGATGATGCTAATTCTTCCAATCTATGAGCATGGTACATGCTTCCATTTGTTTGTGTCTTCCTTAATTTCTTTCTTCAGTGTTGTGTAGTTTTCTGAGTACAGGTTTTTTACCTCCTTTGTTTGGTTTATTCCTAGGTAGTTATTTTTCTTGTTGCTATATCAAATGGGAGTTTTTCCCTGATTTCTGTTTCTGTAGTTTCATTGTTGGTATACAGGAATGCCTTCGATGTCTGAGTATTGACTTTGTTTCCAGCTGTTTTGCCCAATTCACTTATCAGGTTGAGTAGTTTTTGGTGGAGTCTATAGGATTTTCCATGTACACTATCATGTCATCTGCAAACAGTGATAGTTTCCTTTCATCCTTTGCAATGGGGATGCCGTTTTTATTTCTTTCTCTTGTCTCATTGCTGTGGCTAGGACTTCCAGTACTATGTTGAATAGGAGTGGTGAGAGAGGGCATCCTTGTCTTGTTCCTGATCTTAGTGGGAAAGCTTGCAGGTTTTGTCCATTGAGTATGGCGTTGGCTGTAGGTCTCTCATATATGGCCTTTACTATGTGGAGGAGTGCTCCCTCTATTCCAACTTTGCTGAGTGTTTTTATCAGAAATGGGTGCTGTTTCTTATTAAATGTTTTTTCCACATCTATTGATATGATCATGTGATTTTTGTCTTTGCTGGTTTTTATGTGGTGTATTATGTTTATTGATTTGCAAATATTGTACCATCCTTGCTTCCCTGGGATGAATCCCACTTGGTCATGGTGTACGATCTTTTAATGTATTGCTGGATACAGTTTGCCAATATTTTGTTGAGAATTTTAGCGTCTATGTTCATCAGCGATATTGGCCTGAAGTTTTCTTTCTTCGTTGTGTCTTTATCTGGTTTTTGGATTAGGATGATGCTGCCTGCATAAAAAGAGTTTGGTAGTCTTCCATCAGTTTGGATTTTTTCGAATAGTCTGTGAAGGATAGAGGTTAGCTCTTCCTTAAATGCTTTGTAGAAATCTCCGGTGAAACCACCTGATTCAGGGCTTTTGTGTTTTGGGAGTTTTTTGATGACTGATGCAATTTCGTCTGCTGTTATTGGTCTATTCAGGTTTTCTGCTTTTTCTTCATTCCGTTTTGGAAGATTATATTTTTCTAGAAATGTGTCCGTTTCACCTACGTTTTCAAATTTCTTGGCATACAGTTTTTCATAGTAATTTCTTACAATCCTTTGTATTTCTGTGGTATGGGTTGTATCTCTCCTCTTTCATTTCTAATTGTGTTTATTTGGACCCTCTCTCTTTTTTTGTTGTTGAGCCTACTTAAAGGCTTGTCAATTTTGTTTATCTTTTCAAAGAACCAGCTCCTGGATTCATTGGTCCTTAGAATTGTGCTTTTAGTCTCTATATCATTTAATTCTGATCTGATCTTGATTATTTCCTTCCTTCTGCTTCCTCTGGGCTGCCTTTGTTGGTGTTCCTCCAGTTCTTGGGCATAGGGTTCGGTTGTTTGTTTGAAATGTTTCTATCTTTTTAAGGTAGGCCTGTATTGCTATGAACTTCCCTCTCAGGCCTTCCTTTGCTTTGTCCCATAGGTTTTGGGATCTTTTGAGTTCATTTTCATTTCTTTCCAGAAAGTTTTTGATTTCTTCCCTAATCTCGTTCTTGACCCATTCATTGTTTAATAGCATGCTATTCAGTCTCCATAATTTTGAGTGTTCTGAAGTGACCTTCTGGGTCTCTCTTTATGGCCCTTCTTTTGAAGTTTACTTTATCTGATATGAGTGTTGCTACCCCTGCTTTTTTTCTGTCCGTTTGCTTGGAAAATTTGGATCCAGCCCTTTACTTTCAGTCTGTTTAGGACTTTTGTCCTGAGATGGGTTTCTTGTAGGCAGCATATGTGTGGGTCATGTTTTCTTTTCCATTCAGCTAATCTATGTCTTATGTTTGGAGCATTTAATCCATTTACATTTAAAGTAATTATCTGTAGGTAGTTATTCATTGTCATTTTTCCCTACCTGTGTTCCTCTGTCTTTCTCTTTTGCTTCTTTACTTAAAGCCGTCCCTTTAGCTTCTCTTGCAGAGCTGGTTTGTTGGAGGTGTATTCTTTTAGACTTCTTTTCTCTGGGAAACTCTTTATTTGGCCTTCTATCTTGATTGAGAGCCTTGCTGGGTAAAGTAGTCTTGGTTGCAGGCCTCTGGTTCTCATTACTTGGAATATTTTTTGCCACTCTCTTCTGGCTTGGAGCTTTTCCATTGAGAAGTCATTTGGTAAACTTATTGGGGCTCCCTTGTATGTTACTTCCCATTTCTCCCTTGCTGCCTTTAAGATCCTCTCTTTGTCATGGAATTTTGCCATTTTAGTTGTTATGTGTCTTGCAGTGGGTCTCTTTGGTTTCCTCTTGCTTGGGACTCTCTGTGTTTCCTGTATTTGGTTGACTTTTCTCTCCTCAGATTAGGGAAATTTTCCATCATTACTTTTTCAGACAGGTTTTCTATCCCTTGTTCTTCTTCTTCTCCTTCTGGTATTCCTATTATATGGATAGTGTTACGTTTCATGTTGTCCTGTATTTCCCTTATTACCTCTTCATTCTTTCTGAGCTTCTTTTCCTTTTCTTGCTCTTTCTGGGTGTTTTTTTCTACTTTGTCCTCCAGGTCGCTGATCCGATCCTCTGCTTCATCAAGTCTGCTTTTCATTCCTTCTACTGTGTTCTTCAAGTCAGAAATTGTATTCTTCATTTCCTCTTGGCCCTTGTTGATAGTTTCTATTTCCTTTACCATGTTGATATAGTTTGCAATGAGTTCCTTGTATTTTCACTGTAGTTTCCGGTAGTTCTCTGTGAGCTCAGTGAGCTTCCTGATAACCATTGCTTTGAATTAAGTATCTGATAGTTGACTTGCCTCTTTTTCAGTTAGCATTATTTCTGGGGCTTCCTCCTTTCCTTTCATTTGGGAATAGTTTCTTTGTCTTCCCATTGTTTGTTAGACTCTTCTTGTTCACCTCTGCTTCCTAAATTGACCTATTCTGACTCCCTAGTTTTATGGTATGAACTTCTATGGTGGAATGCCAATGCGATTCAGTGGTGTTGTCTCCTTAATCTCCTGTGCTCACTTGTCTTGAGCTGACGTTTATGGGTGTAACACGGTCTAACTCTGGTCTTTTCAGCATTCCAGGTGTTATTGTCTCACCTGTGGGAAAAAGGGAAAGGGGTGGGGGAAAAAGGAGAACGGAAGGAGGGAAAAAGGGAATAGATAAAGGAAGGAAGGAAGGAAGGAGTAATAAAGAAAAATGGGAGGCAAGATAAGAAGGGATTTTAACACAAATTAAAACCAAAGAATAAATAAAAGAAGGCAGGAAGAAGGAATAAAAAAGATAAAGGGTGGAAGTAAGAAAGAATAGAAAAAGAAAGAAGGACAGAAAGGAAGAAGGAATTCAGGGGGAAAGAAGGAAAGAAAAAAAAAAGTCTTCTGCTTGCCACGGTCCAGCCGCAGCAAGGTCCAGGGGTTCCTGAAAGGTGGGTAAAGCATCAGCAATGGTAGACAGACGACATCACGCCTCAGAGGACAGTGAAGCTCTGTTCCGTTTATTGCAAGTACAAATGGATTTTTATATTTTCCTTTTTGGCATAGATTAACATTTGCAATTGTATAACATGATCAGTTAATCAGAAACATCAATACAAAGGTAACCATGAAAAGTACGAAAGTTTCCATGGATATAATTATATTGAAGATTATTTTGACCAATGTTTCCATAGATTCAGTTAGTGAACAAAGATTATTTTAACTAGGAGAGTTATAAATCAGACGATTAGACATTTTCAGAAATTGTTCATAGGACAAAAGTATACGGTAGATTGAGCAGAGGCAATAAGGCCTTTGTGATATCTAACTTTGCTATCTTTTCTGTCTAAAATGTTTCTCTGTAGTATAAACTTTAACTTCAATGTTTCTCTGTGTACTATAAACTTTATCTTCACAGTAACTGTTTCTATATGCTTAATAGCTAACCAGCTTTTCTTATTTCTATGGCTGTCTAATTGATATATATTCTTATTTAAGGTAAAGGAGGGGCTGTTCACCAACTTTTAGACATTCAGGGGCTATTTCATTAGAGGGGATAATTTCTTACTCAGGTTTATAAACATTGTTTAAACAATTTGGGGCATGATTCAGTAGTCTAGGGAGAACTAGTTGTCCCTTCAGAAATTCCCTCAAGGTTCAAGCCTCTTTCTCCTCATGGCCTGTTCTCATGGGATCAAGGTTCAAAGTAAGACCATGAATAATATCAACAAGGAAGTTACTAAGAGCAATCCCAGGAAAATTACCGCCCCCCTTTGTATGCCACCTTCTCCTCCAGAAAGATGGATTCCTTGAATTCCTTCTTTCCATGTCTGGACCTTGTCAGACAACATGGTTGGAAGAGGACGTGGCATCTGCTGGCTTTAAACCGGTCAGGTTAGTTCTGCTGGTCTTCCTTTCTGTGGAATGGGAGGGGGTGTTTGGAAAGATTGGTTTCACTTTTCTCCCTTCCTGAGTCACACTCTTCACTGTTGTTCAGCCTGCAGTCCAGTTCCTGAGGGTCCTTCTGCTCCCCAGTAGGCCTTTAGTTCAGCAGTTGTGCTGTCCTTGAGTTGCTCCAATTAGGGGCAACTCACATTCCACCTTCTTGCTCTTTGCTGTCTTAGATGCTAGGGGCTCTAGGTGCTGCTATGGGGTAGTTGAGCCCCCTACTGGGTTGATTCTTTCCGGGGAATGCAATCTTCCCTAGCCCTGCAGCTCCCCTCTGCTGGGTGTTCTGCCTTAATCCTAGGCAGCCATTAGGCCCTGCAGGGCTCTGTGCGCAGGGGCTATGTAGGAGTTGTTCAGAACCAGTGCTTTTATGTGTGGTCCCTCGCAGGCAGCCAGGCCTTTGATCAGCGGATCTGCAGCTCTGGGCCTGAGTAGTGCAGCCTGCAGCCTGCGGGCCTTGGGCCTGTGCATGGGGCAGCTAGCCTCTGCTCCCGGTGCGCACCCACCCGAGGTTTCAGGCGTGGGCCCCCCACGGGGGTTTCAGGTGTGGGCGTCCAACCGGGTTTTCAGGTGTGGGCCCCCAGTCCGCTAATCTGGGTGCGCTCAACCCAGCTTCAGGTGAGCGTCTGGGTTGCTTTTCCCGATTTCACAGTCCAGGGGCTGAGGGGGGAGGGGTGCCAGTGGTCGTGGCTGCTGTGGAGAGTTCTCTACCTAGACTCTGAGTGCCTCTATTTTCTTTTTCTTTTTGAGAAATTCTTCCTTTTCAAGCCCCCCTGGTCCAAACAAGCACCTGGCTGCTCACACAGCTCAGCCTGGCTCTCTCCCAAGAATTCCGCAGCAGACCCTGTGCCCGGGCCGCGGCTTCAGCTGTCCTGGTCCCCGCGCTTGTCCCAGGGACCTTATTGTACTTAAGCACTCTTCTTACCATCAGATCTTTCAATGTCCTCTATCTTTGGTCTCCGATCTTCATATATGCTGGAATACTGTTGGCTGTTCGCTCTGCTCCTCAGGTCAGCTAGGTGTTTCATTGGTGTTGAGGGGAAGTGGACTCCACTCCCACCTATCTCGCAGCCATCTTCCTGACTGAAACTATTCTATGTCTTTTGATTGGAGCATTTAATCCATTTACGTTTAAGGTTATTATCGATAGGTACTTATTCATTGCCATTTTTTCATTCCTGTGTTCCTCTCTCTTTCTCTTTTCCTTCCTTTCCTTAAAGCAGTCCCTTTAGGTTCTCTTGCAGAGCTGGTTTGGTGGAGCTGTATTCTTTTAGACTTCTTTTGTCTGGGAAGCTCTTTATTTGACCTTCTATCTTGATTGATAGCCTTGCTGGGTAAAGTAGCCTTGGTTTCAAGCCTCTGGTTCTCATTACTTTGAATTTTTTTTGCCATTCTCTTCTGGCTTGGAGAGTTTCCATTGAGAAGTCAGTTGCTAACTTTATTGGGGCTTCCTTGTATGTTACTTCCTGTTTCTCCCTTGATGCCTTTAAGATGCTCTCTTTGTGTTGGAATTTTGCAAATTTATTTATTAGGTGTCTTGCATTGGGCCTCTGTGTGTTCCTCTTGCTTGGGGCTCTCTGGAGCCCCAAACCTGTGTTTCCTGGATTTGTGTGACTATTTCTCTCATAAAATTAGGGAAATTTTCCATCATTACGTTTTCAATCAGTTTTTCTATCCGTTGTTCTTCTCTTTCTGGTATTTCTATTATGGTGATATTATTACATTTCATGTTGTTGTGCATTTCCCTTAATCCCTCTCCATTCTCCTCCTTTCCTTTTCTTGCTGTTTCTGGCTGGGTTTTTTTGTTTGTTTGTTTTTTGGGTTTTTTGTTTTGTTTTGTTTTTTTGTACTGTGTCCTCCAGCTCGCTTATCCGATCCTCTGCTTCATCAAGTCTGCATTTTATTCCTTCTACTGTGTTCTTCAGTTCTGAAGTTTTACTCTTCATTTCCTCTTGGCCCTTGTTGATAGTTTCTATTTCCTTTTTCATGTTAATATAGTTTGCAGTGAGTTCATTGTAGTTTCCCTCTAGTTTCTGGTATTTCTCTGTGAGCTCTTTCAGCTTCCTGATAACCATTGCTTTGAACTCAGTATCTGATAATTGACTTGCCTTTTTTTCAGTTAGCATGCTTTCTGAGGCTTCCTCCTTTTCTTTCATTTGGGGTTTGTTTCTTTGTCTTCCCATTGTTTGTGAAATGCTTCTTGTTAGCCTCTGCTTCTTACATTGTTCTGTTCTGACTCCCTGGGCTTATGGTATATACTTCTATGGTAGAATGTCAGTGGGATTCCGTGTTGCCATCTCCTTAATCTCCTGAGATCGCTGGTCTTGGTCTGTCATTTCTGTTGGCTCTTTGTATGTCTTTGTGTTTTGATTGCTGTTGGGTCTTTCTTTGATGTGTCCTTCCCTCAATCTGGTTAACTGAGGGTCACTCCATCCACCACGTCTTGTATTCTCTTGTGCAGATGTGGACAGTTTGTGTTGAAGCTGATTCTTCTGTGTGTACAAGGTTTTGAGGCTTTTGTCTCACTACTGTTCAGTTGTTTGGTCTGAGTAATTTCTCCACTATTTAGTTGTATTTCCAGATCAGTCCTGGATTGAGATTAGTGTGGCTTCCACTCCCTTGTTCACCTTCTTCTTTTGTTATCTGTTGGTGGTTCTTTTGTTGTTGGGTTTCATCTTCCAGCATGTTTAATGGTGTTCACCGCTCCCACCTTGCAAGTTCTCTGGAGTAGGAAAGTGAAATTTTTCTCACTGTCTTGGTTATTAGGATGACCCCTCTTTGGGTCAAACTCTGGTCTTTTCACAGCTCCAGGTTTTATTGTCTCTCCTGTGGGAAAAGGAAAAGAAAAAGAAAAAGGGAAGGAAGGAAAAAAGGAATAGAAAAGGAAAGGAAGGAAGGAAGGAAGAAGGAATAAAAAAAGATTGGAGGAAAGTAGAAGGAATTTTAACAAAAATTAAAAAATAAGTAAAAGAAGGCAGGAAGAAGGAATAAAAAAGTAAAGGGTGGAAGGAAGAAGGAATAAAAAAAAAGAAGGACAGAAAGGAAGAAGGAGTTTAAAGAAAAATTCTTCTGGTGGTTTTAAACTGGTCAGGGCAGTTCTGCTGGTCTTCCTGTCTGTGAAAATGGAGGGTGTGGTTGGAGGGATTGGTTTCACTTTTCTCCCTTCCTGAGCCACACTCTTCATTGTTGTCCAGCCTCCAGCCCAGTTCCTCAGGATCCTTCTGCTCCCCCCTAGGCCTTTAGTTCACCAGTTGTGCTCTCCTTGAAGTGCACCAATTAGGGGCAACTCACACTCCACCTTCTTGCTCTTTGGTGTCCTAGATGCTAGGGCCTCTTGGTGCTCCTTCAGGGTAGTTCAGCCTCCTACTGAGTCAAGTCTTTCTGGGGACTGCAGTCTCGCCTAGCCCTGCATCTCCCCTCTGCTGGGCGTTCTGCCTTCCTTCTAGAGAGCGAGTAGGCCCTGCAGGGCTCTGTGAGCAGGGGATAAGTGGGAGATGTTCAGTCCCTGGTTCTTCAGGCAGGGTCGCCCATGGGCAGCCAGGTTGTTGATTAGGATGCACACCAACTGGGGACTTTTGGTGTGTGCCTCTGGGCAGCCGGGGTGCTAATCAGGGTGTGCACCCACCTGGGGCTTCAGGTGTGGGCCCCCAGGCTGCTCATCAGGGTACCCACCTCCCCAGGGGCTTTGGGTCTGTGCGTCCAGGCTGCCTGGCCACTGATCTGGGTGCCCACCGACCTGGGATTCAGGTGTGTGCTGGGGCTGCTTATCTGGTATTCACAGTCCAGGGGCTGAGGGAGTGGAGGCGCAAGAGGCCATGGCTGCTGAGGGGAATTCTCTAAACAGCCACTGCGTGCCTTTATTTTCTCTTTTTCTTTTCGAGAAATTCCTTCTAGCCAAGCCCCCCAGTCCAAAAAAGCACCTGGCCTCTCACACAGCCCAGCCTGGCTCTCTTCCAAGAATCTTGCAGCAGACCCTGTGGCCCCAGCAGGGAGCGTCAGCTGCTCTGGTCCCTGCGCTGGTCCCAGGGACCTTATTGTCCTTTAGCACTCTATTTACCATCTGATTTTTCATGTCCCCTACAATTTTTGGTCTCCGATCTTCATATATGCTGGAATGTCATTGGGTGTTCACTCTGTTCCTCAGATCAGCTAGGCGTTTCACTGGTGCTGAGGGGAAGTGGACTCCACTCCCACCTATCTTGCCACCATCTCCCGGAACTTTCCCCCTGTCTCCCTTTTCTCTCAGCTACAGGTCTTACTGTGTTACTCTTGGGGAAAAAAAAGTGCCCCCAGCTTGTTAAGCCTGCCTAGCTGGTTTTGGAGCTCTTTCTGTCTCCTGCATGAAGTGGAAAGTTGGGCTCAATTTTCCCTTTCCAGTGGTTCCACCAAGTAAGGGGACTCAGTCTGGGCTACAATAAGCATTGGTGCCCAGTTTCCAGCCTACATCCACAGAGCACTGGGCAACCCGCACTCTCTACTCTGCACAGTTGCTCCGGGCTGGCGCTGATAAAACACCTTGCTTTGCACCCGTAAGGGGCACTGATTGGGAGCAAATTGCAACTACAATCCTCCTTTCTTGTTGTTTTGGCACCTGCACATGCAAGTTGCTTCCCTAGTGCACCTAAGTTCCCTTTTTGAAAAAAGTCTCTTTGGGTGCCAGTGCTGCTCTGAGCCACTGCCTGGCTTTCCACATACCCCAACGCTCTGGCAAGTACAGAGTCTATGTCATTTATGGCCAATCATTGCCCTCTTCGTCTCCAGCTCCAGGTGCTGCCAGGGTCTCCCCCCACTCTCTGACACTGTCCTGGCCTGCAATGGTCATTTGGGCTTGGGTGCACTGCCAGTAGTGTGTGTGCTTGCTGTCTTTCCACCCCCGGCGATTTTGTGCATTCACGTCTCTCATGGCATGAGTCTGGGATTTCTCTGTCGTTGGAGAGAAGGTAGCCCCTAGGCTACTATCACTGACCTGGCTCTCCTCCTATGTTGTCCCCACAGCAGCCAAGGTTTCTGACGCCATGCATGGGACTTTTCCTGTCTACCTCATGGCTTTCATTTTCTGGAGTGCTATTTGATAAATTATACTAAAGATCATAATATGTTATCACATAAAGAATCAAGGATATATATGGATACTGACAAATACACAAAAATAATAATCAGTGGTATACTGTGAGGTGATTGAAATCTATACCACAGATGGCTGGTGGGTTGGTACTTTTAGTACACTTTCTGAGCATGTTCTTGTATTGGGGAATGTTTTCTCCTATAACTGATCTCTCTTCTCTGAGTGAAACTGAAACCATTTTTTTCCCAAGGGGAAGGGTTGTTACTATGGTTGGACATTTTGGGAAAATGTCTTCAGGTTATTTTTTTTCCATCTTTTATAATATGGATCTGGATACCACAAGAGCTGGAATAAAACCCATGACTGAGTATTATATTCAGGAGTAGTTGCTATTGGAGGCTCCTTTGATGGATTTTGTAATTAGAGAGAAGTCATCAGATTTGTCTTCAGAAGGTATTTCCTTCAAATTTGGACAGGAGTGTAAATTTAGGTTTGAGGGATGGTCTGTGTCAATCCGTGTGCTGCAAATCTCTATTACATTCATGACAACAGGTCTTATAGAAGAAGATAAATTGAATACTGAGAGCATAGACTATTTTTTTCAGGAGTTTTGCTGAAAAAGGAAGGAAGAAAATTGGGTGGTAACTGGGAAGGAAATCAGAGTCAAAATAATGTCTATTTTTTAAAATTCTTGCCAAGATGGTAGAAATAACAGCATATTTTTATGCTCATAAGAATGATCCATGATAGAATGAGTACTTGAGTTGGAAGAAAGGGTGGTGGATTAATTAGAATGAAGTTCTTGGTTCAGCGAGGGGCTCAAAGTTTACTGCATAGTTCATCCATAATAACTATATGCAAATGCAAATACCGTGGGAATTTGTGGGAGTTCTCTTCTGTTTGCTCATTGAAATAAGATGCAAGATCACTAGTGAGAGGAGAAATGTTAGAAGTAGAGGTATAAAAAAGGAAGATATAAGAGTTTTCTAGATTAGTGGAAGAGCGAAGAGACTAAGAAAATATGATTGCAAGGAAACATTCCGAGTTCAACTAAGGTAATGACCATCAATTTCAAATAAGGCCAGCCACTATGGTTGTAAGCTTTTCTCCTCTCACATTCAACTGAATAGTTCAAGTGTGAGTAAGAGAGAATACGCATATAACGAGACATGAGGAGAAGCCTACAACAGGATTTTTGGAAAAAAGTTGACTCTGATTTGCATATGAGTAAATAGAGATTGTGTGGGAGCTATAGCTTTCATAGTTTGAGGATGGTATTCATTGAGAAAAATAATACAAAATTACAAATATGAAATTATTTATAAAACTTTGTACTTAGAATATACATAAATCATAACTTATGAGTTTTAGAAATTTGATCTCACAAGTATAGCACACAAATACATTATTTTTATTAACTGTCCAGAAGACAACTAGAATGTTTACTCCTTTAGTTTCTGGCTGAATATTCTTTGATCATGTCTTTTAATGACAATGATTATATAAAATTTTATTAAGAAAAGTAAATGAGTTCTAATGTAATTGATTAAACTTTTTATCATTGATAATTTAGAAAAAATGCTGTCATAATTATAACTGAGCGGACTGGGGCTTGTGCACATGGCACCTTGATGCAATTAGTGTTGAAAGAAACAGATTTTTATTTACAGGATTCCAACTTTGGGCAGAGGGCTGAGGGTACTCATGCTTGGAGCCCTGTTCTATGACCAGACCTAGTACTTCTCTTCATCCTGTGACCCAGGCTATAAGCTAAAAACACCAAAACCAGAAGTTCCAAATATCCTTATTTATTCTTAAGCCAGCTACAAAAACAAATCCTCATCCTCTCTGGAAGGTATGCTAGTAGGATTCAGAATTGCCATCCTCTAATCCTGAGAGGGAAGTTCACAGCAATTCAAGCCTACCTAAAAAAGATAGAAACATTTCAAATAAATAAGCTAACCCCACACCTACAAGAACTGGAAGAACAACAACAAACAAAGCTCAGAGTGAGTAAAAGGAAAGAAAACCAATATCAGAACACAATTAAATGACATAGAGACTAAAACAACAATCCAAAGGTTCAATAAATCCAGAAGCTGATTCTTTGAAAAGATAAACAAAATCAACAGGCCTATAGGCAGACTCATAAAGAATAAAGAGGTAAGACCCAAATAAACACAATCAGAAATGAAAGAGGAGAGATTACAACTGATACTACAGAAATACAAAGGATTGTAAGAAATTGCTATGGAGAACAATATGCCAAGAAATTTTAAATCAGGATGAAATGGACAAATTTCTAGAAAAATAAAATCTCCCCCCTAAATGAGCAAGAACCAGAAAGCCTGAACAGAGCAATAACACCTGATGAAATTGAAGAACGAATGAAAAGATTCCCAGTACACAAAAGCCGTGGACCAGATGGTTTTACAGGAGAATTTTTAAAAGCTTCTAAGGAAGAGCTAACCTCTATCCTTCTCAGACTATTCCAAAAAAACCCCAAGAACAGTGAAGACACCCAAACTCTTTTTATAATGGCTGTATCATCCTGATATCAAAAGCAGATAAAGACACAACAAAGAAAGAAAACGTCAGGCCAATTTAACTGATGAACATAAGTGCTAAAATCCTCAACAAAATATTGGCAAACCACATCCAGCAATACATTAATGAGATCATACACCATGATCAAGTAAAATTCATCCCAGGGAGGAAGGAAGGTAAAACATTCAAAAATCAATAAACATAATACATCACATAAACAAAACAAAAGACAAAAATCACATGATCATAGCAATAGATGTGGAAAAAGCATTTGGTAAGGTACAGCACCCATTTCTGATAAAAATAATCAGCACACTGGGAGAACAGTGAGCATACCTCAACATAATAAAGTCCATATACAAGAAACTACAGCCGATATCATACAAAAAAGGCAAAAACTAAACGGTTTTCCACTAAGATCGGGAACAAGACAAAGATCTCTACTTTCACCATTTCTATTCAACATAATATTGGAAGTCCCAGCCACAGTGATCAGACAAGAAAAAGAAATAAAAGGCATCTAAATTGGAAAGGCGAAAGTAAAACTGTCACTGTTTCCAGATGATATGATAGGGTATATAGAAAATCCTATAGACTACACCCAAAATCGACTTGAACTAATAAGTGAATTTGGTAAAACAGCCGGGTTCAAAGTCAATATTCAGAAATCAAAGGCATTTTTATACACCAATAATGAAATATCAGAATGTGAAAACGGGATAAAATCGAATTTGCTACAGCAACAAGAAAAATAAAATACCTAGGAATAAACCTAATCAAGGAGGTAAAAGACCTGTACTCAGAAAAGTACACAACACTGAAGAAAGACATTAAGGAAGACACAAAAAAATGGAAGCATGTACCATGCTCATAGATTGGAAGAATTAGCATCATCAAAATGGCCATAGTACCCAAAGGGATTTATAGATTCAATGCATTCCCTATTAAAGTACCCATGACCTGTTTCACAGATATAGAAAAAACATTTCAAAAATTCAAATGGAATCATAAATGGCCCAGAATAGCTGCAGCAATTTTGAGAAAGAAGAACAAAGCAGGAGGGATCACAATACCTGATATCAAACTGTATTACAAGGCCACTGTAATCAAAACAGCCTGGTACTGGCATAAAAATAGGCTCATAGACCCATGGAACAGAACAGAGAGCCCAGAAATAAACTCAAGTCTTTACAGTCAATTAATATTTGACAAAGGAAACAGGAGCATAAAGTAGAGGAAAAATAGCCCCTTCAACAATAGGTGTTGGGAGATCTGGAAAGCTATGTGCAAAAAAATGAAACTCAATCACCAACTTATGCCATATACAAAAATATATTTGAGGTGGATAAAAGACTTAAATATAAGTTGTAACACCATAAAAGTCCTAGAGGAAAACATTGGCAGGAAAATCTGAGACATTCCATGAAGCAACATTCTCACAGACACATCCCCTAACACAAGGGACATAAAGGAAAGAATAAACAAATGGGACCTCATTAAAATAAAAAGTTTCTGCATGGCTAAAGAAAACAACATTAAAATAAAAAGAGAACCAACAGTATGGGAAAACATACTTGCCAATGATACCTCAGAGAAGGGCCTGATCTCCCAAGTATATAAAGAACTCACACGACTCCACTCCAGGAAGACAAACAACCCAATTAAAAAATGGACAAAGGACTGGAACACACACTTCTCCAAGGAAGACATACAGAGGGCCCAGAGACATATGAAAAGATGCTCAGCATCACTAGCCATCAGAGAGATGCAAATTAAAACCACAATGAGGTACCATCTCACACCAGTCAGAGTGGCCAACATAAACAAATCCACAAACAAATGTTGGAGAGGATGCGGAGAAAAGGGAACCCTAGTACATTGCTGGTGACAATGCAGACTGGTGCGGTCACTGTGGAAAACAATATGGAATTTCCTCAGAAAAGTAAAAATGGAACTGCCCTTTGACCCAGCAATTCCGCTGCTGGGATTATACCCTAAGAACCCTGAAACACCAATCCAAAAGAACCTGTGCACCCCAATGTTCATAGCAGCACAATTTACAATAGCCAAGTACTGGAAGCAACCTAAGTGCCCATAAACAAATGAGTAGACCCCAAAACTATGGTATATATACACAATGGAATTCTATGCAGCAGAGAGAAAGAAGGAGCTAATACCCTTTGCAACAGCATGGATGGAACTGGAAAGCATTATGGAAAGTGAAATAAGCCAGGCGGTGAGGGACAAATACCATATGATCTCACCTTTAACTGGACATAAACAACAAAAGAAAAAAGCAAACAAAATATAACCAGAGACAATGAAGTTAAGAACAATCTAAGAATAGCCTGAGGGGAGTGGGAGGGGACAGTTGGGAGAATGGTTTACAGGAATCACTATAAAGGACACATGGACAAAATCATGGGTGAGAGTGGAGGCGGGTAGGGACGTGGGTGTGGCTGGGGTTGTGTGGAAGGATGGTGAGAAAATGCAGACAACTGTAATTGAATAACAATAAGAATTTTTAAAAAATTGCTTTCTGAAATAGACTGTAATGGCTCCCTGAATTCTTGCGTGTTAAGGCCACATTTGTTTCCTCTGAGCTGTAATAAAAGTTATTGAATTCCCTGGAAACAATGGTTTGGGACTGTAGTATCAGTTATAGTGACAGCAGCCAATTCTTATTAAAGAATGAGGAAGACACAGAACCATTCAGCAAATTGGAGAATACCATTTTGATATGGGCATGCCTGTCTCTTCCTTTTTTCCTTGTTTTCTTTCTTGCTTGCTCACTATTCCTTCCTGACTTTTTTCCTTCCTTCTTTTCTCTTCTTCCCTCTCTCCCCTCCTCCCTCCCTCTCTCTCTCCCCTCCTCCCTCCCTCTCTCT
Organism: Desmodus rotundus; assembly: GCF_022682495.2. Taxonomy (NCBI): domain Eukaryota; kingdom Metazoa; phylum Chordata; class Mammalia; order Chiroptera; family Phyllostomidae; genus Desmodus; species Desmodus rotundus. Next base: position 55,638,146 of record NC_071400.1, read on the forward strand.
CTCCCCTCCTCCCTCCCTCTCTCTCTCCCCTCCTCCCTCCCTCTCTCTCTCCCCTCCTCCCTCCCTCTCTCTCTCTCCCTTCCTTCCTTCCTTCCTTCCTTCCTTCCTTCCTTCCTTCCTTCCTTCCTTCCTTCCTTCCTTCCTTCCTTCCTTCCCTCCCTCCCTCCCTCCCTCCCTCTCTCTTTTCTTTCTTTCTTTCTTTCTTTCTTTCTTTCTTTCTTTCTTTCTTTCTTTCTTTCTTTCTTTCTTTCTTTCTTTCTTTCTTTCTTTCTTTCTTCTTTCTTTCTTCTTTCTTTCCTTTCTTTCTTCCTTTTGTATTTATTTCTTTCTCTTCCTTCTCTCTCTTCCCCTCTATCCTCCTTCCTTCCTTCCTTATTATGTGACAGACATTTTGGTCAGAGCTTGGAACACAGAAAACAATGTGACACAGCCCTTGCCTTTAAGGTGTTCACTGTCTAGTCAAAGAGATAGATGCATAAGCTGATGTTTAGAATGTAGTGTGATGAGGGTATGCATTCAGTTTTGTGACAGCCCTTAGAAAGGGCATCATGGTTACTCCTGGTGACTCAAGGTATGTACGAAGGAGGTAAATCAAATAGTAATCTGTCAAAATTGTGTGTAATTATCTCAGTTTTGGTATAGTATTGATAAAAGATATTCCAGGAAAAAAAAAAACAGCATGCATAAAGCTCTGCAAGCAAGAAACTGCATGACACATTCAAAGAACTAACAAAATCAATGTGACTGATTAAAGAGAGTAAGGATGGTAGAATAACATTAGATAAAACAAAAGAGGTAAGAAAAAACTATAGCATGGAAGACTCCAAGAGAAATGAATGGATAGGTGTTGATGGGTTTTCAGCAAAGAAGTGACATGGTCAGATCTGGATTTCAGAAATGTTACTATGCCTTCAGTGTAACAAATGGTATAGGGAGGATTCTCACAATAAGAAAACCAGCTAGGATGTTAGTGTAGTAGTTTATGTGAGAGAAAATGGTGGCTTGACCTGGGATGTTAGTGGTGGAAATGGAAAACATTTAACATATTTGGAGTATACTTTAAAGGTATGGCTTATAGGAATTGGTAATAATTAGTTGCTGGGAGGTGAAAGAGTCAAAATAAGGATGGGGTAGGCAAGGATTTCTTAAACTGGATGTGAAAACACTATGAAATGAAATATTGATATATTGACTTCATTAAAATTAAGAACTGCTCATCAAAACTGACATTCAGAGGGTGAAAAGGCAATCACAGAGTAGAATATGTCATTTTACATATATCTGTAAGATAACTGATATCTAAAAAAATATAAAGAAATTCTATACATCAAGAAGAAAAAGGACTTTGGCTGCTGTTGCTCAGTGGATTGAGGGATGGCTGTGAACCAAAGGGTCGCAGGTTCAATTCCCAGCCAGGGCACATGCCTGGGTTGTGAGCCAGGCCCCTAGTAGGGGGTGCACAAGAGGAAACCACATTGGTGTTTCTCTCCCTCTCTCCCTCCCTGTCATTCTCTCTAAAATTAAATAAATAAAATATTGAAATATTTATTTTATTTTATTTTTTTTAATTTTTATTGTTATTCAACTACAGTTGTATGCCTTTTCTCCCCATCCCTCCACCGCACCACAGCTGAACCCACCTCGCTCCCCCACCTCCACCCTCCCTCTTCATTTGGTCCATGTGTCCTTTATAGTAGTTCCTGTAATCCCCTCTTCCCACTGTCCCCAACCGACTCCCCCCTGGCTATTGTTAGATTGTTCTTAACTTCAATGTCTCTGGTTATATTTTGTTTCCTTTTTTCTTCTATTGATTATGTTCCAGTTAAAGGTGAGATCATATGGTATTTGTCCCTCACTGCTTGGCTTATTTCACTTAGCATAATAGTCTCCAGTTCCATCCATGCTGTTGCAAAGGGTATAAGCTCCTTCTTTCTCTCTGCTGCGTAGAATTCCATTGTGTACATGTACCATAGTTTTTGGATCCACTCGTTTGCTGATGGGCACTTAGGTTGTTTCCAGTACTCGGCTACTGTAAATTGTGCTGCTATGAACATTGGGGTGCACAGGTTCCTTTGGATTGGTGTTTCAGGGTTCTTAGGGTATAATCCCGGCAGCGAATTGCTGGGTCAAAGGGCAGTTCCATTTTTAGTTTTCTGAGGAAATTCCATACTGTTTTCAACAGTGGCATCACCAGTCTGCATTCACACCAACAGTGCACTAGGGTTCCCTTTTCACCACATCCTCTCCAACGTTTGTTTGTGGATTTGTTTATGTTGGCCACTCTGATTGGTGTGAGATGGTACCTCATTGTGGTTTTAATTTGCTTCTCTCTGATGGCTAGTGATGCTGAGAATCTTTTCATATGTCTCTGGGCCCTCTGTATGTCTTCCTTGGAGAAGTGTCTGTTCAAATCCTTTTCCTCGTTTTTAATTGGGTTGTTTGCCTTCCTGGAGTGTAGTTGTGTGAGTTCTTTATATATTTTGGAGATCAGGCCCTTGTCTGAGGTATCATTAGCGAATATGTTTTCCCATAATGTTCGTTCTCTTTGTAATTTGGTGCTGTTTTCTTTAGCCATGCAGAAGCTTTTTATTTTGATGAGGTCCCACTTGTTTATTCTTTCCTAATTGTCCCTTGATTTAGGGGATGTGTCTGTGAGGATGTTGCTGCATGTAATGTCTGAGATTTTCCTGCCAATGTTTTCCTCAAGGACTTTTATGGTGTTACGATTTATATTTAAGTCTTTTATCCATCTTGAGTTTATTTTTGTGTATGGCGTAAGTTGGTGATCAAGTTTCATTTTTTTGCACATAGCTGTCCAGATCTCCCAATATCATCTGTAGAAGAGGCTGTTTTTGCTCCATTTTGTGCTCCTGCCTCCTTTGTCAAATATTAATTGACTGTAAAGACTTGAGTTTATTTCTGGGCTCTCTGTTCTGTTCCATGGGTCTATCTGCCTGTTTTTCTACCAGTACCAGGCTGTTTTGATTACCGTGGCCTTGTAATACAGTTTGATATCAGGTATTGTGATCCCTCCTGCTTTGTTCTTCTTCCTCAAAATTGCTTCAGCTATTCGGGGTCTTTTATGGTTCCATATAAATTTCTGGAATGTTTATTCTATATCTGTGAAATATGTCATGGGTATTCTAATAGGGATTGCACTGAATCTATAAGTTGCTTTGGGTAGTATGGCCACTTTGATGATGTTACTTCTTCCAATCCATGAGCATGGTACATGCTTCCATTTGTTTGTGTCTTCCTTAATTTCTTTCTTCAGTGTTGTGTAGTTTGCTGAGTACAGGTCTTTTACCTCCTTGGTTAGGTTTATTCCTAGGTACTTTATTTTTCTTGTTGCTATATCAAATGGGATTTTGTCCCTGATTTCTGTTTTTGCTGTTTCATTGTTGGTATACAGGAATGCCTTTGATTTCCGAGTATTGACTTTGTGTCCAGCTGATTTGCAAATTCAGTTATTAGGTCAAGTTGTTTTTTAGTGGACTCTATAGGATTTTCCATGTACACTAATATGTCATATGCAAAGAGTGACTCTTTCATTTCCTCCTTTCCAATCTGGATAATTTTTATTTCTTTTTCTTGTCTGATTGCTGTGCCTAGGACCTCCAATCCTATGTTGAATAGGAGTGGTGAGAGAAGGCATGTCTTCTGCCTATTCTTAGTGGGAAAGCTCTAAGTTTTTGTCTATTGAGTACGATGTTGGATGTAGGTCTCCCATATATAGCCTTTATTATGTTGAGGAATGCTCCCTTTATTCCCACTTTGCTGAATGTTTTTGTCATAAATGGGTGCTGTATCTTATCAAATGCTTTTTCCGCATCTATTGATATGAACATGTGATTTTTGTCTTTGCTTTTGTTGATGTGATGTGTTATGTTTATTGATTTGTGAATATTGTACCATCCTTGCATCCCTGGAATGAATCCCACTTGGTAATGTTGTATGATCATTTTAATGTATTTCTGGATTCAGTTTGTCAATATTTTGTTGAGAATTTTCGCGTCTATGTTCATCAGCGATATTGGCCTGAAGTTTTCTTTCTTTGTTGTGTCTTTATCTAGTTTTGGGATTAGGATGATGCTTCCTTCATAAAAAGTGTTGGGGAGTCTTCCATCATTATGGTTTTTTTTTAATAGTCTGTGAAGGATAGCGCTTGGCTTTTCCTTAAATGCTTTGTAAAAATCTCCTGTGACACCGTCTCATCTAGGGCATTCATGTATTGGGATTTTTTTGATTACTGCTTCAATTTCGTCTTCTGTTATTGGTCTGTTCAAGTTTTCTCCTTCTTCATTCAGGTTTGGAAGATTATATTTTTCTAGAAATGTGTCCATTTCACATACGTTTTCCAATTTCTTGGCATACAGTTCTTCATAGTAATTTCTTACACTCCTTTGTATTTCTCTGGTATCAGTTTTAATCTCTCTTTCATATCTGATTGTGTATATTTGGATCCCCTCTCTTTTTTTCTTGTTGAGCCTACTTAAAGGCTTGTCGATTTTGTTTATGTTTTCAAGGAACCAGCTACTGGATTCTTTGATCCTTAGAATTGTGCTTTTATTCTCTAAGTCATTTAATTCTACTCTGATATTAATTATTTCGTGTCTTCTAGTAGCTCTGGGCTGTCTTTGTTTTTGTTACTTGAGTTCTTGTATGTGTAGGGTTAGGTCGTTTGTTTATGATGTTTGTATGTTTTCCAGGTAGAACTGTACTGCTGTGAACTTCCCTCTAAGGACTGCCTTTGCTGTGTCCCATAGGTTTTGGGTTGTTTTGAGTACATTTTCATTTCTTTCCAGAAAGCTTTTGATTTCTTTCCTAATCTTGTTCTTGACCCATTCATTGTTTAATAGCCTGCTATTCAGTCTCCATGATTTTGAGTGTTTTGGGTATTTTCCTTTGGGGTTGGTTTCTAGTTTCATTCCCTTGTGGTCAGAGAAAATGCTTGATATTATTTCAATTTTTTTGAATTTTTTGAGGCATGCATTGTGTCCTACTATGTGAAATATCTTTGAAAATGTTCCATGTACACTTGAAAATAATGTTCATATTAATTCTTTGTGATGAAAAGCTCTCTCTATATATATCAGTTAAATACATTTCATCGAGGGTATTCTTCAGTGACACAATATCCTTGTTGATATTTTGTTTGGAAGATCTGTCCATTTTTGACAGCGGGGTGTTAAAGTCCCCTTCTATAATTGTGTTGCTGTCAATATCTTTCTTGAAGTCCTCCAAGAATTTTTTTATGTATTTAGGTGCTCCTTGTGTTCAGTCATATATACTTATAATGCTTATACCTTCTTCATCTTTTCTTCCCTTTGGTATTATGAAGTGACCTTCTGGGTCTCTCTTTATGGCCCTTCTTTGGAAGTCTATTTTATCTGATATGAGTATTGCTACCCCTGCTTTTTTTTTTTTTTTCCTGTCTCTTTGCTTGAAAAATTTGTTTCCAGCCCTTCACTTTCAGTCTGTATAGATCTTTTGTTCTGAGATGGGCCTCTTGTAGGCAGCATATGTGTGGGTCATGCTTTCTTATCCATTCACCTATTCTATGTCTTTTGATTGGAGCATTTAATCCATTTACATTTAAGGTTACTATTGATAGGTAGCTATTCATTGCCATGTTTTCATACCTGTGTTCCTCTCTCTTTCTCTTTTCCTTGCTTTCCTTAAAGCAGTCCCTTTAGCATCTCTTGTAGAGCTGGTTTGGTGTAGGTGTATTCCTTAAGACTTCTTTTGTTTGGGAAGCTCTTTATTTGGCCTTCTCTCTTGATTAAGAGCCTTGCTGGGTGAAGTAGCCTTGGTGGCAAACATCTGGTTGTCATTACTTGGAATATTTTTTGCCATTCTCTTGTTGCTTGGAGTGTTTCCATTGAGAAGTCAGTTGCTAACCTTATTGGGGCTCCCTTGTATCTTACTTCCTGTTTCTCCCTTGCTGCCATTAAGATCCTCTCTTTGTCTTGGAATTTTGCCATTTTAATTATGATGTATCTTGCAGTGGGCCTCTTTGGGTTCCTCTTGCTTGGGACTCTCTGTGTTTCCTGGATTTTTGTGACTTTTTCTCTCATCAGATCAGGGAAATTTTCCATCATCACTTTTTCAAACAGGTTTTGTATTCTTTGCTCTTCTCCTTCTGACATCACTATTATACAGATATTATTACGTTTATGTTGTCCTGCCTTTCCCTTAATCACTCTTCATTCTTTCTGAGCCTCTTTTCCTTTTTTTGCTCTTTTTGTGTGTTTTTTTCTTCTTTGTCCTCCAGCTTGCTGATCCGATCCTCTGTTTCATCAAGATTGCTTTTGAGGGATTTGGAAGTTGGCGGCAAGATAGGTGGGAGCTTAGTCCACTTCCCCTCAATGCCAGTGAAATACCTAGCTGATATGAGGAGCAGAGTAAACAGCCAACAGTATTCCAGCATATATGAAGATCATAGACCAAAGATAGAGGACATAGAAAGATCAGATGGTAAGAAGAGTGCTTAAGGAAAATAAAGTCCCTGTGACCAGTGTGGGGACCAGGGCAGCTGAAGCCCCAGCCCGGGCACAGGGTCTGCTGCAGGATTCTTGGGAGAGAACCAGGCTGTGCTGTGTGAGCAGCCAGGTGCTTGTTTGGACCAGCGGGGGCTTGAATCGGAAAAATTTCTCAAAAAGGAAAAGAAAATATAGGCACCTAGTAGCTCTTTAGAGAACTCTCCTCAGCAGCCACAGCCTCTGGTGCCCCTCCCCCCTCAGCCCCTGGAATGTGAACACAGAAAAGCAGCCCCCGTGGTCACCTGAAGCCTGGCTAGTGCGCACCCAAATTAGCGGACTAGGGGCCCACACCTGAAACCCCGGGTGAGTGGGAGCCCTGATGAGCAGCATGGCTGCCTGGGCAACAGACCCAAAGTGCCCCAGTGGGTGCGTACCCCAATCAGTGGCTTGGGGCCCACACCTGAAACCCTGGGTGGGCGGGTGCCCTGATAAGTGCCCGGTTGCCTGGGTGCACAGACAAAAAGCTCCTGGGTGAGTGTGCAACCGCATCAGTGGCTTGCTGCCCCCATGCACAGACCCAAAGCAGGGGATCGGCAACCAACAGAAGTCCAAAGTGGAGATCAGCCACACAACCCGATCAACGGCCTGGCTGCCTGCAGGTGACCACAACCAAAATCACCAGGTTCTGAAAAACTCCTATGTAGTGCCTGCGCACAGATTCTGCAGGGCCTACAGTCCCTCTAGGACGAAGGCAGAACGCCCAGCAGAGGGGAGCTGCAGGGCTAGGGGAGACTGCATTCCCCGGAAAGACTCGACCCAGTAGGGGGCTGAACTACCACATAGCAGCACCAAGAGCCCCTAGCATCTAAGACAGCAAAGAGCAAGAAGGTGGAATGTGAGTTGCCCCTAATTGGTGCAACTCAAGGACAGCACAACTGGTGAACTAAAGGCCTAGTGGGGAGCAGAAGGACCTGGAGGAACTAGACTGAAGGCTGAACAACAGCGAAAAGTGTGACTCAGGAAGGGAGAAAAGTGAAACCAATCCTTCTAACCACCCGCTCCCATTCCACAGACAGGTTGACCAGCAGAACTAACCTGACCAGATTAAAGCCAGCAGAAGACCTTTTTTTTTTCTTTCCTTCTTTCCCCCTGAATTCCTTCTTCCTTTCTGTCCTTCTTTCTTTTTTTATTCCTTCTTCCTTCCATCTTTTACCTTTTTTATTCCTTGATCCTGCCTTCTTTATTTATTCTCTTATTTTAATTTTTGTTAAAATTCCTTCTTATCTTGCCTCCGATCTTTCTTTATTCTTACTCCCTTCCTTCCTTTCGTTTTCTATGCCTTTTTCCCTCCTTCCCTTCTTCTCTCTCTCTTTTTATTTTTTTGCCCCCATTCCTCTTTTTCCCACAGGGTAGACAAGAAAACCTGGAGTGCTGAGAAGACCAGAGTTAGACTGTGTTACACCCATAAACATCAGCTCAAGAACAGTGAGCACAGGAGATTAAGGAGACAGCACCACTGAATCCATTTGGCATTCTACCATAGAAGTTCATACCATACCCCCAGGGACTCAGAATAGATCAATGTAAGAAGCAGAGGCTAACAAGAAGAGTCTCACAAACAATGGGAAGACAAAGAAACAATTCCCAAATGAAAGGAAAGAAGGAAGCCTCAGAAAGAATGCTAACTGAAAAAGAGGTAAGTCAACTAACAGATACTCAGTTCAAAGCAATGATCATCAGGAAGCTCACTGAGCTCTCTGAGCTCAAAGAGAACTCCCACAAACTACAGGGAAACTACAATGAACTCACTGCAAACTATATCAACATGGTAAAGGAAATAGAAACTATCAACAAGGGCCAAGAGGAAATGAAGAATACAGTTTCTGACTTGAAGAACATAGTAGAAGGAAGGAAAAACAGACTTAATGAAGCAGAGGATCAGATCAGCGAGCTGGAGGACAAAAAAGAAAAAAAACACCCAGAAAGACCAAGAGAAGGAAAAGAGGCTCAGAAAGAATGAAGAGGCAATAAGGGAAATGCAGGAAAACATGAAACATAACAATATCCATATAATAGGAATACCAGAAGGAGAAAAAGAAGAGCGAGGGATAGAAAACCTGTTTGAAAAAGTAATGATGGAAAATTTCCCTAAACTGAGGAGAGAAAAAGTCACACAAATCCAGGAAACACAGAGTCCCAACCAAGAGGAACCCAAAGTGGCCCACTGCAAGACACATCATAATTAAAATGGCAAAACTGCAAGACAAAGAGAGGATCTTAAAGGCAGCAAGGGAGAAAAAGGAAGTAATATACAAGGGAGCCCTAATAAGGTTAGCAAATGACTTCTCAATGGAAACAATCCAGCCAGAGGAGAATGGCAAAAAATATTCCAAGTAATGAGAACCAGAGGCCTGCAACCATGACTACTTTACCCAGCAAGGCTCTCAATCAAGATAGAAGGCCAAATAAAGCGTTTCCCAAACAAAAGAAGTCTAAAAGAATACAGCTCCACCAAACCAGCTCTGCAAGAGATGCTAAAGGGACTGCTTTAAGGAAAGCAAGTAAAAGAGAAAGACAGAGGAACACAGGGAGGAAAAACTGACAATGAATAACTACCTATCAATAATAACCTTAAACGTAAATGGATTAAAAGCTTCAATCAAAAGACATAGAATAGCTGAATGGATAAGAAAACATGACCCACACATATGCTGCCTACAAGAGACCCATCTCAGGACAAAAGACTTACACAGACTGAAAGTGAAGGGCTGGAAACAAATTTTCCAAGGAAACGGACAGGAAAAAAAAAAAAAAGCAGGGGTAGCAATACTCATATCAGACAAAATAGACTTCCAAAGAAGGGCCATAAAGAGAGACCCAGAAGGTCACTTCATAATACTCAAAGGAACAATCCACGAAGAGACAGAAACATTGTAAGTATACATGCACCCAACATAGGAGTACCCAAATACATAGAGAAAATGCTGGAGGATTTCAAGAAAGATATTGACAGCAACACAATTACAGTAGGGGACTTTAACAGCACATTATCAAAATGGACAGGTCTTCCAAACAAAATATCGACAAGGATATTGTGGCACTTAACAATACCCTAAAGGAAATGGACTTAACTGATATATACAGAGCTTCTCATCCCAAAGAAGCAAAATACAAATTATTTTCAAGTGTACATGGAACTTTTCAAAGATAGACCACATGATAGGACAAAAAGCAAGCCTCACCAAATTCAAGAAAATTGAAATCATATCAAGCATTTTCTCTGACCACAAGGGACTGAAAGTACAAACCAACCCCAAAGGAAAAAACCCAAAACACTGAAAATCATGGAGACTGAATAGCATGCTATTAAACAATGAATGGGTCAAGAACGAGATTAGGGAAGAAATCAAAAATTTTCTGGAAACAAATGAAAATGAACTCAGAACAACCCAAAACCTATGGGAAACAGCACAGGTATTCGTGAGAGGGAAGTTCATAGCAATACAGGCCTATCTTAAGAAGATAGAAACCTTTCAAACAAACAACCTAAGCCTACCTCTACAAGAACTGGAGGAACAAAAACAAACACAGCCCAAAGAAAGCAGAACGAAGGAAATATCCAAGATCAGAGAAGAGTTAATTGACAAAGAATCTAAAAGTACAATTCAAAGGATCAATGAATCCAGGAGATGGTTTTGTAAAAAGATAAACAAAATCGACAAGCTTTTAAGTAGGCTCATCAAGAAGAAAAGCGAGAGGATCCAAATAAACACAATGAAAGAGCAGAGATTACAACTGATACCACAGAAATACAAAGGATTGTAAGAAATTACTATGAAGAACTGTATACTAAGAAATTTGAAAACCTAGGTGAAATGGACACATTTCTAGAAAAATATAATCTTCCAAAATGGAATAACGAAGAAGCAGAAAACCTGAAAAGACCAATAACAGCAGACGAAATTGAAGGAGTCATGAAAAAAACCCCAACACACAAAAGCCCTGGACCAGATGGTTTCACAGGAGAATTCTGCAAAGCATTTAAGGAAGTGCTAACCCCTATCCTTCACACTATTTAAAAAATCCAAACTGGTGGAAGACTCCCAAACTCTTTTTATGAAGCCAGCATCATCCTAATCCCAAAACCAGATAAAGACACAACACAGAAAGAAAACTTCAGACCAATATCTCTGATGAACATAGACGCTAAAATTCTCAACAAAATATTGGCAAACTGCATCCAGCAATACATTAAAAAGATCATCCACCATGACCAAGTGGGATTCATCCCAGGGATGCAAGGATGGTACTACATTCGCAAATCAATAAACATAATACATCACATTAATAACTGAAAAGTCAAAAATCACATGATCATATCAATAGATGCAAAAAAAGCATTTGATAATGATAGCACCCATTTCTGATAAAAACACTCAGCAAAGTGGGAATAAAGGGAGCACTCCTCAACATAGTAAAGGCCATATATGAGAGACCTACAGCCAACATCACATTCAAATGGACAAAAAATTAGGGCTTTCCCACTAAGATCAGGAACAAGACAGGGATGCCCTCTCTCACCACTCCTATTCAACATAGTATTGGAAGTCCTAGCCACAGCAATCAGACAAGAAATAGTAATAAAAGGCATCTAAATTGGAAAGGAGGAAATGAAACTGTCACTGTTTGCATATGACATGATAGTGTACATGGAGAATTCTATAGACTCCACCAAAAAACTACTCGACCTAATAAATGAATTTGGCAAAATAGCTGGATACAAAGTCAATATTCGGAAATCAAAGGCATTCCTGTATACCAACAATGAAACTGCAGAAACAGAAATCAGGAAAAAACTCCCATTTGATATAGCAACAAGAAAAATAACTACCTATGAATAAACCAAACCAAGGAGGTAAAAGACCTGTACTCAGCAAACTACACAACACTGAAGCAAGAAATGAAGGAAGATACAAACTGGAATGATGTACCATGCTCATGGATTGGAAGAAGTAACATCATCAAAGTGGCCATACTACCCAAAGCAACTTATAGATTCAGTGCAATCCCTATTAGAATACCCATGACATATTTCACAGATATAGAGCAAACATTTCAGAAATTTATATGGAACCATAAACGACCCCAAATAGCTGCAGCAATTTCGAGAAAGAAGAACAAAGCAGGAGGGATCACAATACCTGATATCAAACTGTATTACAATGCCACTGTAATCAAAACAGCCTGGTACTGGCAGAAAAACAGGCACATAGACCAATGGAACAGAACAGAGAGCCCAGAAATGAACTCAAATCTTTACAGTCAATTAATATTTGACAAAGGAGGCAGGAGCATAAAATGGAGGAAAAACAGCCTCTTCAACAAATGGTATTGGGAGATCTGCACAGCTACGTGAAAAAAAATGAAACTCAATCACCAATTTACGCCATACACAAAAATAAACTCAAGATGGATAAAAGACTTAAATATTAGTTGTAACACCATAAAAGTCCTTGAGGAAAACATTGGCATGAAAATCTCAGACATTCCACTCAGCAACATCCTCACACACACATCCCCTAAAGCAAGGGACATAAAGGAAAGAATAAACAAATGGGACCTCATCAAAATAAAAATCTTCTGCATGGCTAAAGAAAACAACATTAAAATAAAAAGAGAACCAACAGTATGGGAAAACATGTTTGCTAATGATACCTCAGACAAGGGCCTGATCTCCAAAGTATATAAAGAACTCACACTACTCCACTCCAGGAAGACAAAAAACCCAATTAAAAAATGGGCAAAAGACTTGAACAGACTCTTCTCCAAGGAAGACATACAGAGAGCCCAGAGACATATGAAAAGATGCTCAGCATCACTAGCCATCAGAGAGATGCAAATTAAAACCACAATGCGGTACCATCTCACACCAGTCAGAGTGGAAAACATAAAAAAATCCGCAAACAAATGTTGGAGAGGATGCAGAGAAATGGGAACCCTAGTGCACTGTTGGTGTGAATGCAGACTGGTGATGCCACTGTTGAAAACAGTATGGAATTTCCTCAGAAAAGTAAAAATGGAACTGCCCTTTGACCCAGCAATTCCGCTGCTGGGATTATACCCTAAGAACACTGAAACACCAATCCAAAAGAACCTGTGCACCCCAATGTTCATAGCGGCACAATTTACAATAGCCAAGTACTGGAAGTAACCTAATTTCCCATCAGCAAACGAGTGGATCCAAAAACGATGGTATATTTACACAGTTGATTTCTACACAGCAGAGAGAAAGAATGAACTTGTATCCTTTGCAAAAGCATGGATGAAACTGGAGAGTGTTATGCTAAGTGATATAAGCCAGGAGGTGAGGGACAAATACGATATGATCTCACCTTTAACTGGAACATAGTCAATAGAAGAAAAAAAGCAAACAAAATATAACCAGGGACATTGAAGTTGAGAACAATCTAACAATAACCTGTGGTGTGGGGGACAGTGGAAGAGGGGATTACAGGAACTACTATGGCGGACACATGGACACAACCAAGGGGGAGGATGTAGGTGGGGGAGGGAGGTGGGTTCAGTTGCGGTGGGGTGGAGGGATGGGGAGATAAGGCATACAACTCTACTTGAATAATAAAAATTAAAAAAATATTCCTTTTGAATCCTTCTACTGTGTTCTTAATTTCAGAAATTGTATTTTTCATTTCTTTTTGGTCTTTTTGTTAGTTTCTAGTTCCTTTTCCATGCCGATGTAGTTTTCAGTGAGTTTGTTGTAGTTTCCTTGTAGTGTCTCGCAATTCTCTGTGAGCTCAGTTAGCTTCCTGATAACCATTGCTTTGAACTCAGTATCTGATAGTTGACTTGCCTGTGTTTCATTTAGCATTCTTTCTGAGGCTTCCTCCTTTCCTTTCATTTGGGTATTTTTTTTTTTTTGAATTCCCATTGTTTGTTTCACTCTTCTTGTTAGCCTCTCTTTCTTAAATTTATCTATTGACTCCCTTGGTTCATGGTATTAACTTCTATGGCAGAATGCTAGTGGGATTCAGTGGTGCTGTCTCCTTAATGTCCTGAGCTTACTGGTATTGAGCTGATGTTTATGGGTCTGACAGCGTTTAATTCCGGTCTTTTCAGAGCTCTAGGTTTTATTGTCTCACCTGTGGGTAAAGGAGGAAGAAGAAAAAATAAAGCAAATAAAAGGAGAAGGGAAGGAAGGAAAAAGGAATAGGAAAGGAAGGAAGGAAAGAAAGAAGTAGGAATAAAAAAAGATTGGAAGAATGATAAGAAGAAGGAACTTTAACAAAAATTAAAATAAAAAATAAATAAAAGAAGGCAGGAAGAAGGAATAAAAAAATAAAGGAAGGAGGAAGGAATAAAAAAAGAAAGAAGGGCAGAAAGGAAGAATGAATTAAAAAAAAATGTCTTCTGATGGCTTTAAACTTGTCAGGTCAGTTCTGCTGGTCTTCCTGTCTGTGAAACAGGAGGGGGTGGTTGGAGGGATTGGTTTCACTTCTCTCCCTTTCTTATCCACACTCTTCCTTGTTGTCCAGCCTCTTGCCCATGTCCTCAGGGTCCTTCTGCTCCTCCCTAGGCCTTTAGTCCACCAGTTGTGGTGTCCTTGATGTGCACTAATAGGGGCAACTCACACTCCACCTCGTTGCTGTTTGGTGTCCTAGATGCTAGGGGCTCTAAGTGCTCCTTCAGGTAGTTCAGCCCCCTACTGAGTCAAATCTTTCTAGGGACTGCAGTCTCCGGCAGCCCTGAAGCTCCCCTCTGCTCAGTGTTCTACCTTCCTCCTATAGAGCTAGTAGGCCCTGCAGGGCTCTGTACACAGGGGATAGGTGGGAGTTGTTCAGAGCTGGTGCTTCAGTTGTGGTTGCCTGTGGGCAGCCAGGCTGTAGATCGGGTTGCGCATCGATCCGGGGCTTTGTAGCTGCACTGCTGATCAGGGTGTGCACCACCCCAAGGTTTCAGGTGTGGGCGCCCAGGCCACTAGTTGGGGTAAGCACCCACCTGGGTGCTTTAGGTCTGAGTGCCCAGGCAGCCAGGCCCCTGATCTGGGTGCACACTGATCCCCAGCTTTGGGCCTGTACTCCCGGGCAGCAAGGCCTCTAATCAGGGTGCATGCCCACTCAGGGTTTCAGGTGTGGGTGCCCAGGCCACTGATCTGGGTCGGCGCCAACATGGCTTCAGGTGTTTGCTGGGGCTGCTTCTCTGGTGTTCACAGTCCAGGGGCTGAAGGCATAGGGGCACAAGAGGCCATGGGCTGCTGCTGAGATTTCTCTAAGCAGCTGCTCAGTGCCTATATTTTCTCTTTTTCTTTTTGAGAAATTCCTCCTATTCAATCCCCCTGGTCCAAACAAGCACCTGGCCTCTCACACAGCTCAGTCTGACTCTCTCCCACGAATCCTGCAGCAGAGCCTGCGCCCTGGCTGGGGGCTTCAACCTCCCTGGTCCCCAGGCTGGTCCCAGGGTACTTATTGTCCTTAAGCACTCTTCTTACCATCTGTTCTTTCAGTGTCCTCTATCTTTGATCTATGATCTTCATATATGCTGGAATACTGTTGGGTGTTCACTGTGTTTCTCAGATCAGCGAGGTGTTTCACTGGTGTTGAGGGGAAGTGGACTCTGCTCCCACCTATCTCACCGCCATCTTCGCCTTCCCAAATATTATTTTAGTATGCAAATTATAGTCATAAAGCATATTGAAGCACATTGCCTATATCTACTACGAAAGTCTCCATGTAAATCTAAAATAGGAGTGAGTGAATGTGGTCAACATTTTAAGAATTTTGGGCCAATATTTGGAGAGCCCATCTGAATTCCATGACCAGGAATTTCACTGTTTTAATTATGAAAGAAGCAAGTATATGAATGTATATATGTGCCTATCCGGTGGATATAGATAATAGTCATAATTTTGTCTTGTTCTCTGCATTTCCTAATACTTCCCCAGCTCAATTTTAAGTACATTGTCTGGCTTAACCATTACTTACCTTAGGGTTTCTCACAGATTGTAAATGAGAAGTTTATCCCATACCACCTTATTGTCAGGATTGAGCCATGGAAAGAACTCAAAGAATTATGGCTGCAGGAGCATGTGAAAGAGCTGTATATTAGGCTGTTTTGGTGAAGAGTCAAGGCTCCCAATCACAGCTATAGCACTGAAGAAAGAAACCATTCTCCCAGGAAATGCTACTGTCATGACCAGGAGGGCAGCTCAATGGTTTGGTGTTACCTAAATCCCTAGATATTTTGTCAAATCCCAAGTGATAGTCTTCAAGGATAACTGAGTTTGTATAGCCTACAATTCCAAGAGTGTAGGACCTGAGAAATGGAATTAAAAAAGAACACTGACAGCTGTCAGAGCACAGGGGAATTGGGGGTGGGTGGGTAAAAACAGGTGAAGGAATTAAGCATAGCAACCAAACAACCAAACAAACTCATAGACACAGACAACAGTATGCTGATTAACAGAGGAAAAGGGGTGGGTAGAAGAGGGCAAAGCCAGGATAAATGGTGATGGAAGGAGACTTGATTTTGGATGGTAAACACACAATACGATATACAGATGATATATTATTGAATTGTACACTTGAACCCTTTGAAATTTTATTATCCAATGTCACTTCAATAAATTCAATTTAAAAAGGTCATTTAAAGAGAAAACTAAAACCTTAATGCCAAAAAATCTTTCTTAAACTGCAGACCGAATATGCGACCATCTCTAAATATAACTGGGAATGAAGGTCTCACCCTGACCTCTATGCTTTGCTTTGGCTCATCTCTTTCATTCCTTCTATTTGTCAATTATACCCTATTACATCCTTTTTTATTACACGGTTAATACAAGTGTTCATATTTGTTCTGTAAGATTCTGAAGTTACCACTGCTTCTATCAAGATCCAACTGAAGAATGAGTTTTTCCCTGAAATCTCACCTATCCTGATCCATGTTAGATAGCTTAATGTTTTCATCTTTGGAACTTTAGATGTGAGTTTGCTCCTCATTACCAAGATTCATTATCTATACCTTTAAAAACATTCTGTAGTTCTGTTGATTAGGTTCTACTTATACATGAGATATATGGTATTTGTCTTTCACTGTCTGGCTCATTTCTCTTAGCATAATGCTCTAGAGTCCCATCCATGATGTTGAGAAGAGAAGGAGTTCCTTCTTTCTCTCTGCTGCATAATATATAACATTGTATAAAATACCAAAATTTTCTAACCCACTCATTTACTAGACACTTAGGTTGCTTCCAGCATTTGGCTATTGTAAGTTGTGCTGCTATGAACATTAGGGTGTGTAGGTTCTTTTGAATTGGTGTTCTGAGATTCTTAGGGTATAATCTCAGCAGTAGAATTGTCAAGTCAAAAGGCAGTACCATTTTTAGTTTTCTCAGGAAATTGCATACTGTTTTCCACAGTGGTTGCACCAGTCTCCATTACCACCAACAGTGTACCAGGGTTCCTTTTCTCCAAAACCTCTCCAGCAAGAAATAAAAATATTATTATTATAATTTGTTTATGATGGCCATTGTTACCATTGTGAAGTGGTATCTCTTTGTGGTTTTAATTTGCATCTCTGATGGCTAGTGTTGCTGAACATCTTTTCATATGTCTATGGGACCCTCTCTATGTGCTTCTTCAGAGAAGTTTCTGTTCAGGGCCCTTGCCCATTTTTTTAATTGGATTGTTTGTCTTCCTGGTGTGGAGCCATGTGAGTCATTATAACCACTTTTTTAACTGAATGTCTGATAGTTTACTTGCCTCTGTATCATTTAGCACTCTTTCTGTTGATTTCTCCCTTCCTTTTGATTAGGAGTTGTTTCTTTGCCTTCCCCCCTTTTGGAGACTCTTCCTGTTTGCTTCTGCTTCTTTGATTTATCTGTTTTGATTCTGTTTTTGTGGTGATAACTTCTTTGGTAGGAGACCTGTGGGATTCATGGGTGCAGTCTTCTTGATCTCTTGAATTTTATGTTCTTGGGATGCCCTTTATGCTGTTTATGTCAGCTATTTACATCTAATTGGGTTTTGGTTGTTGTTAGGTTATTCTGTGGCGGGCCTTTCTGTCGAGCTTGTTTACTGAGGGTCAATCTGCCCATCACATTTTCTGTGCTATCATGCAGGTGCTGCCAGAAGAAAATCACAAAGCACAGGAAACAAACCCACACCCTCAAAAATAATGCCCACCCACAATCCCACTATCAGTAGCAAATGAACCAGTTTTAATAGCTATTTAAGGAGATTAAGACAATTATAAGAAAGGAGAGTGAATATGAGGTGTCCTACTGAAAGCAAAATGATTTATTAGTGTATTTTATTGATTATGCTATTACAGTTGCCCCATTTTTTTCTCCCCTTTAGCCCTTCAGCCATGTACCTCCTATGTCATCAAGCATTCCCCCACCTTACTGTGCATGAGTTGTACATATAAGTTCTTTGGCTTCTCCATATCCTGTACTATTCTTGACCTCCCCTTGTCTATTTTGTACCTACAACTTATTCTTCTTATTCCAAGTACTTTTTCCCCCATTCTCACCCTCCCCCTTCCCACTGATAACCCTCCATGTGATCTCCATTTCTGTGATTCTGTTCCTTTTGTAGTTGTTTTCTTAGTCTGTTTTCTTTTTTTTTTTAGGTTCAGTTTTTGATAATTTTGAGTTTGTTGTCATTGTACTGTTCATATTTTTGGTCATCTTCTTTTTCTTAGATAAGTCCCTTTAACATTTCATATAATAAGGGCTTGGTGATGATGAACTCCTTTAACTTGACCTTATCTGGGAAGCACTTTATCTGCCCTTCCATTCTAAAGCATAGCTTTGCTGGATAGAGTATTCTTGGATGTAGGTCCTTGCTGTTCATGACTTTGAATACTTCTTTCCAGCCCCTTTTACCTGCAAGGTTCCTTTTGAGAAATCAGCTAACAGTGTACTGGGAACTTCTTTGTAGGTAACTGTTTCCTTTTCTCTTGCTGCTTTTAAGATTCTCTCCTTAGTTTTAATCTTGGATAATGTAATTATGATGTGCTTTGTTTTGTGCTTCCTTGAGTTCAAATTCTTTGGAATGTCTGAGCTTCCTGGACTTCCTGGAAGTCCTATTTCCTTTGCCAGATTGGGGAAGTTCTGTTGTATTATTTGTTCAAATAAGTTTTCAACTTCTTGCTCTTGTTCTCTTTTTTGTACCCCTATGATTCAGCTATTGCAATATTTAAAGTTATCCCAGAGGTTCCTAAGCCTCTCCTCACATTTTTGAATTCTTGTTTCTTCATTCTGTTCTGATTGAATGTTTATTTCTCCCTTCTGGTCCCAATTATTTATATGAGTTCTATTTTCCTTCTCATCACTGTTGTTTTCCTGTACATTTTGTTTTATTTCACTTTGCATAGTCTTCACTTCTTCCTCTATTTTGTGACCATATGCAACCATTTCCATGAACCTCACAATTATCAGTGTTTTGAACTCTGTATCTGATAGGTTGGCTGTCTTGAAAACAAAATGATTATAAGAGGGTAGAGAGAATAGCACCAATAAGAGAAAGGAATTGGAGCAGTGGAAAAAGAGAAAGTAAAATTGTAAAATTTGACATCAAAAGTTAAAGAGAGAATGAGAAAGTGGAATTGATTGAGAGAAGGGCAGCATATAGTATTAGGGTAAATAAAATAAAATAAAGTAAGGTGAGAGAGAAAAAGAAAATGGGAAATGTAAATAAATAATTAAAAAAATTGGAACCAAATTGTGGTAGAAAGATCTATAACAGCACTATCAAAACAAACAAGCTAAAATTAATATAGGTGGTATTGGGGGAAGAGATGAAAAAGAAAGAAAGAAGAAAAGATCAATTGATGTCTAAAGGAAAAGGAAGTGATTTTGAGATGTTAGAGGGGGGAGGGAATACTAAGAGTGAGGAACAAAAACCTAGACTAAGACAGGGAAAATTTAAAATTTGAGATGAAAAGAAAAAGAAAAAATGGCAGGATGAAAGAGAAAAAAAAAACAGTTAAGCCAGGGTATAATTAAAATTTGAGACAAGACAGAAGAGTATACAAGGGAATGGTAAAATTTTAGATTTAAAATACAAAATTAGTGAGCATCTAGAGACAAGATTGAAAAAATGCAATGACAACTACCCTATCCCCAACCAATAAGCAAAGATTTCTAAAGATGGAAAGAGAACACAGGTATTTTAAGAGCAGGAAAAAGAATGTGAGATGACCATTGACAGGAAAATTTGTTTTGAGAAGCTAAACAGAAGAGAAATAGTAAGAGTGCAGAATGGAAACAGGTTGTACCAATAGAAAAAAACAAAATGAAAATAATAAGAAAGAAGAAGGTAAAATTGGGTAAGAGAAGGGAGGGGCAAAATATTTGAATTGAAATAAATTATAGTATGAAATGTAGTGACTTAATATGCATAAACCTGAAGGACAAGAAATGAATGTTACAAAGCTATGCAGAAAAGAAAATATTGCAAATCATGGAGAAGACAACAGTGGATTTCATTTTTGTATCATCTAGTATTTACCACTGTTTTTTACTTTTATAAAATTTATTTATTTTTATTATTAGAGAGAGGGTAGTGGAGGGAGAAAGAAGAGAGAAACATCAATGTAAGAGAGATTTGTTGGTCTTTTGCATCTCCTATGCCCCCAAATGGAGACCTGACCTGCAACCCAGGCATGTGCTCTGACTGGGAATTGAACCTGCAATTTTGCGATTTCCTGCGCTCAATCCACTGAGCTACACCAGGCAGGGTTCTTTTTCTTTCTGAATCTGCCTCTGGTGATGTCAGATGGTGATCCTGTGTGGCCTTAGACAGCCTGTTGGAGACTACCATAAATCTTCTCTGTGGTTGACTCCTTCAGTTATTAATGTAGTCACTCAGCAGTCAGGTTTAAGTTCCACAGGGAGGGGCAGAATCCCTCCTAGGGTCAGGGTTATTGTTTCCCCTCAGGCTGTTGCCACTCAGAGGGGAGGGGTCTGCCTGAGCAGTATGGTAGCTGCTATATGGGGGATGACTCAACTTTGGGATCCCAGTGGCTGCTCTCTCAGTTCTCTCCCCAAAGCCTGTGTCTCCAGTCTCTCATCAAACACCTCTAGCCTACTCTTCTCTGCCCCTCCCCATAATATCTAAAGCCCAGGTTAAGTGGCTGAAACTGAAAATTTATGTTCTGGCCCTTTAAAGAGCTCTTTGCTTCTCCAGCCCTCCATTTCTGGCAGAGAGCAGCCCTGCCTCTTTTTGCAGCTGGATGTTATCTGTGTACTTATTGAGCTCTGGTGCTGTAGGCCGGGGAATCCAAGTTTAGGCTTTAGGTCCCACACTTCTCCTCGAGGGTATCCCCCAAGCTGCTGAGATATTCCTCCAGTACTTTAGCTGCCACCCGTGGGCACCCAGCCAGCCCTCACATGTCTCTACCGCACTCCCAACCAGTCAGTCCTGCTGTGCTCAATCTGTTTCTTCTGTCTGTCAATGGTTATAAGGCTTCTCTCTTACTATTGTTCAGTTGGTTTTTCCAGGTTATTTCTCCAAGATTTAGTTGTAATTCCAGATTGGTCCTGGGAGTTGGTTAGTGAAACTTCCACTCACTCCTCTGCCATCGTCAGAAGCCTCACCTATTCTTGTCTTTCTTCCAAGAATGTCACTGACCCTCCTCCCACCTACAGCACAATTCCATTTTGGAAGAACTTCCTCCTCTTCAAGTCTCAGTTCAAATGCCCAGAAAATTTTTGCAAATCTTTTCCAGTTGTGATTATAACAGTCTCACTTATCCATAAGAGATACTTTCTGAGATCACCAGTAAATTCTTAAAACCACAGATAATATCAAACCCTATATTTACTATGTTTTCCTATACATACATACCATGATGAATTTTAATTTATAATTTAGGCACAGTAAAAGATTAACAATAACTGATAATAAAATGAAACAAATATAGCTATATTGTATTAATAGTTAAGCAAATGTGTTCTTTCAAAATATCTTAGTGTAACGATCCCTTACTTGCAGTAAATGGCTTGGTATTGCTAATTTTGGGGGATCCCTTGTTGAAGTATTTATATAGGTTCATTGTGTTCTGGAACAATATGTTGCTCTCAATTGGAACACATGCCTTCCATGTAAAAATTTAATTTTTTTTCCATTTCAACTAAGCACTGTGGCTATGCTTATCATGCACCGTGACTGTACTTTTTTTTTTTTTTTTTCAGTTTGAGGGGCAAGAGCCAAACTAGCACATTTTTTTTTTCCTTCTTCACAGATAGATTGTTTTTACTGTAGATCTTAGGACCCTCATCATACTTTTTTTTCTTTGCTTAACAGAAGCATGTTATGGCTTTTCTTTACCATATCCAAATTCCCAGCATCACTACTCTTGCATTTTGGGCCATTGTTAAGTAAAATTAGGCTTATTTAAACATAGTACTGTGATACTTTGACAATCAATCTGATAACAGAGAGAGAAATTAAATGACTAACTGGATGGTAGCCTATACAGCTGGGGTATACTGGACGATGGGGTAATTCACATCTTGGGTGGAATGGAGTGGGAGAGCACAAGAGTTCCACATGCTACTCAGAACAGTGTGAACTTTAAAACATGAATATTTTATTTCAAGAATTTCCATTTATTATTTTCAAGCCCAGGTTGACCACACATAACTAAAATTGCAGAATGTGAAGCTGTGGATAAGAGGGAAACTGTTGTAATTGTTTTTTCCCAACAACACTTCACATATCTGTATTGTTAATTTATTCATTCATGTTGTAGATATTTACTGTGTCTATGATGTACCAATCTCTGTGCTAGCTGTTGGGAATAGTGTTGAACAAAAACAGATATTGTCCTCCTCTCAAAGAGCTCAAAGGCTTAAAGGTGGGTTCAGCTGGGGTGGGGTGGAGGGATGGGGAGAAAAGGCACACAACTGTAATTGAATAACAATAAAAATTTTAAAAAAAGGAGAAAAGTAATGTCACTCAAATAAACAAAAATCAGTATAAAATTACAACAGTGACAAGAAATAAGGGAGGTGGGGCCATTCTGCTTTATTCATTTATAACAAAGGAAGGTTCACAGAAGTTTAAATGGGCCTTTTTCTATATGAATTGTTGAACTCTGTAGGGTTAGAATGAGGAACAATAAAAAAAATGCTTGGATTTTCATAGTGCCTTTTTGAAAAACAATTTTATTTTTTTTACTGCCGTTCAAATACAGTTTTCTACATTTTCTCCCCACCACTCCCTGCTACCTCAGCCAAGTCCCCCTCCCTCGCTTGCTTCCACCCTCCCCCTTGGTTTTGACCATCTTGAAAACCCTTCCCCTCATTATCCCCTCCTACCTCTCTTCTGGTTACTGTCAGATTGTTCTTACATTCAGTGTCTCTGGTTATATTTTGCTTGTTGTTGTTGTTGTTGTTGATTATGTTCCAGTTAAAGGTGAGATTATATCCTAATAACCCTGAAACACCAATCCAAAAGAACCTATGCACCCCAATGTTCATAGCAGCACAATTTACAATAGCCAAGTGTTGGAGGCAACCTAAGTGTCCATCAGTAAATGAGTGGGTGAAAAAATTATGGTACATTTACTGTTCATATTTTTACCTTCTTTTTCTTAGATAAGTTCCTTTAACATTTCATACAATAAGGGCTTGATGATGATGAACTCCTTTAACTTGACCTTATCTAGGAAGCACTTTATCTGCCCTCCCATTCTAAATGAAAGCTTTGCTACATACAGTAATCTTGGATGTAGGTCCCTGCCTTTCATGACTTCAAATACTTCTTTCCAGCCTCTTCTTGTCTGTACTGTTTCTTTTGAGAAAGCAGCTGATAGCCTTATGGGCACTCTTTTGTAGGTAACTCTCTCCTTCCCTCTTGCTTCGTTTAGGATTCTCTCTTTATCTTTAATCTTGGGTAACTTAATGGTGATGTGCCTTGGTGTGTTCCTCTTTGGGACCAACTTCTTTGGGACTCTCTGAGTTTCCTGGACTTCCTGGAAGTCTATTTCCTTCACCAGATTGGGGATGTTTCCTTCATTATTTGTTCAAATAAGTTTTGAATTTCTTGCTATTGTTCTTCTCCTTCTTCTGGCACCCTTATAATTTGGATATTGGAATGTTTCAGGTTGTCCCAAAGGTTTGTAAGACTCTCTTCACTTTTTTTGAATTCTTTTTTCTTCATTCTGTGCTGGTTGGATGTTTACTTTTTCATTTTGTTCCAAATCACTGTTTTGAGTCCTGGTTTCCTTCCTGTCACTGTTGGTTCCCTGAATATTTTGCTTTATTTCATTTTGAGTATATCTCACTTGTTTTTTCACTTTTTGACTAAGCTCAATCAGTTTTGTGTGCATTTTGATTACCAGGGTTTTAAATTCCCCATCAAATAGTTTGGATATCTCCTCCTTGCTTAGTTTTCTTTCTTATGTTTTGTTCTGTTCTTTAATTTGGGCCATATTTCTTTGTCTCAAAGGCCCTGATAAGTTGTAAGAGTATGGGGCCTTATGTATTCATTTGGGCAGGGCAACTGTCTTTGCTGCACTGAGGCGCTGCGGGACTGGTTGTTCTGATTGATTTTTTTCGTTAATTCCTTGTTTGTCAGAGTTCCATGCAGTTTGATTTTCTGGAACTTCTGGTTGTTTATTGATTGTAGATTGGTTGTTATCCTCCTTTTGGTTGTACGAGGAAGTGAAAGGTTTCTACGTACACCTCCATCTTGTCTGGAACTCTTCATCATTTCCTTTCTTACATCCTCTGTTTTCAATCTGGAAGTTGGGTAATGGAGTTATTTTTTAATGGCAATGTCAAGAAGTATTGAAAGAAAATTCCAATTATTTTAGAAAACCCTATACATTTGTAACTATTTATCCACCCTATTCTCAAATTAATTTCAAATGAATATGCAATAGTTTGATGAATGAACACAACAACTTCTTCAGAAAGTGTGATAAGCAATAGGGACCTTTCCTTAAATAGAAGTTCCCTGTTTTGTGAATAAATGAGGGACCACGAGTATTGTCGTTTGTGGTTCTGTTAGGGACAGAGAAAATCACTGCACTTCAACTTTCTTAACTTACAAGTGGAATATCAATCTGTCTCTCTACCTACAGAGTGTTTTATGATCCCAAATGGGCTTGCCCAATAAATACAAAGCATAGTATAGAGAAAGGCAAACATGAATGTCATGGCCAGATCATGTGGCTGTTCCTCGAGGGAAGGTTCCCGTCTTTTAGGAATGTCTGAATCTCCTTCCTGCCATGTTTTTTACTGTTAACACCTGCCTTTTTGGTGCCATAAGAAGAAATTTCATTAAAATATTTTTGCACGTCTGTGTTTAGTAGAACTGAGAAGTCATGAAGCATGCACACAGGACGTTAAAATGAAACACATCTTGAGTATGCTTATGAAACTCTTTCAGACCCAAGAAAAGTTTCACTTCAGTCTGCATTTCAGTTTGGTGTTAGAAGCCACCTGATTTTCTTTACTTAAAGGAGTGGATCCATATCTATTTTCTGACTATTAACTTCTTGGCTAAAATGACCTACTGGCCTCCTGGAGGCAGACTTCAGCATTTCTAACAATGTCAGGCAGTGGACACTTCCATGTAGAGATGAACCTCTGCTGTCCATTGCCTTCATCCTAAAAAGTCAGAAAGTGATGTTGACTCATAGACTTCTGAATAAACACTCTGTTGTCTGAAGGAAACCTGGGAGATCATGACTGTATCCTAGAAAACCTCAGACACAAGTCAGTTTATCTCATAATATGCTTATTTGAGAGCTTATTTTCTCCACTAGCATGTGAGCCTCTGTAAGGCAAGGATTCTGATTTTTTGTATTCTCCTCTTCCAACATCCCATTACTATCCCCATTCCACTCCTATCTTCCACCTCCTATTTCTGGCACAGTGCCTCACAGGTCTTCATGAAATGTATTGAATTAAAAAGTATCTTACAGCTATGCTAGTTTGCTGGACAATCTGCATTTGCTATAGAGAGGAGTACAATACACTAAAGAGCTGTCTAGGCCCTCACTGTTCCAGTTGGCTAATAATAAATTTTCAGGAAGACTTCCCAAAGCACAGGCCCTGAGTCCAACATAGTAAGGAGGATTCCACATAACAAAATTATGTATTTTTCTGTTAAAATTTGTTTTTCATTTCTTTAGTCCTCAGGAAGACACAGGAACTACTAAAATTCTTTCTCAACCTCTAGAAAAGGGGTCATACAGTCTTGCCATTGCCTATACTCCCTTGCTAGACAGTCCAGCCTAAACAGACAACTGGGGACAAATAAATTGATTTTCGAGCTTCAAAATGTTACAAAAGCAAAAGCCTTTGTCAATTATAATCACTGATTTATGACCTAACTTGAACTAATTTAGAGATTATTCTCTCCCACTCCTACACTGTAGATAAAGAACAACAAAAAGAGAATCTACTAAGACTTATGCAATAAATTAGCTTGTCATCATACTGAATAGCACACAACAACCAGGGGAAATTAAAATCCCAAATAAGGACCCTAACTAACTCTAATGAATTAGGACAAGAAGGGAAGAATAAAATTCTACCTTTTTTCAGGGGCAATTAATTAAGGCTTTAAAAAGGACAAACGTCAACTGTAAGTTTACTAAGGACCGAACACTTCTAGGCATACATTCACTCGCTAAGCAACTAATAGAAACAACCATCATTATTTTTAACAATCAATATAGGGAAAAGGAAGAGTAAAATCCACCACAGAATAAAAACAAAGCCTCACTTGTTGGTTACAGCTTTAAATAGATAATAGCTATGTTGGGGTACTCCTCCCACTGGCTCTAAGGAAGATGTGTCTTCCTTATAAATGGGAAATCAAGAATACATCCTAGATGGAACCCCACTAGGATATACTCTTTCCAACAGATAACAGCTGTGTTGGGGTACTCTTCCCGTTGGCCCAAAGGAAGATAGGGACAAACATTCTGGAAGGATCCATCCAGAATGGAGGCATCTGTTCTGGATAAGACAGGGTCTCAGATTCTGGAGTACTAAATCCCTTAGGCTACAAACTCAGACATGAGCTGTTTAGCTTCTAGTATTTCCTCCTTCCAGAGGTCCCTATATCTGTCCAGAATGGAGACATCCATTTTGGACAAGGCAGGATCTCAGGCCCCAGGACGGTGAGGTCTTCAAGTTATGACCCTAGATGTAGGCCCTCTAACTTTCTGGTATTTCTTCCTTCCAGGTGGGAAATCAGGAGTCAGTCCTAGAAAGAACCCCACCAGGTTGTATCCTTTCAAATTGGTTACAGTTTAATCCTCAAAACTTAAAGAACTGACTTTTTTTTTTTTTTGAACACAGCCTGGCCCCAATATCAACTAAGGGACAGGGACATTTGGCCACTATATGGGACCCTAAACTATAATACAATTCTACAACTCAGTCTCTTTTGCAAATGCCTAAGCAGGCGGGCAAAAATTGCCTACATACAGGTATTTTTCTATTTAAGGGGCAGAAGAGACCTATGCTACAAATGTACACTATATCCTACCATAATGCCATCTAATAGCATTCCATGGGAATCTTCCCATCCACACTCCCTCCCTACAACTGGAAAAGGGATGCCTGGGCTCAGAAGGAACAGAAGGAGGCTAGGTATATCCAAGTTCTAGGCATTTACAGGACATTCATTGTCACATCCTACAGACCCTGTATAGTCTGCTCCAAAAGAAACTAAGTATCATGTGTGCCGAGAGATGGGGCATCGGGCAAAGGAGTGTTCTAATTGAAATAAGCCACCTCAAATGTCTTGCTTCAAATGCAAGACTGCAGGCCATTGGGCAGCCCTCTTTCTCAGAGGCCCTAGGCCTGAGGCTGCAGTTGCCTTGCAAAAGAAAACAGGACTCAAGCTGCCCACCCCAGTCAGCCATACCTCAAGAGGTCATCATTACTGGACTGGAGCCCAGGGTACACATAGATGTGGCAAATAGGACAATAACTTTTTATTAGATGCAGGGGCCACCTAGTCTGTCTGTCTTTACTTCTTTCTCCAGACCCGTTTCCACCCAAACTTAATTCTAAAAATAAATTTTCAAATCATACCTTTAAGCATGACAAGCATTTGTAGGACTCTAAGGAATAACTGAACTGGTGCTTCACCCAGTGCCCCATGTCCTGGCACTGGGAGCCTCATAATGAGTCATCAGCTGTATTGACAGGAACTTTAAGGAACAATAGAAACCTCAAAGAATTGAGAGAGGCAGGTGCTACAGGCAAGGCCAGATGGCAGATGTGTGACTCAGCTTCCGTGCCTTGAAGGGCAGACTAAATGCAAACAAACAGAGAACATTAAAACTGAACTTAATACAGTCCCATTAATGACAATAAGAGTGATCTTAGGAAAAAAAATTGTGATTCAAGGACATTAGACTAGTGCAGCTGTCTTCAAAGGTTTTTTTTTTTTTTTTTTTTTTTTTCTTTCCCATTTGGAAGTTGAAACTGAGCATCAGCTCAGTTTTAAAGATGCTCAATTTACAGGAAAGAAGGATCTTTCAAACTGCCACAGTTAAATGTCCTTCCAGGAAAGATATTGAACTGGGAAATCTTCCCAAAGGACAGTCTCACAGACTCAGAGACTGATTTTAGGTTGTCATGTAAATCAACCATTTTACACATTTTCTCATGGCAGGTTTTGCTATCTACCTGATGAGCCCCTGCACTCATTCTGGGCAGGGGAGTGAGTCTTACTAAAAACCTGGAAGACTCAAGGCCCTGAACAGCAGCTGGCCAAACAATGGACTTGTCCCTATGACATCCTATTGACAAAGCATTCTTCCATAAAGCTAATGGGAATAGACATGGGTAACAGCTAACCTGGGCTGTTCCCCCTCAGGACAGCCCTCATTTATTTGGACAAGCATTGGTGGAGGACTTGGGGGACCTGTTGTTTGAGGGGGTAGCCTAATAATTCAGTACATAAATGACCTACTTGTCTGTTTCCCCACAGAGGAACTGGATTATGAATGTATGGTACAGGCCTTGAATTGTTTTCCACCATTGGTCTAGGACACATACAGAAAACATTACACAGGTATAGAAATAAACTTAAGGCTACCAAGACAAACAAGTCAATTCAGGGGACATGGTCTATTTAAAAAACCTAGAAGGGTTCACTTCAGGTTATACTAAACACCCCAGCTGCAATAAAGCTCACAAGGATAGCCAGTTGGGTCTATATATCACAAATTAAACCTGTTTCTTATAAGTCCCCACAGGAACTGCAGCCTGAGACAAACTCTTATGAATCCATCAAGGACCTCTAACTCTTTTTTAAGAAACAAACCTGTTACAGATAAGTAACACAACATCTAGGCCTTAATGTAATTGTCTTCACACTCTCTGCCAGCCTATCAATATGTTCAGCCTCCTCCCCAGAAAAGGACTTTTCTGTCCCTGTTGGATTTAATCCTTATCAAATAAAGTCCTACACCACACATAGGGTAAACGGAGGCAGTCTGACTTCCTCATCCAGGTGTCTGGGCAACTAAGGGAAGCAGTTTCCCAAAACCTTGAGAATGGGCCTGATAAGCACTGTTCTCTTAGTCTTGAGACTGGGTCTAATAAACAGTTCCCATAACACTGAATAGGCTTGCATGCGCAGTATCACATTATGTTATACAATATCCTGGGTTTCTGATGTCTTTGTTTGTATCTAGTATTTAAGGGGGTAGGGGCTTCCCACTGGACACATGCAGCTTGCACCATGTGTGGATCACCCACCCTTGAATAAAGGCATGTCAAGTATCCCCACAGCTCTGCACATTTTCTTCTATCTGCCTGAATCTAGAGTGGACCTGTCAGGCCTTGACAGGCTGCAAGACACCACAATACCCTATCTCTGGAGGAGTTTCAACCCAGGGGACAAAACAAATTTCATACATATCCATTTTCCAAAGCCTGCTGTTCCTAGCCTACCTTTAGACAAAACTTAACAAAAACAGTTTACTACCAAGGCAGGCCATCCTATCAAGTGAATACATTCCTCCCACAAGAAAGAGAGGACTGTATTACTGTATACTGCAGCTCTTGAGTTGTCATACATTTTGGGCTGAAGAGGAGCTCTATTTTTATTGAATTTATTAATAGCACAAATTTCCCCAATCCCATAATAGATCTTCTGGTTGCAGCCTTGCTGGCATCACAAGGATTACAATGGTGGGGTACTAAATATCCAAGAACAAAACAACTAGTCAATAGCAGATATGTCTCTGTAGATACCCAGCCGGTTAAATTGGCAGATATTGATTTGATAGCAGAAATGCTCCCTTTGACAGAAGTCTATTGGATTTGTGAGTTCCAGGCATACTGGACCCTCCCCCCACAGTAGAGAGGAATCTTCTCCCTCTGGTATATCTTCCTGACATTTCCATAGTATGGGAAAATACCTCCCTCCTGTTACAAGGACAAGGGCATCTTTTCAAAAGGACTGGTCTCCCTATTCCTATAATATAACTTATTGGGATCCTCTCTGCCATAGAAACAGCAGAAGGGGGTACTTCATTAGGAATACACCACCACTTACTTATCACAAGAAACAGCTGAAACATTAACTAACACTCAGGAAGTGCCTGTGGAACTCCAAGAGCAGCTGGATCCATTAACTGGAGTTGCCCTCCAAAATCAAAGGGTATTAATAGTCCTCCTCACAGCCTCAGTAGGAGGAAGATGTTTATACCTCAATGAAGAGTGTTGCTTCTTTGTTAACATATCAGAACAAGTCCAGAAAAACATCCAAAGCAACCCTGAATCCACATTTAGGATCAAAATTTCAACTTCTTTCTGGGACTCAAATGGTTTATGTTTTTACTTCTTTCCTTTGCAGTGCTAATTATACTAATTACACTACTTATTATTACTAATTATACTACTATTATTATTATTTGGGCCTATGATAATCAACTTACTAACTAAATTTATCTCTTCCAGAATAAAGGCTACAGAGCTACAAATGACCCTCATGAAAAAATATCAAACTCTGAGTCCTTAGGCTCTGGACACCTATCATAGGCTGATGGAAGGATGCCTCCCTCCACCTCCTCTGACTGATAGTTAACAAGCAGATGAATCCAAAGAAGTCTCAATGTCCCTTTTACAGAAGGAAGCAGCCAGAGTGGTCACTTCCCCACAGCCCCCCAAATTTAGGTTCTGAATGCTTGAGGGGGGGTATTAGATAAGATAGACAGTGGACCAAGGTAGGGAGAGGGAGGGAGACATGTCTCAACTGTTGACCCAGCAGTCCTGAGCCCAAAGTTCCCAATGGCTTGGGTCCCTATTACTTGAGGGGGGAATGTTACAGTGGAATGAGCAGCCAGAGGGGAAATAAAGGCAGGATCGTCACCAATACAATCCAACAAAGGATTTAACATAGGAGGCTAAAAGCAAAAGTTCACACATTGATCCAGTAATCCTGATTCTGGTCTGATAAAGTTGCCAGGCGTCCTGAACATGTCAAACTATAATAGTGTAGGAGTGGGTGGAGCCCTTCAAAGTCTGTCTGTATCATCTCCACTGGCTGGGGAAAGGAAAACCTTGCAACTGTGTATCCACCCCAAGACCTGGAAGGGAGAAGGGGAGGGGTACTACAGTGTCCAAGGTAAAAACCTACAAAACAACTTCAGTTAACTGCCTGCCTCCCTCCACATACTCAAAATGAACAAATAGAGTCTGGAGCAAGATACGAACTCGGGCTAACAGATCCCCATACATACCTATATTTGCATAGTTACATCTCCCCAGGGGAAGCTGGCACCCACCTTTACCATCAATTAAAATGTAAATTCCTCACTCCCATTCCACCAACTGTGTAAATCCTCAGAACAAACGACTCTCTCTTGGCCCGCTTGACTCTTTTTGCCATATGGGGTGGGGCCCTGGCCACTTGGCCTTTGGCCACACAGGTGCTGGTCACTTGGCCTCTGGCCATCCTGCTTTTGCAATCCCTGCTCTAGCCACCCTTACCTTTGCTCTCCCATTAGAATTAAGCATTAATAAACTTTGCTTGCATGCTAGTAGGCTCACTGATCTGTAATGTTATACTTTATAGGCAACAATAACTGAGTTTCTGGGAGTTTCTCCCGATCTCTGGCCTGACTGTCCCGGCGCACAGGCCGAAAGCCCCCGGGTGGGTGTGTACACCGATCAGCGGTCTGGGCGCCCACACTGGAAACCCTAGGTGAGTGCACACTCTGATGATCAGCGGATGAGCTACCGGGGCACACAGGCCCAAAGCCCCCGGGTGGGTGCATATCCTGATCAGTGGCCTAGGCGCCCACACCTGACGCTGGGATGGGTGCACACTCTGATTAGAAGCCCGGCTATACTGGTGCACAGGCCCAAAGCCTGGGATCGGGGTGCAATATGATCAATGGCCTGGTTGCCCGATGGGCAACCTCGCCTGAAGCATGTGGGGTTAAACACCTCCCATCTAGCGCCTGCACACACAGGCACAGAGCACCTCAGGAACTACTCGCTCTCTAGGAGGAAGGCAGAACACCTGCCAGAGGGGAGCCTTCTCCCGAGGGCTAGGGGAGATTGCAGTCCCCAGAAAGACTTGATTCAGTAGGGGGCTGAACTACCCTAAAGGAGCACTTAGAGCCCCTAGCATCAAGGGGCTCTAGAGCAACACGGTGGAGTGTGAGTTGACCCTAATTGGTGCACCTCACGGACAGCACAACAGGTAGACTAAAGGCCTAGGGGGGAGCAGAAGAACCCTGAGGACATGGGCAAGAGGCTGGACAACAACGAAGAGTGTGGATCAGAAAGGGAGAGAAGTGAAACCAATCCCTCCAACTACCCCCTCCTGTTTCACAGACAGGAAGAGCAGCAGAACTGACCTGCATGGTTTAAAGCCAGCAGAAGATTTTCTTTTTTTCCTCTTCTTCTCTCTCCTCCTTCTTTTCTGTCCTTCTTTCCTTTTTTATTCCTTATTCTTTCCTTCCTTTACTTTTTTAATTACTTCTTCTTGCCTCCTTTTATTTATTTATTTATTTATATTTTGCTTAAAATATCTTCTTCTTTCTTTCCTCCAATCTTTTTATATTCCTTCTTCCTTCCTTCCTTCCTTCCTTCCTTTCCTTTTCTATTACCTTTTCCTTCATTCACTTTTTCTTTTTCTTTTCTTTTTTTCCCTCCTTTTCCCACAGGTGAGACAATAAAACCTGGAGCTCTGAGAAGACCAGAGTTAGACCCTGTTAGACCCATAAACCACAACCCAAGACCAGCAAGCTCAGGAGATTAAGGAGACAGCACCACTGAATCCCATTGGCATTCTACCATAGAAGTTCATACCATAAACCCAGGTAGTCAGAATAGATCAATTTAAGAAGCAGAGGCTAACAAGAAGAGTATCACAAAAAATGGGAAGACAAAGAAACAATATCCAAATGAAAGGAAAGGAGGAAGCTTCAGAAAGACTGCTAAATGAAAAAGAGGCAAGTCAACTTTCAGATACAGACTTCAAAGCAATGGTTATCAGCAAGCTCACTAAGCTTACAGAGAATTATCAGAAACACAGGGAAACAACAACAAACTAATTGAAAACTATATCAACATGAAAAAGGAAATAGAACCTATCAACAAGGGCCAAGAGGAAATGAAAATACAATTTCTGAACTGAAGAACACAGTAGAAAGTAACCAAAGCAGGCTCGATGAAGCAGAGATTCAGATCAGCAAGCTGGAGGAAAAAGAAGAAAAAAACACCCAGAAAGACCAAGAAAAGGAAAAGAGGCTCAGAAAAATGAAGAGGGATTAAGGGAAATGCAGGACAACATGAAACGTAATAATATCCTTATAATAGGGATACCAGAAGGAAGAAGAAGAGCAAGGGACAGCAAACCTGTTTGAAAAAGTAATGATGGAAAATTTCCCTAATCTGATGAGAGAAAAAGTCACCCAAATCCAGGAAACACAGAGAGTCCCAAGCAAGAGGAACCCACAGAGGCCCACTGCAAGACACATCATAATTAAAATGGCAAAATTCCAAGAAAAAGAGAATATCTTAAAGGCAACAAGGGAGAAAGAAGAAGTAACATACAAGAGAGCCCCAATAAGGTTAGCAGCTGACTTCTCAATGGAAACACTCC
This sequence comes from Desmodus rotundus, assembly GCF_022682495.2. Classification (NCBI taxonomy): domain Eukaryota; kingdom Metazoa; phylum Chordata; class Mammalia; order Chiroptera; family Phyllostomidae; genus Desmodus; species Desmodus rotundus. The sequence goes on from NC_071400.1 coordinate 55,671,750, forward strand.
AAGCCAGAAGAGAATGACAAAAAATATTCCAAAAATGAGAACCAGAGGCCTGCAACCAAGCCTACTTTACCGACAAGGCTGTCAATCAAGATAGAAGGCCAAATAAAGATTTTCCCAGAAAAAAAGAAGTCAAAAAGGATACACCTCTACCATAGCAGCTCTGAAACAGATGCTAAAAGGGACTGCTTTAAGGAAAGGAAGGAAAAGAGAAAGAGAAAAGAACAAAGGTCCGAATTATCTGCAATGAATAACTACCTATCAATAGTAACCATAAACGTAAATGAGTTAAATTCTCCAATCAAAAGACATAGAATACCTCAATGGATAAGAAAACATGACCCACACATATCCTGCCTACAGGAGACCCACCTCAGTACAAAAGATCCACACAGACTGAAAGTGAAGGGCGGGAACCAAATTTTCCAAGCAAAACAGAAAGGAAAAAAAAAAAACCATACAGGGGTAGCAATACTCATATCAGAAAAGATAGACTTCAAGTGCAGGGCCATAAAGAGAGACACAGAAGGCCACTTCATAATACTCAAAGGAAGAACCCACCAAGAAAACATAGATATTGTAAATATATATGACCCCAACATAGGAGCACCCAAATACATAAAGAAAATCTTGGAGGACTTCAAGAAAGATATTGACAGCAACACAATTACAGTAGGGGATCTTAACACCCCACTATCAGAGATGGACAGATCTCCCAAGCAAAATATCAACAAGGATATTGTGTCACTTAATAATACCCTAGAGGAAATGGACTTAACTGATATATACAGAGCTTTCCATTCCAAAGAAGCAAAATACACATTCTTTTGAAGTGTCCATGGAACTTTTTCAAAGATAGACCACATGATAGGACACAAAGCAAGCCTCAACAAATTAAAGAAAATTGAAATCATATCAAGCATTTTCTCTGACCACAAGGGTCTGAAACTAGAAACCAACCCCAAGGAAAAAAACCCAAAACACGCAAAATCATGGAGACTGAATAGTATGCTATTAAACAATGAATGGGTCAAGAACGAGATTAAGGAAGGAATCAAAAACTTCCTCGAAACAAATGAAAATGAACTCACAACAACCCAAAACCTATGGGACACAGCAAAGGCAGTCCTGAGAGGGAAGTTCATAGCAATACAGGCCTACCTTAAGAAGATAGAAACAGTTCAAACAAACAACAGAACCCTATGCCTACAAGAACTGGAGGAACAACAGCAAAGACAGCCCAGAGCAAGCAGAAGGAAGGAAATAACCAAGATCAGAGCAGAGCTAAATGACATAGAGACTAAAAGCACAATTTTAAGGATCAATGAATCCAGGAGCTGGTTCTTTGAAAAGATAAACAAAATCGACAAGCCTTTAAGTAGGCTCATCAAGAAGTAAAGAGAGAGGATCCAAATAAACAGAATTAGAAATGAAAGAGGACAGATTACAACTGATACCACAGAAATACAAAGGATTGTAAGAAATTACTATGAAGAACTGTATGCTTGGAAATTTGAAAACCTAGATGAAATGGACACATTTCTAGAAAAATATTATCTTCCAAAACTGAATGAGGAAGAAGCAGACAACCTGAACAGACCAATATAAGCAAAGGATATTGAAGCAGTCATCAAAAAACTCCCATCACACAAAAGCCCTGGACCAGAAGGTTTCACAGGAGATTTTTACAAAGCATTTAAGGAAGAGCTAACCCCTATCCTTCCCAGAGTATTCGAAAAAATCCAAACTGATGGAAGACTCCCAAACTCTTTTTATGAAGCCAACATCATCCTAATCCCAAAACCAGATAAAGACACAACAAAGAAAGAAAACTTCAGGCCAATATCGCTGATGAACATAGACGCTAAAATTCTCAAGAAAATATTAGCAAACCGCATCCAGCAATATATTAAAAAGATCATCCACCATGCCGAAGTGGGATTCATCCCAGGGATGCAAGGATGGTACAATGTTCGCAAATCAATAGACATAATACATCACATGAATAACTGCAAAGTCAAAAATCACATGATCATATCAATAGATACGGAAAAAGCGTTCGATAAGATACAGCACCCATTTCTGATAAAAACACTCAGCAAAGTGGGAATAAAGGGAGCAGTCCTCAACATAATAAAGGCCATATATGAGAGAACTACAGCCTACATCACACTCAATGGACAAATACTTAGGGCTTTCCCACTAAGATCAGGAACAAGACAAGGATGCCCTCTCTCACCACTCCTATTCAACATAGTATTGGAAGTTCTAGCCACAGCAATCAGACAAGAAATAGCAATAAAAGGCATCCAAATTGGAAAGGAGGAAATGAAACAGTCACTTTTTGCAGACGACATGATAGTGTACTTGGAAAATCCTATATACTCCACCAAAAAATTCCATTTGATATAGCAACAAGAAAAATAAAGTACCTAGGAATAAACCCAACCAGGGAGGTAAAAGACCTATAATCAGAAAATTACACAACAGTGAAGAAAGAAATTAAGAAAGACACAAAAAAATGGAAGCATGTACCATGCTCATGGATTGGAAGAATTAACATCATCAAAATGGCCATACTTCCCAAAGCAATTAATAGATTCAATGCAATCCCTATTAGAGTACCCATGACATATTTCACAGATATAGAACAAACATTTCAGAAGTTTATATGGAACCATAAACGATCCTGAATAGCTGCAGCAATTTCGAGAAAGAAGAACAAAGCAGGAGGGATCACAATACCTGATATCAAACTGTATTACAAGGCCACTGTAATCAAAACAGCCTGGTACTGGCATAAAAACAGGCACATAGACCAATGGAACAGAACAGAGATCCCAGTAATAAACCCAAACCTTTACGGTCAATTAATATTTGACAAAGGAGGCAGGAGCATAAAATGGAACAAAAACAGCCTTTTTAACACATGGTGTTGGGAGATCTGGACAGCTACATGCAAAAAAATGAAACTCTATCACCAACTTACACCATACATGAAAATAAACTCAAGATGGATAAAAGACTTAAATATAAGTTGTAACACCATAAAAGTCCTCGAGGAAAACATTGGCATGAAAATCTCAGACATTCCACGCAGCAACATCCTCACAGACATGTCCCCTAAAGCAAGGGATGTGAAGGAAAAAATTAACAAATGGGACCTCATCAAAATAAAAAGCTTCTGCATGGCTAAAGAAAACAGCACCAAGTTACAAAGAGAACCAACATTATGGGAAAACATATTCGCTAATGATACCTCAGACAAGGGCCCGATCCCCAAAATATATAAAGAACTCACATGACTCCACTCCAGGAAGGCAAACAACCCAATTAAAAAATGGGCAAAGGACTTGAGCAGACACTTCTCTAAGGAAGACATACAGAGGGCCCAGAGACATATGAAAAGATGCTCAGCATCACTAGCCATCAGAGAGATGCAAATTAAAACCACAATGTGGTACCATCTCACACCAATCAGAGTGGCCAACATAAAGAAATCCACAAACAATTGTTGGAGAGGATGCGGAGAAAAGGGAACCCTAGTGCACTGTTGGTGGGAATGCAGGCTGGTGAGGCCACTGTGGAAAACAGTATGGACTTTCCTCAGAAAACTAAAAATGGAACTACCCTTTGATCCAGCAACTCCGCTCCTGGAATTATACCCTAAGAACCCTGAAACACCAATCCTAAAGAGCCTGTGCACCCCAATGTTCACAGCAGCACAATTTACAATAGCCAAGTACTGGAAACAACCTAAGTGCCCATCAGCAAACGAGTGGATCCAAAAACTATGCTATATTTACACAATGGAATTCTACGCAGCAGATAGAAAGAAGGATCTTATACCCTTTGCAACAGCATGGATGGAAGTGGAGAGCATTATGCTAAGTGAAATAATCCAGGCGGTGAGGGACAATTACCATATGATCTCACCCTTAACTGGAACATAATCAATAGAAGAAAAAAGGAAACAAAATACAACCAGAGACTTTGAGGTTGGAAACAGTCTAGCAGTGGCCAAGGGGGAGTGGGGTTGCGACAGTGGGAAGAGGGGATTGCAGGAACTATTATGAAGGACACATGGACAAAATTGGGGGGGGAGGGTGGAGTTAGGGGAGGGACGTGGGTTCAGCTGGGGTGGGGTGGAGGGATGGGGAGAAAAGGCATACAACTGTAATTGAATAACAATAAAAATTAAAAAAAAAAAACAGAAAAAGGTGAACAAAGGTGTTGAACACACACTTCTCCAAAGAGGGCATACAGAGGCCCCAGAAACATATGAAATGATGCTCAGCATCACTAGCCATTAGAGAGATGCAAATTAAAACCATAATGAGGGACCACTTCACAGCTGTCAGAATGGCCATCAACAAAATCAACAAACAACAAGTGGTGAGAATGTTGTAGAGAAAACGGAACCCTATTTTACTATTGGTAAGAATGCACACTGGTGCAACCACTAGGGAAAACAGCATGGAATTTCCTCAAAAAACTAAAAATGAAACTGCCTTTTGACCCAGCAATTCCACTGCTAGGATTATACCTTAAGAATCCTGAGACACCAATCAAAAGTACCTATGCACCCCAAAATTCATAGCACCACAATTTGCAATAGCCAAATGCTGGAAGCAACCCAAGTGCCCATCAGTAAATGAGTGGACCAAACAACTGTGGTACATTTACACAATGAAATACTATGCAGCAGAAAGAAAGAAGGAACTCCTACTCTTCACAGCAGCATGGGTGGAACTGGAGAGTATTAAGTGAAATAATCTGCATAGTGAAAGACAAATGCCATATGATCTCACCTATAAATGGAACCTAATCAACAAAACAAATAAGCAAGGAAAATGTGACCAAAGAAATTGAAATAAAGAACACACTGACAGTAACCAGAGGGAAGAGGTGAGGGGAGTAACAGGAGAAAGAAGGGGAAGAGTCATCAAGGAACATGTATAAAGACCCATGGACACAGCCAAAGGTCAGGTTAAGATTGAGGGTGGGAGGTAAGAATGGGTCAAGTGAGGGAGAGTGGTAAGGGGAAAATGGGGACAACTATAGTTGAACAACAATAAAAATAGATTCTCTATCTTTAAAAATATAAAAAATAAAATAGGTTAAATAAGAAAAAAAAAATGCAAGGACCTGAAACCTAGATTACTCTATCCAGCAAAGCTATCATTTGGAGTTGAAGGACAGTTAAAGTGCTTCTCAGGCAAGGTAAATCTAAAGGAGTTCATCATCACCAAGCCCTTATTATAGGAAATGTTCAAGGGACTTATTTAGGAAAAGGAATAAGATCAAAACTATGAACATTAATAAGCAACTGGGTCTAAGAAAACAACCAAAAAAGCTAAGAAAACAACTACAACAGAAACAGAATCATAGATATGGAGATCATTTGGAGTGTTATCAGTTGGGAGGGAGAAGTGCAGAATGTGGAAAAAGTACAGGGATTAAGAAGCATTATGGGGAGGTACCTATAGACTCAGAATATTAAGAATAGTATAGGAAATCGGGAAGCCAAAGAACTTACATGCACAAACCATGGACATGAACCAAGTGATGGTATTGCTGAAAGGAAGGGAGGTACTGGAGGCACAAAGGGGGGAAAGGTAGGAAAACTGTAATAGCATAACAAATAAAATAAATTTTAAAATGTTCACAAAAAAACTGTAACAACAATAGTAAATAATAAAGCAAATATACCAACCTTCCTAAACAACAGGAAAATATATAAACAAAAAAAGAATGACTTCTGGCCAAGATGCTGGTGTAAGTAGATAGACTTTGCCTCCTTTCATAACCAAAAGATGGAAAACAAAAAATCTAAAAGCAACAAATAACCAGAGATGGGCGGAGAGGGCATGCGGCAAGGCTGATAGATGAGGGAGGGCAAGGCAATGGCTGGTGAGCAGGTGATCTTACATTTGCATGGATAACCTGCGAGGAACAACTAGGGAGTGAGACAGACCAGGCAACCCATGCTTCCAGGGCAGGGAAATAAAACCTCAATACCTCTGGCTGTAAAAATCTGTGGGGACTGCGGGCTGTGGAAGAAACTCCCTGCATCACAGGAGAGTTCATTGGAGAAATCCACCAGGGTGGGTCCTAAAATGTACACAAAACCACACATCAGGCAATCAACACCAGATGGACCCAATTTCATTGTGGATGACGGGGGGAAGTGACTAAAAGTTGGCAGAGAGCTGAACAAGTGTAATTCTTCCCTCTCTAACCCTTCCCCTACATACAGCACCACAACACAGCAAGTGCATTTCCCCTCCCTGGTAAATAACTAAGGCTTTGCCCCTTGCACCATAACAGGAGGGCGAAGAGAAAAAAATATGGACAAAATGAAAGAACAGATAAAAGCTCCAAAAATAAAATTAAGCGATGAAGAGATAGCCAACCTATCAGATGTGGAATTCAAAACACTGGTAATCAAGACATTCACAGAAATGATTGAGTACAGTCACAAAATATAGTTTAAAGTTAATACTATGCAGAGTGAAATAAAGAAAAATATATAGGGAACCAACACCAAAGAGAAAACTGGGACTCAAACCAAAGATTTGGAGCAGAAGGAAGAAATAACCATTCAACCAGAACAAAATGAAGAAACAAGAATTCTGAAAATGAGGAAAGGCTTAGGAACCTCTGGGACAAGTTTAAACTTTCCAACATCTGAATCATAGGGGTGCCAGAAAGAGAAGACGAAGAGCAAATAATTGAAAACTTATTTAAAAAATAATGAAGGAGAACTTCCCTAATCTTGCAAAGGAAATAGACTTCCAGGAAGCCCAGAAAGCTCAGAGTGTCTCAAAGTAGTTGGAATCAAGGAAGCACACACCAAGGCACATCATAATTAAGTTATCCAAAATTAAAGATAAGGAGACAATCTTAAAAGCAACAAAAGAAAAAGAGATAGTTACCCACAAAGGAGTTCCCATAAGACTATCAGCTGATTTCTCAAAAGAAACCTTGCAGGCAAGAAGAGGCTGGAAAGAAGTATTCAGTCATGAAAGTCAAGGACCTACATCCAAGATTACTCTATCTGGCAAAGCTATCACTTAGAATGGAAAGGCAGAGAAAGTGCTCCCCAGATAAGGCCAAGTTAAAGGAGTTCATCATCACCAAGCCCTTATTATATGAAATATTAAAGGGACTTACCTAAGAAAAAGAAGATGATCAAAAATATGAACAGTAAAATAACAACGAACTCAACAACTATCAACAACTGAACCGAAAGATAAAACAAAAAACAAACTAAGCAAACAACTAGGACAGGAACAGAATCACAGAAATGAAGATCCCATGGAGTATTATCAATGGGGAGGGGGTGGGGGGAGAATGGGGGAAAAGATACAATGAATACAAAGCATAAATAGTATCATAGGGTAAACCGAGGCACTCTGGCTTCCTCACTCAGATGTATGGGCAACTAAGGGAAGCAGTTTCCCATAACCTTCAGAGTGAGCCTGATAAGTAATGTTCTCATAGCTTTGAAACTGGGTCCGATAAAGTGTTCCTGTAGCCTTGAGTGGGCTCGCATGTGTAGTATGAACTTCTGTAGCATAAGTTCTGTTGGCACCCTGCTGGCTTTGTTTGCCTCTAGTATTTAAGGTGGTAGGGACTCCCATGCTGGGGGATGAGAGACATGCAGTGTTCCACACTGTGTGCCACACAGGGGGATAGGTGATATGCAGGGACATGCAGGGGAACACACAGCTTGCAGCATGCACGGATCACCCATCCTTGAATAAAGGCTAGTCAAGCATCCCCACAGCTCTGTGAATATTCTTCCATGTGCCTGAATCTTGTGAACCTGTCTGACCTTGAGCGGTGGCAACACAATTAGTGCAGGCATCAGGATTCATTGCAGAATAGTATGGAGCACTAGTATTCGGTGGCCAGGCTCCTGGCAACTTGGCCTCTCCCCCCAAGACTGGTATGATGTTCGCACCTCATCCAGATAGAGAAAGCCCTTCAGGTGGTGGCGAGACTCTAGAAAATCCCAGGGCCCATGCAGCTGAGGGGGTCATGGTCTGGGTGTCTCTTTCAACTTTGCAAGCTGAGATGGACACTATGCTTCACAATGCAGTGAAGTTTCAAGAGCCCGGAGAGGGAACAGGAGCCCTGAAGGCTGAAGAGGAGGAAACTGCACTTCCAATGGAGCAAAGTTATGAGAACACCAAGGCAGAAAGAAAGCCTTGAAGGCTTAAATCTGCACCCTGGTGAAAAGCTTCCAAGCAGCGGAGCTGTGGCAATCCCTTTCCCCAATCGTAGTGAGCAATTAAGGGGAAAAGGTGGAGGGGAAAGGAACTGAGTTCCCTGAGGGTAGTAGCCTATTGTGCCTGGGGAGAAGTTGGGATCTGGACAGCTCCCCTCCCCTCCCCTGCTCCACACAGACATGGAACACAGTTGCCAAGAATGACTGAGCAGGAGGACTGTGCCCTGACCAGAAAGCTCTGCTCTGAGCATGCAGAAGAGAAGAGGTGGGGACCCCCACAGGACAGTGGTGTGAGCTGCCATACCCGTGTGCCACTGCCTTGTGCACAGATCTGAGCTTTATGGTGGTGTTCCAGAAGGCAAGCCATGCAGGAGCTGCTGGAGCTGGAGGCACAATCTGGGAGGCTGTGAGAAAGCATGCTGAAGCTGACATGTAAGCCAGGTGGTGAAAGACAAATACCATATGATCTCACCAGAAGTGGAACCTAATCAACAAAACAAACATGAAAGAAAAAAATGTAACCTGAAACATTGAAATAAAGAACAAATTGACAGTAACTAGAGGAGAGGAGGGAGAGGGATAATGGGGAAAATAGGGGAAGGTCCATCAAAGAACATGTATAAATAACACGTGGACAAAGCCAAAGGAGGTAGGTTTGAGGGTGGGAGGTGGGGATGGGTGGAGTGTGGTACCATGGTGGGGCAAAAATGGAGACAACTGTACTTGAACAACAATGAAAAAAAAAGAAAAGAAAAGGCTAAGCAGGTGCCAGCACCTGCACCTGGAGAGCATGCTGATAGGGAGGGACGGTGGTGGCTAGAGCCACAAGGGCAGTGGCAGCAGGCCAGGAAGCCTTTAGCAGGCTGGCTCCTCTGCCTTTGGGATTTAGGTGTGAATAGTATTATGTACAATTCTCTGCTGTTCCTTCAAGTGGAGCCTCTGCCTAGTTCATTCAGCATCCCCCTGCCAGGGGACCTCTGCTCCAGAGATGGGGGCCAGAGAGCTGTGGCAGGGTGGGCTCCCAGCCTGTGGATCAGTGGAGAAGGCAGCACTGCTGCCAGAGTTGTGGTCGAGCATGACGTCTGCCAGCGTGGCCCGTGAAGAAGGTGATGACAATGGCAGGACAACCTGAGGGGATGCAGTGGTGGTACAAGCAGCCAGTGCCCACTCAGGTGGTGCGCACTGGTCCTGTGCAAGTGTGAGCTTCTGGTGCCTGCACACCAGTGTCTTGTGCAGGCCTAAATTATCTGTGAAAAAAATGGGTGTGTGCCCTCAAAAGGTCATCCTGTACATCTAAAGGACCATATGGCTGTGCCAACCCCCTGAGAAAGGGAGGAAATATCCTCTAAACATTTGAATAGGGAAAGGGCCAGAGAAGCCCATCTACAGCAGATGGGCAGGGACCTGGAAGGGCAACTGTCCCCTGTGAGTACACAGTTTATGTCTCCCCCATTCCTGAGTATATCCTGGGTATTGATGTACTCCAGGGCCTGTGGCTACACACAACTGCAGGAGAATTTTGTCTGCAGGTGCAAGTGGAAAAGCTATTCTTTGGGGACATGCTAACCATGACCCTGTGCCATTGCCACTCCAATAAAAGGTAATGGCAGTGAAACAATACTGGTTGCCTGGGGGACATGAAGAAATTACAGTGACTATAGGAGAATTGGAAAAAGTGGGGTAATTAGGGCCTCCCACAGTCCTTCTACTCCTGTGTGGTCAGTGAAAAGGCTAGATGGTACATGGAGAATGACAGTGGTTACTGGGAACTCAGTAAGGTCATTCCTCTAATACATGCAGTTGTCCCTTCTGTGGTGGACTTGATGGACCAGTTAACTAATGAGTTGGGAACTTACCACTTTGTAGCTGACCTAGCAAATGCCTTTTTCTCCATTGACCTTGCTCTGAAGAGCCAGGATCAGTTTGCCTTCACATGGGAAGGCCGACAGTGGGCCTTTACAGTGCTCCCTCAAGGATATTTGCACAGCCTGACCATCTGTCACAGGCTTGTGGCAGAGGACCTTGCTAAGTGGCCACAGCCTCCAGAAGTGTGCCTGTTCCATTACATTGATGCCATCTTGCTAACCAGTGATTCTCTTGCAGAATTAGTAAAGGTTGTGCCTCAGGTGCTGTCCCACTTGAAGCCATGTGGCTGGGCAGTCAATGAAACCAAGCTGCAAGGGCATGGATTGTCTGTCAAATTCTTGGGGGTTGTCTGGTCCAGTAATACAAAAGTCACCCTGATGTGGTGGTAGATAATATTCAGGCATATCCTACCACTACCACTGTGAAACTGTTCCAGACATTTTTGAGCCTGCTGGGGTACTGGAGACCATTTGCACTCCATCTAGCCCAGGTTGTTTGTCCCTTGTATTCTTTGGTGAAAAAGTGAGTGAACTGGGACTGGACCCTAACCTCGGAACAAGCATTCCAAGGAGTGAAGAGCATCATTAAGCACGCTCAGACCTTGCGTGCACTGGATCCTGCTAGACCCTATGAGCTAGATGTGCATGTGACACAGGAAAGCTTTGGATGGGGTTTGTGGCAGCGATCTGAATGGCTATGTCAACACTTGGGTTTCTCGTCCCAACTATGGAAGGGTGCAGAGGTATGGTACTCCTTGATTGAAAAACATTTGGCTGCAGTGTATGCTGCCCTGTTGACCAGGGAGGCCATAACTGCCCCCATGATTGTTAGGACCACGTATCCCATTGCAGGGTGGGTCCAGGACTGGATGGCCAAGCCTCATAGTGGGATGGCTCAGACACCCATGTTGGCTAAGTGGGGGGTTTATCTGCAACAAAGGAGTACTCTGTCCATTAGCCCTTTATGGGCTGAGCTACAGGAAGTGCTAGGCCCTGACACTTATGTAGGTGAAAAATCTACTGCTCCTGTCCCTATAGAAGAAATGGAAGCTAGCCCCTTCCACGAAGGGCAGGCACCTATTCCCTCAGATGCATGGTACACTGATGGGTCCAGCAGGGGTCAACCTGCCAGGTGGACTGCCATAGCAATTCAATCAGAGACGGACACAATCTGGTTTGACACTGGCATGGGTCAGAGTAGCCAGTGGGTAGAACTGCAAGCTGTGTGGCTCATGGCTACTAATGAGGCACTGCCCTTGACTATTTACACAGATAGTTGGGCTGTGTACTGGGGGGCTAACATTATGGATCTATATGGCATGCAAATAAATGTATGGTTATGCATAGGCCATTATGGGGACAGGCCTTGTGGTAAGACTTATGGGAGTTAGGCCACCAGAAACAAATCACTGTATATCATGTTACTGGATATGCACCCCTAACTTCCCCCAGGAATGATGAGGCTGATACTCTAGCCAAAGTGCAGTGGCTAGAAACACTGCCTACCAGTCCCTCAGGAAGGCAAGTAGCCCAGTGGCTACACCATCACCTCTTACATGCTGGAGACAAGTCCATATGGTCCACCATCAAATCTTGGGGGTTACCTGTCAACATAGCAAAGATACAAGAAGCTTGTGAGACCTGTGTTGTCTGCTCGTGAGAGCATCCCTGAAGGCCTGTGGGAACTACTGGACAGGTGGTAAGTGGATGGGTACCAGTAATCTGGTGGCAGGTGGATATAATTGGACCCCTACCTAGTTCAGAGGGATATAAGTATGCTATTACAGGTGTGGAAACAGCCACAGGACTTTTAACTGCTTATCCCTCATGGCGCCCACATCAGAAATCAGTAATTGCTGTGTTGGAGCAGTTATGTGCTGCTTATGAACAACCCTTAATCACTGAAAATGATCAGGGGATGCATTTTACTGGGGCCTTGGTACAACAATGAGCCAGAGACCTGCAGATTGACTGGAAGTTCCATGTGGCCTATCACCCCCAAGGTGATCAGACAGTAAAATGGTCTCTTAAAGCAGGGCCTGTGAGCCACAGCTTCCACACCTATACTGAGGGCTTGGACAAAATGCTTGTGAACTTTGCTCCAGACTATTAATGAGAAGAGTCGGAAGGGAGGGAACTCCAGTGGAAGCACTGCTCCACTAGACTGCAACTCCAATTTAGCTGCAGGTATAGACTAAGGAAGCTTTGCTGAAACCAGTCATGGGAAAGCAGGGAAATACTTTCTTGCCCGCTCCTGAGGGCCTGGAGTGAGGGCAAACAGCCACTTGGACATGGCCTTGGGAAATAAAATACCCTCACATGCGTTAGGTGGCTCTTGTTGCCCCTTGGGGCCAAAGGTTGGAAAGAAACTTGCAAATAGTGCTCTGGGTGATTGGGACATGGCCCCAGTCTTAAAGGACATACCTAGGTCCAGCAGACCATGAAATGCTTCTTCGTGGCACTTTTATGATATCCTTATGTACCATTATGAGTTCTCCCCTGTTTTTGCAAGCAGATGCTGAGCCCCCAGTTAAGGCACGAAAGGTATGGCATTCATGCCCAGGAAGACGCCCCCTCTGCCAACCACTGTCTTATCAGCTGACCAGATGTGTGCTTGTATATTGCTTGAGGGTTGTTATTTACCCTTACTGGTGCCTGTAACTGTTTTGTTTGTTCCAGTCCCTAGGGTGTAGTGGGCCAGGTACATGCCTGTGCCTCTGTGGCTAAACAATCGGTGTTCTGGGTCTGCACTGAAATTCCCCTGAGCATGTCTCCTGGCCTTTCATGGTGCCTCTTTCCTGCTCCTGTCTCAAATTGGACTTGGTTATCATACCTGTGGAAGAGTGTACATTCTTCGTGGAACACAACTTGGACTGACATCTGTACTGGGGTGAAGCAGAGGTGTGACCGTCCCCAGCCATTGGTTGGCTGCACTATAAGGGGTGGCTTGGGGTTAGCTCGGGGTTGGCTCATGGCTGGGACCATGGGGTTGGCTAGGCCAGCCTTCCCTTCTGTGTTAAAATTCTCAAGGAAAAGCTCAAATGGACTGGATTCCTACAGGTCTGTGTCAGACCCCTACTCTTGGACATTGCTTGGAGGCATGGAATGGTATGTAGGCTGCAGTTAGCATTGGAGCCCTCTGGGTGTGTGGCTCATATGGGTAATCTTACTTGTCCAGGTAATTGGGCTGGCTGTGTACCTAGGTATGGCCTTATTGCCTGTGACTTGGCTGTGTGAGGTTGCAGCTTATACTGCTGCTGCAGCAGCTGGGTGCAGGGCTCTGCCTCTTCTCACCAAGGGACTTTCACAGATGACATCCTCACATAGATTGTGCAGTGAGGAACCCAGAAGGGGTGGATTGTAGGCTAAACAGAGACAGTCTGGCTTCCTCAACCAGGTGTCTGGGCAACTAAGGGAAGCAGTTTCCCATAACCTTGATAAATAGTATTCTCATAGCCTTGAAACTGGGTCCAATAAAGTCCTCCCATAGCCTTGATTGGGCTCACATGCATAGTATGAAGCTCTGTTGCATAAGATCAGTTGGCACCTTGCTGGCTTTGTTTGTCTTTAATATTTAAGGGGGTAGAGACATCCTGCTGGGTGCCACAGTGGAGGATATGCTGGAAGATGAGAGACATGCAGTGTGCCACGCTGTGTGCCATGCAGGGGGACAGGTGGTATGCAGGGAGACATGCAGCTTGCAGTGTGCGTGAATCACCCACCCTTGAATAAAGGCATGTCAAGCATCCCTACGGCTCCATGAATATTGTTCTGTCTGCCTGATTCTCCTGAACCTGTCAGGCCTTGAAAGGTCACAACATAGGTAGGTACAAAATAGACAGGTGGAGGTTAAGAATACTATAGGAAATGGAGAAGCCAAAGAACCTGTATGTATGACCCATGGACATGAACTAAGGGAGGGAAATGCTGGTAGGAGTGGTGTGCAGGGTGGAGAGGAATAAAGGGGGGGATGGGACAACTGTAATAGCATAATCAATGAAATATATTTTTAAAAAGTTACATCTTGAAGAGAAGGACACAAAAATAGAGAGGAGTAAATTGTGATACAATAGCGTGGAAAAATGAGAGAAACATAATAGTCATGTTAATAAATGCTAAGACGATTACCTCACTAATTCTTTTTTTTTTTCTTCTTGTGGAGGAAAAATGGCCAATCTCTCATAGGAGAAGGGCCTTGAGCCTGTTCCACAATGGGCTTTTATTGAGTTTAATTTGCATAGGTATACAGGGGTTAAAGCTCATCAATCATTGTCCAGGCAGTAATGATCAAACAATAGATAATATTCAAAGAACTGTGAGGGTTTATTATGAGTAAGGGTTAGATAGATAGAGTGATGTCAAAGGACCACAAAACTTTGGAAAAGAAACTCATTTATTCTCGGACCCTTATAATTAAGTTGAGGGTATTCTTAGCAAAGCAGGTTTCATAGGATTTTATGCTTTCTTTCTTAGGCCTGATTGCCCCTGGAAACTGTCCATTCTGACACAAGGCCACACACATCTCTGGCATTGTTTCAGGCTTAAAATCAGGTGGGAGATTCAGGCAACCAAGAGATTGGGATACTTTTTACAGATAAAATGAGGACTTAAGCTATGACAAAGCTGAGGGGTGCCTGTCTTAGGTTGTCCCTCTTTTGAGGAATCTTACTTGTCATTGGCTAACCAGTCATCCACCCGGGGCCAAGCAGGGTGAAGTAAAGGAGACAGAGGCTGTGCTCCTGCTGGGAGGATAAGTTTTATCTCCTTAGTGGCTTATGGTCCCAAGGTCTCTCACTCAGCCTTAGCCATGGGGGGTTACAGCTACTGAAACCAGGCAGGGCAGTTCCCAACATCTCCCCCGTTTATGAACACAATTGTAGTTGTTAAGCCTGTGAAACATACTATTTGTTGTTCCCAAATGCGATCTCGAGAAAACAACCTCCATATACATCGTAAAGCACAAATAAGGATTAAGACAAGGAAGCACCCAAGGACTGCCATGACCCAAACTCTTAGATTCAGTCCATAAAAGCAGTTCTTAGAATTTAGCCATTGCAGATTAGTGTGGGGGGTCTGGAACACTTTCTGTTCAGTAAGGCATTTGATGTCACTGAGCTGCTGGTAGAGCTCCTGCTGGAGCTGATCAATTTGTCCTTTGAGATTGATAGAGAATGCACCCTGCAGGCAATGATGAATATCTGCCCAGGAATTCTGACTGGAATTCCAATTCAGGGGGGTGACACACAGCTTAGAGAAGTCTGGACCAGGAGAGTCCAATGGAGCAGAGGTGGGTTGAGGGCAGGGTAGCCTTTTCTCTGATATGGCTTCACTCTCTTCGCCAGCAGCTCCAAAGGTCCTTCTGGAAAGGAAACACAAGCATACCCTCTTCCCCAAGTCAATAGCTCAACTGGGCCTTCTCATCTTCCTTCCCCTAATGGGTCTTTGTACAAGACCAAGGGGTGTGGGCCTGCAGGCCTGTTTTGCACAAAATGTTTGTTTGTGGGTGACTTTAGATTATCATCACAATTCAAAAAATTGTATGTATATATTGTCCACATGGTTAAATTCCTGGGGGATGTTTCCTGATTCCACCTTTTTGTTTATTTAATAATACTTTAAAGGTCTGGTGAGCTCTTTCAACAATTGCTTGGCCTGTAGGGTTATAGGGGGTACCTGTTTTATGCTGAATTCCCCATTTTTCTAAGAAAGCTTGAGTGGTTTGTGCAATGTATCCTGGGCCATTATCAGTCTTGATTTCTTGTGGATAGCCTAAGTGGCTAAAGGCCTCCAGCCAATGAACTCTATCATTCTGTGCTGATTCCCCAGCTAGGGGAGTGGCCTGTAGAGCACCTGAGTAAGTGTCTGCTTGGAAAGATAGGCTCGCTGCTGTTTCTGCAAGCTGAAATGAGTTTCAGCAGTGAGTTAATTACCCTATTGTTCTCAGGACCTGGTAGTTCCTGGGTCTAGAGTTCAGTGTTTCAAAGATTTAGATGCTTATTATTTCTCTTATTTCTTTTTTATTTCTACTTCCCTTCTTTAGTTATTCACTCTAATGTCCTTTCTTCCCATGCCACACATGAATATGCTATCTATCTTTTTCCTTTATTCCTTTTTTCACAATCCTAAACTTTCCTAATTTATTCTTTTTGCTTCCCTTCCTTCACTTCCTTAATTCCTTCTTAATTTGTGCAGACCATCTATACTTACTTGAACTTTCTACAACATACATAATCCACATAGCATTCCAAAATAGGCATAATAAGTCTTTTAAAATTTAAACCTGATTACATTGCCAAACATTTCACTTAAGGAGTATATTATCAAATAATATGCTGTTTAGTGAGTAACATCTGTTTGCCAAATTATTTGAGGTTGCAACCCTCTGGGGTTAACACCAAGAGCAGGGTGATTTGGATTCCCCATTGAATGAGAAGGTCCCTGCCCCAGATATTAATTGGGGCGGGAAGAATGTAAGTCTGAGTTTGTCCAACTTGCCCATCCAGAGAGAGATAGTAAAGTAGTAGAAGGATAGTAGAAACCCCCTTTTCAAAACTAAGCACACTGACAACCTCCCAAAGTGTGGGGAGTGCTGTCTCTTACTTCAGGGATGACTTAGCTGGAAATTCCCTTCCTGATATGCTGTCTGTGCCAGTTCTAAGTCTGCTGCTGGCTAAGGCAAAGTGCTGCACAGAACTGCAGTCCCAGGGCTGGACCTGGCGGATCCAGGAGAAGGTGGCTGCCACATGCATGGGGAAGAGGGGAGGCGAGGGTGACCAACCCTACCCCCACTCCTGGCGGAGAGACCCAGCCCTGCTGGGCTCCAAGTGTGTGTGTGTGCGCCAGCACCCCAGCCGGCTCCCCTCGCATGGCTGTGATGCCCGCCACGGCTGGGGTGACCAACGGGAAGGGCCCAGCTGGCATCCGGAGTCACCGCTGCCACCATCCCATAGGTCCCTTCTTTTTTTTATCTAAGCTTCCCTGATTATGAGGGCTTCTCTGCCCTACTTTTCCCCATACTTCTAAATCTAAAATTCCCTTATTGGGAAACCAGGGGCAGTATTCTTTAACAATTTGAAGTAAATTAATTAAGTTCTGCTCGTTAACCTGAGAGCCTGAAGCCTCAAGAAGCTGCTGAATTAGCCTAAAATATTGCTCCTGTTCCGTAGACAGCCTATTCTCCATGGTTGAGGATTTGTAGAAACCTTTAAAGAAATTCCTTAACAAATAAAAGAACGTTTTCAAAAATTCCTCCCACTGCAATCTCAGCAATTAAGAAACTAGTTTCATAATCAACAAAAGAAAAAAGCAAACAAAATATAACCAGAGACTTTGGAATTAAGAGCAATCTAACAAAAGCCAGAGGGGAGGGAGGAGGGGACAGTGGGGAGAAGGGATTACAGGAGCTACTATAAAGGACATGTTGACAAAACCAAGGGGGAGGGTGGAAGCAAAGGAGGGAGGTAGTTTGGCTGGGGTGGGGGGGAGAGAAAATGCAGACAACTGTAACTGAAGAACAATAAAGTAATTAAAAAAAATAAACTAGTTTTAGTTTGGCTTTCACTCTGTCTTCACCCTCAGATCCTGCCTTTGGAGCCTGGCAGGAAGCTGAGACGTTCATAAACACCTCACTACAATAGCTGATAAAAAGTGAAAGTCTTTGCTTACTCTCCTCCCCAAGCCTAAACCTAGGCAGGGATTGTGCCATAGGGGATGGGACTGTGAATGTTTTACAGTGTGCATCTCATTGCGTGGATATTTGCTTGTGGTTGGCAGGAAACCTAGTTTTCTGTCCTGGTCCCCATTGCAGCTTATCTTTTCATAGGTGTCTTCTAGCAGCTAGCACCCTAGTGGCTTTTAAATGCTCAACCCATGCCCTCGAGGTGCGGCAAATGCTTGGGAAAGAGAAAGCAAGACTCCTATTCACGGACAAGGATGCAGGGGAGTGAAATGCAAAGAAATCCGCTCAAGGGGAAGCAGGAGATAAACCTTTCCTCTTATCTGTAACACACGTGGGGGCTTTATCAAAACCTATAGTGCCTTTGCAAAGGGTATAAGCTCCTTCTTTCTCTCTGCTATGTAGAATTCCATTGTGTAAATGTACCATAATTTTTTGATCCACTCATTTGATGATGGGCACTTAGGTTGCTTCCAGTACTTGGCTATTGTAAACTGTGCTGCTATGAACATTGGGGTGCATAGGTTCTTTTGGATTGGTGTTTCAGGGTTCTTAGGGTCTAATACCAGCAGCAGAGGGTAGAGGTGGGGGAGGGAGGTGGGACTGGCTGGGGTGGGGTGGAGGGATGGGGAGAAAATGCAGACAATTGTAACTGAATAAAAATAAATTAATTAATTTTAAAAAAGACATTCAAGTTACCAATATCACAAATACAAATTGGGTCATTACTGAATACCTTTTAAATATTAAAAGGATAAGGGAATTTAAAACAACAACAACAACAAAACCTACAGTGCCCCTGTCCCTGGGGGATGAAGGCACTAAGTTCCATCCTCTTAGGTGTGCTGTCCATGGGCGCTGGCTTGTAGCCTCCCACTGATGCAGGTCCCAAATCTTCAGGGTCCTCTTTGGGCACCAGATGTGGGGGGAATCTGCCTGCAGAGCTCCTCCCCACTGCCACACATGAGAATAAGTCTACCAAGACATGATCTGCTTCAGGAGGAAAGGTGGCCAATCTCTCAGAAAAGGGCCTAATTAATTCTTTTTTTTAAGTATTTTTATTATGCTATTAGTTTTCCCAATATTTCCCCTTTTATACCCCTCTGCCCTGCACCCCCCAACCCTCCAGCATTCCCCCCTTAGTTCATGTCCCTGGGTGGTGCATATAAGTTCTTTGAGTTCTCTGTTTCCTATACCATTTTTTATCTCTCCCTGTCTATTTGATGCCTACTAATTATGCTTCTTCTTCCCTGTACCTTTTTCCCCTTATTCCTCCCTTCCCCTTCCCCACTGAAATCCCTCCATGTGATGTCCATTTCCCTGATTGTGTTCCTGTTCTAGTTGTTTGCTTAGTTTTTATTTTTATTGTTTTCCTTTTCTTTTAGGTTCATTTGTTGAGAGTTGTGACTTTGTTGTCATTTTATTGTTCATATTTTTGATCTTCTATTTCTTAGATAAGTCCTTTTAACGTTTCATATAATAATGGATTGGCGATGATGAACTCCTTTAACTTGACCTTATCTGGGAAGCACTTTATCTGCCCTTCCATTCTAAACGAAAGCTTTGATGGATACATTAATCCTTGATGTAGGTCCTTGCCTTTCAAGACTTCAAATACTTCTTTCCAGCCTCTTCTTGTCTGCAAGGTTTCTTTTGAGAAATCAGCTGATAACCTTATGGGCACTCCTTTTTAGGTAACTGTTTCCTTTTCTCTTGCTGCTTTTAAGATTATCTCTTTAATCTTGGGTAATTTAATGGTGATGTGCCTTGGTGTGCTCCTTTTTGGGTCCAACTTCATCGGGACTTTCTGGGCTTCCTGGATTTCCTAGAAGTATATTTCCTTCACCAGATTGGGGAAGTTTTCCTTCATTATTTGTTGAAATAAGTTTTCATTTTCTTGCTGCTGTTCTTCTCTTTCTGGCACCACTATAATTCAGATATTGGAACATTTCATGCTGTCCCAGAAGTTTGTAAGTCTCTCTTCAATTTTTGAATTCTTGTTTCTTCATTCTGTTCCACTTGGATTTTTATTTTTTCCCAAATCATTGTTTTGAGTCCTGATTTACTTCTTGTCACTGTTGGTTCCCTGAATATTTTGCTTTATCTCATTTTGGGTATCTTTCGTTTTTTTTTTTTTTTTTTTTTCATTTTTCAACCAAGCTCAATCAGTTCTGTGAGCATTTTTTTTAAATATTTTTATTTTTTATTTTTTAAAAATTTTTATTGTTATTCAATTACAGTTGTACGCCTTTTCTCCCAATTACTCCACCCCACCCCAGCTGAACCAACCTCCCTCCCCAACCTCCACTCTCCCACTTGCTTTTGTCCATGTGTCCTTTATAGTAGTTTCTGTAATCCCCTCTTCCCACTGTCCCAACCCCACTCCCCCTTGGCCACTGGTAGACTGTTCCCAACCTCAAAGTCTCTGGTTGTATTTTGTTTCCTTTTTTCTTCTATTGATTATGTTCCAGTTAAAAGTGAGATCATATGGTATTTGTCCCTCACCGCCTGGCTTATATCACTTAGCATAATGCTCTCCAGTTTCATCCATGCTGTTGCAAAGGGCATAAGCTCCTTCTTTCCTCTGCTGCGTAGGATTCCATTGTGTAAATATACCATAGTTTTTGGATCCACTCGTTTCCTGATGGGCGCTTAGGTTGCTTCCAGTACTCGGCTATTGTAAAATGTGCTGCTATGAACATTGGGGTGCACATGTTCTTTTGGATTGGTGTTTCACGGTTCTTAGGGTATAATCCCAGCAACAGAATTGCTGGGTCAAAGGGCAGTTCCATTTTTAGTTTTCTGTGGAAATTCCATACTGTTTTCCACAGTGGCCTCACCAGTCTGCATTCCCACCAACAGTGCACTAGGGTTCCCTTTTCTCCGCATCCTCTCCAACATTTGTTTGTGGATTTGTTTATGTTGGCCACTCTGACTGGTGTGAGATGGTACCTCATTGTGGTTTTAATTTGCATCTCTCTGATGGCTAGTGATGCTGAGCATCTTTTCATATGTCTCTGGGTCCTCTGTATGTCTTCCTGGGAGAAGTGTCTGCTCAAGTCCTTTGCCCATTTTTTACTTGGGTTGTTTGTCTTCCTGGAGTGGAGTTGTGTGAGTTCTTTATATATTTTGGAGATCAGGCCCTTGTCTAAGGTATCATTAGCAAATATGTTTTCCCATACTGTTGGTTCTCTCTGTAATTTGGTGCTGTTTTCTTTAGCCATGCAGAAGCTTTTTATTTTGATGAGGTCCCATTTGTTTATTCTTTCCTTTATGTCCCTTGCTTTAGGGAAGAACATGTCTGTGAGGATGGTGGTGCGTGGAATGTCTGAGATTTTCCTGCCAATGTTTTCCTCAAGGACTTTTATGGTGTTACGACTTATATTTAAGTCTTTTATCCATCTTGAGTTTATTTTCATGTATGGCGTAAGTTGGTGATCGAGTTTCATTTTTTTGCACGTAGCTGTCCAGATCACCCAACACCATTTGTTGAAGAGGCTGTTTTTGCTCCATTTTATGCTCCTGCCTCCTTTGTCAAATATTAATTGACTGTAAAGATTTGAGTTCATTTCTGGGCTCTCTGTTCTGTTCCATTGGTCTATGTGCCTGTTTTTATGCCAGTACCAGGCTTTTTTGATTACAGTGGCCTTGTGATATAGTTGGATATCAGGTATTGTGATCCCTCCTGCTTTGTACCTCTTTCTCAAAATTGCTGCAGCTATTTGGGGTCATTTATGGTACCATATGAATTTCTGAAATGTTTGTTCTATATCTGTGAAATATGTCATGGGTACTCTAATAGAGATTGCATTGAATCTATAAATTGCTTTGGGTAATATGGCCCTTTTGATGATGTTAATTCTTCCAATCCATGAGCATGGCACATGCTTCCATTTTTTGTGTCTTCCTTAATTTCTTTCTTCAGTGTTGTGTAGTTTTCTGAGTACAGGTCTTTTATCTCCTTGGTTAGGTTTATTCCTAGGTACTTTATTTTTTTTGTTGCTATATCAAATCGGATTTTTTTCCTGATTTCAGTTTCTGCAGTTTCGTTGTTGGTGTACAGGAATGCCTTTGAATTCTGGGTATTGACTTTGTATCCAGCAGTTTTGCCAAATTCATTTATTAGGTCGAGTAGTTTTTTGGTGGAGTCTATAGGATTTTCCATGTACACTATCATGTCGTCTGCAAACAGTGACAGTTTCACTTCCTCCTTTCCAATTTGGATGCCTTTTATTGCTTTTTCTTGTCTGATTTCTGTGGCTAGGACTTACAATACTATGTTGAATAGGAGTGGTGAGAGAGGGCATCCTTGTCTTGTTCCTGATCTTAGTGGGAAAGCGCTATGTTTTTGTCCATTGAGTGTGATGTTGGCTGTAGGTCTATCATACATGGCCTTTATGACGTTGCGGAATGCTCCCTTTATTCCCACTTTGCTGAGTGTTTTTATCAGAAATGGGTGCTGTATCTTATCGAATGCTTTTTCCGCATCTATTGATATGATCATGTGATTTTTGACTTTGCAGTTATTCATGTGATGTATTATGTTTATTGATTTGCGACCATTGTACCATCCTTGCATCCCTGGGATGAATCCCACTTGGTCATGGTGGATGATCTTTTTAATGTATTGCTGGATGCGGTTTGCTAATATTTTGTTGAGAATTTTACCCTCTATGTTCATCAGCGATATTGGCCTGAAGTTTTGTTTCTTCATTGTGTCTTTATCTGGTTTTAGGATTAGGATGATGCTGGCTTCATAAAAAGAGTTTGGGAGTCTTCCATCAGTTTGGATTTTTTCGAATAGTCTGTGAAGGATAGGGGTTAGTTCTTCCTTAAATGCTTTGTAGAAATCTCCTGTGAAACCATCTGGTTCAGGGCTTTTGTGTGATGGGAGTTTTTTGATGACTGCTTCAATTTCCTTTTCTGTTATTGGTCTGTTCAGGTTTTCTGCTTCTTCTTCATTCAGTTTTGGAAGATTATATTTTTCTACAAATGTGTCCGTTTCATCTAGGATTTCAAATTTCTTAGCATACAGTTCTTCATAGTAATTTCTTACAATCCTTTGTATTTCTGTGTTATCAGTTGTAATCTGTCCTCTTTCATTTCTAATTGTGTTTATTTGGATCCTCTCTGTTTTCTTCTTGATGAGCCTCCTTAAAGGCTTGTCAATTTTGTTTATCTTTTCAAAGAACCAGCTCCTGGATTCATTGATACTTAGAATTGTGTTCTTAGTCTCTATGTCATTTAACTCTGCTCTGATCTTGGTTATTTCCTTTCTTCTGCTTGCTCTGGGCTGTCTTTGTTGTTGTTCCTCCAGTTCTTGTAGGCGTAGGGTTAGGTTGTTTGTTTGAAAGGTTTCTATCTTCTTAAGGTAGGCCTGAATTGCTATGAACCTCCCTCTCAGGAATGCCTTTGTTGTGTCCCATAGGTTTTGGGTTGTTGTGAGTTCGTTTTCATTTGTTTCCAGGAATTTTTTGATTTCTTCCCTAATCTCATTCTTGACCCATTCATTGTTTAATAGCATGCTATTCAATCTCCATGATTTTGAGTGTTTTGGGTTTTTTCCTTTGGGGTTGGTTTCTAGTTTCCGTCCTTTGTGGTCAGAGAAAATGCTTGATATGATTTCAATTTTCTTGAATTTGTGGAGGCTTGCTTTGTGTCCTATCATGTGGTCTATCTTTGAAAAAGTTCCATGTGCATTTGAAAAGAATGTGTATTTTGCTTCTTTGGGATGAAAAGCTCTGTATATATCAGTTAAGTCCATTTCCTCTAGGGTATTGTTAAGTGCCACAATATCCTTGTCGATATTTTATTTGGAGACCTGTCCATTTTGATAATGTGGTGTTAAAGTCCCCTACTGTAATTGTGTTGCTGTCAATATCTTTCTTGAAATCCTCCAGCATTTTCTCTATATATTTGGGTACTCCTATGTTGGGTGCATATAGATTTAAAATGTTTCTGTCTTCTTGGTGGATTCTTCCTTTGAGAATTATGAAGTGACCTTCCGGGTCTCTCTTTATGGCCCTTCTTTGGAAGTCTATTTTGTCTGATATGAGTATTGCTACCCCTGCTTTTTTTTTCCTGTCCGTTTGCTTGGAAAATTTGTTTCCAGCCCTTCACTTTCAGTCTGTGTAATTCTTTTGTCCTGAGATGGGTCTCTTGTAGGCAGCATATGTGTGGGTCATGTATTCTTATCCATTGAGCTATTCTATGTCTTTTGATTGGAGCATTTAACCCTTTTACATTTAAGGTTATTATCAATAGGTAGTTATTCATTGCCATTTTTTCCTACCTGTGTTCCTCTGTCTTTCTCTTTTCCTTCCTTTCCTTAAAGCAGTCCCTTTTAGCATCTTTTTCAGAGCTGCTATGGTAGAGGTGTATCCTTTTCGACTTCTTTTTTTCTGGGAAACTCTTTATTTGGCCTTCTATCTTGATTGAGAGCCTTGCTGGGTAAAGTAGTCTTGGTTGCAGGCCTCTGGTTCTCATTACTTGGAATATTTTTTGCCATTCTTTTCTGGTTTGGAGCGTTTCCATTGAGAAGTCAGTTGCTAACCTTATTGGAACTCCCTTGTATGTTACTTCCTTTTTCTCCCTTGCTGCCTGTAAGATCCTCTCTTTGTCTTGGAAATTTGCCATTTTAATTATGATGTGTCTTGCAGTGGGCCTCTTTGGGTTCCTCTTGCTTGGGACTCTCTGTGATTCCTGGATTTGGGTGACTTTTTCTCTCCTCAGATTAGGGAAATTTTCCATCATTACTTTTTCAAACAGGTTTTCTATCCCTTGCTCTTCTTCTTCTCCTTCTGGTATTCCTATTATACGGATATTGTTACCTTTCATGTTGTCCTGCATTTCCCTTATTGCATCTTCATTCTTTCTGAGCCTCTTTTCCTTTTCTTGCTCTTTCTGGGTGTTTTTTTCTACTTTGTCCTCTAGCTCGCTGATCCGATCCTCTGCTTCATCAAGTTTGCTTTTCATTCCTTCTACTGTGTTCGTCAATTCAGAAATTGTATTCTTCATTTCCTCTTGGCTCTTGTTGATAGTTTCTATTTCCTTTTTCATGTTGATATAGTTGCTTGAGTTCATTGTAGTTTCCTTGTAGTTTCTGGTAGTTCTCTTTGAGCTCAGAGAGCTCAGTGAGCACTTGATGACCATTGCTTTGAACTCAGTATCTGATAGTTGACTTGCCTCTTTTTCAGTTAGCATTCTTTCTGAGGCTTACTCCTTTCCTTTCATTTGGGAATTGTTTCTTTGTCTTCCCATTGTTTGTGAGACTCTTCTTGTTAGCCTGTGTTTCTTAAATTAATGTATTCTGACTCCCTGGGTTTATGATATGAACTTCTATGGTAGAATGCCAATGGGATTCAGTGGTGCTGTCTCCTTAATCTCCTGTGCTCACTGTTCTTGAGCTGACGTTTATGGGTGTAACACCGTCTTACTCTGGTCTTTTCTGCACTCCAGGTTTTCTTGTCTCACCTGTGGGAAAAAGAGGAAATGGGGGGGGAAACGGAAGGAGGGAAAAAGGGAATAGGAAAGGAAATGAAGGAAGGGAGTAGGAATAAAGAAAGATCGGAGGCAAGATAAGAAGGAATTTTTTAACAAAAATTAAAACAACAGAATAAATAAAAGAAGGCAGGAAGAAGGAATAAAAAAGGTAAAGGATGGAAGGAAGAAGGAATAAAAAAAGGAAGAAGGACAGAAAGGAAGAAAGAATTCAGGAGGAAAGAAGGAAAGAAAAAAGAAGAAGGAAAAAAAAAAAAAAGTTCTGCTGGCTTTAAACTGGTCAGGTGAGTTCTGCTGGTTGTCCTGTCTGTGGAAGGGGATGGGGTGGTTGGAAGGATTGGTTTCACTTTTCTCCCTTCCTGAGCCACACTTTTCGCTGTTTTTCAGCCTTCAGTCTAGTTCCTCCGGGTCCTTCTGCTCCCCACTAGGCCTTTAGTTCACCAGCTGTGGCTGTCCTTGAGTTGCACCAATTAGGGGCAAGTCACATTTCACCTTCTTGCTCTTTGCTGTCTTAGATGCTAGGGGCTTTTGGTGCTGCTTTGGGGTAGTTTAGCCCCCTACTGTTTCGAGTCTTTCAGGGGAATGCAGTCTCCCCTAGCCCTGCAGC
This sequence comes from Desmodus rotundus, assembly GCF_022682495.2. Taxonomy (NCBI): domain Eukaryota; kingdom Metazoa; phylum Chordata; class Mammalia; order Chiroptera; family Phyllostomidae; genus Desmodus; species Desmodus rotundus. The sequence continues at coordinate 55,697,630 of NC_071400.1, forward strand.
TCCCCTCTGCTGGGCATTCTGCCTTTCTCCTAGAGAGCCAGTAGGCCCTGTAGAGTTCTGTGCGTAGGGGCTACATAGGAGTTTTCAGAACCAGTTCTTTTTTTGGCTGTGGTCACCTGCAGGCAGCCAGGCCTTTGATCTAGTTGTGTTTGGACTTCAGTTTGTTGCTGATCCCCTGCTTTGAGTTTGTGCGTTGGGGCAGCCAGCCACTGATCCAGTTGCCTGCTCACCCAGGAGCTTTTTGTCTGTGCTCCCAGGCAGCTGGTGTTTATCAGTGCGCCCGCCCACCCCACCCGGGGTTTCAGGTGAGAGCCTGGGCTGCTTTTCCCTGCTCACAGTCCAGGGCTGAGGGGGGAGGGGCGCCAGAGGCAGGGACTGCTGTGGCTGCTGTGGAGAGTTCTCTAACTAGCAACTACGTGCCTCTATTTTCTTTTCCTTTTTGAGAGGTTCTTCCTATTCAAGCCCCCCCCCACCCTGTCCAAACAAGCACCTGGCTGCTCACACAGCCCAGCCTGGCTCTCTCCCACGAATCCTGCAGCAGACCCTGCGCCTGGGCAGCGCGCGGGTCCCCGGGACCTTATTGTCCTGAAGCACTCTTCTTACCGTCTGATCTTTCGATGTCCTCTATCTTTGGTCTCCGATCTTCATATATGCTGGAATACCGTTGGCTGTTCACTCTGCTCCTCAGATCAGCTAGGTATTTCACTGGTGTTGAGGGGAAGTGGACTCTGCTCCCACCTATCTCGCCGCCATCTTCCCCAATTTCCAGTTCTGTGAGCATTTTGATTACCAAGGCTTTAAATTCTCCATCAGATAGGTTGGCTATCTCCTCATTGCTTAGCTCTGTTTCTGAAGTTTTTCTCTGTTCTTTCATTCGGGCCATATTTCTTTGTCTTGACACACCAGTCTGGTTGTTCTGGTTGACTTTTTCTTTAATCCCTTGGTTGTTGGAGTTCCATGTGGTTTGATTTTCTGGCAGTTTTGGTTGTTTATTGATTTTAGATTGGTTATCCTCCTTTTGGTTTGTGAGGAAGTGAAGAGTTTCTACCTATGCTTTCATCTTGGCCAGAACTCTAATTAATTAATTTATCTTTAATTGGCTGACATCAGAAGATCCAACTATAAGCTATATACAAACCTGGACCTAAAACAGTCAGATTTGAAAAGACTAAAAGAAAGTAATGGTGAAAAAAAAGAATAGCAAACAAATGGAAATCAAGAGATGGTAATGCTGATATCAGACAAAGTAGATTTTAAGCCACAAAAAAGATATTTTTTAATTTTATTGTTATTCAGTTACAGTTTCTGCCTTTTCTCCCCATCCCTCCACCCCACGCCAGCTGAACCCACCTCCCTCCCCTGCCTTATGCCACAAAATATTAAATGTAACATAGGAGAAAATGTTTTTTCTTGATAGTTTTTTCTTGGGTAGAGTTTCATCAATTCTATTAATATTTTCATAGAACCATCTTTTGGTTTCACTGATTTTCTCTATTGTGTTTCTGTTTTCAGGTTAATTGATCTTTTTCTAATCTTGATTATTTTCTTCCTTTTCCTTACTTTAAGTCCCATTTGCTCTTCTTTGTGTAGTTATTTCAGGTGTAAAATTAGGTTACTGATTTTAGATCTTTCTTTGTTTCTAATTTATACATTTAATGTTATTAATTTTCCTATAGCACTGCATTAACTGTGTCTCACATATGTTGACATGCTTATTTTAATTTATTTCTAAATATTTTTAATATCCTCTGAGAATGCTTCATTGATCTATGGGTTATTTAGAAGCATATTTTTTAAATTTCCAAATATTAGGGTGTTTTCCAGATATCTTTGTTAGTGATTACCAACAGGAAAACACCAAGTACAAGAAGAGAGCCCACACAAATGAAAGAAAGGGCAACACTAAAGCATCCAGACAAGGAGATCAAAGAGACGAGAACACTGAGTTCCATAGAACTCCTACCACAGAAGTTTACCCCACAAAGACAGCTGGCAAAGCAGAACATCTGGAATTGCAGAAACAAACCGAAAGAATTACAGAAAAAAGTCAGAAGGTGAACACCAACAGCTGAAACAAATTTCACTGTCCTCTTCAGCAGAACTTGAGTGGTTTTTTTTATTTCTTGTTTCCATTTATTTAGTTTTGTTTGTTTGTTTTTATTGTTTGTTTTGTTTTTTATTCTCCTGTTCATATTGCATTTTAATTTTTCTTCTTTCACTTCACTCATATTCCAAATGACTCTCTACTCTTGTTTTTTTAAATTTTTACTCTTTTTATTCTGATTATATATTTCTCATCATATTATTGTTATCCCAAATTCCACTCAGTACCCTTCTCTGGTCTTAATTCATTTTGCCATCTTCCTGAGCTTTATTACTGTTGTTGTAAACTTTATTTTCTCTCATACTACACCAAGTTTTATGCCTTATTCCCACTAGTCGTCCTGTTTCTAACCTTGCATAAGTGCTCTTCTGTCTTAAGTCAGTTCACATTATTTTCCCCTCTAATAAGAGTTTTACTTCTTTTCCACTTATAAATAGTGGCTAGTTGGGTGAAATGCCATGGCTATTGCTGTACTTTCAAAGGAACTCCTATTTCTTCACCATTTGTTTTTACCTAAAATCCCATACATACTCTCCCACTGTCTTACTCCATTTCACCTTACCCTGTCCCTGATCAGTTGAGTGAGGAATTTTATTTCATTGTTTTCTCTCTCCATTTTCCCACCTCTGTCAACCTGGGCTTTATACCTTACTCCTATTACATTGCTTCCCCCATTCTTTCAAAATCATTTTCCTTTACTATAGGCATCTCATATTCACTTTTCCCTTTTGTACAATATTCTTATGCCTGTTCCACCTTTATTAAACTTCATTCAAATATCATTGCTATTGACCCTGCTGGGTTTTTCCGTAATTTTGCTATCATTGCTCCAGTACCTTTTCAATTTTACACAAACCTCATAGTATACCCTTCCCTTTTCTTACCACAATGTTCCCATAGCCTTTTCATGTTTTCCTTATAATTTAAATTTTGTTCTCCTCCTTTCTTTGCTTCAGTTCTATCCCAGCATTTATCAATTATCCTCCCCCTGACCACACAATATTTTCCCATCTTTTAGTCATCTTATATTCCCTTTGACTATATTATAATATCTTAAATCTCTCTTCACATATATTAATCTTAGTTCAATCACAATTGAGGCTGTTGGTGTGGTATGGGGGATCTTTTTGTTGGCATAGGTTTGGTGGTATGGTAATACTGCTTTGTTAAACAACACCTGTACAACAGTATAAAAGACAAGGTGGGAGTTGTGACTACCAGTAAACCTTCTGGAGGGGAGAACCTACTAAGAAGGTAGCTACCAACAAGAAAACACCAAGTACAAGAAGAGAGCCCACACAAATGAAAGAAAGGGCAACACTAAAGCATCCAGACAAGGAGATCAAAGAGACGAGAACACTGAGTTCCACAGAACTCTTACCACAGAAGTTCACCCCACAAAGACAGCTGGCAAAGCAGAGCATCTGGAATTGCAGAAACAAACCAAAAGAATTACATAAAAGGGGGAGACAAAGAAAGAACCTACAATTGAAAGGAATGGAAAGCTCCCCAGTAAAAGAGCTAAATGGCATGGAGGCAGGCAAAATATCAGACATAGAATTCAAAAGAATGGTTATAAAGATGCTCAATGAACTCAGTGACAACTACAAGGAACTGAGTGAGAAGTACAAGAGCAAGAAAATGGATATAGAAACTATTAACAAGAACCAGGAAGAAATGAAGAATACAATATCTGAAATAAAAAATACACTAGAAGGAATTACAAGCAACTGGATGAATCAGAGGACCAAATTACTGAGCTGGAAGACTACATAGAAAGAAATACCCAGGTAAAGGAGCAGCACACACACACACAAAAAGACTCAGAAAATATGAACATAGCTTAACGGAACTGCAGGACAACATGAAACACAACAACATTCAAATCATAGGATTACCAGAAGGAGAAGAAAAGGAGCAAGGGATATAAAACTTGTTTGGAAAAATAATGACAGAAAATTTCCCTAACTTGGAGACAGAAAAAGCCATGCAAGTTCAGGAAGCACAGAGGGTCCCAACCAAGATGAACCCAAAGCGGACTACTCCAAGACACATCATAATTAAAAGACCACATTTTAAAGACAAAGACAGATTCATAAAGACACCAAAGGAGAAACAGTCAGTAACATACAAGGGAGCTCCAATAAGTCTAGCAGCTGATTTCTTAACAGAAACACTACAAGCCAAAAGGGAATGGCACCAAATATCACAAGTAATGAAAAGCAAAGAACTGCAACCAAGACTACTCCACAGAGCAAGACTCTCAATTAAAATGGAAGGAGAGATAAGGAGTTTACCAGACAAAAGAAGGCTAAAAGAATAAATGTCCACCAAACTAGCATTGTAAGACACACTAAAGGGGTTTTAAGAAGATGAAGGGAAAGAGTGAGACAGAGAGGAGCACATGTACAAAGGAGAAAAATGGCAATGAATAAGTACCTATAGTAATAACCTTAAATATTAATGGATTAAATGCTCCAAACAAAATACATAGGGTAGCTGAATGGATAATAAAACATGACCTGCATATATGCTGGCTACAAGAGACCCACCTGAGAACAAAAGACCTATACAGAGTGAAAGTGAAGGGTTGGAAAAAATATTCCAAACAAATGAACAGGAAAACAAAGCCAGGCAGTGAGGGACAAATATCATATGATCTCACCTTTAACTGGAACATAATCAATGAAAAAAGCAAACAAATTATAACCAGAGACATTGAAATTAAGAACAATCTACCAATAACCAAAGGGGGAGGGGACAATGGAGGGAAGTGTTTTCAGGAACTGCTATAAAAGACATGTGGACAAAACCAAGGGGGAGGGTGGAAGCAAGGGAGGGAGGTGGGTTTGTCTTGGGTGGGGGGAGTGGTGGGGGGAAAATGCAGTTAACTGTAATTGAACAACAATAAAATAATTTTTAAAAAGCCAGGATAACAATACTCATATCAGATTAAATAGACTTCAAAACCATGGCCATAAAAAGAGACCCGGAAGGACGCATCATAATACACAAGGGAAGAATCCATCAAGAAGACATAAACATTGTAAACATATATGCAGCCAACATAGGACCACCCAAATATATAAGGAAAATCTTGGCAGACTTCAAGAAAGAGATAGATAACAACACAGTTTTAGTAAGAGATTTTAACAACCCACTATCAACAATGGGTAATTCTTCCAATCAAAATATCAGCAAAGATATTGAGGCACTGAACCATGCACAAGATCAAATGGATATATATATATATATATATATATATATATATATATATATATATATATATATATATATATAACCTGTTACCCCAAAGAAGAAAATACACATTCTTTTCAACTTCACATGGAATATTTTCAAAGATAGACCACATGGTAGGACACATAACAAATTCAAGAAAATTGAAATCATATCAGCATTTTCTCAGATCACAAGGGCATGAACGTAGACATAACCTCAAGGAAAAAACTCAAAAACATCAAAATTCATGGAGACTGAAGAGTGTGCTATTAAACAATGAATGTTTTAATAATGAGATTAAGGAAGAAATTTAAAAGTTTCTGGAAACAAAGAAAAATGAACACACAACAGTCCAAAACCTATGGGATAAAGCAAAGGCACTTCTGAGAGGGAAGTTCATAGCGATACAGGCTTACATAAAAAACATAGAAATACTTCAAATAAACAACCTACTCCTATATCTATAAGAACTGGAAGAACAACAACGAACAAAGCCCAGAGTGAGAAGAAAATAATGAAGATCAAGCAGATTTAAATGACATAGAGACTAAAAGAACAATTCAAAGGATCAATAAATCCAGGAACTGGTTTTTTTTAAAGATAAACAAAATTGACAAACTTTAAACCAGACTCATACAGAAAAAAAGAGAAAGAACCTAAATAAATAAAATCAGAAATGAAAGGGGAAAAATACAACTGATACCACCCACACACACAGGCAAAATGAATGTAAGGTATTACTAGAAAAAACTATATGCGAAGAAATTTGCAAACCTGGGTGAAATGGACAAACTTCTAAAAGCATATAATTTTCCAAAACTGAAACAAGAAGAAGCAGAAAGCCTGAACAGACTGATAACACCTAGTGAAATTGAAGCAGTAATCAAAAAAGTCCTGGCACACAAAAGCTTGGGATGGGACAGGATCGCAAGAAAATTTTACAAAATATTTAATGAAGAGCTAGCCTCTACCCTTCTCAGACTATTCCAAAAAATCCATGAAGAGGAAAGACTCCCAAAGTACTTTTGTGAAGCCAGTTCATCCTAATCTGAATACCATATGATCTCACCTATGAGTGGAACCTAATCAACAAAACGAACAAGCAAGCAAAACACAACCAGAGACATTGAAATTAAGAACAAACTGACAGTAACCAGAGGGGAAGTGGGAGGGAATAATGGGGGGCAATGTGGGAAGGGTTGTCAAGGAACATGTATAAAGGGACACATGGACAAAGCTAAATGTGGGTAGGATCAAGGGTGGGAGGTGGGGATGACTGGGGTAGGGGGATTATTGGGGAGGAAATGGGGACAACTGTACTTGAACAATAATTTTAAAAAAACTTTTACAGAAATACCCCTTTTAATAAAAGAAAAATAGAACTAGAGGGTAAAAAGGAACTGGAGCATGCATCCCCTGTAAGTGTTGGTTTTATAAATATTAATTTATGTTTTTATATGATATAAATCTACTCTAAAATATGTGTGGATACAATAATTTTAATGATATGATAAACGTAAAATACATATTTTTAGAAGTCAAAAAATAAACAACAAAGGAAGAAAACTAGAGACCAATATTGCTGATTAACATAGATACTAAAATCCTCAACATAATACTGGCAAAGTGTTTCGAGGAATATATTAAAGAGATCATTCACCATAATCAAATGGGATTCATTCCAGGGATGAAGGGATGGTACAATATTCACAAGTCAATAAATATTATGTCATCACATAAACAAAAGGAAAGACAAAAGTCACATAATCACATCAATAGATGTGGAAAAAGAATTTGATAAGGTACAGCATCAATTTATGATAAAAACACTCATCAAAGTGGGATTAGAAGGAGTATACCTCAACATAATGAAGGCCATATATGAGAAACCTACAGCCAACAGTCAAAAACCAAAAGCTCTCCCCTAAGATCAGGCACAAGACAAGGGTGCCCACTTTTGCCACTTCTATTCAATATAGTATTGGAAGTCCTAGCTATAGCAATCAGACAAGAACAAGAAATAAAAGGCATCAAAACTGGAAAAGAGTAAGTAAAATTGTCATTGTCTATAGATGACATGATGGTGTACATAGAATATCCTATACAGTCCACCAAGAAACTACTCAACCTAATAAGTGAATTTGGCAAAACAGCTGGATACAAAGTCAACATTCAGAAATCAAAGGCATTTTTTGTACATGAACAATGAAATATCAGAAACAGAAATTAGCCCTGGCTGGTGTGGCTCAGTGGATTGAGTGCCAACCTTCAAACCGAACGGTCACCAGTTCAATTCCCTGTCAGGGTACATGCCTGAGATGTGAGCTGAGCTCTCAATGGAAGAGTTGGGTAGCTTGAGAGGCAACCACACATTGATGATTCTCTCCCTCTCTTTCTCCCTCTATTCCCCTCTCTCTAAAAGTAAATAAATAAAAATTTTTAGAAATAAATATATTAAAATATATTTTAAAAATTAAAATGATTTATGCATTAAAGTATAGAAACATAAATTAGAAAAAAATCCCATTTGCTACAGCAACAAGAAAAATAAAGTACCTAGGAATAACCTCACCAAGGAGGTGAAAGACCTGTACTCAGAAAACTACAGGACACTGAAGAAAGAAATTAAGGAAGACAAACATAATGGAAACAGATACTGTGCTCATGGATTGGAAGAATTAACATCATTAAAATCTCCATAATACCCAAAGCAATCTATAGGTTCAACGTAATCCTTGTTAAACAAAACAAAACAAAACAATCACATAGTTCAGAGATATGGAACAAACACTTCCAAAATTTATATGGAACCATTAACGACCTCGAATAGCTTCAGCAATTTTTAGAAAGAAGAACAAAGTACGAAGACTCACAATACCTGATATCAAACTATATTATAAGGCCACTGTAATCAAAAAAACTCTGGTACTGGCATAAGAACACATAGATCAATGGAACCGAACAGATGGCCCAGAAATAAACCCATGTCAATACGGTCAGTTAATATTTGATAAAGGGGCCAGGAACACAAAATGGAGTAAAAATAGCCTCTTCAACTAATAGTGATGGGAGATCTGGACAAATACATGCAAAAAAAAAGAAACTTGACCACCAACTTACGCCATATCCAAAGATAAACTCAAAATGGATAAAAGACTTAAATACAGTTGTGACACCATAAAAGTCCTAGAGGAGAACATAAACAGGAAAATCTCAGATATCCCAAGCAGCACTATTGTCACCGATATGTACCCTAGAGCAAGGGACATAAAGGAAAGTATAAATAAATGGGACCTAATCAAATTAAAAAGCTTCTGCATGGTTAAATAATACATCAACAAAATGGAAAAGGAACCAATCGTATGGGAAAATATATTCGCCAATAATACCTGGACAAGGTTTTGATCTCCAAAATATATAAAGAACTGACATGACTCCATACCAGGACAACAGACAATGCAATTTAAAAATGGGCAGAGGACCTGAAGAGACACTTCTCCAAGAAGGACATGCAGAGGGCCCATAGACATATGAGAGGATGCTCAGCATCACTAGTTATCAGAGAGATACAAATTAAAACCACAATGAGGTACCACTTCACACTGGTTAAAGTGGACATCATAAACAAATAAACAAGGATCATGTATACAGGAGCCATGGACAGAGCCAAAAGGTGGAAGGATTGAGGGTTCGAGGTAGGTGTGGGTGGGGCCGGGGGAAAGCCATGGCAGGAAAATGGAGACAACTGTAGTTGAACAACAATATAAAATGATTTAAAAACCAACAAATAAACAAGTGCTAGCAAGGCTGCAGAGAAAAGGGAACCCTAGTGCACTTTTGGTGGGAATGCAGACTGGTGCAACCACTGTGGAAAATAGTATGGAATTTCCTCAAAAACTAAAAATAGAACTGCCTTTTGACCCAGGAATTCCACTGCTGGGATTATATCCTAAGAATCCTGAAACACCAATTCGAAGAACCTATGCACCTCAATGTTAATACCAGAGCAATTTACAATAGCCAAGTGCTGGAAACAGCCTAAGTGCCTACCAGTAAATGAGTGGATCAAGAAACAGTGGTACATTTACACAGTGGAATACCATGCAGCAGAAAGAAAGAGCTCCTACCTCTAGAGACATCATGGATGGATCTGGAGAGCATTATGCTAAGTGAAATAAGATAGGCAGTGAAATACAAATACCATATGATATCACCTATAAGTGGAACCTAACCAAGAAAACAAACAAACAAGCAAAATATAACCAGAGACTTTGAAATAATGAACAAACTGACAGTAACCGGAAGGGATGGGAGAGGGGGATTATGGAGCAAAGAAGGGGAAGGTCATCAAAGAACATGTATAAAGAACCAATGGACAAAGATAAAGACAGTGGGGAGGATTGAACGTAGGAGGTGTGGTGGGTAGGGCGTGGGAGAGTAATGGGGAGAAAATAGGAACAAGTGTAATTTCACAAGAGTAAACTAATTAATTAATAAAGTTTTTACAATCTAAAAAATACAATATAATAAAAGTAGATGTTATTAAGAAAATGAAACGTAGAAATTGTTCTTCAACCTGAAATTAAGAAATTCTTCTATCCTGTTATCATTGCCAATGGATCCAGAGGCATCTGATTCATTGAGGTGTTTGTGGGTTTCAGAAAGAAAGATTCTAATCAGAGCCTTTTGGTAAGTTATGGAAAGCCTTCTCAGCCCAGCGTGTGCTCCATTACAGTCCAACTCTGAGTATTTCCTCTGTTATTCTGACATGCTTCAATTGCTGTGAAAGGAGAAGGGGACAACCACTGAATGACATAGAACCATGGCTTCTTTGGAGTAGAATTCCCAGGTCTGATAATTAGGGAAAAGTTTCCAATGCTGAGGCCTCTGCTCTCCCTTCACCCATGGCTTTGAGACTGAGACTTGGACCTTACCCTCATGGGGCTTACAATTTCTGGGAACACTGAGACAGGACAAGTAAGTAAACATATTCTGCATTTAGAAAAGATGAAAATCTTCTTCTGGCAATAATCATTCTGGAATTTTCAGTGTAGTGTGGCAATTGCCCCTAGGTCAGAGAGTCATGTTGCTCCATTCCAAACTCATAACAGCACCAGGCTGTTCTGCCAGATGAAGTTCAACAGTAATGAAAGTTGGTGCTCCCAAGGGAGTACATGGAATTCCTTCAAACAGGCTTCCTCAGATTTGCTGTAACCTTGATCACAATTTCCTCCTAGAAAGTAATTCAGCTTGATGGCACACCAGGTCAGAAACAAATCTTTCATATTTTAAGTGGAAATCTGAGGTGTAACAGGATGGCATGTATTACACTGTCAATTTGCTCATTTCCTGGAACTGACACTCACAGTAAAACTTCCTTAAATTAATTTTAATTTTGCAAAAGTATCTACTAAAGCCTTTGTGACAGTGCCTTTCCTACAACTGTAAGAATGGAAGATTTCAAGTTCTTTGAAATGAAGATTGGTACCTGGAGACTCCAAATTAAACTCCTTTAAAAGTAATTCAAGTCAAAAGTCTCACTTTAGAAAGTTTGACAACCAGAATTTCTATACAATCTAGCCTCTTTGAAAAAATGATTTCTGGTTTCACCTCAAGACATCAGGTAATGGAGTCTGTTCTATCAGAAAAGATGGCTTTTTCCTGGCCCTATTCTCCTTCCAATAGATTGCTTTTAGTTGGAGTTTTTTGAACAGCAAAGATCGGCAAGCTGCGTAGGGGGGTGGGGGGTCTGGTCAGGCAAAATGGGAGAAGTCAGCAGAGAGAGAAGGGCCAAAGGAGAGAAAGTTGAAACTTTTGACTTACTGGGTTGAACTGGGAATTGTGTTGCCAGGTCAGAGAGGAGCTTTTCCAGTCAATAGCAAGGACAACAGATTGGCTCAGAGGAGTCCTCCACCTTAGCTAAGATGCCCCAGGGAGTGGAATGGAAGGGAACCAACCTGCCCCAAAAAGACGAGATGGCTGAGCTCCCACTATGACAAGAACAGTCAGCCCTGACTCCAGATAGCGATTTTAATTCTTCTTACTATTGTCCTCCCTGCAGCCTGCTTTCTCTTCCCTTCTTGCCAGCCTAGTGGAAAAAGTGTGGTATCAATGCTTATCTGAAGGTTCTAAAGGGCTGAGTTCTAAGGTTCCTTACCCAATCAGAGCCAAGGATGAGCGAAAGAAGGAGGAAGAAAAAAGGTCCTTTCCTGCCCAGTAGCTGATGCTCAGACATTGAGCATGTGCTGGGCCTGAGTTGGCTGACTGGCTGGCCTCAGGGACAACCTGGCCCCTTCAATACTGCCTGTCTCAGCTTCATCCCTGTTCCTGGAGGGTGGCTGGGAGGGAGAGGTCCTTCCACCCAGTCCAGCCTTCCTGCTTTGTTTTGATCTCAAAAAGGGGAAGTTCCTGCCCCTCTTTTGAAACAGTAGCCTGCACAACTTGTCTCTTCTCTCCCTCCCTCAGGCACTTATGTTCAGATTGTTGCCTCTTGCTGGCTCCTGCTTCTGCTTGGTCCTCCTGCTGATGGAGAACAAAGTATACTAGTAGAGTTATGAGGGTCTGGAACCTTTAAATGAATAGCTTTATTTTTATTGGAAATTTGTTATTTATCCGTCACATATTTTTCTGTCTTTCCCCAATCAATATAATCTGGTGAGAAAAGTGAACCAGATAAAAAATGACCACAATCATCATTGGATAACAGTTACCCAATTTAACTGTTAATTATAAACATTCTGTTCTTCCTCTAAGGATTTCAAGCAAATCAAACAGTAGCCCTGGCAACAATCATTATTAGCAATCAAATCCAACTGGAGGATCATTTACATAGAGAATAAAGTTTGGGGACCACAGGATCTGAGCAGGGAAGTGTATGCCATTTTGAGGGCTCACAGTCTAGGGGTGAAGACTCTGAAGACTGAATTCCTCAAATAAACAAGGCACAGAGATAATTTGAAAATCCCCAGCACCATTTTTGCCAATAGCTCTTCAGCTTCAGAGTCTTTGAACAGAGGAGTTACAAGAAGTCAAATTGACAAGGAAATTTGAAGTGCATTCCCTTTGCTGGCTGCCTATTGGTTAATTTGCAGACAGTCAACTAGTGTTTGTTAAAAACTTGGTCCTATGCAACACAAATAAAAATATAAGAAAGTCCTAGTAGTTGTTACAGTTGCACTGTTTGTGTGTTAGTGATGTACTTTTTTTCCCATAGAAAGAATGTGAAAAAGACCAAACCCTGAGCCCATTCAAGTTCAGATTCTAAAGTCTTCCAGCTCTCAGGAGCTGGAACCTTTTTCTGGGTTCAGGCCTAAATGGGCTTCCCAAGATTCTAAGTTTCAATCTGGGATTCCCTTCTAGGACAAATGTCAGATCTTGTGCAAATTAACTTCTCAGTCTCACTTTCTCGCGGGGAAAAATTAAAGAAAAACTATTTGGATGATTTTGAAAATATGAGATAATATTAGAGAAGGATATACAAATTGATATGAATGAACACCAGAGCAGTAAAAGCCAGATGGCAGCTCAGCCAAGTCTCTCTTTTTACGTATGGAAAGAATGAGCCCTAGAGAAGGGACTTGCTCAGAGTCACATAAAACTGGCAACCTGCTCTGTTAATGCTCCTTCTACTGCTCTTCCTAAGAGAGACCTACTCTTATGATTTAGATAATGTGCCAATACTATTTTGTCTGTATAACAACACGAAGGAGGCAAATGAGACTTCTGGGACTCCACAGTGCTCCTGCTCTTGAAATGTCAGAATTAGTCCTGCTCCTTCTCCCTTAGGAGGCCAGAAAGCCTTTCCTGGAGGCCACTGGCTAACGGTATCCACTAGGTCCTGGGTCAACAGAGGATGCTGATGGGAAGAAGGTGACTGCAGTTGGCAAAAGACAAGGTTCTCTGACCAGAAGGGTGACAGACAGTCAGTGGGTGGGATAGTGAGCACATACCCAAGTGGTTTTGCCATATCCCCAAGGAGGAAAGTGCAGAAGTCCTTTACCCAAGGTTACAGTTTCCCTGGAGTCTTAATTCTGAATCCAAGGATGATACAAGGGTAGTCATTCCTGTCTACCCTTGCAGACCAAGGAACTCTGGGCTCAGAGCTTGAGGAATTAACAGGTGCGCTTCGCGCTCGGAAGCCTGGCACAGCACTACAGCTGGCCAAGCTGGCCTGGGTGCAGGTATGAGGCGCGGCTGGAACAGTGAAGGTGACTGTCTTCTCCTTTCTTGCCCTGAGTGCTCTGCGTTGTGGGCCCGAGGGATGCTCGGATCCACCAAAGTTTGCTCAGGTACTGGGTGACCGTCAATCATCTCCGCGTAGTAACTGCGCGCCTGGCTGCTGGGGTCGACCTCCATCCCCTAGCAGTTGGTGGCTCTTTTCCAGTTTCAAAAAGTAACTCCAAGTGGTGGGAATGTGCAGGGGTTCAGAGAGAGGGAACCTCTTTCGGATGCCTGGGTCCTGGCCCTGCCAGGCCCCTCCCACATTCCTGCAACTGCACTTCGGTTGGGTTTGGCTGGATCTTCAGCTTTGCTGCAGTTCCCGCCAGCTGATTTTGACCGAGAGGGTTCCCCAGCAGCACAGGGGCCCTGGGCAAACCCCTGCCAGATCTGAGGATGATAACAAGCAGTCTCCTTGTCGCGGTTTTGGACTGTTCAGGCTCCGCCCCCTGTGAGTGTGTAAATGTGTGATGCTGCCGCGGCCCCTGCGGCCGCCGCTTGTGCAACCTCCACAGATGCCGCTGCCGCCGCCTTGGCTGACGCACCGCACCGCTGCCGCTGCCCCCGCAGACCTCCCAGCTGGCCCGCAGCCTGCCAGGCGGGCAGCTCTGCCGGCCGGAGCCCACAGCGGCTGCCACCGCAGCGTTGGGGTGCTGGGCGCGGGGACAGTAGCAGACCGAGAGGACTCCAGCCAGCGGCCAGGCATTTGCCCACCTGGTGAAACCACCGTCACCGCTCTGGGGCGCAGGACTCCGCACCTCTGGTGCAAGCCACCGCCGCCGCAGATGAGGCCCGGGCACTTTTAACTGGGCAGGAGGGCCGGAGAGCCAGGCCACCAAGAGCAGCCAGACAGCCGCAAGGCGAGCAGCGCGCACTCGCTGGGAGCGGGTACAGCTGCTGGGCCACCGCTGCTGCCTGGCCGCTATGGATTTATGCGACTTTTTCGGGGACTGGGACTTGGAACAACAGTGGTAGGTGTTGATTTTTGCTTTCTCCTTTGCTATTCAGGTACCCTGGCTGTGGCTGGGCGTTTAGCCTTTGTTAAGAGGACCCGGGATTGTGGTGGGGGAGCCACGGAGGCACTCCTACTTGCTCTTGGCAACCTCTGGCCCCGGACCTTGCGAATCCTAGGTCGGGTGCCAGGGTGGACGGCGGTGCAGACAGACGGAGGTATGAGGGTCCCGAAAGCGTTCAAGGCCCAGAGTTGCATTTGACCCAAATCGGATCCGTTGCCGCCCGGCAAGTTGTGACGCAGGACCTTCGCCGGGATTTTCCCCGGGAAAGGTTGGCCAGGCCGGCCTCCCAGAGCACAGGATGCTGCCCGCCTGAAATGCCTCAACTTTCCAGGTGCCCAACGCTGGCGGCCGGCCCCGGGGAATGGGCAGCAGCAAAGTTCTACCCGCCGCCCTTTGCTTCTTTGGTCACTGTCCCCACTACCTCCGTCTGCGCACTGCGCGCACACCTTCCCTTTCACCCGCTCACCTCAACAGTCTCATACTCTGGCGCCGAGTGTCGGCTTCCGGGGCGTAACTTGAGGGCCTCGGGTCCCCGGTGACTTCGCCGTTTGGCTTTCAACATTGAAGATTTTTGAAGTTGGCCCCCCGAAGTCGGCCGCTACAATGTCAGTGCACGTCTTATTACTGGCTGGACCCGGGTCCGTCCCTAACTCGGAGTCTGCTGCAGGTTTGTGTAATGCGCACCAATCTCAAATTCAAAGGTTTAATAAGCTCTTACCAAAATACCTTAAGCTTGTCGCTGAGAGGTTTTTGAAGGATGGCTCAGAGCTGACTGGGGAGCGGAAAGTTGTTCCTCTATTCCTGATGTGCGCGTGCATGCAAGAATGGCAATATAAATATCTATTGACTTAAAAAATTCACCTTCTGCTACAAACATTATCATTGTTAATTTGTCACATTTTAACGTATTAATTGCCCCCCCCCCCACACACACAGACTATGGAATTAGATGGTGGGAAGGCGCAGCGACAGCGACTTAGAATTGCACCCTTGGCTATTGCCTTTTAAAAATGCAGTTAGAATAATCTATAGAACTGACCAATCGTGTGAAATATTTTGCAGCGTTAACCTACTAACAGCCGTTGGCTATGAATGCTGTGTATTTTCACAAGGATTTCCCTCGCTCATGCGATAGTTTATCCAATTTCCTTCTTTAGAAAAGGGTCATTACGCTTAGCTAATAGCTTCATCATGCCAATCATGACTCTGTTACTTGCAAAACCAAGATAATCAGAACTTAAATACATTTAATTTTACAGCAATTCCAAGTAAATTGATGAAACCACACATTATGCTGTATAAGTATTAATCTGTAACACACTTTTGATAGCATGAAAGGTTTCATCAGTTCTGTAGGAAAACATTATGCTACAATTTTTAAATAACCGTGCTATTATTTAAAAGTAAAGATCACAATAAAATTACTGCTCAATTAAATATCATGCTCTTGCACAGAGCCTTTACTCTGCTTCACTTATTCATTTTGCAGACACTGATAACCACAGCATTAGTATTGCATACAATTTGCCTAATATATACTGTGGGTAACAGCATTAATTTAACAGACATTGTTAAACTTGACTTTGTGGGTATAGTTAAAATGTTAAACATATACAAGGTATTCAGTTTTTAAAAACCTATTTATTACATTATTCTAATTTCAATTTAATATTAAGCACATACAGTCGCATATATAAAGGGGATGGACCCTTTTAGATTTGATGTTTTTTTTCAGAAAGATATACAATTCCCCCTTTTGGAGACTATCTTTTCTTACATTAAAAAAAAATGCAGAACCTCATTTTATCCAGGTCCCTAACTGTGCCACATCACTTAAGAAACATGCCGACTTGGACAGTCCATATTGTGTGAACTACCAATTGATTAGTATAACACATCTGCATAAATAAGTCAGTCTTTTCCTTCTGTGCACACGTTCCAGGAAAACTTCTACTTCTTATTGTTTGCTTGTTAGGGACAGGCTTCCTTATACATCTGTGTTTGTAAACATGTGTAATGTGTTTGTGCAACTGTGTTTTGTACACCCCCACAGAGAAAAAGAACATAATCGTGACAATAGTGGATGAAGTAAAAAGCTTGCAATTGCCTTAAATGGGAATCTCTACCTTTCCCAGCTCACTTTGGACATACAGAGCATGCCAATGATGTGTTCATTATATGTTTGCTTCCCCTTCTGGGCAGTAAGTAGCTGCTTAGAGTGCAGTCATCCATAGCCACCCCCAACTCTCCAGGAGATCCAAGGAATTAAAAAGTGCCGTCTAAGTTAAGGGTCTCATTTACATTGGACATTTTCTCAACATTCACTGGTGGAACAGAGAGCTCAGAGCTATTTCTACTTCAGTCTTTGATGTCTGACAATAACTGGACCAGACCAGCTAAAAACAAACTCATTTTCCTACAATTAATGAAAATTTTTACATACACAGGCATACGTGTTACTTGCAGTCATTTCATTATAGTAACCAAAAAGTGCATGTACATTTGTAAACATATAAATTTGTCAGAATGAATACTTGTGGAAAGGATGGGGCATCAATGACACTGCAGTGTGCATATGTGCCCTGTCTGGGTGTGCTCTATGCCTAATGGAACATAGTCCTGGATTTCAAAAACTGCAAGAATATCTTAGTGGGTTATGTTCTGGACTTGATTAAAGGGCTAAAGCTCAAGTTCTTTAAGATTCCTGGATTAATGAACAATGTTCACCTGAGTCTGAATTTAATATGAACCATTATGTGAAAGAAGAGGAAGGTAGAGATGTCTGTGCTCACCAAAGACACCATTTGCTCTTAAAAAAAAAAGAAAAGACAAATTAAAAAATCAAATTTTATCATTTAAATCATTCCATAGACTTCCCTGTGGTAACCCAGTAAATGAATTCTTGAGGTTTTTGGAGATCATGTGGCTAGATTTGGACTTGTTTACAAGCTATTGGGATGTCATTAATATCTGTTTAAGGAGGGGAGGAAAATTAGAATGCTTACAAAGTGTGTACAATCTTTCAGTTCTGTGAGCACTCGTCCCCAAGTATTGATTCCATATTGCTTTGTGACAGGTCAACATCCTTTGTGGGGATGCTTATCTTCCTTTTATTCTTAAAAACAGAGAGGCAGGCAAGAAAAGAGAGAGAAAGGGAAATATTCTTAAAAATAAGAAAATGTAAAGAAAACCACCATGATAACAAAATCAAAGTATTTAAAAAACAGTGAAAATTATAGTTAAGCAATTGTGACAGTTGGCCAACTTCTCACTGAAGGACTGCATCAGTTGTTTGTACTTTTTTATGTGATGTCTCACAAGTATCCTAATCAGAGGCAAACTTGAAAACAGGCCAGGAAGAGACTTAAACTCAACTAAACTGTCATATAAATAGCAAGTTCAAAGGTCTTTGTGGGACTGTTAAGGCTTGGAAGGGGCCAGGTGCAGGCCAGGTTTCTCCAGTGAAGGCAGCCCACAGGGCCTGCCTCAGCAGGCCACATTTTCCCAGTGTTCCTTGACCTTGCAGACCTTCCTTTCCAGACAAAAGTGAACTGTTTCAGCTCAAGCACGGTATGGCCCATTCGTTGTAGCAGCCCTGCTGCCTCAGCCTGCTCTGTGCACACAAAGTCTTCAGAGGTCTTTTTAGCTGCAGTCCCCTGGAACTATAACACAGGCCTGTTTATGGATGGGAAGGTGTGGGAAGGAGAAATAACACAACCTTCACCAACTTAGTAGAAATGTGGAAGCAGGGGCAGGATCCTCTTTTGACTAAGGCCTACAGGTTGCAAACCATTCAGCAAACCATTTGTTGTTGAGTTTTTTAAAAGGGTTTATTAATTTTTTACTACTCTTTTTATTTTTAGAGAGAGGTGAAGGGAAGGAGAAAGAGAAAAACATCAATGTGCCCTGACTGGGAATTGAACCAGTGACACTTAGGTTCCCAGGCCAGCACTCAATCCATTGAACCACACCACACAGGGCTGTTGTTGAGTTTCTTAAGGTAGTGTATGGAGATGCAAGATTCAAAGCAATAAAATTAACTAGTGATCAGCTTTCCTGCACAACTCCCCAAAAGTCCTCAAATAACAAAAGCTATCTCTTAAAAGACATGTCTATTGGACAAGGAAAAAAATTATCTCATGTTAGAAATCAGTTTAATGATACATAAATTGTTTTGCTAATGATTCAGTCAAACATTTAACAACTTTAAGATATACAAATCAGGATTGAAAATGACTGCTTCAAAGATGAATCTGTCATTATATACATAAACAAGATTCCAAACATTTGAGAATTTTATGGATGGATAAAAGTTATATTGTATTTAAACATGTTAATTATTATTGAATGGAAATGGCTTTAATGTGCTGAACGTTTATTTCATGCCCATTATTCTTAGCTAAGACTATTTCTTGCATGCAGAATTTGTACATATTTAACACAATTTCAAAATTGTAGAAAGTCCAATAAAATGGCCATCTCTGAAACCATCTAGAAGCTGTAGCCCTATGAGCTTATAGCAATAGGTCATATCCCCAAAAGAAAACTACTATATACTTGATTAATCTCTCATGTAGACAAAAGAGTTGGTACAGTGACTACATTTTTCATTTTGTCTTTTTTTCTGTTTGCTGTGGGATAAAGAAAGATTTTAAAAACTTGTTTACTGATAATAGAAAGAAATGTATTGCTTATTAGACCACTGTGTTGTACACCTGAAACTAATACAAAATAATGTGGAATGTAAACTGTAATTGAAAAAAATTAAAAAATTAAAATAAAAAAGCAAAAAAAAAAAAAGAGCTCAACACCACAACTTGGAGGCAATTTTGAGGGTTGTATGTGTGTGTTTCACTTTTGTGTGATAGAACACATCATCATCATTGCTACTATCATTTGAGTATTATTACTTTGGGCCTCAAGCATCACCAAGTACCTAGTGCTTTAAATACTTAATTCCACCTAAGCCTTCAGATAGCTTTTTGAGATAGCACATGTTATAGCCTCTATTTTACAGATGAAGGCATGGGATCACTAGCTACTCAGTGATGCAATCCATGTTCCAGTGTAGATGGACCTGACTCCAGAGCCTGTACCATCAACAACTGACATTTTATCTAAGTCTTTTAAACATGCAGAATCCTATCTCATATATCATCCAGTTCTGTCATTGTAAATTCGAATGTGTGGGTGTTGTTCCCATTTTAGAGATAAGCAAACAGCCCTAGAGTGGTTGTTTGATTTACCTAAATTCACACAGCATTGTTAGTAGTTAGTAGAGCTAGGTCAGAAATCCACATCTTCAACTTTCCAGGTCAGGTGTCAGCTCTCATGGAAACAAATTGATTTACATTGTGTATATTATAATGTTAAAAAAAATCTGTACAATTGCTGTGTAATCAACTAACCACAGAATTCTGCTTTTTTCTTTTTAATTTAAAAAAAGAATAAGTTATGTACTGATATAATCTCTTAGCAGCTCTTTTGTGGATGCCCCTTAATTTAAAACACAAATGGCAAATTTTCTCTCTATATATATATTTATAATAAATATAAATACATATAAATAAATATATATAAAGCTTTGTATCATATATCATATACTCTATAGATAACATATATACCATATACTATATAAATAGTGCATAGTATATAGTACATAGTATATAGTATATGATGCAAATATCAAGCCTTTGGGAACTGTCTATTTAAATTTGAATGCCCTAGTTTTGAAGATTTGTTACCTGGACATAAAGAAGAGCATGATATATTTATATTTTTCTGATTGATTTGTACCCTTAAAGCTGTGATAGGAGGTGAATAACATTTCTTCCAAAAGTTTTGTAACTTACCACATCTATTATTTTATTTGTTTCCCATAATAACCTTGTGAGTTTGTCAGATATTATTAGCTCCATTTTGTAGATGAGAAAACTGAAGTGCAGAGAGGTTAAGTGACTTGTCTAAGTTTACACAGTAAGTGGATGTTGTTAGGAATTGTCTTTATTGCTCTTTTTATGGTGTCATCACTGTTTCAGTAAGTCATTTATGTTTAAATATTCACATTGCTTCCTGGGAATGGTGTATCGCCCTCTTGCATCATCTAGCACTGTGTCTCTTCCAGTATACATATGCAGTAAACATCTCCTGATTGATGTCAGGGCACCATCAGCTCAGAGAGTGGTCTATACAAACACTCCTATCTTTTTTTGTAAGAAAATATCTGTTAATAAAATGTTTTATCTTTATTTTATTTTTTCCATTGCCATTTAATCTCTTTATATTCTCCTCCCCTCAGCGATCACCATACCATGAGTCTTTTATCCTTTTTGTTCAATCCCTCCACCCCCTGACACCCCCAACTAGTTGTCATTTTTTTGTTTCTTTTATTTATTGTTCAAGTACAGTTGTCTCCATTTTCCCCCACCACTCCCCCCACCCCAGCCATCCCACCTCCCACCCTTGATCCTACTCCCCTTTGGTTGTGTCTATGTGTCCTCTATAGATGTTCCTAAAAATGCTCCCCTTTTTCCCCCTCATTATCCCCTCCCACCTCCCCTCTGTTTACTGTCAGTTTGTTCTTAATTTCAATGTCTCTGGTTATATTTTGCTTGCTTGTTTGTTTTGTTGATTAGGTTCCACTTATAGGTGAGATCATATGGTATTTGTCTTTCACCACCTGGCTTATTTCATTTATTTCAATGCTCTCCAGATCCATCCATGCTATCACAAAGGGTAGGAGCTCCTTCTTTCTTTCACTGTGTAGTATTCCGTCTCCTAAATGTACCATAGTTTTTTGATCCGTTCATTTACTAGTGGGCACTTAGGTTGCTTCCAGCACTTGGCTATTGTAAGTTGAGCTGCTATGAATGCTCTTGTCTTTTAAAGATAGTTGCTTAGTAAATCCTGAGATAATGCTGGACCTCTGTTTGCTTGATAGTGTTTTAAGTACTTTTTAAAGGTCTCCTAGTTAATCTGAGCTCTTGCAGAAAGTATGAGAAAGAACAATGATTACTTAGTAGGAAAAGAGAAATGAAAACCTATGTTATTTATCAGTGTGATTTTAAAAATAGAATTTCTATGAATTCTAAGCTATGTAATGTTAATAATTATTTATAATTAAAATTGATAATTGCTTTCAATAAAAAAACAAAAAACAACTTTGAGGAATGAGGTTAATGGAATGGAATTATGTCTCAGTCTATACAGAGAACGTTAAAAATGAATGTGTGAGAAAAATCTGAAGAATAATTGAGTGGCCAGAGTTGGAATTTCTGCAGCCTTCCTTGAGTGTCACCCTTTCGACTTGTATTTCATCATGAGAAGGCTGTTTTTCTACTTAACTGTAGCATATGCATGCCATAAATTATCATGACTGTTAAACAAAGGTCCAGTCCTGGGTTCCTCTAATGTAAAACTTTTATGTTGCACTATAATGAAATTTTACATGCATGTTCAAAGCAAGGCACACTTTATACTGTGGAGAGGGCAATGCTCTGAATTGTTGAATTTATTTTAAAGTAAATCTCTTTGATGACCTTAGCTGCTAACATCCACCTACTTACTGAGATGAGAAAAATTATCTGGGTGTTCAGATATAATGGCATGATTTAAGTAAGGCTGACAATAGCACTACAGCTACTAATGTGATATTTATTATGGATTACTTAGTTTATGGAATACTATTTTTATATACCTGTGCATTTTGCTTTATTTGCAAAGCAGGATCAGTGATTTAAAGTGATATTTGATTTTATTTTTCAATAAGTATATGCAGGTATAAAATCCACACATTGGGAAATAAATAAGCAAAGGAAACAGTTCTTGTTTATATTAAAAACTAAAAATTACACATGTGGTTTTTTTTTTCAATGTTTCTTGCTGGAAAAAGGAAAAGAAAAAACACCTTATATTCATGCTATGAAGAATAGATTGTGTTGTATTATTTAAAAATATTAGTTCTGTGCATCGTTTACCATCATCAGTGAAAACCATATCTCAGTTGCAGATACTGGTTCACTTGGTGACCTTGAATAAGCTGTATTCCTGCAGTCCAAATTTTGTGTTTTGTAGGCAACATATGTCTTTCAAATATCATTGAAATAAATTATTTTTATATTGAATATAAATAAAAAATAAAATTGTACTTATCTTATAGTGGTGCTGAAATTGCAATCTTGGCTTTAACAATTATTAGAAGAAGAACTTTTTAAAGAGTCTGATGTCTTCTTGGTCTTTGGGTCTCTAGTATGGTTTGATCAAACCAACTGGCCAGGAGTGTATTATGAGGTAAGTTTAACCTTCTGATTGCGGCAATATATACATGACACCTTTACTATATGGTGAGCAATAAAAATGCAGTTACAGAGGCTTTACTTCTCCCTCAAGGATGTCAGTCAACTGATTTTTTAAATAAATTAATTTTGCAAAAGTACTCATGTTTTTATGCCAAGTCAGCACAGCCACAACAACTAAATTAAATTCCAGTGTGATGGATGTTTCTGATGAAGTGCTGTGGAATCATGGAGAGGTCTCATCAATTAGTCCTTATTTATTTGCTGGCAAAAGGCTTGGCTCTGGTGAGTAGACATTAATCAATTCCTTGAACCTAGTGTTTTAAGACTGGAGGACTCTTCAGGATCATCTGGCCCAGGCTTCACATTGTACAGATGAGACTGAGGCCCAGGATAGGAAAGCATCTTGCCCAAGGACATGTAGTCCGTAATTGAAGAAGTTGGGTCAGGAGCCCTTATGCCTAGTTCAGTGCTTGTCAACTCCATGAAGACCTGTTTTCATTGTGTACCTAATCTGTGCCTAACATTTTACTAAGTACTCAATTTTAGGGGAAGATGAAAGAAATGTAAAGGATAACCTCTGACTTTACTGACTTGACATTAGAATGTAGAACTAGATTTGGGGAAATGGTTGACATGGATGTAAGTGATATAGGAATTACAGGAAGAGACAGAACGTGAGCTAAAGTAGGAGAAACTATCCTCATTGAGGCCCATGAAACCCTTTTATTTTAGCAGTCCAAAGGGAAATGGAATGCCAGAAATTTAGATTGTTTAGAAGAGCAAGAATAACCAGCACTCAATATTAAACAATTGGCTTTAGACCCTAAGTTATCTGGTTTGATAGTAGCTCACATTCATCACGCAATTGCTAAAGTTAGTGTTGAGTGAATGGAGTATTCACATTAACACTGACCACCATTTGCTCAGGGACAACCAAAAAACTCTTGACAACTATTTTGACTGTCTGAATTATGAAATATTTATGCAAACATTCTTCAAAGAAACACCAAATGAATTTTTTTTTTCTTGGATCAGTTGAAACAAATATTAGTAAATTAGCTCAATTGCTGGCAAAATAGCTGTTTTCAAAAGAAGCATACATTGTGAATCTTAAGATGGACCCAAATCTCTTTCTTTTTTTGTTCTTTTTCCTTTGAAAAATGAATTAGCTAATTTTTCTGGAAGATGTGTACTGATACTTTGCATTCTGCATTTCTTTTACCTACAGAGTACTCGAGTTGGTGCCTTTGTACTATCTGATTGGTGTGTGCACTTGTGTTTATGATTAATTATTTAGCTACCAAATAATTATTTGTCTGACTATCTCATCCTTCAAATCTTACCTCTGTCTCTGAGAAGTTACTAGCTACAATCCTCCTGCCTCTTCTTCCCGCAGACTCATATACTTCTATCATGTTGGGTTAGACACCCCTCCTCTGTGCTCCCATACCATCTTGAACATACTTGCAATGAACCTGAATTGTTTTGGCGAATAAGAACATATTTCATCTATTTATTTTATTACTTGAATATGACCCAGAGTAATAGCTTAATGCAGCCAATTCAGCATGTGGCATAATTTACTTATTCAATTCATTCAAGCACTGTGTTAATCTTCAAAATATTAAGTCTCACTGAGAAGCTATAGTAAATAAAAGTGAAAATAACAGAACTAACTTTTCCTATATGGCAGGCACTGATTTGTATTATCCTAATTCTCTATTTTACACCTCAGGGAAACTGGGACAGGAGTTCAGAGACTTGTCCAATATCACAGGGATAGTGTGTTGCAGAGCTGAAATTAATACACAGACCGTACACATCCTTAGCTGCTCTGTTAATCCATAAGGATACCCAGGGAGAGGTGCTAGAATAGTGCAAACCCTGCATGTTGTGGGGCTCTGTAGTGGACTGGGCCAATGAGACCTTTGTTACTTATCTTAAATCAGCATTGGTTTTAACTTCATAAACAAATATGAGGTATAAGTGAGCTGATACCTACTCCAACAAGAGATCCAAAATTATCCCCCTTTTTGGTTTAAGCACCAGATTTGGTGGGGGTGGAAGGTCTATAAATTATGACTTAATTCACGTTTAACAAGAATGCAGGCTCAACAAGTGTGGAGATTTTTTGGTTGGTATTATTTACTGCTGCACCTGTAGTGTTTAGAAACATGACAGGCAGTAGGTGTTTACTGACTATTTGTTGAATAAATAGCTTGATATACAATAACCTGCTTAACACTTTGGCAATGAAATCTGAGGAGAAATTATTCAGAGGTGCAAGAATGAAGTCTAAGAGAAGAGCTAAAATCTTTTTTTGTGTGTGAATATAAACAAAATTTTAATTTGATATTACCCTCACTGGTTAAAAGAAACATTCTACAAATATTTTCTCCTTTAACCAAGTTCATGTTATGTTTTTTACATTATATGTTTGGATTCATGTCTCTTTTTAAATGATGTTAAGTAATGATGTCCTTGGTATGTGGATTAGTCTACATCAAAAGGTAATTTTCAAAATTATTTATTTATTTATTTATTTATTTTTAATCAGCTACAATTTTCTGCATTTTCTCCTCTTCCCTCCACCCCACCCAAGCCAGCTCCACCTCCCTCCCACACCTCTACCCTCCCCCTTGATTTTGTCCTTGTGTCTTTTATACTACCTCCTATAGACACCTCTCCCCACTATCCCCTCCCCACTCCACTGTGGCTATTGTTACAGTGTTCTTAATTTCAATGTCTCTGGTTATATTTTGTTTGCTTTTTTCTTTTGTTTATGTTCCAGTTAAAGGTGAGATCATATGGTATTTGTCCCCCACTGCCTGGCTTATTTCACTTAGCATAA
This sequence comes from Desmodus rotundus, assembly GCF_022682495.2. Taxonomy (NCBI): domain Eukaryota; kingdom Metazoa; phylum Chordata; class Mammalia; order Chiroptera; family Phyllostomidae; genus Desmodus; species Desmodus rotundus. Next base: position 55,723,355 of record NC_071400.1, read on the forward strand.
TGCTGTCCAGTTCCATCCATGCTGTTGCAAAGAGTATAAGCTCCTTCTTTCTCTCTGCTGCGTAGAATTCCATTGTTTAAAGATACCATAATTTCTTGATCCACTCATTTGCTGATGGGCACTTAGGTTGCTTCCAGTACTTGGCTATTGTAAATTGTGCTGCTATGAACATTGGGATGCATAGGTTCTTTTGGATTGGTGTTTCAGTGTTCTTAGGGTATAATCCCAGAAGCGGAATTGCTGGGTCAAAGGGCAGTTCCATTTTTAGTATTCTGAGGAAATTCCACATTGTTTTCCACAGTGGCCTCACCAGTCTGCATTCCCACCAACAGTGCACTAGGGTTCCCTTTTCTCCGCATCCTCTCCAACATTTGTTTGTGGATTTGTTTATGTTGGCCACTCTGACTGGTGTGAGATGATACCTCATTGTGGTTTTAATTTGCATCTCTCTGATGGCTAGTGATGCTGAGCATCTTTTCATATGTCTCTAGGCCCTCTGTATGACTTCCATGGAGAAGTGTCTGTTCAAGTCCTTTGCCAATTTTTTACTTGGGTTGTTTGTCTTCCTGGAGTGGAGTCGTGTGAGTTCTTTATATATTTTGGGGATCAGGCCCTTGTCTGAGGTGTCATTGGCAAATATGTTTTCACATACTGTTGGTTCTCTTTTTATTTTAACACTGTTTTCTTTAGCCATGCAAAAGGTTCTTATTTTGATGAGGTCCCATTTGTTTATTCTTTCCTTTATGACCCTTGCTTTAGGGGACATGTCTGTGAGGATGTTGCTGTGTGGAATGTCTGAGATTTTCCTGCCAATGTTTTCCTCGAGGACTTATAGAGTATTACGACTTTTATTTAAGTGTTTTCTCCACCTTGAATTTATTTTTGTGTATGGTTTAAGTTGGTGATCAAGTGTCATTTTTTTGCCTGTAGCTGTCCAGATCTCCCAATACCATCTGTTGAAGAGGCTATTTTTGCTCCATTTTATGCTCCTGCCTCCTTTGTCAACTATTAATTGACTGTAAAGACTTGGGTTTAGTTCTGGGCTCTCTGTTCTGTTCCATTGGTCTATGTGCCTATTTTTATGTCAGTACCAGGATGTGTTGATTACAGTGGCCTTGTAATACAGTTTGATATCAGGTATTGTGATCCCTCTGGCTTTGTTCTTCTTTCTCAAAATTGCTGCAGCTATTCAGGGTTGTTTATGGTTCCACATGAATTTCTTAAATGTTTGTTCTATATCTGTGAAATATGTCATAGGTACTTTAATAGGGATTGCATTGAATCTATAAATCGCTTTGGGTATTATGGCCATTTTGATAATGTTAATTCTTCCAATCCATGAGCATGGTACATGCTTCCATTTGTTTGTGTCTTCCTTGATTTCTTTCCTCAGTGTTGTGTAGTTTTCTGAGTACAGGTCTTTTACCTCCTTGGTTAGGTTTATTCCTAGATACTTGATTTTTCTTGTTGCTATATCAAATGGGATTTTTTTTCCTGATTTCTATTTCAGCAGTTTTGTTGTTGGTATACAGGAATGCCTTTGATTTCTTAGTATTGAGTTTGTGTCCATCTGTTTTTCCAAAGTCATTTATTAGGTCAAGTAGTTTTTGGGTGGAATCTATAAGGTTTTCCATGTACACTATCATGTCATCTGCAAACAATGACAGTTTGTTTTCCTCCTTTGCAATTTGGATGCCTTTTATTTCTTTTTCTTGTCTGATTGCTGTGGTTAGGACTTCCAATACTATGTTGAATAAGAGTGGTGAGAGAGGATATCCTTGTCTTGTTCCTGATCTTATTGGCAAAGCTCTAAGTTTTTGTCCATTGAGTATGATGTTGGCTGTACGTCTCTCATATATGGCCTTTATTATGTTGAGGAATTCTCCCTCTATTCCCACTTTGTTGAAGGTTTTAATCAAAAATGGGTGCTGTACCTTACCAAATGCTTGTTCTGCATCTATTTTTTTTATTTTCACCAAAATTTTATTGGTTATTGGTGTGGATATTTTGAGTATGTCAGCTATCTCCCATGTGGTATAACATTGATTGTTCCTAATTAATGTCTCAATTTGATTGCTATCAACTTCAACTGGTTTACCCAACCATAGAGCATAGTCCAGTGAGAAATCTCCAACATGAAACTTTGCAAACTAGTTTTTTAAAAAATATATTTATTGATTATGCTATTACAGTTGTCCCATTTCCCCCCTTCACTCAACTCCATACTGCCCAACACCTCCTTCCCATATTCCCCCTCTAGAGTTCATGTCCATGGATAATACTTATAAGTTCTTTGGATTCTACATTTCCTACACTATTCTTACCCTCCCCCTGTCTATTTTCCACCTATCATTTATGTTATTCATTCTCTGGACCTTTTCCCCCTCTCCACCCCTCCCACTCCCCTATTGATAACCCTCCATGTGATCTCTATTTCTGTGGTTCTGTTTCTGTTCTAGTTTGCTTAGTTTTCTTTTGTTTTGTTTTTAGGTGTGGTTGTAAATAACTGTGAGTTTGCTGTCATTTTTACTGTTCATATTTTTTATCTTCTTTTTCTTAGGTAAGTCCCTTTAACATTTCATATAATTAGGGCTTGGTGATGATGAACTCCTTTAACTTGACCTTATCTGAGAATCACTTTATCTGCCCTTTCATTCTGAATGATAGCTTTGCTGGATACAGTAATCTTGGATGTAGGCTCTTGCCTTTCATGACTTGGAATATTTCTTTCCAGCCCCTTTTTGCCTGTAAGGTCTCTTTGGAGAAATCAGTTGACAGTCTTACGGGTACTCCTTTGTAGGTAACTGTGTCCTTTTCTCTTGCTGCTTCTAAGATTCTCTCCTTCTGCTTAATCTTGGCGAATGTAATTATGATGTGCCTTGGTGTGTTCCTCCTTGGGTCCAGCTTCTTTGGGACTCTCTGAGCTTCCTGGATGTCTATTTCCTTTGCCAGACTGGGGAAGTTCTCCTTCATTATTTGTTCAAATAAGTTTTCAATATTTTGTTCTTCCTCTTCTCCTTCTGGCACCCCTATAATTTGGATGTTGGAACGTTTCAAGATGTCCTGGAGGTTCCTAAGCCTCTCCTCATTTTTTGGAATTCTTGTTTCCTCATTCTTTTCTGGTTGGATGTTTCTTTCTTCCTTCTGGTCCACACCGTTGATTTGAGTTCCAGCTTCCTTCCCCTGACTATTGGTTCGCTGTACATTTTCCTTTGTCTCTCTTAGCATAGCCTTCATTTTTTCATCTAATTTGTGACCAAATTCAACCAATTCTGTGATAGTCCTAATAACCAGTGTTTTTAACTGTGCATCTGATAGGTTGGCTATCACTTCCTTGCTTAGTTGCATTTTTTCTGGAGCTTTGAAGTGTTCTGTCATTTGGGCCATTTTTTTTTTTTTTTTTTGTCTTGGCATGTCTGTTACTTAAAGGGGCGGAACCTTAGGTGTTCACCAGGGTGGGGTAACGCTGGTTGCTGTGCTGTAATGCTGTACATGGGGGAGGGGCCGAGAGGGAGCAATGGTGCTTGCTGTACTCTCCAGCCAGATTTGATTCACTCCCTCTGCTACCCCAAATCAAATTGGGCCCCTCTGGTGCTGGTTCCCGAGTGGGTGGGCTTGTGCATGCTCTAGGCCCCTATGGGTCTCTCCAAAGACCTCCCCTGTGAGGCTGGGAGTCTCTCCTGCTGCCGCCTCCACCCCCATGGGTGTTTTCAATCAGGTTTGAGGCTTTATTTCCTGCGCTGGAGCCCTGGGTTACGTGGCCGGCCTCGCTCCCTGCCATTCGTCTTGTTTATCTATGCACCAATGTGGGGCTGCGGGGTGCTACCAGCCGCTCTGCCTGCCCCATTCTCTGCCACTCTGAGTCCGGCCCTCTCGGTTTATCTGCGTGAATGTAGGGCCGCAGGGTCTGCTAGTGGTCAGAATGCCTGCCCTGTTTGTCCCACACTCCGCCAGTCTGGGTCCCGCCATGGCCCTGTGAGTCCTCTCCACCCCTGTGCCTGTCTCCACCCCTCCTACCGGTCTGGATGTATGTTTCTTTTTTATCTACTTGATGTCGGCCTTCCTTGCCTTTCGATTTTCTGTCAGTTCTGGTTGTGCGAGGAGGTGCAGTGTGTCTACCTATGCCTCCATCTTTGTTCTCGTTGCTTTCTGCATCTATTGATATGATCAAGTGGTTTTTGCCTTTGCTTTTGTTTATGTGGTGTATTATGTTTATTGATTTACGAATATTGTACCATCCTTGCATCCCTGGTATGAATCCCACTTGATCATGGTGTATGATCTTTTTAATGTATTGCTGGATGCGGGTTTCCAATATTTTGTTGAGGATTTTAGCATGTAGGTTCATCAGTGATATTGGCCTGTAGTTTTCTTTCTTTGTTATATCTATTCTGGTTTTTGGATTAAGAAGATGTTGGCTTCGTAAAACGAGTTTGGGAGCCTTCCATCTTCTTGAATTTTTTGAAATAATCTGTGGAGGATGGGGGTTAGCTCCCTCTTAAATGCTGTGTAGAATTCTCCTGTGAAACCATCTGGTCCAGGGCTTTTGTCTGTCAGAAGCTTTTTGATTACTGTTTCAATTTCTTCAGGCATTTCTTGTCTGTTCAGGCTTTGTGCTTCTTCCTCATTGAGTTTTGGAAGGTTATATTTTTCTAGAAATTTGTCCATTTCATCTAGGTTTTCAAATTTTCTGGCATACAGTTCTTCATAGTAATTTCTTACAATCCTTTGTATCTCGGTAGTATCCCTTGTATTCTCTCCTCTTTCATTTCTGATTGTGTTTACTTGGGTCCTCTGTCTTTTTTTCTTGATGAGCCTGCTTGAGTGCTGGTCAATTTTGTTTATCTTTTCAAAGAACCAGCTCCTGGATTCATTGATCCTTAGAATTGTGCTTTTAGTCTGTATGTCATTTAACTCTGCTCTGATCTTGGTTATTTCCTTCCTTCTACTTGCTCTGGGTTGTCTTTGTTGTTCTTCTTCAAATTCTTGTAGCTGTATGGTTAGGTTGTTTATTTGAGCTGTTTCTATTCTTTTAAAGTAGGCCTGTATCTCTATAAACTTCCCTCTCAGGACTGCCTTTGCTGTGTCCCATAGGTTTTGGATTGTTGTGAGTTCATTTTCATTTGTTTCCAGAAACTTTTTGATGTCTTCTCTGATCTCATTTTTGCTCATTCATTGTTTAATACCATGCTATTCAATCTCCATGTTTTTGAGTGTTTCGGGGTTTTTTCCTTGAGATTTGTTTCTAGTTTCAGTCCCTTATGGTCAGAGAAAATGCTTGATATGATTTCAATTTTCTTGAATTTGTTGAGGCTTGTTTTGTATCCTATCATGTGGTCTATCTTTGAAAATGTTCCATGTGCATTTGAAAAGAATGTGTAATTTGCTTCCTAGGGATGAAAGGCTCTCTATATATATATCAGTTAAGTTCATTTCATCCACGGCCTTGTTCAATACCGGAATATCTTTGTTGATATTTTATTTAGAATATCTGTCCATGTTTGACAATGGGGTATTAAAATCCCCTGCTATAATTCTGTTGCTGTCAATATCTTTCTTGAAGTCCTCCAAGATTTTCTTTATATATTTGGGTGCTCCTATGTTGGGAGCATATATACATACAATGTTTATGTCTTCTTGGTGGATTCTTCCTTTCAGTTTTATGAAGTGACCATCTGGGTCTCTCTTTATGGCCCTTTTTTTGAAGTCTATTGTGTCTGATATGAGTATTGCTACCCCTGCATTTTTTTTTCCTGTCCATTTGCTTGGAATATTTGTTTCCAGCCCTTCACTTTCAGTCTGTGTGGGCCTTCTATCCTGAGGTGGGTCTCTTGTAGACAGCATATGTGTGGGTCATGCTTTCTTATCCATTCAGCTATTCTATGTCTTTTGGTTGGAGCATTGAATCCATTTACATTTAAGGTTATTTCTGATTGGTATTTTTCATTACCGATTCTTTGTACCTGTGTTCTTCCCTCTTTCTCTCTTTTCCTTCTTTTCCTTACAGCAGCATCTTTAGCATCTCTTGTAGAGCTGTTTTGGTGGAGGTATATTCTTTTAGACTTCTTTTGTCTGGGAAACTCCTTCTCTGGCCTTCTATCTTGATTGAGAGCCTTTCCTGGGTAAAGTAGTCTTGGCTGCAGTCCTATGGTTCTCATTACTTGGAATATTTTTTGCCATTCTTTTCTGGCTTGGAGCATTTCCGTTGAGAAGTCAGTTACTAACCTTATTGGGGCTCCCTTGTATGTTACTTCCTTTTTTTCCCTTGCTGCCTTTAAGATCCTCTCTTTGTCTTTGCATTTTGCCATTTTAATTATGATGTGTCTTGCAGTGGGCCTCTTTGGTTTCCTCTTGATTGGGACTCTCTGTGATTCTTGGATTTGGGTGACTTTTTCTCTCATCAAATTAGGGAAATTTTCCATCATTACTTTTTCAAACAGGTTTTCTATCCCTTGCTCTCCTTCTTCTCCTTCTGGTATTCCTATTATAGGGGTATTATTATGTTTCATGTTGTCTTGCAGTTCCCTTAATCCCTCTTCATTCTTTCTGAGCCTCTTTTCCTTTTCTTGCTCTTTCTGGGTGTTTTTTTCTACTGTGTCCTCCAGCTCACTGATCCAGTCCTATGCTTCATTAAGCCTGTTTTTGATTCCTTGTACTGTGTTCTTCAGTTCAGAAATTTTATTCTTCATTTCTTATTGGCCTATGTTGATAGTTTCTATTTCCTTTTTCATGTTGATATATTTTGCAGTGAGTTCATTGTAGTTTCCCTGTAGTTTTTGGTAATTCTGTGTGAGCTTATTAAGCTTCCTCGTAACCAATTCCTTGAACTCAGAATCTGATAGTTGAGTTGCCTCCTCTTCATTTAGCATTGTTTCTGTGACTTCCCCCTTTCCTTTCATTTGGGGATTGTTTCTTTGTCTTCCCATTGTTTGTGAGATTGAGAAGAGCTAAAATCTTGATGGTCAGTCACGTGCAGGTAGGTATGTTGCCTTACCTTCCATATATATGTTTCTGAAATAGCAGGCTTATTACAATTGTATAAATTGTAGGTTCTCTGTGTGCATTTTGCCTCCCAAGAATCCTTTCGGGGATTCTTTGTAGATGAGAGTAGTATCTTTCCCAAACAATCCTTAACTTACCAGATTTGTGATTTTAGATTTTTATGTATAGCATTTTTTTCATGATTTATACCTACATTTAGTATTTCTGATAATGCTGTAAGGACAATTGTGATGGATTTTTTTTTAAAGTTCTCTTAACCTGTTACTGGTTAAGACCCATTGCTGGGGTCACTGGATTGAGGCTTTTATCTAGTACAAATGAGGAATGAAAGAGAACATGCTTTCTAATATTTGCTGAATATTTTCTCCCCATTTGAATGGATACCATTGTCTCCTCTGAGCTACATGCTTTTAGTTGTTTTTATTTTTTCTTATTTTTTTAAAAAATAATTCTTGCTTTGGAGGCTAATCTTAGATTTGGGTTTTCATAACATAATTTTAGACTGAATACATTTTCTGTTTATGCCCCTGGAGGATTCAGATTATAATTTTATCCAAAGGACATGCAGAAAAGTTTCCATATCTTTTGATTTGTAAGATCTCTGTAAAATTATTTGATAGTTAGGGTAAGAGAACTAACATTTGCAGAGGTTTACAAAGCATGCATTGCACATATCACCTCCTTTAACAAGCACCCAAAAGATAGGTGGTTTTAAGCCCTGCCATCACAGAGTTGGACATCAGCTATGTCAGTATCTGACATAGTAGAGTTTGACAGGCAACTTAAAAATAATATAAAAATAATATAGATAAAAAATTCTAATTGTTAGTTTGTTGTTTCTCACAGTGCAAAATTAAAGGGGACAATACAGGTCAAGGAAAATAGATTGAAAGATAAGAGGTGATGAAGAAATCTCACATATTTTAGTGCAGGTAAAACATCTAGTTAATTAAATTAATAAAAATTAAGGTATATATTGAGAAGAGAGACAGTAGGTAATTATCAGTCTTTAATAAATTAGATATCGTAATCAGAAATGAAACATATCTGAGAAAGATGTAGGAGGAACACAAAAGCCACAATGATCCTTTTAAAAAAATTTTATTGTTCAAATATAGTTTTCTGACTTTTAACCCCACCTCTCCCCCCTCACTCCAGCCACTCCCCCTCCCTTCCTTGACTCCACTCTTCTTGGTTTTGTCGATGTGTCCTTTATACTTGTTCCTGATAACCCTTCAACCCTTACCCCCATTACCCCCTCCAAACTCCCCTATGGTTACTGGCAGATTGTTCTTGATTTCAATATCTCTGGTTATATTTTGCTTGCTTATTTGTTTTGTTGATTAGGTTACACTTAAAGGTGAGATCATATGGTATTTTTCCCACACTGCCTGGCTTATTTCACTTAGCACTATGCTCTCAGTTCCATCCGTGCTGTCCCAAAGGGTAGGAGCTTCTTCTTTCATTCAGCTGCATAGAATTCCATTGTGTAAATGCACCATAGTTTTTTGATCCATTCATTTATTAATGGGCACTTGGGTTACTTCCAGCTCTTGGCTATTGTAAATTGTGCTGCTATGAACATTGGGGTGCATAGGTTCTTATGCATTGGTGTTCCAGGGTTCTTAGGGTATAATCCCAGCAGTGGAATTGCTGGGTCAAAGGGCAGTTCCATTTTTAGTTTTCTGAGGAAATTCCATACTGTTTTCCATAGTGGTTGCACCAGTCTGCAATCCCATCAACAGTGCACTAGGGTTCCTTTTTATTCACAATCTCTCCAACACTTGGGTTTATTTCTGGGCTCTCTATTCTGTTCCATTGGTCCATATATCTGTTCTTATGCCAGTACCAGACTGTTTTGATTACAGTGGCCTTGTAATACAGTTTGATATCAGGTATTGTGATCCCTCCTACTTTGTTCTTCTTTCTCAAAATTGCTGAAGCCATTTGGGGTTGTTTATGGTTCCATATAAATTTTTGAAGTGTTACTACTATATTTGTGAAATATGCCATTGGTACTTGAATAGGTATTGCATTGAATCTATAAATTTCTTTGGGTGGTATGGACATCTTAATGTTGTTAATTCTTCCAATACATGAACACAGTATATGCTTCCATTTATTTGTGTCTTCCTTAATTTCTTTCTTCAGTGTTGTGTAGTTTTCTGAGTACAGGTATTTACCTCCTTGGTTAGGTTTATTCCTAGTTACTTTATTTATCTTGTTGCTATAGCAAATGGGATTTTTCCCCTGATTTCTATTTCTGATATTTCATTGTTGGTGTACAAAAATGGCTTTGATTTCTGAATATTAACTTTGTATCCCATCATTTTGCCAAATTCATTTATTAGGTCAAGTAGTTTTTTGGTGGAGTCTGTAGGATTTTCTATGTACACTATCATGTCATGTGAAACAGTGACAATTTTGTTTTCTCCTTTACCATTTGGATACATTTTATTTCTTTTTCTTGTCTGATTGCTGTGGTTAGGACTTCCAATACTATGTTGAATAGGAGTGGTGAGAGAGGGCATAGTTGTCTTGTTCCTGATCTTAGTGGGAAAGTCTTTAGTTTTTTCCCATTGAGTGTGATGTTGGTTATAGGTCTCTCATATATGGCCTTTATTAGGTTGAGGAATGCTCAGTCTACTCCCACTTTGCTGAGTGCTTTAATCATAATTGGGTGCTGTACGTTAACTAATCCTTTTCTGCATCTATTGATAAGACCATGTAATTTTTGTCTTTTATTTTGTTTATGTGATGTATTATGTTTATTGATTTGTGAATATTGTAGCATCCTTGCATCCCTAGGATGAGTCCCACTTGATCATGGTGTATGATCTTTTTAACATGTTGCTGGATGGGGTTTTCCAATGTTTTGTTGGGGATTTTAGCGTTTAGGTTCATTAGTATTACTGGACTGTAGTTTTCTTTGTTTGTTGTGTCTTTACCTAGTTTTGGGATTAGGATGATGTTGGCTTCATAAAAAGAGTTTGGGAGTATTCCATCTTCTTGGATTTTTTGGAATAGTGTGTTAAGGATAGGGGTTAACTCTTCGTTAAATGCTTTGTGGAATTCTCCTGTGAAACCATCCAGTCCAGGGCTTTTGTGTTTTGGGTGTTTTTTGATTACTGCTTCAATTTTGTCAGCTGTTAGTTTGTTCTGGTTTTCTGCTTCTTCTTCATTCAATTTTGGAAGATTATATTTTTGTAGAAATGTGTCCATTTCACCTAGGTTTTCAAATTTCTTGGCATATAGTTGTTCATAGTAATTTCTTATAATCCTGTATATTTATGTGGTATCAGTTATAATCTTTCCTCTTTCTTTTCTGCTTGTGTTTATTTGGGTCCTCTCTCTTTTTTTCTTGATGACTCTGTTTAAAGGCTTGTTGATTTTGTCTATCTTTTCAAGGAACCAGCTCTTAGATTTATTGGTCCTGAGAATTGTACTTGTATTCTCTATATCACTTAATTCTGCTCTGATCTTGGTTATTTCCTTCCTTGTACTTACTCTGGACTCTTTGTTGTTGTTCTTCCAGTTCTTGTAAGTGTAGGATTTGGTTGCTTATTTGAAATGTTTCTATCTTTTTTTGGTAGGCCTGTATTGCTATGAACTTCCCTCTAAGGACTGCCTTCGTTGTGTCCCATATCTTTTGTGTTGCTGTGAATTCATTTTCATTTGTTTCCAGAAACTTTGATTTCTTCCTTGATCTTCTTGTTGACTCATTCGTTGTTTAATAGCATGCTATTCAATCTCCATGTGTTTGATTGTTTTTGAGTTTTTCCCTAGAGGTTGGTTTCTAGTTTCAGTCCCTTGTGGTCCGAGAAAATGCTTGATATGATTTCAACATTCTTGAGTTTGTAGAACCTTGTTTTGTGTCCTATCATGTGGTCTATCTTTGAAAATGTTCCATGTGCATTTGAAAAGAATGTGTATTTTGCTTCTTTGGGTTGAATGGCTCTATATATATTGGTTAAGTCCATTTCATTTAGGACATTATTCAATGCTGCAATATCTTTGTTGATAATTTGTTTGGAAGATCTATCCATTTTTGACAGTGGGGTATTGAAATCCCATACAATAACTGTGTTGCTGTCAGTATCTTTCTTGAAGTCCTCCAAGATTTTCTTTATGTGTTTGGGTTCTCCTATATTGGGTGCATATATATTTACAATGTTTATGTATTCTTGATGGATTCTTCCCTTGAGTATTATGAAGTGACCTTTTGGGTCTCTTTTTATGGTCTTTTATTTGAAGTCTATGTTGTTTGTTACGAGTTGCTACCCCTGCTTTTTTTTCCTGTCTCTTCGCTTGGAATATTTGTTTCCAGCCCTTCACTTTGAGTCTGTATAGGTTTTTTTTGTTCTGAGGTGTGTCTCTTGTAGGCAGCATATGTGTGGGTCATGATTTCTTATCCATTCTGCTATTCTATGTCTTTTGATTGGAGCATTTAATCCATTTACATTTAAGGTTATTATTGATAGGCACTTACTCTTTGCCATTTTTTTTTTGTACCTGTGTTCCTCTCTGTCTTACTCATTTTTTTTTCTGTTCTTAAAGCAGTCCCTTTAGCATCTCTTTCAGAGCTGGTTTGGAGGAGCTGTATTCTTTGAAGCCTCTTTTGTCTGGGAAACTTCCTATTTGACCTTCCATTTTAATTGAGAGCCTTGCTGGATAGTCTCAGTTGCAGGCCTTTGTTTTTCATTACTTGGAATATTCCTTGCCTATCTCTCTGGCTTGGAGCATTTCCAATGAGAAGTCAGCTGCTAGTCTTATCGGGGCTCCCTTGTATGTTACTTCCTCTTTCTCTTTTGCTGTCTTTAAGATTTTCTCTTTGTCTTCGAATTTTTCCATTTTTATTATGTTTGTCTTGAAGTGAGCCTCTTTGGGTTCCTCTTGATTGGGACTGTCTTTGATTCCTGGATTTGTGTGACTTTTTCTCTCAACAAAGGGAAGTTTTCCATCATTACTTTTTCAAACAGGTTTTATGTCCTTTGCTCCTCTTCTTCTCTTCCTGTTGTCCCTATTATAAAGACATTATTGCATTTCATGTTGTCCTGCAGTTCCCTTAACCCTTCGTCATTCTTTCTGAGTCTTTTTTCCTTTTCTTGCTCTTTCTGGGTGTTTTTTTCTACCTTGTCCTTCAGCTTGCTGATTTGATCCTTCACTTCATGTGGCCTGCTCATAATTCCTTCCAGTATGTTTTTCATTTCTGAGATTTTATTGTTTATTTCTTTCTGGTTTTGTTTATAGTTTCTATTTCCTTTTTCATACTATTGTAGTTCTCACTCAGTTCCTTGTAGTTGTCTTTGAGTTCCTTGAGCATCTTCATAACCATTATTTTGTTTCTTTTTGTTTTTTTTTTCATTTTGAAAAGTTTATTGACATATTTGAGAAGGTTAACTGACCTTAACATTTTGTTAAAATCACATTGTGCCTAGGGTGATGTGAAAGACATTAGAAAAAGTCAAATGATTTTATAATATGGATTCAGCATAGGTTGTAGTTAATCACTCTGATCTTGATGCTGATTGAATGAATGATTATCACCCTCTGCCATTTGATAAACAGGTAAGAAAAATTGATGACACCTGAAAATATTTTTAAAAGGGTAATTATATTTTGAATTCTGCGTCTGACAGTTTGCTTATGCCCTTTTCATTTAGCTCTTTTAGTTGCAAGTCTTCCATTCCTTTTGATTGCATGTTCTTTTTTTGTCTCCCCATTTTAGATGACTCTTTTTGTTTGTTTCTGTGCTTCCTGATATTTCACTTTGCTAATTGTCTTTGTAGGATGAACTTCTATGTTGGGAATTTTATGGGATTCAGTAGTGTGGTCTCTTTGAACTCCTTGTCTGGATTATCTAGGGTTGCTCTTTCTTCTTTTTGTGTGGGCTCTCTTTTGTACTTAGGTCTTTACGTTTTGGTGGTTCCTTTGTTGGTGGCTTCTCTACTCCAGTGGGTATACTGATATTTCTAGCTCCCACCTATTCTTGTATGTGATCTGTGGTAGGGGGTAGGCAAAATGGATTAAGACAGTGGGTGAGTATTCTATGGGATTTAAAGTACCAACAAGTAGAGAAGATACAGGAGACTCTTTGGATAAGTATAGCATTAACTGTGAGGTTTCATCCAACTAGCCACTTTTACTTAAAAGGTGAAAAAGAGATAAGACTCTTGTTAGAGGGGAAGAGGATTGTGAGCTGAATCCAGAAAACAGAGTGCTTGTGCAAGTTTAGATGGTGAGATATAGTGAGAATGAAGGATAGAAAGTAGGTGTAGTGTACAAGAGAACATAGTTAACCACAATAGTAATAAAGCTCAGTAATAAAGTGAAGTGGGCTAAAATGAGGGAAGGTTGTTGTGTAGTATTTACAATTGTATGGAACAATAATTATTTATAATAGTACTGGATCATCAATAATATGACCAGAAATATATGATTTGGACAACCAGAATAGAAACTACACGATCAAGAGTAGTATGTTATTGGTACATGAGTGAAGTGAAAGAAGGAAAATTAAAATATAATATGAAAGAGAGAATAAGGAAAACCAGTCAAACAATGCAATTAGAGAAATAAAATGAAGAAAAGCAAACAGAAAGAATATATATTAAAAATACTAATAAAATAAAAAAGTAAAAATAATGAAAAATAATAATACAAATAAACAATAAAGTGTCAGTTCTATGGGATAGCAAAGTGAAATTTGTCTCAGTTTCTTAGTTTTTTGGGTAAGCCTTGTGCTTCCCCTTTGGATCTGTCTCTGGACCTTTCATAACTCCATGTCTTATTTTCTCACTTGGGGGAAGAAAAAGAAAGAAAGAAAGAGAAAAACAAAATAAGCCTCTGCTGACTGTAAATCCGTTGAGCGAGTTTTGCTGGTCTTCCTGGATGCTGCAGGAATTGGTGGGCTTGGCTTTGCTTTTCTCCCTCCTTATGGTTTTGAGAGGATGGGGACCAGGTTTCAGCTGCAATATTCACAATCGCCCAGCCTCCAGCTCAGGTTCTCTGTGAGCTGCCAGGCCCCCACTTTCCGTCTGTGCCAAACCTGAACCTTTAATTCACCAGTTGCACCGAGGTCAGTGTGGTGTGCCTCCTCCTGCTCTTTTCAAGCTCACTGTGGCCATAGCCCACCTTCAGGCCAACAATGCCAGTCAGCATCTGGGTGAGCAGTGCAAATCAATCTTGGACACACAGCTCAAATCAGACTGGGGGCGAGTGGTGCCGTGAGCAGCCTGAATCAGCCACAGGGACAGCAGGGAAAATTAGCTGCTTGGCAAGCTGCCAGAGCCAATCTCAGCACATAGCTGTAATCACCCTTAGGGTGAGCCAGCTGCTGCAAGAGAGTTCCTTACAAATCAGCTGCCTGCCAGTATTAACAAGTGCATGACTTTTCACACTGCCCAACTTTCTAACCAATCTGTAGACTATCAGGGTTGGGGTCCAACATGGCCCAACTCTTCTCCCTTCTGCAAGTGACACGTGGCTCCCCAATTTCTCTGGTAATGACCTAGCCAGCGTCCACAGTCCCAGCGGGTGTACACCACCTCTGCATGTCTCCCACTTTGTCTCTATTCCCTGCAGTGACTTCCAGCATCCAGGTCCCTTCTGGTGCCAGGCTGCCCTCCCTGCTCTGGTAGAGGAGGGAGCTGCTGATCTAGCTCTCCTCTCTGTATCCTGCAGCAGGTGCTCGGCCAGGGGCCACAGTAACCTAGATCTCTGCACAGATCCCAGGGACCTTACTGTCCCAACACAATCTCCTCACCATCTGTTTTTCAATGTCATCTACAATTTTTGGCCTCCAAACTTCATATAAGCTGGGATTCCATTGGCTGTTCACTCTGTTCCTCAGAAGATCAGCTAGGTGTTCCAGCTGGGCACAGGGAGAACTGGGCTCTACTCCCACCTACCTTTCTGTCATCTTTTTTCCACAACAATCCTTTTTAAGGAATTAATTATTAAATATCATCTATATTTTGGCCAATTGGTTTTGAAGTTCTATAACAGTTTAAAGTCAACAGTGCACATATATTCACACTACAAGGGTAAAACTTTCTACTAAGAAGGATGGAGATCATTATCCTCTTATCTGATTAGCATCTCACAAAGAAAGTACAATGAAATGATAATGCATGCACTAATTCCGTTGAAAAATGGTACCAATGACCCATATTTACCATACAGGCTTTTGTAAGCAAATAGTTACATCATTTGAAGAAAAAAAAAACAGAAATTTGATGAACTTTTTTCAAGAGGCTTGAAAAGGTAAAGTGAATTCTAAATGTAGATTAGTAGTAAATGATGACAGCCGAGCCAGTAACACTTAAATTGATTAATTTATAAGGATGTTGGTCAATGATTTTAACCAACAGCTACGCATAGTAGAATCCTAATGGAATTTGTCTGTTAAAATTACATAAAGTAAGGCATTTGATTTATTTCATAGTTTCTCAAAGCTCAATTTTAACTTCATAAAAATAATGATTAGTCACCTGGGATGAATGACACATTGACTAAAGTGGTGTGTTTTCTGCTTCTTATAATGTGATTTAGCACAGGATTACTTCTGGCTTTGTAGTTTTTTCCTATCTTAAATGTTTGTAAGTAGAGTGTGCTATTTATGTCTCCTGTTTCGTATTTCACTAGATGAGACTGGATCACATAACCCTTGCTGAGCCTCTGGGTTTCTGGAGTGTGTAAGGAAGGCTTTCTGATTTGGGTGTAGTATTAAGAACAATTTTGGTGTAGTATTTGGCTACAATGAGGCAGATGAAAGGGTTTACAGACATTGCCCCTCTTAATACATGGTTACCTGAAAGATTTCATTTTTTCTTGGTTAAATTTTCAGACCTGGAATCTGTGTTATTGCAAACTTAATAAAATAACACTAAAATCATTAAAACTCACTAAAATAAGTTGAAATGTGAGAGACCACCAAACTTCCTTGGTGCCCAACTCCAGCCCACCATCTCCAACTATGCCCTTTCCCTTGAATCTGGGGTTGGGGAGTCTTTTCCTTCGGCAGTCAATGCTACAGTGGCTGCTCCAGGAGGGTACATCCTTCTGAGCCTTAGAGTGTCACCCTTCTTATTCAATTTCAGTACCAAGACCTGACTAACTTTTATACTCTGATCACGATTTTTCCCCATTTTTCTTTAAGTTTATTGCCTTAATAGAAGATGGAAAGGTGAGTTTGCCCAATCGAAAAACTTTAAAATCTGTTCAGCCTGCAATTACATATGAAAATTAGAAGAGGGAGGTTTTGAATTCATGGCTGGCCAAAAATACATGTGCTTATATTTTTAAGATGTGAAAAGTGTGATTAATAAAAAAGTTCATATAGCTTTGTGGACATCAAAAAGCTTTTAAAACTAAGGTGAATTGATGATGTATGGAGTAAGTTTCCTTAAATTGAAAATAATCATAAAAATTCAAGGAAAAGTAATATATTTTGAAAAATTTATGAGTTTTTTGAGGGGAGAGTTTCCAAAACTTTACAACTCCCAGTGCATCTGACCTGGCACATTCTTGTTTGTAATGAGAACCTTATGGAGTGCTGCACTTCAGTTTTAAAACCTCTTTCCCAAGGGTATCATAAATGATATGCAAGTCAGAAATTTCATGGCTCATGACATTTGTTAGAGATGTTTTAGTTAAGCTACAGGAGTAGAAGTTGGGAAGAGATTCTACTCATAAATCTTAATGGGCTTTAACTAACATTTTTTCCTGTTGTTCATAGAAATTAGAAAGGGAAAAAGCTAACTGAAGGAGTGTACCTACGTGATTTGGCAGAAATGGTCCAGGTTCTTGAGGTTCATATGACTTTTATTATTTCATAGGCACACATTCATTTAATAATAACAAAAAAACCCCAACCCCCCCAAAAAAATACATGCACAGAGGTATATACCAGTAACAAAATGTTGAACACATAGAGAAAAAATAGGAAAAAGTGCAGTGCCGAAGTTAAGGCAATTTTCCCAGGCATTTTCTTTGGTCTCATCTTTCCATTTCTTTCTTTTGTATTTTCCACATGCTGTGAAAGTTTGGAATTGACCACAGTTTCACTTGTGAATTTGGGACTTACATGTAGGATGTATGGGTGGGGGGTGGCTGGTAGGTCATGATATAGGCATTTTTGTGAATTTATGTTTGCTTAAACATGTTCCAGTGCCTGGATTTCCTGAAATAATTTTGATGATACATAATCCTCAGAAGAAGGAGTTCCAACTATAATGTTGCATTTTGGCAGTAGTGGTTGGGAGTGGGAAAATTCCAAGTTGAATTGGCCTCTACAATGTTGACCCTTTACTGGACCACTGCCTCCCCTGTGAATTCAGTGCCTCTCTCAGTGTGCTGGGAGCTCAGATGGACTTCAACTGCCATTGGGGAGAAGCCTATATTACTTCTAACCACACACTTCTCTGTTCTCGGTTGCTATCTTTTGATTTCCTGACATTTATTCTTATAAATGGCTTAGTAGTTATCATTTTATTTACTTCCATGGGCAGGTCTAATAGCATTTAGAAAAAGAGCACAACATTAGCATCATTGTTCTTTTTCATTGTCTTCCTTTTAAACATATCTGTTATGTCTGATAAATTTTCAGACTTGTTTGTCCTGTATTAGTGATCTGGGATATTTACAGCAGTGTTTTGAAAGGGGGAAAAACAACACTGTTTTCTAGGAGTCATTTATAACTCATTTCTCTTAAAGACTATTTGTGAAATCCTAAGAGGAAAGTGTGAAATGTCACAGTGAAGGAAGCAGTCTACACTGACTGACTGAGGAGATTGGACAAAATAAAACATTTTTTAAAGGAAAAATGAACAATTTTTACTTTTCTTAAGTTTATTTGAAAGTTTAAATTAATAAAATTTACTCTGTTTCCTCCCTGGAAAAAGGAGGGAGTAGTAACATATTCAGGGGGAGAGAAGCCTTTAATATCTTGCAAGCTGTTTAAATGAATTCCAAATTTTAGATCCAGATCTGTTGTGGCTAATGGGCATTTATGCCCCATCAATTAAAAAACTCCAAGAAGGCATCTTGTATTGAAATTGTCAAATTATTACACCTTCATTTTTTTATTATTGTTCAAGTACAGTTGTCTCCATTTGCCCCCCACAAATCCCCCCGCCCCACCCATCCCTGCCTCCCACCCTCGATCCTATCCCCTTTGGCTTTGTCTATGTGTCCTTTATATATGTTCCTTGATGACTCTTCTCCTTATTTCCACCATACCCCCCTCCCCCTCCCCTCTAGTTATTGTCAGTTCTTTATTTCAATATCTTTGGTTGTATTTTGCTTGCTTGGTTTTGTTGTTGTTGTTGTTGTTTGTTTATTAGATTCCATTTATAGGTGAGATCATATGGTATTTGTCTTTTACTGCTTGGGTCACTTCACTTAGCATAATGCTCTCCAGTTCCATCCATGCTGTCATGAAGGGTAGGAGCTCCTTCTTTCTTTTTCCTGTGTAGTATTCCATTGTTACACCTTCATTTTTATTGAAATGGAAAAACACTGGAAATTCTAGCTGTTTTGCTTTGGCAAATTAAGCTACATTTGTTTATATTTCCAGTGTCTATTAGTAACCCTGAATTTTCATAAATAGATAAAGGATGATGAAGTCTTTCTAGCATCAGTACAGGAGAATTAAGGCTCTCTGAGAGCCACATTTTTTTTTCGTAATGATAATCTCCCATTTAAAGACTGAAATGTAAGAATCAAAAGAGCTATAAAAATATAAAAAGAAATATGATTGGTTTCCATGAATCAATGTGAAGTACTTTTAGTGGTGTGCAGACAAAATGATAAATTCAGATACATATGTCTCAATTTTGATGAAATGAGTGATTGTAATGAGGAAAGATGCCCTGTCTGGTTCTCTGCCAGATTCACATATCAGCAGTTCTGCAGTCTTAGAGCTTTAGATCTTAAGGAGGATCAGAGCTAGGCTAACTCCTTGACAATGTTAACTAAGCACTTTCACTGTCCCTACCAGTGGTTACCCAACTTCTGCCACTCCTAAAATAAGTAGAAGGAGAACCAAGCTGCCTCTCAAGCAGTTAATTCCTTCCTGTTTGGACAGTTATGATAAAAAAAAAATCATTCTAGGTATAAAAAAGACCTCTCTGGAGCTTCCAGACCTTGATTACACAGAATAAGTATAATCTCTTCAATATATGTCAGCCCTTCCTGGGTCTGAGGGCAGCCTTCCTGTGTTCACTATGTTCTCATTTCTCAGGGCAAAATGACCTAGCATGCAGATAATTGCCTGGAGAGACTCACAGTGACCCTGTCTAGATATGCAGGTGGGACTTCACTGTGCCCTAAAGAATCTAGTTCTATTTTTAGTGTAGATAGAGTGAAGGGGGGTTGCTCTTCACTTAATCCATGCAAATGTTTTTTAGAAGTTCCATTGACAAATAGATCTTCAACATCCTTAGCCCAGAGAAACCTGACTCTGGATATCTTCTTTAACTGCAACAATACCAATACAAGAACCCCAAAAGATCAAAGACTAATAGGAGCCTTTTCAGAAGGAATTGACTAATATTGAACCCTGGTGCCTCCTAGGAAACTGTACATATCTCTCACTGTGGCCATGTTGGCTTAATTGGGAGATGACAATGGCCCCATGTACTAAGCAGTCACTGCACATTAGGCACTCTTCTCAACACTTTCTGTATACAAGCTCTGTTAAACGTTTGAGTAACCCTATGAGGGTTTACTATCCTCATAGTACTATCACCACTTCTAAGATGGAGAAATTGAGGCCTAGAGAGGTTGAGTCACTTGCTCAAGATCACATTGGCAGGTAGTAGCAGAGCTGTGATTTGAACCTTCATACTGTAACAGTGCACTGTAAGACAGCTCCTCAGAGACATGTCTTCAGACGTTGCCACACAGTGACCTCCTATGAACAAGCTACTACTTGGATGGTGTGAACCACCCCCCTTCCTCTGGCTGTGACCTTTACTTCATCTTGTGAGATGGAGATTGCATCTAAATAGCATTCCACTTTGATAGTATATCCTTGAGTGGTCACACTCTCCTTGGGGTCTAACTAAAGCCAAACATTTGCAATGGGTGAAATTAAAGTGTTGTATTTCCTGAAGAGGGGAATGGGTACTCTTTCATTTCTTCATTCATTAAATATATTGTGGGCATCTACCATGGGCCAGGTACTGGGGGTATTATGGTTGCCATTGCAAAAATGATGCCTGAAGTCAGACCACTACATGCTTAAAGTAGGATGTGAGTGGGCAAAAGCTTATTGTTTCTCTGAGGTGCCCAAGGTCACATCTGAAGATACTTCTGGTTGCAGGGATTATGACACTCTTTTAAGATGACAAAAACAGATACTCCTTGCCCAGTTCTACTCAGTCTGCCCTTCAGTATTACTGCCCTGGTTGATTCATGAGGGAGATTTATATGAAGGAAATCACCATGAGAGAGAGGATTGGCCAGGGCTATATCAAACCATTTCCAAGACACTATTCTAAAAGGACTTGAGTCATCAATCATATGTTGAAAATCTTTGCACAGGGCATCTGGCTTTTTTTGTGGCTGTCAGGAGGCTAGGCTGAGCCAATGCTGTCTTGAGTAATTTCATCAGTGTCTAGTCCTCATTATTTTCATCTGTTGCATGAGGGGGCTGAAGTCAAAATCGAGCCCCTGTGACATTGCACTGATGATTACTGCAACCTTTTAGTCAGTATTCAACAAACCACTTACTGAACTGCATGATTGATTAATTATTGTGAACTTCTGAATTCAGCTGTATGGTATAGATTCTTTTATCTAAAGGGACTGTAAATTAGAAAATAATTTTTCACACATCATTGTTTCAACTATTAATGAGGCATCCTAAGATGAATAATTTCTTGCTACCAAATCCTTTTTATAAATATTTAGTTTAGAATCCAGACTAGAGATTCATCTTGAATTGGAGAAGTAGCCAATTAAGGATACTTTATATCCCATTTTGTTTGGTCTGGTCTTGGCACTGGAGTATGGATTTTTCAAGTACTGCCCAACAGAGCCAGCTGTTCTCTTCCAGAGAGCTACCTTGACTACCAGTGTGGGTGACAGATGACAATCTTTGTGTTAAGAAGTTTTTTGTATTTAATTTGGCAGTGGCCAGTTGCATTTGTAATGTTTTATTGGCATGGTTTAGCTCTTCTGTAAGACAAGTTATACATGACTGTGGGTAATTTACTGTCAGGTGAGACCTTTATAAACCAGTGTTCTTTATTTTTTAATTTTTATTATTATTCAATTACAGTTGTATGCCTTTTCTCCCCATCCCTCCACCCCACCCCAGCTGAACCCACCTTCCTCCCCCACCTCCACCCTCCCTCTTGATTTTGTCCATAGCAGCACAATTTACAATAACCAAGTACTGGAAGCAACCTAAGTGCCCATCAGCAAATGAGTGGATCCAAAAACTATGGTATAATTACACAATGGAATTCTATGCAGCAGAGAGAAAGGAGCTTATGCCCTTAGTGACAGCATGGATGGAACTGGAGAGCATTATGCTAAGTGAAATGAGCCAGATGGTGAGGGACAAATACCATATGATCTCACCTTTAACTGGAACATAGTCAACAGAAGAAAAAAGTAAACCAGTGTTCTGTATGCTGTGCCTGGAGCAATGATCCTGTACATGATTGAGCTTTGAAGGGGAGAAGAAAGGGTGGTGTGTAGTGTTTGGTCAGTTTCCGCTTGAATGGAGGTTACCTTGTGGAGTTGGAAGTAGAGGAGTATATGCGTGTATAATATGTCTTGCCTTTAAGCTAAGACAGGATGACCCTTATCAGAAATGTTGTAGAGAGGATTCCAGCATTAGATAAAGGTTGAACTATATGACCTTTGAGGTTATTTCAATTGCTGAGTTTCTGTGATACTTTAAAATCCCTTAAGAGGAGCTTCAGTATAGGGCATTGACTGTGAATCTGAAGCCTGAAATTGTCAGAAAATAATGCTAAAATAAAATCACATTAAATTCACTTTAAATATTAGAAGTGTATGGCTCACAATATTTTTCCTGATTTTGGATGTGGGGATGTAAGGGGAGGAGAATATGAAGAAGATTATTGCAACATAAAATACAATGAACAATGAAAATAACAACATGCCAAACTTCTTTTCTTAATGAAAAAGAGTGGAATCACTGTTGTATATAGCATTAAAATATTTCTTGGCTCATTTTTAAGCTAAAAAATTTGAGCCTATTAATTACAATTGCCTCCTATTGAAATTTTTATGGAACCTTATATAAATAGAAGAAATGAAGCTAGTGACTGCCTTCCTAAAGGTCTTCATTCTTGCATTCCTGAATTAGTGCAGGGACCTTACTCCATTTGGTCATTGACATGGTTAGTGTTATAGAAGTTGGTTAACTCTTCTCCAGGTCAAGAGTGAGATTTTAACATTCTCACAATAGGGAATGTGTATTTACCTCCCCCTTATCTACTCACTTTATGTGTGTTTTTGAAATAAAACCTAAGCATCTTACTCTTTGTTCATAACAGCATGGAATAAAGATTACCGTCTTTAAATATATTCTTGGTAAAATCACTTGCAGCAATTTCTAGTTCAGTCTGGTTTGAAGTAAATGTATCCCACACATGTCAACATAAGAATAATATAAAGTGGGAGAGACTGCAAATTTTAAAAAAATGACTAGAAAAACAGCTTCAAAATTCAGAAAGGATTTTGAACTGTCCTTTGCATCCATGCATTAGGATAAATTCTATATGTGTGGCATCGGTTAATGACATTAGAATGAGCCATTCAGAGATATGAGGAAGTGAGTTAGTAATGTTACCTGTGTGTGCACACAGATATGTACTTATATACACATGTTTATATAGACATAGATGGATACACACATACATGAAAGCATGTGCATGCTAGCCATAAATTCTAGGATTTTGTGAAACTTGAACTCGTAAGATACATAGTCTTGATACCTTATCCCACCTCATTCCCTCATATATACAAACAACTTTTCTTACTCTGTTAGTCTTTTTATCTAGTTGAGGGTCTTTTTGTTTAAAAAATTATGCCATTATTTCATTTTAAACACTCTTTTTTAAAGAATAAAATAATCAATGCCAGCTACCCTAAATACTTGTGCTTTTAAAGGAAAAATTCATTAAAAAATGGCTTACATTTGAGCTGCTTCAGAGAGGGAACTTTAACTACCCAACATTTTTCAAACTTTTAAAACGCCTTGGTATCCAGGATACATTCTGGACCTGCTACTTGTCTAGAACTATTTTCAAATGCTTTTGGATTTAGGGAAAACTGAAATGCATGTTGCCCCAAGCTCTTTTTCCCCTCTTAAATTTTGAGCCCCCTGTGTGTTTGGATGGAAATGTAATCCTTATGTTTCTGATTCATTTACACTTAACTCATCAAAATGTTTTGTAAGAGCTATTTGATATTCTAAAGCCTTTGTGCATTTTTAAATACAAGCTTTTTTAATTTTAATTTTTTATTGTTATTCAATTACAGTTGTGTGGCTTTTCTCCCCATCACTCCACCCCACCCCAGCCAAACACCCATCCCTCCCCCACTTCCACCCTCCCCCTTGATTTTGTCCATGTGTCCTTTATAGTAGTTCCTGTAATACCCTCTCCTCACTGTCCCTTCCCCACTCCCCCCTGTCCCTTGTTAGATTGTTCTTAACTTCAATATCTCTGGTTATATTTTGTTTCCTTTTTTTCCCTATTTATTATGTTCCAGTTAAAGGTGAGATCATATGGTATTTGTCCTTCACCTTCTGGCTTATTTTACTTAACATAATGCTCTCCAGTTCCATACATGCTGTTGCAAAGGGTATAAGCTCCTTCTTTCTCTCTGCTGCGTAGAATTCCATTGTGTAAATATACCATAGTTTTTGGATCCACTCGTTTGCTGATGGGCACTTAGGTTGCTTCCAGTACTTGGCTATTGTAAATTGTGCTGCTATAAAGAACTCACACGACTGCACTCCAGGAAGACAAACAACCCAATTAAAAAATGGACAAAAGACTTGAACAGACACTTCTCCAAGGAAGACATACAGAGGGCCCAGAGACATATGAAAAGATGCTCAGCATTACTAGCCATCAGAGAGATGCAAATTAAAACCACAATGAGGTACCATCTCACACCAGTCAGAGCGGCCAACATAAACAAATCCACAAACAAATGTTGGAGAGGATGCGGAGAAAAGGGAAACCTAGTGCACTGTTGGTGGGAATGCAGACTGGTGAGGCCACTGTGGAAAACAGTATGGAATTTCCTCAGAAAACTAAAAATGGAACTGCCCTTTGACCCAGAAATTCCACTGCTGGGATTATACCCTAGGAACCCTGAAACACCAATCCAAAAGAACCTGTGCACCCCAATGTTCATAGCAGCACGATTTACAATAGCCAAGTACTGGAAGCAACCTAAGTGCCCATCAGCAAATACAAGCTTTTAACATCCCCACCACCCCTATTCCCATTTCCCATTAGAGAGGCATATTTTGGCAAGTATAAAAAAAGTGAAATATCTGACAGGATCAAGTTCAGTTTTAAATTCCTTAGTTACAGTGTGCCAGGGGGCTCCACGTGTTGGGCGCTGGACTCCCATGTTCCTGTACTGGTTTGATTGGGATCTCTGAGTCACAGGACTCTTCTGGTTATTCCTAACACTGGCTCTGCTGGATGCAATAGAATTAATTCCAGAATAAATTTAAACTAAATGTGGAATTGACTCCCCTTATCTAGAACTTTCATTCAAATCTTTATAGAAATAAGACATTTGTTCTAATTTTCCATCTAAAATGAATATCTTAAAATGACAGATGTTGGAGAGGATGTAGAGAAAAGGGAACCCTAGTGCAGTGTTGGTGGGAATGCAGACTGGTGCAGCCACTGTGGAAAACAGTATGGAATTTCCTCAGAAAACTAAAAATGGAACCGCCTTTTGACACAGCAATTCCACTACTGGGATTATACCCTAAGAACCCTGAAACACCAATCCAAAACAACCCATGCACACCAATGTTCATAGCAGAACAATTAACAATAGTCAAGTACTGGAAGCAACCTAAGTGTCCATCAGCAAATGAGTGGATCCAAAAACTATGGTACATTTACCCAATGGAATTCTATGCAGCAAAAAGAAAGAAGGAGCTCATACCCATTGCAACGGCATGGATGGAACTGGAGAGCATTATGCCAAGTGAAATAAGCCAGGCGGTGAGGGACAAATACCATACAATGTCACCTTTAACTGGAACATAATCAACAGAAGAAAAACGCAAACAAAATATAACCAGAGACATTGAAGTTAAGAACAATGTAACAATAGCCAGAGGGGAAGGGGGAGGGGACAGTGGGGAGAAGGCTTTTCAGAAACTACTATAAAGGACACTTGGGCAAAACCAAGGGGGAGGTTGGAAGCAAGGGAGGGAGGTGGGTTTGGCTGTGGTGGGGTAGAGGGGTGGGGAGAAAATTCAGACACCTGTAATTAAACAACAATAAAATAATTTTAAAAAAATGATAGTTCCTGTAATCCCCTCTCCTCACTGGATTACAGGAACTACTATAAAGGACACATGGACAAAATCAAGGGGGAGGGTGGAGGTGGGGGAGGGAGGTGGGTTCAGCTGGGGTGGGGTGGAGGCATGGGTAAAAAGGCATACAACTGTAATTGAATAACAATAAAAATAAAATAAATAAAATAAATGTACCTCAAGCCATGAAAAAAAAAAAGAAAGAAAGAAAGCACTTTGGTCTGTATTGTAGGACATGTAAGTAATGACTGTTCTCTTTAAAGTTCATATTCCTAAATAAATGTTTCTTTTTTGGGAAAAAAATGACAGTTCAACTTTCAATTTTTTTGAAGAAATTCCATACTGTGTCCCACAGTGGCTGCACCAGACTGCCTTTTGATTTAGTGATTCCACTGCTGGGAATATACCCTAGGAATCCTGAAACACCAATTCAAAAGAACCTATGCACCCCAATGTTCATGGCATTGCTATTTACAATAGCCAAGTGCTGGCAACATCCTAAGTGCCCATCAGTGAATCAGTGGATTAAAAAAACTGTTGTACCTTTACCCTGGCTGGTGTGGCTCAGTGGGCTGAGCACCGGCCTGCGAACCAAAAGGGTGCTGGTTCGATTCCCAGTCAGGGCATATACCTGGGTTGCAGGTCATGTTCCCCAGTGTGGGGTGAGTGAGAGGCAACCACACATTGATGTTTTTGTCCTTCTCTTCTCCCTCCCTTCCCCTCTCTAAAAATAAATAAATAAAATCTTAAGAAAAGATACTGGACAATAAAGTTTAAAATAAAACCTTAGCATAGTGTTGATACACATACACCAATATGAGGTACTGGGAAAGTTATAATACTTCTCTGGTATTCTTGACAAAAGTGCATAACCTAATTAGAATGTTGCATGAAAATGAAATCATCAATTCTCTCATTTTACTTTTAAATACATTTTGCATTTCTCTGTGAAATAAATAAATAAATAAATAAATAAATAAATAAATAAATAATTGTGGAAATAGCTTCTATATCTCAGCTATAGCATGCCTTGCTTCAAACATTATGGATTTTGCAAAAGTTGTACTACCTTCACCTGCAGTTACTTCTTTTTTATTTACTACTGAATCTGATATCAAGGAGACAGAAGCAGATTTGGCAAATGTCTTTGCTTGGTGCTGTTAGTTATGGCCTTTTTTTCCTAAAGTATTTTGTTTATGGTTACTAATACAAAGCTCTCTGACAACCCTGTCCTGTAATGACCCAAACAGTTCCCCTGAGAAGTTGTTTCTGTGTAGAAGTCAAGCAGTTGAGTGGAGCATAAAGA
This sequence comes from Desmodus rotundus, assembly GCF_022682495.2. Lineage (NCBI taxonomy): Eukaryota > Metazoa > Chordata > Mammalia > Chiroptera > Phyllostomidae > Desmodus > Desmodus rotundus. The sequence continues at coordinate 55,750,225 of NC_071400.1, forward strand.
CAGAATACATCACTGATGAAGTATATTCATTGATCAGTGCATGGTATACTATGAACTAAAAGTGAATAGGAGGTGCACTAAACTTGCTTCCTCATCATGGGGTTTGTCTTGAGAGAAGCAGGCCTTCCTGTCACAGGCATATGAGTACGGAGGCAGATAACCAGGTAGGATCCCAGGTGAGCCTTTGCCAGTGCCACTTTCAACATTCCTGTACCTTGTGACAGTGAAGAGAGCCAGGTAATTGTAAACCTAATACCTCATCTAGTAGTTATTAAAACTCAAGATATATTCAGATATATCTGAGATAAGTTGCAAAGCCTGGGGAGTAGGGGAGAAACACTTTCGCCTTCAATTTGCTAAAAAGTTTTCTTTTTCTTTTTTTTCTTTTTTGACTCTCAACTGCAATGTACTGTTATTCTAATCAATTGTTACACAATTTTTAGTTAATAAGAGTTTTATATCTTTATTCCATATTCCATGAATGCTGTGCTACAGGAATTATATTTGCTCACAATTATTTCTTGTCTTTCCAACTTAGCCGCACTGAGTTGATGTGCCAGCCCACAGATGTGACAAGCTTTGATCAGGGAGGTGTGAGTGGTCATATTTGTCATTGTTTTTTTAAATTTCTTTTTATTTTTATTCAGATACAATTGTCTGCATTTTCTCCCCATTCCTCCACCCCACCCCAGCCAATACCACCTCCCTCTCCCACCTCTACCCTCTCCCTTGATTTTGTCCTTGTGTCCTTTATAGTAGCTCCTATAGACCCCTCTCTGCACTATCCCCCCCCTCCCCTCTGGCAATTGTTACAGTGTTCTTAATTTCAATGTCTTTGGTTATACTTTGTTTGCTTTTTCTTCTGTTGATTATGTTCCAGTTAAAGGTGCGATCATATGGTATTTGCCCCTCACTGCCTGGCTTATTTCACTTAACATAATGCTTTCCAGTTGCATCCATGCCTTTGCAAAGGGTATAAGCTCCTTCTTTCTCTCTGCTGCATAGAATTCCATTGTGTAAATGTACCATAGTTTTTGGATCCACTCATTTGCTGATGGGCACTTAGGTTGCTTCCAGTACTTGGCTATTGTAAAATGTGCTGCTATGAACATTGGGGTGCATAGGTTCTTTTGGATTGGTGTTTCAGGGTTCTTAGGGTATAATCACAGCAGTGGAATTGCTGGGTCAGAGGGCAGTTCCATTTTTAGTTTTCTGAGGAAATTCCATACTGTTTTCCACAGTGGCCACACCAGTCTACATTCCCATGAACAATGTACTAAGGTTCCCTTTCCTTCACATTCTCTCCAACATTTGTTTGTTGATTTGTTTATGTTGGCCACTCGGCCATACTACCCAAAGCAATTTATACATTCAATGCAATCCCTATTAAAGTACCTATGACATATTTCACAGATATAGAACAAACATTTCATAATTCATATGGAATCATAAATGACCCCGAATAGCTGCAGCAATTTTGAGAAAAAAGGACAAAGCAGGAGGAATCATGATACCTGATATCAAACTGTATTACAAGGCCACTGCAATCAAAACAGCCTGGTACTGGCATTAAAAACAGGCACGTAGACCAATGGAACTGAACAGAGAGCCCAGAAATAAACCCAAGTCTTTATGGTCAATTAATATTTGTCAAAGGAGCCAGGAGCATAAAATGGAGCAAAAATAGCCTCTTCAACAAATGGTGTTGGGAGATCTGGACAGCTATGTGCAGAAAACTGAAACTCGATCACCAACTTACACCATAAACAAAAATAAATTCAAGGTGGATAAAAGAGTTGAATATAAGTGGTAGAACCATATAAGTCCTAGAGGAAAACATTGGCAGGAAGATCTCAGACATTCCACACAGCAACATCCTCACAGATATGTCCCCTAAACCAAGGGACATAAAGGAAAGAATAAACAAATAGGACCTCATCAAAATAAAAAGCTTCCGCATGGCTAAAGAAAACAGTACTAAATTACAAAGAGAACCAACAGTATGGGAAAACATATTTGCCAATGATACCTCAGCAAGAGCCTGATCTCCAAAATATATAAAGAACTCATATGACTCCACTCCAGGAAGACAAACAACCCAATTAAAAAATGGGCAAAGGAAAACCAAGATGGAGGCGTAGGTAGACACAGTGCACCTCCTCGCACAACTGGAACTGACAGAAAATCGAACATCAAGGAAGTCCCACACCAAGTAGATAAAAAAGAAACATTCATCCAGACCAGTAGGAGGGGCAGAGACAGGCAGCTGAGGCGGAGAGGACTGGCGTTGCAGTGGCGGGACTGGGACTGGAGGAGTGTGGGATGAACGGGGCAGGCAGTCTGACCACTAGCAGAACCTGCGGCCCTACATTTGTGCACAGATAAACCGAGATGGATGGACTCAGAGAGGAGGAGAAAGGGGGCAGGCAGTGTGGTGGGTAGCAGCCTGCAGCCCCACATTCTCGCATAAATAAACCGGGATGAATGACGGGAGAGCAAAGCAGACCATGTAACCCAGGACTCCAGCGCGGGGAAATAAAGCCTCAAACCTCTGATTGAGAACACACATGGGGGTTGGGTCGGCAGTGGGAGAAACTCCCAGCCTCACAGGAGAGGACATTGGAGAGACCCACAGGGGCCTAGAGCATGCACAAGCCCACCCACTCAGGAATCAGCACCAGCAGGGCCCAATTTGTGGGTAGTGAAGGCAGTGACTGAAATCCGGCAGAGAGTGGAGCAAGTGTCATTGCTTTCTCTGGGCCCCTCACCCAGGAACAGCGTCACAGTGCAGCAACCAGTGGTACCCCACCCTGGTGAACACCTAAGGCTTCGCCCCTTTAAGTAACAGATGCACCAAGACAAAAAAAAAAAAAAAAAAAAAAAAAAAAAAAAAAAAAAAAAAGGCCCAAATGACAGAACACTTCAAAGCTCCAGAAATAATTCAACTAAGCATCGAAGAGATAGCCAACCTATCAGATGCACAACTCAAAACACTGGTAATCAAGTAGCTCACAGAATTGGTTGAATTTGGTCGAAAACTAGATGAAAAAATGAGGGCTATGCTAAGAGAGACAAAGGAAAATGTACAGGGAACCAATAGTGAGGTGAAGGAAACTGGGACTCAAATCAACGTTGTGGACCAGAAGGAAGAAAGAAACATCCAACCAGAAAAGAATGAAGAAACAAGAATTCGGAAAAATGAGGAGAGACTTAGGAACGTCCAGGACATCTTGAAACGTTCCAACATCCGAATTATAGGGGTGCCAGAAGGAGAAGAGGAAGAACAAAAAATTGAAACCTTATTTGAACAAATAATGAAGGAGAACTTCCCCAGTCTGGCAAAGGAAATAGACTTCCAGGAACTCCAGGAAGCTCAGAGAGTCCCAAAGAAGCTGGACCCAAGGAGGAACACACCAAGGCACATCATAATTACATTTGCCAAGATTAAGCAGAATGAGAGAATCTTAGAAGCAGCAAGAGAAAAGGACACAGTTACCTACAAAGGGGTTCCCATAAGACTGTCAGCTGATTTTTCAAAAGAGACCTTACAAGCAAGAAGGGACTGGCAAGAAGTATTCAAAGTCATGAAAGGCAAGAGCCTACATCCAAGATTACTGTATCCAGCAAAGCTATCATTTATAATCAAAGGGCAGATAAAGTACTTCTTAGATAAGGTCAAGTTAAAGGAGTTCATTATCACCAAGCCATTATTATATGAAATGTTAAAGGGACTTATCTAAGAAAAAGAAGGTAAAAAATATGAACAATAAAAATGACAGCAAACTCACAGTTATTAACAACCACACCTAAAACAAAAACAAAAGCAAACTAAACAAACAACTAGAACAGGAACAGAAACACAGAAATGGAGATCACATGGAGGGTTATCAATAGGGGTGAGGGAGGGGGAGAGAGGGGGGAAAGGTACAGAGAATAAATAACATAAATAATAGGTGGAAAACAGACAGGGGAAAGGTAAGAATAGTATAGGAAATGTAGAAGCCAAAGAACTTATCTGTATGAGGCATGGACATGAACTATAGGGGGCGAATATGGGAGGGAGGGGGTGGGCAGGATGGAGTTGAGGGAAGGGGGGGAAATGGGAAAACTGTAATAGCATAATCAATGTATATATTTAAAAAATGGGCAAAAGACTTGAACAGACACTTCTCCAAGGAAGACATACAGAGGGCCCAGAGACATATGAAAAGATGCTCAGCATCAGTAGCCATCAGAGAGATGCAAATTAAAACCACAATGAGGTACCATCTCACACCATTCAGAGTGGCCAACACAAACAAATCAACAAACAAATGTTGGAGAGGATGAGGAGAAAAGGGAACCCTAGTGCAGTGTTGGTGGGAATGCAGACTGGTGAGGCCACTGTGGAAAACAATATGGAATTTCCTCAGAAAACTAAAAATGGAACTGCCCTTTGACCCAGCAATTCTGCTGCTGGGATTATACCCTAAGAACCCTGAAACACCAATCCAAAAGAACCTGTGCACCCCAATGTTCATAGCAGCACATTTTACAATAGCCAAGTACTGGAAGCAACCTAAGTGCCCATCAGCAAATGAGTGGATCCAAAAACTATGGTATATTTACACAATGGAATTTCTACGCAGCAGAGAGAAAGAAGGAGCTTATACCCTTTGCAAAGGCATGGATGGAACTGGAGAGCATTATGTTAAGTGAAGTAAATCAGATGGTGAGGGACAAATACCATATGATCTCATCTTTAACTGGAACATAAACAACAAAAGAAAAAAGCAAAGAAAATATAACCAGAGACATTGAAGTTAAGAACAATCTAACAATGGGCAGGGGAGAGTGGGGAGGGGACAGTGAGGAGAGGGGATTACAGGAACTACTTTAAAGGTCACATGGACCAAATCAAGGGGGAGGTGGGAGGTGGGGGAGCAAGGGGAGTTTGGCTGGGGTGGGGTGGAGGGATTGGGAGAAAAGACACACAACTGAATTGTGTGTGTCTATGTGTGTGTGAATATTTCAATTGAATAACAATAAAAAATTTTAAAAAATGGGTATGTATACTTTTAGGAATTAACACTGAAACATATTTCATATGAGATCATTTTTGGTATCAAGACATATTTCCTTTATATCATAAACATTAAAAAGATCTGAAAACCAAATTATATATTTCAGTGTGTGTTTTGGGGGTGTGTGCAATTGTGAGTGATTTCTAAGCCTGATAATATTAATCCTTTGATTTGTCTTGATGTGAAAGCAAGGGCTAAATGACCACCTGGGTTCTCAGTTGGGCTCCCATGGAATAGCACATGAGTATTTCAGATCATATTTTACCTTATTATAAACTCTTATTTCTGTGAGTTTGTGCATTCTTTCTATAAATGATTCTTTGTATAAATGGATTGTTTCTGGGGCTCCCTTGTGGTGAAGTTCTAAAGGCATCACATTCATGGAAGAGGCCTCACTCCCTCCACAGCAACTATTCTGCTCCTTCAAGTTGCATCAGCTTTCTGCAGAGTACATGCCATTGCCAGGCCAGGGTATTACACAGGTGTAGAAAACCTCAAACTGTCAGAGTGAATGTATTTGTCACCATATTGCCAGGGAGCCAGATTCTTTCTGTGCTGATGGTTACCCAATAATGCACAGCTGGCTCCTCTACCCCAGTGGTTTCCAGCTTGCCTTTGGGCTCCCACAACCTCCCATATTGTTCTTTTACTGAGTGTTTCTTAAGAAAGTTTGAATTCAAAATAGTCAACCTGTGGCTGTTATTTGCTGGCCACCTGTCCCAATGACAAGAGGAAATGTGAGTTACTCCTACTGGACCTAAAGTCTTTACATCTTCTTCAAGGATTGCAGAAGCACAGTGCTCTATATTTAACTATGTTCATCTGCAGTTCATCTGGTGATAAGGACAATTTCACATTATGTGTGTTTACTTGGGCATTTTTCATTAAGAGGTGACAGTGGGATTTTGGGGCATGAACTCACTTGTTTATGGAAACAGGCATATATTGTGTCTATGAAGCAACAAAAAAAGGCTTTGAAGGAAAACTTAAAACTTAAGTTCCTTCCTGCTGGGGAACATGTTTCAGGGAACTTTTCAGTTTCATATTCACTATATTATTATTTGTTCTAAGGCTACATGGAGTGGGTGTTAAGTGTTAAATACACATTAAGTCTTTCAAAAGACTTCAGTGTACAATTGCTTATACAGTTGCTTCTACAATTGTGCAATTGCACAAAAATTGATTATGAGAGGTGTGCATAGACTGACTCAGGCTAGGCAAGGATAGAATCACCAACTCTGTCCAAGTTCTTGCAAAAACCCCTCAACAACCTTATTTTATAAGATATCCCTATCTTTTTGATATGATTATATTTATGTTTTCATTTATTGCAATTTGAGCCTCTGGTACATATTCAGTTATAAACCATTCCAATGTCTCAGCATAAATAACTGGAGAATATATGATCACACACGTAACAGGAGAAACTGAGGCACAGAGAAAAATCATGCAACTTTCCTGAAATATTATTTTGTATCAGTGATATCCTGAAATTGGAATTCAACCCCAGTCATTAAAACACTCAATCCATGCAGCATCTTTGAGGAATGCAAGGATGATGTACTATATACATATAAATCTTCATTAAGATGAAAGTGAGATATTATTGTTACTGTTAATGTTACTGTTTACATTCAGCACTAATAACCAAATGAGCAAAATGAGACCAATAGATCTAGGTTCTGTATGTGATGAAAACTATTTTTTTCACTATAAGTGAAAATGTTAAGTCAATTGCATGGTTTCTTTTGGATTTGTAACAGTGGCATTTTAAACATATACATACACAGATACTTCATCCATGGAATTAAACCAATTCATCAAACATATTGTTGAAGAATCTCAGGAATGTGTGGGAGAGTATTAATTAACACAGAAGCATGTACACTAAAAAAGCTTGTCACTCTATTTTCATTATACATATGCTCTTCCCTGATAGCTTAAGGACAGGTGTCTGAGTGACAATAGCTCCCTTCAAGTACAGACAGAGATGTTAGTATCCACGTATCAGAAATATTTGAAATTCAGATAGTATTCAAAGCTTACTTTGTTTGATTGCATGCAAAAAAATTGCAATGCTTGTTTCTAAAATAATCTCCAAACATCAATCTCTATTCCTTGGCAGTTAAAAAATTGTGCATCTTTGAAATTGAATTATAACTACTTTTCTTTTCCTCTTTATTGTAGTTTGTAGTAGATACGGCAGCTCTGTCACCACTTGAGAAAGGTTTTGGATCCAGTCCCTACAGGTTGAGAAAGAAATGACATGGTACTCAAGGTAATCATTTAGGCAGGGATGAGGAGGTGGTCAAGGAGAGAAAAATATTTTTTTATGTGTTTTGACTTGTAAAGGCACCCAAACCATCCTTGTATTTTCAAAGTGACTCTTATCTGTCAGGAAGTATGATTCTCATCCAAAGCATGTGATGCTAGAGAAAAAGCCCTACTTGCCACTTCAAGTTGATGTTAGCATTTCAGTAATGATGTACAACTTATGTGAAAATCGCTGTGTATATTAGTGTGTGTTTGTGTAGTCTTGGTGGTTTGAGAATCATCTGCATCTTTCCCGCAGACTATAACCTAGCCTTTTCATGCAAGGGAAGAGGATAAAAATAAACATATCTCTGTTGAAAGAAAAGGAAATAATATATTTTTTGCCTTTCTATTTTTAATTTGCCCATTTTAAATACTGTTCCAGAAAGGTTTGTATGACTTTATACTTTCCAGAAATATTTTGTTTGTAAACTAATGGTTCAGTTTACTTCTCATCTCTTCATTGCTTTCAGATTAATACTTCCGCCAGAACTTAGTATTAAAATTTGCCTTTCAAAATGTACCATGTAGAATTCCCAAAGTATATTATTTTGAACATGTCAGCCTCACTCTAGAATTTGGCTGTAGAGTTGAGCTTTTTTCTTAGCACAACCCTATGTCCCAGTTTAAAACATTTTCATAAATAAGGATACAAGGTGTGGGGGGGCTCCACCCACAGGGACCCCCACCCCCACCGCCACGGATGAGAATAAGTCTACCAAGACATGATCTGCTTGGGGAGGAGAGGTGGCTGATCTCTCAAAGGAGAAGGGCCAAGAGCTTTTTCCTCAATGGGCTTTTGTTCGGTTCATTTTGCACAGGAATACAGGTAAAACTCATTAATCATTGTCGGGCAGTAAGGATCAAACAATAGATAACATACAAAAAACTTTGAGGGCTTATTCTGAGTTAGGGTCAGTTAGTTAAAAGGTTATAAGATTTTGGGAAACAAACTCATTTCAGGCTTGGACCCTTATCATTTAACTTGAGGGTATTAGCAAAGCAGGTTTCACAGAGTTTTATGTATTCTTTCTTAGGCCTGATCTCCCAGGGGACTCTGCCCTTTCCAGCACAGAACTGCACCACCCTTTGTCATTGTTTTAGGCTTAAGCCAGGCAGGGGAAGTAAGGTAGCCAAGAGATTAGGAGACTTCTTTTTTTTAATTAATTAATTTATTTTTATTCAGTTACAATTGTCTGCATTTTCTCCCCATCCCTCTACCCCACCCCAGCCAGTCCCACCTCCCTCCCCCACCTCTACCCTCCCCCTTGATTTTGTCCTTGTGTCCTTTATAGTAGCTCCTATAGACCCCTCTTCCCACTATTCCCTCCCCACTCCCCTGTGGCTATTGTTACAATGTTCTTAATTTCAATGTCTCTGGTTATATTTTGTTTGCTTTTTTCTTTTGTTGATTAGGAGACTTCTTGCAGATAGAATGAGGACTCAGTCTATGTCAAAGCTGAGGGGTGAGGGTCCATCACCTTCTTTTTCTGTAGCCCCCTGAGTCCTTCCCTGTGGGCCTTTTTCGTGACCATGCCTGTCTTAGGTCGTCCCTCTCTTGAGGAATCTTACCTGTCATTGGTTAACTGGTCAAGCTCAGGGCCAAGCAAGGTGAAATACAGTGGGCAGAGGTGGTTCCCCTGCCAGGGGGATAGGCTTCGTCTCCTTAGTGGCTTATGGTCCCAAGGTCTCTGACTCAGCCTTAGCCATGGGGGTTTACAGCTTCTGAAACCAGGCAGGGTGGTTCCCAACAACAAGGAACTGAAAAAGGATCCCTGGATACTAGATTTCCATTAACATTTATTTAGTTATGTAGAATTTTCCAGAATATTGCAATCATAAAGGGACTGTAGTCACAAAGTCTGAACTGACAAACATCTGACTATCTAAGAAGCTTGGTGTGAAGAACATTTTTCCATTGTTAGGGCTGTTTTCCAAGACAGAAATTGCCTTCTTTTTTAAAAAATTATTTTTAGTTTTCAAATTATAGTTTATATTAATTATTATTTTTAGTAGTTTCAGGTATACTGCATAGTGGTTAGCCTATCATATACTCAACAAAGTGTCCCCCCTAATATTTTCAGTACCCACCTGTCACCATACATAATTATTACAATGTTATGACTATATTCCCTATGCAGCACTTTACATCCCCATGACTATTTTGCAACTACCAATCTGTACTTTTCAATCCCTTCACTTTTTTCATCCAGTCCCACAACCTTCCTCCTCTCAACCACCAGTCTGTACACTGTAACTATAAGTCTGTTTATGTTTTGTTTGTTCATTTACTTTCTTTAGATTCCACAAATAAGTGAAATCATGTGGTATTTGTCTTTCTCTGACTGACTTATTTAACTTAGCACAATAACTTCTATAAGAGGTGTCCAAGCTTTTGGCATCTGTGGGCCACACATGAAATAAACAAACACTAATGAAAACTGATGAGAAAAAAAAAGGTTTTAAATAAATTTACAATTTTTTGTTGGGCTGCATTTATAACCATCCTGGTCCACATGTGGACACCCCTGCTTAAGTCCATCCATGCTATCACAAATGATAAGATTTCATTAATTTTATGGCCAAGTAGTATTTCATTGTGTAAATATATCACAACTTTTTATACACTTATCTATTGAGTGACACTTGGGTTGTATCTATAGGTTGGCTATTATAAATAGTGCTGCAATTAATATAGGGGTGCATATATTTTGAATTAGTGTTTTGGGGTATTTCAGGTATATACCCAGAAATGGAATTGTTGGGTCGTCAGGCAGTTCCATTTTTAACTTTTAAGGAACCTCCATACTACTTTCCACAGTGGCTGTACCAATTTGCATTCCCACCAACAGCACACAAGGTTTCCCTGAGCTGGCCTTCTTGACTTGGCCTGTAACTGCCACATTATCATTTGGAGCTACCACTTATAAAGTACCCATGCTGTTTTGTCAACCACTGTTGGGGGCACCTCTCCTCCCTTTTAAGTGTTCTAAAGGAATGAGTTTTGAGAAATTAGGTCAGTTCAAATTTGTAGTATTTCAAGAATGCAAATTACCTATACAAAAAGCTTCAACTGCTGTTGTAACTATAGCTGTTTAAAAGTGAAAAACAGACATGTCAGAATGCTGTTAGGAAAAAAATAAATCAGGTAATACTTTCTTGATATATTCACCTTGATAACTGTATAAAAGCAAGCAAGTACAAACTTTAATTCCTCTATCCCTCTCCCTGCCTCCTCTCCCTCTCCATTCTCATGAGAGAGGGGAGGGGTGAGGGAGAGAGAGAGAGGGATCTTAGAATTTAGCCTTTAGAATTTAGGATCAATGGTTTTCTGTTGCTCCTTTCTGTAACTAAATACAAGACATTAAAAGTGCTTTAACACCGACTGAATGGGAAAATATATTTTGCAATGATATCTCAGACAGGAATTAATCCCCAAAATACATAAATAACTCACATGACTCCATGCCAGAAAAACAAACAATCCAATTAAAAAATGGGCAGAGGAGCTGAACAGACACTTTTCCAAGGAGGACATACACAAGGCCCAGAGACATATGAAAGGATGCTCAACATCACTAGCCATCAGAGAGATGTAAATTAAAACCACAGTGAGTTACCACTTCACACTGGTGAGAATGACCATCATAAACAAATCAACAAACAATTGCTGGTGAGGTTGTGAAGAAAAGGGAACCCTAGTACATTGTTGGTGGGAATGCAGACTGGTGCAGCCACTGTGGAAAACGCTATAGAATTTCCTGAGAAAACTAAAAATGGAACTGCCTTTTGACCCAGCAATTCCACTGCTAGGATTATACCCTAAGAATCCTAAAATACAAATTCAAAAGAACCTATGTAACCCAATGTTCATAGCAGCACAATTTACAATAGCCAAGTTTTGGACACAACCTAGGTTCCCATCAATAAATGAATGTATCAAAAACTATGATACATTTACACTATGGAATACTATGCAGCAGAAAGAAGGAGCTCCTACCCTTTGTGACAGTATGAATGGAACTGGAGAGCATTATGCTAAGTGACATAACCCAGGCGGTGAAAGATAAATACCATATGATCTCAGGTATAAGTGGAAGCTCATTAACAAAAAAAACAAGCAAAATACAACCAGATACATTGAAATAAAGAACAAATTGATAGTAACCAGAAGGGAGGGCGAGGGGTATAATGGTGGAAAGATGGGAAAGGGTCATTAAGGAACATGTATGAAGGACACATGGACAAAGCCAAAGGGGGGAAGGATTGAGGGTGGGGTGGGGGACAGTGGTGTTGGGAAAATGGAGAAAACTGTACTTGAACAACAATAAAAAATTAAAAATAATACAAATAAAACTAAAAAAATAAAAATGAAAATGTGCTTTAACATGGAATATAAAATTTAAACTACAGCCAATTGACTTTAATCTAAAAGGTCTTCTTAGTAGTAAAGCTTATAAAGAACAAACAAAATTGTGACACGTATCACCAAATTATCACTATAAATGTATGTGGATGATAATCAGCCCAGTAAATATACTGACTTCTATAGGTAATGGTGCCATTAGTCTGATGTGGGCATTTGCCTTAAATAGTTAATATTTAAATAATCAGAAGATACATTGGCATAAATATATATTAGGTTTTTGGCTATAGATTTCTACACTATCTACCTATTGGTTATATATATATATATATATATATATATATATATATATATATATATATATACACACACACACACACACATATATATATACACACATATATATAGGTTATATATATATATATATAGGTTATATATATATATATATAAAATATATACACACACATATATATGGTATTTAATGTAGTATATAAATAGTTACTATATCTATATCAAGAGATGGGTATTAAATGTAGTAAGTTACTGCTTGAGTATTTTATAGTATTATTAAAAGATATATATCAGCCATAATTGAAAAGATTTTAAATGTTAAAACAATAATTAAATTTGAAATCTACAGCAAAAGACAGGAAAATATTCTGAATAATTCATCCATTTTGATGATTAATTAAGGAAACAACAGCACTTGAAGCATATATAAGTATATATAAGTCCATAAGTATATATAAGGACCCAGTGTTAGTAGGCTAAAATAATATACAAGAAATCTAGATATCATGAGTGTTCTGAATGCTCAGAACCTCCATAGAACACCATATATTGTTCTTCAAGCTCAGGATTTCCATGACTCCAATTGCCAAGACACACCAGTCACAACTTACAGCGACAAACCCCTAGATCTAGTGACATCTCCAAAAGTTTCTGAGAGTAATCAAAGTAATTGTTTTGCTCATAGAAATAATCTTCATTGAACAAGGAAATTTTTCACAAATGGAAAAGGAGATAGGGGCAAAATATTAGATGCTCTACTGAAAGCTCTTTCTTAGATTTATTTATTTATTTAACAGATTCATTTTTTTACTCAATAAGTTATAATACTATCATTGTTTATATGTATATTTACTTTTTTAATTTTAGATAATTATAGATTCATACAGATAATTAAGAAAAATACACAGAAATCCTGTGTATCCTTACCCAGATTTCCATGTTGTAATATCTCAACCTCTTTATTTATTCATGCACAAATTGTTCCAGTTTTGACTAATTGAAATCTCTTTAAGTTGGCTCCTAAATCCTTTTAATCTTTGAGTACTTTCTTAATTTCTGACACAACAAGATACTTCAGACCATCTTCTGCTTCAGCCCTGGAATCTGCCATTTCTCCTAGGAGTCTTGATTCCTCTGGCTTTGGGGAACAAGATGAGGGGCCTAGGTGTGTTTTTTACTACCTTAGTGTCATTGTTTTAGGCTATTTATCAAACAGAACTAGGAGCTACACATGCCTATATCTATATATATTTATGTATCTATCAGTATATGTTAAAATATTGTGAAATCATACCCATATCACCTATTCCAATTAACCGTCACTACATCACAGTCTTCCCTCTTTTCTTACTGGTAATGTTCTTCTCTAAAATTAAGAAACTTAGCTCTCATTATCTGTAATACAATTATTTACTCAGTCAACCTCACCTGTGAAAATTTGATTTAGGTAAGAATAATTGATGGATTTTAAGAGCAGTGGTTGGAAGTTTGAGGAGTAATGCAATATTTACATTATTTCTAGTTATTTACCCATAAAATATTTATTAATAGCAAGAAGAATAAATAGTAATTTACCAGTTGAGAAAACTGATAAATACCATCTTAACCAAGTGATCAAAGGTACCACCACCAATATTCAAAGTGACTTCATATTTGTTTTGATATGATGCATTGCAAAGGACACATCATCACTTCTGTGCTATTCCTGCTGAAAATGTGTAACCTGAATCTAATCCTGAAGAAACATTAGACAACAAAGCCAAAATCAGGAGCATTTTGGCTCAAAGTAATTTTCCTATATTCTTCAAAAATGTCAAGGTCATGAAAAACAGAGAACAACCAAATAACTGTTCCAGGTTAAAGAGGACTAAAGAGACATGGCAACTAAATGTAAGGCATAAACTTACACTGGCTTCTGGACTTTGTGTGCTTTTTCTATAAACTATTTAGGCAATTGGCACAATTTAAATAAAGTTGGAAGATTACATGTAAAAAAGTACCTATGTTTATTTCATGATTATTTTATCGTAGTTATGTAAGATAATGTTTACATTTTCGGAAAGTATGCACTGAAGGATTTAGAGAGAGAGAGGCATCATGTCTTCAATTCACACTGGGTGAAGGTATATGAGGTTTTATGTAATGTTTTTAAATATTTTCTGGAAGTTTGAGTTTTCTCAAAAAAAAAAAAAAAAAGCTTTGGGTAACAGCTGGTGAAACTGAGCAATAATCCAAAAATGCCTGGCACACAAAAGTCCTGGACTGGATGTTTTCACAGGAGAATTTTACAAAACATTTAAGGAAGAGCTAATCCTTATACATCTCAGACTATTCCAAGAAAACCCAAGAAGAGGGGAGACTTCCAAAATCTTTTTATGAAGTGAGTATCATCCTAATACAACAACCATATAAACATACAACAAAGAAAGAAAACTGCAGGCCACTATCACTGATGAACATAGACACTAAAATCTTCAACAAAATATTGGCAAACCACAAGCAGCAATACATTTAAAAGATCATACTCTGTGATGAAGTTGGGGTCATTCCAGGGATGCAAGGATAGCACAACACTCAGAAATCAATAAATGTAATACACCACATAAACAAAAGGAAGGACAAAAATCACATGATCATATCAATAGATGCAGAAAAAACATTTATAAATTGCAGCACCCATTTATGATAAAAACACTCAGCAAAGTGGGAATAGGACCATTCCTCAACATAAGAAAGGCCATATATAACAAACCTACAGCCAACATCATATAAAATGGGCAAAATCTAAAAGCTTTCCCACAACTATCAGGAAAAAGATGATTATGTCCACTATCACCACTCCTATTCAACGTAGAATTGGAAGTCCTAACCACCTTCATCAGAGAGAGAGAGAGAAAAAAAAAAAAAGAAAGAAAAGGCATCCAAATCAGAAAAGAGGAAGCAAAACTGTCATTGTTTGCAGAAGACACGAAAATGTACATAGAAAACCCTATAGACTCCATCAAAATACTACCCAACCTAATAAGTGAATTTGGCAAAACAGGGGGACACAGAGTCAATATTCAGAAGTCAAGGGCATTTTTGTACATCAAGAATGAAATATCAGAAGCACATCAGGAAAATAAACCCATTTGCTATAGCAACACGAAGAATAAAGTACTTAGGAATAAACCTAACCAAAGAGGTAAAAGACATTTACACATAAAACTACAGGACACTTAAAAAAGAAATTAAGGATGACACAAATAAATGGAAGCAGATACCTTGTTCTGAGACTAGAAGAATTAATATCATCAAAATATCCATACTACCCAAAGCGAGTTATAGATTAAATGCAATCCCTATTAAAATACCAATGACATATGTCACAGGTACAGAATAAACATTTCAAAAAATTTATATGGAACCATGAATGACCCAGAATAGCCACTGTAATTATGAGAAAAACAAAGTAGGAGGGATCATAAGACCTGATATCATACTATTAGAAGTCCACGGTAATGAAAACTGTCTGCTACTGGTATAAGAACAGATACATAGACCAATGGAACAAAATAGAGAGACCAGAAATAAACCCAAGTCTCTATGGTCAATTAATTGACAAAGGGGGCAGTAGCATAAAATGGAGTAAAAATAGCCTCTTCAACAGATAGTATTGGAAGATCTGAATACTACAGGCAAAAGAAATGAAACTCAACCACCAACTTACACCACACACAAAAATAAACTCAAGGTGGATAAAATACTTAAATATAAGTCACAACACCATAAAAGTCCTAGAGGAAAACATAGGCAGGAAAATCTTGGATATTCCATACAGCAAACATTTCACCGATATGTCCATTAGAGCAATGGACATAAAGGAAAGAATAAACAAATGGGACCTCATCAAAATAAAAAGTGTCTGCACAGCTAAAGAACACATCAGCAAAACCAAAAGGGAATCAAATGTATTGGAAAATATATTTGCAAATGATACATTGGACAAGGGTCTGACCTCCAAAATATATACAGAATTCACAGGACTCCAATCCAGAAAAACAAACAACCCAATTAAAAAATGGGCAAAAGATGTGAACAGACACTTCTCCAAGGAGGACATAGAGAGTACACATAGACATATGAAAGGATGCTCAGCATAACTAGCCATCAGAGAGATACAATTTAAAACCAGAATGTGGGCTGGAGGAAAGGAATGCGGTAGGTGGAAAACTTGGAAAGAAAAAGAACAGCGATCCCTTCCACTGAGAATATACTTTTTTCCGAGGAACCACAGTTGTGTGGATGTGGGTAGACTTTTTACATGGGGACAAGTTCTTCCAGCATTTTTAACTGCACGTTCTGAGACAGTTGGCACATTGGGCCTATCAGCAGAACCTGCCTTAGGCACTTAACTTTTGGGGGCTCAGGCACCCCAAGACAAAAAAAATGGCCCAAATGAAAGAACAGATCAAAGCTCCAGAAAAAATACAACTAAGCAACGAAGAGATAGCCAACCTATCAGATGCACAGTTCAAAACACTGGTAATCAGGATGCTCACAGAATTGGTTGAATTTGGTCGCAAAATAGATGAAAAAAATGAAGGCCATGCTGAGTGAAATAGAGGAAAATGTACAGGGAACCAACAGTGATGGGAAGGAAACTGGGACTCACATCAATGGTGTGGACCAGAAGGAAGAAAGAAACATTCAACCAGAAAAGAATGAAGAAACAAGAATTCAAAAAAAATGAGAAGAGGCTTAGGAACCTCCAGGACATCTTTAAACATTCCAACATCCTCATCATAGGGGTACCAGAAGGAGAAGAGGAAGAGCAACAAATTGAAAACTTATTTGAACAAATAGTGAAGGAGAACTTTCCCAATCTGGCAAAGGAAATAGACGTCCAGGAAGTCCAGGAAGCTCAGAGACTACCAAAGAAGTCAGGCCCAAGGAGGAACACACCAAAGCACATCATCATTACATTACCCAAGATTAAACAGAAGGAGAGAATCTTAAAAGCCACAAGAGAAAAGGGGACAGTTACCTACAAAGGAGTTCCCATAGGACTGTCAGCTGCTTTCTTAAAAGAAACTTTGCAGGCAAGAAGGGGCTGGAAAGAAGTATTCAAAGTCATGAAAGGTAAGGACCTACATCCAAGATTGCTCTATCCAGCAAACCTTTCATTTAGGATGGAAGGGCAGATAAAGTGCTTCCCAGATAAATTCAAGTTCAAGGAGTTCATCATTACCAAGCCCTTATTATATGAAATGTTGAAGGTATTTATCTAAGAAAAAAGATGAAAAATATGAACAGTAAAAATGACAGCAAACTCACAGTTATTAACAACCACACCTAAAATAAAAACAAAAGCAAACTAAGCAAACAACTAGAACAGGAAAGGATCACAGAAATGGAGATCACATGGAGGGTTATCAATAGGGGAGTGGGAGGGGTGGAGAGGGGGAAAAGGTCCAGAGAATAAATAACATAAATGATAGGTGGAAAATAGACAGGGGGAGGGTAAGAATAGTGTAGGAAATGTAGAATCCAAAGAACTTATAAGTATTATCCATGGACATGAACTAAAGTGGGGGATGTGGGTGGGAGGGGGTGCAGGGTGGAGAGGAATAGAGGGGGGAAAATGGGACAACTAATAGCATAATTAATAAAATATATTATTTTAAAAATAAAGCTAGAATATGATACAATTTCACACTGGTCATAATGGCCATCATTCACAAATCAAGAAACAATAAATGCTAGAGAGGTTGTGGAGAAAGGGCAACCCTAGTGCACTGTTGGTGGGATTGCAGACTGTTGCAGTCACTGTGGAAAACAGTATGGAATTTCCTCAGAAAACTAAATACAGAACTGCCTTTTGACCTGGCAATTCCGCTGCTGGGATTACATCCTACGGACCCTGAAAAACCAATCCAAAGGATCCTATGCACCCTAAATATTCATAGAAGTATAATTTACTATAGCCAAGTGCTGGAAACAGCCTAAGTGCCCATTGGTGAATGAATGGATCAAAAAACTATGGTACATTTACACGATGGAATACTACACAGAAGAGAGAAAGAAGGAGCTCCTACTCTGTGTGACCACATGGATGGAACAGGAGAGCATTACGCTAAGTGAAATAAGCCAGGCAGTGAAAGACAAATCCCATGTGATCTCATATATAAGTGGAACCTAATCAATAAAATAAACAAGTAAGCAAAATATAACCAGAGACATTGAAATTAAGAACAAACTGACAGTAACAAGGGGAGGTGGGTAGGGACATAGGGGGAAGAAAGGATATGTGTTTTCAGGAACATTTATTAAGTTCACATGGACAAAACCAAGGGGGGCGGGATCAGGGGTGCGAGGTGGTGATGGCTGGGGTGGGAGGAATGGTCGGGGGAAATGGGGACAAATGAAGAACAGTAAAAATTTTAAAAACTAATAAAAATTAAAAAAAAATTAAAACCACTTCACACCGGCCTGAATGGCCATCATAAACAAATCAACAGACAATAAGTGCTGGTGAGTTTGTAGAGAAATGGGGACCCTAGTATACTGTTGGTGGGAATGCAGATGGTGCAACCACTGTGGAAAACATTATGGAAATTCTCTCACAGAACTAAAAATGGAACTGCCTTTTTACCCAGCATTTCCACTGCTTGGTTAAGTCCTAAGAATCCTGAAACACCAATTGAAAAGGTCCTGTGCACCCCAATGTTCATAGCACAATTTACAATAGCCAAGCATTGGAAGCAACCTAAGTTTCTATCAGCAAATGAGTGAATCAAAAAACTGTGGTACATTTACACAATGGAGTACTATGCAGCAGAAAGAAAGAAAGAAAGAAGGAGCTCGTGCTCTTTTTGACAGCATGGATGGAACTGGAGAGCATTATGCTAAGGGAAATAAGCCAGGTGGTGAAACAGGAATACTGTATGATCTCACCTATAAGTGGAACCTAATCAACAAAACAAACAAGCAAGCAAAATATAACCAAGGATATTGAAATAAATAACAAACTCACAGTAACTGGAGGGGAGGGGAGAAAGGGATAATGGGGGAAAATAGGGGAAGAGCAGCCAAGGAACCTGTATAAAAGACAGATGGACAGAGCCAAAGGGAGGAGGTTCGAGGGTGGGAAGCATTGTAGAGTGGGGCAGGGGTGTGGTGGACCTTTATACTCAAACATAAATTACAGATAAACACAGCCACAGCAACTGTTAGCATTTCTGTTCTCAACCTAATTATTTGTTTGTTTAACTGATGGTTGTTAACATGTCCAACCCAGGCTTTAAAAAGTGATGCACAGATTTATTTTCTTTTCTCTGATGCAAAATTATTTTTGAACCAAAACCGTTTGATGTGCACAGATCCTCCAAAGAGGAATAAATAAATTATGTTGTGTGTAGGAGTGGTCCCACCACATTGCAACTCACTTTGAAGTTTCTAGCACCCTGACAACCAGGTTTCCAAACCAATGTATGAGGCATCTTGAAACCCACCCAGATTTTCCTGAGCATTACTAGGTGGTTGTAATGGTTATTAAAACAACTTGGAGTGTTTCTCTTTACTGCCGTTGAAAATGAAGTGATATATGTGGTTCTCTTGGAACAGTTTGCTAATTCCTCATCATTTTAGCACCTGTTTCTGGGCGTGGTTGTGGGTATTGGGTAAGTCAATATATAAAAGGTTGAGAAGCATGCTTGGCATGTGATAATAGCCAGGCCTACATCACAGAACTGTTGGGAGCATTAGATGAGTTTATACATGTAGGCTATCTAAAACTGTCCCTGACTCATAGTGAGCACTCAAGAAATATTAGCTCTTATTATTATACTTCTCAGGTCACCTTGTGCAGGTTTGCTACTAATTTCAACTGAACATCAGATTCTTGATAATTGGTAGCTATCATTATTCTATAATGTCATGCTTGGCACATAATGTGTGCAATAAATATAGTATCATTACTATTAAAGTTATTACACTATAAAAATTCCCAGAAATCTCCCATTTTGTTGAGATGAAAAAATTTTCCAATGTAGATGTCTTGGCAAGTGTTGCCTTGCAGTGATTTTGCAGACCCCCCCCCACAAATAACTGAATTATCTTCTGGAGAGTGGGACCTTTGTAGTACAGGCTTTCCCCCACTAGGTAAGTGTTCAAGGAACCCATCTGTATCAGTGTCATGAGAGGCTGAATTGGGCTTCCATGACTTTTTTTTAAGGTTCTTTCAAGCATTTGCCCATTTCATGATGGGTGATTTATGAGCACACTGGCTGACACCATGTTGAGTATTCAGCAGTTTTTGATCAAAAACAGCATGACCTCTTTACCCCTCAACCCTGTATATCTAATCTCCCCTCAATGGACTTTTTTTTTTGTTTTCCCAGATGAAAAAAGTTCACAAAGGTAAACATTTGGCCAATGCAGAAGAGGCAAAACAAAAAATGGCAGATGCACTGAGGGGAATCAAAATTGACACGTTCAAAAACTGTTTTGAGCAGTGGAAAATACAACTTGGTAGGTGTATTGCATCAAATGCAGAGTACTTCAAAGGTGACTGAAGTTTAAGCATGTAAGAATAAGTATGCAATTTTTTAAATAAACAAATTCCGAGTTTTTTTGCCCAGCTCATATATTTATTCTCCACCAATGTCTCCATCTTTTCATGAAAAATAATTGTATGCACTGAGATCACCTTATGCTAGTTGTAATTCTATTTTTTTAAATTATTTATTGTTGTTCAAGTACATTGTCTGCATTTACCACCCCCAATCCACCCCAGCAATCACCAACTCCCTTGCCTGGTTCCACCCCCCTTGGTTTTCTTCAAGTGCCCTTTATAGATATTCCTGAAAACACTTCCCGCCTTTCCCCTCATTATCCCTTCCCACCACCCCTCTGGTTACTGTTAGATTGTTATTAATTTCAATGTCTCTGGTTATATTTTCCTTGCTTCTTTGTTTCATTGATTAAGTTCCACTTGATCATGTGGTATATGTCTTTCACTGCCTGGCTTATTTCACTTAGCATAATGCTTTCCAGTTCCATCCATGCTGTTGCAAAGGGTATAAGCTCCTTCTTTCTTTCTGCCATATAGTACTCCATTGTGTAAATGTATCATAGTTTTTTTATCCGCTCATTTACTGATGGGCACTTAGATTGCTTCCAGCTCTTGGCTATTGTAAATTGTGCTGCTATGAACATTGGGGTGGATAGGTTCTTATGTGTTGGTGTTCCAGGGGTTTTAGGATATAGTCCCAGCAGTGGAATTGCCGGGTCAAAAGGCAGTTCTATTTTTAGTTTTCTGAGGAAATTCCATACTGTTTCCCACAGTGGCCTCACTAGTCTGCATTTCCACCAACAATGTACTAGAGTTCCCTTTTCTCCTCATGCTCTCCAACATTTGTTTGTTGATTTATGTTGGCCATGCTGACAGGTGTGAGGTAATATCTTATTGTGGTTTTAATTTGCATCTCTCTGATGGTTAGTGATGCTAAGCATCTTTTCATATGTCACTGAGTCCTCTGTATGTCCTCCTTGGAGGAGTGACTGTTCACAACCTTTACCCATTGTTTAATTGGGTTTTTTGCCTCTCTGGAATGGAGTCCTGTGAATTCTGTATATATTTTGGAGATCAATCCATTGTCCAAGGTATCATTGGAAAATATGTTTTCCCATACAGTTGGTCTTCTTTTCATTTTGCTGATATTTTCTTTAGCCATGCAGAAGCTCTTTAGTATCATGAGGTCCCATTTGTTTATTATTTCCTTTATGTCCCTTGCTCTAGGGGACATATTAGTGAAAATATTGCTGTGTGGAATATCTGAGGTTTTCCTACCTGTGTTCTCCTCTAGGATTTTGATGGGGTCACAACTTATATTTAAGTCTTTTATTCAACTAGAATTTATGTTTGTGTTTAGTGTAAGTTGGTGATTGAGTTTCATTTTTTTGCACGTAGCTGTCCAACTCTCCCAATGCCATTTGTTGAAGAGGCTATTTTTACTACATTTCATGCTTCTTCCCCCTTTGCCAAATATTAATTGATCATATAGTCTTGGGTTTATTTCTAGGCTCTCTATTCTGTTCAATTGGTCTATATGTCTGTTCTTATGCCAGTACCAGGCTCTTTTGATTACAGTGGTCTTGTAATACAGTTTGATATCAGGCATTGCGATCCTTCCTACTTTGTTCTTGTTTCTCCAAATTGCTGCAGTTATTTGGGATTATTTCAGGTTCCATGTACATGTTTGAAATGTTTTTTTTCTATATCTGTAAAAGATGTCATTGGTATTTTAATAAGGGTTGCATTGAATCTATAAATTGCTTTGGGTAGTATGGACACTTTGATGATGTTAATTCTTGTGATCCATGAACATGATACATGCTTCCAATTGTTTGTGTCTTCCTTAATTTCTTTCTTCAGTGTTGTGTAGTTTTCTGAGTACAGGTCTTTTACCTCCTTGGTTAGGTTTATTCCTAGTCACTTTATTTATCTTGTTAGTATAGCAAATGGATTTTTTCCCTGATTTCTGTTTTTGATATTTCATTGTTGGTGTACAAAAATGCCTTTGATTTCTGAATATTGACTTTGTATCATGTCATTTTGCCAAATTCATTTATTAGGATGAATATATTTTTGGTGGAATTTGTAGGATTCTATGTACACTATCATGTCACCTGCAAACAATGACAGTTTTGCTTCTTCGTTTACAATTTGGACGCCTTTTATTTCTTTTTTCTTGTCTGATTGCTGTGGCTAGGACTTCCAATACTGTGTTGAATAGGAGTGGTGAAAGTGGACATCCTTGTCTTGTTCCTGATCTTAGTGGGGAAGCTTTTAGCTTTTGCCCATTGAGTATGATGTTGGCTGTAGGTCTCTGGAATATGGCCTTGATTATGTTGAGGGATGGTCCCTCTATTTCCACTTTGCTAAGTGTTTTTTTTTCTAATTTTTAAAAAGATTTTATTTATTTATCTTTAGAGGGGAAGTGAAGGAGAGAGGGAGAGAAATATCAAGGTGTGGTTGCCTTTTGTATGCCTCCTGCTGGGAAATGGCCTGCAACCCATACGTGTGCCCAGACTGTGTATTGAACCACCACCCTCTGGTTTGCAGGCCCATGCTCAATCCACTGGGCTACACCAGCTAAGACTGCTAAGTATTTTTTATTATAAGTGGATGCTGTACTTACCAAATGTTTTTTCCCCATCTACTGATATGATCATGTGATTTTTGTCTCCTGTTTTGCTTATGTGATTTATTACATTTATTGATTTGTAAATATTGTACAATCCTTGCATACCTGGGATGAATCCAACTTGATCATGGTATATGATATTTTTAATGTATTGCTAGATCCAATTGTAATTCTTGTAATTAGCTACTCCTGTTAATCTGCTCACAATGTCTAGATATAGTTAAGGTGCATTTCCCCATGTCACTAACAGTTGCTGTTGACTAACATTTGTTTTTCAGCCTCAAATTTTTTTAAGATTGGGAGCCTGGAAAAAAGAAACACAATAGTTAACATACTTTGAATCTTTTGTAAAGTGAATTGGCCCACAATAATTAATGTCTGTAGGTGTGGTTCTCTGACTATTTTTGTGAGCAAATTTGAAGCTTAAAACTCCTGTTCTTGTTTTCTTAATCATTTAGGTAATGTTTTTGAGATCCTACTGTCTGTAAAGCACTCATATGATTATTCTAGGAACCAATGTTGAGGAAAAATAGAATACCAACAATAACTTCACCCTGGATTTTTTTCTATAACTACCTACACAGGAAAATATGTGTTAGTGGTAGTTCGTTCAGAAAAAAAAAATAGAACATCTATCTATTAAAACAGACTTTTGTTATTACAGTTATGTAAGAAAGATTAAAGAAAAATGTATACTAAAAGTCTGTTCTAGTAATTTCTTGGTGGAATATTTGGGGTTCTCTATGTACACTATCATATCATCTACAAATCAAGACAATACTGCTTCTTCCTTTCCAATTTGGATGCCTTTTATTTCTTCTTCTTGTCTGATTTCTTTGGCTGGGACTTCCAGTACTATGTTGAATAAGAAAGAAGAAAGTGGATATCCCTATCTTGTTCCCTACCTTAAGAGGAATGCTTATAGTTTTTGCTGGTTAACCATGATGCTGGCAGTGGGTTTTCATATATGGCTTTTATTATGTTTAGGTATGTTCCCTCTATTCTCAGTTTCCTGAGAGTTTTTATAATAAATGAGTACTTCATTTTATCAAATGCTTTTTCTGCATTTATTGATATGAAAATGTGATATTTATCCTTTATTTTGTTAATGTGGTGAATCACATTTATTGATTTGCGAATGTTGGACCAACACTGCATTCCCAGAATAAATCCCACTTAATTGTGGTATATGATTTTTTGATGTATTGCTGTATTTGCTTTGCTAATATTTTGATGGGGATTTCAACGTCTATGTTCATCAGAGATGTTGTGGTAAAATTTTCTCTTTTTTTTTCTTGTGTCCTTTATCTGGTTTTGGAATTAAGATAATGAGCTTGAAGCAAAGTAGAAGGATCCAAAACTAATATCCAGAGATGGTTGCATTTTTATATGCCAATAATGGACTAACAGAAAGGAACATTAAGAAAACAATACCATTCATAATTGCTACAAAAATTAAAATAATTAGGGATAAATCTGATCAAGGATGTAAAAGACCTGTACTCATAAAATTATAAGACAGTGAAGAAAGAAATTGAAGAAGATACAAATAAGTGCAAACACATACTGTGTTCATGGATAGGAAGAACTAACATAATTAAAATGTCCATGCTACCCAAAGCAATCTATACATTCAATGCAATTCCTATCAAGATATCAATGACATATGTCACAGAGCTAGAAAAAAATATTTCAAAAATTTATATGGAACCACAAAAGGTCCAGCATAGCAACAGTGGTCCTGAGAAAGAAGAATAAAGTTCCAAGATCCTATGCACCCCAATGTTCATAGCAGCACAATTTACAATAGCCAACTACTGGAAGCAATCTAAGTGCCCATCAGCAAATGAGTGGATCAAAAAATTATGGTACATTTACACAATGGAATTCTACGCAGCAGAGAGAAAGAAGGAGATGGAACTGGAGAGCATTATGCTAAGTGAAATAAGCCAGACAGTGAGGGACAAATACCATATGATCTCACCTTTAACTGGGTCATAATCAACAGAAGAAAAAAAGCAAACAAAATATAACCAGAGACATTGAAATTAAGAACATTGTAACAATAGCCACAGGGGAGTGGGGAGGGAATAGTGGGAAGAGGGGTCTATAGGAGCTACTATAAAGGACACAAGGACAAAATCAAGGGGGAGGGTAGAGGTGGGGGAGGGAGGTGGGGGTGGTTGGGGTGGGGTGGAGGGAAGGGGAGAAAATGCAGACAATTAAATAAATAAATAAACTTAAATTAAAAAAAGAATCATGCTACCTAATATCAAACTATACTATAAGTCCATAGTAATCAAAACAGCAAAGTACTAGCATAAAAACAGATATGTATATCAGTGGAAAAGAATAACCCAGAAATAAACCCACACCTTTATAATCAATTCATATTCAACAGAGGAAACAAGCACATAAAATGGACTAAAGATAGTTTATTCAATAAATGGTGTTGGGAAAGTGGACAGGTACATGCAGAAAAATGAAACTAGGCCACCTTCTTACATCACACACAGGAATAAATTCAAAATGTATTAATAACTTAAATATCAGACTTGAAACCATAAAAATCCCAATAGAAAAACATAGGCAATAAAATCTTGGACTTGTATGTAGTAATATTTTATCAGATGTAGCTCCCCAAGCAAGGGAAACAAAATAAAAAATAAACAAATCAAACTAAAAAGTTTTTGTACAACAAAGGAAACCATCAACAAAATTAAAAGACAACCCACAGAATGGGAGAACATATCTGCTAATACATCTGATAAGGGGTTAATATCAAATATTTATAAAGAACTTACAAAACTTAACACCAAAAAATCCAATTAAAAAATGGGCAAAGGACCTGAATAGACACTTCTCCAAAGAAGACATACAGATGGCCAATACACATATGAAAAGATGCTCATCACTAATCATCAGACAAATGCAAATTAAAACCACAATGAGATATCATCTCACACCTATCAGAATGTCTATCATCAATAAATCAACAAATAACAAGTGCTCGTGAGCATGTGGAGAGAGGGGTACTCTTTTGTACTGTTGGTGGGAATGCAGACTGGTGCACCCACTGTAGAAAGCAGTATGGAGATACCTCAAAAATTGAAAAATGATCTGACTTTTGACCCAGTGATCCCACTTCTGGGTATATATCTAAAGAAATACAAAACATTGGTTCAAAACAACATAAGCACCTCTATGTCCATTGTAGCATTATTTATAATCTCCGAGATATAGGAGCAGCCCCAGTGTCCATCAGTAAATAAATGGATAAAACAACTATGGGACTTTTACATAATGGAATGTTACTTGGACATAAAAAAGAAGAAAACTGCACCCTTTTCTACAGCATGGATGGACCTGGAGAACATTATATATACTATGTGAAATAAGCCAGAGAGAGACAAAAATGATATGATTTCACTTATATCTGGAATCTAATGAACAAACTAAATTAACAAGCAAAATAGAGACAGACTCATAGACAGCAGGACAACAGCTCTTGCAGGGAGGAGTTTAGGGTGTGGAAGGTTTGGGAAAACAGGAAAAGGGACTCATAGACATGGAAAACAGTGTGGTGGTTGCATTGGGGGTATAATGGGATTAAATGGTAAAGGAAAAATAAAACAAAAATATGTATATAATATAATATGTTGTATGTATATATAGTCTGAACATAATGTCCAAGTGCACTTTGTGATGTTGAGGTGGATGCAAACCTATATGTCACAGTGCATTCCATCCTCCACCAGAAATACTCTTCACAAAGCACTGAATTTACTAAAAAGGCTGAATATTCAACTTTGATAAAGAGGACAGACTTAGGGTGGAGGGATGGGGAAAAAATGCAGACAATTGTAACTGAATAAACATAAATAAATAAATAAATAAATAAATAAATAAATAAATAAATCAAAGAAGACAGACTTAGTACTGATGCAAGTAAGATTAATTATTGTGTTCCAGGACTCTGAATATTTTCCTACTGTATCATCCATGCAGTGATGTTATACAAGTCTAATATTTCCAACCTGTCCTTTGCCTTGTACCTTAAATAGGAAATATAACATCATCAACATCTTCAGGAATGCTACCATGAATTTGATTGGTACAAGAAAAATGTAAATATATATTCACTCATGTATGATCACTTCCCGTAGGTAAAGCATGACATATAGGGAGGAGCATGGGAACTCTATGAGCCACAATCTTTTCATCTGTCTGATGGGTCTGTTGTGAGGGCTTTAAGAAGCAGTGTGGTTACTCTAAGCACTTGTGGACTATAAAGCAATATACAAATGAGTGGGCGGTGGTGGTGAAGGGGTCAGTACTTTTCCAAGTATTGGTTTTATACTTGGAAATGTTATAGCTATATAGCATCTGTCTGCTATAATAAGTTGGAGATATTTATATTTTTATTACCAGAGATCAGATATTTGGTTGCTTTAACAGCTACAAAGCTAAGCTGGACTCCTTAACTTTTATTTTAATTTATTTTTTATAATGGTTGTGTACACTGTGGAAAGAATAAGTGCTTACAAAAGATTATGATTTTCCCTTTTAAAAACATAAAATATTACCTGGGCACCCAGCCAGGCACTGTTTCTTGTGGCTGGTGGTGTCCATGCCTCTGTCTCACCATGATGGCGCTCCAAGTCTACTCAGTGTCCAGTGAATTAATAAAAAATATTGGACTAGTGTATACCTGTCCTATTTATTCAGTGATTGTTAGCACTCTTTGAAGGTGGTTGTTAATGTGTTCATCATCATCACCAAGAAGCATATCATTGAAATCTAGATTTAGTAACACAGCAAAGGTAGAACACACAAATTGACATTTATATATTTTCTTGATTCCCATTTCGTGGCAAAGCTAAGGTGCCAGTGACTCCCAAAACATATTGTTTAAACATGTTCAGATTGCTAACAGACCATACCGTTATGCCTTATAGATTCCAATAAACCATATGAAAAAGCTAATCATTGAGTCTACATCTATTTGTAAAAATTATGCCAATTGAGTAGCAATTAAGCATGACTGTGGTTGAGGTAGATTCCATGCTATTTTTTAACTTAATGTTGGACTTACATAGACACTGGTTGCTAAAATAATTTTTTTTATTGCTGAGTGTTTACAAAGCAATTGCTGATAGCAACTGGTTGTAGATTCCACTGTTGTACATTTCAGTAAGATTTATTTAACCATATTCACAACAATCAAAATACATACACACAGGAAGAACAGTCAAGGAATAGCTTTATGACAGTTCATTCAGAAAAGAAATAGAGCTTTTTTTAACATAGACATTATTTTTGACAGTTATTTTTAAAAAGTGAGAAAAAAGTAAGTGAAGGTATGTGGAGAGCACATAGAAAGATGTAGTTAAGAGTACTTGAAAAAAATTAGAATGTAGCAAGAGGTTTAGGCGTCTCGTTGTCTTTTGAACAGAACAGTGGGAAGCAATTATAATTTTAGAAGCTTCCTAGCTATATGGATGAGAAATTCAGACCTAATTTTGTTAAACTAGTTGTATGTGCTTTTATTCTGGCACATAATGTTTTTTCTCAAAACACTTAGACAAAATACAAATATTTTAACCAGATAGTGTTCGTGGGCATGCTCACTCACGTGTTTGTGTATTTAGTGGTGAGTCGAACACCATCTTCATAGTCTACCAAACACCAGTTAAATTAAGTGCCAGTGTTTTAGGAGAAGCTTAACCAGTTTTCAATGGTGTTTCACAGAAGGCTCACCTCAAGCCAATTCCCTGGAAAACAGGAATTTGCAAGTATGTTTTATCACCACTGAACAGAATTCAAGCCCAACCATCTTTCTGTCACTGGGATTCAAATTGAGTTTCTCAGATGCAAAGGTTAAGCACATTGATGCATTAATTATGAGAGGAAAACAAATCCTTCTTTCATCAAAAAAGTATTGTGTGAAAGACTGTGAATTATGATTTGCAAGGGTAGTTATGGTGGTAATGACTTTAATGTTGAAACATGGCATTGTGATGATGAGTAGATTGCGTCAGCCTTTGGTAATTCATTTCTTTTTAGCTTTTCTAATCAGTGATGAATTTGGGGAATTCAGATTCATAGCAAGCGAGTTTCCTGAGAGTTTAACCAAAATAAAGAGAATATGTTATAAAATTTCCATTAAGGTCATATTTACGCCATTATTCTAATAAGTACTTTTAGTAAGATAAATCTATAAATTGATTAGTTTAACTCGATTTATAAATGTATTTTCCATAATCTCCAAACTGATTTTCATTTGCCTTGACTTCAAATATATCAGTATTCTAAAAAACTTAAAGAGTAATCTTTACAGCATTATTCTTTCCATTAGTATTTAGTCCTCTTATAGTTCCCTCCCCCAAGCAATCACCACACTGTTGTCCATGTCCATGAGTCTTTTTGCCTTTTTGTTCAATCTTTCCACCCCCTAACCAACCCCCACACATGAAAGATTAAATTTAAAAAGGAAAAAGAAAAAATAAAAAGACAAAAATTTAAAAAGCATTTTAAAATAAAAATATACTGATAAATTGAGGTTTTTAAAATAAAAATACAATAGGAGACTAAAAAATATCTTAAAGAGTAAATCATTAACTTTAGTATTCATTACTTAATATCTTAATAATGAGTGATAAATTTCCTAAAGGACTTTTTCAGTTTACAATGTTTGGCTCGAAATACAGCTCACTAAGTCCTTTGGTTTTCTTTTGCAACCACACTTGACTGTAATCCCTGTTGCTACCTTTGACAGATTTTCCATTTATCTGGCTAAATTCATGGGGGTGGGGAGAATGAGGTTTTTAGAGCAACATCTGTACTCTGCAAATTTTGTTTACACTAACTTACTAGGCCACTTAGAGCCATAGCATTCTTTGTTTCATCTCTCAGATAGTATGACTGGGTGCAATGGTAGGCCAGTACTGAGCCAAGAGTTGAAAGACCTGTTTAGGACCAGCTTCACAGCTTTAGGTATGTTGTTCAAACTCTCTGTGTCTGAGTGTCCTCACCTGTGGCTACCATGAATCTCAAATGGGAAAGCCATTTGAGATTCCTGGTAGCCACATGAATCTTTGGACACCTGAAAGGGATGTATAAATGGAACGATTTATGACTTAGTTCATGGAACTAAGGTATTTAAAAGTTGGCATCACAGGTTGATTTAAGCCCAAACTACGATGCCAGACAGTACTCCACTGGTTCAACGGTGGGGCCATGGCTGTGCCATTTAATTCTTTAAGTCTCAAATTCTTCATCTGAGAAATGGCAAAAATAACAGAGTTATCTACCTTATAAATTTTTATAAGAATTAAATGAGTGTCTGGCACATAAAAGTCACTTAATAATGGCTATCTGTTACTATTGGGAAGCATTGTATTAATGATGACAAAACAAAACCACTTCTTATTTGGCAGTTACTAGATGCCTGATAAAATTTATTTTTGCTATATTCATTGTCTCTCTATGAGAAGTTTAACTCCTCAAAACTTTGTTGAAAGTCTAGGCCATCCTAGCTTTGCCAACATAGTTCCTTTTTGTTTCTAAATCATGGATCCATTCTTGTGACCCACTTATTCAGTAGAGTAGGATGGCCCCACAAATGACATCCTGAGATGTCATGTAGGCAAGTAATAAAAAGTATGGCTTTGTGGTCAAAGAGACATTGATTCAGATGTTGACTCTTCCACTTACTGCTGGGTGACCTTAAAAAAGTTACTAAAAGTCTTGGTACCTCAGTTTTCTCATTTGTACAATGGAAATACATGTTGATAGTTCCTAAGTCATAGGGTACTTGTCAAGCTAGTTTTGTGTGTTTTTATTCTGGCATGCAATAGTCATACAAAATTTTTTTTTAATTTTATTTATTTACTTTTAGAGAGAAGGGAAGTGAGGGAGAGAAACATTGTTGTGAGAAACATAAATTGGTTGTCTTTTGTACATGTCCCAACTAGGGATCAAATCTGAAATCCAGGCATGTGCCTTGACAGGGAATTAAACCCAACCAACTGAGCTACACTGGTCAGGGCAATATACACAAATCTTCTAACCAGATACGCTTTGACTTAATTATGAGGTAATCTACACAAGATGTGGTTACAATACTCACTTAATAATGATTGCTGGTACCATCATCATTGTGGTTATTCTTATAAAGATGTGATTATTTTATTATTGAAAATTGAGTTCATAAACATGAGACTGGCATTTAAAGCCTACTGTAATGTGTTCTGCCTCCATCCTTTTCTTTCTTTATACATTGAAATTTGAAAGTATAAGTATGTCCCAAATAGTACATGGGACATTCTTATACTAAATAACAATTCATTATTCATCTGAAATTTAAATTTAACAGAGCATCCTGTGTTTTCATTTGTCAGATATGGCTGCCATATTCATATGTGTGCTCCCCTTAACCCCACTTTCTCATCTCCCTCTAGGGGTGAAAACCCCTCCATGAAGACAGAGTTTCCTCACTTCCAAGTTTCTGCTTAAGGACCCTAAGAGGCCCCTGACTGTGCCATGTGGCTAGGAATATTTTTATTATTTTCCTTTCTTATGGTTGACATTTATTTATTCTTGTGTCTCAACTGTGATGTTTGTAGAGGGTTGGAAGGCCTGCCCACTTTCCCCATGGATGCTAGCACAATTTCCCACCCCATTCATTTCACTGCCCTGTGGCCCCGCATCTCTCCCTGTGGTTCTCTACTCTGGCTGCACAAGCCTTCACCTAGGACAGTGGCATCTGGTTTTCTGGTGGTGTGACCCAGTATTGGCATGTTATAAAAGCTCCCCTGTGTGAAGCTGATATGGAGCCAGGGTTGTGAATAATTGCTTGGCCCCTGTTGCAACCTTTTCCTTCTGCCCATATTGCCCCCCTCATTCCCGCTCCTACATTTTTTCCCTTTAAAAATTCTACCATCCATGAAAGTCCTAAATTATATCCCTTTAGTCATCTCCAGACACCACCACTCACTTTCCAAGATGGGCAGTCTTCTTGAGCCTGGCTACTTCCCCTGCATTGTTGGGATGCCTAGGGGCTAGGGAGGCTAGCTGGGATTCACTGTCCCTTCCTCCAGTGTCTAGCACAGTGCTGTTGCCATTGATAACTGACAACTGAATGGACCATGTGTATAGAGGCCCTAACATACCATAAAGCTACTAGAGACAGAACTTGGTATAACTATTTATAAATTCTCTCAGTATTGTTTCACAAAGACACTAATATGGATATTCAGTAATAATTTTATCTAAGCTAAAAGTACTTGTACTGAAACTTTATAAAGAGAATAATAAATTCACTAATAGAAAATATTAACTAATATAAGCCTTGGTTTTTAATTTTACCTTGCTACCACAATTCCTGCAAAAGTTGTTTCAAAACAAAAAAGAAGAGACATTGAACTGTCCTAATTATTGACTTAGCAGTCATCAGCTTTAGGAATGGTGGTTTCTGTATGTAAATCCTAGATACTCATTAGGATATCTACCCTTTTGTTTAAAACAGATTAAAGCAATAGGACAAAATCTTTACCCATATCAGTAGGCAGTGAAATCTGAATCTATAGCTTGCAATTGAAACTATTTATTTTCCAAAAGTCTTTAAGGGCTGTTACTCTCAGTCTGCTTTAAACAATTTATTGATAAAGTCCTAGAATATTTGCATTTTATTTAAAGAAAAATTTAGACTTCTCATGATGGTGGCGAGATAGGTGGGAGCGGAGTTAACTTCCCTCTGCACCTGGGTGAAAAACCTACCCATTCCACTGAATAACAAAGCGAACAGCCAAAAGCAGCCCAGCGTTTATGAAGATAGGAGACCAAAAAGTACAGAGGACACTGAGAAAACAGAAGGTAAGGGGATTGCTTCAGGACAAAAAGGTCCCTGGGACCAGCGCGGGGACCAGGGCGGCTGCAGCCCCAAGTCCACCCTTGCAGGGCCTGCCGCAGGTCTCCTGGGAGAGAGCCAGGTTAACTGCCCCCTCCCCTGCCAAACAAGGACCAAGTAACACTGTGAGAGACCTGGGTACCTGAAGTCACAGGGAGGGGAATAAGGATGAGGTGGTAAACACAGGGAGACTGCAGATGCTGGTTGAGGAGAGTTGAAAGTTGGGCCAAGTGCAACCCTGACCCGGACAGTCCCCGGCCAAGCTGGACAGCTGGGCTGTGTGAGAGGACAGGACCTTCCTTGTATGGAGGGAGCCACAGGATTGAGCAGCAGGATTTTCCCAAAAAGAAAAAGACCCTCCGGGGCACTTTGGGGAATTCCCCTGCAGCAACAGCTCCAGTCTCCTCTCCATCCTGCCACCCATCAGGGGAATGTACCCATTGACCAGAGAGAGTCCGCACCTCATCTTGGAGGGAGCTGAGATTACGGGCACCACCCGGAGGAGGGTGCCCAGCGACCAGGGAGTGTGCCCACCCACCGGGGGGTGTCTGCTCCTCATCTTGGAGGCAACGGAGACCACAGGCACCAGGGAGACTGCGAATCAAGGCTCTGCACGCACACCCAAAACCCAGAGGAGGCCTAACATAAAAAAAGAGTGGGTGGAAGCTGGGAACACCAGAATACCTCCTAGAAGAGGAAACCCACCAACAAAGGAAACACCAACAGATATGAAGAGAAGAAGGTGAAGGAGGGAGTGGAAACCACACTAACACAAGCCAGGACCTATCTGAAAATACAAATAAATAGTGAATAAATAACTAAGAACAACTGAACAAGAGCAAGAGAAAAGCCTTAAGACCTTGTCCAGACAGAAGAACCAGCTCCAACACAACCTGCCCACACCAGCACAAAAGAAAACAAGAGGTGTGGGACAGACTGACCCTCAGATAACCAGCTGCTGGGAAAGACCCACCGAAAAAAGACCCAACAAGAACCAAAAACCAAAGACATACACAGACCCAACATAAATCATAGCCCAAGATCAGTAAGATCGGGAGATCAAGGAGACTATACCACTAAATCTCACAGGTATTCTACCACAGAAGTTTACACCAAAAACCCAGGGGGTCAGAACAGAGCAACTTAAGAAGAGGCTAACAGGAACAGTCTCACAAACAATGGGAAGACAAAGAAACAATCCCTAAATGAAAGGAAAGGGAGAAGTCTCAGAAACATTGCTAAATGAAAAAGAGGCATTCAGCTATCAGATAATGAGTTCAAGGAATTGGTTATAAAGAAGCTTCATGAGCTCACACAGAATTACCAAAAACTACAGGGAAACTACAATGAACTCACTGAAAACTATATCAACATGAAAAAGGAAATAGAAACTATCAACAAGAGCCAAGAGGAAATGAAGAATACATTTTCGGAACTGAAGATCACAGTAGAAGGAATCAAGTGCAGGCTGGATGAAACAGAGGATCCAATAAGCGAGCTGGAGGACAAAGTAGAAAAGAACACCCAGAATGAGCAAGAAAAGGAAAAGAGGCTTAGAAAGAATGAAGAGGGGTTAAGGGAACTGCAGGACAACATGAAACACAATAATATCTGTAAAATAGGGATACCAGAAGGAGAAGAGGAAGAACGAGGAATAGAAAACCTGTTTGAAAAAGTAATGATGGAAAATTTCCCTAATTTGATGAGAGAAAAAGTCACACAAATCCAAGAATCATGGAGAGTCCCAATCAAGAGGAACCTGAAGAGGACCACGACAAGACACATTATAATTAAAATAGCAAAATTCCAAGACAAAGAAAGAATCCCAAAGGAAGCAAAGGAAAAAAAGGAAGTAACATACAAGGGAGCCCTGATACGGTTAGCAACTGACTTCTCAATGGAAACGCTCCAAGCCAGAAGAGAATGGCAAAAAATATTCCAAGTAATGAGAACCAGAGGCCTCCAACCAAGACTACTCTACCAAGCATGGCTCTCAATCAAGATAGGGGGACAAATAAGGAGTTTCTCAGACAAAAGAAGTCTGAAAGAATATGCCTCCACCAAAGCAATGCTAAAGGACTGCTGTAAGGAGAGGAAGGAAAAGAGAAAAAGAGAGAAGAATGCAGGTACAAACAATCGGCAATGAATAAGTACATACCAATAATAACGTTAAATGTAAATGGATTAAATACTCCAAATCAAAGGACACAGAATAGCTGAATGGATAAGAAAGCAAGACCCACATATGCTGCCTGCAAGAGACCCACCTCAGGACACAAGGCCCACACAGACTGAAAATGAAGGGCTGGAAACAAGTTTTCCAAGTGAATGCACAGGAAAAAAAAGCAAGGGTAGCAATACTCACATCAGACAAAATAGACTTCAAAGATGGAGACCCAGATGGTCACTTTATAATACTCGAAGGAAAAATTCACCAAGACATAAACATTGTAAATATGTATATGCTCCCAAAATAAGAGCACCCAAATACATAAAGAAAACCTTGGAGGACTTCAAGAAAAATATTGACAGCAACACAATTATAGTAGGGGTTTTTAATACCCCACTGTCAAAGAAGGACAGATCTTCTAAACAAAATATCAACAAAGATATTGTGGCTCTGAACAATGCCCTAGATGAAATGGACTTAACTGATATATATAGAGCTTTTCATCCCAAAGAAGCAAAATATACATTCTTTTCAAATGCACATGGAACATTTTCAAAGATAGACCACATGATAGGACACAAAACAAGCCTCAAAAAGTTCAAGAAAATTGAAATCATATCATGTATTTTCTCTGACCATAAGGGACTGAAACTAGAAACAAATCTCAAGGAAAAAAACTCCAAAACACTAAAAAACACGGAGATTGAACAGTATGCTCTTAAACAATGAATGGGTCAAGAATGAGATTAGGAAAGAAATCAAACACTTTCTGGAAACAAATGAAAATGAACTCACAACAATCCAAAACCTATGGGACACAATAAAGGCAGTCCTGAGAGGGAAGTTCATACTGAAACAGACCTACCTAAAAAGAATAGAAAGAGCTCAAATAAACAACCTAACCTTACACCTACAAAAACTCGAAGAACAACAAGAAGGACAACCTAGAGAAAGTAGAAGGAAGTAAATAACCAAGATCAGAGCACAATTAAGTGACATAGAGACTAAAAGCACAATTGTAAGGATCAACGAATCCAGGAGCTGGTTCTTTGAAAAGATAACCAAAATCGACCAGCCCTTAAGCAGGCTAAATAAGAAGAAAAGAGAGAGGACCCAAATAAACACAGTCAGAAATGAAAGAGGAGAGACTACAACTGATACCACAGAAATACAAAGGATTGTAAGAAATTACTAAGAAAAACTGTATGCCCAAAATTTTGAAACTTAGATGAAATGGACAAATTTGTAGAAAAATATAACCTCCGAAAACTCAAAGAAGGGGAAGCAGAAAGCCTGAACAGAACAATAATGCCTGATGAAATTGAAACAGTAATCAAAAAGCTTCCGAAACACAAAATGCCTGAACCAGGTGGTTTCACAGGAGAATTCTACACAGCATTTAAGGGGGAGCTAACCCCAATCCTCCACAGATTATTTCAAAAAATTCAAGAAGACGGAAGACTCCAAAATTCGTTTTACAAAGCCAAAATCATCCTAATCCAAAAACCAGATAAAGACATAACAAAGAAAGAAAACTTCAGGCCAATATCACTAATGAATATAGATGCTAAAATTCTCAACAAAATATTGGTAAACTGCATCCAGCAATACATTAAAAAGATCATCCAACATGATCTATTGGGATTCATCCCAGGGTGGCAAAGATGGTAAAATATTTGCAAATTAATAAACATAATACACCACATAAACAAAAGCAAAGACAAAAACCACTTGATCATATCAAAAGAGGTAGAAAAAGCATTCGGTAAGGTACAGCATCGATTTATGATAAAAACCCTCAACAAAGTGGGAATAGACTGGCCATTCCTCAACATAATAAAGGCCATGTATGAGAGACCTACAGCCAACTTAATATTCAATGGACAAATAATTGGAGCTTTCCCACTAAGATCAGGAACAAGACAAGGATGCCCTCTCTCACCACTGCTATTCAACATAGTACTGGAAGCCCTAGCCACAGAAATCAGACAAGAAAAAGAAATGACAGGCATCCAAATTGGAAAGGAGGAAATGAAACTGTCACAGTTTGCAGATGACATGATAATATACATGGAAAATCCTATAGACTCCACCAGAAAACTACACGACCTAATAAATGAATTTGGCAAAACAGCTGGATACAAAGTCAATACTCAGAAATAAAAGGCATTCCTGTATACCAACAATGAAACTACAGAAACAAAAATCAGGAACAAAATCCCATTTGATATGGCAACAAGAAAAATAAAGTACCTAGGAAAAAACCTAACCAAGGAGGCAAAAGACCTGTACTCAGAAAACTACACAACACTGAAGAAAGAAATTCAGGAAGACACAAACAAATAGAAGCATGTACTATGCTCATGGATTGGAGGAATTAACATCATCAACATGGCCATACTACCCAAAGCAATGTATAGATTCAATGCAATCCCTATTAAAGTACCCGTGACATATTTCACAGACATAGAACAAACATTCCAGAAATTCATATAAACCATAAACAACCCTAAATAGCTGCAGCAATTTTGAGAAAGAAGAACAAAGCAGGAGGGATCACAATACTTGATATCAAACTGTATTACAAGTCCACTGGAATCAAAGCAGCCTGGTACTGGCATAAGAACAGTTACATAGACCAATGGAACAGAACAGAGAGCCCAGAAATAAACCCAAGTCTTTATAGTCAATTAATATTTGCCAAAGGAGGCAGGAGCATAAAATGGAGCAAAAATAGCCTCTTCAACAAATGGTGTTGGGAGATCTGGACAGCTACGTGCAAAAAAATAAAACTCGATCACCAACTGACACCATACACAAAAGTAAATTCAAGGTGGGTAAAACACTTATATATAAGTTGTAACACCATAAATGTCCTAGAGGAAAACATTGGCAGGAAGATCTCAGATATTCCACGCAGCAACATCCTCACAGACACGTCCTCTAAAGAAAGGGACATAAAGGAAAGAAGAAACAAATGGGACCTCATCAAAATAAAAAGCTTCTGCATGGATAAAGAAAATAGCATTAAAATAAAATGAAAACCAACAGTATGGGAAAACATATTTGCCAATGATACCTCAGAGAAGGGCCTGATCTCTAAAATATATAAAGAACTCACATAACTGCACTCCAGGAAGTCAAACAACCCAATTAACAAATGGGCAAAGGGCTTGAACAGACACTTCTCCAAGGAAGACATACAGAGGGCCCTGAGACATATGAAAAGATGCTCAGCATCACTAGCCATCACAGAGATGCAAGTTAAAACCACAAAGAGCTACCATCTCACACCAGTCAGAGTGGCCAACATAAACAAATCCACAAACAAATTTTGGAGAGGATGCGGAGTAAAGGGAACCCTAGTACAGTGTCGGTGGGAACGCAGACTGGTGAGGCCACTGTGGAAAACAATATGGAATTTCCTCAGGAAACGAAAAATGGAACTGCCCTTTGACCCAGCATTTCTGCTGCTGGGATTATACCCTAAGAACCCTAAAACACCAATCCAGAAGAACCTATGCATCCCAATGTTCATAGCAGCACAATTTACAATAGCCAAGTACTGGAAGCAACCTAAGTGCCCATCAGCAAATGAGTGGATCCAAAAACTATGGTGTATTTACAGAATGGAGTTCTACGCAGCAGAGAGAAAGGAGCTTATACCCTTTTCAACAGCATGAATGGAACTGGAGAGCATTATGCTAAGTGAAATCAGCCAGGCGGTGAGGGACAAATACCATATGATCTCATCTTTAACTGGAACATAATCAACAAAAGAAAAAAGCAAACAAAATATAACTGGATACATTGAAATTAAGAATAATGTAACAACAGCCAGAGGGGAGTGGGAAAGGGATTGTGGGGAGAGGGTCTACAGGAGCTACTATAAAGGACCCAGGGTTAATTTCGAGGGGGTGGGTAGAGGTGGGGGAGGGAGGTGTGATTGGCTGGGGTGGGCTGAAGGGTTAGGAAGAAATGCAGACAATTTTAACTGAATAACAATTTAAAAATATAAATAAATAAATTAACATGTTTTAAATAAATAAATGAATTTTGAAAAAAAATTAATTGAATATGAAACTTCACTCAGAATAAGTGAATTTGGGCATCCAAATGAAGTGAATTTTGTTGTATCACTTTTTAAAACATCTTTGTAATATTTATGAGGAAATTTAATGTGAAGTATAAAAACTGTGAATTATTTAAACATTAGGAGGAGGTTCTTCATATTGTCAGAGTATAAAATGTACGTCTTGATCTCTCATGATTCTTGATGCATTAGTAAATCATTGTTAGTGTTTTGGACTCATTTCCCAACTTTTAAATTGATAATAGTAATACATTAATTTCATCTTGATCCAAGAATATTATGAAAGATGAGATGCCTGAGTTTTTCTAAAGATAATCATAGAATAGAGAATGCTTCTGAATATCCTGCAAGCACATTCAGTAGAAAAGGCAACAGTTGTGAAAGATGTTTGGTGAATTTGGGTGAAGTTCCAGGACAGACATTGCTTAGGTAAGAGGTACATATCTATAGGCAGAAACACTTACTGAGCATCTCCTATATGCTGGGCACTAAGTTACAAGAGATCAAAGATAAGCCTGGCTTACATTATTTACATGATCCAAGTGGTATCTGTGGGTTTTGAAAGGAGGAGAAACATATTTCTAAATTTTGATTTGTGCAAAGTATTCTTTCTTTATAGTGAATGCTTATATAATTGGAGTCCCCTTGATCCTGCCATTGTGCTCTAGGGAAAATAACACACAGCGTATGTTCTTGTTTATTTCCAGGTTCTTGTTTATTTACTGTGGTCCATTCACTGCCCCTCTCTTGGCTGTGTTCATTGCTTCTTCTCCCTACTGCTTAGCTCACAGCTGCAGATAGACTTCTGTTCATTTGGGGAGGTGGTGATTATGAGGGTGCTCCTTTGTCTTGTCCTCCTGAAATAAAGTGCTGAGAGCAGGGGTCGAGGGGGTGGGGGCGAGTCAGCGGCATAGTGAGAAGCAGAAATGGCATCAAGATTAAACAATTCTCCCATTTAATGGTAGGAAATGAGGCATTTCCAGTGAGGCAAGCTCTGATAGCTATGTCCTTGTGGTGCCACATAGGGCATGTGGGGGTGTAGATGGTTTGTAATGAAGCAAGTTAATAGATCCAGACATGGGTCATCTTTGTCCTCCCCCAAAGGCATACTGCATTGTCACTAGACTAACCTCCCCCCCCTACTATCAAAATCTCTCCTAAAAATCCAATGGATATTTGACTGAATCCAAGAAAAACTACCCTTTCTAATGTAGCGACTATTCATCAAGGAATTAAATCAAGCAGATGTTATGGGGGTAGGTATCAAATGCTTTTTGTGTGTAAAGCACTGCACTTAATACAGTCACCAGACAGCTAGAAAGATGCAGGTTGTCAGGCCAGCCCCAGGGTCTGATTCGATGGGTCTGGGCCAGGGCCCCAAAAGCTGCCTTTCCAACAAGCTTGTAGGTGGAGTTCATGCTGCTGGTTCTGGACCACACGTGGAATAGTAAGGTTGGTGGGGAGCAGTGGGGGGAAAAGGCAGAAAATTGTACTTGAATAATAAAATTCAAAATTACTTAATAAAACAAATAAAATGCAAAAAAAAAAAGAGAGAGAAAGAAAGACACCTTAACTAGATCTGTGCTTCTCTAACTTCAATATGTTAAAATGCAGATTTCAATTCAGTAGATTTAAAGAAGCACTGGTGGATCTATCTGACTATCTAATCAAAGCCTATTTTTCCAAAACAATTTATTTGCCAGACAATTGTATTTGCCAGAACAATTTAATCTCTCAAGAACAGAATTTAAAAAGAAAACAAACCTTCACTTCCCAAATAGTTACCATTTATGAATTCTGGCTACGCACAAAGTCTTGTACTAGGTACTGTGTGTACTTCTGTACTCTCTGCACTTGTCTTCATTTAGTCCTTACTAGAGTTATTAAGTGAAGACAATCCCCATTTTACAGATGAAAGTGAGCCTCAGTGATATTTAACTCACACAGCTAAGTAAACTGTGGTCTTCACAATTGAGCCCAGGTGTGAATGACTTTGAAACCCTGTAACGTATCTTTTATACTGTTTCCTTTAATAGCTACATAGTATCCACTGTTGGAGACATTCATTTGATATTTAAACTATCTGCCCTCAATGAAAAATATGTCCTTCACTGACATATGCTCTGCTAAGCAGAGTCTTTATGTCTCCACAGAGATAAACAGATAAACTGTTCTAACTAGAATTTTTTTTTAAATCCTTCAATAAGCATGTGAGGGATTATAGGATTATAATTATCCTCTAAGCCTTGAAAACCTTTAAGTTCAGTTTGTCTTAATAAAGTTATGGACATAAAAAACAATATCATTTTTAAGCCTTATTATGTACCTGGTACTTTCATATCTCTTTCCTTTTTAAACAGTCTTTACTTCTCTGAAGATAGAAGTTAGCCTCTCCATTTACAAATGGCCACTAGTGGAGTTTACTGACCTGCTCAGCTTAACACTGCTGAGAGGGTCAGTTTTGACCAGAATCTACTTCCAAAGCCATACTCTTTCCTTGATACCCTATTGTCTTTTAGTTTCCTCATCTGTGAAATGGGGAGAATAATACCCATTACAGAGAGAAATCATAATAACTAGCATTGATTAGCTGTTAAATACATGATATTTATGTATTATTTTTCTTAATTTGTTGAGACTCAAAATTGAACAGAAGCAAAATAGATCCATAGAAATTCTCTATCACCATCATCCCTTCCCACCTGAGATTCTCTAAGATTGAAATATATGCTACCTAGCTTACAGTTTGGACATACAGTATGTATCTTCTGATTAGTAGCTTTCCTTGATGCCCTTACAATTTCAGAGTGTCATTTGCTTCCCATTAATTAAGGGCAAATGCCACATGTCACTTTGAAAGTTTTTTTTGTTGTTGTTGTTCAACATTTTTATTTTTTATATATATTTTTTAATTTTTATTGTTATTCAATTACAGTTGTATGCTTTTTCTCCCCATCCCTCCACCCCACCCCAGCTGAACCCACCTCCCTCCCCCACCTCCACCCTCCCCCTTGGTTTTGTCCATGTGTCCTTTATAGTAGTTCCCGTAATCCCCTCTTCCCACTGTCCCCCCACCCCCAGCTATTGTTAGATTGTTCTTAACTTCAATGTCTCTGGTTATATTTTGTTTGCTTTTTTCTTCTATTGATTATGTTCCAGTTAAAGGTGAGATCATATGGTATTTGTCCCTCACCACCTGGCTTATTTCACTTAGCATAATGCTCTCCAGTTTTATCCATGCTGTTGCAAAGACTTGGAAAGTTTTAATGTTAGATTAAGTCTGCTCTCCTCTTTTAGAAGGAAATGATCTGAGTAGTTAGATATAAGACATTTCTAGTAGCCCTAAATACCAGCTTGCTTTGGTTAGAAATAACTGTACGACATCTGCTAAAAATATGTGCATTTGTTAATCTGGGGTTACTCAAGACTATGGCAAGGAGGGGTATGTATTACATTTACTAATAAAGAGAAATATTAAATATAAACAGTATTTCAGGATGAGGCCTAACATGAAATGAACTCTCCCAGCCTCACAGGAGAGTTCCTTGGAGAGACCAACAAGGTCCTGCAATGTACACAAACCCACCCACATGGTGAGGCCTAAAGTCTTACCAGGTCCAGCTGGTTCATATTTACATTGCCAGAAGGAGGGATTAGGATTTCCAGCCAAGTTGGAGGCATAGGTAGACACACTGTGCCTCCTCGCACAACCAAAAAAAAGGACAACAAATTTAAAAACAAAAAACGACCAGAACTGACAGAAAATCCAACTGTATGGAAATCTGACAACCAAGGAGTTGAAGAAGAAACATTCATCCAGACCGGTAGAATGGGTGGAGACGGGCAGCGGGGTGGAGAGGACTCGAGTCAAGGTGGTGGCTGGCAGAGCAGGCGAGGTGGAGACTGGTGGAGTGGGTGGTACCACATTCGTGTGCACATAAACCAGGAGGAACAACTGGGGAGCAAGACCACACAACCCAGGGCTCCAGTGCAGGGAAATAAAGCCTCAAACCTCTAATTGAAAACTCCTGTGGGGGTTGAGGCGCCAACAGGAGAAACTCCCAGCCTCACAGGAGAGTTCATTGCAGAGATCAACAAGGTCCTAGAATGTACACAAACTCACCCACATAGGAATCAGCACCAGAAAGGCCCAATTTGATTGCGGGCAGTGGGGAAAGTAACTGAAAACTGGCAGAGAGCAGAGCAAGCAGCATTGTTTCCTCTTAGACCCCTCCCCCACAGACAGTGTCACAATGCAGCGACATTGGTTGCCCCGTCCTGGTAAACACCTAAGGCTTTGAGTCTTACTACATAACAGGTGCACCCAGACACACAAAAAAAGGCCCAAATGAAAGAATAGATCAAAGCTCCAACAAAATACAGCTAATCGACGAGGAAATTGCCAACCTATCAAACGCACAGTTTAAAACACTGGTAATCAGGATGCTCCAGGAACTCACTGGGTACTTCAACAGCATAAAAATGACCCAGGCAGCAATGTAGGTTGCATTATGTGAAATAAAGAAAAATCTACAAGGAATCACCAGTGACAGGAAGGAAACCAGAACTCAAATCAATGGTTTGGAGCAGGAGGAAGAAAGAAACATTCAACCAGAACAGAATGAAGAAACAAGAATTTGGAAAAATGAGGAGAGGCTTAGGAACCTCCAGAACATCTTTAAACGTTCCAAAATTCAAATCATAGGGGTACCACAAGGAGAAGAGGAAGAACAAGAAATTGAAAATAAATTTGAAAAAATAATGAAGGACAACTTCCCCAATCTGGCAAAGGAAATAGACTTCCAGGAAGTCCAGGAAGCTTAGAGAGTCCCAAAGAAGTTGGACCCAAGGAGGAACACACCAAGGCACATCATAATTACATTAGCCTAGATTAAAGATAAGGAGAGAATCTTAAAAGCAGCAAGAGAAAAGGAGACAGTTACCTACAAAGGAGTTCCCCTAGGACTGTCAGCTGATTTCTCAAAAAAAAACAAAAAAAAAAAACCAAACAAACAAACAAAAAAAAACCTTCCAGGCAAGAAGTGGCTGGAAAGAAGTATTCCAAGTCATGAAAAGCAAGGACCTACATCCAAGATTACTCTATCAAGCAAAGCTATCATTTAGAATGGAAGGGCAGATAAAGTGCTTCCCAGATAAGGTCAAGTTCAAGGAGTTCATCATCACCAAGCCCTTATTATATGAAATGTTAAAGGGACTTATCTAAGAAAAAGAAGATAAAAAGTACAAGCAGTAAAATGACAACAATCTCACAACTGCCAACAACCAAACCTAAAAAAACAAAATAAAAAATGAACTAAGCAAACAACTAGAACAGGGACAGAATCACAGTAATAGAAATAACATGGAGGGGAGCTTCTGGCCAAGATGGAGGCGTAGGTAGGAACACTGTGCCTCCTCGCACAACCAAAAGAAGGACAACAATTTAAAA
Organism: Desmodus rotundus; assembly: GCF_022682495.2. NCBI lineage: Eukaryota > Metazoa > Chordata > Mammalia > Chiroptera > Phyllostomidae > Desmodus > Desmodus rotundus. The sequence continues at coordinate 55,795,069 of NC_071400.1, forward strand.
ACAAAAAACAACCAGAACTGACAGAAAATCGAACTGCATGGAAGTCCGACGATGAAGGAGATAAAGAAGAAACATTCATCCAGACCAGTAGGAGGGGTGGAGACAGGCAGCGGGGTGGAGAGGACTCGGAGCAAGGCAGTGGCTGGCGGACCCAGCGAGGTGGCGAATTGTGGAACGGGGAGTGCGACACTAGCAGACCCTGTTGCCCCTCATTTGCACATAGATAGACCAGGAGGAAGAGCAGGGGAGCGAAATAGACCATGCAACCCAGGGCTCCAGTGTGCAGAAATAAAGCCTCAAACCTCTGATTGAAAACACCCGTGGGGGGTGGGGTGGCAGTGGGAGAAACTCCCAGTCTCACAGGAGAGTTCCTTAGAGAGACCCACAGAGGTCTAGAGCGTGCACAAGCCCACCCAGTCAGGAATCAGCACTAGAGGGGCCCAGTTTGATTGTGGGTAGCAGAAGGAGTGACTGAAATCCAGCAGAGAGTGGAGTGAGCACCATTGCTCCATCTCAGCTCCTCCCCCACATACAGCTTCACAGCGAGACAACCAGCATTACCCCGCCCCGGGAGACACCTAAGGCTCCGCCCCTTTAAGTAACAGACACACCAAGACAAAAAAAAAAAAAAAAAAAAGGCCCAAATGACAGAACACTTCAAAGCTCCAGAAAAAAATACAACTAAGGAATGAAGAGATAGCCAACCTTCAGATGCACAGGTCAAAACACTGGTAATCAGAATGCTCACAGAATTGGTTGAATTTGGTTGCAAATTAGATGAAAAAATGAAGGCTGTACTAAGAGAAACAAAGAAAAATGTACAGGGAACCAATAGTGATGGGAAGGAAACTGGGACTCAAATCAACGATTTGAAACAGAAGGAAGAAAGAAACATACAAACAGAAAAGAATGAAGAAACAAGAATTCGGAAAAATGAGGAGAGGCTTAGGAACCTCCAGGACATCTTTAAACGTTCCAGCATCCGAAATATAGGGGTGCCAGAAGGAGAAGAGGAAGAACAAAAAATGGAAACCTTATTTGAACAAATAATGAAGGAGAACTTCCCCAGTCTGGCAAAGGAAATACACTTCCAGGAAGTCCAGGAAGCTCAGAGAGTCCCAAAGAAGCTGGACCCAAGGAGGAACATACCAAGGCACATCATCATTACATTCCCCAAGACCAAACAGAAGGAGAGAATCATAGAAGCAGCCAGAGAAAGGGATACAGTTACCTACAAAGGAGTTCCCATAAGACTGTCAGCTGATTTCTCAAAAAAAAACAAACAAACAAAAAAACAAAAAAACCTTCCAGGCAAGAAGGGGCTGGAAAGAAGTATTCCAAGTCATGGAAGGCAAGGACCTACATCCAAGATTACTGTATCCAGCAAAGCTATCATTTAGAATGGAAGGGCAGATAAAGTGCTTCCCAGATAAGGTCAAGTTAAAGGAGTTCATCATCACCAAGCTCCTATTATATGAAATGTTAAACGGACTTATCTAAGAAAAAGAAGGTCAAAAATATGAACACTAATATGAGAGCAAACTCACAGCTATCAACAACTGAACCTAAAAAACAAAAAGCAAACTAAACAAACAGGAACAGAACCACAGAAATGGAAATTACATGGAGGGTTATCAGCGTGGGAGTAGGTGAGGAGAGAGGGGGAAAAGGTACAGAGAATAAGTAGCATAAATGGTAGGTAGAAGATAGGCAGGGAGAAGTTAAGGATAGTATAGTAAATGTCTTTTAGACCCATGGATGTGAACTAAAGGGGGAGAATGTGGGTGGGAGGGGTTGCACAAGGCAGAGGGGAATAAAGGAGGGGAAATGGGGCAATTGTAATAGCACAATCAATAAAATAGATTAAAAATTTTAAAAGGCACTTAAAATTTTAAAAAAGAAAGTAAAAAATAATCTGTAAAAAATAATCTTAAAATAATCTGTAAAATAATCTTAAAATAATCTGTAAAAAATTATCTTAAAAAATAATTTAAGATTCTCTCCTCATCGTTAATCTGGGCTGATGTAATTATGATGTTCCTTGGTGTGTGCTTTCTTGGGTCCAACTTCTTTGGAACTCTCTGAGCTTCCTGGACTTCCTGATAGTCTATTTCCTTTGCAAGATTGGGGCAGTTCTCCTTCATTATGTTTTCAAATAAGTTTTCCATTTCTTGCTCTTCCTCTTCTTCTGTTACCACTATGATTTGGATTTTGGAACATTTAAAGTTGTCCTGGAGGTTCCTCAGCCTCTCCTCATTTTTTTTTTTTAAGTCTTGTTTCTTCCTTCTGTTCTGGTTAAAGTCTTATTTCTTCCTTCTGCTCCAAATCTTTGATTTGAGTCCCAGTTTTCTTCTCTTCCGTGTTGGTTCCCTATGTATTTTCCTTTATTTCACTTTTCCTAGCCTTCACTTCTTCCTCTATTTTGTGACCATACTCAGCCATTTCTGTGAGCATCCTGATTACCAGTGTTTTCAACTGTGCATCTGATAGGTTGGCTATCTCTTCATTGATTCGTTGTACTTTTTCTGGAGCTTTGATCTGTTCTTTCATTTGGGCCATATTTCTTTTTCTTGGTGTGCCTGATACATAGTGAAGGGCAGAGCCTTAGGTATTTGCTAGGGTTGGGCAACCCACTTTGCTGTTTTGTGGTGCTGTATGTGGAGGAGGGGCCTGAAGGGGAACAGTGCCCCTTGCTCAGCTCTAGGCCAGCTTTCAGTCACTTCCTCTACTACCCGCTGACAAATCGGGCCCTTCTGGTGCTGTTTCTGGGGTCAGTGGTTTTGTGTACATTCTAGGACCCTGTGGGTCTCTCCAGTACTCTCTTGTGAGGCTTGGAGTTTCTCCCTCTGGTAGAAACTCCCACATGTCTTTTTCAGCCAGAGGTTTTGAGGCTTTATTTCCTCACACTGGAACTCTGGGTTGTGCAGTCTGTCTCGCTCCCCAGTTGTTCCTCCCAGTTTATCTGCATGCAAATGTGGGACCACCCAGTCTTCCAGCTGATGCCTAGCCTGCCACTCCAGCTGCCTCCTTGCTGCTTGTCCTGTCTGCCCTAGCTGGCCATCTACACCCCTCCTAGTGGTATGGATGATTGCTTCTTTAACTCCTGGGTTGTGGGACTTCCATACAGTTCAATTTTCTGGCAGTTCTGATTTTCTTTTGTTTTTAAATTTGTTTTTGTCCTTGTTTTCGTTGTGAAGGTGGCACAGTGTATCTACCTACACCTCCATCTTAACTGGACTGCAAAGTTTTGATGTTTAAATCTTTGCTTGTCAGACTTCCATACTGATCAATTTTCTGCTAGTTCTGGTTGTTTTTTTGTTTAAATTGGTTGTTATTCTTCTTATGATTGTGGAAGGAGATGAAGTGAGTCTACTGATGCCTCCATCTTGGCCAGAAAGCCTCATGAGTGTTTCTTAAAAACATCCCAGATGGGCAATAATTTGATGCCCTAAATAATGTAGGTTTTATCATCCTTTACAAAATTATTTCTTCCACTTGGAATGACTGAATATCCTCACAATGGGTGTCTGTGTGTGTGTACATATGTGAAAAACAGAAGAAAAAAATGCTATCAGTTTCTCCTTACTCCTAGCATGGACACTCAGTACTCATCTTCATTCTAAGTTCAGTAAGTACATACATATATACATACTTACATTCATACATACATACATACATACTTGTGAAGTTGAATTAGATTAAACTCCTCAATTACATTGTGGAATAAAGACTGATTTATTCCATTCTGCTATCTGTCTGTCTTCACTGGACTGAATAGTGTTCAGAAATGACACTGAACTTCTGAGGCAGTGATTTTCAACTGGTGTGCTCTGGCACACTAGTGTGCTACAAGAATTTTTAAAACATGCAGTATGTGACTATTTAGTTTGGGGCACTGACCTCTTTTCTTTTAGACTCTCAAGTAAAAATGACAATGGCCAACACAACAATAAATGTCCAGTGTGAATGAAACAAAATTATGCCTATTTTTGTCAGGTCGGCAAAAAATATATTTTTAGTGTGCTGCAGAATGTTAGTAATTAGTTTATTTGTGCCATGAGATGAAAAATTTTGAAAAATGCTGCTGTAAGGAATCTAGAATAACTAACTTACTACTGTACTTATTAAGTTGGGATATTAAGTCATTGAATTAAGTCAATGAATTAAATCAATTTGTTTTCAAGGGAATTTTAGCAATAAATGATGGATTAAAAGATTTTCAAAGAACCCCAAACTTAACCAGAGAGTGTCCTTAATCAGAAAACCCGTCCCTTAGGCAGGTTAGTACAGTTAAGTTTCTCTAGGGGTTCATGGCTTGTAAATAGTGATGAGGATGTTTCTTCTCCATAACATCACTAGTAAAAGAATTCCAATAGGCCAATCACTCTACTTGCCATGTACAGTTGTGAGTAAGAGTCTCAGCTTCAAACTCTGTTCTCAATAGCATTTAAATTTGTTTGGAATCTGTCATTGAATATGGTTTATTCTCTATCTCCTCGTTTGTAGACAGAATGAGAGGACTTCCAGTTGACTGCATAGTCACTGGGTATCTAGTCTCTTTCTTGGGATTAGGAATATTGCCCTACTTTCTCAGGCCTACGTATTTGGCAATGTCACATTGTACCAGAGTTATCAACAAGTATTCCCTGTACTGTGTCCTATTTTTATAGCAAAAATACAAACAAATTTTAGGAAACTCACCATTTTCTTTTTTATTCATTTTTTAAAAATTATTATATTTTTCCCATTACCATTTAGTCCTCTTATACCTCCTACCCACAGCAATCAGTACACTGTAGTCCATGTACATGAGTTCTTTTTCTTTTTGCTTAGTCCTTCCACTCCTTCCCCTCCCCTCCCACCTAGCTGTAATCCTGCTCTCCATCTATGAGTCTGCCCATTTTCCTTGTTGGCTCAGTTTGTTCATTAGATTCCATGTATTAGTGAAATCATATGATATTTTTCTTTCTCTGATTGGCTTATTTCACTTAGCATAATGTTTTGTCGGTCCACCAATACTGTTGCGAAGGGTATTTTTCTTTTTTATGGCCAAGTAGTATTCCATTGTGTAAATATCCCATAGTTGTTTTATCCACTCATCTACTGATGGACGCTTGGGATACTTCCATATCTTGGCTATTGTAAATAACACTGCAATGAACATAGGAGTGCTGATGTTCTTTTGAATTAGTGTTTTCGGTTCCTTCAGATATATTCCCAGAAGTGAGTTGACTGAGTCAAAAGGCATATCCATTTTTAATTTTTTTGAGGTATCTCCATTGCTGCTTTCCACAGTGACTGCACCAATCTGCATTCCCACCAAAGGGCAAAAGGGCCCCCTTTCCCTATTCCTGCCAGCACTTGTTGTTTGTTGATTTATTGATGATAGATAGCTGTTCTGATAGGTGTGAGGTGATATCTCATTGTGATTTTGATTTGCATTTCTCTGATGGTTAGAGATCTTGAGCATCTTTTCATTTGTCTATTGGTCATCTGTATGACCTCTTTGCATTAAGTATCTATTCATGTCCTTTGTTCATTTTTAATCTGGTTGTTTGTTATTTTTCATGTTGAGTTTTGTGACTTTTTTTTATAAATTTTGAATATTAACCCCTTATCAGATGTTTTGGCAAATATGTTCTCCCATTCTGTGGGTTGTATTTTTATTTTGTTGATGGCTCCCTTTGCTGTGCAAAAACTTTTTAGTTTGATGTAGTCCTATTAGTTTATTTTGTTTTTTGTTTCCCTTGCCTGGGGAGATATATCTGATAAAATATTGCTATGGCCAATATCTGAGATTTTGCTGCCAATGTTTTCTCTAGGATTTTTATGATTTTGAGTATAACATTTAAGTCTTGGATCCATTTTGAATTCATTCTTGTGTGTGGTGTGAGAAGTTGGTTTAGTTTCATTTTTCTGCATGTGTTTGTTCAATTTTCCCAATGAAATTTATTAAATGAAGTATCTTTAGCCCATTGTATGTTCTTGCTTCCTCTGTCAAATATTAATTGACTAAAAAGGTGTGGGTTTATTTCTGGGCTCTCTGTTCTGTTCCATTGATCTATGTGTCTGTTTTTATGGTAGTATCATGTTGTTTTGATTACTATGTCCTTATAGTAGGTTTTAATATTAGGTAGTGTGATTCCTCTAACTCTGTTCTTCTTTCTCAGGCTCAGTGTTGCTATGCGGGGCCTTTTGTAGTTCCAAATAAATTTTTGAAATATTTGTTCTAGTTCTGTGAAATACATCTTTGGTATCTTGATGGGAATTGTGTTGAATCAGTAGATTTCTTTGTGTAGGATGGACATTTTAATGATGTTAATTCCTCCTATCCATGAACATAGTATGTTCTTCCACTTATTTGTATCTTCTTTAATTTCTTTGTTCAATGTCTTACAATTTTCTGAATAGGTTTTTTACTTTCTTGGTTAGGTTTACTCCAAGGTATTTTATTCTTTTTGTAGAAATTGAAAATGGGATTCTTTCTCAATTTCCCTTTCTATTTTTTTGTTATTGGCATATAAACATGCAACTGAATGCTGGATATTAATTTGTGCCCTGGTACTTTGCCGGATTCATTGATCAGTTCTAGCAGTTTCTTGGTGGGATCTTTGGGGTTCTCTATGTACAGTACCATATCATCTGCATATAATGAGTTTTACTTCTTCCAGTCCAATTTGGATCCATTTATTTCTTCTTGTTGTCTGATTCCTGTGGCTAGGATTTCTGCTACTATGTTGAATAAGAGAAGTTAAAGCAGACATCCCTGTCTTGTTCCCAGTCTTAAGGGGAATGCCTGTAGTTTTTGCTCATTGAGTATGATGCTGGCAGTGGGTTTGTTATATATGGCCTTTACCATGTTTAGGTATGTTCTCTCTAATTCCACTTTGCTGAGAGTATTGATCATAAATCGGTGCTGGATTTTATCAAAAGCCTTTTCTGTGTCTATTGGTATGATCATGTGGTTTTTATACTTCATTTTGTTTACTTTGTGAATCACATTTATTGATTTGCCAATGTTATACCAACCTTGCATTCCTAGAGTAAATCCCACTTGATCATGGTGTATGACCTTTTTGATGCATTGCTGTATACAGTTTGCTGGTGTTTTGTTGAGGATTTTAGCACCTATGTTCACCAGGGGTACTGGCCAGTAATTTTCTTTTCTTTTGTAGTGTCTTTATCTGGTTTTGGAATTAGGATAATGCTGGCCTCTTAAAATGAGTTTGGGTGCCTTCACTCCTCTTGAATTCTATGAAGTCGTTTGAAAAGGAGAGATGTTAATTCTTCTAGAAACATTTGGTAAAATTCACATGTGAGCCATCTGGTCCAGGGCTTTTGTTTTGGGTTTTTTTTTTTTTTTTAATTGCTTCAATTTCACTAGGTATAATCTGTATATTCTGATTGTTGATTCTTCCTGATTCAGTTTTGGGAGATTGTATGTTTCTTGAGTGTCTATCCATTTCATCCAGGTTGTCCAGTGTTGGTATATAGTTGTTCATAATATTTTTTTACAATCATTTTTATTTCTTTGTGTCAGTTGTTATTTCTCCTATTTTGTTTCTGCTTCTGTTTATTTGGGTACTTTTCTTTTTTTCTTGATGAGTATGGTTAAAGGTTTACCAATCTCATTTATCTTTCCAAAGAACTAGCTCTTGGATTTATTGATCTTTTCTGTAATTTTTTAGACTATTTCATTTATTTTTGCTCTGGCATTTATTAAGTCGTTCTGTCTGCTCACTTTGAGCTTTGCTGTTTTTTCTTTTTCAAGTTACATTATGTGTGAAGTTAGATTTTTTATTTGAGCTTTCTTGGTTTTTTTGTTTTGTCTTTTTTTTGTAGGCCTGTAATGCTATAAATTTTCCTCTTAGGACTGCTTTATAGTGTCCCACAGATTTTCAATTATTGTATGCTTATTTTCAATTGTTTCAAGGTATCTTTTGATATCTTCCTTGATGTTGTTGTTGACCTATGCATTGTTTAATAACATGTTATTTAGCTTCCATGTGTTTGCATGTTTTTTAGTGTTCTTGTGATTCACTTCTAGTTTTATAACATTGTGTTCAGAGAATATGCTCGATATGATTTCAATCTTCTTAAATATTGAGATTAGCTTGGTATTCTAACACGTTGTCTGTTCTAGAAAACGTTACATGCACACTTTAAAAGTATGTATATTCTGCTGCTTTGGTGTGAAATGTTCTGAAGATATCAATTAAATCTATTTGATCTAGTGTGTCATTTAAGGCCATTGTCTCCTTGTTGATTTTCTGTTGGAAGGTCTATCCATTGAATACAACGGGGTGTTAAAATCCCTGAATATCTATTTCTGTTGATTTCTCCCTTTATGTCCATTAAGATTTGCTTCACATATTTAGGCGCTCCTATATTGGCTGTGTAAATGTTTACTTGGTTATATCCTCTTATTGGACTGTTCCTTTTATCATTATGTAGTGTCCTTCTTTGTCTCTTACTACAGTCTTGGTTTTAAATCTGTATTGTTGGATGTAAGTAATGCTACTCCAGCTTTTTTTCCTTCCCATTTGCATGAACTATCTTTTTTTCATTCCTTTACTTTTATTCTGTGTGTCTCTTGATCTGAGATGGGCCTCCTGTATGCAGTATGTGTGTGTGTGTGTGTGTGTGTGTATATTGTTTTCTTATCCATTCAGCTACCCTGTGTCTTGGTTGGAGCATTTAGGCCATTTACATTTAAGGTGATTCATGATAGATATGTATGTAGTTCATTTTATTCTTCTGTTTTTTTTTTCTTTCTTTCTCTTTTTCTTCTCAAAGCAAGCCCTTAACATTTGTTGCAGTACTGGTAGGTGGTTACAAACTCCATTAGTTTTTCCTTGTCTGGAATGTGCTGTATTTCTCCTTCTATTTTAAATGATAACCTTACTGGTTAAAGTAACCTTGGTTGTAGGCATTTGCTTTTCATCACCTTGAATATTTCAGGTCACTCCCTTCTTGGCTGATATGTTTCTGTTGAGAAATCAGAACACAGTCTAATTGGTGCTCCCTTGTATGCAACTACTTGCTTTTATCTTGTGGCTTTTGTCATTTTAATTATGATGTGTCTCGGTGTAGGCTTCTTTGGGTCCAACTTGTATGGGACTCTCTGAGCTTCCTGGACTTGTGTGTCTTTTTCCTTCACCAGATAGGGAAGTTTTCAGTCATTATTTCTTCAAATAGGTTCTCGATCTCTTGCTTGCTCTCCTCACCTTCTGGTATTCCCATGATGAGGATGTTGTTATGCTTCATGTTGTCCAAAATATTTCTCAAGCTCTCTTCATTTTTTAAATTATTTTTTCTTATTGCTGCTCTGCCTGGGTCTTTTTTTTTTTTTTTGTCTCTATCTTGTCTTTTTTTCCTCTACCTTGTCTTCCAAATCTTTGATTCAGCCCTCTCTTTCATATAACCTACTGTTTATTCCTTCCAGTATATTATTTATTTCAGATATTGTACTCTTTATTTTTGACTGGTTCTTTTTTATGGTTTCTATGTCTTTTTTATTTTGTTGAGTATCCTTATAATCATTACTTTAAACTCTATGTATGATAAATTGCTGGCTTCCATTTCATCTAGTTCTTCTTTTGGAGAACCCTCTTGTTTTTTTCATTTGAGGTCTGTTTCTTTGTCTTCCCATTTTCACTGCTTCTTTGTATTTGCTTCTACGTATTAGGTAGATCTGCAAAGATCTGATGTAGGCCTTTGTCAGATGCTGCTTGTGACTGGCCCTGGTCAACCTGTTTTGGTCTATCAGGGATCTACAGTGTGTGGCTCCACTTGCTGTTTTTGTGCAGAAAGAATGAGGCTGCATACCAAGACTCACTTTTATCAGCACTGGGCCCAGAGGAGGGTCAGATGAAGTCTCCTAGAGCTCCCAGAGATCTGCCATAACTATAAAACTAACCAATTATTAGCCTCAAGCTGTAATAAGTGTCCTTGTTTAAGCTCTACAGGATGGTGCAGAGTAATTCTTTCAGGCAGGGCTATTGCTTCCCCTCAGGCTGATGCCATTTGGAGAGGAGTGCTCTGCCTGGGAAAGATGGCTTCATCAGTATGGGGAAAGACTCAGCACAGGAATCCTGGTGGCTGTTCCTTCAGTTGTCTTCCCAGAGCCACCAACCCCAGACTCTCCTCAAGCATCTCTAGTCCACTCTGCCCTCCCTCTGCTGGAGCCCAGTGTAAGTGGCTGCCAATGAGATTTTGCACTGGCCTCTGCATCTCCAGCTGTCTTTCCCTGGCAGAGAGGAACCCTGTTGCTTTTCACAACTGGATGTTATATGGGTTCCTTTCTGGTTCTGGTGCTGTATGCTGGGGAACACAGCTTGGGGTTTAGACCCCATGCTTCTCAGGAGGAACCCCTGGCTGCTGAAATATCCCTCCAGAACTTCAGCTGCTGCCTATGGGAGCCCAGACAACATTCTCACGCCTCCTCTGCACTCCCTTCCTGTCTCATTGTGATGAAGTGGTTTCTTCTGTCTGCCATTTATTATGAGGCTTCTCTCTAGCTAGTGTTTAGTTGGTTATTCTGAATAATTTCTCTAAAATTTAGTTGTAATTCCAGATTGGTCCTGGGAGTAGGTTAGTGTAGATTCCACTTACTCCTCTGTCATGTTGAATCTCCATCAACACTCTTCACTTTCAAAGAAAGGGATATACTGTTTGATTACTAGGTTAATTAATATCAAGAAATTTTCACTTGGTATTATTAACATTTCTTAATAGAATGTAGTCTTTCATACCCTGGCATGATGCCAAGTGACAAATACATTTATTTATTTATGCATTTATATATTTATTTATTTCTTCATCCTAGGACACTTTTCATTACTTTTAGAGAGAGCAAAAGGGAGAGAGGAAGGAAGAGAGAGAAAATTGATGTGAGAAGGAAGCATCAATTGGTTGTCTCCTGTATGTGCCAGAACCGGGGATGATACATGCCTGGACCTGGAATCAAACACACAACCCAGGCATGTGCCCTGACCAGGAATGGAATCTGCAACCATTCAGTCATAGGACGAAGCTCCTACCAACTGAGTCATGCCAGCCAGGGCAGGATAGATATATTTTTTAAAAATTATTTGTTTTTCTCATCTAGTAAATTATGTTTATAGAGATGTAGTGAGTGACACAGTTTAGGTAGTATTATCAGCACTGCTAATTATATTGCTGTACATAAAAATGACATCAATATTATCAAGTACCATTATTAATAGACCTAGATGGTGTCAGATGCAGCAAACTTTTATTTGAATACAGCTTGTAAATCTTCTTACCCCCCCCTTTTTTTCCCATACAGACTTGGTTTTGAATTGGCTCTATTTTTATATTTAAAGAAAAGCAGAGCCAACATACCCTGTTTTTAGCAGTGGCTTTGGGGACATAATTGACACCTACAGTTTTTCATAGCCTGGGTAGATAATCTTTTCAACTGGAATGCTAAGGATATAAACAGTTCAATTGCCCTGTTCTTTCATATAGAAGACACACAAAAAATTAGTGTGTGCATGAACACACTCTACCAGCTCTAATGATGACAATAAATCTTTCTTTTTGCATTTCACTTGATAGAAGTCAATGTTCACAATGGTATCTCTGGCTTTTAGGTGGCTGCCATATGTGTTCTGCACTACTCCCTAGGTAGCAGAAGAATGTACATGAATAAAATAATGCAAGAACTGATTTTGAGACCCAATGTGTGTCTTTTTATCATGCAATGTTTCTGCATTGTTGTTTCCCAAACATTTCATTAATGTTTGGCTGCATCAATGGTATTATAAACATAAATTATTTTTCTCTTTGTCTCTGAAGAAGAGTATCCCTTGAATGGGTACATCACCATTGTTGTAGTCATATCATCAATAATACAATGAAACCTGAGAGCTTTATGCTTAAGTTTCCTACTCTATAGGCCAGGTATATTTAGAGTTCTTTATGTTTGCTGTGGTCACATGGAAAAAGATATTAATACTTTAGCACTGATTGGGTCTTGGTAACTATTTGTGTGCTACCAAACATGCATTGATTGAGCAGCTAGTAAGTGCAAAAGGCTGTGAAAAATAAACATGTGACCAAATCACTGATATTATCTTCAAAGAATTTACAGTTTTGTCAGGGACATAAAATATGTCTACAAACACCAAAAAAGTAGACAGAGTTAGGAGCAATGAGGGAGAACTACGGAGAATCTGATGGGAATTCAAAGGAAGGACTGCTCCCTTCTTATGGTGACCTTAAGTTTGTTGTACTTAGGGAGATGAGAAAGGAGGACACAGGGGAAAAGGCAAAAAAGATGTCCACAGAACTGTTTGCAGATTTGTTTGGCCAATTGCATGACAGGGAATATAGCAGGAAGCCATAGACTAAATGAGGATAATAAGGATTTGGCTGCTGCAAGACAGGTAATTGCAGAAAGTAAGGATGTGCCACTACATTGTGACCACACTGCTGGCAACTGGCAACTTTGGCTATTTGGGCAGGGAGTGGGAAGTCTGTTTTGCAGACTCTGAGGATCCACTGCAAGTAAGCAGGGAATAAGAGAGTTTAGTTGGTGTCTTGTGTTGGAAGGATTAGAGCCAAGGAGTTCAATTAGTAGCCCAGTTAGAAAAAAGTGGGCAATGAGCTTAAAAACCAGTGTACTTATAAGCACAGACATTTGGAATATCCTTGTGGTTTTGGAATAAACAATTTATCCAAAGTGGATATTTTACATGAATACAGTAGTTTGAAAATGCTCTTATATTCTGCATGGATCAATTAAGATAAATGATCTGAAATAGAGATTTGTGTATGAGTTTGGGACCCATCCTAATTGAGTGGGTCTCAAAATCTAATGTACCTAAGGATAACCCCCAGAACCCATGATACAAGTTTGGATTCTATAGGTCCTGACTGTGGACCAAAAGTTAGCACATATGCTAAATGTCCAGGCTTATTCTGATGCATGTGATCTGGTGTTGGCACTTTGAGAAATGCTGGCACTGGCCTCTATGAGGATAAAAGACATGTATCTTTTCACACAATTGACCTGTCTGTCAGGCAGGCAGGATAAATTTGAAAATGTGTGAAAGGACCGGAGCTCCTACTGTGGGCTGATTATTACAATATATATATTCTATATCCTTTTTCATTTCATCCTCAGAATTGCTCTGAGGAAAGGAACTCTTTTAGTCTCAACTTTCAGTAAGGCCTATGCATATTTTTCAAGAGCAGAGATTCCAACATGGTTCTGTAAGGATGTGGGGGAATTAAGCGATGCCACAAGAAATTGAGCTTTCATGATTTTTGTCTGATCCAGTCCCAAGGCCCCTCCATACATAAGAAGCTCTCAAGAGAGAAGTGTTGACTACCCAAACATATATTTTTCACCAAATTCAAACACGAAAAAACATTTTCTCCCTACTTTGGAGATACATATTTTAGTTGGAGGTATCCTTTTTCCTTTTGTTCTACCTGTCTGCCTAGATGTATATGGAAAAGAGTCACATCTCCTCTTCATCCTATACTATTATTCTCCACTGCTCACACTGCAAAGCTCTCATCACTGGCCATTTACTCATAGCTTGAAAGAGGCTGTGTACTAAATAAACAGGACATGGTAGTGTTGTGTGGCCTATTTAACTCAACCATCCCCCCACTGAAAGTCAATGGTAGTTGTCTGAAATACTTCTAGCAATTTTTTTACTGTACCCATGTCACACTTTTGGCTATGCTTGATGGTATCACCAAGATCAAATCCTTTTGCTCTCACCACCCATGACTATAGAATAGTGCCCTTCACCCAGTACATTTCATCAACAGACATTCTGTGGTGGGGATATTGGTGAAAATATGTGATTTCCAGCCACTATTTGACAATGTTTTGCCACACACAGAGTTCTTACTATTTTCTATTTGCATTTTGGAGCTGTCTGCAACTACAGTGTCCATCCATTACTAAGGATGCAACCAAATAAAGCAGCACTTTCCCATTTATTTTAAAACATCTGTTTTAGTCATCCAGTGTAAACACTGTCATAAAGTGGGAATACCTTTAATAGAATGCATTCTGACCAATTAGTTCATGGAATCAAATGAAGGGTAAAATTTAATCTTTTAAATGTGCATGCCTTAATATACACTGGCTAGATAGAATTTTCATTATTTTAAAAAATGTCATATATTATATATCATGAAAATAACTCCAGTATAAAATATTTGGTTTTTTTATATTTTGTTTTACTTAATTTATAAAGTGTTATTCAGCTAAAAAGATCTTTTAGAGGTTGTCTGATTTGTCCTCACAACATAGAGATTAACCATTCTAGGCAAATGAAAGTGTAGTTTTCTCCCAAAGCTGTGCTTCTCATAGATTACACAGCCTTGAGGGTAGGGCTATGTTAATTACTTCTGAATTTCTTTCCTTAGCTGAAAATAACAGATGCTCAATGAATACTTGTTAAATAAATGAATGAGCCTTTATTGTAAATATATTTAATTGGCTAGAAAGTAACTTCTGAACACATATGTATGGACTGAACTGTAGATAAAGAAATGGATAGACAAGCACTAAATTTTTTTCTAATATAGCTAAGGTGATTTTTATGTTGCAGATAAAATCAGTTTCTATTTCTTTAGTTTATAGAACATAACTAAGTTCCCTCAATTATTCACCATCCCCTTTATATTTGAAGGAAGTAATCAATTCTTCCCTCAGTCCACTTTTTTTCTGATTGAATAATTACAGCCTCATTGACCTTTCCTCATAGATTCATCTTTCTAGGCCTGTAAGTGTCTTTGTAGCTTTCTAATGCTTGAGTGCATCATAATCATCTCTCTGTTGTAGGTACCAGGACTAGATATGCCAAAGTGAGATTTCTAAAGGATCAGTGAGCCTTTTTATCTAAACCTGGATGACAGCAGTCACAGACTTCATTAGTGGATAAAGAAAACTGTAAGACAATGGAGGGTTTTTGGATTTGTGATGATTTTTTAAAAAATGGTCACAAATTTGGTCACTGGCTTGACCACTCTTTGCTATTCCTTCTCCCAGTTGCTATTTCTAGAACTCACTATTGTGATTAGACAGCAGCATAAAAGTAGTCTACTGAGTTTCCCTTTTGACTATTGAAAAGGATATGCTTAAACAGTTTACTCAGTATTTCCAAATAATTTCCTCTAAGAACTGGAGAAAGATTTACCCTCTTCCATATATTTCTGTGGCTACAAAATTGCCCTTTAGCTACAAAATATTGATTTGCTATTATTTAGCCCCCAACGATTACTTCTTATCCCCAAGACTGGAATTTTGCTGGAATGAAAGTTGAAAGAATTCAGATTTAGCCAAATTAAGTATGTCAGGGTTGGTAAAACATTAAAGATTGAGAAAAAAAATGTGATGTTAATCCAGGAAATTTTGTGTGAATTTTGTGAAAAGAAGTTATATCAGAAATCAGGACCTTTGTGGTGTACATTTATAGAAGATAATTATGTAAATGCCCAAGTTTCCGTGTAAGGGGAGAGAATTGATTTCCCTGGATTTGTTCATAAATGTTAAGTCATAAAGCAAGCCTAAAATATGAACCAGTCCTGATTTCCAACAGTAAGAGAAAAATTACATCATGTTTGATATATCCATATACTGGATGATAATTTTTTACTGTTATTTCTTCTTTTACTGTCGTTCAAGTACAATTGTCTCTATTTTCTCCCATGTATAATGGATCTATTTATTTTATTGAAAATGTGTATTGGAGTAGAGTCAGTAAGTCTCCAGACTCTAGTGCTTCGTCTGTGTTTGATTCAGAGCATGAAAGAACAGCATTTCAGTAACAGTTGGATTTCTCTTGTCTCCCCAGCTGAAGGCCACCTTATGGGTGAATTGCTTTATGGTGTGGTCCTTTAGATGTCTTGATAGCTAAGAAAAAATTTTCAGACTTATGATATGTGCAAACACCAGATGAGCCACTAAGGAAGTCTATGAGCCCCAGTGACACCCATTCTTAAGAATCTCCAGATAGAAAACCATTTGTCCTAAAAAGCTGAGTCATTTACCTTTCAAAATCTCTGGCAGTCTGTGATTTTAGAAACCATGAACAAGTTTCAAGTTAATTTCCCCAGAAGCAGAACACTACTTTGGAACTCTTTGTAAACAAGGTATATACTAGCAAAACACCAAGGTGTCTCTGCAGCTTTTTAGACTCCCTATGAAGCAAGTACTCAGCTCTTTTTCTGGCACTTTTGCTTCAAAGCATTTCATACTATTGCAGTTCATTCTCTGTATTTGTTTAAAATCCATCTCCCGTGCTAGTCTATGGGGTGGACTTGGGGTGAACAGCGACTGTGTCTGTTGATCAGTAATGCACCTTACATGCAGTGCTTAAAACCCCGTGACTGGCAAAAATAGTTGGCACTCAAGTAATATTTATTGAGGCAAGAATAAATAAATGGAATCAGACAGAAGTTTATACACACACAACAAAGTAGCAGATTGAGTCCTGATGTGTGCCACAGAGATTCCCATTCTTAGTTTTTAAGTCCAGCACTAGTTTAATACCTCTTCCATGACCTAACAGCTCTGACAATTTTTTTCAGTAAATATTTGTTTTAAATTACTTTATTGCTGATCAATTACAGTTGTCTGCATTTTCTCCCCACCCCTCACCCCACCCCAGCCAAACCCAGCTCCCTCTCTTGCTTCCACCCTCTCCCTTGGTTTTATCTATGTGTCCTTTATAGTAGTTCTTGAAAACGCTTCTCCCCACTGTACCCTTCACCCTCCCCTCTGACTATTGTTAGATTGTTCTAAACTTCAGTGTCTCTGGTTATATTTTGTTTGCTTTTTTTCTTTTGCTGATTAGGTTATAGTTAAAGGTGAGATCAAATGGTATATTTGGTATGGTGAGACTTGGATTTATTTCTGGGCACTCTATTCTGTTCCATTGGTCTTTGTGCCTGCTTTTAAAAAATATATATATATTGTTATTCAATTACAGTCGTATGCCTTTTCTCCCCATCCCTCCACCCGACCCTAGCTGAACCCACCTCCCTCCCCCACCTCGACCCTCCCCCTTGGTTTTGTCCAAGTGTCCTTTATAGTAGTTCCTGTAATCACCTCTCCTCACTGTCCCCTCCCCACTCCCCCCTGACTATTGTTAGATTGTTCTTAACTTCAATGTCTCTGGTTATATTTTGTTTCCTTTTTTCTTCTGTTGATTACATTCCAGTTTTTATGCCAGAACCAGGCTGTTTTCATTACAGTGGCTTTGTAATACAGTTTGATATAAGGTATTGTGATCCCTCCTGCTTTCCCAAAATTGCTGCAGCTATTTGGCATCATTTATGGTTCCATATAAATTTCTGAAATGCTTGTTCTATATCTGTTGAAATATGTCATGGGTACTTTAATAGGGATTGCATTGAATCTATAATTCACTTTGGGTAGTATGGCCATGTTGATGATGTTAATTCTTCCAATCCATGAGCATGGTACATGCTTCCATTTGTTTGTGTCTTCCTTAATTTCTTTCTTCAGTGTTGTGTAGTTTTCTGAATACAGGTCTTTTACCTCCTTGGTTAGGTTTATTCCTAGGTACTTTATTTTTCTTGTTGCTATATCAAATGGGATTTTTTTCCTGATTTGTGTTTGTGATGTTTCATTGTTGGTGTACAGGAATGCTTTTGATTTCTGAGTATTGACTTTGTATCCAGCTGTTTTGCCAAATTCATTTATTAGGTGGAGTAGTGTTTTGGTGGAGTCTATAGGATTTTCTACATACACTATCATGTCATCTGCAAAGAATGACACTTTTGTGTCCTCCTTTCCAATTTGGATGCCTTTTATGTCTTTTTCTTCTCTGATTGCTGTGGCTAGGACTTCCAGTACTACGTTGAATAGGAGTGGTGAGAGAGGGCATCCTTGTCTTGTTCCTGATCTTAGTGGGAAAGCTCTAAGTTCTTGTCCATTGAGTATGATGTTGGTTGTACGTCTCTCATATATGGCCTTTATTATGTTGAGGAATGCTCCCTCTATTCCAACTTTGCTGAGTGTTTTTATCATAAATGGGTACTGTACCTTATCAAATGATTTTTCCACATCTATTGATATGGTCATGTGATTTTTGTCTTTCATTTTGTTTATGTTGTGTATTAATGTTTATTGATTTGCAAATATTGTACCATCTTTGCATCCCTGAGATGAATCCCACTTGATCATGGTGTATGATATTTTTAATGTATTGCTGGATGTGGTTTGCCAACATTTTGCTGAGGATTTTAGCATCTATGTTCATCAGTGATATTGGCCTGAAGTTTTCTTTCTTTGTTATGTCTTTATCCAGTTTTGGGATTGGGATGATGTTGGCTTCATAAAAACAGTTTTGGAGTCATCCATCTTCTTGAATATTTGAAATAATCTGTGGAGGATGGGGGTTAGCTCACCCTTAAATGTTCTGTAGAACTCTCCTGTGAAACCATCTGCACCAGGGCTCTTGTGTGTCGGGAGCTTTTTGATTACTGTTTCAATTTCATCAAGTGTTATTGGTCTGTTTAAGCTTTCTGTTTCTTCTTCATTCAGTTTTGGAACATTATATTTTTCTAGAAATTAGTCCATTTCATCTAGGTTTTCAAATTTTTTGGCATATAGTTCTTCATAGTAATTTCTTACATTCCTTTGTTTTTGGTGGTATCAGTTGTAATCTCTCCTCTTTCATTTCTGAATGTGTTTATTTGGGTCTTGTTGGGGGGCTTTAACACAGCCTCCTGGTGCACCAGGGATGAAGAATAAGACTACCAAAACATGATCTGCTTGGGGAGGAAAGGTTGCCAGTCTCTCCAGGGAGAAGGGTCTTGATCCTTTCCCTCTATGGGCTTTTATTAGGTTCATTCCCATAGGAATGCAGATAAGGCTCATAGATCATTGTCAGCCAGTAAGGGTTAAACAATACAGGATTTACAGAGAACCTTGAGGGTTTATTCTGAGTTACAGCCAATTAGTTAGAGGGCCACAAATCTTTAGGCTCCAGACTCATCTCAGGTCTGGACCCTTATCTTTTAAGCTGAGGGTACAGATTAAGTAGGTTTCACAGGAATGTACGTATTTTTCTTAGGCCTGATTCCCCAGGGAATCCGCCCCTCCCAGCACAAGACTGCACTGCCCTCTGTTATTGCTTCAGGCTTAAGTCAGGCAAGGGAAGTAAAGCAGCCAAGAGATTAGGAGACTTCTTGCAGACAGAATGAGGACTCAGGCTATTTCAAAGCCGAGGGATGAGGGTCCATCACCCTCTTTTGTCACAGCCCCCCGAGTGCTTCCCTGCAAGCTTATCACTGGTGACCAGAGCCTGTGTTAGGTTGTTCCTCCCTTGAGGATTCTTACCCATCATTGGCTAACTGGCCAAGCTCAGGGCCAAGCAGGGTGAAGTGGGCAGGGGTGGCCCACCTGCCAGGGAGATAAGCTTTGTCTCCTTAGTGGCTGATGGTCCCAACTCTGACTCAGCCTTAACCATGGGGGGTTACAGCCTCTGAAACCAGGCAGGGCATGTTCCCATCAGGGTCCTATCTCTTTTTTTCTTCATGAGCCTGCTTAAAGACTAGTCGGTTCTGTTTATCTTTTCAAAGACTCTGCTCCTGGATTTATTGATCTTCAGATATTTTTTTTGTCTCTATGCTGTTTAATTCTGCTCTGATCTTGGTTATTTCTTTCCTTCTGCTTGCTCTTGGTTGTCTTTGTTGTTGTTCCTTGAGTTCTTGTAGGTGTAGCACTGGGCTGTTTATTTGAGATGTTTCTATCTTTTTTAGGTAGGCCTGTATCACTATGGACTTCCTTTTCAGGGCAGCCTAGGCTGTGTTCCATAAGTTTTGGATTGTTGTGAATTCATTTCAATTGTTTCCAGAAAATTTTGATTTCTTCCATAGTTTCATTCTTGACCCATTCATTGTTTAATAGCATGCTATTCAATCTCCATGATTTCGAGTGTTTTGGGTTTTGTTTTTTTTTTTTCCTTGAGGTTGGTTTCTAGTTTCAGTCCCTTGTGGTCAGAGAAAATGCTTGATATGATTTCAATTTTCTTGAATTTGTTGAGGTTTGCTTTGTGTCCTATCATGTGGTCTATCTTTGAAAATATTCCATGTGCATTTGAAAAGAATATGTATTTTGCTTCTTTGGAATGAAAGGATCTATACATATCATTTAAGTCCATTTCATCTAGGGCATTTTTCAATGCCATAATATATTTGTTGATATTTTGTTTGAAATATCTGTCTATTTTGACAGAGGGGTGTTAAAATATCCTACTGTAATTGTGTTGCTGTCAATATCTTTGTTGAAGTCCTCCAAGATTTTCTTTATGTATTTGGGTGCTCCTATGTTGAATGCATATATACTTACAATGTTTATGTCTTCTTGATGGGTTCTTCCCTTCAGTATTTTGAAGTCTCCTTCTGAATCTCTTTTTATGGCTTTTTTTTTCAAGTCTATTTTGTCCAATGTCAGTATTGCTACCCTGCCTTTTTTTCCCTGTTCATTCGCGTGGAATATTTGTTTCCAGCCCTTCACTTTCAGTCTGTGTAGGTCTTTTGTCCTGAGATGGGTCTCTTGTAGGCAGCATATGTGTGAGTTATGTTTTCTCATCCATTCCGCTATTCTGTGTCTTTTGATTGGGGATTTTAGTCCATTTACATTTGAGGTTATTATTGATAGGCATTTATCCATTGCCTTTTTTCATACCAGTGTTTTTTTCTCTCTCTCTCTCTCATTTTCTTATTTCCCTCTTCTTAAAGCCCTTTAATTTCCACCCTTTTGCATCTGTTGCAGAGCTGGTTTGGAGGAGTGTATTCTTTTAGACTTTTTTTTTTTTTTTTTTTTGTCTGGGAAACTCCTTATTTGGCCTTCCATTTAATTGAGGGCCTTGCTGGATAATGTAGCCTCAGTTGCAGGCCTTTGTTTTTCATGACTTTGAATATTCCTTCCCAATCTCTTCTGGCTTGGAGTATTTCCATGGAAAAGTCACTTACTAGTCTTATTGGGGTTCCCTTGTATGTTACTTCCTGTTTCTCCCTTGCTGCCTTTGAGATCCTCTCTCTGTCTTTGAATTTTGCCATTTTAATTATGATGCATCTTGTAGTGGGCTTCTTTGGGTTCCTCTTGATTGGTACTTTCTGTGTTTCCTAGATTTGTGTGACTTTTTCTCTCATCAAATTAGGGAAGTTTTACATCATTACTTCTTCAAACATGTTTTCTATCCCTTGATATTCTTTCTTTCTGGTATCCCTATTATACAGATATTATTATATTTCATGTTGTCTTGCAGTTCCCTTAACCCCTCTTCATTGTTTCAGAGTCTCTTTTTCTTTTCTTGCTCTTCCTGGATGTTTTTTCTACCTTGTCCTCCAGCTCGCAGATCCAATCCTCTGCTTCATGTAGCCTTCTTTTGATTCCTTCTATTCTGTTCTTAAATTCAGAAATTGTATTCTTTATATCCTCTTGGCATTTGTTGATAATTTCTATTTCCTTTTTCATGTTGATATAGTTTACAGTGAGTTCATTGTAGTTTCCCTGTAGTTTTTGGTAATTCTGTGTGAGCTCATGAAGCTTCTTTATAACCAATTCCTTGAACTCATTATCTGATAGCTGAAGCCTCTTTTTCATTTAGCAATGTTTCTGAGACTTCTCCCTTCCCTTTCATTTAGGGATTGTTTCTTTGTCTTCCCATTGTTTGTGAGACTCTTCTGTTTAGCCTCTGTTTCTTAATTTGGTCTATTCTGACTCCCTAGGTTTGTTTTGTGATATTCTATGGTAGGAGACCTGAGAGATTCAGTGGTGCAGTTTCCTTGGTCTCCTGAACTTGCTGCTCTTGGGCTGTTGTTTATGTTGGCTCTCTCTATGTCTTTGGGTTTAGATCATTTTTGGGTCTTTCTTTAGTGCGTCCTTCCCTCCAGCTGGTTAACTGACGGTCATTCTGCCCACCACATCTTGTATTGTGTTATGCAGGTACAGAGAAATTGTGTTGAAGCTGGTGCTTCTGACTGTCCAAGGTTTTGATGCTTCTCTCTCACTATTGTTTAGTTGTTTGTTCTAGTTAATTTCTCCACCATTTAGTTGTAATTCCAAATTGGTCCTGGGTGCAGGTTATTGTGACTTTTACTCACTCCTTCACCTTCTTCTATTATTCTCTGTTGGAGGTTCCTTTGTTGGTGGGTTGTCTCTTCCAGTAGGTATTTTGGTGTTCCTAGGTCCCACATAGTCTTTATGTGATTAGCTGGAGGGGAAAGGCCAAATAGATTAAGACAGCGGGAATGTATTCCATGGGACTTAAATTATCAACCTGTAGAGAAGAGTTAGGCAATCCTTTGGATACTTATAGTATTAACTGTGATATTTCATATGATTAGTCAATTTGAAGACAGGGTGGAATAAAAATAAGACTCCTGTTGGGGGGGGGAGAGTATTATGAGTTGGATCTAGAAAAAGCTGAGGTTGTGGGAGGTCAGATTATGAGATTATGAGTTGGATCTAGAAAAAGCTGAGGTTGTGGGAGGTCAGATTATGAGATTGTGATAGTAAAGAATAGAAAATATGTGTAGTGTGTGAGAGAATAGTGTTAACCACAACAGTAACAAAGTTCCAAAAACAGTGAAATAAGATAAGATCTGGGAGGGGTTCTGTGTAGTATTTACAATTGTATGGAATCACAATTATTTACAATAATAATGGAGCAAGAATCATATGACAGAATCTATGTGATCTGAATAAAAGAATAGGAAGTACACGACCTAGAGTAATGTGCTATTGGAACACAAGTGAAGTGAAAGAAGAAAAATTAAAAATACACTGTGAGAGAACAAAGAAATCCAAACAATGCAATTAAACAAACAAAACCAGGAAAACTAAACAGAAAGAAGAGAAATTTAAAAAAATACTAATAAAATACAAGAAGTAAAATAATGAAAAAATAATCATACAAATAAATAATAACTTGCAAATTCTTTGGAATAGCAAAGTGAACTTTGTTTCACTGTCTCAGTTGTTAGATGACCCGTCATTGGGTCTAACTCTGGCTCTTTCACGGCTCCAGGTTTTATTCCCCTTTCATTTTCTGATACACCATTATTTCAAGTATTTACTCTCAAATGCTTGGGTCCTAAAGTGACCTGGGAGAGATGAACTGACTGGAGTTGCTTAATGCACATAGGATTTGATTTCTGAAAATGAAGCAAATGCAATCTTTACTGATCTCATTCTTTGATCCATTAAATGTGGGTATGAATGGAGGACTTTGTTAGCAAAAAATAAATGTTTTATATAGTGCTAGAAAATCCTTTAGGGGAAAATTTTAGTAAAATAACAGATTCTTTCTTGTTTCTATAGAAACCAGTAATGATCAGGAGGAGCAAATTGTTCTTTCAAGTTTGCATGGTACTACGGCCATTGGAGGGATGTTGTAAAGACCCACTGTGTCCCTTTGATCTCACTGAGCATGGAGGACATCTTTTTTGAAATACTGTTTTCTCATGGGCTTAGTAGGACTGCAGTGTACAGTCACTAAATAGAGCCAGAAAAGCCCTTAACAGGAATCTCCTTTCAAACAAGGATGAAAAAGATAAACATGAGGAAAGCTCTAATATCAACTGTCAACAGGCTTTTAAACATTCTCCTTACAATTGAACCGTAAACATCCTGTTCCTGTACTGAGTAGATCACTGATGAACTGGCCAGAACAAGCATTTAAGCTATTGGATGATAGGACAGTACGTTGTCCTTCCAATTTGTCTGCTTCCATAAAATCTTATAAAAATGAAATGAGAATTCAATGTCTCCATTTTAGTTTAATATGTAAGGCTGTTACATTCTTGACAAGTAAATGTTGGGCAAGACAAATCAAGTTTCAAGACAAATACTTTTCTAAAGTATAATCAATAGTACAGCTTTAAAATGATTTATCCAGTCTTTTAATTGAAGTTTAGGTCAAATGTAATGACTGGATGAAGCAGGCTTCAATCTGACATATCCCAGAAGGTAAGAGGAATATATAGTAACTGACAGCAAGGATTTTCCCTTTGTTTGACATTTACTTTGTATGTAAACAATCCAGTGTATTGGCACATCAATGTATTAGTTGGGGTGGTTAAAACATAATGTGAATTTAGACAGCATTTTGTTCTTCTTACAAATACACAATCTTGCTTAGCAAGAGAACATTTTAGCTTTGACTGATAGTTGGCAGAAAAGAATGAATCATTTTGAAATATAAACTTCTTCAAAGCTAAATTATGTCATGAGGAAAACACAAAATTAAAGGGGAGTGGGTTATAAAATAGAAGAAACATATTTAACAGTCTATAGGTTATGAACATTATAGATTGTCATTAATAAAATACTTGGACAATTGCATAAGTTTCCATTTAGTGATCAGGGTTTAAAAGCTGAGTAATTTGCTTGTAGGCAGTGCTTTGCAATGTGAAAGGGTATGGAGTTGTTTATTACTGGCTTCACCATTTCCCATAGTATTATTAACCTCCCCCTGTCTATTTTGTACCTACCATTTATGCTTCTTATTCCCTTTACTGTATCCCTCACTCCCTTTCCCCCTTCCCGCTGCTAACCCTCCATATAATCTCCATTTCACTGGTTCTGTTCCTATTGTAGCTGTTTACTTAGTTTTTGTTTTTTAAGTTTGGTTGTTGATAGTTGTGAGTTTGTTGTCATTTTACTGTTTGTATTTTTGATATTCTTCTTTTTCTTAGGTAAGTCCCTCTAACATTTCATATAAGGGTTTGGTGAAAATGAACTCCTTTAACTTGACCTTATCTGGGAAGCACTTTATGTGACCTTCCATTCTAAATGAAAGCTTTGCTGAATAGTGTAATCTTGGATGTAGGTCCTTGCTTTCCATGACTTTGAATACTACTTTCTAACTCCTTGTTGCCTGCAAGATTTCTTTTGAGAAATCAGCTGATAGTCTTATGGGAACTCCTTTGCAGGTAACTATATCATTTTCTTTTGTTGCTTTTAAGATTCTCTCCTTATCTTTAATCTTAGGTAATGCAATTATGATGTGCCTTGGTGTGTGCTTCCTTGGGTCTGACTTCTTTGGGACTCTCTGAGCTTCCTGGACTTCCTGGAAGACTATTTCCTTTGCCAGATTGGGGAAATTCTTCTTCATTATTTTTTCATACAAGTTTTCAATTTCTTGTTCTTCCTCTTGTCTTTCTGGCACTCCTATGATTCAGATATTGGAACATTTAAAGTAGTCCCGGAGGTTCCTCATGCTCTCCTCATTGTTTTGAATTCTTGTTTCTTCATTCTGTTCTGGTTGAATGTTTATTTTTTTCCCTCTGGTCCACACCATTCATTTAAGTCCCAGTTTCCTTCTGCTCACTGTTGGTTTCTTTTATATTTTCCTTTATTTCACTTTTCATAGCCTTCACTTTTTACTCTATTTTGTGACCATACTCAACCATTTTTACTATACACCATACACACAGCCAGAACAAGACTTGAAGTCTCATAATACTTAGTAAAGTAGAAATGTGCATCTGCAGAGGAAATTTGTAATGTATATTTTGTGTTTTTCTGTTTCATTTCAAAGATGGTGCCACTGACCATGCTGATGATGTGGGTATGCCCACGTGATTGGAAGGGCAAATGTAGGTCATGATAACCTTTCCACCTGAGACACCAAAAGTTCTCCAGTGCCTGGAACTGTGCATTAGTTTCCTAAGATTGCTTGACAAAATACCACAAGCTGTGGCTTAGAACAACAGAAATGTATTGTCTCCCAGTTCTAGAGGCTGGATATTTGAAATCATGTAGTTACCATTGTCATGCTCCTTCAGAAGGCACTAAGGGGAGAGCTTCTGGAAGCCTCATATGTTTCTTGGCATGTAGATGCTTCACTCTAATCCTCTTTCACATTACCATCTTCTCCCTGCTTTCGCATGAATTTCCCTTTGTGCATGCCTGTCTCTGTGTCCAAATTTCCCCCTTTCATAAGGATGCCAGTCATATTGGATTAGGGTCTACCCCAAAAAACTCACCCTAACTTGATGATCTCTGTAAAGATCCTGCATCCAAATGAGATTATATTATGAAGTACTGGACGTTAGGACTCCAATGTATCTTTTATCAAGCAAGACACAATTGAACCCATAATAAGCAGGCATTAAAAAAGTTTGTTATTTGCAGCTGTGCCTCTGACACTTGCAGCCCAGAGGAAACCTTAGCTGAAAAAAGAAACTCCAGGCTACTTATTGCTGCCCAGGCCCCATTGTTAGTGAGGCCTTGCTTCTGTGTATCCTTAATGATAAATACAATTACCATACCTGAGATTACCTATAGCAGTCCTGATTTCCAAATATTCTGGAACTCAGATTTGTCATTAATTCAGCCTGATTGCCTTCTCTCCTGCCTCCCAATTCAGTTAGTTAGGTTGGTAAGTTTAATTGGAACCAAATAATATTAAAAATTTGGGGTGCTATTTAATTTAAATGGGAAACCAGATAGCAAAGCTGTCTTGGAGTATAAGTAAAAGGTAGTACTGATTAAAGTCTGAAAGTCTTGCAGCCACACTATAATTTCTATTGCAAATACTGCTAACCCGAATCCTCCTAGTCAAATAATGCCAATTTTTACAAAATGTACTGAGTTCACTGGCTCAAGGCAGGCATTCACAATTCAGCATTATTACATTAAATCTACCTAAAGCTTTCTGGGATGTTTGAGGAGGTTCATTGTCCTCAGGACAGATGGACACCTGATAAAGTATTTTTGGTCCAATCTAACTAGATCAGCATTGGGTCAAAGGGCCAGGGGTAGCTGGAGTGATATCTCTAGGCCCATTTACATATAGGAAACACTTACTAGATATTAGGAAAGAAGATTAGCCTGAGGAATTAGCAATTATTTTGATTAAAAATTGATAGGGAGCTTTAAAGGATAAAATCAAGACAGTGAAGATATCTTACAGAATGGGAGAAATTATTTGCAAGTCACATATCTGACAAGACACTAGTGTCCAGACTATATAAAGAACTGATATGACTTAATAATTAGAAGAAAAATAACCCAATCAAAAATGAGTAAAACCTCTAAATAGATGTTTTTTCCAAAGAAGATACACAAAGGACCAATAAACACATGAAATGGTGTTCAAGATGCTTAGCCATTAGGGAAATGCAAATCAAAACCACAATGAGATACCATGTCACATACTCTAGGATGGATATACTAAAAAAAAGATAGACAATAACAAGTATTGTTAAGAATGGAGAGAAATTGGAATCCTATACTCTGCTGATCAGAATGTTAAATGATGAAACTACTGTGGAATATTTTGGTGGTTCCTCAAAATGTTAAACAGTTATCATGTGACTCTTAGCTGTATATGCAAAAGAATTGAAAATACACACACAAAATTGTACACAAAATGGGTATCACATCATTATTCATAATAGCTAAAAAGTAGAAACAACCCAAATGTCCATCAACTGAGGAATGGATATAACTTCAAAATATGGTTTATCCATACAATGGGATATTATTAGCCATGAAAAGGAATGAAGTAATGACACATGATACAACATGGATGAACCTTGAAAACATTGAGCTCAGTGAAAGAAGGCAGATCCAAAAGGGACATATGTTATATCATTCCATTTATACAAAATAACCAGAATAGGCAAACCCAGAGAATGTTTGCCAGGTGGTAATGGGAGTACAGAATGGAGAGTGACTGAAAATAGATTCAAGGTTTTCTTTTTGGGCTGATGAAAATATTCTAGATTTAGTTAATGGTGTTGATTACACAAAGCTGTGAAATATAAGAATCACTAATTTATATACTCTAAAATGGTGAATTGTTTTTATATGAAGTGTACTTCAGTAAAGTTATTACAAAAAAGTTTCACTCACTAGCTTTAAAATTCATTGACGTTTCATTGAAACAGTAATTAGATCCATTGTTTACAACATAACAAAACAGATTTTTTTCCAGGAAGAATATTTTATCGCTGGTATTTAGAATTGCTGCATCATGGTGAGAAATTGCAGAGAGACTGAATAATTGTTAGGGAAATTAAATTGAAACACATTCATCACTCTAGTTGGGTGAGAATCACCAAACTTCCAGGAAAAGATATACAGAAAGGACTCGGTGTTGGGCCAGTGAGCAGTGACAGTCAACACTCAGTGGTTCCCTAGCTTTTTTTAAAAAAAATATTGTTATTCAATTACAATTGTATGCCTTTTCTCCCCATCCCTCCACCCCACCCCAGCTGAACCCACCTCCCTCCCCCACCTCCACCCTCCCCTTGGTTTGCTAGCTTTTGACCCTTATCCCCAGCACCTCCACTAGATGGGGATCAGGAGAGATAAAGGAGAGTTGAAATGAGCCTGATGAGTTAACAGCATGAGGAAATAGTATATGGACCATATAGGAAGTTGAAATTCTACGCTGGCATATAGTTTCTTGTGTATGTCTGTGAAAAGCAAGTCGGTACTAACCTTGTGCCTTTAAAAATGGTCATAAAGTGGTGGCAGGAAAATGGAGAAAACTGTACTTGAACAACAATAAAAAAAAAAAAAAAAACTTCTAAGAAGTCATCAGGTGATGCTTGCTAGCCACAGACTGAGTGCACTGGTGTGAAAATCATTGATGATATTATTTATTCTACCCATTTCAAAGAGATATTAATATATATTTAAATAACTTAATGGTATGACATATTTTATAAGGCTTTTCAAACAGTAAGCTACTGCATAACTTTGATACAGTTACTATTACTAACATGATATAAATGTTATATTTATATAACATTTTTTTTTGCTTAAAAATGATGATAAAGACAACATTTTTATTTTCAAGAATACCATAAAAAAGAGCTTAAAATTAGAACCTGAATTGAACATCAGAGTTATTTTGAGTTATATTTTTAAAAAAGCAAGTGAGAAGGAAGGTTAACTTTGATGTAAACAACCATAAAAAACCCCCCCAGCATATTTAAAGTTAGCATCTCTCTCATTTCTACACATGGGGACCTTTAGTGCTTTTTCCAGTTAAATACCTACATTATTTAACTCAAATCTGGAAACAAATTTGAGTTAAATAATGTAGGTATTTGCAATTTTATCCTATGGAAAGAGAAGCTAAAAGATGAAAAGAAGGGAACATTTTATACATTGGAAGAGAAAGAAAAACTCATAATTCAACAATAAATTAGTATTAACTGTCCCATTCTGATCTGATGATTGAAACAAAGAATGTGTGACAAATTTTCATTTCTCAGACTCCAAACAGAAAAGTTGAGAACTGGATTTATTTTACCCTTCACATCCTGTACTCTGCCTTGATAAAGAGGATACAAAGGAAAACAATACTTTAAGAGACTAAATATAGAGATTATATCATATGGATAATGGAGATTTAGCCCACTCTATATTTCCCATGGCAGCATCAGGGTTTACGATGACCTATATCATCCAAAGAAAAAATAAATTGTGTACAGTAAGGATTTAGTAACAATTAGATTTTATCATTCTCTGAGTCCTGAAAATTGTTAACCCATATCTATAGTGTACTGATGGTTCAGGAAAATATTCAGTGATCTGCAACAGCTTGTTCATTCTCAACAGTATATAGTCAGTTTTCACCAATATATAAGCTGATTTTCTGATATGTAGATTTCTTCTGGCCTGCCTTCCCGGGTAACAAAAGTGCAGGGGACAGAGGCTTTGTTAATGGATCCGATTGAATAGCCTTATAAGTGTTTGTATTGACAAAGCCAATGTTAGGGGATTCTTCATTGATTCACGATCTCTTTTGGGCAGCAGCACAACATACTGAGCCATAACCACAGCCTTGGGTCTGGTTGCTTTGATCCTAGTCAGTGACCTGGAAATCTCTTCTAATGATAGGAGCACACATATTAGTTTTGTAACAAGGCAACTTATTTATTCTTGCTTGGGTAGAAGTATTTACAAAAAGGGATGTAACTGAAGAAGTTCCATTTTGGGCAAGGCATGGCGAGTTGAAATGGTGTTGCTTTTCCCTGTCCTTGTGAAGATGACTGAACAATTTCATGCTAAGTGGCTTTGGCTTTAGCCTTTACCCACCTGCTAGTATGTAATATAAATGACTACCACTTACTACTACTAGACCAAGTCATTGACTTACCTTGTCATTTAATCCTCAGTAAACAAAGATAAGAAGTACACATCATTGCTTCCATTTTAGAGATGATGAGACTGAGACTCTGGGAAGCCCATGTGGATAATAATATTGCCTACTTTTGTTTGGATATTGTGCAGATTCATGAATATGTATATATGCATTGAACTGGTGGACTGGTGTGTGCAGGTGTGTGTGTGTGTGGCTAGTACCTGAGCAAGAGTCCTGGGGCAGAAGAAGCCCTCTCAGTAAATGAGAATCATCTTTCTTTTATCTCACACAGCACTACTTTGCCAAATGCCTAACAGGTTCAATAAATAGTAGTTGAATTGAATTAAAATCTCACTAAATAGATTTTGCAAGTTGGATTTTCTTCTATAATTAGCTGTCTGACAATTTGAATGGTAATTGGTTAATGGAAATAATAATTAATAATAATGGTTGGTTATTTATGAGATAAGCATTTAGTACAATTTTCACTCCTTACCATCAGCATTTAATTCACAAAAAGGCTCATAAGTTAACTATATATAAATTATATTACTAAATATTGAATAATAATTACAGTATACAACACTTCCCCTTTGATTAGCAAACAGATTCTTTACTATGTTTTAGATAATTGTTACATGTCATTTTATTTTATATATTTATCATTTGTGGAAGGTGATTAAATTTCCACAGGATATAATTTTATCACATTATTTTGAAATTAGATTGCAATATTATGCAGTACAGAATTCAGTTTATTCAAATCACCCTGAATTGTCTCACATTCTTTGCTTATAGAAAAGTTGCACTTTTTCTTTCCCCCTATATGAGCATGATGAATAAGAATCCAATATTAATCAAGTACAATAATGGTGTAAATCTGTCTAAATGCTCCCAGAGACTTTGGAACTTGAAATTGGAAACTTCTATTTGTGTCCTATTGTAATAGACATCTCTTTGAAAATCAGTCCCTTTTGCTAATTAAATGAAAATAATATATAAATGCAAACAATAATATCATATATAGTATAAAATGACATAATATATACTACATAAGCATTACTTATATAATGTTATGATATAATAGAGTACATAAAATAGTCTAATAAATGAAAATGAAAATAACTGCAAATATTATGTCTAAGCACCTATAACTCCTGAAGAAGCTCAATAGCTTTTAGTAATAGTTGCTAGCTTTCCTCTCCCTTGTCTTTGAATAATTGGATTGATAATGTCCCCCATGGCCCTGCTACAAGATTGACACTGTGGGTTTTGCTATAACAGGAAATCAGTAGCTGTGTTTGTGTTGCTTGAATACACTCAGACCTCCCTGCCTCCACTCTGATAATGTTATTTATGATGAAGGCAAGATCACAAGCTGTGCAAATTATGGTTATTGTGGTATTCAGGCATCAGCAGATATGGCACCCACATGTTTATTCACAATTTGTCTTATTAAGTTGATTATCTGATTTCTTACAAGTTCTGCAATGTCTAAATAGCACCCTTTGGAGGAAAAGTTTCATAAAATTAGCACGGTTCCATGCAAGGCAACTGAGTTGGTTTAAAATAAGATTCTAGCAGAAGAGTGTGCAGAGGCTACAATTACATGGTCTTACAGAGATTATTAAGATATTAAAAGTGAAGCAAAGCTCCTTCATTTCCTTATTTTATTTTGTCCCAAGGAGTTTAAATAATCTGCTTAATGTTATCTGGAAAATGTCAGGACTTCAAGAAAATAAATCTCCTATTTAGATTTGCCCATGCAGTCTGTTTAACAGCTGTTCCCTTTATAATGGTATGTTGTGGTTCCCAGGATTCCTTATGGCATGCACAGAGAGTGGCATGGACCTATTGAATAATTAATATGGTTTTCAGAGCAGTAGTCATGGAAACCCAAGCAGTGTGCACATATTTGGGTTATAAGAATTAGGCACATTTTAAACATTACATTTAACAGAAAGAGGTAGCTATTCCCCAAAGACAAAAGCATTTTTCCCAATTTCTGGAGCACAGTGAAGTGAAGTTTATTTATTTATTTTTTTGCTGTGTGAAATTAATTCATGTTTTGTAATAAAATTGTTTTTGTATTTTTTGTGTTTAAATTGCTTAATAGGTTTCCATTGCTCTATATTTGGATTCTCTGTTTCATTGATGTTTTTACATGCAAGCTCTCCCCATACTTTATGTAGTGCTATTCATGATCAGAGGTTATTACTTTTTTGTTTCACAAAAAATGTAGAACTTAAAATAAAATATATGCCACTAACTACTTTGAGTATTTCTAAGGTATCACATCCTTTCCAATCCTGTCCCAAACCTCTGATGATATTAGGATATAGGATTTTCAAGAGTGTTAGAAAATTGCTATTCACACAAAAGACTACATACAGTGTTCCCATGAAGTTTCTAGACCTGTTCTGTTAGACCAGTTGTATGGCTCTTTTATTTGTCTCAAAAAAGTGTCTCTTCAGAATAAATTTTGTTATTACCTTGTGAGTGCGTGTGTGTGTAAGATGTCAACCAGGCAAGAGCAAAACGGAATAATTCAGTCTTCAGTAATAGTGTACTTGTAAAGAATAAGAATAAATGCGAGTTATTTATAGAATATAACCCTCTACTTTTATAAACCATGTTATGTTGTTGTTTGCTCAGGTTTATTCCACAAACAATTGCAGTGTCGGAGACTCCCAAGCTTTTACTTTCCTAGACTGATAAAAGAAGTGATTAGTATGACCATTAACAACAACAACAACAACAAAAAAAGGGGAAGAGGAAAAAGGAAAAAGGAAAGCAAAAAATTATTTTTGTTAGACTTCTAATTTTCTGGCAATTAATGATTTAAAATTGACTTCCTCACAAAAATGCACCATCTCATGAAACCACAAACATGTTTTGATTATTTGGTTGTGTGCTGCCCCTTGCCAAGTACACCTGAGTGGTACATGTCCTCCTTGGCAGCCCAGACTCCTCTTATGTTGATATTTTCCCTATGGTCAATATGCTCTGTGGGATCATATATCACAAATATCTTTACAACAATGCCACCATGTCTTACTTGCATTGGTCCCCACTTTTTACCTCTCAGGCTATGCCTGTGTTTAATTAGGATTCTGACTACATTACTTGCCTGGCTTCTATATGTCTGTTGATAAATTGCAGCTCCTCTGTGATTCTTTTTGGAATTACCAGATAAATGCTAGGCTGATGCTTCAGCAAAAGCTAAAAATTCTTTCTCTGGTCACACAGTTGCTGCATCATATTACTGTTTCTATTTAGTTATATGTTGCACTTATTGTAGCTTTTATTGTATTGACATTTAATTTTTTCTATGAACTGATCCAGGCAGAAAATTCCAACCTCTAATTCAAGGTGCCCTCTCTTATATCATTTTGCTTTTGGTTTTTGATTTTGGAAATTTACTGTCATGTTTATGAAGTCTACCTGCTTGTAAGGGCTTGATGACTTATTCCAAATGTCTCTGCTGTCTCTTTAACATTCTTCTAGTCCTTTCCTTCTTTTATTGTTTCTTAAGGGCCAAGTTGTCATTTAATCGCTTCCAATCATCTTCTCACCTTCCTATCACTTTTTCTAGTTTGTTCTCACTGATCTTTGAGGGTTCTACTTGAGGGCAATCTTTTAAAAATATTATTTATTTTTAGAGAGAGGAGAAGTGAAGGAAAAAGAGAGGGAGAAAAACATCAATTAGAGAGAAACACCAACTGTTTGCTTCTCACATGCACCGAACTGGTGAATGAATATGCAACCAAGGCATGTGCCCTGACCTGGATTCGAATGGGCTAACTTTTGCTTTGCAGGATAATGCCCAACCAACTGAACCACACTGGTGAAGATGAGGGTCATCTCTTCTCCTGTTGTGATACCCGCCCCTCCCAGAGTGAACCAAATATCCTGTGTGCAGACCTACTTTCATGTTTGTCCCCACTGCAATGAAACTGTAAGTTTCCCAAGGACTTGGACTTATCTTTTTTTTTTTTTTCCTACTTTCAGCCCTTTGTACAGTGTCCAACAAATAGAAGGTGTTCCATAAATGTTCTTGGTAATATTAGTTTCATTTTTAACTCTGAAAAGATTGTCAAGCTCCTTTGGTTTATTGCCTTGGATAACTTCTGTAACCTTTTAAACAGCCTTAAAATAAAAGAGAACCAACAGTATGGGAAAACATATTTGCCAATGATACCTCAGACAAGGGCTTGATCTCCAAAATATATAAAGAACTCACATGACTGCACTCCAGGAAGACAAACATCCCAATTAAAAAATGGGCAAAGGACTTGAACAGACACTTCTCCAAGGAAGACATACAGAGGGCCCAGAGACATATGAAAAAATGCTCAGCATCACTAGCCATCAGAGAGATGCAAATTAAAACCACAATGAAGTACCATCTCACACCAGTCAGAGTGGCCAACATAAACAAATCCACAAACAAATGTTGGAGAGGATGCGGAGAAAAGTGAACCCTAGTGCACTGTTTGTGGGAATGCAGACTGGTGAGGCCACTGTGGAAAACACTATGGAATTTTCTCAGAAAACTAAAAATGGAACTGCCCTTTGACTCAGCAATTCTGCTGCTGGGATTATACCCTAAGAACCCTGAAACACCAATCCAAAAGAACCTGTGCACCCCAATGTTCATAGCAGCACAATTTACAATAGCCAAGTACTGGAAGCAACCTAAGTGCCCATCAGCAAACGAGTGGATCCAAATACTATGGTATATTTACACAGTGGAATTCTACACAGCAGAGAGAAAGAAGGAGCTTATACCCTTTGCAACAGCATGGATGGAACTGGAGAGCATTATGCTAAGTGAAATAAGCCAGACGGTGAGGGAGAAATACCATATGATCTCACCTTTAACTGTAACATAATAAATAGAAGAAAAAAGGAAACAAAATATAACCAGAAACATTGAAGTTAAGAACAATCTAACAATGGACAGGGGGGAGTGGGGAGGGGACAGTGAGGAGAGGGGATTACAGGAACTACTATAAAGGACACATGGACAAAATCAAGGGGGAGAGTGGAGGTGGGGGAGGGAGGTGGGTTCAGCTGGGGTGGGGTGGAGGGCTGGGGAGAAAAGGCACACAACTGTAATTGAATAACAATACAAAATTAAAACTAAAAAAAAAGAAAAAAAAGAAAAAGTGCCTGGTGGTAGATAAAATACACAATTCAAGGCCACCTGGGAACTAAAGAGAAAGTCTGGTCAAAAAGCATTCTTTAGAAATGTTGGCTTAGGATCAGAATTGCCTACGCAGCTTGAAAAACTTACTTGTGACTAGGATCCACACTGAGCAGTTAAGTTTGAACCTGTGGCAAGTGCCCTGGTATGGCTGTTTTCACAGCTCCTAGGGAATTTGAGTGTGCAGTCAGAAATAGATCCACTTGTATGGTAGAGGAAGCACAAGATGGGATATTTTAGCCTCGTCTGTCTCTAATTGGCACTGTGAACTTGGAAAAATCACTTAACCATTCTGAATCTCAACATCCTCATATGTAGAATGGGAACTTGAGTAATAGCCGCTATTTATCAATTATTTCCTATGTACTAGCCATATGCTGATTGCAGTACATGTGCAATCTTGTTTAATCTTTTTAAAAATTCTCAGAATGTTTAAGTATGATAGTTATCTCCATTAGACAGATATGGAAACTGAGGGTTGGAGAGTTTGGGTAATTTTTCTGGGTCCTACAAATAATGAGGGTCCAGCCAAGACTCTAACCCAAGTGATGTTGACTACAGATTCTAAGTTATTAAACATTATTCTAGAAAATAAGGATGACCACTATCACAATTTCTTTGCAAAGCTATGAATTAAATGAGTTAATATATCTTTAAATATTCTGTAAACTGTACATGGGTATGCACAAGGAGTTTTTTTGTTAGTAGTGGTAGAAGTATGAAGAAGACTAGGCTGAGCATTTGGGTTTATAAAATGTCAGCTTCATCTGAGAAGCAGCAGACATGTAAAGAGAACTGTGAGTGGGATGTAGCTTAACGTTCACAGACCCTGTGCCTTGGTCATAGTTATAGGACAGCTCTATGCAATTGCTTAGCCCAAGCTAGCCATGCCTTATCAGGGTCTATAATCTATTCAGAAATACATCTGAGATACCTTCCTCATGACCTCTGTTTACCTTATGTTTATGCTTACTAAATTTCATGTTCTTGCTCAGTTTAGAGAACTAACTGTGCAACATCAGACACACAATTGATACTGATGGAGGGGAAGAAGTCAGGAGGGAGAGAGAGGGAAGGAGAGAGACAGACAGACAGACAGACAGGTGTCATGTTTGAATTAGATGCTTTGACTTGGTGGTGGATTAGTCACACACTCTTAATCTCACTACCTACCAAAACTACACCAAAACTATAATTAAAAGACTTTTAAAAGATATAAACCCAAAGCACTTGGAAAGGTAAAGAGAAAGTACAATTTTGGGAGTTTGAAAGCATTTGGACAAATAATAACTGTATAGTGGATTTAGAAAAGTCCTAGCCCCAGTTTATGTCATAGACCCTTCAAAAGCCACAGGAATTGATGGTGCCAATATCCCTGGAAGTGGGAGTGAATAGGGTTCAAAATATAGAGGATTGGTTGAAGGTTGTGTAAGGAGATGTTAGATCCATAATCCCCTTTCTTCGTTCTTATACTCCTTAGTTTCTCCACTTCTGCAGGAAATGGGAGGTTTATTCTCTAGAAAGGGTAAAACAGAAAGTTGCTGTCCTGGGGTACTTTCCTGGAAACAGGGATGCTAAATGAAAACATACATGTATCACAAACTAAATTCAGGGACCACTAACCTAGCCTGCTTCCCCCAAGAATGCTGGCAGCCAGAAGAGAAAGAGAAATTTCCACAACCTTCCAGTGGGAGGGAGGAAGAGAGGGAGTAAGGAAGGAAGGGAGGGAAGAGGGAGAGGGTGGGGGAAAGAACCAGGTGTCATACAAAGGGATAGAAGTGAAAATGGGTTTGAACTTCATAGCAACACTGGAAGCTAGAAGACCATTCTTAATTCTCAAAGAAAATTACTTCTATCCTAAGATTTCTACCTAGCCAAATTACCAGTCAAGTGGGATGGTATAATGAACACTTCTTTAGACATTCAAGATCTCAAACATTGTCTGCAAGCAGTCCTTTCTCAGTAAGCTACCAGAAGATATGTTTTATTTAGCAAAGTGAAGGAATAAATCAAGGGAGAGGATGACATCCATAGGAGGGAACAGGAACACCAACACAGGAGAGAGGAAAGCTTAGGTTGTGGGATGATGGTTAAGAGATTCCCAGATATAGAGGGAAGTAGTCTAGGTTGGAGTAGGTCAGAGAGCTCCAAATGAACTATATAAAAAAGATGAAACTGGTAGTTGTTGTAGGTGAATGTAATGATGGTATTTTAACAACTGGTAGAGAGTTTGGGGTTGCATTAGCGAAAAGTGCATAGAGTATTGAGCCAAACAAAAATAAAAACCAAAGATGATTATTAACTCCAAAGAGTTGTGCACAAAAGGAAAAATCATAGTTTAGTATATGGCTTAATGTTGAATAGCATATATAATCATAAGAATGTGATTTTTTACTTAATTTTTTTGATATAAATATGTTGGAAATATGTAAGTACTTTATAGATTTTGGTTATTAACACCTTATCAGATGTATCAGCAAATATGTTCTCCCAATCTATGGGTTGTCTTTAAAAAAAATTTATTGTTATTCAATTACAGTTGTCTGCATTTTCTCCCCATCCCTCCACCCTACCCCAGCCGAACCCACCTCCCTCCCCCACCTCCACCCTCCCCCTTGATTTTGTCCATGTGTCCTTTATAGTAGTTCTTGTAATCCCCTGTCTCCACTGTCCCCTCCCCACTCCCCTCTGGCTATTGTTAGATTGTTCTTAACTTCAATGTCTCTGGTTATATTTTGTTTTCTTTTTTCTTCTGTTGATTATGTTCCAGTTAAAGGTGAGATCATATGGTATTTGTCCCTCACCGTCTGGCTTATTTCACTTAGCATAATGCTCTCCAGTTCCATCCATGGGTTGTCTTTTTATTTTGTTGATAATTTCCTTTGCTCTGCAAAAACATTTTAGTTTGATGTAGTCCAATTTGTTTATTTTTTCTTTTGTTTCTCTTGTCTGGGGAGGTATATTTAGTAAAGAATAGCTATGAGTAATGTCCGAGATTTTGCTGTCTGTGTTTTCTTCTATGATTTTTATGGTTTTGGGTCTAACATTTAAGTTGTTGATCCATTTTGAATTTATTCTTGTATGTGGTATAAGAAGGTGGTCCAGTGTCATCTTTCTGCACCTATCTGTCCAACTTTCCCAACACTATTTATTGAATAAACCATCTTTACTCATTGTATGTGTTTGTTTCCTATGTTGAATATTAATTGACTATGAAAGAGTGGGCCTATTTCTGAGCTCTCTCTTCTGTTTCAATGGTATCAATACCAAAAAAACAAACAACCAAATTTAAAATATGTGAAAAAGACCTCAGTGGACATTTCTCCAAAGAGGATGTACAGATGCCCAATAGACATATGAAAAGATGCTCAATGTCACTAATCACCAGAGAAATGCAAGTTAAACCGCAATGAGATACCACCTCACACCAGTCAGAATGGCTATCATCAATAAATCAAAAAACAACAAGTGCTGGTCAGGATGAGGAGAAAGGGGAACCCTTTTGCACTATTGGTGGGAATGCAGACTGGTACAGCCACTGTGGAAAGCAGTATGGAGATACCTCAAAGATTTAAAAATGGATCTGCCTTTTCCCATTGATGCCACATCTGGGAATGTATCCAAAGGAACCCAAAACACCAATTTGAAAGAACATAAGCTCCCCTATGTTCATTGCAGCACTATTTATAATTGCCAACATATGGAAACAGTGCGAGTGTCCATGAATAGATGAGTGGATAAAACAGCTATAGGGCATTTTTACAATGGAATACTACTTGGACATAAAAAAGATAATTTTACATGTTGCAACAGTATGGATGGGCCTGAAGAATATTATGCTGAGTGAAATAAGCCAGTCAGAGAAAGACAAATACCATATGATTTCACTCATATGTTGAAGGTAATAAACAAACTGAACAAGCGAGCAAAACTGAGACAGATTCATAGATGGAGACTGGATGACGGCATGTTGGGAGGGATGCTAGGGGTTGGAGGGATTGAGCAAAAAGGGAAAAGGACTCATGGACATGTACAACACAGTGGTACTTGCTGGGGGAAAAGGGGTATAAAGAGACAAAATAGTTACGGAAAAACACAATAAAGATGAGATTTTTTAAAACACCCATGTGGAAGGTTCTGGCCAAGATGGAGGCATTGGTAGAAGCCCTTCACTTCCTTGCACAACCAAAAGAAGGATAACAACCAATCTAAAATCAATAAACAGCCTGAAGTGCCAGAAAATCAAACTGCATGGAACTCCGGCAACCAAGGAATTAAAGAAATAATCAACCAGGCCAACCAGACCGGTAAGATGGGTGGATAGAAAGAAACTGCGGCAAGGCATTGGACCATGTGGGTGGGGCTGGCTGAATGGGAAACTGAGACTCAGAGCTGATTCTGGACTACAGCAGGGTTTGCCATGGTGGGAGAAACTCCCAGTCTCACACAAGGGTTCATTGGAAAGGATAGATAGACCTGAGTGGGTGAGCTGCATTGTTCCCTCTCTAGCCCCTCACCCACAGACAGCACCACAGTGCAGCAACCAGGGTTGCCCTGCCCTGGTGAATACCAAAGGTCCCACTCCCTTACAACTTAACAGGTGGGCTGAGACAAAGAAATAGGGTTCAAATGAAAGACCAGAGAAAAACTCCAGAAAGAGAACTATGCAATGAGGAGATACCCAACCTATCTGATGGAGAGTTCAAAGCCCTGGTAGTCAAAATACTCACAGAACTTTTTAGCTTGGTCACAAAATGAAAGAACAAATGAAGGATACCCAAAGTGAAATAAAGCAAAATATTCAGGGAACCAAAAGTGACAGGAAGGAAATCAGGACTCAAATCAACAATCTGGAGCAAGAGGAAGAAATAAACATTCCACTGGAACACAATGAAAAAACAAGAATTCAAAAAAAAAAAAATGAAGAGAGGCTTAGGAAACTCTCAGATAACTTTAAATATTCCAATATCCAAATCATAGTGGTAACAGAAGGAGAAGAACAAGAGTAAGAAGTTGAAAACTTATTTCAACAAATAATGAAAGAAAACTTCTCCAATCTGGTGAAGGAAATAGACTTCCAGAGAGTCCCAAAGATGTTGGACCCAAAGAGGAACACACCAAGGCACATCATCATTAAGTTACCAAAGATTAAAGATAAAGAGAGAATCTTAAAAGCAGCAAGAGGAAAGGAGACAGTTACCTACAAAGGAGTGCCCTTAAGATTATCAGTGGATTTCTCAAAAGAAACCTTGCAGGCAAGAAGGGGCCGGAGAGAAGTATTTGAAGTTTTGAAAGGCAAGGACCTACATCGAAGACTACTTTATCCAGCAAAGCTATCATTTAGAATGGAAGGACAGATAAAGTGCTTCCCAGATAAGGTCAAGTTAAAGGAGTTCATCATCACCAAGGCCTTATTATATGAAGTATTTAAGGGGCTTATCTAAAAAAATTGAAGGAGGTCAAAAACTATGAACAGTAAAATGACAACAAACTCACAACTATCAACAAATGAACCTAAAAAAAAGAAAAAAAGAAAAGTAACAAAAACAAAAACTAAGCAGAAAACTAGAACAGAAACAGAATCAGAGAAATGGATGTCACATGGAGGGTTTTCAGTGGGGAGGGGGAGGGTAGGAATGGGGGGAAAGGTACAGGGAAGAAGAAGCATAATTGGTAGGCATAAAATAGATGGGGAGAGGTCAAAAGTGGTATAGGAAACAGAATTCAAAGAACTTATATGTACAACCCATGGACATGAACTAAGAGGACAAATGTTGGATTGTGTGGGGGCAGGGTGGAGGAGGGATAAAGGGGAAATATTCGGAAAACCGTAATAGCATAATCAATAAAATATACTTTAAAAATAAAAATAAAAGATTAAATAAAAATAAACATGTTGGAAATTTGGAGGGATGGGTAGTATTTCTGTATGTGGTGGGAAAGGGAAAAGTAAGAAGGATAAATGTTCATCTTCCTTAGAGGGGAGGCAATAGAAAATATTTGAAATTGGCAAATCAAGAAATAGCAATATAATTGTATTATTTGGAGAAATGGGGATAAGTCCCCAAAGAAGGAACTGTTGCAAGTAGTTTATTCTTTTTTTTTAATTTTTATTGTTATTCAATTACAGTTGTATGCCTTTTCTCCCCATCCCTCCACCCACCCCAGCTGAACCCACCTCCCTCCCCCACCTCCACCCTCACCCTTGATTTTGTCCATGTGTCCTTTATAGTAGTTCCTGTAATCCCCTCTCCTCACTGTCCCCTCCCCACTCCCCCCTGCCCATTGTTAGATTGTTCTTAACTTCAATGTCTCTGGTTATATTTTGTTTGCTTTTTTCTTCTATTGATTATGTTCCAGTTAAAGGTTAGATCATATGGTATTTGTCCCTCACCGCCTGGCTTATTTCACTTAGCATAATGCTCTCCAGTTCCATCCATGCTGCAAGTAGTTTATTCTTGAGGAGGGGGAAGAAGATGGGGGTAAAGTGCAGAGCTGGAGATTACTGTTTGTTTTACATCTTTTGGAACTAGTTCACACTTTATAATTAAGTGCGTACACAAATTTGATAAAACTTCAAGCATCTGCTGTTCTCAGTGCAAACACAACCATGAAAAATACACTGAGATAGAAACTGAACAAAGTAGAGATTGGCAAGATGGTAGAGAAGCGAGTGGAAGCCACACTAACATTCATGTAATTCCAGGACCAATCTGGAGTTACAACTGAGTTGTGGAGAACGTACTCAGAACAAACAACTGAACAATAGAGAGATAACACTTACAATCTCGGACAGACAGAAGAATCACCTTCAGCACAACCTGTGCAGTTAGGACTGTGCTGGAGACACGAGAATGCTTGCTGGGCACCTGAGATGGAGACTCAAGAGGGTTGACTGGGCGCTGGAAAGATAATTAAGCGGCAGGTTGGTTCCTCCTGAGAGGAATGGGGTCTAAACTATAAGCTGGGATCCCCAGCCTAGAATACCAGAGCCCCAAAAGTACACAGATAAAAACCAGCAGTGAAATGCAGTAGCATTGCTCTCTGCCAGAGACAGACAGCTGTAGACGCAGAGAGCTGTTTAAAGGGCCAACACACAAATATTCAATTGTTGTCACCTATGTGGGGTTCTGACAAAGGAAGGAGCAGAGTGGGCTGGAGATGCCTGAGGAGAGACTGGGGACAGAAGCTTCCAGGAGAGAGCAAAGTGAGTAGCCTCAGGGATCCCAGTGCTGAGACATCACCCAAATGGCAGTAGCCATCATGCTCAGGAAGATCACTCCCCTCCAAGCAGCAGCAGCCTGAGGGAAAACAACAGCCTCAACCCAAGTGAGACACCCCCTCCCCTCTGTGGTGCTAAAGCCTGAGTGCTGAGTGCAGAGTGACTAGATTAATAACTGAAGGAGATAGCCACAAACACAGGTCCTGGCAAGGGCAGGGCAGAGTGGATTAGAGATGTTTGAGGAGAGGCTGGGGATGGAGACTTGGGGGAGACACTGAGAGAGCAGCCACCAGTATCCTGGTGCTCAGTTGTCACCCCTACTGCAGCAGCCATCCTGCTCAGCCAAACCACTCCCCTCCAAGCAGCAGCGACCTGAGGGGAAACAATAGCCCCAACTCCAAGAGGAATTCTGCCCGACCCTATGGGGCTTAAGCCTGACTGCTGTGTACAAAGTAACTAGATTAACAACTGAAGGAGACAACCATAGACAGCACATCTCTGGCAGTTTCAGAGCAGGCTGCCTAAGGTCAGATAAGATCAACATCTGATATCACCAGAGGTAGATACAGAAAGAAAAAACAGTGGTAAACACGAGAGGCTACAGAGAAAAAATCAACTGTGGTTTTCTTCATGATTAGCGATATTTTCCTTTTTGCATAGATTTTAACTCTCATTTCTTGTCTAGAAACTTTGTGCATATTAAGTCACTAGAATTTATACTACAGCTTATTTCTCTCCTTTCTTATAACACTCTTAATCTCTTTACAGCCTTATTAATACCAGTTCATTTGCCTGTTGATACTAAGATTAGGGGTAGAAATATTTTGCAGATGTGGGTTTGTTCCTTGAGCCTTGTGGTTTTATTCTGGTACCACCAGCACAACAGCATACAAGACATGGTACACAAAGTGACCCTAAGTCAAACAGCCACAGTGAAGGACCCACCAAAAAAAGACCCCAAAACAATCAAAACTCAATAACCAGAGAGCCAACATAAATGACATCCCAAGAGCATTAGGTTCAGGACACCAAGGAGACTGCACCACTGAATCTTACAGATCTCCTACCATAGAAGTTCACACCACAAACTCAGGAAGTCAGAACAGATCAATTTAAGAAGCAGAAGCTAACAAGAAGATTCTCACAAACAATGGGAACAAAAAGAAACAAACCCTGAACAAAAGGAAAGGAAGAATCCTTGGACAGAATGCTAAATAAAATGGTGGCAAGTCAACTATCAGATACTGAGTTCAAAGCAATGGTAATAAGGAAGCTCAATGAGCTCAGAGACAATGACCGAAAACTACAGGGAAACTACAATGAAATTACTGCAAACTATATCAATGTGAAAAAGGAAATTGAAAGTATCAAGTAGAGCCAAGAGGAAATGGACAATACAATATTTGAATTCAAAAACACAGCAGAAGGAATCAACAGCAGACTAGATGAAGCAGATGGTCAAATCAGTGAGCTGGAGGACAAGGTATAAAAAAACTCCCAAAAAGAGCAAGAGAAGGGAAAAAGACTCAGAAAGAATGAAGAGGTGTTAAGGGAACCGTATGACAACATGAAATGTATAATATCCTTAAAATAGGGATACCAGAAGGAAAAGAAGAGCAAGGGATAGAAAACATGTTTGGAAAAGTAATGATGGAAATCTTCCCTAATGTGATGAGAGAAAAAGTCACACAAGTCCAGGAAGCACAGATGGTCCCAATCCAGAGGAACCCAAAGAAGCCCACTGCAAGACACATCATAATTAAAATGGAAAAACTCCAAGACAAAGAGAGAACCTTAAACGTAGCAAGGGAGAAACAGGAAACAACATGCGAGGGTACCCCGATAAGATTTAGCAGCTGACTTCCAATGGAAATGCTCCCTGCCAGAAAAGATTGGCAAGAAATATTCCAAGTAATGAAAACCACAGGCTTGCAACTAAGGCTACTTTATGCAGCAAAGCTATCAGTCAAAATGGAAGGTGAAATAAGGAGTTTGCCAGACAAAAGAAGGCTCAAAGAATACATCTCCACCAAACCAGCACTGCAAGGTTTGCTAAAAAAGAAGAAAAATAGTGACAGACAGAGGAACACAGGTTATGAAGGAGGTAAAAAGGCAAAGAATACGTACGTATCAATAATAACCTTAAAGGTAAATGGATTAAATCCTCCAATCAAAACACATTCAAAACACATAGAGTAGCCGAATGGATAACAAACATGACAGACATATGCTACTAATAAGAGACCCACTTCAGAACAAAAGACAGACTGAAAGTGAAG
The DNA here is from genome assembly GCF_022682495.2 of Desmodus rotundus. Taxonomy (NCBI): domain Eukaryota; kingdom Metazoa; phylum Chordata; class Mammalia; order Chiroptera; family Phyllostomidae; genus Desmodus; species Desmodus rotundus. The sequence goes on from NC_071400.1 coordinate 55,839,919, forward strand.
GGTTAGAAAAAAAATATTCCAAGCAAATGGACAGGAAAAAAAAGTTGGGATAGCAACACTCATATCACACAAAATAGACTTCAAAACAAGAGCCATGAAAAGACACCCAGAAGGTCACTTCATAATACTCAAGAATCCATCAAGAAGACATAAACATTTTAACTATGCATGCACCCAACACAGGAGCACCCAAATACATAAGGAAAATTTTGGAAGGCGTCAGGAAAGATATTGACATGAACACCAATTATAGTAGGGGATTTTAATACAGTACTGTCAAAAATGGATACATCTTCCAAACAAAATATTAACAAAGATATTGCAAAATTGAACAATGTCTGAGATCAAATGGACTTAACAAATATATGTGTGTGTATACATACACACACATATATACACATATATGTGTATATATACTCATATTTTATATATATGTATATATAACATGTGTGTGCGTGTGTGTGTGTGCGCGTGTGTATATATATACATATATATACATATATATATATACACATATATATACATATATATATACATATATATATACGTATATATATAACCTTTTATCCCAAAGAAACAAATACACATTCTTTTCAAATGCACATGGAACATTTGCAAAGATAGAACACATGATAGGGTGCAAAACAAGCCTGAACAAGTTCAAGAAAATTGAAATATTGTCATTAATTTTCTCCCACTACAAAGGACTGAAACTAGAAAACAACCTCAAGGAAAAAAACACAAAATACTCAAACTCATGGAGATTGAATAGCATGCTATTTTACAATGAATGGGTTAAGAATGAGCTCAAGGAAGAAATCAAAAGGTTTCTGGAAATAAGTGAAAATGAACTCACAACTGTCCAAAATCTATGGGACACAGCAAAGGCAGGCTTGAGAGGGAAGTTCATATTGATACAGGCCTACCTAAAAAAGATAGAAACATTTGAAATAAACATCCTAACCCTATACCTAAAAGAACTTGAGAAACAACAATGACAGCCCAGAGCAAGTAGAAGGAAGGAAATAACCAACATCAGACAGAATTAAACGACATAGAGTCTAAAATCACAATTCAAAGGATCAATAAATCCAGGAGCACATTCCTTGAAAAGATAAACAAAGTCAGCAAGCTTTTAAGAAGACTCATCAAGAAAAAAGAGAGAAGACCCAAATAAAGATAATCAGAAAAGAAAGAGGAGCGCTTACAACTGGTACTACAGAAATACAAAGGATTGTAAGAAATTACTAGTGACAACTATATGCAAAGAAATTTGAAAATATAGGTGAAATGGACAAATTTCTAGAAAAATATAACCTTCCAAAACTGAATAAAGAAGAAGCTGAAAGCCTGAACACACCTATAACAGCTAGAGAAATCAATGCATTAATAAAATAGGTACCATCACACAAAAGCCCTGGACCAGATGGTTTCACAGGAGAATTTTACAAAACACTTAAGGAAGAGCTAACCGCTATCCTTCACAGACTATTCCAAAAAATCCAAGAAGCAGGAAAACTCCCAAACTCTTTTTATGAAGCCAGAATCATCCTAATGACAAAACGAGATAAAGACACAACAAAGAAAGAAAACTTCAGGCCAATATCGCTGATGAACATAGAAGCTAAAATCCTCAACAAAATATTGGCAAACCACATCCATCAATATTTTAAAAAGATCATACAGCATGATCAACTGGGATTCATCCCAGGGATACAAGGATGGTACAATATTCACAAATCAAAAAATGTAATACATGACATAAACATAAGGAAATATATAAATTGCATAATCATATCAATTGATGTGGAAAAAGCATTTGATAAGGTGCAGCAGGCATTTCTGATAAAAAACACTCAGCATAGTGGAAATAGAGGGAGCATTCCTCAACATAATAAAGGCAATGTATGAAAGCCTTGCAGCCAACTGCATATATGATGGGCAAAAACTAAAAACTTTCCCACTAAGATCAAGAACAAGACAAGGATGTCTGCTTTCACCACTTCTATTCAACATAGTATTGGAAGTCTTAGCGACCACAATCACACAAGAAAAAGAAATAACAGGCATCCAGATTGGAAAGGATTTAGCAAAACTGTCACTAATTGCAGATAACATGATAGTGTAAATAGAAAATCCTATAGACTACACCAAAAAACTACTAGACCTAATAAGTGAATTTGGCAAACTTGTGGGATAAAAAGTTAATGTTCAGAAATCAAAGACATTCTTGTACATCAACAATGAAACATCAGAAACAGAAATCTGGAAAAAAAATCCATCTAATATAGCAACAACAAAAATAAAGTACCTAGGAATACACCTAACCAAGGAGGTAAAAGACCTGTACTCAGAAAACTACACAACACTGAAAGAAATTAAGGAAGACACAAACAAATGGAAGCATGTACCATGCTCATGGATTGGAAGAATTAACATCATCAAAATGGCCATACTACCCAAAGCAATTTATAGATTCAATGCAATCCCTAGTAGAGTTCCAATAACATATTTCACAGATATAGAGTAAACATTTAAAAAAAATTATATGGAAGCATAAATAACACCGGATAGCCGCCCTAATTTTGGGTAAGAACAAGAAAGTTGGAGGGATCACAATACCTGATATCAAACTATGTTACGAGGTCACTATAATCAAAACAGCCTAGTAGTGGTATAAGAACAGACACATATATCAATGGAACAGAATAGATAGCCCAGAGGTAAACCCAAGTCTCTATGGTCAATTAATATTTGACAACGTGGACAAAGCATATAATAGCACAAAAATAGCCTCTTCAACAAATGGTGTTGGGAGATGGACAGCTATGTGCAAAAAAAAAATGAAACTCGATCACCAACTTACACCAAACACAAAAGTAAACTCAAGATGGATGTTAGACTTAAATATAAGTCGTGACACCATAAAAGTCTTAGAAGAGAACATAGGTAGGAAAATCTCAGATATTCCATACAGAAATATTTTCACCAATGTGTCCCCTAGAACAAGGGAAATAAAGGAAAGAATAACCAAATGGGATCTCCTCAAAATAAAAAGCTCCTCCATGCCTAAAGAAAATAGCATTAAAATAAAAAGAGAAGCAACTTTATGGAAAAACCTATTTGCCAATTATACATCAGAGAAGGGCCCAATTTCCAAAATACATGAAGAACTCACATGACTGCACTCCAGGAAGACAAACAACCCAATGAAAAATGGGCAAAGGTCTTGAACAGACACTTCTCCAAAGAGGACATACAGAGAGCCCAGAGGCATGAAAAGATGCTCTGCATCACTTGTCATTAGAGAGCTGCAAATTAAAACCACAATGAGATAGCTCTTCACACCAGTGAGAATAGCCATCACAAACAAATCAACAAACAACGGTGTTGGAGAGAATGTGGAGAAAAGGGAACCCTAGTGTACTGTTGGTGGAAATGAAACTGGTGCAGCCACCGTAGAAAACAGTATGGAATTTCCTCAGAAAACTAAATATGGAACTGTCTTTAGACCTGGTAATTCCACTGCTGGGATTATACCCTAAGAACCCTGAAGCACTAATTCAAAATAACCTTGTACCCCAATGTTCATGTAGCATAATTTATAATAGCCAAGTTTTGGAAGCAACCTAAGTGCCCATCAGAAAATTAATGGATCAAAAAAACTGGTACATTTGCATGATGGAATACTATGCAGCAGAAAGAATGAAGGAGCTCTCACCTTTTAGGACAGCATGGATAGATGGAGAGCATTATACTAAATGAAATAAGCTAGGTAGTGAAAAACTAATACCATATGATCTCACCTATAAGTGGACCCTAATCAACAGAACAAAGAGGCAATCAAAATATAAAGAGAGACCTTGAAACTAGAACTGACTGACAGTAACCAGAGGTGTGGTGGGCGAGCATAATGTGGGGAAAAGGGGGAAGGGTTTTCTGGAACATGTGTAAAGGACACATGGATAAAACCAAAGCAGGTTATGATCAAGGGTGGGAAGTGGGGATGGCTGGGGTGGGGGAGTTGTTGTGGGAAAAATGGAGTCAACTGTACTTGAAGAACAATAAAAAACAAATTCAATTTTAAAGTGAAATTTCATACTTATCAATGATGAAGCCCCCTTCCAAGAAATAATTAGAAAGCACAAGAAAGAAGTAAGCCAAAAGTGTAAACAGAATTAAATAAAATCAAAAAGAATTTTTGGAAAATGGCATTTGAAGAAATGAAAAACTACCTTCAATCAGAAATGTAAAAAGTAACATTAAAAATGTATAAGAAAAATGAAAAGGTTTATAAAGTGAGTTGATAAAATACATGAAGAAAATTGAATAGTCAAATTACCTGAAAAATAAAGAATTACAAGGTGCACAAAAGGAGAAAATATTCACATGAAATATTATAAAAGACATTGAAGAAAGGTAGAAAAACAACCAAGAAAATGAAAATTACATTCAAAAAAAGGAAAAGTGTCAAAGAGAAAGTAGTGGAAATGAGAGGAAGTCAAGGAAGGAGTAATATTCATACTAGTGAAGTTCCTGGAAAAGAAGAACAAAACACTGAAACAAAAAATGTTTAAAATCAGTATATATGAAAATGTTCCCTAAATAGACAAAAACCTGAATTGATTCATTGAAAGGTCTTATCCAGAATAATCAACTTAAAGATACATGATAGTAAAACTATTAGATTTGAAAGATAAAGACAAAACTCTCAAGGCCTCCATACAAAAACCATCACATAATTTACAAAGGCAAGACAATGTGACCCACATCAAATTTACAAAATAAAGGCAACAATGGAGCAGCATTTTAAAAAATTTCAATGAAAAAAGTCGCTAAATTTTATATCTAGCCAGTCTATTATTCTATATCAAGGTTACAAGGGGAATAAAAAAAATTAGCATATAAGCACGTGGGGAATTCTGCATTCGTCAGCTCTTTTTGAAGTTTTTCTTATCTCCCTTTTCTCACTGGAAAGTGTAATATACGAGCAGGGGTTGGGCAGAAGCATGAGAGCATGCATAGGGATTTGGTAACTTTTCCCTTTTTACTTACACTTATTTCACAGTTCTGGCATTCTCTATCTTCTAATTATGCTGAGCATTTGGTTTTACACAAAATTTACTTCTCATATGCTGTGATTTCTATAGTTTGTGAGGGGGATCTTTCAAGATAGCCAGCTATGCTACTGATATTGCCCATAGTTAACTGGAATTTCTGTTTGATTGTTTAAAGTATCAAACCAGAAATTTCACACGAAGGGATTCCTTTCAGCTATTTAATAAAAACTTACACAAAATTCCAAAGTCACCTGACTCCTAGCACTCCTTTGTACCTGTTCTCTGAGCATTTACTATTTATGATACACTGTGTGAAGTATTTTACTGGCATTAGTTTTTGCACATTGCATTAAAAAATCTACAAAGTAGCTATTATCCCCCCTTTACAGATGAGAAAAATGAGACATATAGAAGCAGAGTAGTGTACTCAAGAATCAGAACTAAGGCTGTTCCACCCTAAAGTTGGAACTCTTAACTATGACTCTATATTACCTATTTCTCCTTTATCCTCTTCTCATTATATTTCCTGAATAGCCACTCATATCATCCTTGATTCCTCATATTCACTCAGCACCATGAGCAATTTTCATCTGTCTATCCCCCAAAATATGTTCCTTTCGCTTCACTATAATTCTATGGCTCTGGTTCAATCCAGAATCAACTCTCTCCTGGAAAACTGCTATAATAGCTCCATTCCTTTCACTATCACCATACCATCACCAATCCATTCCCCACACAGAAACCTGAGCAAATTATTAATAAAATACAAATCAGGTCTTGTCACTGCCTGACTTAATTTCTTCAATGGATTCCCACTACACTCAGAATGAAATATATCTGTCCTTGCCTACTTCTTTCCTTTTAAACTGAATATCATGCCACTCTCCAACTAAATTACTCTGTTTGTATGAATACTGACCTCAGTTCTCTTCCTCAAACTTGCCAAATTCATTCACACTTTAGAAACTTTGCATTTGCTCTATAATTAGTATGGAATACTTTTTAAAATCTTTTTAATTGTTGTTCAAGTATAGTTGTCTCCATTTTTCTACCACCACTTTCCTCCACCCCACCCACCCACAACTTCCACCCTCAACCCTACCCACTTTGGCTTTGCCCATGGATCCTTTATACATGTTCCTTGGCAGCCCTTCCTCTTCTTTCATATGGAATATTTTTGTCCTGGCTCTTCCTCCAGGTCTCTTCTCAAATATCACTTCCTCTGAAAGATTCTTTCAGAGACCCCTATCAAAGGTAGACTCAGATTAACAATGGTTAATCTTCCATTTAATGGGATCTGCCCCCATCTCATTAGTCAATGCATTTTTACTTGTGGCAGCCATTGTTCTTTGCTTTGTCTCCTTGTTGCTTCTGTCCTCAAGTATCTAGAACATATAGCACATAGTAGCCATTCAGTAGAAATGTATTGGAAAAACAATGAATAATATATTGGCTATATTTTGTATATCAATAATGGGGACATAAGTTCTAACAAAACATTTTTATGCTGCTTGACGAAAGAGGCATCTAGAGTTTATCAGTGGCACGCTGAGATATTGAAATTTCTAAAGACACTTTGATGGCTTATGGGACTTAGGTAAAATCTTTTAAAATGAACCATTTGTGGTATATGTGTATTCCAAGTACAAAAATCATTGCCTTAAGAAGTTCCTACTCTCTAGTTGGAAGGAGAACAAAAAAGATGCTTGTATTACGTGCATATGTAATTTATACTAAATGTCAAGTGAGGACCATGAAGTTAAAGGCCAAGGGAGTTTAAAAAGCTGGGGAGTCCTAAAGGAGGATGAACTGAAAGTGATCTTGAAGGATGGGAAAGGGTTAGAAAGTTTTTCATTATAGGTTTGTTCCTTAAAATTGCACTTGGGGTAAACCCATGGAAGATTTACATATAGGCCAGATTCTTCTAAAATGGAAACTCTTCTCTGACTCTGAGATATTTTAATAACCTGAGAGAGTCTTTTCCCTCACTGGGATACAATTTTAAAACATGAAGCAGATGCCTTGCTAAACAGTACCCCTAGTGGTCTCAAGGAGTTCTTTCAGCTTCTTTTTTTTGGGGGGGGGGTTGGGGGGAGTGAATTTATTCTTAGGCAACTCTTAAAAATGAAATGTTTAATGGTGAGCCTGAGGTACATTACATCCTGAGGTACTTCCAAATCAAGAATGATTTTGCTCAATATGGTTTTTTAAAATATATTTATTGATTATGCTATTACAGTTGTCCCATCCCCCCGACTCCACTCTATCCTGTCCACCTTCTCCCTCCCACATTCCCCCCTATAGTTCATGTCCGTTGGCCATACTTATAAGTTCTTTGGTTTCTATATTTCCTACACTATTCTTACCCTCCCCCTGTCTATTTTCCACCTATCATTTATGCTGCCTATTCTCTGAACCTTTCCCCCCTCCCCCTCCCACTCCCCTGTTTGATAACCCTCCATGTGAGCTCCATTTCTGTGGTTCCATTCCTGTTCTAGTTGTTTGCTTAGTTTACTCTTGTTTTTGTTTTAGGTGTGGTTGTTAATAACTGTCTTTGCTGTCATTCTTACTGTTCATATTTTTTATCTTTTTCTTAGATAACTCCCTTTAACATTTCATATAATAATGGCTTGGTGATGATGAACTCCTTTAACTTGACCTTATCTGAGAAGCACTTTATCTTCCCTTCCATTCTAAATGATAGCTTTGCTGAATAGAGAAATCTTGGATGTAGGTCCTTGCCTTTCATGACTTGGAATACCTCTTACCAGCCCCTTCTTGACTGTAAGGTCTCTTTGGAGAAATCAGCTGACAGTCTCAGGGGAACTCCTTTGTAGGTAACTGTCCTTTTCTCTTGCTGCTTCTAAGATTCTCTCCTTGTGCTTAATCTTTGGTAATGTAATTATGATGTGCCTTGGTGTGTTCCTCCTTGGGTCCAGCTTCTTTGGGAGTCTCTGAGCTTCCTGGACTTCCCAGAATTCTATTTCCTTTGCCAGATTAGGTAAGTTCTCCTTCATTATTTGTTCAAGTAAGTTTTCCATTTTTTGTTCTTCCTCTTCTCCTTCTGGCACCCCTATAATTCAGATGTTGGAATGTTTCAAGATGTCCTGGAGGTTCCTAAGCCTCTCCTCATTTTTCCGAATTCTTGTTTCTTCATTCTTTTCTGGTTGGATGTTTCTTTCTTCCTTTTGGTCCACACCATTGATTTGAGTCCCAGTTTCCTTTGCATCACTATTGGTTCCCTGTACATTTTCCTTTGTTCCTCTTGGCATAGCCTTCATTTTTTCATCTAGTTTTCAACCAAATTCAACCAATTCTGTGAGCTTCTTGATTACCAGTGTTTTGATCACAGTGTTACCAACCTTGTTTACCAGGTTGGCTATCTGTTCACTGCTTAGTTGAATTATTTCTGGAGCTTTGATGTGTTCTGTGATTTGGGCCTTTTTTTTTTTTTTTTTGTTGGACTTGGCACACCTGTCACGTAAAGGGGCAGATCCTTAGGTGTTCCCCAGGGTGGGGTAATGCAGGTTGCTGCATTGTGATGCTGTACGTGGGGGAGGGGCCGAGAGGGAGTAATGGCACCCGCTACACTCTCTGAAGGATTTCAGTCACTCCCTCTGCCACCCATAATCAAATTGGGCCCCTCTCGTGCTGGTTCCCGAGTGGGTGGGCTTGTGAACACTCTAGGCCCCTGTGGGTCTCTCCAATGACCTCTCCAGTGAGGCTGGGAGTTTCTCCTACTGCCGCCCCAACCCCCATGGGTGTTTTCACTCAGAGGTTTCAGGTCTTATTTCGCTGCGCTGGAGCTCTGGGTTACGCAGTCTGCTTCGCTCCCCGCCGTTCATCCCAGTTTATCTGTGTGCGAATGTGGGGCCACATGGTCTGCTAGTGTTCGGACTGCCTGCCCCCATTCGTCCCACACTCCGCCAGTCTTAGTCCCGCCAAGGCAACGCGAGTCCTCTAGGCCCCAGCTGCCCATCTCTGCCCCTCCTACTGGTCTGGGTGAATGTTTATTTTTTTATCTCATTGGTGTTGGACTTCCTTGCCGTTCGATTTTCTGTCAGTTCTGGTTGTACGAGTAGGTGCAGTGTGTCTACCTATGCCACCATCTTGGTTCTCCTCTTTCAGCTTCTTAAGATGACTTATTCCCCAGGCAAGGTGTAGCTTTACGACAGTAAAATATCATTCATTAGCTATATACAATGGTGGGCATAGGTAAATTTATAGTTGAGAGACTGTGAAACACAATGTATTCCTGTATTATTATTTATTTATTAATTACTGTACTACTTATTATTGTTATTAACCTACTTTTGCCCACCTCTGTAAGTGCTATATCTGTAACTACAGTTAGTACTTAAATAGCAAGTTCCTCCCACAGAACACAACAATGACCAAATAATAGATAAGAAAAATAAAATATTTCCAAACATTTTTTAATTGTGCAACCATAATCTGTTTGGTGGAGTCTCACACTAGTAAATAACTCTTGGGGGGGTGATGACAGGGAGTTTGGGGTGACAGACACATAGACAAGGAAGGAGGTGAATTCCAAGAAATAATATTTGAGGAACATGTAAGAATCTGTTCTACCACATTAGGCAATAAGGTGAATTTTCAGCAAACATTTCCTACACCTGGTATCTTTTATACGGTGAGCTACACATTTAATAAAGAAGCAGCTGCCACAGTTGAATGATTAATCAATACTGGTAAGCTGACATCCTAAGAGCTGCCAAACTGAAGCTTTTCTTTCCCTTCTGCATTTACAAATAAAGTGCTCAAGATTTGACTAAAGCCTGACAATTTGACCAGAAAATATCAAAGTGCTATTTAAATGATTTTTGCAGAGAATGCGATTTTCTTCTGAGCAATGTTTCTTATTGGTAATAATACCATCAGATTAGTAGATTTAGATAGGCAGAGGAGCAATGCCTTTTCTGATCCCTTCTTAAAGCCGGCTTTTCCATCTGTCTCACAAAGCTGTACCCCCACTTGTTTAGGCCAAACAGCAATTCTTAAAGGGCACTTCACTGATACCATGTGGAATATCTATCTAAAAACCTACTGTGTTACTAAATTCCATATGAGACTTTATCAAGTTTGCTTAGCCTTAGAAGATCAAAACACCTGCAATTTTTCAGGTGCAAAGATTTCTGTATACAATCTCCACCAAATGTGGATGGGTAGCAGGAAGTAAAACCAAAAAAAAATTGACTAATTTCAACTGATAGAGCATTTCAAATTAATGTCATTCATCAAATAGGTTTCATCTGTCATCATTTCAATACATCAGATACAATAAAATTTTACATTTTAGTGAATAATAAAGTTATGGTGATTGACTGCTTTTGGTAGAAAAAATCCATGACCAAACACATATGCAAGCTTAGATGATTCTAGGGAAAGATGACTTTATTATTATTTTACATGAATTGTGCAAGCTGAAAGAATGTATATGATTTAAAAACCTAAATGCTAAGTCTCCAAAGAACAAATCTAGGCATTTCTAAAGCTCTATCATAAATAACTAAACCTACTGTCTTTTTTAGCATTTGGCACTTTAAAATCCCTTTTATAATTCACACCTATGCTACTTAAGTTACTAACTGATATTTCCTCCTCATAATGTATAATGTAAGCCTGAGTACTGCTATGAACCTGATATAAGCCAGGAGACCAGTATACACAGTATGAAGCCAATGTTTCAAGGTCATACTGATCACTTATCTCCTGTGCTTATTTTGTATTCAATAGCATCTTGATCACTTAGCCATGGCCAAAAACTTTTCTACATGGTAGAGAATCTAATACCAAGCACAGCTACATGGAAGCAAATGGTTTGACTTGATCAAACCATATGGCTTGAATTGAATGTTCAGTAAAGATAAAAGTGAGACTGATTTTTTTTAAATAGCATTTACTGACACTTCAAGAAAAAACCCTGAGTGTAGTGTTCAACTGTTTTACTTACATATTTTTCAATAAATCACACTGTCAACAAAGTTACATTAAAAACAATGTAAGCAAGGGGAGGATGCTTTTATGGAAGGGATGCAGTCCACTGTCAATTTATGCATGTCATAAAGTCAGTGATGTATCCTGTATATGACACAATTGTCTTTATTTCACAGGGTCACAATAAGTACACAGCTTCATTTCCTTTTGAAGCTCACAGATGCTAAAACTAAGCATCCTTATTTTGAAACAAACCCAGCCAACTTGGATGAATATCTTTAAGAATCAAAAACTATTTAAGTTCTCTGTCATTGTTCTTGAGTCAAAATTGAAAAAAAAAAAAGAGTGTTTGAGAAAGCCCTAATTATTTTTGCCAAAGGGGGGGTAATATAAAAAGAAATAAATATGATCATTTTAAGTATAACTCAGGTATAGCAATTATCCATACTATAAAATGAGGTTGACCAAGAGAAAGATTGCAAGGTATTCCTTTACAATGAACAAGAATGAAATTATCTGGGACTTCCAGTCAAGATGCTAGTATAAGTAAATATCACTTGCTTCCTTGCACAACCACATCAGAATTACAACTAAAATATAGAACAACCATCAACAAAAACCATCAGAAATTGAGTTAAATGGAAGTCTGACAACTATGGAATTAAAGAAATCATATCCATCAGGACTAGTAGTAGGGGCAGAGGCATGGACCTGACTGGTCCCATATCCACGTGTGGTGGATAAAAATTCAGGAGGAATCTCTTGGGAGCAAGGAGTCCCAGCCCCACACCAGGCCCCCCAGCCCAGAGTTCCAGTGCCAGGAAGATAAGTACCCACAACTTCTAGCTGCAAATACCATTGGGCATTGTGTCAGTGGAAGGGACTTCTGGAGTTCCATGCAGTTTCCCTTAAAGAACCCACACATGGACTTACTCAGACTCACTCCCTCTGAGCTCCAGCACTGGGGCGCAGCTTGAAAGTCACCAGTGGCATACAGGAAAGAACCAAAGTTTCTGGAATCAAGGTAGGAGCTGGTGGACAGCTTTGTCCCAGACAGGATGGTGGGCAGAGGCCATTGTCTCATTTCTGAACCCACCCCTACCGAGCCACACACCTGACAGGTGGGCATTATATCTGAGATGCCATCATCTGGCTAATACAGTTTGCCCCACCCTGGAGACCCCCTGAGATTCCTTCTCACCTAACATACTGTCCCACCCAAACTGTTAATAGTGACTTTCCCATATGAATAGCTGGTCTTGGTGTATGCTTCACAACTTCCTAAATCCTATCAAACAAGTAACAGCTGGCCTTAGTAAGAGGCCAAGCCCCATACCACTTGTTAAATGGTCCCACTACCAACAGCCATCCTAGATTGACAGCTTGGCTTCACCTGGGAATCTCCAAGCTCAGCACAAGTAGCAGCCATTTCAAATTACTTTACACCTCATGCAGGGTAGCCCTAGGAAGAACACAGGTGGTGAAGACCTTGGTCTGAACCACCTGGGAAAACCAAGAGCCTGTGCACCCAGGGGACAGCTACAGACCACATTGGAGCACCACTACCATGCTCCTGCACAGCTGATCCTCCATGGAGGGCAGAGGTTGGTGGTCAGTGGTCACAGCAAGACTTTGAAACTGACTGGTCTGTGCAAATTCCTCCCATTAACCTGCAAACAGCAACCAAGGCTCAACTACAAGAGGAAGGTGTACTCTGTCCACACAATGGTCACACCTTGAACACCCAGGTTGGGTGATAGAGGAGAGAAGATGTGCCACTGGACCCTACAGGACACCTACTACATTAGGCCACACTACCAAGACAGGGAGTCATAGAAGCCTTACCTAATATATAGAAACAAACACAGGGAGGCTGCCAAAATGAAGAAACAAAGAAACAAGGCCTAAATGGAAAAAAGAAAAACCCATCAAAACTCCAGAAAAAGAACTAAACAAAATAGAGATAAACAATCTATCAGATGCAGAGTTCAAAACACTGGTTATAAGGATGCTTAAGGAACTTTGTGAGGGACTCCACAGCATAAAAAAAGATCCAGTCAGAAACAAAGGATACACTAATTGAAATAATGAACAATTTACAGGGAACACAATTGAGTGGATAAAGCTGAGAATCAAGTCAATGATTTGGAACACAAGGAAGTAAAAAACAACCAATCAGAACAAGAATAAAAAGGAATGAAAAAACTGAAGAATAGTATAAGCAGTCTCTGGGACAACTTCAAGCTTTCCAACATTTGCATCATAAGTGTGCCAGAAGGAAAAGAGAAAGCAAGAAATTGGACATCTATTTGAAAAAATAATGAAAGAAAACTTTGCTCATTTAGTGAAGGGAATATACATACAAGTCCAGGAAACACAGAGAGTTCCAAACAAGATGGGTGCAACAAGGCCTACTCCAAGACACATCATAATTAAAATGTCAAAGGTTAAAGATACAGAAAGAATAATATAAGCAGTAAGATAAAATAAGTCAGTTACTTACAGGGTAGTCCCCATAAACTGTCAGCTGATTTCCAAAAGAAACTTCAAAAGCTAGAAGGGATTGACAAGAAATATTCAAAGTCATGAAAAGCAGGACCTTACAGCCAAGATTGCTCTACACAGCAAAGCTACCATTTAGAATTGAAAGGCAGACAAAGAACTTTCCGGACAAGAAAAAGCTGAAGGAGTTTCTCATCACCAAACCATTATTATATGAAATGTTAAAGGAACTTTTTATAAAAGGCTTTATTTATTTATTTATTTTTAGAGAGATGGGAAGTGAGGGAGAAAGAGGAGGAGAGGAACATTAATGTGTGGTTGCATCCCATATGCCCCCAACTGGGAACCTAGACTGCAACACAGGCATGTACCCTGACTGGGAATACAACCAGCGACCCTTTGGTTTGTAGGCCTGAATTCAATCCACTGAGCCACATCAGACACTATGAAATGTTAAAGGGGCTTACAGGAAAAAAACAGGATCAAAACTGCGAAAAATAAAATGGCAATAAATGCATATCTATCAACAACTGAATGGAAAAAAATAAACTGAGCATATAAGAAAAGACAGAATCATGGATATGGAGAGAGTTTTGGTGGTTGTGGTATGAAAGGGAGCTTTGAGTGAATGGGTGAAGAGGTGAGGGAATTAAGAAGTAAAAATAGGTAGTAAAAAAGATAGAAAAATTTCAAGTAAAAGATAGAAAATTTTCAAATATATTACCTACCCCTACATCTACAAAAACTCGAGGAACAACAACAAAGAATGCCCAGAGTGAGTAGTAGGAAGGCAATAATCAAGATCAGAGCAGAATTAAATGACATAGAGACTAAAAGAACAATCCAGAGGGTAATTAAATCCAGGAGCTGGTTCATTGAATGTAAACAAAGTTGACAAGCCTTTAAACAGATTCATCTAAAAAAAAAAAGAGAGATGACCCAAATAGATAAAATCAGAAACAGAAGGGGCAAAATTACAACCCATATCACAGAAACACAAAGGTTCATAAGAAATTACTCTGAACAAATATATGCCAAGAAATATGAAAACCTGGATGAAATGGACAAATTTCTAGCAACATATAATCCTCCAAAACTGAGTCACCAAGAAGCAGAAGACCTGAATAGACTGATATCAGCTAGTGAAATTGAAGCAGTACTCAAAAAACTCCCTGCACACAAAAGCCCTGGGCTGAATGGCTTCACAGGAGAATTTAATGAAACATTTAGACAAGAGCTAACCCCAATTCCTCTCAAACTATAACCCCCCCAAAAAAACAAAAAAAACAAGACCAAAAGAAAAAAAAGAAGAGGGAAAACTCCCAAACTTTTTATTGTTGTTCAATTACAGTTGTTTTCATTTATCCACATTACTCCCCCCACCCTAAACACGCCCACCTCCCATATTCAAACTCCCCATTGTCTTTGTCCATGGTTCTTTTATATATGTTCCTTGATGACCCTTCCCCTTCTTTCTCCCATTAATCCCTTCCCCCTTCCCTCTGGTTAATCTCAGTTTGTTCTTCATTTCCAAGTCTCTGGTTCTATTTTGCTTGCTTGATTGTTTTGTTGCTTAGGTTCCAATTACAGGTGAGATCATGTGATATTTTTCTTTCAACACCAGGCATAATTTCACTTACCATAATGCTCTCCAGCTCCATTCATGCTGTCATGAATGATAGGAGTTCCTTCTTTCTTTGTGTTTCATAGTATTCCATTGTGTAAATTAGGGCAGTATTATGCTAATAACAAAACCAGAAAAAATATGATAAGAAAGAAAACAACAGTCCAACATCACTGTTGAACATAGAGGCTGAAATACTCAACAAATACTGGCAAACCATATCCAGATACATTAAAAAGATCATACACCATGATCAAATGGGATTTCTCCCAGGGGTGCAAGGATGGTATACTATTTGCAAATCGATAAACATAAAACATCATATAAACAAAAGGAAAGACAAACCTCCCATGGATAGATAGATATGGATAGATGCTCTAAATGCATTTGATAAGGCACAAGACATATTCATGATAAAAACACTCAGCAATGAGGGAGTAGAGGGAGCATACCTAAACATGATAAAGGCCATGTTTGACAAATGTACAGACAACATCACACTCAAAGGGGAAAAAAAATAAAAGCTTTACAACTAAGATCAGGCACAAGACAAGGGTGTGCACTTTCACCACTTCTATTCAGCATAGTATTAGAAGTTCTAGCCACAGCAATCAGACAAGAAAAATAAATAAAAGGCATCCAAACTGGAAAGGAAGAAGTAAAATTGTCACTGTTTGCAGATAACATGATAGCGTACATAGAAAACCCTGTAGAGTCCAACAAAAAATTATTTGACTTAATGAATATGGCAAAACAGCAGAATACAAAGTCAATATTCAGAAATCGAAGGTATTTTTGTATGCCAAGAATGAATTATCAAAAACCAAAATTAGGGGGGAAATCCCATTTACTGTAGCAACAGGAAAAATAACATATTTAGGAATAAAATTAACCAAGGAGGAAAACACCTGTACTCAGAAAACTACACGACACTGAAGAAATAAATTAAGAAAGACACCGTGGCTGGTGTGGCTCAGTTGATTCAGCCCTGACCTGTGAACCAAAGGTTGACTGGTTCAATTCCAAGTCAGAACACATGCCTGGGTTGCAGGCCAAAGCCCCAGTGTGGGGCATGTGAGAGGGAACCACACATTGATGTTTCTCTCCCTCTTTCTTTCCCATCCTTCCCCTCTGTCTAAAACTAAATAAATAAAATATTTTTTTAAAAATTAAGAAGACACAAATAAATAGAAGCATATAGTGTGCTCATGGATTGGAAGAATCAAAATTATTAAAATGGACTTACCACCCAAAGCAATCTATATATTCAGTGCAATCCCTATCAAAATACCATTCACATATTTCACAGACATAGTATTAAATACAGATATTTCAAAAATTTTAAGGAAACATAAACAACTCCAAACATTGATTTTGAGAAAGAAGAACAAAGTAGGAGGGATCACAATGTCTGATATCAAACTATATTACAAGGCCACTGTAATTTAAAAGTCTGGTATTAGCATAAGAACAGACAAATAGACCAAAGAAACTGAAGAGAGAGTTCAGAAATAAGCCCAGGTCTCTATGGTCAATTAATATTTGACAACGGGGACAAGAGCATAAAATGGAGTAAAAATAGCCTTCTTAATGAATGGTGTTCAGAAATCTGTATATGCAAAAAAATTAAACTAGACCACCAACTCCCACCATACACAAAAATAAACTCAAGATGGATAAAAGACTTAAATATAAGTGGTGACACCATAAAAGTCCTAGACAAAAACATAGGAAAAAAGTTTCAGATATCCCACAAAGCAGTATTCTCACCTATACGTCCTCTGGGGCAAAAAATATAAAGAAAAGAATAAACAATGGGAGTACATCAAATTTAAAAACTTTTACATGGGTAAGGAAAACATCAACAAAATGGAAAGGGAAGCAAACACATGGGAAAACATATTTTCAAATGATACTTCAGACAAAGGCTTGGTCTCCAAAATATATAAAGAACTCACAAGACTCCATACCAGGAAGACAAACAATCCAATTAAAAGGTGGGCAAAGGACCTGAATAGACACTTCTCCAGGAGGACAGAGAGAATGCCCATGGACACATGAAAAAATGCTCAACATCAATAGCCATTAGAGAGATGCAAATTAAAACCACAGTGAGTTATCACTTCATACCACTCAGAATAGCCATCAAAATAAATCAACAAACAAGTGCTGGTGAGGTTGTGGAGAACAGGAAACCCTAGTACATCGTTGGTGGGAATGCAGACTGGTGCAGCCACTGTGGAAAACAGTATGGAATTTCCTCAAAAAATAAAAATAGAACTGCCCATGTATCCAGTGATCCCACTGCTGGTACTCTAAGAATCCTGAATCACCAATTCAAAATAACCTATGCACCCCAGTATTCATAGCAGCATTATTTACAATAGCCAAGTGCTGGAAATAGCCTAAGTATCCATCAGTAAATGAGTGGATCAAAAAAAAAAACGTGGTACATTGCCACAATAGAATACTACACAGCAGAAAGAAAGAAGGAACTCCTATCATTCCAGCATGTTCCAGCATGGATGGAACTAGAGAGCATTATGCTAAGTGAAATAAGCCAAGAGGTGAAAAACAAATAATATATGATCTCACCTATAAGTGAAACCTAATCAACAAAACAAATGAGCAAAATACAACTGGAGACTTGGAAATAAAGAACCAACTGACAGTGACAAGAGGGGAGGCAGGAGGGCGATCACAGGAGAAGGAAGGGAAAGGAGCAAGCAAAGGAAAAAGAATAGAGGACTCATGGGCACGCACAATGGGTGTAGGGATTGACTGTGTGTAGGGAGCATAAGGTATGGGAAAGCAATAGGAAAAAAAGGCAGGACAACTGTAACTGATCAACAATAAATATAAAATAAGAAATACAAGTAGGTAGTTACAGCATAGACATGGGGATCTAAACTACAGTATAGGAAATGGAGTAGGCAAAGAACTTATATGCATGACCTATGGATCTAATGAATGGTGGTGCGATTGCCTGAAGGGAGTGTAGTATGTTGGGTGTGGGGGGGGGGGAAATGAGGAATATTAGGAAAACTACAATAGCATAATCAATAAAAATAATTTAAAAGAGAAATTATTCTGAATATTAAACACAAATATTGTGCCATCAGGCATGTCTAACCTAGGAGTTAGTCTATACCCTGTATTGCTTAGAAGCGGCTAGTGAAAGAGGTAGGGTTGTGTTTGTTTATTTTGCTTTTCTCTAGTGTGACCTCTATTCCAAACCTATTACAGTTTTTTTAGCTTAGATTGAATATTTTATTTATTTTTAAAAATTTTATTGTTATTCAGTTACAGTTGTCTGCATTTTCTCCCTGTCCTTCCACCCCACCCTAGCCAAACCAACCTACCTCCCCTGCCTCGACACTCCCCTTGATTATGTCCATGAGTCATTTATAGTAGCTCCTGTAAACCACTCTCCCCGGAATCCCTGCCGCACTCTACTCTGGCTATTGTTAGATTGTGCTTAACTTAAATGTCTCTGGTTATATTTTGTTTGCTTTTTTCTTTTGTTGATTGTGTTCCAGTTAAAGGTGAGATCATATGGTATTTCTCCCTCACCGCCTGGCTTATTTCACTTAGCATAATGCTCTCCAGTTCCATCCATGCTGTTGCAAAGGGTATAACCTCTTTCTTTCTCTCTGCTGTGTAGAATTCCATTTTGCAAATGTACCATAGTTTTTGGATCCACTCATTTGCAGATGGGCACTGAGGTTGCTTCCAGTACTTGGCTATTGTAAATTGTGCTGCTATGAACATTAGGGTGCACAGGTCCGTTCAGATTGGTGTTTCAGTTCCCAGCGGCGGAATTTCTGGGTCAAAGGGCAGTTCCATTTTTAGTTTTGTGAGGAAATTCCATAGTGTTTTCCACAGTGGCCTCACCAGTCTGCATTCCCACCAACACTGCACTAGGGTTCCCTTTTCTCCGCATCCTCTACAACATTTGTTTGTGGATTTGTTTATGTTGGCCACTCTGACTGGTGTGAGATGGTACCTCATTGTGGTTTTAATTTGCATCTCTCTGATGGCTAGTGATGGTGAGCATCTTTTCAAATGTTTCTGGGCCCTCTGTATGTCTTCCTTGGAGAAGTGTCTGTTCAAGTCCTTTGCCCATTGTTCAATTTGGTTGTTTGTATTCTCGGAGTGGAGTCTTATGAGTTCTATATATATTTTGGAGATCAGGCCCTTGACTGAGGTATCATCGGCAAGTATGTTTTCCCATACTGTTGGTTTTCTTTGTATTTTAATGCTGTTTTCTTTAGCCATGCAGAAGCTTTTTATTTTGATGAGGTCCCATTTGTTTATTCTTTCCTTTATGTCCCTTGCTTTAGGGGATGTGTCTGTGAGGATGTTGCTGCATGGAATGCCTGAGATTTTCCTGCCAATGTTTTCCTCTAGGACTTTTATGGTGTTACGACTTATGTTTCAGTCTTTGATCTGCCTTCAATTTATTTTTGTGTTTCATTGGTGATCCAGTTTCATTTTATTGCACGGAGCTGTCCAGATCTCCCAACACCATCTGTTGAACAGGATATCTTTACTCGATTTCATGCCCTGACTCCTTTGTCAAATATTAATTGACCGTAAACACTTGGGTTTACTTCTGGGCTCTCTGTTCTGTTCCATTGGTCTATGAGCCTGTTTTTATGCCAGTACCAGGTTGTTTTAATTTCAGTGGCCTTGTAATACAGTTTGATATCAGGTATTGTGATCCCTCCTCCTTTGTACTTCCTTCTCAAAATTGCTGCAGCTATTCGGGGTCGTTTTTGGTGCCATATACATTTCTGAAATGTTTGTTCTATATCTGTGAAATATGTCATGGGTACTCTAATAGGGATTGTACTGAATCTGTAAATTGCTTTGGGCAGTATGGCCATGTTGATAATGTTAATTATTCCAATCCATGAGCATGGTACATGCTTCCATTTGTTTGTGTCTTCCTTAATTACTTTCTTCAATGTTGTGTAATTTTCTCAGTGCAGGTCTTTTTCCCCCTTGGTAAGATTTATTCCTAGGTACTTTATTTTTCTTGTTGCTATATCAAATGGGAGTTTTTCCTGATTTTTGTTTCTGCAGTTTAGTTGTTGGTATACAGGAATGCTTTTGCTTTCTGAGTACTGACTTTGTATCCAGCTGTTTTGCCAAATTCATTTATTAGGTCAAGTAGTTTTTTGGTGGAGTCCATAGGATTTTCCATGTACACTATCATGTCATCTGCAAAGAGTGACAGTTTCATTTCCTTCTTTCCAATTCAGATGCCTTTATTTCTTTTTCTTGTTTGATTGCTGTAGTTAGGACTTCCAATACTATGTTGAATAGGAGGGATGAGAGAGAGACTCCTTGTATTTTTCCTGATAGTAGTGAGAAAGCTCTACATTTTTGTCCATTGAGTATGATGTTGGCTATAGGTCTCTCATATATGGCCTTTATTATGTTGAGGAATGCTCCCTCTTATTCACACTTTGCTGAGTGTTTTTATCAGAAATGGGTGCTGTATCTTCTCAAATGCTTTTTCAGCATCTATTGATACAATCATGTGATTTTTGTCTTTGCTTTTGTTCATGTGGTGTATTATGTTTATTGATTTGCGAATATTGTACCATCCTTGCATCCCTGGGATGAATCCCACTTGGTCATGGTGGATGATTTTTTAAAGTATTGCTGGATGTGGTTTGCTAATATTTTGTTAAGAATTTTAGCGTCTGTGTTCATCAGCGATATTGGCCTGAAGTTTTCTTTCTTCATTGTGTCTTTACCTGGTTTGGGGATTAGGATGATAATGGCTTCATAAAAAGAGTTTGGGAGTCTTCCATCAGTTTGGATTTTTTCAAATAGTCTGTGGAGGATAGGGGTTAGCTCTTCCTTAAATGCTTTGTAGAATTCTCCTGTGAATCCATCTGGTCCAGGGCTTTTGTGTGATGGGAGTTTTTTGATGACTGATTCAATATCCTCTGCTGTTATTGGTCTGTTCAGGTTTTCTGCTTCTTCTTCATTCAGTTTTGGAAGATTATATTTTTCTAGAAATGTGTCCATTTCATCTAGGTTTTCAAATTTCTGAGCATATAGTTCTTCATAGTAATTTCTTACAATCCTTTGTATTTCTGTGGTATCAGTTGTAATCTCTCCACTTTCATTTCTAATTCTGTTTATTTGGATCCTCTGTCTTTTCTTCTTGATGAGCCTCCTTAAAGGCTTGTCGATTTTGTTTATCTTTTCAAAGAACTAGCTCCTGGATTCATTGATCCTTAGAATTGTGCTTTTAGTCTCTATGTCATTTAGCTCTGCTCTGATCTTGGTTATTTCCTTCCTTCTGCTTGCGCTGGGCTGTCTTTGTTGTTGTTCCTCCAGTTCTTGTAGGCATAGGGTTAGGTTGTTTGTTTGAAATGTTTCTATCTATAAGTTAGGCCTGTATTGCTATGAACTTCCCTCTCAGGACTGCCTTTGCTGTGTCGCATAGGTTTTGGGTTGTTGTGAGTTCATTTTCATTTTTTTCCAGAAAGTGTTTGATTTCTTCCCTAATCTCGTTCTTGACCCATTCATTGTTTAATAGCATGCTATTCAGTCTCCATGATTTTGAGTGTTTTGGGTTTTTTCCTTTGGGGTTGGTTCATAGTTTCAGTCCCTTGTGGTCAGAGAAAATGCTTCATATGATTTCAGTTTTCCTGAATTTGTTGAGGCTTGCTTTGTGTCCTATCATGTGGTCTATCTTTGAAAATGTTCCATGTACACTTGAAAAGAATGTGTATTTTGCTTCTTTGCGATGAAAAGCTCTTTATATATATATCAGTTAAGTCTATTTCATCCAGGGTATTGTTAAGTGACACAATATCCTTGTTGATATTTTTTTAGGAAGACCTGTCCATTTTTGACAGGAGATGTTAAAGACCCCTACAATGATTGTGTTGCTGTCAATATCTTTCTTGAATTCCTCCAAGATTTTCTTTATGTATTTGGATGCTCCTATGTTGGGTGCATTTATATTTACAATTTTTATGTCTTCTTGGTGGATTCTTCCTTTGAGTATTATGAAGTGTCCTTCCGGGTCTCTCTTTATGGCCCTTCTTTGGAAGTCTATTTTGTCTGATATGAGTATTGCTACCCCTGCTTTTTTTTCCTGTCCATTTTCTTGGAAAATTCGTTTCCATCCCTTCAGTTTCCGTCTGTGTAGGTCTCTTCTCCTGAGATGGGTCTCCAGTAGGCAACGTATGTGTGGGTCATGTTTTCTCATCTATTCAGCTATTGTATATCTTTGGATTGGATCATTTAATCCATTTACATTTAAGGTTATTATCGATAGGTAGGTATTCATTGCATTTTTTCCCACCTGTGTTCCTGTCTCTTTCGCTTTTCCTTCCTTTCCTTAAAGCAGTCCCTTTAGCATCTCTTGCAGAGCTGGTTTGGTGGAGCTGTATTCTTTTATACTTCTTTTGTCTGGAAAACTCTTTATTTGGCCTTCTATCTTGATTGAGAGCCTTGCTGGGTAAAGTAGTTTTGGTTACAGGCCTCTGGTTCTCATTACTTGGAATAATTTTTGCCATTCTCTTTTGGCTTGGAGCGTTTCCATTAAGAAGTCAGTTGCTAACCTTTTGGGGATCCCTTGTATGTTACTTCCTTTTTCTCCCTTGCTGCTTTTAAGGTCCTCTGTTTGTCTTGGAATTTTGCCATTTTAATAATGATGTGTCTTGCAGTTGGCCTCTTTGTGTTCCTGTTGTTTGGGACTCTATGTGTTCCCTGGATTTGGGTGACTTTTTCTCTCATCAGATTAGGGAAATTTTCATCTTTTCTTTTTCCAACAGGTTTTCTATCCATTACTCTTCTTCTTCTCCTTCTGGTATTCCTATTATATGGATAATGTTACGTTTCATGTTGTCCTGCATTTCCCTTAATCCCTCTTCATTCTTTCTGAGCCTCTTTTCCTTTTCTTTCTCTTTCTGGGTGTTTTTTTCTACTTTGTCCTCCAGCTCGCTGATCCGTTCCTCTGCTTCATCAAGTCTGCTTTTCATTCCTTCTACTGTGTTCCTTGGTTCTGAAATTGTATTCTTCATTTCCTCTTGGCTCTTGTTGATAGTTTCTATTTCCTTTTTCATGTTAATATAGTTTGCAGTGAGTTAATTGTAGTTTCCCTGTAGTTTCTGGTAGTTCTCTGTGAGCTCAGTGAGCTTCTTGATAACCATTGCTTTGAACCCAGTATCATCTAGTTGAACTGACTCTTTTTCAGTTAGCATTCTTTCTGAGGCTTCCTCCTTTCCTTTCATTTGGGGATTGTTTCTTTGTCTTCCCATTGTTTGTGAGACTCTTCTTGTTAGCCTCTGCTTCTTAAATTGATCTATTCTGACGCCCTTGGTTTATTGTATGAACTTCCACGGTAGTATGCTTATGGGATTCAGTGGTGCTGTCTCTTTAATCTCCTGTGCTCACTGGTCTTGCGCTTACGTTTATGGGCGTAACACGGTCTAACTCTGGTCTTTTCAGCATTCCAGGTTTTATTGTCTCACCTGTAGGAAAAAGAGAAAGGCGGGGTGAAGGAGAAGGGAAGGGGGGAAAAAGGGAATAAAAAAAAGGAAAGGAAGGAAGGAAGAAGGAATAAAGAAAGATCAGAGGCAAGATAAGAAGGAATTTTAACAAAAGTTAAAACCAAAGAATAAATAAAAGAAGGCAGGAAGAAGGGGTAAAAAAGGTAAAGGATGGAAGGAAGAAGGAATAAAAAAAGAAAGAAGGACAGAAAGGAAGAAGGAATTCAGGGGGAAAGGAGGGGGAAAAAAGTATTCTGCTGGCTTTAAACTGGTCAGGTTAGTTCTGCTGGTCGTTCTGTCTATGAAATGGGAGGGGGTGGTTGGAGGGATTGGTTTCACTTTTCTCCCTTCCTGAGCCACTCTCTTCGCTCTTGTTCAGCCTCCAGTCCAGTTCCTCAGGGTCCTTCTGCTCCCCACTAGGCCTTTCATTCACCAGTTGTGCTGTCCTTGAGTTGCACCAATTAGGGGCAACTCACACTCCCCCTTCTTGCTCTTTGCTCTCTTATATGCTAAGGGCTCTCGGTGCTGCTATGGGGTTGTTCAGCCCCCTACTGTGTCTAGTTTTTCCAGGGAATGCAGTCTCCCCTAGCCCGGCAGCTCCCCTCTGCTGGGCGTTCTTCCTTCGTCTTAGAGAGCCACTAGGCCCTGCAGGCCTCTGTGCAGAGGGGCTAGGTAGGAGTTGTTCAGAACCAGTGATTTTAGGTGTGGTGGGTAGCAGGCAGCCAGGACGTTGGTCATCTGATCAGCCACTTTGTGTCTGATTTGCAAGTCCTGCGGTTACTCCACTTTGGGCCTGTGTTGTGCGGTGGGCTGGTCCGCTGCTTTAGGCCTGTGCATGGGGCAGCTATCCTCTGCTCCAGGTGTGCACCCACTGGGAGTTTCAGATGTGGGCACCCAGCCAGGGTTTCAGTTGTGGGCACCCAGTCCACTAATCTGGGTGCGGGCAACCGGGCTTTAGGTGATAGCTTGTGCTGCTTATCTGGTGTTCACAGTCCAGGGGCTGAGGGTGGGGGGGAGCCAGAGGTGGCAGCTGCTGTGGAGATTTCTCTAACTAGACTCTGGGTGCCTCTATTTTCTCTTTTTCTTTTTGAGAAATTCTTCCTATTGAAGCCCCCCTGGTCCAAACAAGCACCTGGCTGCTCACACAGCCCAGCCTGGCTCTCTCCCAAGAATCCTGCAGCAGACCCTGCGCCTGGGCCGGGGCTTCAGCCTCCCTGGTCCCCGCGCTGGTCCCAGAGACCTTATTTTCCTTAAGCACTCTTCTTACTGTCAGATCTTTCAATGTCCTCTATCTTTGGTCTCTGATCTTCATATATGCCAGAATACCGTTGGCTGTTCGCTCTGTTCCTCAGATCAACTAGGTGTTTCACTGGTGCTGAGGGGAAGTGGACTCTACTCCCACCTATCTCGCTGCCATCTTCCAATCTGTTGAGTGTTTTATTATAAATGGGTGCTATACCTTATCAAATGCTTTTTCTGCGTCTATTGATATGATCATGTGGGTTTTTTCTTTTCTTTTGTTTATGTGGTGTATTATGTTTATTGATTTGTGAATAGTGTACCATCCTTGCATCCCTGGGATCAATCCCAGTTGATTGTGGTGTATGATCTTCTATATTGTATTGCTGGATACAGTTTGCCAATATTTTGTTGAGAATTTTAGCGTCTATGTTCATCAGCAATATTGGCCTGAAGTTTTCTTTCTTTGTTGTGTCTTTATCTGGTTTTGGGATTAGGTTGATGTTGGCTTCATAAAACATGTTTGGGAGTCTTCCACCTTCTAGAATTTTTTAAAAATAATCTGTGGAGAATGGGGGTTAGCTCTCCCTTAAATGCTCTGTAGAATTTTCCTGTGAAACCATCTGGTCCAGAGCTTTTGTGTATCGGAAGCTTTTTGATTACTGTTTCAATTTCATCAGGTGTTATTGGTCTGTTCAGGCTTTCTGCTTCTTCTTTATTGAGTTTTGGAAGGTTATATTTTTCTATAAATTGTCCATTTCACCTATATTTTCAAATTTCTTGGCATATAGTTCTTCATAGCAGTTTCTTAGAATTCTTTGTATTTCAGTGGTATCAGTTGTAGTCTCTCCTCTTTCCTTTCTGATTGTGTTCATTTGGATCTTCTGTCTTTTTTTCTTGATGAGCCTGCTTAAGGGCTTGTTGATTTTGTTTATCTTTTCAAGGAAACAGCTCCTGGATCCATTGATCCTTACAAATGTTTTTTTTTAGTTGCTATGTCATTTAATTGTTCTTTGATGTTGGTTATTTCTTTACTTGTACTTGATTCTGGTTGTCTTTCTTGTTGTTCTTCGAGTTCTTGTTGGTGTAGGGTTAGGTTGTTTAGTTGAGATGTTTCTTTTCTTTTTAGGTAGGCCTGTATCTCTATGAACTTCTCTGTTAGGACTGCCTTTGCTGTATCCCATAATTTTGGATTTTTGTGAGTTCATATCTATTTGTTTCCAGAAACTTTTTTATTTCTTCCTTAATCTCATTCATTGTTTAACAGCATGCTATTCAGTCTCTATGTTTTTGAGTGTTTGGCTTTTTTTTCCCTTGAGATTTGTTTCTACTTTCAGTACCTTATGGTCAGAGAAAATGCTTGGTATGATTTCAATTGTCTTGAACTTGTTGAGGCTTGTTTTGTGTCTTATCATGTGGTCTATCTTTGAAAATGTTACCTGTGCAATTGAAAACAATGTGCATTTTCCTTTTTTGGGATGAAAGGCTCTGTATATATCAGTTAAGTCCATTTCATCTAAGGTGTTGTTGAATGTCACAATATTTTTGTTAATATTTTGTTTGGAAGATCTGTCCATCTTTGACAGTGGGGTATTAAAATCCCCTACTATAATTGTGTTGCTGTCAATATCTTTCTTGACGTTCTCCAAGATTTTCTTCATGTATTTGAGTGCTCCCATGTGAGTGCATATATATTTACAATGTTTATGTCTTCTTGGTGGATTCTTCGTTTGAGTATTATGAAGTGGCTTTCTGGGTCTCTCTTTATGGCCCTTCTTTGGAAGTTTATTTTGTCTGATATGAGCTTTTCTACACCGGCTTTTTTCCTCTGTCCATTTACTTGGGAAATTCATTTCCAGCCCTTCACTTTCAGTCTGTGTACATCTTCTATCCTGAGGTGGGTCTCTTGTAGGCAGCATATGTGTGGGTCATGCTTTCTTATCCATTCAGCTATTCTATGTCTTTTGATTGGGGCATTTAATCTATTTACATTTAATGTTATTGATAGGTACTTATTCATTCCCGATTTTTTGGTACCTATGTTCCTCCCTTTTTCTCTCGTTTCCTTCCTTTCCTTAAAGCAGTTCCTTTAGCATCTCTTGCAGAGCTGGTTTGGTGGAATTATATTCTTTTATACTTTTTTTTCTGGGAAGTTCAATATTTGGCCTTCTATCTTGATTAAGAGCCTTTCTTGGTAAAGTAGCCTTGGTTACAGGCCTCTCGTTCTCATATTTGGAATATTTCTGCCATTCTCTTCTGGCTTGGAGTGTTTCCATTGAGAAGTCAGTTGCTAACCTTATTGGGACTCCCTTTTGTTGTTACTTCCTGTTTCTCCCTTGCTGCCTTTAAGATTCTTTCTTTGTCTTGGAATTTTACCATTTTAATTATGATGCAGTGGGCCTCTTTGGGTTCTTTCTGATCGGGAGTCTCTGTGATTCCTTGATTTGTTTGATTTTGTCTCTCATCAAATTAGGGAGACTTTCCATCATTACTTTTTCAAACAGGTTTTCTATCCCTTGCTCTTCTTCTCCTTGTAGTATCCCTATTATATGGATATTATTACGTTTCATGTTGTTCTGCATTTCCCTTATTTCCTCTTCATTCCTTCTGAGCCTCTTTTCCTTTTCTTCCTCCTTCTGTGTGCTTTTTCCACCTTGTCCTCCACTTCACTGATCTAATCCTCTGCTTCATCGAGCCTGCTTTTGATTCCTTCTACTGTGGTTTTTAGTTCAGAAATTGTATTCTTCATTTCCTCTTCACCCTTGTTCATAGTTTCTATTTCCTTTTTCATGTTGATATAGTTTGCAGTGAGTTCATTGTAGTTTCCCTGTAGTTTTTGGTCATTGTGTGTGAGCTCATGAAGCTTCCTTATAACCAATTCTTTGAACTCAGTATCTGATAGTTGACTCTTTTTCATTTAGCGTTGTTTCTGAGACTTCCCCTTTTTCTTTCTTTTTGGGATTATTTCTTTGTCTTCCCATTGTTTGTGAGACTCTTCCTGTTAGTGTGTGCTTCTTACATTGCTCTGTTGTGACCCCCTTGTATTATGGTGTAAACTTCTGTGGTAGAATTCCTGTGAGATTCAGTGGTACATTCTCCTTGATTTACCGATCTTACTGATCTTGGGCTGTGGTTTATCTTGGCTCCGTGTATGTCTTTGGTTTTTGGTTCTTTTTGGGTCTTTCTTTGGTGGGTCTTTCCTACCAACTGTTTATCTGAGGGTCAGTCTGTCCCCCACCTCTTGTTTTCTGTTGTCCAGGTGTGGGGAGGTTGTGTTGGAGCTGGTTCTTCAGTGGGTTTTGAGGCTTTTCTCTTGCTCTTGTTCAGTTGTTTGTTCTTAATAATTTCTTCACTATTTATTTGTATTTTCACATAGGTCCTGTGTTGAGTTAGTTTGACTTCCACTCACTCCCTCACCTTCTTCTGTTCTTATCTGTTGGTGTTTCCTTTGTTG
The DNA here is from genome assembly GCF_022682495.2 of Desmodus rotundus. Taxonomy (NCBI): domain Eukaryota; kingdom Metazoa; phylum Chordata; class Mammalia; order Chiroptera; family Phyllostomidae; genus Desmodus; species Desmodus rotundus. Next base: position 55,868,281 of record NC_071400.1, read on the forward strand.
TTGGGTTTCCTCCTCCAGGAGTGATCCTGGTGTTCCATGCTTCTAAGCACTCTTTATTATGGTAGGCCTCCTCTGGGCTATGGGTGTGCGTGCAGAGCCTTCCTTGATTCACACTCTCCTTGGTGCCTGTGGTCTGAGCTCCCTCCGAGACAAGGTGCGGACACTCCCCGGTAGATGTGCACAGACTCCGGTGGGTGTACACACTCCCGGGTTGCTGGGCACAATCCCCCGGTTAGTGCCTGTGGTCTCAGCTCCCTCCGGGATGAGGTCCGAACACTCCCCAGTCCTTGCGCACAGACTCTGGTAGGTGTGCACACTCCCCGGAAGCACAGGTAGCCGGTTGGAGAGGAGACATACAACGAAGGGCCTGTCCTCTCACACAGCCCACCTCTCCAGCTAGACCAGTGACTGTCCGGGTTAGGGTCCCACAGGGCCCAAGTCTCAACTCTCCCCAGCCAGTGCCCACAGTCTCTGTGGGTTTACCACTTCGTCCTTATTCTCCTCCCTGTGACTTCAAGCAATCAGGTCTCTCATGGTGTTGCTCAAGCCTTAATTGGAAGGGGAGGTAGCCCTTAACCAGGCTGTCTCCCAGGAGTTCTTTGGCAGGCCTGGCAGAGGTGGGCCTGGGGCTGTAGTCGCCCTGGTCCCCGCTTTGGTCCCAGGGACCTTTTTGTCTTGAAGCAATCCCCTTACCTTCTGTTTTTTCAGTGTCCTCTGTACTTTTTGGTCTCCTATCTTCATAAACGCTGGGCTTTTGGCTGTTCACTTTGTTCCTCAGTAGATTGGGTAGGTGTTTCACCCAGGTGCAGAGGGAAGTTGACTCCACTCCCACCTATCCGCTGCCATCTTACAACTCCTATTACTGTTTTTAAATGAAGAAATGACTTGGTTTGATGGTTGGGGTGAATTCAGGTTTCCTATAGCATGCATTGTGTAGGCAGGGCTAAAGAAACTAATGCCATGGTAAAGTGGCATCCCAGTGAGAAGGGAATTCTCACTGTGCCAATTAGCCCTGGAACAGGAAGGATATTATTGGTCACTTTGCTTTGTTTTTGTCTGCATGGGCTTGATTTCTTTTTCATTCCCTTTTTCTTTGGATAAAATGGAGAGGAACTGTGTCCTAAAAAGAGCTAGAAACCTGTCCACTATTTAAATGGATGTATCTTCTGATTCTTACAACTGGAGCTCTGTAGGGTGTAGAAAAATTTTCAGACCTGGAAATAATCTGATAGATCATGACTGATCATGGTAGATGTATTTTTACTCTTTTTTAGGCCTTGGATATGAGTTACCAACTATTTTTTATGATGATGCAAGAGCTTTCTAATTATATGAAAATTAATTATTAGAAGCATGAGCATTTGAGGATTATGTTCAACTCAATCCACCAAATGTATGCACTCTTCAGTGTAAACAATAAATTTAAAATAGTAGCAGTATTTAAAATTGTCCCCAACACCTAGAGGTAATGACTGATTATTTAACCTTCTAAAGCACAAATTAATGTTGTCAGTATTGATAGATGAAACCTTTATACTGTACTGAACTATTTCTTATGTTCAAAGTCATTTTTCCTAAATTTATTTCTGCATAAAATTAAAATAATTTTCAATTAGCAATAAGGCTTTCACAGGAAACATGCTTATCTGAAGGTAATCAGTGCCCTGTGGGAACAGAGGTACTTTACTGTACCTTTTGCTTTGTGACTCCTCAGGGGGGTGATTATTTCATGATAATCATATACCCTCACCCCATTGTACCTTATTGCTTAATTAGCTACTAAATGAAATGTAGTTCTGTTTGAATCAACTTTATGTCTCTATAATTGCCCTGAGTTGCAGTTCCAAGATGAAAGAAGTGGATCAAATAACTACATATATTTTGTTTGATTAATCATGAAAAAAATCAATAGGGGATTAAAGTGAAACCATTTTACTCCTGCTAATCATGTTCAGCAATTTCAAATTATTTTATGATCCTGATCAATGTAATTAATGAACATGTCTATTAATTAGTTACACTAGCAGGTGAGCCATGAAAAATGTATTCACTTAATAATAACATAGAACAACATGCAATTAAGGGTTCCTGTGTGTATTTTACCTGATGCACTGAAAGGAAGTCCCTGGCCAGCTAATATTGCTCTTTGAAATTAGTGCTCTTCTTTCTTCATCCACATCTGCTTTCCCAAGCCTTTCTAGGTCCTTTCCTAGGGCAACACACAAAAAACAGCAGAGCTGAGATTTTAAATGTTATTAAACAGTTTTCAGCTTAAAAGCTCTTTTCTTTGTTGCAATGCCCTACAAGTAGAGAAGTCCAGGACACTACAGTGAGTCACTATCCATTTCACATTCACAAACTAGAGCTTCACCTGAGAAAATACGGTAATTCTAGATGCCCTCATTTTCATCTGCCCCATCTGATGTTGCTAACCCTTTCTCTGTCTTCCTGGTGAAAGGCAGGAATGTTGATATAGCTATGTTACTGAGTTCTTCATTAGTAATGTTGAGCATTTATTGGGAAGTTTTGTTATAAGGTATATATTCCCTGGAGAGTTAGTCAATATATACTGTCTTCACCACAATTATATTATGCATAAATACAAAAGGAGGTACAAACAGTAACAAATAATTCCAGTAATCTCCTCGTTAAACTAGTGAGTCACAGTGATTATGTAAATGTCTACAAATACCTGTTAATAAGATTTCCCTGTGCGCTGAGCTCCTGCATTTCATTAAACCCTGCTACTGGCATTTAGGATCTGCCTCAGTGTTCACCCAAATTGAGAGACTTGAAATACTGAACAGTGATGCCAAAGTCAGGGAAAACCCGGATTCCTAGACCAAAGAGATGGTGACACAGCAGTGCCACTTCATGTTCTTTTCAGAAGCTAGCTACCTCTTCAGTGCCCATTGAATTTGGGGTAGTTCCATTGGATTTGCAAGCAATTAAAGACAGACTAGGCTAGATGAAGGGGTCTTTGTGCAGCTTTTCTGGCCCCTTGGCTAGGTAGTTACAACAATGTACAAATGGCTGTCAACTGGTGGGGGCGGGCTCTTATTCCTCCTGATGTACTGCAGCCCATTTTCTTGGTGCTTCTCTGCTGGTGAACTTAATTATTCACTTTTGTTGTGAAAATCACCTCCTTAGTAAGTTTCTGTTATCACTTTGTCCACTTTCTTTTTTTCACATTTTTTATTGTTGTTCAAGTACAGTTGCATCCATTCCCCCCAACCCCAGCCATCCCCACTTCCCACCCTTGATCCTATCCCCTTCAGTATTGTACATGTGGTGTTCATATGTGTTCCTGAAACCCCTTCCAACTTTTCCACCATTATCCCTTCCAAATGTTCCTCTCGTTACTGTCAGTTAGTTCTTAGTTTCAAGGTCTCTCCTTATATTATGCATGCGTGTTTATTTTGTTGATTAGGTTCCAGTAAAAGGTGAGATCATATGGTATTTGTCCCTCACTGCCTGGCTTATTTCACTTACCATAATGCTCTCCAAATCCATCCATGCTGTTGCAAAGGGTTTAAGCTCCTTCTTTCTCTCTGCTCTGTAGAATTCCATTGTGTAAATATACCATAGTTTTCGGATCCACTCATTTGCTGATGGGCACTTAGATTGCTTCCAGTACTTGGCTATTGTAAATTGTGCTGCTATGAACATTGGGGTGCACAGGTTCTTTTGGATGGGTGTTTCAGGGTTCTTAGGGTATAATCCCAGCAGCGGAATTGCTGGGTCAGAGGGCAGTTCCATTTTTAGTTTTCTGAGGAAATTCCATACTGTTTGCCACAGTGGCCTCACCAGTCCGTATTCCCACCAAAAGTGCACTACGGTTCTCTTTTCTCCACATCCTCTCCAACATTTGTTTGTGGATTTGTTTATGTTGGCCACTCTGAATGGTGTGAGATGGTACCTCATTGTGGTTTTAATTTGCAACTCTCTGATGGCTAGTGATGCTGAGCATCTTTTCATATGTCTCTGGGCCCTCTGTATGTCCTCCTTGGAGAAGTGTCTGTTCAAGTCTCTTGCCCATTTTTTTTTCTCTTCCTTTTTTTATTGCTTGTGCTATCAGTGTCAGATCTAAGAAACCATTGCCTAATCCAGTGTCACCAAAATTTACACCTGAATTTCTTCCTAAGAGTTTTATAGTTTTAGTTCTTATATTTAGGTCTTTGATCCATTCTTAATTAATTTTTATAAATGGTTTGAGGCAGGAAACTTAATTTCTTTCTTTTGCTAATAAATATCCAGTTGCCCTAGTACCATTTTTGAAAATGCTGTTCTTTCTTTCCGTAGAAATGAAAAAGATTGGAGGACTCACATTTGGCTATTTCAAAACTTACAACAGAGCTATAACAGTCAAGACAAGTAGAAGGAGAGACATATACATAGACTAATGCAATAGAATTGAGATCAGAAATAAATCCATACATTTATGAACAATTGATTTTTGACAAGACTAACAAGAAAGTTCAATGAAGAAAGAACAGCATTTTCTCTTGCCCATTTTTTAATTCTGTTGTTTGTCTTCCTGAAGTGGAGTAGTGTGAGTTCTTTATATATTTTGGAGATCAAACCCTTATCCGAGGTATCATTGACAAATATGCTTTCCCATATAGTTGCTTCTCTTTTCATTTAATGCTGTTGTCTTTAGCCATGCAAAAGCTTTTTAATTTGAGGAGATCCCATTTGTTTATTTTTTCTTTTATGTCTTTCACTCTAAGAGACATATTGTTGAAAATATTGCTGTGTAGAATATCTATTTTCCTACCTATGTTCTCCTGTAGGACTTTCATGGTGTCATAACTTATATTTAAGTCTAATATCCATCTTGAGTTTATTATTGTGTATGGTATAAGTTGGTGATCCAAGTTTCACTTTTTTGCATGTAGCTGTCCAGATCTTCCAAAACCATTTGTTGAAGAGGGTATTTTTGCTCCATTTTATGCTTCTGCCCCCTTTGTCAAATATTGACCATGGAGACTTGGGTTTATTTCTGGTCTCTCTATTCTGTTCCATTCGTCTATGTGTCTGTTCTTATGCCAGTACCAGGCTGTTTTGATTACAGTGGCCTTGTAATATAGTTTGATGTCAGGTATTGTGATCCCTCCTACTTTTTTTAAAAAAAGATTTTATTATATATTTTTAGTCAGAGGAGAAGGGAGGGAGAAAGAGAGGGAGAGAAACATGGATGTTTGAGAAATACACTGATTGGTTTCCTCTTGCACAGCCCCAATTTGGGACCTGGCCTGCATCCCGGGCATGTGCCCTGACTAGGAATCAGGCTGGTGAACCTTTGTTTCATAGGCTAGCACTCAATCCCCTGAGCAATACCAGCCAGGGCTAAAATTTCTCTTTCTATGCAATGATACATTCACAAATTTTGATCTCATATTAGGCCACAAAGCAAACATCTAACTTTTTTACAAAGTAGAAACAGTACAAATATCACTCTGCAATCACAATGTAATAAAACCAGCAATCACTAAAGAAAATAAAAGCTAGAATGTCACTTTTATATAGACAGTGGAGAAGGTTCAATTAAACAACTTCCACATGAAAGAAGAAATAGGAACTGAAATTAAGATTAAAAGATGGGGATAAAAACAGTGCATATAAGAATCTATGGCATGCTACTTGACCTATGTGGCTAAGTTGGTTGGATGTTGTCCAACAAATCGAAGTGTTGCCATTGGATTCCCAGTCAGGGCACATGCTTGGGTTGTGGGTTCTATCTTCCAGTTGGGGTGCATGGAAGATGCAACCAATTGATGTTTCTGTCTCAATCTATGTTTCTCTCCTTCCCTTTCACTTCCCTTTCCCCTCTCTCAAAGAATAAATAAATAAAATGTTATTTAAAGAATCTATGGACTGCATTTAAAACAATGATCAGACAGAAATTATTTACAGTGAACCCTTTTACCAATAAATGTGAAAGACTGGATATAATTGAGAAAATATTCAGAGGGAGAAACTAGAAAAGAACAAATTACACTCAAAGAAAACATGAGGCAGAGTCTTTGGTCCAAGATGGAGGAGTAGAGAAATACACTTTACCCCCTCAAACAAGAAAAAGAAGGACAGCAACAAATTTAAAAACAAAAAATAACCAGAACTGTCAAAAAATTGAACTGTTTGGAAGTCTTACAACCAAGGAGTTAAAGAAATATTCATCCAGATGGGTAGGAAGGGTAGACACGGGCAGCTGAGGTGAAGAAGACACATGATAAGGCAGTGGCTTGAGGACTGGGTGATCCAACATTTGAGTGCAGATAAACCAGGAGGAACAACTGGGGAATGAGAGAGACTGTGTAACCCAGGGTTCCAGAGTGGGAAAATAAAGCTTCAAAATCTCTGACTGTAAAAACCTGAAAGGGTTGCAGTGTAGGAGGGAGAAACTCCCACCCTCATAAGTGAGTTCATTGAAGAGACTCACAGGGTTCTAGAATATATGCAAACCAACTGGCCTGTGAATCAGCACCAGAATGGCCCAATTTGATTGTGGATAGTTGGGGAAGTGACTGAAAGCCACCTGAGAGACAAGCAAAGGACATTGTTCTCTCTTGGTCCCCTCCCCTACAGACAGTGCCATAACGCAGCAATGTGTGTTGCCCTGCCCTGGCAACTGGCAAATACCCAAGGATCTGCCCCTTACTATGTAACAGGTGCCACAAAATGAACAAAGAGATCAAAGCTCCAAAAATAGAACTAGCCAAAGAAGAGATAGCCAACCTATCAGATACAGAGTTCAAAAAACTGGTATTCAGGATGCTCATGTGACAGGCAACCTCTGTGTTAAGACCCTGTGCTTCCGGGTTTTCTGCGCTTTGTTCTTTGTTTTTACCAGCAGGGGCCATTGTTTTTACCAAATAAGCTAGCTAGACATAACTTTGGCTTTGGGCTTCTGTAACCTTGCTTTGCCACGTAGGCAGGGAGCAGGGGCATATTTAAACCCCAGAAGGTCAGAGCTCGTGGCCCAGAATTTGGAGACTGCCTCCTCCGGGTCCTCATGCGTAAATGAACTCCACTTTGCTACCCCAGAACTTCATCTGAGTCATTTTTCCGTAACACTCACACAAATGGGTGACTATGGTCACAAAATAGAGGAAGTGAAAACTATGAAAAATGAAATAAAGGGCTTGGAAGATGGTGATGAGACAGGTGGGAGCAGAGTCAACTTTCCCCTGCACACAGGTGAAACACCTAGCCGATCTACTGAGGAAGAAAGCTAACAACCGACAGTACCCCAGTGTTTATGAAGATAGGAGACCAAGAACTATAGAGGACACTGAAAAAACAGACAGTAAGGGGATTGCTTCAGGACAAAAAGGTCCCTGGGTCCAGAGTGGGGGCCAAGGTGACTGCAGCCCCAGGCACTGCGCTTGCTGGGCCTGCTGCAAACTGCTGGGAGAGAGCCGGGTTAATGGATCCCTCCCCTGCCAAACGAGGTTTGAGGAGCACTGAGAGAGACCTGGTTGCTTGAAGTCACAGGGAGGTGAATAAAGAGGAAGTGTTAAACCCATGGAGTCTGTCGGCACCAGCTGAAGAGTTGTTAGGCTGTGTGGGGCCCTGACCTGCACAGTCCCCAATCTAGCTGGAGAGGTGGTCTCTGTGAAAGGTAAGGCCCTCCCTTGTATGGAGCAGCAGGATTGAGCAAGAGGAATTTCTCAAAAAGAAAAAATGAAAAAAAAAAAAAAAGAGAGAGAGAGAGAGAGAGAGAGAGAGAGAGAGACACTCGGGGGCAGTTTGGGGAATTCTCCTGCAGCAGCAGCTCCAGTCTCCTCTCCACCCAGCAACTCGATGCCCCCCACACCCCCAGTAGGGGTGTGGGGGACATCAAGCCCAAATCTGAGACACCAGGGAGAGTACGCACCACTGAAGTCCCCACACGCATAGCCCTGAGGAGGGTACGTGCCTGAACCTGTGGGACTGGGGGCTACAGGAGAGCTGGGCTGGAGGATGGCCAACTGCTGGACAGGAATGGGGAAGAGCTGGGCTAGGCTCCTTGAGTCTGCTGCAGCCAAAAAGACCAGTAAAACTAGCTTGGCCAGTTTGAAGCTAGCAGGAGGATTTTTTTTAAGTAATTATTTTTTTTCTTTTAACACTTTCGCCTCTCTTCTTTCACGTTCTATCCCTTCTTTCTTTCCCTTTATATCTCTTCTTCCTTCCTTCTTCCTCTTCTTTTTTTTTTTTAATTCCCACAAGTGAGACAATAAAACCTGGAACTTTGAAAAGACAGGAGTTGGACCCAAAGAGGGAGCATCCCAGCAGCAGAGACAGTGAAACAAATTTCACTTCGTTACCCCAGAGAACTTGCAAGTTGTTGTATATTTGTATTATTTTATTCATTATTCTTACATCACTCATTTTATTAGTATTTTTCTATTTCTCTTCTTTCCGTTTACTCTTCGCTTGACTGGTTGATTTGCATTGTTTGACTGGTTTCCCCTTGCTCTCTCTTTCATAGTGTATTGTTAACTAACTGTCTTTCACTTCACTTGTGTTCCATTAGCACACTACTCTAGGACCTATACTCCCTATTCTAGTTATCCAGATCACATAGATTCTCTCATATGATTGTTGCTCCATTACTATTGTAAATAATAGCTGTTCCATACATTTGGAAATACTACACACAACCCCTCCCAGATCTCAGCCCACTTCACTGTTTCCTGAACTTTATTACTGTTGTGGTTAACTCTATTCTCTCACACATTACACGTATTTTCTACCCTTTACTCTCACTTTACCTCATTATCTGACCTCCCACAAGCTCACAGCTTTCTACATCCAACTCACAATATTTCTCGCCCACAACAAGAGACTTATCTTCCTTCTTCCCTTTCTGAAAAGTGTCTAGGTGGGAGATTTACCAGTGAACCTCACAGGTATTCTACCACAGAAGTTTATACCATAATACAGGGGGGTCAGAACAGAGCAACTTAAGGAGCAGAGGTAAACAAGAAGAGTCTCACAAACAATGGGAAGACAAAGAAACAATCCCTACATGAAAGGAAATGAGGAAGTCTCAGAAACAATGCTAAATAAAAAAGATGCAAGTCAACTATCAGATACTGAGTTCAAAGAATTGTGGTTATAAGGAAGCTTAACGAGCTCACACAGAATTACCAAAAACTACAGGGAAATTACAATGAACTCACTGCAAACTATATCAACATGAGAAAGGAAATAGAAACTATGAACAAGGATCCAGAGGGTATAAAGAATACAATTTCTAAACTGAAGAATGTAACAGAAGGAATCAATAGCAGACTTGATGAAGCACAGGATCGGATCAGCAAAATGGAGGACAAGGAAAAAAAAACACACAGAATGAGCAATGAAAGGAAAATAGGCTCAGGAAGAATGAAGAGGGGTTAAAAGAAATGCAGGACAACATGAAACATAATAATATCCATATAATAGGGATACCAGAAGGAGGAGAAGAAGAGCAAGGGATAGAAAACCTGTTTGAAAAAGTAATGATGGAAAATTTCCCGAATCTGAGGAGAGAAAAAGTCACCCAAATCCAGGAAACACAGAGAGTCCCAAGCAAAAGGAACCCAAAGAGACCCACTGCAAGACACATCAAAATTAAAATGGCAAAATTCCAAGACAAAGAGAGGATCTTAAAGGCAGCAAGGGAGAAAAAGGAAGTAACGTACAAAGGAGTCCCAATAAGGTTGGCAACTGACTTCTCAATGGAAACGCTCGAAGCCAGAAGAGAATGGCAAAAGATATTCCAAGTAATGAGAACCAGAGGCCTGCAACCAAGGCTACTTTACCCAGCAAGGCTCTCAATCAAGATAGGCCAAATAAAGAGTTTCCTAGACAAAAGAAGTCTAAAAGAATACACTTCCACCAAACCAGCTCTGCAAGAGATGCTAAAGGGACTGCTTTAAGGAAAGGAAGGAAAAGAGAAAGACAGAGGAACACAGGTAGGAAAAAATGGCAATGAATAACTACCTATCAATAATAACCTTAAACGTAAATGGATTAAATGCTCCAATCAAAAGACATAGAATAGCTGAATGGATAAGAAACCATGACCCACACATATGCTGCAAACAAGAGACGCAGCTAAGGACAAAAGACCTACACAGACAGAAAGTGAAGGGATGGAAACAAATTTTCCAAGCAAATGGACAGAAAAAAGAAGCAAGGGTAGCAGTACTCATATCAGACAAAATAGACTTCAAAAAATGGGTCATAAAGAGAGTCCCAGAAGGTCACTTCATAATACTCAAATGAAGAATCCACCAAGAAGACATAAACATTGTAAATATATGTGCACTCAACATGGGAGCACCCAAATACATGAAGAAAATCTTGGAGGACTCCAAGAAAGATATTGACAGCAACAATTATAGTAGGGGATTTTAACACCTTACTGTAAAGGATGGACAGATCTTCCAAAGAAAATATCAACAAAAATATTGAAGCATTGAACAATGCCCTAGATGAAATGGTTTTCAGTAATATACAGAGACAGCCTTTCATCCCAAAGAAGCAAAATACATATTCTTTTCAAATGCACATGGAATATTTTCAAAGATAAACCACTTGATAGGACACAAAACAAGCCTCAACAAGTTCAAGAAAATTGAAATTATATCAAGCATTTCATCTGAACACAAGAGACTGAAACTATAAACAAATCTCAAGGAAAAAAAAAAACCCCAAAACATAGAGATTGAATAGCATGCCATTAAACAATGAATGGGTCAAGAATGAGATTAGAGAAGAAATAAAAAACTTTCTGGAAACAAATGAAAATGAACTCACAACAACCCAAAACCTATGGGACACAGCAAAGGCAGTCCTGAGAGGGAAGTTCATAGCGATACAGGCCTACCTTAAGAAGATAGAAACAGTTCAAACAAACAACCTAACCCTACATCTACAAGAACTGGAGGAACAACAACAAAGACAGCCCAGAGCAAGCAGAAGGAAGGAAATAACCAAGATCAGAGCAGAGTTAAATGACATAGAGACTAAAAGCACAATTCTAAGGATCAATGAATCCAGGAGCTCGTTCTTTGAAAAGGTAAACAATATCAACAAGCCTTTATGTAGGCTCATCAGGAAAGAAAGAGAGAGGATCCAATTAAACACAATTAGAAATGAAAGAGGAGAGATTACAACTGATATCACAAAAGTACAAAGGATTGTAAGAAAATAGTAAGAAGAACTGTATGTCAAGAAACTTGAAAATCTAGGTGAAATGAACACATTTCTAGAAAACTATAATCTTCCAAAACTGAATGAAGAAGAAGCAGAAAGCCTGAAGAGACCAATAACAGCAGATGAAAATGAAGCAGTCATCAAAAAACTCCCAACACACAAATGCCCTGGAGCAGATCGTTTCACAGGAGAATTCTACACAGCATTTAAGAAAGAGCTAACCCCTATACTCCACTGACCATTCGAAAAAATCCAAATTAATGGAAGACTCTCAAACTCTTTTTATGAAGCCAGCATCATCCTAATCCCAAAACCAGATAACGACACAACGAAGAAAGAAAACTTCAGGCCAATATCGCTGATGAACACAGACGCTAAAATTCTCAACAAAATTTTGGCAAACCGTATCCAACAATACATTAAAAAGATCATCCACCATGACCAAGTGGGATTCATCCCAAGGATGCAAGGATGGTACAATATTCGCAAATCAATAAACATCATACTTCACATCAACAACATCAAAGTCAAAAATCACATGATCATATCAATAGATGCGGAAAAAGCATTTGATAAGATACAGCACCCATTTCTGACAAAAAACACTCAGCAAAGTGGGAATAAAGGCAGCATTCCTCAACATAATAAAGGCCATATATGAGAGACCTACAGCCAACATCATACTCAATGGACAAAAACTTAGAGCTTTCCCACTAAGATCAGGAACAAGACAAGGATGCCCTCTCTCACCACTCCTATTCAACATAGTATTGGAAGTCCTAGCCACAGCAATCAGACAAGAAAAAGAAATAAATGGCATCCAAATTGGAAAGGAGGAAATGAAACTGTCACTGTTTGCAGATGACATGATAGTGTACATGGAAAATCCTATAGACTCCACCAAAAAACTACTCGACCTAATAAATGATTTTGGCCAAACAGCTGGATACAAAGTCAGTACTCAGAAAGCAAAGACATTCCTCTATACCAACAATGAAACTGCAGAAACAGATATCAGGAAAAAAATCCCATTTGATATAGGAACAAGAAAAATAAAGTACCTAGGAATCAACCTAACCAAGGAGGTAAAAGACCTGTACTCAGAAAACTACACAACACTGAAGAAAGAAATGAAGGAAGATACAAACTGGAAGCATGTACCATGCTCATGGATTGGAAGAATTAACATCATCAAAATGGCCATACTACCCAAAGCAATTTATAGATTCAATGCAATCCCTATTAGAGTACCCATGACATATTTCACAGATATAGAACAAACATTTCAGAATTTTATATGGAACCATAAACGACCCCGAATAGCTGCAGCAATTTTGAGAAAGAAGAACAAAGCAGGAGGGATCACAATACCTGATATCCAACTGTATTACAAGGCCACTATAATCAAAACAGCCTGATACTAGCATAAAAACAGGCACATAGACCAATGGAACAGAACAGAGAGCCCTGAAATAAACCCAAGTCTCTATGGTTATTTAATATTTGACAAAGGAGGAAGGAGCATAAACTGGGGCAAAAACAGCCTCTTCAACAAATGGTGTTGGGAGATTTAGACAGCTACATGCAAAGAAAATGAAACTCGGTCACCACCTTAAACCATACGCAAAAATAAACTCAAGATGTATAAAAGACTTAAATATAAGTCGTAACACCATAAACGTCCTAGAGGAAAACATTGGTAGGAGAATCTGAGATATTGCACACCGTAACATCCTCACAGACATGTCCCCTAAAGCATGGGATATAAAGGAAAGAATAAACAAATGGGATCTCATCAAAAGATAAAGCTCTTGCATGGCTAAAGAAAACAGCATTGAAAATAATGGAGAACCAACAGTATGGGGAAACATATTTGCCAGTAATACCTCAGACAAGGCTCTGATCTCCAAAATACATAAAGAACTCACACGACTCCACTCCAGGAAGACAAACAACCCAATTAAAAAATGGGCATAGGGCTTGAGCAGACACTAATCCAAGGAAGACATACAGAGGGCCCAGAGACATATGAAAACATGCTCAACATCACTAGCCATCAGGGAGATGCAAATTAAAACCATAATGAGGCACCATTTCTGCCAGTCACAGTGGCCAACATAAACAAATCAACAAACAAATGTTGGAGAGATGCGGATAATAGGAAACCCTAGTGCAGTGTTGGTGGGAATGCAGACTGGTGAGGCCACTGTGGAAAACAGTATGGAATTTCCTCAGAAAACTAAAAATGGAACTGCCCTTTGATCCAGCAACTCCGCTCCTGGAATTATACCCTAAGAACCTTGAAACACCAATCGAAAATAACCTATGCACTCCAATGTTCATAGCAGCACAATTTACAATAGCCAAGTACCGGAAGCAACTTAAGTGCCCATCAGCAAGTGAGTGGATCCAAAAACTGTGGTATATTTACACAATGGATTTCTATGCAGCAGAGGGAAAGAAGGAGCTTATACCCTTTGCAACAGCATGGATGGAACTGGAGAGCATTATGCTAAGTGAAATAAGCCAGGTGGTAAGGTCAGATACCATACAATCTCACCTTTAACTAAAACATAATCAGTGAAAATAAAAAGCAAACAAAATATAACCAGAGACATTGAAGATAGGAATAATCTAGCAACTACCAGAGGGGAGGTGGGAGGGGCCGGTGGGGAGATTGGATTATAGGAACTACTATAAAGGACACCTGGAGAAAATCAAGGGTGAGGGTGGAGGCAGGGTCGGGAGGTGGGTTTGGCTGTGGTGGGGTAGAGGGATTGTGAGAAGAGGCATACAACTGTTATTGAATAACTATAAACATTTTAAAAACATTTATATATAATCATACAATATAAAATATATTATATTTATATATAAATATTATATATTATATATTATATAATATATATAACATATACATATAATTTACCTTATTATAAGAAGCTGAATGTTATTTATAATCTGAATTCTATTCTTCTTATAAGTAACTCATAAAAATTCTACGTATCTGTTTGAATCATGAAAGAAAACTAATTTTCTTACCTAGGGGACAATGGAAGCTTTTGACTTTTGATTGAATTAATCTAGATTTTTAAAAACATTATACCATTTTATTCCTACGTATATCTTAGCTATAGATGACATATAGCGGAAATTGGTACAGGGTAGATTTTACAAGAAGGTCTCATTTTAGCTGGGAGTATTTACTTAAGCATGGTTATAATTTTCTTAATGAAGAAAGCAAATTGACCCAACAAGTACTTTCTGCTATTGGATGATATGGGCAGGTCTTACACAGGGATACATTTCTAGTCAAAATGCATGTTCATTGAGCAAAAATTTTCGAACTGAAATCATTTATTGTATCTTGTTTGTATAATCTATTGTAGTCTTGCTTCTGACTGTAGATCCATTCACCATCAGACAACCCATCATGGTGAATGAGCTAATCACACTACCAATTGAGGTTATGCCCAACTGTTCAGAGGCCAAAAATGTTAAATGGGAATACCCAAGGATTCCAAGGGAATTGAGATGAACATTGTTTTCTTCCTGTTTTTTTCCTCAGTTTTTTATATCCTATTTTCCTTCACCATGGCCTGTTTTTCTTCTTCAAAATTCCTCAAGCTGGACATTTTGGAGGACTCCACAAATAGCTCTGCATACAATTCCTTCTAGCTTTCAGAAAGACCCTATAATTTGCCCTGCACTAGTTCCTCTGACCTCTCTTATCATAGGGCTGCAGACTTTCTTGCAAATTGCTCAGGTGCTATTATCTGCAAAGCAGAGCTGGGAAAGGTGGGTGTTATTTGTGGTAGTACAGCCTTACTGTTGAAGCAGAACTGGAATAAGGACGTTTGACTAAATATAAGCTTAAGCCCCTTGAGGTTTAATTATATAAGCAAAATCTCCCAGTTGCTTGCCTTCAACATATTATCCCAGGTAGCTCCAATGTCTTTGGTGTATATGCTCTTTAACAGAGTTCTTAACAAATTGAGATAAAAATGCATTTTATTTATTATTCTTGCTACTAACCCTCTAAAAGGTGGGAAAATGACCAAAAGATGAGAGCTTGGTGGAAGAAGAAATGCTGAATTATTTTAAGATGTCTCTGTGCTGATTATAACAGCATATTCCATATATTCATTCTCTAAACAACCGCTTGGGGAAGATTTATAATATTCTGTGTATCTGAGTTCCCAGTTGCACAAGCTACATAGAGAAATCAAGAAGAAGCTACATACCTAAATATATAACCATACTGTTTTGTCCTTTTAACTCTATGGATGATTTTCCCAAGGGGCAGTCTTGGTGACTGCTATTTCATACTTGGCTGTGTGATTTTCTGAGTTCTGTGTTATCTACCAGCACATTTTTGTTTGTTCTAGCATTTTTGCCAAGAAATTCTTAATTGGAATTATTGTCTTAACAAAGTATTTTCCTCAGTGTGATTAGAAGATCATCATTTGAGGGTGATAGTAACTACTACCTCAATGCAAACCCTTTTGTGCTTAGCTTGGGAGGATTAAGTCTTCAGCATGCCACTAACATGAATGTGCAGATGTAGTTATCATTTTCAAACCCTGCATAGTACTTTAGGCAGAGATGGCATCAGTATAGGAGTCAAGGGCATTAGCTTTTCTTTTGGTGGGGGTGGAGCAGAGTGTGCCTTGGGCCATTGCTTGCATAAAATAAGCCTTGTCTATCATTCCTACTCAGTGGTTTAGTTAACGATTTTCTTAAGAAACCCATACTTGATGGTTTGTGGATAGCAAATGTATATGGAATGAACTAGGTGGCAGAAGAGTTAGGCTTGTAATAAAGATTGATTTCATTTTTCCATGAATTCCTCTCCACCATTCTATTTTTGTTCATAGACTATACCTTAGAGTTCCCCAAAAGTATATGTTCAGGATCCTTGAAAAATCTATATTAATCTATTCATTTAGGAGACACTGAAATTATAAATTGCTGCCTTGTGTCTTAACAAATTAATTTCAGAATCACTTAGCATGCCCTGGGCTTAATAAAATATATAGCCATATCGTCTTTTATGATGAGTTTTTGTTTGTAACTTATAGCGGCCTTACTCTGTAAAATATGTCCAGATTGGGAGAGCTGGATGCTAGTCTTGCTAAGATTCTGATCATGCTTTGTGATTTTCAGAAAGTTAGTTAATATACATCTCCAATGTGTATTAGCTACTCCACCCCTCCTGGGGCTCTTTTTCTTTCTTTAGCAGGTACTTTATTTTCCCCAAAGGAAAAGCAGTACCTCCTTAACCTCCAAATATTATCCAAACTTAACAACCGCTTATTTCATGAAAACCTTTTATCTGAGCTGCCAGCTCATACCATCCAGGAAGGATGGGCAGTTTTTACCTCTTCTCTTCCCTGATCTGCCCTCTTTTGGTGATATCAGTGAGTATTTGCACACCCAACAGCAGTCTTATAGAGCAAAATAATGATAGAAAGTACTCTTATGGGAGAGTCTTCCAAGGTAGTAAAAGCTTATGAAGCACACAAATGTATAATTTCAGAATGGCAATCTCAGAGAGCTGTCCTTGTCTGGCTACTACAGCATAAGTGACACCTGAACTAATGGCATACAGCTTTCTGAATTATGGTACCTGTATTACAGCAGAAGCCCTCTTCTTGGATGAGGTTAGGACGAGAAGTTGTTTGACTATGCAGAAAGTCCATGAAAGCAAGGAATTATTGAAAAAAATATAATATATAAGATATTTTCTTTTACCTTTACATGTATAAAATGTATATTCATTTAGTAATTTTTGATGGTCTTTTTGAAATATTGGATGGCTAACTAGAGTTCTATATTGAACCTCTTGCATAATCTATTTGCAGATTATTTCTTTGAAGTGAAACAAGAGTTTAAAGGCATTTAGCAAACCATCTCAGCCTTGAAGTTTTCTGGATCCTTTCCTTTTTATTTTTTGAATCCTTCACAGTTGTCTAATCCATAGTTTGGCAGAAGTTTTTTAGTGATTCACTTTCATCAATTTTCTCCAGGCATTCAGCTTAGTTTTTAACAGTAACTCTGTTTTCCACTAATATTTAATCAGTTTATCTAATATTTCTATATTATTATATTATATTATATTATTATATTATTATTGTATTGTATTGCATTGCATTGCATTGCATTGTATTGTATTAATTCATGATAAGAACTTACAACTACCATAAATAAGTTTGGGAACAAACAGAAAGCTTCATGGTAAGTATATAACTCATCTAACAAGAACAGACGTGTCCAAGCAATTTAAAGATTAGCCCATTATCTATGAGTATTTACAGTTTTTTGAGTAACATGTGTTAAGACCATCCATTCATGTATTCATTGTATTTAATGTGCTAGGAGCACATTAATAAATAAAAGAGAATGCCAACCCATCAGGAGCTTACATTCTAGTGGGAGAGGCAGAAAGAAACAAATAAATATGATATAGAATTTTATCTTATTTACTTGAGTTTTATTTATTTTAGTATTATTTGTATTACTTTTTTGATGTTAGAACATTAAGAGCATTAGAATTCTGCCTCTACTTTCCCCTTAGATACTTTAACACTACCAGTTGTTTACTTAAAATCTAGATCCTTAGTGATTAAAAAATTATATATTCTAAAACTTGAAAGAGCAATGGTGGGTTGCGATGTACTTACACGTTAATAGCATATGTAAGCAGACCAGGGAAGATGGCGGAGAGATAGGTGGGAACAGAGTACACTTGCACTCCCAACCCGTGAAACACCTAGATGATCTGAGGAACAGAGAGAAGAGCCAATGCTATTCCAGCATACATGAAGATCTGAGACAAATATAGAGGACATTGAAAGATCTGATGGTAAGAAGAGTGCTTAAGGACAAGGTTCCTGGGACCTGCATGGGGACCAGGGCGGCTGAAGACCCTGGCCCTGGAGCAGGGTCTGCTGCAGGATTCTTGGGAGAGAGCCAAGCTGGGCTGTGTGAGCGGCCAGGTGATTGTTTGGACCAGGGGGGCTTCAATAGGAAGAATTTCTCGAAAAGAAAAAGAGAAAATAGAGGCACTCAGCAGCTAGTTAGAGAACTCTCTGCAGCAGCCACGGCCTCTGGCACCCCTCCCCCCTCAGCCCCTGGACTGTGAACACCAAATAAGCAGCACCAGCTCTCACCAGAAGCCCAGCTGGCCCACACCCAGATTAGCGGATGGGCGCCCACACCTGAAACCTCAGGTAGGTGCGCACCATGATCAGTGGCTGGCCGCGGATCCGCCATGCACCCCAGGCCCAAAGCCGCTAGTCAGCCCTGCAGCCCAGATACAAAGCCACAGGTCAGCCATGCACACCAGGCCCAAAGCCATGAGTCAGCCACGCACCCCAGGCCCAAAGCCTCCTGTAGGCCCCGTTACCCAATCAACGGCCTGGCTGCCAGCTGGCAACCACACCTAAAAGAACAGGTTCTAAACAACTCCTACCTAGCCCCTGAGCACAGAGCCCTGCAGGTCCTACTGGCTCTCTAGGAGGAAGGCAGAACACCCAGCAGAGGGGAACTGCAGGGTTAGGGGAGACTGCAGTCCCCGGAAAGACTTGACTCAGTAGGGGACTTAACTACCCTGTAGAAGCACCAAGAGCTCCTAGCATCTAAGACAGCAAAGAGCAAGAAGGTGGAGTGTGAGTAGCCCCTAATTGGTGCAACTCAAGGACAGAACAACTGGTGAACTAAAGGCCTAGTGGAGAGCAGAAGGACCCTGAGGAACTGGACTGGAAGCTGAACAACATCAAAGAGTGTGGATCAGGAAGGGAGAAAAGTGAAACCAATCCTTCCAACCACACCGTCCCGTTTCACAGATAGGAAGACCAGCAGAACTAACGTGACTGATATAAAGCCAGCAGAAGACATTTTTTTTCTCTCCTTTCCCCCCTAAATTTCTTCTTCCTTCCCTCCGTCCTTCTTTCCTTCCTACCTTCCTTCCTTCCTTCTATTCCTTTTCTATTTGCTTTTCCTGTCCTTCCCTTCTTTTTTTCCCCCCTTCTTTCCCTTTTTTACACAGGTGAGACAATAAAACCTGGAGCGCTGAAAAGATGAGAGTTACACTGTGTTACACATATAAAAGTCAGCTCAAAACTAGTGAGCACAGGAGATTAAGAAGACGGCACCACTGAATCCCATTGGCATTCTACCATAGAAGTTCATACCATAAACCCAAGGAGTCAGAACAGATCAATTTAAGAAGCAGAGGCTAACAAGAAGAGTACCACAAACAAGGGGAAGACAAAAAATGATCCCAAAAAGAAAGGAAAGGAGGAAGCATCAGAAAGAATGCTAACTGAAAAAAAGGCAAGTCAACTATCAGATACTGAGCTCAAAGCAATGGTTATCAGGAAGCTCACTGAGCTCACAGAGAACTACCAGAAACTACAGGAAAACTACAGTGAACTCACTGCAAACTATATCAACATGAAAAAGGAAAGAGAAACTATGAACAAGAGCCAAGAGGAAATGAAGAATACAATTTTTGAATTGAAGAACACAGTAGAAGGAATGAAAAGCAGATGTGATGAAGCAGAGGACGGGATCAGCGAGCTGGAGGACAAAGTAGAAAAACACACCCAGAAAGAGCAAGAAAAGGACAAGAGGCTCAGAAAGAATGAAGAGGGATTAAGGGAAATGCAGGACAACATGAAACATAATAATATCCGTATAATAGGAATACCAGAAGGACAAGAAGAAGAGCAAGGGATAGAAAACTTGCATGAAAGAGTAATCATGGAAAATTTACCCAATCTGATGAGATAAAAAGTCACACAAATCCAACAGACACAGAGAGTCCCAAACAAGAGGAACCAAAAGGGGTCCATTGCAAGACACATCATAATTAAAATGGCAAAATTCCAAGACAAAGAGAGGATCTTAAAGGCAGCAAAGGAGAAGCAGGAAGTAACATACAAGGGAGCCCCAATAAGGTTAGCATCTGACTTCTCAAACGATGGGCTCCAAGCCAGAAGAGAATGGCAAAAAATATTCCAAGTATTGAGAACAAGAGGCCTGCAACCAAGACTACTTTACCCAGCAAGGCTCTCAATCAAGATAGAAGGCCAAATAAAGAGTTCCCCAGACAAAAGAAGTCTAAAAGAATACTCCTCCACCAAACCATCTCTGCAGAGATGCTAAAGGGACTGCTTTAAGGAAAGGAAGGAAAAGGGAAAGACAGAGGAACACAGGTAGAAAAAATTGCAATGAATAACTACCTATCGATAATAACCTTAAACGTAAATGGATTAAATGCTCCAATCAAAAGACATAGAATAGGTGAATGGAAAATAAAACATGACCCACACATATACTGCGTACAAGACACCCATCTCAGGACAAAAGACTTACGCAGACTGAAAGCGAAGGGCTGAAAACAAATTTTCCTGCAAACAGACAGGAAAAAAAAGCAGGGGTAGCAATACTCATATCAAACAAAACAGACTTCCAAAGAAGGGCCATAAAGAGAGACCCAGAAGGTCACTTCATAATACTCAAAGGAAGAATCTACCAAGAAGACATAAACATTGTAAATATATATGCACCCAACATAGGAGCACCCAAATACATAACAAAAATCTTGGAGGACTTCAAGAAAGATATTGACAGCAACACAATTATAGTAGGAGACTTTAAAACCTCACTGTCAAAAATGGAAAGATCTTCCTAACAAAATATCACCAAGAATATTATGGCATTGAACAATACCCTAGAAGAAATGGACTTAACTGATATATCTACAGCTTTTCATCCCAAAGAGGCAAAATACACATTTTTTTCAAGTGTACATAGAATATTTTCAAAGATACACCACATGCAAGGACACAAAGCAAGCTTCAAAAAATTCAAGAAGGTTGAAATACTATCAAGCATTTTCTCTGACCACAAGGAACTGAAACTAGAAACCAACCCCAAAGGAAAAAAACCCAAAACGCTCAAAATCATTGAGACTGAATAGCATACTATTAAACAATGAATGGGTCAAGAATGAGATTAGAGAAGAAATCAAAAACTTTCTGGAAACAAATGAAAATGATCTCACAAACCCCCAAATCCTATGGGACACAGCAAACGCAGTCCTGAGAGGGAAGTTCATAACAATACAGGACTACCTTATAGATAGAAACATTTCAAATAAACAACCTAACCCAACTACTACAAGAACTTGTGGAACAGCAACGACAGCCAAAAGCAAGTAAAAGGAAGGAAATAACTAAGATCAGAGCAGAGTTAAATGACATAGAGACTAAAAGCACAATTCTAAGAATCAATGAATCCAGAAGCTGGTTCTTTGAAAAGATAAACAAAATTGACAAGCCTTTAAGTAGGGTCATCAAGAAAAAAAGAGAGAGGAGGAGAACCAAGATGGCGGCGTAGGTAGACACACTGCGCCTCCTGGCACAACCAGAACTGACAGAGAATCGAACAGCAAGGGGGACCAACACCAAGAAAATAGAAAATAACCATTCATCCAGACTGAAATCTTTTCCCGGCTTCTGAAGATGGCGGCAACATAGGTGGGAGCGGAGTCCACTTCCCCTCAACGCCAGGGAAATACCTAGCTGATCTGAGGAGCAGAGCGAACAGCCAACAGTACTCCAGCATATACGAAGATCAGAGACCAAAGATAGAGGACACTGAAAGATCTGACGGTAAGAAGAGTGCTGAAGGACAATAAGGTCCCCGGGAACCGGGACCGCGCGGTACAAGGGCGGCAGAAGCGCCAGACCTGGCGCAGGGGCTGCGGCAGGAGTCTTGGGAGAGGGCCAGGCTGCGCTGTGAGCAGCCAGGTGCTTGATTAGACCAGGGGGGCTTGAAAAGGAGGAATTTCTCAAAAAGAAAAAGAAAATAGAGACACTCAGGGGCTAATTAGAGAACTCTCGGTAGTAGCCGAGGCCCCTGGCGCCCCTCCCCCTCCACCCCTGGACTGCTACGCTCACCTGAGGTCCGCTCACCTGAGGTCCGGTCGCGCGCCGCGAGCAGATTAGCGAACGGGACCCACACTTGAAACCCCGGAGGGACGCCCACACCTGAAACCTCCGAGATAATTTGGAGCAGAGTCTAGCTGCTCCACCCACAGGCCCAAAACCTCGGAACCGAGTGCCGCGTGATTCAGTCCCAGGGCAGCCCCGCCCGCCCGAGAGACTCAAGCCCAGGGCGGCTGGATCGGGCCCCCAAGCACAGAGCCTGTGGCTCAGCGGGCTGCGCGCGCTCACCAAGCACAGGGCCGGCTGGGTGCCTGTTTTCTAAATACAAAGCTGCTGGCGAGTGTCCTAACCCCAAGGCGGCTGAATCCGCCACCTGCGCGCCAGCGTTCCAAGCCCTGGCGGCTCGATTGGTCCGCCGGCTGCGCGCTCAGGGCACAAAATAACGTCACAGACCCAAAGCGGCTGGATTCCCCTGCTGCGCGTGCACGCCTCACAAGCCAAAGCAGCTGGATTGGCTGATCAACGGACTGATTGACTGCCAGGGACCACACCTACAAAACAGCGAAGAGTGTGACCCAGGAAGAGAGAAAAGTGAAACCAATCCTTCCAACCACCCCCTCCCGTTGCACAGACAGGACACCAGCAGAAATAACCTGACCGGTTTAAAGCCAACAGAAGGTGAGACAAAAAAACCTGGAGTGCTGAAAAGACTAGAGTTAGACCGTGTTAAACACATAAACGTCAGCTCAAGACCAGTGAGCACAGGAGAGTGAGGAGACAGCACCACCGAATCCCATTGGCATTCTACCATAGAAGTTCATATCATAAATCCAGGGAGTCAGAACAAAGCAATTTAAGACGCAGAGGCCAACAAGAAGAGCCTCACAAACAATGGGAAGACAAAGAAACAATTCCCAAATGAAAGGAAAGGAGGAAGTCTCAGAAAGAATACTAAC
Organism: Desmodus rotundus; assembly: GCF_022682495.2. Lineage (NCBI taxonomy): Eukaryota > Metazoa > Chordata > Mammalia > Chiroptera > Phyllostomidae > Desmodus > Desmodus rotundus. The sequence continues at coordinate 55,891,385 of NC_071400.1, forward strand.
CGAAAAAGAGGCAAGTCAACTATCAGATACTGAGTTCAAAGCAATGGTCATCAGGAAACTCACTGAGCTCTCTGAGCTCAAAGAGAACTACCAGAAACTACAAGGAAACTACAATGAACTCACTGCAAACTATATCAACATGAAAAAGGAAATAGAAAATATCAACAAGAGCCAAGCGGAAATGAAGAATACAATTTCTGAATTGAAGAACACAGTAGAAGGAATTAAAAGCAGACTTGATGAAGCAGAGGATCGGATCAGCGAGCTGGAGGATAAAGTAGAAAAAAACACCCAGAAGGAGCAAGAAAAGGAAAAGAGGCTCAGAAAGAATGAAGAGGCAATAAGGGAAATGCAGGACAACATGAAACGTAACAATATCCGTATAATAGGAATACCAGAAGGAGAAGAAGAAGAGCAAGGGATAGAAAACCTGTTTGAAAAAGTAATGATGGAAAATTTCCCTAATCTGAGGAGAGAAAAAGTCACCCAAATCCAGGAAACACAGAGAGTCCCAAGCAAGAGGAACCCAAAGAGACCCACTGCAAGACACATCATAATTAAAATGGCAAATTTCCAAGACAAAGAGAGGATCTTAAAGGCAGCAAGGGAGAAAAAGGAAGTAACATACAAGGGAGCCCCGATAAGGTTAGCAACTGACTTCTCAATGGAAACGCTCCAAGCCAGAAGAGAATGGCAAAAAATATTCCAAGTAATGAGAACCAGAGGCCTCCAACCAAGACTACTTTACCCAGCAAGGCTCTCAATCAAGATAGAAGACCAAATAAAGAGCTTCCCAGACAAAAGAAGTCTAAAAGAATACAGCTCCACCAAACCAGCTCTGCAAGAGATGCTAAAGGGACTGCTTTAAGGAAAGGAAGGAAAAGAGAAAGACAGAGGAACACAGGTAGGAAATAATGGCAATGAATAACTACCTATCGATAATAACCTTAAATGTAAATGGATTAAATGCTCCAATCAAAAGACATAGAACAGCTGAATGGATAAGAAAACATGACCCACACATATGCTGCCTACAAGAAACCCATCTCAGGACAAAAGACTTACACAGACTGAAAGTGAAGGGCTGGAAACAAATTTTCCAAGCAAACGGACAGGAAAAAAAAGCAGGGGTAGCAATACTCATATCAGACAAAATAGACTTCCAAAGAAGGGCCATAAAGAGAGACCCAGAAGGTCACTTCATAATACTCAAAGGAAGAATCCACCAAGAAGACATAAACATTGTAAATATATATGCACCCAACATAGGAGCACCCAAATACATAAAGAAAATATTGGAGGATTTCAAGAAAGATATTGACAGCAACACAATTATAGTAGGGGATTTTAACACCCCACTATCAAAAATGGACAGGTCTTCCAAACAAAAGATCAACAAAGATATTGTGTCACTTAACAATACCTTAGAGGAAATGGACTTAACTGATATATACAGAGCTTTTCATCCCAAAGAAGCAAAATACACGTTCTTTTCAAGTGTCCATGGAACTTTTTCAAAGATAGACCACATGATAGGACACAAAGCAAGCCTCAACAAATTCAAGAAAATTGAAATCATATCAAGCATCTTCTCTGACCACAAGGGTCTGAAACTAGAAACCAACGCCAAGGGTAAAAACCCAAAACACTCAAAAGCATGGAGACTGAATAGCATGCTATTAAACAATGAATGGGTCAAGAACGAGATTAGGGAAGAAATCAAAAACTTCCTGGAAACAAATGAAAACGAACTCACAACAACCCAAAACCTATGGGACACAGCAAAGGCAGTCCTAAGAGGGAAGTTCATAGCAATACAGGCCTACCTTAAGAAGTTAGAAACAGTTCAAACAAACAACCTAACCCTACGCCTACAAGAACTGGAGGAACAACAACAAAGACAGCCCAGAGCAAGCAGAAGGAAGGAAATAACCAAGATCAGAGCAGAACTAAATGACATAGAGACTAAAAGCACAATTGTAAGGATCAATGAATCCAGGAGCTGGTTCTTTGAAAAGATAAACAAAATTGACAAGCCTTTAAGTAGGCTCATCAAAAAGAAAAGAGAGAGGATCCAAATAAACAGAATTAGAAATGAAAGTGGAGAGATTACAACTGATACCACAGAAATACAAAGGATTGTAAGAAATTACTATGAAGACCTGTATGCTAAGAAATTTGAAAACCTACATGAAATGGACACATTTCTAGAAAAATATAATCTTCCAAAACTGAATGAAGAAGAAGCAGAAAACCTGAACAGACCAATATCAGCAAAGGAAATTGAAGCAGTCATCAAGAAACTCCCATCACACAAAAGCCCTGGACCAGATGGTTTCACAGGAGATTTCTACAAAGCATTTAAGGAAGAACTAACCCCTATCCTTCACAGACTATTCGAAAAAATCCAAACTGATGGAAGACTCCCAAACTCTTTTTATGAAGCCAACATCATCCTAATCCCAAAACCAGATAAAGACACAACGAAGAAAGAAAACTTCAGGCCAATATCGCTGATGAACATAGACGCTAAAATTCTCAACAAAATATTAGCAAACCGCATCCAGCAATATATTAAAAAGATCATCCACCATGACCAAGTGGGATTCATCCCAGGGATGCAAGGATGGTACAATATTCGCAAATCAATAAACATAATACATCACATCAACAACAGCAAAGACAAAAATCACATGATCATATCAATAGATGCGGAAAAAGCATTTGATAAGATACAGCACCCATTTCTGATAAAAACACTCAGCAAAGTGGGAATAAAGGGAGCAGTCCTCAACATAATTAAGGCCATATATGAGAGACCTACAGCCAACATCACACTCAATGGACAAAAACTTAGAGCTTTCCCACTAAGATCAGGAACTAGACAAGGATGCCCTCTCTCACCACTCCTATTCAACATAGTATTGGAAGTCCTAGCCACAGCAATCAGACAAGAAAAAGCAATAAAAGGCATCCAAATTGGAAAGGAGGAAATGAAACTGTCACTGTTTGCAGACGACATGATAGTGTACATGGAAAACCCTATAGACTCCACTCAAAAACTACTCGACCTAATAAATGAATTTGGCAAAACAGCTGGATACAGAGTCAATACCCAGAAATCAAAGGCATTCCTGTACACCAGCAACGAAACTGCAGAAACGGAAATCAGGAAAAAAATCCCATTCGATATAGCAACAAGAAAAATAAAGTACCTAGGAATAAACCTAACCAAGGAGGTAAAAGACCTGTACTCAGAAAACTACACAACACTGAAGAAAGAAATTAAGGAAGATACAAACAAATGGAAGCATGTACCATGTTCATGGATTGGAAGAATCAACATTATCAAAATGGCCATACTACCCAAAGCAATTTATAGATTCAATGCAATCCCTATTAGAGTACCCATGACATATTTCACAGATATAGAACAAACATTGCAGAAATTCATATGGAACCATAAACGACCTCGAATAGCTGCAGCAATTTTGAGAAAGAAAAACAAAGCAGGAGGGATCACAATACCTGATATCAAACTGTATTACAAGGCCACTGTAATCAAAACAGCCTGGTACTGGCATAAAAACAGGCACATAGACCAATGGAACAGAATAGAGAGCCCAGAAATAAACTCAAGTCTATACGATCAATTAATATTTGACAAAGGAGGCAGGAGCATAAAATGGAGCAAAAACAGCCTCTTCAACAGATGGTGTTGGGAGATCTGGACAGCTACGTGCAAAAAAATGAAACTCGATCACCAACTTACGCCATACACGAAAATAAACTCAAGATGGATAAAAGACTTAAATATAAGCCGTAACACCATAAAAGTCCTTGAGGAAAACATTGGCAGGAAAATCTCAGACATTCCACGCAGCAACATCCTCACAGACACATCCCCTAAAGCAAGGGACATAAAGGAAAGAATAAACAAATGGGACCTCATCAAAATAAAAAGCTTCTGCATGGCTAAAGAAAACAGCACCAAATTACAAAGAGTACCAACAGTATGGGAAAACATATTTGCCAACGATACCTCAGACAAGGGCCTGATCTCCAAAATATATAAAGAACTCACTCGACTCCACTCCAGGAAGACAAACAACCCAATTAAAAAATGGGCAAAGGACTTGAACAGACACTTCTCCAAGGAAGACATACAGAGGGCCCAGAGACATATGAAAAGATGCTCAGCATCACTAGCCATCAGAGAGATGCAAATTAAAACCACAATGAGGTATCATCTCACACCAGTCAGAATGGCCAACATAAACAAATCCACAAACAAATGTTGGAGAGGATGTGGAGAAAAGGGAACCCTTGTGCACTGTTGGTGGGAATGCAGACTGGTGAGGCCACTGTGGAAAACAATATGGAATTTCCTCAGAAAACTAAAAATGGAACTACCCTTTGACCCAGTAAATCCGCTGCTGGGATTATACCCTAAGAACACTGAAACACCAATCCAAAAGAATCTGTGCACCCCAATGTTCATAGCAGCACAATTTACAATAGCCAAGTACTGGAAGCAACCGAAGTGCCCATCAGCAAACGAGTGGATCCAAAAACTATGGTATATTTACACAATGGAATTCTACGCAGCAGAGAGAAAGAAGGAGCTTATACCCTTTGCAACAGCATGGGTGGAACTGGAGAGCATTATGCTAAGTGAAATAAGCCAGGAAGTGAGGGACAAATACCATATGATCTCACCTTTAACTGGAACATAAGCAATAGAAGAAAAAAGCAAACAAAATATAACCAGAGACATTGAAGTTAAGAACAATCTAACAATAGCCAGGGCGGGGGTGGGGGGTGGGGGCGGGGATAGTGGGAAGAGGGTATTACAGGAACTACTATAAAGGACACATGGACAAAACCAAGGGGGAGGGTGGAGAGGGGGGAGGGAGGTGGGTTCACCTGGGGTGGGGTAGAGGGATGGGGAGAAAAGGCATACAACTGTAATTGCATAACAATAAAAAAAATTTAAAAAAAAAAAAAAAAAAAAAAAAGAGAGAGGATCCAAATAAACACAATTAGAAATGAAAGAGAGATTACAACTGATATCACAGAAATACAAAGGATTGTAAGAAATTACTACGAAGAACTGTATGCCAAGAAATTTGAAAACCTGGGTGAAATGGACACATTTCTAAAAAAATATAATCTTCCAAAACTGAATGAAGAAGAAGCAGAAAACCTCAACAGACTAATAACAGCAGACAAAATTGAAGCAGTTATCAAAAATCTCCCAATACACTAAAACCCTGGACCAGACGGTTTCACAGGAGAATTCTACAAAGCATTTAAGGAAGAGCTAACCCCTATCCTTCACAGACTATTCAAAAATATCCAAAACAATGGAAGACTCCCAAACCCTTTTTATGAAGCCAGCATCATCCTAATCCCAAAACCAGATAAAGAAACAACAAAGAAAGAAAACTTCAGGCCAATATCGCTGATGAACATAGATGCTAAAATTCTCAACAATATTTTGGCACACCACATCCAGCAATACATTAAAAAGGTCATTCACCATGACAAAGTGGGATTCATCCCAGGGATGCAAGGATGGTACAATATTCAAAAATCAATGAACATATTACATCACTTAAACAACAGCATAGACAAAAATCACAGGATCATATCAATAGATGCAGAAAAATCATTTGATAAGACACAGCACCCATTTCTGATAGAAACACTGAGCAAAGTGGGAATAGATGGAGCATTCCTCAACATAATAAAGGCCATATATGAGAGACCTACAGCCAACATCATACTCAATGGACAAAAACTTTGAGTTTTCCCACTAAGATCAGGAACAAGACAAGGATGCCCTCTTCACCACTCCTATTCAACATAGTATTGGAAGTCCTAGCCACAGCAATCAGAGACAAAAAAGAAATAAAAGGCATCCAAATTGCAAAGGAGGAAATGAAACTGTCACTGTTTGCCGATGACATGATAGTGTACATGGAAAATCTTATACACTCCACCATAAAAGTCCTCGAGGAAAACATCGGCAGGAAAATCTCACACATTCCATGCAGCAACATCCTCACAGACATGTCCGCTAAAGCAAGGGACATAAAGGAAACAATAAACAAGTGGGACCTCATCAATGTAAGAAGCTTCTGTATGGCTAAAGAAAACAGCACCAAATTACAAAGAGAACCAACAGTATGGGAAACATATTTGCTAATGATACCTCAGACAAGGGATTGATCTCCAAAATATATAAAGAACTCACACTACTGCACTCCAGGAAGACAATCAACCCAATTAAAAAATGGACAAAGGACTTGAACAGACACGTTTCCAAGGAAGAGATACAGAGGGCCCAGAGACATATGAAAAGATGCTCAGCATGACTAGCCATCAGAGAGTCGCAAATTAAAACCACAATGAGGTACCATCTCACACCATTCAGAGTGGCCAACATCAACAAATTCACAAACAAATGTTGGAGATGATGCGGAGAAAAGGGAATCCTAGTGCACTGTTGGTGGGAATGCAGACTGGTGCGGCCACTGTGGAAAACACTATGGAAGTTCCTCAGAAAACTCAAAATGGAACTGCCTTTTGACCCAGCAATTCCACTGCTGAGATTATACCCTATGAACCCTGAAACACCAACCCAAAACAACCCATGCACACCAATGTTCATAGCAGCCCAATTTACAATAGCCAAGTACTGGAAGCAACCTAAGTGCCCATCAGCAAACGAGTGGATCCAAACACTATGGTATATTTACACAATGGAATTCTATGCAGCAGAGAGAAAGAAGGAGCTTATACCCTTTGCAGCAGCATGGAGGGAACTGGAGAGCATTATGTTAAGTGAAATAAGCCAGGCGGTGAGGGACAAATACCATATGATCTCACCTTGAACTGAAACATAATAAATAGAAAAAAAAAGGAAACAAAATATAAGCAGAGACATTGAAGTTAAGAAGAAACTAACAATGGACAGGGGGCATTGGGGAGGGGACAGTGAGGAGAGGGGATTACAGGAATACTAAAAGGACACATGGACAAAATCAAGGGGGAGGGTGGAAGTGGGGGAGCTACGGGGGTTTGACTGGGGTGGGGTGGAGGGATGGGGAGAAAAGCCACCCAAAAGTATTTGAATAACAATAAAAGATTAAAATTAAAAAAATAATCTTATGCAAGCAAAACTATAATGACCTAGCTGTAAATGCGTTTGATTCCAACATAACTTTAAAAGAAAAGACTTTCTCTGGGTGCATCAGCACAGAAGTTACTTCCACCTTTTAATACCAAATTATCAGCATATTTTACTTTCTATAATAGTATCAATATAATCCTTAAAATGCCTTGACAAAACATGTTTAATTTGCTGATCCCAAAAGGATTAGTTTTGGAATTCCAGCCACGATGCAGGCATAGGTAGAAATCCTTCACCTACTCACATAAGCAAAAGAAGGATACCACCCAATCCGAAAATAGTAAATAATCAGAAGTGCCAGAAAATCAAATCGCATGGAATTCTAACAACCAAGGAGTTAAAGAAACATTCACCAGACTGACAGCGCCACAATGCACCAAAGAAGGTTGCCTCAACAGGGTGATTAGCTAAGGCGCCACCCCCCCCACAACATAACCGGTGCTCTGAGACAAAGAAATATGGCCAAATGAAAGAACAGTTCAAAGCTCCAGAAAAAGAGCTGAGTGACAAGGAGATAGCCACCTTATCTGCTGCAGAGTTCAAAACACTGGTAATCAGGATGATCACAGACCTGATTGAGCTCAAATGCAAAATGAAGAGAGAAATGAAGGATAACCAAAGTGAAAGAAAACAAAATATAGAGGGAACCAACAGTGGCAAGAAGGAAACTGGGACTCAAATCAATGATCTGGAGCAAAAGCAAGAAATAAATATCCAATGAGAACAGAATGAAGAAACAAGAATTCAAAAAAAATGAGGAGAGGCTTAGGAACCTCTGGGACAAATTTAAATGTTCCTATATCCAAATCATAGGGGCGCCAGAAAGACAAGAACAAGAGCAAGAAGTTGAGGACATCTGAACAAATAACGAATGAGAACTTCCCCAATCTAGTGAAGGAAATAGACTTCTAGGAAGTCCAGGAGGCCCAGAGAGTCCCAAAGAAATTGGACACAGGGAGGAACACACCAAGGTACACCATCATTAAGTTACCAAAGATTAAAGATAAAGAGAGAATCTTAAAAGCAGCAAGAGAAAAAGGAGACAGTTGCCTACAAAGGAGTTCCCATAAGACTAGCAGCTGATTTCTCAAAAGAGACCTTACAGGCAAGAAGGGGCTGGAAAGAAGTATTTGAAGTCATGAAAGGCAAGGACCTACATCTAAGATTACTCTATCCAGCAAAGCTATAATTTAGAATGGAGGGGCAGATAAAGTGCTTCCTGGATAAGATAAAGTTAGAGGAGTTCATCATCACCAAGTCCTTATTATATGAAATGTTAAAGGGACTTATCTAAGAGAAAGAAGATAAAAAATATGAACAGTAAAATGACAACAAACCCACAACTATCAACATCTGAACCTAAAAAAAAAAGATAACAAAAACTAAGCAAACAAGTAGAACACGAACCGAATCAGGGAAATGGACATCACATGGAGGGTTTTGAGTGGGGAAGGGGAGGGGAAGAATGGAGAAAATGTACAAGGAATAAGAAGCATAATTGGTCAGCATAAAATGGACGGGGAGAGGTTAAGAATGGTATAGGAAACAAAGAAGTCAAGTAACTTATACATACATTAACTAAGGGAGGGGAAATGCTGGAGGGATGGGGTGCAGGGCAGAGGGGGAAAAAGGGGGACAAATTGGAAAAACTGTTATAGCATGATCAATAAAATATACTTTTAAAAAAGATGCATTTTAACTTATTTTTATATTTTCCCCTTTATATGTGTATACTTTTGATGGAACAATAGTTACCATAACAAAAATAAAACTAGATTGTTTAAAATAAATATTCTCATAGAAAACCCTATAGACTCCACCAAAAAACTACTCAACCTATAATTGAATTTGGCAAAAAAAAGCTGCATACAAAGTCAATATTCAGAAATTGAATGCATTCTTGTATACAAACAATGAAATATCAGAAACAGAAATCAGGAAAAAAATATCCTATTCACTATAGCAACAATAACAAAAAAAGTACCTAGGAATAAATCAAACCAAGGAGGTAAAAGACCTGTACTCAGAAAACTACACAACACTGAAGAAAGAAATTAAGGAAGACACAAACAAATGGAAGCATGTACCATGCTCATGGATTGTAAGAATTAACATCATCAAAATAGATTTAACACAATTTCTATTAAAATACCTAGGATATATTTCACAGATACAGAACAAACATTTCAAATATTTATATGGTACCATGAACAACCCTGAGTACCTGCAGCAATTTTGAGAAAGGAGAACAAAGGGATCAGAATACCTGAAATCAAAATATATCACAAGGCCATTTTAATCAAAACAGTCTGGTACTGGCATAAGAACAGATACATAGATTAATGGAACAAAATAGAAACCAGAAATAAACCCAATTATTTCTCCATGGTCAATTAATATTTGACAAAAGGGGCAGAAGCATAAAATGGAGTAAAAATAGCCTCCTCAACAAATGGTGTTGGGAGAACTGGACAGCTACATGGAAAAACATGAAACTCGACCAACAACTTACACCATACACAAAAATAAATTCAAGGTATATAAAAGACTTAAACATAAGTTGCAACACCATAAAAATCCTAAGGGAGAACATAGGCAGGAAAATCTCAGATATTCCACGCAGTAATAGTTTCACCAATATGTCCACTAGAGTAGGGGATATAAAGGAAAGAATAAACAAATGGGTCTTCATCAAAATGAAAAGCTTCTGCACAGCTAAAGAAAACATCAGCAAAATAAAAAGAGAACCAAACATATGGCAACATATATCTGCCAGTGATATCTCAGACAAAAGTTTAATCCCCCAAATATATAAAGAACTCACACGGCTCCACTCCAAGAAGACGAAAAACACAATTAAAAAATGGGCAAAGGATAGGAACAGGCATTTTACCAAGAATGACCTACAGAGTACCCAGAGACATATGAAAGGATGCTCTGCATCACTAGCCATCAGAGAGATGCAAATTAAAACCACAGTGAAACCAATTCACACCAATCAAAATGGAAATCATCAACAAATCAACTAACACTAAGTGCCAGTGAGGTTGTGGAGAAAAGAGAACCCAAGTACATTGTTGGTGGGAATAGAGATTGGTACAGCCACTGTGGAAAACAGTATGGAATTTCCTCAAAAACCTAATAATGGAACTGCCTTTTGACCCAGCAATTTCACTGCTGGGATTATATGCTAAGAATCCTGCAACACCAATGCAAAGGAACCTCTGCACCCCAATGTTCATAGCAGCGCAATTTAAATAGCCAAGTTCTAGAAGCAAACTAAGTGCCTATCAGTAAATGAATGGATGAAAAATCTATGGTACATTTACACAATGGAATGCTACACATCAGAAAGAAAGAAGAGGCTCCTACCCTTCAGGACAGCATTGACAGAAATGGAGAGCATTATGCTGAGTGAAATGAGCCAGGTGGTGAAAGACAAACACCATATAATCTCACCTATAAGTTTAACCTAATCAACAAAACAAAAAAAACAAGCAAAATATATCGGAGACATTTATTTATTTATTTTTATCTTTTTAAAAATTTTTATTGTTATTCAATTACAGTTGTATGCCTTTTCTCCCCATCCCTCCACCCCACCCCAGCTGAACCCACCTCCCTTCCCCACCTCCACCCTCCCCCTTGATTTTGTCCATGTGTCCTTTATAGTAGTTATCGGAGATATTTAAATAAAGGACAAACTGACAATAACCAAAGAATAGGGGGGAGGGGTATAACAGGAAAAAGAAGGGGAAGGATCATCAAGGAACATGTATAAATGACCCATGGACAAAGCCAAAGGGAGATAAGTTTGAGGGTGGGAGTGTGGGTGGGTGGGACAGGAGAAAGTAGTGGTGGGGAAATAGAACAACTGTACTTAAACAACAATAAAAAATAAAATAAATGCACTCACTATTCATTTTCTTTTTTTATGAATATAGTTTTTATTCATTTTTTGCTACAAACTAGTGCTTATTTAAAAATAATATTTAGTAATTTACACTCAAAGGACATGTTATAGCTAACATCCAAAGAAGACAATCAAAAGTATTTTTTGAAGATTTATTATGTGCTTAGTAGTGAAGAGCTCCTAAATCTCCACACTGTTGGCATTAGTAAGTTACAGGTAATTTCTGGCTAATGTTTATAAAAGAATACTGAGGAAAATTTCAACCATTATAATCAGTAAGAGTATAATTTTATTTCTCAAAGGACAGAGGTCATATTTAGCAATAGCCTCACTTTAAATTAAAATATACTTACTTCAATGTATATTTTGATACTGTTTCTTTTCCCTTCTTACAAGTAACCAGCAAGGCACAAACTGCTTCCAGTTGGCAACCCAAACAGGAGGAATCACGGCTGACCATCTAGTTGCTAATGCTCGTGAAAGGCAATTTGCAAACTCTGAGTAGGGTTGAACTTCACCCACAGGGGTCGTTTCTCCCTCTGACCACCTTATTCCATGAAAAAAGTGCATTCTGACTGCTAAAATGGATTTTTAAAATTCAATACAAAGATTCAACAACTATCAAAGTTCCCAACACTGATTTTTCTAATATCCAATTAGCAGTTTTGATACTAATTAAAAATTTTAATAATTTAGACAAATATAAATTATGTAAAAATAACCAATCACATGACTCATCATATTTATGCTTATGGTATAAACATAAGACTGATTTTTTAGGATAAAAGAATAATGCAGAACATCTCCTTTATGTATCTTTGTTCCCAATAAGCCTTTTGAGACAGATCTATGACGTAACACAGCGTAATGTCAACATACCTTTCATTTCAAAGGCTGAAATTATAGAATTTAAGTAGTGAGATAATTTCTATTAGATTTTATATTTTTATCAATCAATGAGTTAATCAATTAACTTAATCATTTCTTTTTCTAAATTAGTGGCAGTTGGTTTAATCTCGCCAAAACGAATGGGTCTCTTCTGGTTGATCAATGCGATAGAGAAACTCCCCAGGTGAGAGGTAGCCAAGATACTCCACTACCTCTGGGGTGGTGTCCTAGTGGTAGTGTCCGCCTTCTCTGTGATGACTGAAAAAGTGGGTGTGCTCCAAGCGCAAGTCAAACCCAAAGCTGGGTCTTTGGAGACAAAAACTGTCTGACAAATTAAAGGAGCCTTCATCTCAAAAAAATGCAACCATTTGTTCACCTCTTCTTCGGAGTTCAATGGGCAGGAAGAAAATTCTGGAGGCATAACATGAGTCTTCACTTTTCCCTTCTGAATGATGAAAGTACCTCCCATCCCTACAGGCTTATCTCCATAGTGTTTTTCAAGAGTCTGCCTCATGCAAGTTATAAAGTTAAGTTTCCCAGTTCTTCTTTTGGCTTTCACCTCAATGACCTTTCCAGGTTGACCCTCACTGGCAAAAAGATCAGCCAGTAATGCACACCCGAAATCATGATATTTCTCACTATATTTCTGTAACAGGCACCCTCCATCTTTAGGGTTACTGCAGGCAAAGTAACTTCCATTCACAGGAGGTTTGTGTTCACTTTCTGTTTGAACAACTGGCATAAACTCAGAATTGAACCCAAGAGTCTGAAATGGGCCTGCCCCTGCTCCAAGAATAAAAGCTCCAGGAAGCTTGATTTCTTTTGCAATCTTATTTAGATCATAAATTTTTTTTTAATTTACGAGAGGCAATAAGTAAGGCACACCTCCTACTCCCACAATTCTAGTTTTCCCACAGATGCCTTTTACAGGAAAGGTAAATGGCTCCTTAGTCAAATCAGGGCAATCAACTACAGAGACCTGGACATCAGCGAAGTTATCCTTTAGCCCCTTTTGCAGAACTCCAACGAATTCCTCTAGATTTGGCGCGTAAAGTGCATATTCAACACAGGCCATCTTCTTTCTTCTTTACCTAAAAGGTTAGGGAAGAATGCCCCTGAACCCTGCCTCAGTCGACCCCGCGTCCTCTGGGTTCTATTCATTTTCTATATATTTATTTTGGCTTATACATTATTAGAATTTATTTTGTGAAAATAATATCCACAGTTAATTTTAATATAATTACAATTTTTATTGCACAAAGACAGAATATAGGGCACCCAAAATCAAGATGGTAACTAAAATTTCTTTCACATATCCAATTTCCCCTTGTAGAATGACAATTCTTTTTATTTTGGAAATTATCTGCATTTAAAATTGTATTCAGAAATATTGATGTGTATAAGAATGGAGTTATAAAAACTGTCCATGAATGTCTCAAATTTAGTTTGTACTCTGCCAATAGTAAAATTCAAGTGAACATAAGAAAACCACTTTCAATATTTTGAATCTCTGACCTTGAGCTCCATTTTTTCCAGTATTCTTACTCTTTGCATGATAATCAGATGAAGTGTTTCTTGTGGTATATCCATCTGTGCAGGCTTCTGAGCAATTTCCTTGCAATGAGGAGGGATCTGCCACTCTTCATTGACTTCATCTTAGTAATTTGTTTTCTGTGAAGGCTGTGCTTGTCCACAGGGATGAGCTACTCCAAAGAGGGGAGAACTAACTTTAAGCCCAGCAGCCAGGTCAGGTAATTAGTTGTGAATATGGACCTCTAGGTATTGAGCTGCAAGATCGATATGTCTGTGTCTGACTGAGCACCCTGGCCTGTCCTGAGACCGATGTGTCTTGTGGAATTATCTTGTCAATGACAGGTATGCTTAGTGGTGGTGATTTTTGACCCCCTATGCCCCACCCCCCAAAAAAAGGTCAAAGAAGCAAAAGGAAACTTCAAATAACAGGAATGTCATCATCTCTTGCAGGCTGAAAGAACATGACTGGATCAGTTTAATTATCTGTCACATCTTTCCTTGCACTAATCAGAATACACTTCATTCAGGGATCTGGTGATGGCTGTCCCTTTCTCCTCTGTAATGGACATCGAAGACTTCAGATTCTTTCATTTCTCAAGTGTTATATGTGTGATGTAAAAAACTCACACTTTCTTTCCACATTGAAAAAATGTCTGTGTTCCTAAAGATAGAGGATACTTCAGCCTTTCTCACTTAGAAGAAGGTAAAATGCATTAGTTCACTTTAAGCACAAACAACTGTTATCAGTGATGACCTGTTTCAGCAAGGCATATCATGGAGATTAATGACAGACCCAGGGGAGCTGATAGCCCAAAACAAAACCAAAGAGCCATTAAAACCCACCAGTCATTCAATTCCCAGGGAAAACTCATTCAGAGGTAATTATTACTGTTATAATATGAAAAAAAAAAAAACCACAGAGGCACATGAATTACACTAATGAGCTCTGATCATTTTATTTTATATTGTTATCCCAAGGAAAAAAGTAAATGGAATTTAAAATGTGAGTCTCCAATTTCTAAGAAAATACTCTTGGAAAAAATGATGGTCCTGAGATAAGCTCACAAGTTTGGCAAATCTCTTCCTTATTCCCTATTCAGTTCCCACCCCCAGACATCTGGGACTACAGAGACATTGACTTCAGGTTGTATTGTCCTAGAATGTCACTTCTGTATGGTTTACTTTCTGTGGGTTATTTGTGCTAAGAGTAGGGATAAGGAATGTTAAGCTAAATAGGCCTTCTGCTTTGCAGCCTATACCCATGTCTCTTCCCCCTACCGGTATGAGTTTAGGTCTCTTTTGCTTCCCACCTGTCCTGTAATTTTCAACAATATTAAGTGAGCATCTATGTAGTCTATAGGGCAGGGTAGATGATAAAAATCCATAATTGATATAAAGGAAAAGGGAGTTAGGTGCTAGGATTTCTGGGATGGAGGGCTTTATTAGTTTCCAAGGACTGCCATAAAAAATTGCCATGAAGTTGGTGTGTTAAACAGGAGATAATATTTTTTCTTTCATAGTTCTGGAATCCAGAAGTCAACAATCAAGGTATTGGCATGGCACTCTCTGAAGGGTCTAAGGGAGAATCTTTCCTTGTCTCTTCCTTTTTCTGGTGACCTCAGGCATTTTTTGGTTTATGGCCACATCACTCTAATCTTTGCCTCTGTATTCACATGTTTTTCTCCTCCATGTCTCCAATCTCCCTCTGCCCTTTTCTAATAAGGTCATCAGTTATTGGATTTAGGGCCCACCTTAAATCCAGAATGATTTTGTCTGGATATCTGTAGCCGATTACATCTACAATGCAAAGACTTTATTTCCAGTAAAGGTCACATTCATAGGATCAGACATATCTTTTGAAGGTTAGTATTCAGCATGTTACAGGGAGTAAATTCCAAGTATGTGCATCAGAGAAGACAATGTAAGAGGTATACTTTGTATTAAGACATGTAGAAGAAGATTTTTTTTTTTCTGGCGGGAGTGCATGAGTACAGATATAAGAAAATAGAGATCTTGGAGCAGTATGAAGGTAGAGAAGGTCTGGATGGGGATTAACTTTCCTGGGCACAGGATATAGAGAACAGAGGTGAGGTATAAGCTTAGGAAGACAGACTGGGGTTATGTCAAAATCATTGGCTTGGAAAAAATTGAACACCATAAAATCACACATGAAAATGTGAAAGTTTATAAGAAAGAGGTAACCAAAAATTGAATTAGGGCAGTTAGAAGTAGGAAATGATGAAAGGGTTGGATTCTGAAGGTAAAATGGCCTGGAAATTTGTAGTATGTTATAAATGGAAGGAGTGGTCCAGGCAAGAGCAAGTGAAGGGATGGAGGCAGAGATGAGGCCCAGATATCAAGTCTGACTGTTTAGTGAAATTGATGAAAGAAATGAGCAGCACCGGAGGAAGAACAAACATGGGGGAAACTAAGATAATATGGACTTTGAGAAGGCCAGGCAGAAATGACCCTGAACTGACCTGGCTGGTGTGGCACAGTTGATTGAATGCGGGCCTGTGAAGCAGGGGTTTGATGGTTCGATTCCCAGTCAGGGCACATGCCTAGGTTGCTGACCAGGTCCCCAGTGGGGATACATGAGAGGCAAGCATAGACTGATGTTTCTCTCCCTCGCTTTCTCCCTCCATTCCCCTATAAAAACAAATAAATAAAATCTTAAAAATAAAAAAAGAAATGACTCTGAACCAGGTGAGATTTCAAGATTTGAGTTCAGGAGGGTGTCATGCCCTGGAGATTTGGGTTCTTTTATATAGAATACTCTTCCAAGCCCTGAGATTGGCCAAGGTGGAGAAGGGAAAATGGGTGGTGCTAGAGAGAGACTTGGGGACTTCATCATTTAGGGGATGGGATGGGAGGAGCAGAAGGTGTCAAAAAGTAGACAGTAAAAAAAAGGCAAAGCAGCAAAATGCAGAGCTGTTGATCTCCATTTTTCAGAAGCCAGGCAAGAAGGGGTCAGGAATGTGGGGGATAACAGAATTATGGAAATAGTGGTGATGGCCACACAACATTGTGAATGTACTTGATGCCACTGAGTTGTACACTTGAAAATGGTTAAAACTGCAAGTTTTCTATTATATACTTATATAGAGAGAACTACAATTTGAAAAATTAATAATGTAATATATCCTCCCCAAAAGTGGAACTAATCAACAATGTCACATACTGTGGATGAGTTTAAAGGAATAAAAATTGCGAAAAGAAAGAAAACTGCTTTTAAAATAATTGCCTGAGAAACCCATGATTAGAAAAGATTTTTTTTTTTTGGGGGGGGGGTTTATTTTTTTTATTTTTTTATTGTTATGCAATTACAGTTGTATGCCTTTTCTCCCCATCCCTCTACCCCACCCCAGGTGAACCCACCTCCCTCCCCCACCTCCACCCTCCCCCTTGGTTTTGTCCATGTGTCCTTTATAGTAGTTCCTGTAATACCCTCTTCCCACTATCCCCGCCCCCACCCCCCACCCCCGCCCTGGCTATTGTTAGATTGTTCTTAACTTCAATGTCTCTGGTTATATTTTGTTTGCTTTTTTCTTCTATTGCTTATGTTCCAGTTAAAGGTGAGATCATATGGTACTTGTCCCTCACTTCCTGGCTTATTTCACTTAGCATAATGCTCTCCAGTTTCATCCATGCTGTTGCAAAGGGTATAAGCTCCTTCTTTCTCTCTGCTGCGTAGAATTCCATTGTGTAAATATACCATAGTTTTTGGATCCACTCGTTTGCTGATGGGCACTTCGGTTGCTTCCAGTACTTGGCTATTGTAAATTGTGCTGCTATGAACATTGGGGTGCATAGGTTCTTTTGGATTGGTGTTTCAGTGTTCTTAGGGTATAATCCCAGCAGCGGAATTGCTGGGTCAAAGGGCAGTTCCATTTTTAGTTTTCTGAGGAAATTCCATACTGTTTTCCACAGTGGCCTCACCAGTCTGCATTCCCACCAACAGTGCACTAGGGTTCCCTTTTCTCTGCATCCTCTCCAACATTTGTCTGTTGATTTGTTTATGTTGGCCACTCTGACTGGTGGGAGGTGGCACATTAATGTGGTTTTAATTTGCATCTCTCTGATGGCTAGTGATGCTGAGCATCTTTTCATATGTCTCTGGGCCCTCTGTATGTCTTCCTTGGAGAAGTGTCTGTTCAAGTCCTTTGCCCATTTTTTAATTGGGTTGTTTGTCTTCCTGGAGTGGAGTCGAGTGAGTTCTTTATATATTTTGGAGATCAGGCCCTTGTCTGAGGTATCGTTGGCAAATATGTTTTCCCATACTGTTGGTACTCTTTGTAATTTGGTGCTGTTTTCTTTAGCCATGCAGAAGCTTTTTATTTTGATGAGGTCCCATTTGTTTATTCTTTCCTTTATGTCCCTTGCTTTAGGGGATGTGTCTGTGAGGATGTTGCTGCGTGGAATGTCTGAGATTTTCCTGCCAATGTTTTCCTCAAGGACTTTTATGGTGTTACGGCTTATATTTAAGTCTTTTATCCATCTTGAGTTTATTTTTGTGTATGGCGTAAGTTGGTGATCGAGTTTCATTTTTTTGCACGTAGCTGTCCAGATCTCCCAACACCATCTGTTGAAGAGGCTGTTTTTGCTCCATTTTATGCTCCTGCCTCCTTTGTCAAATATTAATTGATCGTATAGACTTGAGTTTATTTCTGGGCTCTCTATTCTGTTCCATTGGTCTATGTGCCTGTTTTTATGCCAGTACCAGGCTGTTTTGATTACAGTGGCCTTGTAATACAGTTTGATATCAGGTATTGTGATCCCTCCTGCTTTGTTTTTCTTTCTCAAAATTGCTGCAGCTATTCGAGGTCGTTTATGGTTCCATATGAATTTCTGCAATGTTTGTTCTATATCTGTGAAATATGTCATGGGTACTCTGATAGGGATTGCATTGAATCTATAAATTGCTTTGGGTAGTATGGCCATTTTGATAATGTTGATTCTTCCAATCCATGAACATGGTACATGCTTCCATTTGTTTGTATCTTCCTTAATTTCTTTCTTCAGTGTTGTGTAGTTTTCTGAGTACAGGTCTTTTACCTCCTTGGTTAGGTTTATTCCTAGGTACTTTATTTTTCTTGTTGCTATATCGAATGGGATTTTTTTCCTGATTTCTGTTTCTGCAGTTTCGTTGTTGGTGTACAGGAATGCCTTTGATTTCTGGGTATTGACTTTGTATCCAGCTGTTTTGCCAAATTCATTTATTAGGTCGAGTAGTTTTTGAGTGGAGTCTATAGGGTTTTCCATGTACACTATCATGTCGTCTGCAAACAGTGACAGTTTCATTTCCTCCTTTCCAATTTGGATGCCTTTTATTGCTTTTTCTTGTCTGATTGCTGTGGCTAGGACTTCCAATACTATGTTGAATAGGAGTGGTGAGAGAGGGCATCCTTGTCTAGTTCCTGATCTTAGTGGGAAAGCTCTAAGTTTTTGTCCATTGAGTGTGATGTTGGCTGTAGGTCTCTCATATATGGCCTTAATTATGTTGAGGACTGCTCCCTTTATTCCCACTTTGCTGAGTGTTTTTATCAGAAATGGGTGCTGTATCTTATCAAATGCTTTTTCCGCATCTATTGATATGATCATGTGATTTTTGTCTTTGCTGTTGTTGATGTGATGTATTATGTTTATTGATTTGCGAATATTATACCATCCTTGCATCCCTGGGATGAATCCCACTTGGTCATGGTGGATGATCTTTTTAATATATTGCTGGATGCGGTTTGCTAATATTTTGTTGAGAATTTTAGCGTCTATGTTCATCAGCGATATTGGCCTGAAGTTTTCTTTCTTCGTTGTGTCTTTATCTGGTTTTGGGATTAGGATGATGTTGGCTTCATAAAAAGAGTTTGGGAGTCTTCCATCAGTTTGGATTTTTTCGAATAGTCTGTGAAGGATAGGGGTTAGTTCTTCCTTAAATGCTTTGTAGAAATCTCCTGTGAAACCATCTGGTCCAGGGCTTTTGTGTGATGGGAGTTTCTTGATGACTGCTTCAATTTCCTTTGCTGATATTGGTCTGTTCAGGTTTTCTGCTTCTTCTTCATTCAGTTTTGGAAGATTATATTTTTCTAGAAATGTGTCCATTTCATCTAGGTTTTCAAATTTCTTAGCATACAGGTCTTCATAGTAATTTCTTACGATCCTTTGTATTTCTGTGGTATCAGTTGTAATCTCTCCACTTTCATTTCTAATTCTGTTTATTTGGATCCTCTCTCTTTTTTTCTTGATGGGCCTACTTAAAGGCTTGTCGATTTTGTTTATCTTTTCAAAGAACCAGCTCCTGGATTCATTGATCCTTACAATTGTGCTTTTAGTCTCTATGTCATTTAGTTCTGCTCTGATCTTGGTTATTTCCTTCCTTCTGCTTGCTCTGGGCTGTCTTTGTTGTTGTTCCTCCAGTTCTTGTAGGCGTAGGGTTAGGTTGTTTGTTTGAACTGTTTCTAACTTCTTAAGGTAGGCCTGTATTGCTATGAACTTCCCTCTCAGGACTGCCTTTGCTGTGTCCCATAGGTTTTGGGTTGTTGTGAGTTCGTTTTCATTTGTTTCCAGGAAGTTTTTGATTTCTTCCCTAATCTCATTCTTGACCCATTCATTGTTTAATAGCATGCTATTCAGTCTCCATGCTTTTGAGTGTTTTGGGTTTTTACCCTTGGCGTTGGTTTCTAGTTTCAGACCCTTGTGGTCAGAGAAGATGCTTGATATGATTTCAATTTTCTTGAATTTGTTGAGGCTTGCTTTGTGTCCTATCATGTGGTCTATCTTTGAAAAAGTTCCATGGACACTTGAAAAGAACGTGTATTTTGCTTCTTTGGGATGAAAAGCTCTGTATATATCAGTTAAGTCCATTTCCTCTAAGGTATTGTTAAGTGACACAATATCTTTGTTGATCTTTTGTTTGGAAGACCTGTCCATTTTTGATAGTGGGGTGTTAAAATCCCCTACTATAATTGTGTTGCTGTCAATATCTTTCTTGAAATCCTCCAAGATTTTCTTTATGTATTTGGGTGCTCCTATGTTGGGTGCATATATATTTACAATGTTTATGTCTTCTTGGTGGATTCTTCCTTTGAGTATTATGAAGTGACCTTCTGGGTCTCTCTTTATGGCCCTTCTTTGGAAGTCTATTTTGTCAGATATGAGTATTGCTACCCCTGCTTTTTTTTCCTGTCCGTTTGCTTGGAAGATTTGTTTCCAGCCCTTCACTTTCAGTCTGTGTAAGTCTTTTGTCCTGAGATGGGTTTCTTGTAGGCAGCATATGTGTGGGTCATGTTTTCTTATCCATTCAGCTGTTCTATGTCTTTTGATTGGAGCATTTAATCCATTTACGTTTAAGGTTATTATCGATAGGTAGTTATTCATTGCCATTATTTCCTACCTGTGTTCCTCTGTCTTTCTCTTTTCCTTCCTTTCCTTAAAGCAGTCCCTTTAGCATCTCTTGCAGAGCTGGTTTGGTGGAGCTGTATTCTTTTAGACTTCTTTTGTCTGGGAAACTCTTTATTTGGTCTTCTATCTTGATTGAGAGCCTTGCTGGGTAAAGTAGTCTTGGTTGCAGGCCTCTGGTTCTCAGTACTTGGAATATTTTTTGCCATTCTCTTCTGGCTTGGAGCGTTTCTATTGAGAAGTCAGTTGCTAACCTTATTGGGGCTCCCTTAAAAATATGGAACGCTTCACGAATTTGCGTGTCATCCTTGCGCAGGGGCCATGCTAATCTTCTCTGTATCGTTCCAATTTTAGTATATGTGCTGCCGAAGCGAGCACAGAAAAGTTCTTTAGTTGTCTCCAGTCATCCTGCTTTCTTTGGCCATTTGGAAAATATATTTCCAGAGTGGGTTTCCTCCTCTGTTGTATATCTTGGTTTGACCTTATAGAAACATTCACAGAGCTGTGAATGCATGGCCTCCTTAGAGACAAAGTGCTCACATCCTTTTTTAAACTTTTTTTTTATTGTTATTCAATTACAGTTGTATGCCTTTTCTCCCCATCCCTCCACCCCACCCCAGCTGAACCCACCTCCCTCCCCCCCTCCACCCTCCCCCTTGGTTTTGTCCATGTGTCCTTTATAGTAGTTCCTGTAATCCCCTCTACCCACTGTCCCCACCCCCACCCCCACCCCCGCCCTGGCTATTGTTAGATTGTTCTTAACTTCAATGACTCTGGTTATATTTTGTTTGCTTTTTCCTTCTATTGCTTATGTTCCAGATAAAGGTGAGATCATATGGTATTTGTCCCTCACTTCCTGGCTTATTTCACTTAGCATAATCCTCTCCAGTTTCATCCATGCTGTTGCAAAGGGTATAAGCTCCTTCTTTCTTTATGTTTAAACTTTGAAACAAAGGAAGGTAGGTATGAGATATGCCTTTAGGAGTATGGTCACAATATATATAGATAATGATATCTTAATTGCTGGAAACATATAGTGTCAGTTTCTTCAAGACTTTGGCACCTTCTCTGGGTTGATGCAATAGCTCCACTGTAGTGGAAAACTAAATTCTGTCTTGGTGAATGAACAGCAGTATTTTCTAGCAAGCATCTCTTGGTATGCTAAGATACCAGTTTTACTCAAACTTCTTTTTGATGTGCTAGTTGGCATTGCCCATTGGAACAAGCATTTGCACTATACATAAATATAATTATTATTATCATAGTCCTATTGGATATATTAAAATATAATATGCATTTCCCAAAATATTTCCTCTTTTAAAACAGTTATCCAAGGGCAATAGAAACCTCATAACAATAGTAATTGCCCTCCTATGAATTCCAAGTATATGGCAAGAGTTGGTGTGTGTGTGTGTATGTAAGTATGGGGTAGAGGGTGATTGTAGGAATAAGAGGTGATAACCTTTCTGGGTCTCTGTTGTTTCTCATCTGTAAATGAGGGAACAGAACCAATTGTCCTCTAAGAGTACTTTCAATGGTAAATATTATATGCTCCTAATACTGTGAATAGAAAAGCAACACACATGTGTAAAAGTTTGAGATAATGCCTTATTTGCTTTCAGGTGGCAAAGTGTTAGTTTAATTTATGAATCAAACTTGAAAAAGTAAAATGTTTGATTAATTGTACCATTAATCTGTTCCTATTAGTCCATTGAAACAAGTTATTTATTAAATTAATTTCCAGTTGGTAATATGTAAATTTGCAATTTAATTAAAAACCCCTTTATGTATTTCCTTAAGACAAAAAGCACATTTATGTATAGTTTGATGAGTGAAACATAGAAAATGCCAAGGAATCAGCTCAGCTGCAAGAATGATGATTTCTTACTACATTATTTGCAAAGGGAGAGATGGGCCAAGTAACTAGATCCTTCCGGAATTGTGGGAAAGCAAGATTTTTTATGGAATGTAAATTTCATTGCACACTGACAGTGAGTTGGCTCATGCTGTCCTCAGATAACCTGAAAATTAGATTTTCAGCAGTGTGAAGCCTTCCCAAGACTATCAGGCTCTCACTCATCTTGTTTGAATCAGCAACTCTCAGTTCAGCTGTCCTACAAATACTGCCTGAGCCCTTCTTGCGGAACGAAGCCCTCCCCTCTGTAAGCTCTCCTCTATAGGTCCCCTGGAATGTCAGCTCCCTCTTTTCAAAGACTGACTTTCAGAAATTGATAAACAGCCCCTGTGTGCTCTGAGTCGTATTTTTTAAGGCTAAATATCCCTAGATCTTTCAAACAGTGTCCATAGGCCAGAGTTGTGAGCCCTCTCTGCTTCCCTTGAAACTGAGTACATCCTATTAGGCCTAGTTCCCCTTAGAGCACTGGGCCCCACAGAATTCCCACTGTGGGGAGTCAGGGTGACCAAATATACTTACTTTCTTTCGGGACTTTTGTGCAAGCCTGGGAAGTTCCTTGATGAGGGGGAGGTTTCCTACAAAACACTCATAGGAAGCCATTTCCCAGGAGGGTATTAGTCCCTCATTGGGTTTTATTTTTATTTTATATTTTAACAAAATTTTTATTGTGGTTCAATTGCAGTTGTCCCCATTTTTCCCTCATTGGGTTTTAAAATACACTGGGTTCCTTATGAGGTGATTTGGTTTTGATTTTCTGGGTAAATGAGGGGGGCAACAATTGGGGATAAGATTTGTACATTTTTTTTGATAACGAGAACTTTTATGATGTTATATCTTAGCAATTTTCTTTTTTTTTAATTTTTTACTGTTGTTCAAGTACAGTTGTCTGCATTTTCCCACCACCACTTTCCCCTACCACACCCACCTCTACCCTCAGTCCCCCCTTTGACTTTGTCCATGGGTCCTTTATACATGTTCCTTGATGACCCTTCCCCTTCTTTTCCCTGTTATCCCCTCCCCTTCCCCTCTGGTTACTGTCAGTTTGTTCTTTATTTCAATGTCTCTGGTTATATTTTGCTTGCTTGTTTGTTTTATTGATTAAGTTCCACTTATAGGTATAATCATATGGTATTTGTCTTTCATTGCCTGGGTTATTTCACTTAGCACAATGCTCTCCAGTTCCATTCATTTGCACTTGTATTTGTAGTGTAATTACAAGGCATTTGGGAAAACAGTTCTCTTCTTTGTTTTCCTCAAAGATTTCCTTCATTCTTGAAGGTGAAAAACACTGAAGGTCACCGGGGAATCAAGCTCCAATGATGGACGTTTATAAGGTGAGAGGCAACCTGCCCCTCCCTCTATTCCCCTTTCCCAGGCACTGTAGGACAAAGTATAGAAAGTTTCTCTTGGGCACTACCCTCTGCTTCAGCTGTTCCCATTCATGCCTGAGCCTGGGATTGACCTCGCAGACACTTGACCACTCCTACCTGTCCTGTGACCACTCTTGTGTCCAGCCAGCCTGCTCTTTTAGCTATTTTTTTTCCACTCAAGTTTCTGGGCAGGAAGACAGAAAAAAAAACAAAACCCTGCTGCTGGAGTCCAGAATAGATTCATTCTTGCTAACCTTTATGGGACCTCTCTCATTGCTGCTCAGCAAATCCCTGAATCAGTTTGATGTCTTCTTCACAGTTTCCATTTCAGAGCTTTCCTTTATTCTGTGAAAAGATGTCCTCGTCTCTCTCCCAGCCCTTAGCAGATGCTCACTTCTCTTCATCAAAGCCATTTGGCTACTTGGCATGAGTTTCATAATTATTCTTCCTCTCCACCTGTCACAGTACCTCTCACCATTTCCAAGTACCTCTGAATCCTCATTTCTCTTCTTTCTACCTCAGGTGAAGAAGTATGCTGCCACCTTCCCAATTGACCTCTCAGTCTAAGGATACTAGGGTTTTTCCCTCCTCTTTATGTTAGGGTTCATGGTTCTAGATGATTTATTGGCTAAAGACTGCCTGCCATTGAAGCTACACACTGAAAAAATCCCTCTCAGTCTAAGAATCTGTAGTGGGATTGCATTGATAACTTGTTTCTACTTAAACCCATGAACAGAAGAGGAAAAAAAGTTTCCAATCTTGCGGAAGGTTGTTTTCAGGAAGTTCTCAAAGAGTGGAAAGAAAGATATACAGTCTTACCTCAGTACTCATGAGCTTCAGAACTCATCAAACCATGTACTCATTGCATTTTGATGAGAAAAAATGTTCCAGCACTCAGCACTTGCTCAGGACTCCTCACATTTGCTAGAACTTGTATGAGTCACAACGTCAACCTGGAAGAGAAAATGCTTTATTGTTTGATGCTCATTGGTTTCGTTACTCATTGATTTCAGCACTCAACACAAGTTCCCTAAAGAATTAATGACGAGTACAGAGGTACCACTGTATATAGTTGTTAAGCACACACATACAAGAGAAGGGCAAGGCAAAAGCCCTACTGATCCAACTAGAAAAGATATAGCAATATAATTTTAGATTTATCTAGCTGAGTACTCACATACATAGTGCAAAGCAGGATGAGCAAACGGGGACAGGTCCTGTCCTACTTATCTCACACACTAAAAAGAACAGGCAAAGAAATGGTACCACATGAATGCAGAGTGACCTGTGGAATACCCTGTTGCTGAAGAATTCTTTCTAGACTGCAGTGAAGGGTGTTTTTTTATCTATAGCTTCATCCAAGAGGTATGTGGGACATGGTCCATAACTCAGGTGTCGGGGAGAAATTGCTTCATGACAGTCTCCTAGAGGAGATGAGGAGGTGAGTGGGAGATGGCTTCAGAGCAGCTCCTCAAAGGCCTTCTGTCTTATCCTGTTTTTGGAGGATCAAAGCGCATTCTGCCAAGACTCAGATCAGCTGTGACTCCAGCCTCTGCCCACTTCCAAGGTCTCCAGGGCACCATGACAAACCTTGACCCTATAACAGTAAAGGACCAGATAAGGCATACATGACAATTCATTATCTTAGTATCTATTTAAAATCCTGCCTCTGTGAGATGGGGAATTCCAGCAAACATCATTTGGGTTTCACTGGCCTATGAACCTAGTACTGATAGAACAAAAAATAATTTCTATTTAACTTGAATGCTACGTTAATAGTCACATAAATACCTTCTTCTTTACTGTTTAAGCAGAATTTCATTAAAATATTTTTGACACTAAGGCCATTTTGATTATGTTAATTCTTCCAACCCATGAGCCTGGTACATGCTTCCATTTGTTTATGTCTTCCTTAATTTCTTTCTTCAGTGTAGTATTCTGAGTACAGGTCCCTTACCTCCTTGGTTAGGTTTGTTCCTAGGAACTATATTTTTCTTGTTGCTATATCAAATAGGATTTTTTTCCTGATTTCTGTTTCTGCTGTTTCATTGTTGGTATACAGGAATGCCTTTGATTTTAGAGTATGGACTTTGTATCCCGCTGTCTTGCCAAATTCATTGATTAGGTTGAGTAGTTTTTGCTGGAGTCTATAAGATTTTCTATGTACACTATCTTGTCATCTAAAAACAGCAACTATATGGGAAAACATATTTGCCAATGACACATCAGACAAGGGTTTGATCTCCAAAAAATATAAAGAACTCACATGACTCCACTCCAGGAAGACAAACAACCCAATTAAAAAATGGACAAAAGACTTGAACAGATACTCCCCAATGAAGACATACAGAGGGTCCAGAAACATATGAAAAGATGTTCAGCATCACTAGCCATCAGAGAGATGCAAATTAAAACCACAATGAGATACCACCTCATACCAGTCAGAATGGCCATCATAAACAAATCAACAAACAAGTGTTGGAGAGGATGCGGAGAAAAGGGAACCCTAGGTTCACTGTTGGTGGGAATGGAGACTGTTAAGGCCACTGTGGAAAACAGTATGGAAATTCCTCAGAAAACTAAAAATGGAAGGACAAATACCATATGATCTCACCCTTAACTGGAAAATAATCAGCAAAAGAAAAGAGCAAACAAAATATAACCAGAGACATTGAAATTAAGAACATTGTAACAATAGCCACAGGGGAGTGGGGAAGGGATAGTGGGGAGAAGGGTCTATAGGACCTACTATGAAGGACACAAGGACAAAATCAAGGGGGAGGGTAGAGGAGGGGGAGGGAGGTGGGACTGGCTGGGGTGGGGTGGAGGGAAGGGGAGAAAATGCAGACAATTGTAACTGAATAAAAATAAATAAATACATAAAATATGGAACTGCCTTTTGACCCAGCAATTCCACTGCTGGGATTATACCCTAAGAGCCCTGAAACACCAATCCAAAAGAACCTGTGCACCCCAATGTTCATAGCAGCAGAATTTACAATAGCCAAGTACTGGAGGCAACCTAAGTGCCCATCAGCAAATGAGTGTATCAAAAAACCATGGTACATTTACACAATGGAATTCTACGCAGCAGAGAGAAAGAAGGAGCTTATACCTTTGGGACAGCATGGATGGAACTGGAGAGCATTATGCTAAGTGAAATAAGCAAGGTAGTGAGGGACAAGTACCATATGATCTCACCTTTAACTGGAACATAATCAGCAAAAGAAAAGAGCAAACAAAATATAACCAGAGACATTGAAATTAAGAACAATCTAATAATAACCAGAGGGGAGGGACAGTGGGGAGAAGGGATTTCAGGAACTACTATAAAGGACACATGGACAAAACCAAGGGGGAGGGTGGACACAAAGGAGGGAGGTGGGTTTGGCTGGGGTGGGTGAGAGTGATGGGGACAAAATGCAGACAACTGTAATTGAACAACAATAAAGTAATAAAAATAAATAAAATAAATAAAATAAAATAAAATATTTTTTGACATTAAGCCAAATTTTCAAATGTATTGGAACTGGTTTGCATTTCTTAAATTGGTCTTTCTTTGGAAATAATGGAAGAGTGTGAGAGCCTTGTCCAAATACCAATGACTGTGACTGAACTGTTAAAGTTAAATTTTAATATTTACAGATTACATAGTATAATATTTATAGTAGGCAACAGATTGACAGCGTAGAATTCAAAATAGTATATACTTTGACTTGGAATTATAGTCTCTGCTCAGGGAATTGTGTGTTATCTAATACTGAGACTGGGGCAGCTTGAGCAAAGGATTTTGAAATATAAACATGGTTAAGCATGCAGTTCTAGCTTGTATTCATGTGTTCGGTTTCATGGCAATGGCTGACTATGGATTTCATTGTTACTGAGATACTTAGGGCAAAGCTGGCTAATACACAATACCATCTACTACTGTGGATGGTAATGGAGTCAGTGAAGACATTGGTGAGCTGTCCTGAGCATGCCCAGAGCTGGGGTGACATAGGGCTGGTGCAAAAGGAATGAGCTTACAATTAGAGAAGGTAGGGAAACTTACCAAACAGTGAACACAATCATAGAAGGACCCTGAGAATTACCAATACAGACTCTGTGTTTTACCTGTGAGGAAACTTTTTTTAAAATTTTTATTGTTATTCAATTACAGTTGTGTGCCTTTTCTCCCCATCCCTCCACCCCACTCCAGCCGAACCCCCTCCCTCCCCCACCTGTACCCTCCCCCTTGATTTTGTCCATGTGTCCTTTATAGAGTTCCTGTAATCCCCTCTCCTCCCTGTCCCCTCCCCACTCCCCCCCTGACCATTGTTAGATTGTTCTTAATTTCCATGTCTCTGGTTATATTTTGCTTCCTTTTTTCTTCTGTTGATTATGTTCCAGATAAAGGTGAGATCATATGGTATTTGTCCCTCACCACCTGGCTTATTTCACTTACCATAATGCTCTCCAGTTCCATCCATGCTGTTGCAAAGGGTATAAGCTCCTTCTTTCTATCTGCTGTGTAGAATTCCATTGTGTAAATATACCATAGTTTTTGGATCCACTCGATTGCTGATGGGCATTTAGGTTGCTTCCAGTACTTGGCTATTGTAAATTGTGCTGCTATGAACATTGGGGTGCACAGGTTCTTTTGGATTGGTGTTTCAGGGTTCTTAGGGTATAATCCCAGCAGCAGAATTGCTGGGTCAAAGGGCAGTTCCATTTTTAGTTTTCTGAGGAAATTCCATACTGTTTTCCACAGTGGCCTCACCAGTCTGCATTCCCACCAACAGTGCACTAGGGTTCCCTTTTCTCCGCATCCTCTCCAACATTTGTTTGTGGATTTGTTTATGTTGGCCACTCTGACTGGTGTGAGGTGGTACCTCATTGGGGTTTTAATTTGCATCTCTCTGATGGCTAGTCATGCTGAGCATCTTTTCAAATGCCTCTGGGCCCTCTGTATGTCTTCCTTGGAGAAGTGTCTTTTCAAGTCCTTTGCCCATTTTTTAATTGGGTTGTTTGTCTTCCTGGAGTGCAGTCGTGTGAGTTCTTTATATATATTGGAGATCAGGCCCTTCTCTGAGGTATCATTGGCAAATATGTTTTCCCATACTGTTGGTTCTCTTTGTAATTTGGTGCTGTTTTCTTTAGCCATGCAGAAGCTTTTTATTCTGATGAGGTCCCATTTGTTTATTCTTTCCTTTATGTCCCTTGCTTTAGGGGACATGTCTGTGAGGATGTTGCTATGTGGAATGTCTGAGATTTTCCTGCCAATGTTTTCCTCAAGGACTTTTATGGTGTTATGACTTATATTTAAGTGTTTTATCCATCTTGAGTTTATTTTTGTGTATGGCATAAGTTGGTGATCGAGTTTCATTTTTTTGCACATAGCTGTCCAGATCTCCCAACACCATCTGTTGAAGAGGCTGTTTTTGCTCCATTTTATGCTCCTGGCTCCTTTGTCAAATATTAATTGACCGTAAAGACTTGAGTTTATTTCTGGGCTCTCTCTTCTGTTCCATTGGTCTATGTGCCTATCTTTATGCCAGTACCAGGCTGTTTTGATTACAGTGGCCTTGCAATACAGTTTGATATCAGGTATTGTGATCCCTTCTGCTTTGTTCTTCTTTCTCAAAATTGCTGCAGCTATTTGGGGTCCTTTCTGGTGCCGTATACATTTCTGAAATGTTTGCTCTATATCTGTGAAATATGTCATGGGTACTCTAATAGGGATTGCATTGAATCTATAAATTGCTTTGGGTGGCATGGCCATGTTGATAATGTTAATTCTTCCAATCCATGAGCATGGTACATGCTGCCATTTTTTTTTTTTTTGTCTTCCTTAATTTGTTTCTTCAGTGTTGTGTAGTTTTCTGAGTACAGGTCTTTTGCCTCCTTGGTTAGGTTTATTCCTAGGTACTTTTTTTTCTTGTTGCTATATTAAATGGAATTGTTTTTCCTGATTTATCTTTCTGCAGTTTCATTGTTGGTATACAAGAATGCCTTTGGTTTCTGAGTATTGACTTTGTGTCGGCTGTTATGCCACATTCATGTATTAAGTCTAATAGTTTCTTGGTGTAGTCTATAGGATTCTACATGTACACTATCATGTCATCTGCAAACAGTGACAGTTTCATTTCTTCCTTTCCAATTTGGATGCCTTTTATTTCTTTTTATTGTCTGATCGTTGTGGCTAGGACTTACAGTACTATGTTGAATAGGAGTGGTGAGAGAGGGCATCCTTGTCTTGTTCCTGATCTTAGTGGGAAAGCTCTAAGTTTTTGTCCATTTAGTATGATGTTGGTTGTAGGTAACACATATATGGTCTTTATTATGTTGAGGAATGCTCCCTCTATTCCCACTACTCCTTTGAATAAGTGGTTCCTTAGAAGGTTATGACAGTGAGATTTAATGTGTTAACTGAGGAGACTGAGACTGAGAGTGGCCTATGACTTGCTCAAGGTCACACATCTTTAAGTGGTAGAATCACTCTCTAAGGCCTTTGCACTATGTGGTCTCTTCCTTTCAAAAGTCCATGTAATTTTTCTACCTTGTCCTCCAGTTTGCTGATCCGATCCTCTGCTTCATTGAGCCTGCTTTTGATTCCTTCTACTCTGTTCTTCAGTTCCGAAATTGTATCTTCATTTCCTCTTTGCCCTTGTTGATAGTTTCTATTTCCTTTTCCATGTTGATATAGTTTGCAGTGAGTTCATTTTAGTTTCCCTGTCGTTTTTGGTAATTTTGTGTGAGCTCATGGGGAGGGGATAGTGGGGAGAGAGGTTTACAGGAGCTACTATAAAGGACACGTGGACAAAATCAAGGGGTAGGGTGAGGCCGGAGAGGGAGGTGGGGTTGGCTGGTTTGGGGTGGAGGGATGGGTAGAAAATGCATACAACTGTAATTGAATAACAATAAAATTTTTTAATTAAAAAATGGTTTAAAAAGTCCATGTTATATGTATCACTCTATTTCATATTTTTCTTAAGAGAATCATGTTTATTGACTATTAGCTAGTCCATTAATAATGATAATCCATAGAAAGCTGTTTTCAAAAAGCCTTAAAATAATGTTACTTTGCTTCTAACACCTAGCAACTTTTCCTATATTCTGAAAGAATAGAACCAGCAAGCATTTTGCAATTAGAGCACAGGATGATTTGATAGAAAAGAAGAGTTCTCTTGGATTCAGACAATTTGCCCTCATGCATGACTCTGCCACCCATTAACTGAGTGACAGTGTGAATATTAAGCAATTAGCCCTTATGGATCTCAGTGTCTTCCATCTGTGAAATGGGAGGTTATAGTGCCTGTGTAACCTATTTCTCAGGGTTGGTGCAAGTCTCATGCAAGATTGTGCTTCGTAAAGTGAAAAGTACCATGCAAGTAAAAAACTGTTGCTTCTCTAAAGAGGAGCAACATTTTAAATGTCCTGGTATGTACCAGATTCAGTTATTTAATTTGTAATTACATTAACAATATGTGAATCTATTCACCTTGAAAAAATTATACCACTACAGATAAGGCTAAGTTTTCCACAATCAATCCTGCATTTCTCTTCCTTCCCTTTAACCATCCACTGCAATTCCACCTTTTACAGGCATTTTGTCAAGCTAGGAGCATTTAGCTTAAGGCCCAGGACTAGATATGACATAAGCAATCATCACACCCATAATTGTGAATGACAAGCTGGACCGGTGACCTCAGGTAAGGAGAGGCTCCTCCACAGCAGAGCACATCTGTACCAATGCTGTTACTCTGTGGTGCCACATGTAATGTGCTTGTCATATGTGTAAGGGAGTGTGTGTATGCACTATGCCAAGACACAAGAATGAACTTTGCATTTGTGGGTAAATCCATAGGATCCATGCTAGATTCGTGGGATAAACCTGCCTCTCATATTGATTCAAAGATTCTTTTCATAAGATCTGGAAAAAATAAAAGCTAGAACTTTTTTTCATATTATCTGACAAGAATGTTAGCTATTAACCTACTATGGCAGTAGTTGCTGTGGAAAATTTTCTCTTTATTCAGTGAAAGCAGTACAGGAGAAGAAAAGCTGTCAATCATTAAATAATGATAATGATTATAATGATGATAGAAATAAGAACTGCTATTAGATAAAGTAATTTTTGCTTAAAATATGAAATATTACAATATTTAGTTGCAAGACAATACCCACTTTTATTCACTGTTCTTCAGGGAACAAATGCAAAATGACAGAAGATTATAATAACAATAGTTAGAATACCTAAAATAAGCATTGTCAACCAAGTTATTATCAGTGATATGATTAACAATTGTCTTTTCAAAAGATGAACGTGTTGTTTTAATTTGCTTTTTAAACATCCACAACAGGGTCTCCAAGCATTTAAATAAAAGAGAGACAGTTTATAAGAACAGAAGGAAACCATCTGGATATATCGGTAACACCTTGCTTGCAAGCATTTCTGACAGCAACCCTCTGTTGAAGAGAAAATTGCATAAATTGCCAGTTATTATCATTTTTAGTAAATAAACCTTCTTTCTTTTCCCTCCCTCCCTCTGGTGCTTCTATGCGATTGTGTTCAAACAGCATATTTTCAGTGGGACCATTTGTATTACAGAGTGATTGAGCTCTGATTTACACATCAATTACCCACCTTCATGGAGAATTTCATGCTCCCCTAACTGACATCAATGAAGCATAACTGCATAAATGCTTTATTTCATACCAGTTTTGGATAACTGAGACTGATAACTGATCATATTGAGATACAATGTGCTGTAATATATGAAACAATAACTGCTTCCCTTTGAAATCTCATCTATTCTTTATGAGCTCACCATTCATATGCTTATCTCAATCATCCATTTCTTTCTATAAGACTCTTCCTATCAGTATCACAAGGGCAATTAGATGTTCATCCTTGAATATAAGCATTTGTAAAGACCAGACTCTCATTTTCCACCTTCCCCAAACAGCAGAAAATCTTGCTGTTTCCTGACAGTATGGTAGATCAGTTTCACTAAAACATGGACAATGCAATTGAATTTGTGTGCATCTTTAATCTCTGGTTCACTTCTCCATGTCTGTCCCGTGGGGTATCTTTAATGTCACTTGGTTGGTGTGTACCTGAGGTATCTGATGAGCAGAATGTGAACTCCTTTTTTGCTCAAGGTACAACTGGAACAGCTTCCCACACCATGTGAACCTGAGGATGTTCCTACAGCACTTTGTTTCTGTAGTCATAGCATTATTTTGGAGTGGATTTACCTTTCCTTCTGGGCTGTGAATTTCTTGAAGGCTTATACTATGTCTTATTTTTTTTCTCAGAACCAAACTTTGTATCTCATGTAATGTAGGCACTCAGTAAATGTTTGTTGATTAAATAGACAAATAAATTAATATATTAATTAATATCATTGTCAATATTTGTCACTGAACTTGGGAAGAAAGAATATGTTTGCCTGTCATTTCTTCATTCAGTCAGTCAAAAAATATTTTTTGAGAGCTGAACACTAAGTTTGGCATGTTTCCAGATAAGTGCGAAGCAGAAATGTGTTATTCCTTTCTGGTGACAGTTTCATTTAACACTCACAGTTCTCTCAATCAGACCAAGAAAGGGAGAAGGAAGGATGGTTTAGAAAGCCAAAAGAGAGTTTCATTTGGGTAGAAGGAAGAGGAATAAATAACATGCAATTTGGAGTAAAAAATTATTTCTAAGAAATTAGTTATCTACATTCACTGTGATGAAGCTCAACATTTTCATTGTGAACTGGCTCAGAAATGCAGTCCGGGGTGCACTAGTTTGCTAGGAATACAGAAACAAAGTACCACAAACTGGGAGGTTTAAATAACAGACACTCACTTTCTCTGTCCTGTAAGCTAGAAGTTTGAAATTAAGGTATGGTTCCTTCTGAGGCCCATAAGGGAAAATCTATTCCAGGCCTCTCCCCAAACTTCTGGCCGTGTGCTGGCAATCATTGGTATTCCTTAGTTTATAGCAACATCACCCTGATTCATGCCTTTATTTTCACTTAGCATTCTCCCTGTGTGTCATTGTGCTCAAATTTCCCTTTTTTATAGGGTCACCCAGCATATTGGATTAGGGACTCAGCCTACTGTAATAGGACCTCGTCTTATGACCCCATTTTCAAGTAAGGTCGCCTTCTGAGGAATGGGGGGTCAGGACTTCACCATATGAATTTTGAGGGAAAATTCATATAGGGGACATCTAGTTAGGCATCTTGTCAAGGGGGAGAAGTGTAACTCAGGAAGGAGTCATAACTATAGGTCCATGTGACACATGAAAAAACAAGCCTGAAATCATGAGAGTGTACATAGAGCATCAGGAGAAGCAGGCTTTGCCTGGCAGTTTCTTGCTGCAGTGTTGATCTCAGGGTCCTGAAAGTATTCTAGGCCATAGCTCTGTGGGGTTGAGTATGACATGGACAGTCAAGAGCCAAAAGGATAAGCCTTAAGGAGATAGAATTTGCCTAGGTAAAAATTAGTGAAAACAGGCAGGTCAAAGGCTTTGGTGAGACATGAAAATAGAGTTAGCTTAAAAGTGTGAACTATAAACTGCTCATTAAGGGCACTAATTTCCTTAGTTTAAAAATAATTAAGAATACTATTTCTGAGAAAATATTGTTTTAAGTTAAGTAGTTATGGGAATTCTCTTCCTATAGCTAACTGAAAATAAAACACTGTTTAAAAGTGTCATTTATGAGAAGCTGAGTTATATTAAGACATTTACTTGGAAAAGAATTCCTGATACTTAATGGGTATACAGAGAAATACTTTGGGTTGGTTTTTCCAAGTTTGAAAGACAGTTTAATCAACAAAAGAAAAAAGCAAACAAAATATAACCAGAGACATTGAAGTTAAGAACAATCTAACAATAGCCAGAGGGAAGTAGGGAGGGGACAGTGGGGAGAGGGGATTACAGAAACTACTATAAAGGACACATGGACAAAATCAAGGGGGAGGGTGGAGGGATGGGGAGAAAATACAGACAACTGTAATTGAATAACAATAAAAAATTTTAAAAAGAAAGACAGTTTTTCTTTGTAGATTTATTGCAGAAGCAACAGGTGTGGAGCTGGGGATGTGGCACATGGAATAGAGCCAGGATACATTGGGGCTGGACAGATCCTCAGGAGCAGAGGGCCAAACCAAACCTTGTGCAGCCAAGCAGGATGTGCTACAAGATGGAATTAAAACCAACCAGAGAGTCTTTTTGAGCCACCATGAATACTCAAAGTCCATCAGTGCCTCTTCTTGTATCAATCCATGAAATCATTTCTGTTTACATTTGCTTGAAGTAGATCAAGATTTAGATCTAGCAGCTTTTTAAAGCTTAGCATTAGCATTGACTGATTGTTTTAAAGGGGGCATCATAAATAAGACAGTGTCAGGTTTACACTGAAGAATACTTGAAGAAACACAGCAAGAATAAACAAGAAAATAAAAATTGTTACCTCGGATTGGCAATGGGGAACAGAGTAGATTCTGACAAAAGTGGAATCAGGAACATTTAGTATAATTTTGATTTTATATAGCTTTAATTTTTGAACTGATTCAGAAGTCATAAATATATAAAAATATACACGTACTATATTCACTCTCTCATTGCATATTTTCTTGGCTTGTGGTATCCATTCCAGGACTCTACTAGTCTTCAGGAACAATTTTTGAAAGCTTCTGAATCATAAAATTATTTGCAGATCTCTCTGTTTGGCCACATTGAATGTGAGGTGCTTGTAAGTCATTGGTTAGTGTTGCCAGTGGGTCAGTGAACCAGGAGGAGTATTAACAAAGTCTCATTTTTAAAGAATGTGTCAAAACTACAGTTATTTTTAAATGATTTTCTATAAAAATGGAAATTAGACACTAAACCTAAGAAAATGTTGCCAGAGTAGAAAAGCGTAGGGGGCTTCCAGCCAAGACGGAGGAGTAGGTAGACACACTGTGCCTCCTCGAACAACCAAAAGAAGGACAATGGCTTAAAAACAAAAAACAACCAGAAGTGACAGAAAATTGAACTGAATGGAAGTCCAACAACCAAGGAGATAAAGAAGAAACATTCATCATTCATCCAGACTGGTAGGAGGGGCAGAGATGGGCAGCCGGGGCAGAGAGGACTCACAGCAAGGCGGCGGCTGGTGGAATCAGCGAGGTGGCAAATTGTAGAATGGGGCAGGCAGTGTGGCAGCTAGCAGACCCTGCGGCCCCACATTCATGCATAGATAAACCAGGAGGAACAGCAGGGGAGCGAAATAGACCACACAACCCAGGGCTCCAGCTCGGGGAAATAAAACCTCAAAACCCTGATTGAAAACACCCGTGGGGGTTGAGGCAGCAGTGGGAGAAACTCCCAGCCTCACAGGAGAGTTACTTGGAGAGACCCACAGGGGTCTAGAGCATGCACAAGCCCATCCGCTTGGGAATCAGCACCAGAGGGGCCCAGTTTGATTGTGGGTAGTGGAGGGAGTGACTGAAATATGGCAGAGAGTGGAGCAGGCACCATTGCTCCTGCTCGCCCCCCCCCACCATGTGCAGTGTCATAGCGCAGCAACCAGTGTTACCCCGCCCAGGTGAACACCTAAGGCTCCGCCCCTTCACATAACAGGAGAGCCAAGACCAAAAAAAAAAAAAAAAGAGGCCCAAATGAAAGAACAGATCAAAGCTCCAGAAAAAAATACAACTAAGCAACAAAGAGATAACCAACCTATCACATGCACAGTTCAAAACACTGGTAATCAGGAAGCTCACACAATTGGTTGAATTTGGTCGCAAATTAGATGAAAAAAATGAAGGCTATGCTAAGAGAGACAAAGGAAAATGTATAGGGAACCAACAGTGATGGGAAGGAAACTGGGACTCAAATCAACGATTTGGAACAGAAGGACAAAATAAATATCCAACCAGAAAAGAATGAAGAAACAAGAATTCAAAAAAAGTGAGGAGAGGCTTAGGAACCACCAGGACATCTTGAAACATTCCAACATCCGAATTATAAGGGTGCTGGAAGGAGAAGAGGAAGAACAAAAAATTGAAAACTTATTGGAACAAATAATGATGGAGAACTTCCCTAATCTGGCAAAGGAAATAGACTTCCAAGAAGTCCAGGAAGCTCAGAGAGTCCCAAAGAAGCTGGACCCAAGGAGGAACACACCAAGGCACATCATCATTACATCACCCAAGATTAAAGAGAAGGAGAGAATCTTAGAAGTAGCAAGAGAAAAGGACACAGTTACCTACAAAGGAGTTCCCATAAGACTGTCAGCTGATTTCTCAAAAGAGACCTTACATGGAAGAAGGGGATGGCAAGAAGTATTCCAAGTCATGGAAGGCAAGGACCTACATCCAAGATTACTGTATCCAGCAAAGCTATCATTTAGAATGGAAGGACAGATAAAGTGCTTCTCAGATAAGGTCAAGTTAAAAGAGTTCAACATCACCAAGCCCTTATTATATGAAATGTTGAAGGGATTTATCTAAGAAAAGGAAGGTAAAAAATATGAACAGTAAAAATGACAGCAAACTCACAGTAATTAACAGCCACACCTAAAACAAAAACAAAAGCAAACTAAGTAAACAACTAGAACAGGAACGCAACCACAGCAATGGAGGGTTATCAACAGGGGAGTAGGAGGGTGAGAGGGGGGAAAGGTACAGAGAATAAGTAGCATAAATGGTAGGTAGAAAATAGACAGGGGAAGGGTAAGAATAGTATAGGAAATGTAGAAGCCAAAGAACTTATAAGTATGTCCCATGGACATGAACTATAGGGGGGGGGGGATGTGGAGGGAACGGGTAGGCAGGATGGAGTGGAGTGAAGGGGGGGAAATGGGACAACTGTAATAGCATAATCAATAAATATATTTAAAAAAAAGAAAATCTCAGGGATTCTTGGATGTTTATTGTGCAGTGGAGTCTTCTTGTAGTGGAGTACTCAGTATGGCAGAAAGAGGGGATGCTTGACATGAGGTTGAAGGAGATAAATGTGCATGGTTGCAGAGGTATAGTTAACACATTCTCAGCTGCTTAGAAGAGGAGGGAATTTACACTTGGGGAGATAGACACTTCTCTCCAACAGCCAGGAATATTGGACCATGTCTCAGCCAACAGTTATATTGTGCAAGGATAAAGAATTTAATTTCACTGGAAAGACTGCTCTTGAAATACATTTTGACAGGTTTCTAGGAAGTTATTGATATATTGACTACCACTGCAGACAAATGGGAACATTTGAGCTGCCAGAGTCATGCTCATTCTATATAAAAGGGGAATTTTCATTAAAATTGAACTCTGTAAAAAATGGAATATTAATGCACTCTTATAATTGTTGATAATCAATATCCACTTGAGTGTCTACCTGTGCTTGCTGTCCTGAGATCTATACCATGCTCCAAAAATCCCTTCTAATCTGAAATTTCTGCATGGAGTTCAGATTTTAGAAATGTCCTTGGATTGATAGCACCATGCTTCTTGTGTGAGCAGAGCTTAAATACGTGGATGTGCTTTCTCTTCTACCTATTAGAATATTATTTCTGGCTAAGAGGAGGGAGTCTGGATTATGGCAGCCTCAGCAGTTATTCTGTGTGCACCACTTACTAATTTTGTGACTTTGGGCATGTTAACTTGTCTGCGTCTCATGTGCCTCAGTTACCTCATCTGCAAAGGGAGGATGAGAATACTTCATCACAGTTTTTGTGAGGATTAAATAAGAGAATTCTCATAAAATTCCTAGCATTGTGCCTGGCATGGAGCAAAGAACTAATAGAGTAAATATCAGTGTTATTAGTGTTATTCTTCTGCATGACATGTCTCTTTTCATGATAACTACTTTTTGCCTTCAAGGCATTTGTGCCAACATATATCAGCAATGCAGACTTCTACATAATAGAATACATCTGTTCCCTAAAAGGGCCTGGTTTCTTGATTTATCTTCATGTTAAGTCCATCATACTTTGGTATGCACAAATGGGTCCAATAGAAAGGTTTATATATAAATGATTCTATCATGTGTGGAGATCATAGTTGTTTTACAGTGGATGTCTGGGACTCATCCCTGGAAATTCCAGTGCAATTGGTCTGGCATGTTGGCATATAACCCAGGGCATGGGAATTTATAATTTCTTTCCTAGGTGATTCCCGTGTTCAGCCAAAATTGAGAACCATATTACAGAATGCTGGCAATATTTATAAATATTTAATAAGTTATTATTTTAAATTTCATACAATATTAATTTGTATATTAAGTCAATGTATTGACCAAATTGGTGCCTCTATCTCAAAAATCACTTTTGAATCTACAGAGAAAAGTCTTCAGAGGATATCTAATGAAATATACTTTACCCTAGTCTGTTATTATAAAGACTTTAGACCTCAGTAATAATACATTTTTGTTATAATTTTTTGGAATAAAGAGAAGTTGTGAAAGCTATATGCGAATATCTTTGGCATAAGTAGGTCTTGTCATAGTATCTCCACTTTTTGAAAGAACACTGGATTGGAATGCAGCTCCCATGGGCTGGAACCTTTTTCTGAGTCTTGGTTTTCCATCCTTAAATGGAAATAATAATCCCTGTCTTGTTAACTTACCAGGTGTTGTTGAGGAGTGCATGAATTGATGTGCAGTAAAGCTTTGTGTGATGAAGATACAGCATGATCAGGTTGCCAGTGAGTGCAGCCTGTGAGCAACCGTTAGTTTACAAAAGCCTTCCTATCCACTATCATATTTAACCTTTACACCAACTGCATGGGGAGGGAAAGGAAAGATTATTCCCATTTTACAAATAAGGAAACTGAGGCTTAGAAATGTAAAGTGATTTATAAATGACCAAGCGACTTGTAAGTGAAAGAGTTAGAGCCCCAGCTCAGATCTCAATTTGGATACCATAATTTCTGGACACACTGCAAAATTCTTTAGAAACAACAAAACCTGTTTATTCAGTTACTGTGAAGTTAGGTTTTTACCATTCCTTGATGCATTCAATTATCTTTGCAGATTGAGTATTTGGTATTTATTAAAGTTGTTCCAACATCATTTGGGCAGTTCGGTAGTCTAGTCCATTTGCTGAAGGGAGTGGTTGCATACAGATGTCTCAGTGAGTTCTGCTGTCTAAATATGACTTAGAGGTTCTGATTTTAGAAACTCTTTTAAAGGCCTTGTTCATATTTCCAGATCCAAAGTTTTCATGTGACTTCCCTATATGTATAAAATAATTATGGCCTGTTTTTAGCTTTTAAAAAAAACAGTTTTGAATTTGGCACTTCACACTTAAGTGCCCATAGATATTAGCAGACAAAAATAAATACATCACTGGGGGGTGATTTTGAAGGTATTGAATAGAGGAGCTTCTCTTTTTTTAACTATAAGAAGGTTTTACAAGATTAGGTCAATGTTATATTGTAGTAAGTAAAAACATCTAGAAATTTTATAAAAAGCAGAAATTCATTCAGTAGACCCATGAGAAGAGAATTATAGCTTATCTTTGTACTTTGGATGATGCAAATATGAATGTTTATGTTTTTACAAAGACAGCCAAAATGAAGGTATTTTAGTGCCAGTTGGATTAGAAAACAGTGGGATTGAATTATGTGCCTTCATGTATATCATTACTACAGTAAATCTATATTAGTTAACAATACTTTTAAACAAACTTGTCATTTTAAAATGTCAGTGTTTTTTAATCTTTCCTCAACTAGCTTTTAAAATGACCTAATTAAGTAAACAATGATTATTTACCTTCATGATATATACAAAACAAATGAATTTAAACTGGTTTCCAGTCTCTCTCACTCAGTTTCTTCCCACAAAAGTAGTTAATTTTTACAATCCCTTTAGGGTCTGTACATTTTGGTGAAAGGAAACTAATGGGTTTTCTATATTGGAATCCAAATTAAATTCCCAAAGTTTTTCCCTACTGGCAATTTCTAATAAAATATAATCCCAAGGCAAGTTGACCAGTGGAGTGTAAATGAAACAAGTATTTATTTTTGAGTGTGATGGAAGCCTAGGAGGCAGAAAGGACAAAGAATGGGGTAGTAGGAAGAGAACCAGTTTGGGAATTGAAAGACAAGGATCCTGCCCCCTAGTTCTATCATACCTGCTGTGAGGCCCATTACCTTTCTCAGTTGTTTTCTGATTTATAAAACTATGTTTCAGAACTAGATGATTGCTAAAATCTCTTCCTGTTCCAACAGTCTCTGTTTTAAGAGACTATCCTGCATTGTCAGTCTGAGTGTGCTACCACTGTGAGCTGTGCCATCTTCATTAGATGGCATAATTGAACCTTTTCGATTTCTCAGTGGATCTACATGTGTCCTGGGTAAATGCACCTGTGACTTATAATGATGAAAATGGGTGTTACCTGTGTACAAGATCAGATTTAAGGTAAAGAATAGGAAAGTATCTGCGAAAAGGAGAATATGGGAAGAAATCACTTGAATTTGAAGATGGAAGACGCAGGGGTCCTTATCTTCCTTTGTCATTACCTTGGCGAGGGCTTGTGACAGCTCCTCTTATCTCAGGAGGGCCTTAGTTTCCTCCTGTGTTAACAAGAGCAGTTTCTCTGTCATTGGAGGTCAAGGAAACAGACGGATGGGAGAGAGAAACTCTCTCTAGAGAGAAACTTCTCACCATCACACCTTACATTGAAGTAGCAGAGTTCAGACATGCCTTGTTTTATTGTGCTTAATTTTATTGTGCATTACAGATGTTGAATTTATTTTTTTGCAAATTGAAGGAGACTCTCCACCAGAAAAAAAGAAAAAAGATTACAACTCCCTTTATAGAGATACTTCATAGACAATTCTCCAAAGAGGACATACAGATGGCCAATAAACATATGAGAAGATGCTCAACATCACTAATCATCAAAGAAATGCAAATGAAAACCACAATGAGATACCATCTCACAACTGTCAGAATTGCTATCATCAATAAATCAACAAACAACAAGTACTGAGGAGGATGTAGAGAAAAGGGAACCCTTTTGCACTGTTAGTGGGAATGCAGACTGGTGCAACCACTGTGGAAAGCAGTAAGGAGATACCTCAAAAAATTAAAAATGTATCTGCCTTTTTACTCAGTGTTCTCACTTATGGGGATATACTGAAGAAACCCAAACACTTATTTGAAAGAACATAAGCATCCCTATGTTCACTGCAGAATTATTTACAATCGTCAAGATATGGAAGCAGCCCAAGTGTCCCTCAGCAGATGAGTGCATTAAACAACTATGAGTCATTTACACAATGGGATATGACTCAGCCATAAAAAAAGAAGAAAAACTTACCCTTTGCAATAGTATGGATGGATCTGGAGAACATCATGCTAAGTGAAATAAGCCACTCAAAGAAAGACAAATACCATATGTGGAATCTAATGAACAATCTGAACAAGGAAAATGGGGACAGACTCATAGATGGAGAGCAGGATAACAGTTAGTGGGGGGTTATGGAGTGGAGGGATTGATCAAAAAGGAAAAAGGACTCATGGACATGGACAACAGTGTGTTGATTGCAGCAGGGAGTGAGGTATAAGGGGATTAAATGGTAATGGGAAAATATAATAAAATTTAAAAAATAGATACTATATTGCTGTGCTCTGGAACCAAACCCATAGTATCTCTGATGTATGCCTGTAGTTAAATGGAATTTGTGCTTCTTTCTGTCCTTTTCCTCTCAGCTAGGTCAAATGTCAGTGAAGCAGGGATTCCATAAATATAAACTGTAGAAAGAAAAGCCAAAGACCTTTGGTTAATTAGGCATAAATTGAGTTTTGACTGTTCAGTGATTTATATATCACCACAATGTGACAAAGTTCATTATATCTGGGAGAAAAATATTGAAAAAAAAATCTTAACTTGCTAAGAGTGGAGAGTCCTTGAGTTGAGCTTTTTGGTTCAACTTCCCTATATGAAAGTGAGTTTTCACTCTGATAGGACCAATTTATCCTGTTCTCATCAGTGTGAACAAACTAGAATTATTTAGACAAATTCAGATTTCTGGCTTGAGCATTTCTTCATGAGTGTTGGAGCCCTTTGTTTCTTTGGAAAAGAAGCCCGGGAGTGTGAAGGTACATTAGATCATCAGGTGATAGACATATGCTTTCCTTTGGCCTCTGAAGGACTCACAGATTCAAACACAATCTGCCTGAATCATAACAACTTCAATTTAGTAGATAAAAAGGTCCTCATAATTATAAATGGCCACAGATATAATGAGAGGCTAAATACATAACTATGGTTTTAATTAGCTGGTGCTTCAAATTAGTAATTTTGGTTTCAGTCAGAAATCAGTGATGTTCTATACACTGTGAAAGCCTCATGTAGTTTATTTCTTATACTTTGCCCTGTGAAGCTTTCAATATAATACAATGCCATGCTGAATGAAAAAGAAAAAAGTTGGACAGATTTGGTTGCTTCCCAAGAGAAGTAGAACTCTATGGAAATTAAATCATTCTCACCAGAGATATGACAATTCACTATTCTTTGTTTTATGTGTTTTAAAATGCAATAGGCAGTTTTCTTGCAACAGATAACACCCATATGCACACTCAATCTGCTCTTCAGATTTTTTTCTGGATTTTGATAGCTAATGAACTAATGCAAAATGCAGCCAAGTGCCTCCAACAAATCAACCCCAGGTAAAAGCATACAAAGTGCCTTAACTGTTGGCTACTTGAAGAATTATCTTACAAGTTGAAGCATGTTTGTTTCTTCTCCTTTTTTTTCCTTCAAGTGTTTAATTATATCTATATCTCAAAGGAAAAGGAAGGTAATTTGCAAATCCAAGAGAACAAAGTACTTCAGTTCTCTTCATAGGAGAATCAAATGTGATCTATGGGTCTGTTATTCTGGGCTGTTAGGTACACAAAATATACAGATAGCTAGAAAACTGACATCTTGCTCACGTTTCTCAGAAGCAGGAGACTTTGTCTCTTATTTGTATGTTGAGAATCATCTGCTATAGAAGGCAAACAAATTGTGTACTTCTCTTTTGCAACAAAGCCTCCTCCCACCATGACTAAATATTGCTTTAACTTGTTCTCTCCACCTCTGACAGCTTATCTTCCTTATATTTTCACAAATTAATGGTGGGCTTGGGTTACCCATACTCAATGTATGGTACTGAGGTCAAATCTCATGCTCCACACTTCTTGGACTGAAAATGTTACTATCCCTGGGTGCCATATCATCCTCCAACACAAATACATTGTGACACATGGCAACTGTTTGAGGTTCTGAACCCAACTTGTGAAAGGAAATGAGAGATGATGCTAGCAAATGTAATACCTGCGGATGTCATTTGAGACTGCAAATGGTAGACTGGCTTTCAGTACCTGGACTTGGCATCTTTCTTGACCAGGGAGGGCCCAGAT
Organism: Desmodus rotundus; assembly: GCF_022682495.2. Taxonomy (NCBI): domain Eukaryota; kingdom Metazoa; phylum Chordata; class Mammalia; order Chiroptera; family Phyllostomidae; genus Desmodus; species Desmodus rotundus. The sequence continues at coordinate 55,935,959 of NC_071400.1, forward strand.
GTGGGGCCTGAGCTTTGGGTAGAGTTCTGGAAGTTCTTTGTTTTTACAGACAATTATAACATTGGTTGAGCATACACATGAGTAGCCCAGTGAGTTCTCGTGTATCTGGCATTATTCATATGATGAAAGCACATTGTATATTTAAGCATCCTATAAATGTTGCCAGTATTTTTAAAATAGAGAAATGAAGTGTTGTTTATCCAGAAGATAAGACTGTAAAAGTCACTTTGAACTTGTCAGTTCAAGGATTCCTGTGGGGAAAGGTGTTTGATTAAGTGTAGTGGAAGCTTACTTTCCATGTATATCAATATCTAGATAAGTTCCCATGGATATTTCACACTCCTGGACTCTTATTTTGTAAATTAAAGTCATGATACTCATAAGCAAACTAGGCTACCACTGATGGGCATTAACATTTGAGCTGCATTCTAAACCTGTCAACTGCACATTTATATCAATGTAACTCTTGTACTTTCTTTAGCTATTTTGTTCATTTACATGTCAATTATCTAATTAAGTCTTAACATGAAAATATTAACATGGAGAAGGAAAACAACATTTATCTAGCACCTGCTAAGCATTTTACATAAGTCATATAATTCAAATTTGTCCTATATATATATATATATATATATATATATATATATATATATATATATATATACACCCACTGAGCCAATGAGACTCAGTTGCTTGGACCATCGTCCCACAAGGTAAAAGGTTACCAGTTCAATTCCCAGTCAGGACATACGCTCATCTTGTGCATTTGGTTCCTGGTCAGAGTGCATGCAGGGGCCAGCTGGTGGATGATTCTCTCTTACACTGATATTTCTCTCCCTCTCTTTCTCCCTCCCTTCCTCTTTTTCTAATAAGTAAATAAATAAAGTCTTTAAAAATAAATAAGGAATCATTTTTGTTCTATAATATCCAAGAGCCCATAATATATCTTAGACATTGTCTGAAAGCTTTTCTACTGATCCTCCAATGGGAAAGCCTGAAATGTGATGAAGCTCACAGAGATACTTGTATTTATAAAACATTTGTGTGTTAAATTTTTTCAAGGTTTTTACACCTTTTTTATTGATGGAAATTTGTTGTTCAAGCCAGACCCCCTGCTTTGTGAAAAGTTTACCAAAAAGGTTTTCAGTCACCCTAGATAAAAATCATGCTCTCAATGCAGTATCGATTTGATAGGCTTGACTTGTACTTTTTCTCCCTATTGATAACAAGAGAGAGTTAAATGAATTACATGGCTAATTAATCTATTTGTCCTTTTGTCTTTTTTCTTTTTATATTAGTCACTATGAAAAAGACTGTAGTGCACTTAAAAAAAGGGAATGGGAGCAGAGAAATCAAGAAGTCCAGCAAGAAGATGATCTCTTTTCTTCAGGCTTTGATCTTTTGGGGGAGCCCTACAAGGTAGTCGAATATGTATGTAATTTATTTTTCTGGAAAATAGTTGCTTGTTACATCTTTGAATGCACTAATCAACATTTAATCTATATTTAAAGCACCCAAATCATTTCCAGGATAATATATTTTACAAATGAATTATATACATGCACTGTATTTGGGGCAAATTGCAAGGTTATGAGGAAGTCTTCAAAGGCAGATGCCATCTTCTTTGGTGAGCATAAGATTTGGAAGGGACTTTTGAGACTCCCTGTCTCCAAAGAGATCTTTACTGTCTAACACTTTCTACAGCAAGGAAAGCTCCCATGATACCTTTTCCCATTTTGAATATCAGGAAGGCAGCCCCTGAAGAGTTTTTGGAATGTCAATGCACATGTGTATTTCTCCTCCCTGTAAGTGCCATCCATTGCGAGGGTACTGCATTCCTTTTCCATTTTAGTGTTTTAGCATCTGTTCAGTTTTTTCGTTAATAATCATGTTTTTGGAGACTGCTTCAATCAGACCGGGTAGTGTAGCTACATTGATTTTCTAGTGGTATTCTAGCTAGTGGGTAGCTCCAATAACAATCATACTTCTACGTCTAAGTATTGATTTGACAATAACTGGCTCTGAACTTTCTATTTGGAGTGGAGGTTGGTGAAAGAATATTTTCAAACTGCTGGAAGCTGGTTGGTTTTTATTGAAATTTCACAGCAGTGTAATTTTCTGTAATAAAACAAAAATTGTGTAAGAAGTAAAACAAAAAGAGACTTCTTTATGTGTTCTGATTTTAGAAGAGCACCATTTATGGGACAGTGACTTCTTGAAAAGGAAACTTCTTTTTTTTTTTTAATTTATTGTTATTCAATTACAGTTGTATGCCTTTTCTCCCCATCCCTCCACCCCACCCCAGGTGAACCCACCTCCCTCCCCCCTCTCCACCCTCCCCCTTGGTTTTGTCCATGTGTCCTTTATAGTAGTTCCTGTACTCCCCTGTACCCACTGTCCCCGCCCCCACCCCCCACCCCCGCCCTGGCTATTGTTAGATTGTTCTTAACTTCAATGTCTCTGGTTATATTTTGTTTGCTTTTTTCTTCTATTGCTTATGTTCCAGTTAAAGGTGAGATCATATGGTATTTGTCCCTCACTTCCTGGCTTATTTCACTTAGCATAATGCTCTCCAGTTTCATCCATGCTGTTGCAAAGGGTATAAGCTCCTTCTTTCTCTCTGCTTCTTAATAAGGACTGCATGGGTACAAATACTACTTTTACTTAGAGAGTATGCTGTTTGGATTGATGACTAGTGAAACCAGACTCTTACTGCCTTGATCAGAATAAATAAGCAACTTGGATCAAGACCCTCAGGTGTCTTCCAAGTTTACTTGTCTCTGACAAAGAGACTTAAGTCACTTAAACTACTAGTTTCAAATTGTAAGTAATGATATTATTTGAAAAGGATTTTTCTATCTCAATTGATTTAATTTTTATACTACTTTTGAATGTGCATATTTATATATATGATTAGTTTAACAAGCATTTATTGAAGGCCCATTATGTGCAAGTCATATCTTAGACTAGTTGCAAAGGGAAATATGACATAGTTCCTGTCTTCAAGGTATTTCTTGTACAGTGGCAGAGATCATAATGAATGAGTGAGTGCCTGACTGCATGACAACTGCGAGAGAGATAAGGGAAGGATTAGTGAAGACATGGCGCCTCATTTGAAGGAGTTTGGATATGATTCTGTTCATGAAAAGAAATTATTACAAGTTTTCAAGTCAGGGCACAATCAGGACAAAGAATTATAAAAGATAATGTTGAAAATGTGGAGAATGGATTGGAGGGAAGGCAAACTGGAGGTGGATAAAGAAGCTATTATAGTTTGCTAAGGGGAGTTCATGGCAGACAGGATTTAAGGCAGAGTAAGGAAGTTGTAATGGTGGGACTGGGTGTTGTTTGGATGTGGGGAGAGTGATATAAGAATTACTTCCATGTGTTTGACTTGAGAGGGTGGTGGTATTACCAGGTTGTTCAGGAGGACAACAGGGATAATATTTGTAGGAAAAAATAATAATGTTTTTAGTGTGTTGGTTTTGAGATACCAGTTGGATATTAAAGGACAAATATCCACTAGGCATTGGATATGTGTATCTGTAGCTAATGTGAGTTGTGAAGAGAGAGCTAGATGTTATCATGTAGATGGCAATGGAAGCTGTGAGAATGAATATCGCTGAGTAAGATTACTGAGTAAGGACAAAGAAAAAAATCTTGGGGAGTAAAACATTTAAGGGGTAAAATAGCTGGTAAAAGCTCAGTCCATGTAAGGAAACTAAAAGAGAGTAAATGATCAAAGAGGTAGGAAGGGAAATAAGAGAGAATCATTTAATAGAACCAAATAAGGGATTTATAGAGGAGGGTTTGCTGGTTACATGTGGTAGAGAGGTCAGGAAAAGTGAGGACTGGAAAATGGCTGTTGGATTTGGCAGATTAGAGGTAATTATTGATCATAGGGAGAGTTGTTTTATTTGTTGATAGTGGTGGTCATTGTGGGAAGCCAAATTGTGAGAGATTGGACAGTAAATAAGAAGTAGTAAAATAAAGAAAGAGAGACAGTGAAAGTAGAAAAGATCTTGCAGAGAGATTTTGTATTGAGGGAGATATTAAGGAAGCAATTAGAATGCAAGCAGAGAAATTATACGGAAGAAAGCCTTTTTTAAAGTGAAAGAAATTCTTACAGGAACTACTGTAAAGGACACATGGGCAAAATCAAGGGGGAGGGTGGAGGTGGGGGAGGGAGGTGGGTTCACCTGGGGTGGGGTGGAGGGATGGGGAGAAAAGGCATACAACTGTAATTGAATAACAATAAAAATTAAAAAAAAAAAAAAAGAAGTACAAACTGGTGGTTACAAAACGGCCACGGGATGTATGGTACAGCCCAGGGAATGTGGCCAGTAACACAGGGTGGGGCGAAAGTAGGTTTCCAGTTGTGAGTACACGAAGCATGGAGTGTATTCTTGTGTTATTATGCATTAGTTATTGTATTATTTTCCATAGGAACAACTGTAAACCTACGCTTGCCCCACCCCATACTGTAATAACTTCGTGTGATGCCAGGCGGGTACGAGAAATATTGGGGGTCACTGTGTAAAGTATATGATTGCCCCTAACCACCATGCTGTACACGTGACTCATACAAAATAATATGGAATGCCAGCTGGAATTGAAAAATAAAGAATAAACAGTTTCCAATTAAAAATAAATAAATACATTATGTCGGAAGATGGCGGCAACATAGGTGGGAGAGGAGTCCACTTCCCCTCAACGCCAGGGAAATACCTAGCTGATCTGAGGAGCAGAGCGAACAGCCAACAGTATTCCAGCATATACGAAGATCAGAGACCAAAGATAGAGGACACTGAAAGATCTGACGGTAAGAAGAGTGCTGAAGGACAATAAGGTCCCCGGGACCCAGGACCGCGCGGTACAAGGGCGGCAGAAGCGCCAGCCCTGGCGCAGGGGCTGCGGCAGGAGTCTTGGGAGAGGGCCAGGCTGCGCTGTGAGCAGCCAGGTGCTTGATTAGACCAGGGGGGCTTGAAAAGGAGGAATTTCTCAAAAAGAAAAAGAAAATAGAGACACTCAGGGGCTAATTAGAGAACTCTCGGTAGTAGCCGAGGCCCCTGGCGCCCCTCCCCCTCCACCCCTGGACTGCTACGCTCACCTGAGGTCCGGTAGCGCGCGAGCAGATTAGCGAACGGGACCCACACTTGAAACCCCAGAGGGGCGCCCACACCTGAAACCTCCGAGATAATTTGGAGCTGAGGCTAGCTGCTCCACCCACAGGCCCAAAACCTCGGAACCGAGTGCCGCGTGATTCAGTCCCAGGGCGGCCCCGCCCGCCCGAGAGACTCAAGCCCAGGGCGGCTGGATCGGGCCCCCAAGCACAGAGCCTGTGGCTCAGCGGGCTGCGCGCGCTCACCAAGCACAGGGCCGGCTGGGTGCCTGTTTTCTAAATACAAAGCTGCTGGCGAGTGTCCTAACCCCAAGGCGGCTGAATCCGCCACTTGCGCGCCAGCATTCCAAGCCCTGGCGGCTCTATTGGTCCGCCGGCTGCGCGCTCAGGGCACAAAATAACGTCACAGACCCAAAGCGGCTGGATTCCCCTGCTGCGCACGCACGCCTCACAAGCCAAAGCAGCTGGATTGGCTGATCAACGGACTGATTGACTGCCAGGGACCACACTTACAAAACAGCGAAGAGTGTGACCCAGGAAGAGAGAAAAGTGAAACCAATCCTTCCAACCACCCCCTCCCATTGCACAGACAGGACACCAGCAGAAATAACCTGACCGGTTTAAAGCCAACAGAAGGTTTTTTTTTTTTTTATCCTTTTTCTTTTTTTTTCCTTTCCCCCTGAATTCCTTCTTCCTCTCTCTTTTTTTCTTTTTTTTCATTCCTTCTTCCTCCCATCCTTTACCATTTTTATGTCTTCTTCCTGCCTTCTTTTATCTATTTCTATGTTTTAATTTTTGCTAAAATTCCTTCTTATCTTGCCTCCGATCTTTCTTTATTCCTTCTTCCCTCCTTCCTTCCTTTCCTCCTTTCCTATTTCCTTTTTCCCTCCTTCCCATCTTTCTTTTGGTTTGTTTTGTGTGTGTGTGTGTGTTTTTTTTTTTTTCTTTTCTTTCGCCCCCCCTTTCTCTTTTTCCCACAGGTGAGACAACAAAACCTGGAGTGCTGAAAAGACTAGAGTTAGACCCTGTTAAACACATAAACGTCAGCTCAAGACCAGTGAGCACAGGAGAGTAAGGAGACAGCACCACCGAATCCCATTGGCATTCTACCATAGAAGTTCATATCATAAATCCAGGGAGTAGGAACAAAGCAATTTAAGACGCAGAGGCCAACAAGAAGAACCTCACAAACAATGGGAAGACAAACAAACAATTCCCAAATGAAAGGAAAGGAGGAAGTCTCAGAAAGAATACTAACCGAAAAAGAGGCAAGTCAACTATCAGATACTGAATTCAAAGCAATGGTCATCAGGAAACTCACTGAGCTCTCTGAGCTCAAAGAGAACTACCAGAAACTACAAGGAAACTACAATGAACTCACTGCAAACTATATCAACATGAAAAAGGAAATAGAAAATATCAACAAGAGCCAAGCGGAAATGAAGAATACAATTTCTGAATTGAAGAACACAGTAGAAGGAATTAAAAGCAGACTTGATGAAGCAGAGGATCGGATCAGCGAGCTGGAGGATAAAGTAGAAAAAAACACCCAGAAGGAGCAAGAAAAGGAAAAGAGGCTCAGAAAGAATGAAGAGGCAATAAGGGAAATGCAGGACAACATAAAAGGTAACAATATCCGTATAATAGGAATACCAGAAGGAGAAGAAGAAGAGCAAGGGATAGAAAACCTGTTTGAAAAAGTAATGATGGAAAATTTCCCTAATCTGAGGAGAGAAAAAGTCACCCAAATCCAGGAAACACAGAGAGTCCGAAGCAAGAGGAACCCAAAGAGACCCACTGCAAGACACATCATAATTAAAATGGCAAATTTCCAAGACAAAGAGAGGATCTTAAAGGCAGCAAGGGAGAAAAAGGAAGTAACATACAAGGGAGCCCCAATAAGGTTAGCAACTGACTTCTCAATGGAAACGCTCCAAGCCAGAAGAGAATGGCAAAAAATATTCCAAGTACTGAGAACCAGAGGCCTGCAACCAAGACTACTTTACCCAGCACGGCTCTCAATCAAGATAGAAGACCAAATAAAGAGTTTCCCAGAAAAAAGAAGTCTAAAAGAATACAGCTCCACCAAACCAGCTCTGCAAGAGATGCTAAAGGGACTGCTTTAAGGAAAGGAAGGAAAAGAGAAAGACAGAGGAACACATGTAGGAAATAATGGCAATGAATAACTACCTATCGATAATAACCTTAAACGTAAATGGATTAAATGCTCCAATCAAAAGACATAGAACAGCTGAATGGATAAGAAAACATGACCCACACATATGCTGCCTACAAGAGACCCATCTCAGGACAAAAGACTTACACAGACTGAAAGTGAAGGGCTGGAAACAAATTTTCCAAGCAAACAGACAGGAAAAAAAAGCAGGGGTAGCAATACTCATATCTGACAAAATAGACTTCCAAAGAAGGGCCATAAAGAGAGACCCAGAAGGTCACTTCATAATACTCAAAGGAAGAATCCACCAAGAAGACATAAACATTGTAAATATATATGCACCCAACATAGGAGCACCCAAATACATAAAGAAAATCTTGGAGGATTTCAAGAAAGATATTGACAGCAACACAATTATAGTAGGGGATTTTAACACCCCACTATCAAAAATGGACAGGTCTTCCAAACAAAAGATCAACAAAGATATTGTGTCACTTAACAATACCTTAGAGGAAATGGACTTAACTGATATATACAGAGCTTTTCATCCCAAAGAAGCAAAATACACGTTCTTTTCAAGTGTCCATGGAACTTTTTCAAAGATAGACCACATGATAGGACACAAAGCAAGCCTCAATAAATTCAAGAAAATTGAAATCATATCAAGCATCTTCTCTGACCACAAGGGTCTGAAACTAGAAACCAACGCCAAGGGTAAAAACCCAAAGCACTCAAAAGCATGGAGACTGAATAGCATGCTATTAAACAATGAATGGGTCAAGAACGAGATTAGGGAAGAAATCAAAAACTTCCTGGAAACAAATGAAAACGAACTCACAACAACCCAAAACCTATGGGACACAGCAAAGGCAGTCCTGAGAGGGAAGTTCATAGCAATACAGGCCTACCTTAAGAAGTCAGAAACAGTTCACACAAACAACCTAACCCTACGCCTACAAGAACTGGAGGAACAACAACAAAGACAGCCCAGAGCAAGCAGAAGGAAGGAAATAACCAAGATCAGAGCAGAACTAAATGACATAGAGACTAAAAGCACAATTGTAAGGATCAATGAATCCAGGAGCTGGTTCTTTGAAAAGATAAATAAAATCGACAAGCCTTTAAGTAGGCTCATCAAGAAAAAAAGAGAGAGGATCCAAATAAACAGAATTAGAAATGAAAGTGGAGAGATTACAACTGATACCACAGAAATACAAAGGATCGTAAGAAATTACTATGAAGACCTGTATGCTAAGAAATTTGAAAACCTAGATGAAATGGACACATTTCTAGAAAAATATAATCTTCCAAAACTGAATGAAGAAGAAGCAGAAAACCTGAACAGACCAATATCAGCAAAGGAAATTGAAGCAGTCATCAAGAAACTCCCATCACACAAAAGCCCTGGACCAGATGGTTTCACAGGAGATTTCTACAAAGCATTTAAGGAAGAACTAACCCCTATCCTTCACAGACTATTCGAAAAAATCCAAACTGATGGAAGACTCCCAAACTCTTTTTATGAAGCCAACATCATCCTAATCCCAAAACCAGATAAAGACACAACGAAGAAAGAAAACTTCAGGCCAATATCGCTGATGAACATAGACGCTAAAATTCTCAACAAAATATTAGCAAACCGCATCCAGCAATATATTAAAAAGATCATCCACTATGACCAAGTGGGATTCATCCCAGGGATGCAAGGATGGTACAATATTCGCAAATCAATAAACATAATACATCACATCAACAACAGCAAAGACAAAAATCACATGATCATATCAATAGATGCGGAAAAAGCGTTCGATAAGATACAGCATCCATTTCTGATAAAAACACTCAGCAAAGTGGGAATAAAGGGAGCAGTCCTCAACATAATTAAGGCCATATATGAGAGACCTACAGCCAACATCATACTCAATGGACAAAAACTTAGAGCTTTCCCACTAAGATCAGGAACTAGACAAGGATGCCCTCTCTCACCACTCCTATTCAACATAGTATTGGAAGTCCTAGCCACAGCAATCAGACAAGAAAAAGCAATAAAAGGCATCCAAATTGGAAAGGAGGAAATGAAACTGTCACTGTTTGCAGACGACATGATAGTGTACATGGAAAACCCTATAGACTCCACTCAAAAACTACTCGACCTAATAAATGAATTTGGCTAAACAGCCGGATACAGAGTCAATACCCAGAAATCAAAGGCATTCCTGTACACCAGCAACGAAACTGCAGAAACAGAAATCAGGAAAAAAATCCCATTCGAAATAGCAACAAGAAAAATAAAGTACCTAGGAATAAACCTAACCAAGGAGGTAAAAGACCTGTACTCAGAAAACTACACAACACTGAAGAAAGAAATTAAGGAAGATACAAACAAATGGAAGCATGTACCATGTTCATGGATTGGAAGAATCAACATTATCAAAATGGCCATACTACCCAAAGCAATTTATAGATTCAATGCAATCCCTATTAGAGTACCCATGACATATTTCACAGATATAGAACAAACATTGCAGAAATTCATATGGAACCATAAACGACCTCGAATAGCTGCAGCAATTTTGAGAAAGAAAAACAAAGCAGGAGGGATCACAATACCTGATATCAAACTGTATTACAAGGCCACTGTAATCAAAACAGCCTGGTACTGGCATAAAAACAGGCACATAGACCAATGGAACAGAATAGAGAGCCCAGAAATAAACTCAAGTCTATACGATCAATTAATATTTGACAAAGGAGGCAGGAGCATAAAATGGAGCAAAAACAGCCTCTTCAACAGATGGTGTTGGGAGATCTGGACAGCTACGTGCAAAAAAATGAAACTCGATCACCAACTTACACCATACACGAAAATAAACTCAAGATGGATAAAAGACTTAAATATAAGCCGTAACACCATAAAAGTCCTTGAGGAAAACATTGGCAGGAAAATCTCAGACATTTCACGCAGCAACATCCTCACAGACACATCCCCTAAAGCAAGGGACATAAAGGAAAGAATAAACAAATGGGACCTCATCAAAATAAAAAGCTTCTGCATGGCTAAAGAAAACAGCACCAAATTACAAAGAGTACCAACAGTATGGGAAAACATATTTGCCAACGATACCTCAGACAAGGGCCTGATCTCCAAAATATATAAAGAACTCACAGGACTCCACTCCAGGAAGACAAACAACCCAATTAAAAAATGGACAAAGGACTTGAACAGACACTTCTCGAAGGAAGACATACAGAGGGCCCAGAGACATATGAAAAGATGCTCAACATCACTAGCCATCAGAGAGATGCAAATTAAAACCACAATGAGGTATCATCTCACACCAGTCAGAATGGCCAACATAAACAAATCCACAAACAAATGTTGGAGAGGATGTGGAGAAAAGGGAACCCTTGTGCACTGTTGGTGGGAATGCAGACTGGTGAGGCCACTGTGGAAAACAATATGGAATTTCCTCAGAAAACTAAAAATGGAACTGCCCTTTGACCCAGTAATTCCGCTGCTGGGATTATACCCTAAGAACACTGAAACACCAATCCAAAAGAATCTGTGCACCCCAATGTTCATAGCAGCACAATTTACAATAGCCAAGTACTGGAAGCAACCGAAGTGCCCATCAGCAAACGAGTGGATCCAAAAACTATGGTATATTTACACAATGGAATTCTACGCAGCAGAGAGAAAGAAGGAGCTTATACCCTTTGCAACAGCATGGATGAAACTGGAGAGCATTATGCTAAGTGAAATAAGCCAGGAAGTGAGGGACAAGTACCATATGATCTCACCTTTAACTGGAACATAAGCAATAGAAGAAAAAAGCAAACAAAATATAACCAGAGACATTGAAGTTAAGAACAATCTAATAGCCAGGGCGGGGGTGGGGGGTGGGGGCGGGGATAGTGGGAAGAGGGTATTACAGGAACTACTATAAAGGACACATGGACAAAACCAAGGGGGAGGGTGGAGAGGGGGGAGGGAGGTGGGTTCACCTGGGGTGGGGTAGAGGGATGGGTAGAAAAAGCATACAACTGTAATTGCATAACGATAAAAAAATAAAAAAATAAATAAATAAATAAATAAATAAATAATAAAGTGAAAGAAATTCGAATGTGTTCAAAGATTGATGGGAAGAAACTCATGTAATTGGAGAAGGAGAGGGTGAAGAACATACAGGAGGGAGAGATGAGAAGTAAAATAAGATTCCAGAGGTCATGAGAAAACACAGAATCAATAACATGTGAGCCATGGGAAGAAAGATGGGAATGGAATATTAGATTGAGAACAAAGCAAAAGAGTGGAAGGAAGATTGAGGGCAGGACAAGAAGTTGTGGCTTCCATTTTTTACAGACAATGGAAGAGAGGTCAAAACATGGTAGATGCCTCATCCTTTCTTGAAAAAAGGAAACAACCATGTAAGTTTTACATATTATATTTGGATGGGTTAAAAAATGAGCTTTATACAAAGAGTGCATCCTTAAAATTCAATACTCCATACTCAACACTCTTATGAAGTGTAGCATCCTTGTTTTATTCCCCTTTTGTAATTTCAAGTCCTGTTCAATTAATGGTCTTATACCTTTAAGTTAAATATCATCTTTTGTTTACAAGGACTATTTTATATATGTATACATATTTATGTTTAGATGTAAGTGTTATTTTTTCGAGTAGGCAGTTAAAAATCTATTATCAACATTGTCAGAAGTTTTAAAAAGCCATCTTGATATGTCAAAGGTGTAGCAGATAGAGACACTGGCAAGAACATTAGTCTAGTACAGGGCTAGGCCTATTATGTGATTAATAGCCTGTTGCTTTTATGCTTCTTGATGAGGAAGAGCTTCTGTTCTTGATAAAGACTGTGAAGGAAAGGAATAATGTTAACAGTTGATGACCTAGTAATTTTCTTTCACTGTTGCTTTTATGATCAGCTGCCATTTTATGCTATGTCCATGTTCAGGGATCTCTAGGTGATCATTGGAATATAGGCCTGTCCTTTCCCCCATGTTATGATACGAAAACTGATGTGCAACTTGACTGGTGTGGACATCCTTGGAGCAGCTTGATATGCTATTGGCAATGGGAATTCTAGAGCTAGCCCACAAGCTACTGGTAGAGATGAAGGCATACCACATCTCTTTTTGAGGTTTTGGTGGGAATGCCTATCAAATTAAAAATCAAAATCCCTGGTGGTGGGTCAGGACTTTCGGGAAAGTTCTTGCCACCATAAACCCTAGAAAATTGCTTGATCACTTGTCCAACAGTGTCAGTGATAATAAACTAGCCAATAAACTAGCAAGATCAGTCCCTAGGTTTGACCGCCTCTTCTAGGCAGAAAGAAGAAACAATTTCTCATGTTCTTGACTGATTTCTTTCCTTCCTTTGCTTCACCTCTACCACTCCCTGAATGGTAAGAATACTGACCACTCCTAGATTTGATTGGTAGGTAAACTCTCTGTGTGGCTACTTTTGTTGTTTATGCCTTTCAAATTTGAGTTAGTTTGTGCTATGCCGTGGAGAGGGATGTCTTTGAAAGTGATTGAAAAGTGTGACATGTCTAGGTTAGTATGGAAAGATTGAGAGGAATAAGGAACTAGAATATACCAAGTGTGTACTGTTTGCCAGGCACTGTGCTGGGACTTTATATATGTGTCTGTTTAGTCCTTTAAACAACTAGAGTAGGCATCTTCCCCATATTTCCCATGAAGAATTTGGGACTAAGATAGGTGAGTGGCTTCTCTGCACCTTAATATCCATATAAGTGGTAATGTAGACCCAGTTCTGTGTGATTCTGTATCTGTAACAGGAAGCTGTTCATATCTTCTGACAGGAAATTAGAAGAAGCTTACCTCCTGTGTGACTTTAGGGAAGAAACTTCATTTCTCTGACCTATAGTTTCCTCTTCTCTGAAGTAAATAAAATACCTGATAACAACAACAACTAACATTTATAGTTCTTCACAGCTCAATAAGAATAAGGAAACAAGGACTGAGGCACAGAGGAGTTAAGTGGATTATCTAAGGCCATTTGTATTGGGACAGTTAGAAGCCAGATTGAGAATACAGCTGATCTACTGACTCTCATGGTTGTTGTAAGGATCAAGGTAAACAACCTGGGAAACTTTGCCCCGAAATCTGTAAAACACTGTACAAATTCAAGTTATTATCATTAAAGAAATAGTTATTTACTGCTTGGAGACATTAATTGCAAAAATATTAGAATTAGAAAAAATGAATTACCAAATCACATACATTAGCTAAAATGAAGTAAAAGAAAGAAATGAACCTCAAAACTTAAGTTATTTAATTATGTTTATTAAAAAGAAATACTATGGTACAATTACCTTCTAGCACATTAGTTCTGCAATGAAATTTTACTACTGATTTGTAGATAGCATTAGAAGCAAACTGAGGCAACTTTGCATTTCCTGAAGTAATGAGAGGCAAAAAGCTTAAATGAAGGAGCGCTGTTAGTCATGAGCCACAAACCAGACATGTAATTCATTCTTGAAAATACTTGGAAAGTGCATTTCCTTGATTATGGAGAAACTGTGGTTACCCAGAAAGTAATGTCTGCAGAGGTTACCTTTAAGGAATCAACCAATTATCTAGAATGGGAAGTAAAGAATTGGCCAAATTGAAAGAAACCTATAATTTATTAAAATGACTGGATTTCATTTTTGCAAGTTTTGTAATGTTCAATCAATACTGCCCAGAATGTCTTTTCTTAAAAGGATTGCTAGCACTCTGTAAGGTGAAAAAAAAGTTGCTATTGTGTATAATGAGAGTACCTTGTGTAGGTGTACATAAATGTATTTCAGGCCTCCCGGAGTTTTCCATCCAGTTGATCTCATATAGGCTTCTTGAGAAATTTAAAAACTGGTTGTCAGTTACCCACATGCAATGGTGGGGGGACAGAGACTTCACTCTGTCCATTTGGACTGTACTATTAATTATTGGAGATTGATAATGATGGACTTCTGGGGCTGTGTCTGTGTGCCCTCCATGGCTATCTTTGTCTCATGAATGTATTCATCTTACCAGTATGTGTCTTAAAAATGACCACAGTAATTACTACTTGTAACCAGAGCATGTCTGTTATACAAATCATATGGAACTTCCTTCAATCGGCAACACAGAAAGTGTTGCCAGAGAACTCTGTCTTGAACTGTCTTTCTGATCACAATTCTCTCTGAGACAATTCCTCTGTGAAGAAGTTAGTCTAAGGGAGCTGACACCTCTCCATTCCTTCAGGTTACCCCAGCTCCATTCTTATACCATTAGGGCACAGGAAAAACCCACAGTTGGAGATATTAGTCTAGCCTCGTCAATCCACATGCAGACTTGCCCACCCTGAGTTGGGTTTTATTTTTTATTTTTGGAGGCTACAGTGTTTTATTTTTTCATTTTTAAAAATTTTTATTGTTATTCAATTACAGTTGTCTGCCTTTTCTGCCCATCCCTCCACCCCACCCCAGCTGAACCCACCTCCCTCCCCCACCTCAACCCTCCCCCTTGATTTTCTCCATGTGTCCTTTATAATAGTTCCTGTAATCCCCTCTTCCCACTGACCCCACCCCAATCCCCCCTGGCTATTGTTAGATTGTTCTTAACTTCAATGACTCTGGTTATATTTCGTTTGCTTTTTTCTTCTATTGCTTATGTTCCAGTTAAAGGTGAGATCATATGGGATTTGTCCCTCACTGCCTGGCTTATTTCACTTACCATAATGCTCTCCAGTTCCATCCATGCTGTTGCAAAGGATATAAGCTCCTTATTTCTATCTGCTGCGTAGAATTCCATTGTGTAAATATACCATAGTTTTTGGATCCACTTGTTTACTGATGGGCACTTAGGTTGCTCCCAGTACTTGGCTATTGTAAATTGTACTGCTATGAACATTGGGGTGCACAGGTTCTTTTGGATTGGTGTTTCAGGGTTCTTAGGGTATAGTCTCAGCAGGGGAATTGCTGAGTCAAAGGGAAGTTCCATTTTTAGTTTTCTGAGGAAATTACATACTGTTTTCCACAGTGGCCTCACCAGTCTGCATTCCCACCAACAATGAATTAGGGTTCCCTTTACTCCGCATCCTCTCCAACATTTGTTTCTGGATTTGTTTATGTTGGCCACTCTGACTGGTGTGAGATGGTACCTCATTGTGGTTTTAATTTGCATCTCCCTGATGGCTAGTGATGCTGAGCATCTTTTCATATGTCTCTGGGCCCTCTGTATGTCTTCCTTGGAGAAGTGTCTGTTCAAGTCCTTTGCCCATTTTTTAATTGGATTGTTTGTCTTCCTGGAGTGCAGTCCTGTGAGTCCCTTATATATTTTGGAGATCAGGCCCTTGTCTGAGGTATCATTGGCAAATATGTTTTCCCATACTGTTGGTTCTCTTTGTAATTTGGTGCTGTTTTCTTTAGCCATGCAGAGGATTTTTATTTTGATAGGTCCCCCTTGTTTATTCTTTCCTTTATTTCCCTTGCTTTAGGGGATGTGTGTGTGAGGATGTTGCTGCGTGGAATGTCTGAGATTTTCCTGCCAATGTTTTCCTCAAGGACGTTTATGGTGTTATGACTTATATTTAAGTCTTTTATCCATCTTGAATTTATTTTTCTGTATAACGTAAGTTCGTGATCAAGTTTCATTATTTTGCACGTAGCTGTCCAGATCTCCAAACACCATCTGTTGAAGAGGCTGTTTTGCTCCATTTTATGCTTCTGCCTCCTTTGTCAAATATTAATTGACCGTAAAGACTTGAGTTTATTTCTGTGCCCTATGTTGTGTTCCATTGGTCTATGTGTCTGTTTTTATGCCAGTACCAGGCTGTTTTGAGTACACTGGCCTTGTAATACAGTTTGATATCAGGTATTGTGATCCCTCCAGCTTTGTTCTTCTTTCTCAAAATTGCTGCAGCTATTCAGAGTCATTTATGGTTCCATATAATTTCTGAAATATTTGTTCTATATCTGTGAAATATGTCATCGGTACTCTAATATTGATTGCATTGTATCTATAAATCAATTTGGGTAGAATGTACATTTTGATAATGTTAATTCTTCCAATCCAGGAGCATGGTACATGCTTCCATTTGTTTGTGTCTTCCTTAATTTCTTTCTTCAGTGTTGTGTAGTTTTCTGAGTACAGGTCTTTTACCTCCTTGGTTAGGTATATTCCTAGGTACTTTATTTTTCTTGTAGCTATATCAAATGGGATTGTTTTTCCTGATTTCTGTTTCTGCAGTTTCGTTGTTGGTGTACAGGAATGCCTTTGATTTCTGAGTATTGCCTTTGTATCCAGCTCTTTTGCCAAATTCATTGGTTAGATCAAGTAGTTTTTTGGTGGAGTCTATAGGATTTTCCATGTTCACTATCATGTCATCTGAAAACAGTGTCAGTTTAATTTCCTTCTTTCCAATTTGGAAGCCTTTATTAATTTTTCTTGCCTGATTGCTGTTGCTAGGAATTCCAATACTATGATGAATAGGAGTGGTGAGAGAGGGCATCCTTGTCTTGTTCCTGATCTTAGTGGGAAAGTACTAAGCTTTTGTCCATTGACTATGGTGTTGGCTGTAGGTCTCTCATATATGGTCTTTACTATGGTGAGGAATGCTCCATCTAGTCCCACTTTGCTGAGTGTTTTTATCAGAAATGGGTGCTGTACCTTATCAAATGCTTTTTACACACCTATTGATACAATCATGTGATTTTTGTCTTTACTGTTTTTCATGTGATGTATGATGTTTATTGATTTGTGAATATTGTACCATCTTTGCTTGCCTGGGATGAATCCCACTTGGTCATGGTGGATGATCTTTTTAATGTATTGCTGGATGCGGTTTGCCAATACTTTGTTGAGAATTTTAGCATCTGTGTTTATCAGCCATATTGGCCTGAAGTTTTCTTTCTTTGTTGTGTCTTTATCTGTTTTTGGGATTAGGATGATACTGGCTTCATAAAAGGAGTTTGGGAGTCTTCTATCAGTTTGGATTTTTTTTGAATAGTCTGTGAAGGATAGGGGTTAACACTTCCTTAAATGCTTTGTAGAATTCTCCTGTGAAATGATCTGGTCCAGGGCTTTTGTGTGTTGGGAGTTTTTTGATGACTGCTTCAATTTTGTCTGCTGTTATTGGTCTGTTCATGATTTCTGCTTCTTCTTCGTTCAGTTTTGGAAGATTATAATTTTCTAGAAAAGTGTCCATTTCACCTAGGTTTTCAACTTCTTGGCATACAGTTCTTCATAGTAATTTCTTTCAATCCTTTGTATTTCTGTGGTATCAGTTCTAATCTCTCCTCTTTCATTTCTAATTGTGTTTATTTGGATCGTCTCTCTTTTTTTCTTGATGAGACTACTTAATGGTTTGCCAATTTTGTTTATCTTTTCAAAGAACCAGCTCCTGGTCATTGATCCTTATAATTGTGCTTTTAGTCTCTATGTCATTTAACTGTGCTCTGATCTTGGTTATTTCCTTCCTTCTGCTTGCTTTGGGCTGTCTTTGTTGTTCTTCCACAAGTAGGCGTTGGGTTAGGTTGTTTATTTGAAATGTTTCTATGTTTTTTTTTTGTGTGTGTGTGGTTTCTTTTTTTAAAATTTTTTATTGTTATTCAATTACAGTTGTATGCCTTTTCTCCCCTTCCCTCCCCCCACCCCGGCTGAACCCACCTCCCTCCCTTACCCCCACCACCCACCCCGATTTTGTTTATGTGTCCTTTATAATAGTTCCTGCAATCCCCTCTTCCCACTGTCCCCACCTCACTTCCCCCTGGCCACTGCTAAGTGAAATATGCCAGGCGGTCAGGGACAAATACC
This sequence comes from Desmodus rotundus, assembly GCF_022682495.2. Lineage (NCBI taxonomy): Eukaryota > Metazoa > Chordata > Mammalia > Chiroptera > Phyllostomidae > Desmodus > Desmodus rotundus. Next base: position 55,954,072 of record NC_071400.1, read on the forward strand.
ATATGATCTCACCTTTAACTGGAACATAATCAACAAAAGAAAAAAGGAAACAAAATACACCAGAGACATTGAAGGGGTGAACTGTTTCTATCTTTTTAAGGTAGGCCTGCATTGCTATGAACTTCCCTCCCAGGACTGCCTTTGCTGTGTCCCATAGGTGTTGGGTTGTTGTGAGATCATTTTCATTTGTTTCCAGAAAGTTTTTGACTTCTTTCCTAATCTCGTTCTTGACCCATTCATTGTTCAATAGCATGCTATTCAGTCTCCATGATTTTGAGTGTTTTGGGTTTTTTCCTTTGGGGTTGGTTTTTAGTTTCATTCCCTTGTGGTCAGAGAAAATGCTTGATATGATTTCAATTTTCTCGAATTTTTTGAGGCTTGCTTTGTGTCCTATCATGTGGTCTGTCTTTGAAAATGTTCCCTGTACACTTGAAAAGAATGTGTATTTTGCTTCTTTGGGATGAAAAGCTCTATATATATCAGTCAAGTCCATTTCCTCTAGGGTATTGTTCAGTGACACAATATACTTGTTGATATTTTGTTTGGAAGACCTGTCCATTTTTGACAGTGGGGTGTTAAAGTCCCCTACTATAACTGTGTTGCTGTCAATATCTTTCTTGACCTCCTCCAAGATTTTCTCTATGTTTTGGGTGCTCCTGTGTTGGGTCCATATATATTTACAATGTTTATGTCTTCTTGGTGGATTCTTCATTTGAGTATTATGAAGTGGCTTTCTGGGTCTCTCTTTATGGCCCTTCTTTGGAAGTCTATTTAGTCTGATTTGAGTATTGCTACCCCCAGTTTTTTTTCCTGTCTGTTTGCTTGGAAAATTTGTTTCCAGCCCTTCACTTTCAGTCCGTGTAGGTTTTTTGTGATGAGATAGGTCACTTTCACACATCATATGTGTGGGTCATGTTTTCTTATCCATTCAGCTGTTCTATGTCTTTTGTTTTGAGCATTTAATCCATTTACATTTGAGGTTATTATCGGTAGGTAGCTATTCATTGCCATTTTTTCATGCCTGTGTTCCTCTCTCTTTCTCTTTTCCTTTCTTTCCTTAAAGCAGTCCCTTTAGCACCCCTTGCAGAGCTGGTTTGGTGGAGGTTTATTCTTTTAGACTTCTTTTGTCTGGGAAACTCTTTATTTGGCCTTCTATTTTAATTGAGAGCCTTGCTGGGTAAAGTAGTCTTGGTTGCAGGCCTCTGGTTCTCATTACTTGGAATATTTTTCCCACTCTCTTCTGGTGTGAAGTGTTTCCATTGGGAAGTCAGTTGCTAACCTTATTGGGGCTCCCTTGTATGTTACTTCCTCTTTCTCTCTTACTGTCTTTAAGATCCTCTCTTTATCTTGTAATTTTGCCATTTTGATTATGATGTGTCTTGAAGTGGGCCTCTTTTTATTCCTCTCACTTGGGACTCTCTGTGTTTCCTGGACTTGGGTTTCTTTTTCACTCCTCAGGTTAGGGAAATTTTCCATCCTTGCTTTTTCAAAATGGTTTTCTATCCCTTGCTCTTCTTCTTCTCCTTCTGGTATTCCTATAGTATGGATTTTGTTACGTTTCATGTTGTCTTGCATTTCCCTTAATCCCTCTTCATTCTTTCTGAGACTGTTTTCCTTTCTTGCTCTTTCTGGGTGTTTTTTTCTACTTTGTCCTCCAGCTCGCTAATCTGATCCTCTGCTTCATCAAGTCTGCTTTTCATTCCTTTTACTGTGTTCTTCAGTTCAGAAATTGTATTCTTCTTTTCCTCTTGGCCCTTGTTGATAGTTCCTATTTCCTTTTTCATGTTGATATAGTTTACAGTGAGTTCATTGTATTTTCCCTGTAGTTTCTGGTAGTTCTCTGTGAGCTCAGTGAACTTCCTGATAATCATTGCTTTGAACTCAGTATCTGATAGTTGACTTGCCTCTTTTTTAGTTAGCATTCTTTCTGATGCTTCCTCCTTTCCTTTCTTTTTGGGATTGTTTCTTTGTCTTCCCATTTTTTGTGGGACTGTTCTTGTTAGCCTCTGCTTCTTAAATTGATCTGTTCTTACTCCCTGGGTTTATGGTATGAACTTCTATGGTAGAATGCCAATGGGATTCAGTGGTGCCATCTCCTTAATCTCCTGTGCTCACTGGTCTTGAGCTAATGGGTGTAACATGTTGTAACTGTACTCTTTTCAGAGCTATATGTTTTATTGTCTCATCTGTGGGAAAAAGAGAAAGAAGGGGAGAAAAAAGGAGAAGGGAAGGAGGGAAAAATGGAATAGAAAGGAAAGAAAGGGAGGCAGATGGAATTTAAAAAGATTGGAGGAAAGATAAGAAGAAAGAATTTTTACAAAAATTAAAACAAAAAATAAATAAAAGAAGGTAGGAAGAAGGAATAAAAAAAGAAAGAAGGACAGAAAGGAATAAGGAATTTAGGGGGAAAGGAGAAAAAAAATTGTCTTCTGCTGGCTTTAACCTGTTCAGGTTAGTTCTGCTGGTCTTCCTGTCTGTGAAGGGGGAGGGGGTGGTTGGAGGGATTGGTTTCACTTTTCTCCCTTCCTGAGCCACACTCTTCACTGCTGTACAGCCTCCAGTCCAGTTCCTCAGGGTCCTTCTGCCCCCCACTAGGCCTTTATTTCAGCAGTTGTGCTGTCCTTTAGTTGCCCCAATTAGGGGCAACTCACACTCCACCTTCTTGCTCTTTGCTGTCTTAGATGCTAGGGGCTCTCAATGCTCTTATGGGGTAGTTCATCCCCCTACTGGGTCAAGTTTTTCCGCGGACTGCAATCTCCCCTAGCCCTGCAGCTCCCCTCTGCTGTGTGTTCTGCCTTCATCCTAGAGAGCCAGTAGGCCCTGCAGGGCTCTTGTGCAGGGGCTTGGTCGGAGTTGTTCAGAACCAGTGCTTTTAGGTGTGGTCGCTGGCAGGTAGCCAGGCCATTGATGGGGTTGGGCAGCCAGCAGATCCGAGGCTTTGGGCCTGCGCAGGGGGCAGCCAGTCACTGATTCGGGTGCACACCCACTGGAGGTTTCAGGTGTGGGTGCCCAGGCCACTTATGGAGTTGCGTGCCCACCCAGGCATTTTGTGTCTGTGCGACCTGGCAGCCAGGCCACTTACCAGGGAGCTCGCCCACCTGGGGTTTCCATTGTGGGCCCCAGGCCACTAATAGGCATACGTTCCCACTGGGGCACTTTGGGTCTGGCACCCAGGCAACTGGAATGCTTATCAGGGTGCGCACCCACCAAGAGTTTCAGTTGTGGGCACCCAGACCGCTGCTCTTGGTACACGACAACAGGGTTCAAGTGATTGCTTGGGCTGGTTATCCTGCGTTCACAGTCCAGGGGCTGAGGGGGGAGGGACGCCAGAGGCGGCAGCTGCTATGGAGATTTCTCTAACTAGCTGCTGAGTGCCTCTATTTTCTCTTTTTCTTTTTGAGAAATTCTTCCTATTGAAGGCCCCCTGGTCCAAACAACCACCTGGCTGCTCTCACAGCCCAGCCTGGCTCTCTCCCAAGAATCCTGCAGCAGACCCTGCGCATGGTCCAGGGATTCAGCCTTCCTGGTCCCCGCTCTGGTCCCAGGAACCTTATAGTCCTTAAGCACTCTTCTTACTGTCAGATCTTTTAATGTCCTCTATCTTTGATCTCCGATCTTCATATATTCTGGAATACCATTGGCTGTTCGCTCTGTTCCTCAAATCAGCTAGGTGTTTCACTGGTGCCGAGGGGAAGTGGACTCTGCTCCCACCTATCTCGCCACCATCTTCCTCCTTAACCTAAATCTTAAAAGTAGAAAAGCAAATAAAATGTGGTCTCTGATCTTTAAAACCTCATACTTTTGTGCAGGAAACGGAATCATAACTCTCTATGTGATAGGAGATAGATTTTCTAGACTTATTTAGAAAGCTTTCAATTTTCCTACAATTTTATTTCCATAGACAGAGTTTTATACATTGACCAATTTATTACTTCTCCTAATTTCAAGCATATTTTAAAATCTAGAGATGGAAAAGATATATAATCATGTATCAGAATTCCAGATCTTTATAACTGTAGACATAAATGAAGAGACCATAAAACCTAACTAAGGTTCTCTCCATTGAAATAAGGATGAACCTGTTCCTTTTATTTACTGATGAACAGGACCAGGAATGTGACTCCTGATGTGGTTGGCCTAGAGAGAAAGAATTACTTCTCGGGGCTTTGAGATATTGTGGTGGTCTTTGTGACATCATGGGACGTGGTTTTGATCCTGTAGAACCCTGTTTTAATGAAAGTTCAATTAATTTTAAATGAAAGACGAGTAAAATTTCAATAAAAGTTCAATAAATTTAACTTCGATCATCCTGGTAATTAGAGCAATAAGGAAAAGCTCATAGGCTATAGAATTTTCTTCATCTGATGGAAGGAAGCATGTCCTAACACAGTGAATGAGACAATGTAAAATGAAGGCATTTAAAATTGGAAATGAAGTGGTTCTTTCCCCTTGTTGGGTAAGATCCTTGAAGCTAGCAATGTATTAGTGTTCTTTAAGCAATCTTTTACCCTACAGGTAAACAGTTTGAGGGACCAGAACAACAACACCTTGCATTAAATTATTATGGGGCCCTCAGCTCAATGAAATCTCTTTCTCTGAATTTAGGGATTGAATAGAGAGACTGGTTTTGGCTGCTGCCCAAATGGTTCATTGTCCAACTCTCTTGAAGAGGAGATAAAGGGTTTGTCTTTGCCTTAGCTGAAAAGCAATTGCTGCCATTAAATTGGATAAATTCAGGGCCTTTAGAAAATAAAAGTGATTTCTACCCATCTCTATTAAATATGTCTTTCAAATATATTTCTGAAAATGAAGCATTCATTCTGCTGAGGATTATATGAAATGTCAATTGTTTAATCACTACTTTAGCACCAAGTTTATATGTAATGCAATATAAATGTTCTTGAGGATAAGAAAACTAAATTGATATATGTATATTGACTTCCAAAATTCCCTATCCCTGGCAGACCTCTAAGCATATATTTAGCATAATTTTCCTTAATCTTTGAAATCATATTTTCTTAACTGCCCTCATTTTTTTTAAAGTTTCTTCTATGATTTAACACATGGTATGAATTGAATACTGTATACAATATATAGAGATTGTGCTAATAATGAAGCCAAGGTTTCCAGTTTGAATCCCTCTCTGGTTGTTCTTCCTTGGTATCTTATTCTGGCTCCTCTCCTTCTCTTAGTCTCTTAAAGGTTGATATTTTTTCAGGATTCTCCCCTGAGATCAATCTTCTCACTCTACATTTTTCCCTGGGTGATTTCATCCATTTTTGGCACTCAACTCTCCATTAATTTCCATATTTTCCCATCTTCACATACAGAGAACAGCACTCAATCATACAACCTAGGTTTAGACTGCAATATCAGATTGGCATACTCTCTGTGTGTACCAGGAGACTGGGCAATGGTAAAGGTGTGTGAGAAACTTTAGATGTTAAACATCTATCTTCAGTAGAGGCTGTACCAGTGGGGAGGTGGTTACCCCATCCTGTGCATAGAGAACAAGCTTTTGGTTTCCAGGATATAAAGATTACATAAGGTGGGTGTCATCTCTATCCAGTGACCCTGCTACCACATGCCTCCATGGATGACAGTAACCTTGTTTTATTCCAACATCTTGGGCCAGAAGACTGCAGCTTAGGCACTAAGAAGTACTTTGCCCTTCTGAATTCAACAACTTATTTTGATAATATCTTAAGCAGTTAAGAGAGTAAAAAAAGTCACTTTTGAATTTGAAAAACTGAGTTTTCATCAGTCATTTCCAAGTATACAACTCCCTGCCATTTTAGTTATAAAAGGCTGTGCTTTCTATATTAGAAAAAAACATGCAGGAAATTAGCTATTTTTAAAACAATCACAATCATTTAAATAAGATTGGTATATCTTGTAGGGGATGGTAGAGCTGGTATGTTGGCTCTCCATAGAATGATTCAATTGCCAACATCACTTTGAAAATCTGACTTTTGGTTTACTTAAGCAACAGTTTAAATTCTCTTTTTAAAAGATTTTATTTATTTATATTTAGAGAGAGGAGAAGGGTAGGAGAAAGAGAGGGAGAGAAACATTGATGTGTGGTTGCCTTTTGTACGCCCCCTACTGGAGACCTGGCCCGCAGCCCAGGCATGTGCCCTAACTGGGAATTGAACCAGAAACCCTGGTTCACAAGCCAGTGCTCAATCCACTGAGCCACACAACCCAGGGCTAAATTCTTGAATAAATTTTCTAACTCATTGAAAAGACAAAGGAGATGTTGAATCACTGTTGATGAGCAGTTGTACCACTTCAGAATAAACAAGTATAAATCATCAATATGTAAACACGATTGCCCCCAGAATATGTAGGCAGGCACCAGTAATTTATAGTTCTTTGATTAAAAAGAATTAGGTTTGCTTTAGTCATAAATTAGCTCAATTAGATGTTACTTAATCCAATGCTTTTTTTAAACTGAAATTATTCATGATACTATAGTTTAACTGACTTCCTTATCCAATGAGCTAAACCTCATTCATGGTATAATGTAATGCAAAGGGCTAACATGTCAAGAACAACTATAAGTGGAACAATCCTTTATAATTCCAATGATCAGTAAGTAGAAGTTATGAATCACAATATAGAATATAACAGTTCAGCTCATCTGACTTAGTTATTTTGCAAATAAAATTCATAAATGAAGTAGTTTAATACCTTCTCCCAATGAGCATTTTTAGGGACAGGCCAGGAAGTGTACAAACTTTAATCAAACATCACATCCCAAGAGGCTATTTCAATAGCATTATTGATTTTTTTCTTACATAGCACATGAGAAGTATGAAATTATATAGTAGCATAAGAATTCAGAGAACCATACATGCTAGTCTACTTAGAACAATTGTTTGAAACATAAACATTAGGAAACACAAACCTATTCATTCTCTCTCCTCCCATCCCCATCTTTTTGTTATTTTAGACAAACAAAGACGATGCACCTACCAACCGAGTTCAGAACACGCTGGGGAACTTTGATGAAATGAAGGATTTGTTAACTAACCATTCTAATCAGAATCATCTAGTGGGAATCCCAAAGAATTCTGTGCCCCAGACTTTCATCAACAAAAGCAAACCAAGCTTTTTCCCAGAACAAAAGAACCGAATGATCCCACCTTACCAGGATAACACTCACCCCCCAGCACTAATGCCTCTGCCTTCCATTGTGATATTGAATTCAACTCTAATACACAACAACAGGAAATCAAAACCTGACTGGCAACGAGGTAGTCATAACACTAGCATTCTACTGGCAACCCAGGTAGGTAGTCAGTCAAACAAGATGCAGCCATCTTCACAGGAGCAACCCCAACCTAGAATGGAAGACTTCTTTGTTTACCCAGCTGAACAACCTCAAGTTGGAACAGTTGAAGAGTCAAACCCATCAACAAAGGAAGACAGTAGTCTCAAATCCAGTGCAGGAGATATATTCAAAGAAATATTTCAATCCAACTCACCAGAAGAATCTAAATTTACAGTGCAGGCACCTGGGTCTCCCCTAGTTGCATCCTCTTTATTGGCTCCTAGCAGTGGCCTTTCAGTTCAAAACTTCCCACCAGGGCTTTACTGCAAAACAAGCATGGGGCAGCAAAAACCAACTGCATATGTCAGACCCATGGATGGCCAGGACCAGGCAACAGACATCTCTCTATTACCAAAACCTTCAATTGAATTTGATGATAGCTTTGGAAATCTGTCATTAGAATCCCTCTTGGATGGAAAACCCAGCACAGCCAGTTCAAAGACTAAACTACCAAAGTTTATGATTCTCCAGACAAGTGAAGTAAGTAATTTTAAAGTTTTGTTTTGCTCCTTTTTTTTTTAATTTACTGCTCTAGCCTCTATAATCAAGTATTCACAAGCAGCTCTGTTTACCTTCTCAAGCAATAAATGAGACTCTTCAATGTCAGAATCTGAGTTTTGATCTTCTGTCACTTGTGACTTGACTGATTAACACTCTGCAAATTGAGTTAAAACTTCATAATTTGTAATGACAAAAGAGACAGTCACTCTGAGTGAATGAAAGGTTGGATTATTAGGTAGTTCTGGACAATACATTTGCAGTGTTATGTACTGAAGATTTAAATTGGTCATAGACAATGTGAGGCCCATGAAAAGATTGTGTCCTGATAGGTCTTGATTAGCTAATAACATATCATAAACATAAAACACAGAAGTTCCTTGTACGAGAATGTGCAAGTGTGATTTGCTGGAACCTGAAGTGGAAGAGATTCCTTAATAATCTCAGCTTCTTGATTGCTTGCAGAGCTATCCCTTGTTAAGATCTTATGTCATCTTCTATATTCCTCAGTCTTCCCTTTTGCATTGCCTTCTCTCACTGGTATCTACATAGCCCTCTTATACTACTCTTACACTACCTTGAGCCTTCCTGTGAAAGCCAAATGCATTTTATGCTTAACCAAAATTCCACTGGGTTTAGAAAGACTAAATGCTCTACCCATCTCAGAAGTTATTGCCTTGTAAAAGAGAACTCTTGAGGGGTCAAAGCCTCCCCTAAAGGAACAAATCATGAATGATTGGATCTCAGGTCTTCTGACTCCTTGGTGTGGTACATATATTGGGTGCCCCTCATATACCATCATATAAACTACTACCTACTGTACCTTAAGCTCTTGATTGGAAGAAGCCACTGCTTTTATACTGGATTCCTGTTACTGGTAACTACAAGCTTGAGAATACATGGAGGAAGAAAGTAGGTTGAAATTCTTAATAGGAATCACAGAGAGTCTATATTGTTGGTGATTCCAAGTTAGTGGTATCTGAATTAGAGAAGTCTGACCATATGTGCCCTCTGGTTTTTCTTATTTTATTCATACTCAGTAGGTGAGGTGATTTCAGAAGATGATGGGAACACAAAGGAAAGGAAGGTTGGGGCTGTTGGTTGTATTTTCTGAATGCATGTTTTTAATATTTTTTCATTTCTGGGCAGTTTTGCTTTCTGCATCATAATTCAATGTCTTGTCAAGCTTCTTCCTAAGTATCTCCCCAATCTGTCACCTCTTCACTGTCACTACCTTTGAAGTACCCATGAGCATCTCTCACCTGGTCTGCTGTGACAGTTCTGACTGTGTCTCCCTCCCTCTAGTCTTACCTCTCTTCCAAACCATCCTCCATAAAGACTGGTCTAATGGGCAAACCTGGACATGTCACTCCATGTTCTGGATTCTTCAATGTCTTCTCATCAGTTCCAGGAAAAAGTTCAGATTTCTTAGGCCTGCATACAAAGATATTCACTCTCTGACTTCATATTTTACCACTTCTTCATACACAGATGAAATCCTAGCCCTATAGAACTATGTGTGGTTTCCCGTCATATGCTCTATTACAATTCCTTGTTTTTGTACCTACTGTCCTTTCAGCATACAGTGTCTTTTCCTACCCTCTCTTGCCTTCCTGGTGAAGTCCTGTTTCTCTTTCAAGTCTACTCAGTTGTCACTTTCTCTGTGAAAGCTTCCCTGATTTTCCCAGGCTTAATTACAAACTGCTTCTTCTGGGTCTATCTAGTGCTATATAAATATAAATAAATAAATAAATAAATAAATAAATAAATAAATATATATGGCATGTGTGTCTGTGCACATGGGTGTATACACACATGTACACACATGTGTGTATATACGTGTATGTCTGAGTGTATATGTGTGTCAGCCTGTGTGCATTATGTGTGTGTGTGTGTATATCTTGATGGGCACCTTTTTTATTGTACTATACTTGCTTATATGTCTGTCTCTGCTACTAAATTGTGATCTCCTTGAGAGTAAGGAATGTCTCATTCTTTTCTGTATCCTAAGCACCTAGCAAATGCCTGACATATAGCAGATACTCAACAAATGTATGTTAAATGAATTAATTTCAAAAATGGTTACTTGATTACATTTTCTAAGCCAAAACATTAATCAACTAACATGAACAGAGGTAAACAATTGTTAGAAAATCCATCCTCAATTATATTTTTTAATTGCACTCTGCCTTCCTGTAACTTATTCCACTCCTGAACAGCCATTTGGAAGCCTGGGTCCCAATTTCCACTGGATGACTAAATACAGGATTGTAATAATTATAAACTGAAAAGAAACTGGCTTTGAAATAGGAGTATAATGAGAGGCTGGGATATTATATTTGTCCCTGCACTTGTCCTAGTATCTGCTGTTGTTCCCTCATTACACCAGTGCCTTTATTCAGGACTGGTCTAGAAATAACAATGGCCCATTAAGAGGTTTGTCAGTCTGTGTGCATACCTCATTAGTGGAGTGACAGGTAACAGTTCCCATGAGATCCAGTCTGTTGTAATCCTCTCTTATACATTCACAACATGGCTGATCTGGACTCAGAAATGACTTCATGTTTTTGCTCAGTGCTGTGGCACACCTTTGAGAGGTACATTTCCAAAGAGTCTCAGCTGTTGTCAACTTTAGAGATGATGATCCAAGAAACAGCCTATGTGCATTGTACATAGTGTCCAGTGATGCACAGTACAAATAGACTTTGGTAAAGCCTTGTAGGAAAATGAGCCAGATGCAATAAAGTCATCATAAGAGATCATTGAATAAAGTACTAATTTTAAAATATAGGTTTCAAGGAAGGATATAAAGGTGGGTAGAGAGATGCTTAACACCCTAAAGTCATGAGAATAAACAGACTCTAAGGGTAATGTGAAAACCAAAAACAGAAGGAAAGGAAGTGTGAGGTTAAACAGTCTAACAAAGAGCTTAAAAAGGTGTAGATCAAATATAGGTGAAGGGGAAGGTTAAGAATAGTATAGGAAATGTAGAAACCAATGAACTTATATGTATGACTCAAGGACATGAACTAAGGTGGGGGGATGTGGGTGGGAGGGGGTGTGCAGGGCAGAGGGGAATAAAGGAGGGAAAATGGGAGAACTGTAATAGCATAATCAACAAAATATATTTTAAAAAACCATGGGCGTAAGTATAGATAGGGGAGCATTATGGAGCTTTGAACCAAATAGCATTTATGTGGCTAAAACTCTGACCAAGTCTGGAAATTCACCCTGTTATATCCTGAACTTTTCAAAAGCACTTATCATTACAATTCAGCCCCAGTCCCTGGCACCAAGAGTTCTAATCGTTGAGTTCTGGGTCCCTAATCAACGTAGCCATCTTTGAGGGGTAGTAGCATTATTTTGTTACTAAAAAGGCTTCTCAGGAGAGTAATCACCAAATTTTTTTTTTTTTTTTTTTTTTTTTTTAGCATTCCCAACTCTTACCCTGGTTTGAGCGACAGGAGGCTGACATATGTGTTAGTTAAATGTATTGGGGAAGAGTGGGGAGTAAATGACCAGGAAATACAGTACTTTAATATATACAAATACAATGGATCTTAGCCAAAAGGCTAAGAAGTAATACTAAGATATACCAATAAGATATAATTATATTTGTGAATTGAGAGATCATAAACTATTATAAAAATGAAATGTGCATGTGTGTGCACCTATGAAGTTTATGTTTCTATGCTTGTGCATAAAATGGAGAAATTTTAATTATATCTTATCCTTGAAACATTTCCCTGATTCTTAGAATTTCTATACCAATACTAAGGATACTAGAAGTCTAACCAACTTTATTGTAAAATGTTAGTTTCTAAATAGAAGCATGGTTTTTAAACAAATAAATTTTTGTGTAAAACTTAGTATTACAGAATTTATTAATATTCCAGGCAGCTAAAAATAGACTGATGTGTTCTACTGTTGGACTTAGAATAATTTTCTGGCAACTACATTTGAAAACAGTAAAAGACCTATTTATATAATAAGTGGAAACTGAGGGTTGCTTGCAGATGGTGTTTTATTAGGAAATGAATTTGTTAAGAGATGTAGCTTTCTACATGATTTAATTATAGATGTTTTGTTTATTTTGCCAATAGGATAAGAATCTTCTGGTATAGATAGGTTTGAATTTTGGTGCAATTTGTTATTAGTATTGTTTGAGAAATAAATAAGTGCATGCAAGTGAAAAGATTAATGACATGTATTGTGTCTCCATCCTAAGTCAATAGTTTTCATGAATACAATACTAATATGTGGGGTGTCATCACCATAAAGGGTCATTGCTTTACAAGCTGTTCTTGGCTGTGACCCAAGACTATCTGAAGCTCCAGTTGCCTCAAAACTATGACTCTCTCAGAAATGTTTAATGGAACTGATATGATTCATGGGATTTGGCTTTAGCTTATTTTAGTGACTAGTTTGTCAACAAGCTGAAAAGTTGTTGCTCACATTTGTGACTGTGCCTACTTTGTTTTATATCCTATGAGTGAACATTGTGAGTATCATTAGCTTTATTTATTATGAAGTGGATAAGAAGCTCAGATCCCTTGTATGAGAATTGCAGAGAATATTGGGAACTTACCATTCATGGGCTGGATGTGCCCAGTAGGCATACAGAAACCAAAGAATGTAAGGCCATCCTGCTGCTTTGTGCAACCCATGCTAAGCATTTTTCACTTGATGTATATCATACTTTATCATACATTATTATGGAAATAAAATAGTATTCAGTCTAAGGCTATAACTCATCTAATTTCAACCCCATTGGAAATTAATGGAGATACCTCTGAATATTTTCATAGTTTTAGGGCACTGGCAGAGACATTGACCTTAGCATTTATTCCATAAAAGTGTGGGATCCAGAAATTTTTCTATATCCTCTCTCAGTCCATCACCAATGACTGCTTCTTGTTTGTGGTTTTTGACTAACTCTTCCAACTCTTTCATCTCATTCATAATTAAAATTGATTTTCTTTACCACACTTCATCTCCCTACTTTTAGGGTTTCCCTGAACTGAATGTCCCCAACAGAACATCTGAAAAGAATAATTAATAATACAACTAGAATAGGGAGTCTTGAACTCTTTGTGATGGAGAGATTTGAGATTCTAGGAGAGGATTCAATTGAGGTTGCCACATTTTGGTGATTAGGAAAAGTGTTTTGGGTGGGCATGGCTGAGACAATCCTTGCAATTATAGGGCTGTTTCACCATGCATAGAAGTAACCCTGGGAGGCTTCACAGAGAATAATGTAAGAGATTTTGAACTTGACTTACATTCATCTTTTGAATTACAATAGATGAAAAGGATCTGAAGTACAGTTCATTTATGTGTAAATTAGTGATGGGTGGAGGGAATGTCAGATACAAAAAAAGGGAGGTGGGCCTTGGCCAGGTAGTTCAGTGTACAAGAGAGTCATCCTGTACACTGAAAGGTTATGGGTTTGATCCCCAGTCAGGGCACCTACCTAGGTTGTGGGTTCAATCCCAGGCCGGGGTGTATACGAGAGGCGACAATTTGAGAATCAAAGTTTCTCTCAAACAGATGTCTCTGTCTCTGCCTGTCTACCTCTATCTCTGTCTCTGTCTCTTCCCCCCTCCCTCCCTCCTTTCCTCCCTCCCTCTATTTCTAAAATCAATAAACATATCATTGAGTGAAGATTTAAAGAAAGGGAGAAGTGAAACATACAAGGATATTCTGAGGACAGGCCAGTTTGTCTGCAGCTGTATGTTTGTAGGATCAAAGTGAGATAAGGCTCCAAAGGCAGTCTATTAAGTGTCTTGTCTGCTCGGGCAATATCTCAGCCAGATTGTGATGCTGAAGTCAAAGCTTCACTTTCTCAATGGCTTCACGGGTGATGACTTAGGAAGTCAAATGAATTGCTCTCACCAATTCTAACAGTAATTTTTTTGAACTCCTGTATTTGGTACTCCCTTATAAGAAAGCACATCTAATTTCTTGGTCTGTAGGCATCAGCTTTTCCTGAATATGTTTTTCATAAGATTTTTGTAAATCAGTTCTGAAGTGATTGTTCTTAACCTTGCTCTCCTTCCCTGGGAGTCCCTATCTTTCTACTCCCTGTCCTTCCATTTTCTCATTAGCACTAGGCAAACTCAGGAATAGATCTCAACTTTGGTTTAGTAAAGATAATCCAAATGCCTGTGCTTTTTGTTTCCTTCTTATTTTCTCAAGTCCTGTTCTTTTGTGTATGTATGTGTGTGTTTTTCTTTTCTTTTCAAGGCAATATGTAAGTGATTCTAGCCATCAGCATCCTGAAGCAATGTCAGCTATTTCAATATTCCATTTTTTTAATTAATTAAAAAATTTGTTTCAGTGCAATTGTCTTGGTGGTCTGTGCTTTTTGCATCCCATGTCACTTTTAACATTTCAAGGTTGGAAAGAAGTCAGAAGATTGATCTATTCTTATCCTGTAAAAAAAAAAACCCTTCAATTTTCATATTATGCAAATTTAAGTCATCATTAATGAGATGTTTTATTTTTTTGTGTGTGAACATGTTTTTATTTCTTAGTTATATATCTAGAAATTGAATCACTAGGTCATATGGTATCTCTATGTTTAATGATTTGAGGAAGTACCACACTGTATTTACAAAGAGGCTGTGCCACTTTACAATTCCACCAGCAGTGTATTGACATCCTAGCCAACACTTACCAACTGATGAATTGATTCTAGCCATCCTAATACATGTGAAGTGGTATGTCATTCTGGTATTGGTTTGCCCTTCCCTGATGATGGATGATGTTGAGCTTCTTAAAAATATCACTATTTATTAATAATTTTAGAGAGTCTTTATGAGATACCTGAAAGTAAATCTTATGTGAGGGAACATATTGTGTAGTGATTAGAAAGTATAGTTTGGATGATGTCTACTGAGATGTGAGTTCCACTTCTGGCCAGAACTTGCTTTGTGAACTTGAGAGAGATTTTAACTCTCTAGGCTTCTTGTTTCATGGGGAGATTAGACTAATTCCTCAGTGAGGATTCTTCCATTTGTAAATATCTAAAGGTATGCTATTCCTTTATGATGAAGCCCAAAACCACATTGTTTGTAAAGTAACTTTGGGCATTGCCTCCCTCACTCATACCCCCCAAGAATATGGGCATTAGAATAGCATGAAGGGATGTGAGCCAGGCCTGCATGATTCTCACAAGATACAATCCCTTTAGAATATTTGGGAAAATTTTAAGACTAGGTAAATGTAGGAAAACTAGAATTAGATCTCCTTTTGGGATTAGATACCAATTCATCCTGTAGTATTATTATATTTGATCTCATTTTTCAAAAAAGATAAATATATGCAGCATTTCATTAGTAAATGCCAAGGTGTGGACTCGGAAAATAGCCTTCTAATATTTTTGTCACCACCCACTAGAATAATGAAAGACAGAGAATTTCTATTTTCAAATTACTTCTAGGAAAATATTTTGACAGATTCAGTATGCAATGAAGTGATAAGCTTTTGTTAAGTGTGTTCTAAATCATCCTGTCATATCACTAGATATATCGATTAGCTTAGTACATTCTGAGCTAGTCATAAAAAACGGACTACTCGTATTCTGCATTAAAGAGTAAGAAAAATCGACAGGTAGATAACCATATTAATTCAACCCAAATAGTGAATGTGAAGGGCTTTAGGGAGGAATTGTAAAAGTTTTTATGACTGTTGTAAGTCTCTTCAGTTTTTTAAATTGATGTATTTTCTGTTTTTATTTTTGTTCCAATAGAGTTGTTTCCATTTTCCCACCACCACTTTCCCCCACCCCACCCACCCCACCTCCCACAACTATCCTTCCCCGCTTTGGCTTTGTACATGGGTCCTTTATACATATTACTTAACGACCTTTTCCCTTCTTTCCCCCATTATCTCTCTCCCCCCCACTCCTCTGGTTACTTTCAGTTTGTTCTTTATTTCAATGTCTCAACTATCTTTGAAAAAATTGCTATGCTTTTTTTTTTTTTTTACTAAATAGAGTTTATAATATAGGTTACAATAAAAAACCTACCCCTTTATAATTTATAGTTTAGAAGTGCATTCACATATATTATCTTGTTCTTTACAACATCACTGAGGTATAATTTATCAATAATAATTGTGTATGTTTCAGGCATAAAACTTTGTTTTGAAATACATATGTATTGAGAAATCTCTCCATAATCAAGCTAGTTAACATATTTCATACAGCTACTGTATTTTGTATGTGTGCTAAGAACACTTAAATATACACTTTTAGCAAACCAAGAATTCACTAGAGTATTGTTAATTACAGGCACATTGCTGCATATTAGCGCTCCAGAATTTGTATTTTTATTGTTGTTCAAGTACAGTTGTCTCCATTTTCCCCTGACCGCTCTACTTGCCCCACCCATCCCCACCTCCCACCCTCAATCCTACCTTTGGCTTTGTCCATGTGTCCTTTATACATGGTCCTTGAATACCATTTACCTTGTTTTCCCCATTATCCCTCTTCCTCCTCCCCTCTGGATACTGTCAGGTTTGTCTATATTTCAATGTCTCTGATTATATTTTGCTTCCTTGCTTATTTTTTTGATTAGTTTCCACTTATAGGTGAGGTCATATGGTATTTGTCTTTCACTGCCTGGCTTATTTCACTTAGAATAATGCTTTCCAGATCCATCCATGCTGTCATGATAGGTTGGAGTTCCTTCTTTCTTTCTGCTGTGTAGTACTGCATTGTGTAAATTTACCAGTCTTTTTTTTAATTTTTATCATTATTCTTAAAGTACAGTTGTCTGCCTTTTCCCACCATAACCCCCCCACACCAGCCATCCCCACTTCTCTCCCCTGATTCTATCCCACCTTGGTTTCATCCATTTTTCCATTATAGTTGTTTCTGAAACCCCCCTCTCCCCCCCCACCCCCTCCCACTTCCCCTCTGGTAACTGTCATTTGTTCTTAATTTCAATGACTGTGGTTATATTTTGCTTGCTTGTTTGTTTTCTTGCTTAGGTTCCAGTGGAAGGTGAGATCATACAGTATTGTCGTTCACCACCTGGCTTATTTCACTTAGCATAATGTTCTCCAGTTCCATCAATGCTTTAGAAAAGGGTAGGAGCTTCTTTTTTCTTTCTGCTATGTACTATTCAATTGTCTAAATGTACCATAGTTTTTTTATCCACTCATTTACTGGTAGACACTTAAATTGTTTCCAGCACTTGGCTATTGTAAATTGTGCTGCTATGAACATTAAGGTGCATAGGTTTTTTTGGATTGATGCTTCAGGGTTCTGAGGCTATAATCCCAGCAGTGGAATTGCCAGGTCAAAAGGCAGTTCCATTTTTAGTTTTCTGAGGAAATTCCATACTGTTTTCCACACTGGCTGTAGCAGTCTGCATTCCCACCAACAGTGAACTAGGGTTCCCTTTTCTCCGCATCCTCTCCAACATCTGTTGTTTGCTGATTTGTTTATGATGACCACTCTCACTGGTATGAGGCTGTATCTCACTGTAGTTTTAATTTGCATCTCTCTGATGGCTAGTGATGCTGAGCATCTTTTCATATGACTCTGGCCCTCGGTATGACCTCCTTGGAGAAGTGTCTCTTCAGGTCTTTTGCTCATTTTTTCATTGGATTGTTTGTATTCCTTGAGCAGAGTCATGTGAGTTCTTTATATATTTTGGAGATCAAATTCTTGTCTTAGTTATCATTGGCAAGTATGTTTTCCCATACAGTTGCTTCAATTTTATTTTAATGCTATTTTCTTTAGACATGCAGAAAAAATTTTTTTGATGAGATCCAATTTGTTTATTCTTTCCTTTATGTGCCTAGCTCTAGGGGACATATCAGTGAAAATATTGCTGCATGGAATAGCTGAGATTTTCCTGCCACGTTCTCCTGAAGGAATTTTATGGTGTCATGACTTATATTTAAGTCTTTTATCCACCTTGAATTTACTTTTGTGTATGGTGTAAACTTGTAATTGAGTTTCATTTTTTTTTTACATGTAGCTGTCCAACTCTCCCAACACCATTTGTTGAAGAGGCTATTTTTACTCTGTTTTATGCTGCTGCACCCTTTGTCAAATATTAATTGACCATAGAGACTTGGCCTTCATTTTGGGCTTCTATTCTGTCCCATTGGTCTCTGTGCCTGTTCTTTTCTTTTTTTTTTTTTAATTTTTATTGTTATTCAGTTACAGTTGTCTGCCTTTTCTCCCCATCACTCCACCCCACCCCAGCTAAACCCACCACCCTCCCCCTTGATTTTCTCCATGTGTCCTTTATAGTAGTTCCTGTAATCCCCTCTCCCCACTGTCCCCTCTCCACTCCCCTCTGGTTATTGTTAGATTGTTCTTAACTTCAATGTCTCTGGTTATATTTTGTTTACTTTTTTCTTTTGATGATTATGTTCCAGTTAAACGTGAGATCATATGGTATTTGTCCCTTACCGCCTGGTTTATTTCACTTACCATAATGATCTCCAGTTCCAGCCATGCTTCTGTGTCAGTTCTGATGCCAGTACCAGGCTGTTTTGATTACAGAGGCCTTGTGATATAGTATGATATCAGGTATTGTGCTCCATCCTACTTTGTTCTTCTTTCTCAAAATTGCTGCAGCTATTGGGGGTCATTTATGGTTCCATATAATTTTGAAGTGTTTGTTCTGTATCTGTGAAATATGCCATTGGTATGATAAAAAACTTTGGCAGTATGGACATTCTGATGATTTTAATTATTCTGATCCACGAACACGGTATATATTTCCATTTGTTTCTGTCTCCTTTAATTTCTTTCTTGAGTTTTGTGTAGTTTTCTGAGTACAGGTCTTTTACCTTCTTGCTTAGGTTGATTCCTAGGTACTTTATTTTTCTTGTTGCTTTAGTGAATGGGATGTTTTCCCTGATTTCTATTTTTGATATTTCATTGTTGTGGTACAAAAATGCTATTGATTTCTGAATATTGACTTTGTATCTTGCTGCTTTGCCAAATTCACTTATTAGGTCAAATAGTGTGTTGGTGGAGTCTATAGGATTTTCTATGTACACTGCTATGTCATCTGCAAACAATGACAGTTTTGCTTTCTCCTTTCTGTTTTGGATGCCTTTATTTCTTTTTGTTGTCTGATTGCGGTGGCTAGGACTTCCAATACTATGTTGAACAGGAGTGGTAAAAACGGACATCCTTGTCTTGTTCTTGATCTTAGTGGGAAAGGTTTTAGTTTTTGCCAATTGAGTATGATGTTGGCTGTTGGTGTCTTATATATGGCCTTTATCATGTTGAAGAATGCTTCCTCTAATCCCACTTTGCTGAGTGCTTTTATCATAAGTGGGTGCTGTACCTTTTCAAATGATTTCCCCCTTCTATTTGATTCAATCATGTGTTTTTTGTCTTTCCTTTTTTATGCCATGTATTATATTTATTAATTTGTGAATGATGTACCATCCTTTCATCTCTGCGATGAATCCCACTTGATTATGTTGTACAATCGTTTTAATGTATTGCTGGATGCAGTTTGTCAGTATTTGGTCGAGGATTTTAACATCTATGTTCTTCAGTGATACTGGCCTGTAGTTTTCTTTATGTCTTTATTGGCTTTGGGATTAGGATGATGCTGGCTTTATGAAAAGAATTTGGGATACTTCTGTCTTGTTGGATTTATCAAAATAATCTGTGAAGGATAGAGATTACTTCTTCCTTAAATGCTTTGTGGAATTCTCCTGTGAAACCGTCCAGTTCAGGTCTTTTGTGTGCTGGGAGTTTTTTGATGACTACTTCAATATAGTCAGCTGTTATTGGTCTGTTGAGGTTTTCTGCTTTTTCTTCATTCAGTTTGGGAAGATTACATTTTTCTAGAAATTTGTCTGTTTTACCTAGGTTTTCAAATTTCTAGTCACATAGTTCTTCCTATGGATTGTAATTTCTTACAATCCTTTTGTATTTCTGTGGTGTCAGTTTTAATCTCTCCTCTTTCAATTTCTGTTTGTGCTTATTTGGGCTCTCTCTCTCTCTCTCTCTCTCTCTCTCTCTCTCTCTCTCTCTCTCTCTCTCTCTTTCTTAATGAGGCTTCTTAAAGGCCTGTCAATTTTGTTTATGTTTTTTAGTAAACGAGGCTCCTGGATTTATTGATCCTTAGAATTGTGCTTTTAGTCTCTATGTCACTGAATTCTGCTCTGATCTTGGTTTATTCTCTCTACTTGCCATGGTCTATCTTTATCATTGTTCCTCAAGATATTGTAGGTGTAAGATTAGCTTGTTTATTTGAAATGTTTCTTTTTTAGATAGGCTTGGGTCACTATATATTTCTTCTCAGGACTGCTTTCGCTGTGTCCCATAAGTTTTGGATTGTAGTGAGTTCATTTTGTTTTGTTTCTAGAATCTTCTTGATTTCTTTCTTGATCTCATTATTAATCCATTCATTGTTTAATAGCATGCTATTCAATCTCCATGAATATGAGAGTTTCTGATTTTTTCCTTGAGATTGGTTGCTAGTTTCATTCCCTTGTGGTCAGAAAAAATGCTTGATATGATTTCAATTTTCTTGAATCTTTTGAGTCTTGCTTTGTGTCCCATCATGTGGTCTATCTTTGAAAATATTCCATGTGCATTTTAAAAGAATGTGTGTTTTGCTTCTTTGGGATGAAAACACACACTCTCTCTCTCTATACACACTCACACACACAGACACACATAATGTTACTCCGTTTTATCTCAGGCATTGTTCAATGTAGCAATATCTTTGTTGATATTTTGTTTGGAAGATCTATCCATTTTTGACAGTGGGAAGTTAAAATCCCCTACTATAGTTGTGTTGTTGTCAATATCTTTCTTGTGGTCCTCCACCATTTTCCTTTTATATTTGGATGCTCTAATGTTGGGTGAATATATATTTATAATTTATGTCTTCTCGATGGATTCTTCCCTGGAGTATTATGAAGTGACCTTCTGGGTCCCTTTTTCTGGCCCTTGTTGTGAAGTCTATTTTGTCTGATATGAGTATTGCTACCCCGGCTTTTTTTCCCTGTCTATTTGCTTTCAATATTTGTTTCCAGCCCTTCACATTCATCTGTGTAGATGTTTTGTTCTGAGGTAAATGTCTCATAGGCAGCATATATGTGGGTCATGATTTCTTATTCATTTGGCTATTCTATGTCTTCTGATTGGAGCATTTATTCCATTTACATTTAAGGTTATTATCGATAGGTATTTATTCATGGCCATTTATCTTCCTTTGTACCTGTGTTCCTCTCTCTCTCACTGTTTTTTTCCTTTTCTTAAATCAGACACTTTAGCATTGCTAGCAGAGCTGGTTTGGAGGAGGTGTATTCTTTGAGGCTTCTTTTATCTGGTAAACTCTTTATTTGTCCATCCATTTTAATTGAGATCCTTGCTGGATACAGTAGTCTGGTTGCAGGCCTTCGTTTTTCATTACTTGGAGTATTTCTTGCCATTCTCTTCTTGATTGTAGTGTTTCCTTTGAGAAGTCAGCTGCTAGCCTTATCAGGGCTCCCTTGTATGTTACTTCCTCTTTTTCTTTTGATGCTTTTAAGATTTTTTTCTTTCTCTTAGAACTTTGCCATTTTAATTATGGTGTGTCTTGGAGTGGGCCTCTCTGGGTTCCTATTGATTGGGACTCTCTGTGTGTCCTGGATTTGTTTGACTTTTCTCTTATCAAATTAAGGAAGTTGTCCATCATTACTTTTTCAGTCAAATTTTCTATTACTTTCTCTTCTTCTGGTATCCCTATTATAGGGATGTTATTATGTTTCATCTTGTCTTGCATTTCCCTTAACCCCAGTTCATTCTTTCTGAGCCTCTTTTCCTTTTTCTGGATGTTTTGTTCTACCTCATCTTCCAGCTTGCTGATCCAATCCTCTGCTTCATCTAACCTGCTTTTTTCCCCTTCTACTGTGTTCTTCAATTCAGAAATTGTGTTCTTCATTTCCTCTTAGCCCTTGTTGATAGTTTCTATTTCTTTTTTCATGTTGATATAGTTTGCAGTGAGTTCATCTTAGTTCCTTACAGCTTTTGGTAAGTCTCAGTGAGCTCATTGGCTTCCTTATAACCATTGCTTTGAACTTCATATCTGATAGTTGTCTTGCCTCTATTTAATTTAGCATTCTTTCTGAGGTTTCACCTTTCCTTCCATTTGGAGTTTGCTTCTTTGTCCTTCTATTTTTATGAGACTCTTCTAGTTAGCCTCTGCTTCTTAAATTTATCTGTTCTGACTCCTTGGGTTTGTGTTGTTTACTTCTATGTTAGGAGACCTGTGAGATTCAGTGGTGCAATCTTCTTGATCTCCTGATCTTGCTGCTGTTGGGATGTCGTTTATGTTGGCTCTGTGCATGTATTTCAGATTTCATTTTTGTTGGGTCTTTCTTTCCAGCTGGTGAACTGAGGGTCAGTCTGCCCTCCATGTCTTACATGCTGTTGTGCAGGTGTGGACAGTTTGTGTTCAAGCTTGTTCTTCTGTCTGTCTGAGGTTGTCAGGCTTATTTCTTGCTATTGTTCAATTGTTTGTACTGGGTAATTTCTCCACCGTTCAGTTGTATTTCCAGATTGGTCCTGGGTGGAGGGTAGTGTGTCTTCCACTCACTCTTTCACTATCTTCCTTTATCATATCCTGGTGATTCCCTTTTGGTGGGTTCCATCTTCTAGCAGGTATTCACAGCTCCCACCTATTCT
Organism: Desmodus rotundus; assembly: GCF_022682495.2. Taxonomy (NCBI): domain Eukaryota; kingdom Metazoa; phylum Chordata; class Mammalia; order Chiroptera; family Phyllostomidae; genus Desmodus; species Desmodus rotundus. The sequence goes on from NC_071400.1 coordinate 55,976,574, forward strand.
TCTATGTGATTAGTTGGAAGGTGAAGGCAAAATGGATTAAGGCAGCAGGAGTGTATTCTGTGGGATTCAAAGTTCCAACTGGTAGAGAAGAGATTGGATTTCCTTTGGATAAGTATAGTGTTTAACGTAATATTTTACCCAACTAGCCACTCTTTATAAAAGGTGGAAAAAGGATAAGACTCTTGTTTATGAGGGAAGGGATTGTGAACTGATTCCAGAAAACAGATCACTTGTGGGAGGTCAGATTATGAGATACAGTGAGAGTAAAGGATAGAAAATAGGCATAGTGTGTCAGAGAATAGAGTTAACCACATTAGTAATAAAGTTCTGTAAGACAGGAAATGGGCTAAGATCCGGGAAGTGTGCTGTGTAGTATTTACAATTATATGGAACAACAATTGTTTACAATAATACTGGAACAACAATCATGTAACAGAATCTATATGTTCTAAGGAACAAAAATAGGAAGTACATGACCTAGAGTAGTGTGCTATTGGAACACAAGTGAAGTGAAAGAAAGATAAATAAAAATACACTATGAATGAGAGAACATGGAAAACCAGTCAAACAATGCAATTAAATGATGAAAACTGAACAGAAAGAAGATATATTTAAAACAAAACTAGTAAAATAAAAGAAGGAAAATAATGAAATAATAATAATAACACCAATAAACAATAACATGCAAGTTCTTTGGGATATTGAAGTAAAATTTTTCTCAGTTTCTCAGTTGCTAGAGTTAGCCTTGTGTTCACTCTTTGGGTCTGTCTCTGGAACTTTCACAGCTGCAGGTCTTATTGTCTATTTTGTGGGAGGGAAAAAGCCTCCTGCTGAGATTAAACCCACCAAACCAATTCTGCTTTTCTTCCTGGATGCTGCAGGCTGTCGGGAGTTGGGCATTGCTTTTCTCCTTTCTTATGGTTTTGTGAGGATGGGGGCCACGTCTGGGCTTCAGTCTTCACAGTTGTTCATCCTCAAGCTCAGGTCCATGTGCTTCTGGGCTTCCACTTTCCTTCCATCCCAGGCTGTCACTTTCAATCCACCAGTTGTGCTGTATTTTAGGTGCACCAATTAGGGGTAACTCACACAACCCCTTCTTGCTCTTTGCTGTCTGAGGTGCTAGGCACACTCAAAGTCTCTTCAGTGGAGGAGCTGAGGAGTTATGTCTTTCTTTGGACTGCTAACTTCCTGATCCTTGCTACTCTCCTATGAGGGGGGTGCCTCCTCCATCCTCTTAGCCAATAAGTCCTGCTGCTCAGGGATGGGGGCAGGTGAGCGGCCACAGGGACAGCCTCTGTGGGAGAGTTTACTAAACAGTGACCGAGAGCTTTTTAAAAAATAAAATCCTCCTTTTCAAATCTGCCGCTCTTAACAAGCACCTGGCCTCTCACAGCCTAACTTTCCAACCAGAGCAGAGATTATCTGGGTCAAGGTCCATCATGGGCCAACTCTTCTCCTTTCTCCAGGTATCACCCAGCTCCCCAGTTTCTCTGGTAATGACCCAGCTGGTGTCCACAGTCCCAGCAAAGTACACCACCCCTGTGCATCTCCAACTTCATCTTTATTCCCCCCAGTTACTTCAAGCATCCAGGCCCATCCTGGTGCTGCTCTGTCCTCCCTTTTTGGCAGGAGAGGGAGCTGTTGATTTAGCTCTCATCCAAAGATCGTGAGACAGGCTCCAGGCCTGGGGCTGCAGCAACCCTGGTCCCTGAGCTGGTCCCAGGGATCTTACTGTCCCAACATAATCTCCTTACCATCTGTTTTTCAATGTTCTCTATAATTTTGGCCTCCAACCTTCATATATTCTGGGATTCCATTGAGTGTCTCTGGGAAACAGAGTGACTGTTCACTCTGTTTCTCAGAAAATCGGCCAGGTGTTCCACCTGTGTTCAGGGGGAAGTGGGCTCCACTCCCACCTACTTTGTGTCCATTTTTGAAAATCCTTTTACCACAGTTTTTTGATATATTCATTTGCTGTTGGAAACTTATGTTGTTTCCAACACTTGGCTATTGTAAACTGTGCTGCTATGAAAATTGGGAGCATCAGTTCTTTTGAATTGGTGTTTCAGGATTCTTTGTGTATAATCCCAGAGCTTATTTACCATGCACAACTGAAATTTTATGCTCCTTCACCAACATCTTCCTACCTCCCTCTCCCCCAAGCCATCTTATTTTGACCTGCTTTTACAGGTACAGGGAGTATCATCATTCCCTTTTCACAAATGTTGAAATACGAGGTCTATCCAGAATGAGTCCAACCATCATTAATGTAATGAGCACAGTTTGCACAACATCTATGTAACCTGGCAGCCAAGGAGAATGGACTGGAATGTGCATTCATGAACAATGAGAACTTCACTGTACTAGTCAGTGGAGGCAGTAGATGCAATTGAGCGAGCATGTGTGCTGTGTGGCATCACATTAAAAATTACTGAGTGAGCAGAACAACAAATCTGCATCATGTATTGCATTAAGTTTGAACATTAAAAGCTATTAAAATAGCTTTCTCCTCTGAAGAAGCTATTTGGGTTATTCAGAAGGCCGCAGATATGGGCAACTGGTGGATGGCAGCTTCTTCATGACAATATGCCCACTCATGTATTACATCTCTTGTGTTTTTTTTGGCAAAACATCAAATCACCCAGGTGACTTAGCAGATTTGGTACACTGTGACTTCTGGCTTTTCCCAAAGCTAAAACCACCTTTGAAAGCGAAGAGATTTCAGACCATTGATGAGATTCAGGAAAATATAATGGGGCAGTTTATGGCAATTGGGATAACTGTGTGATGTCCCAAGGTGTCTAATTTGAAGGGGACTGAGACATCATTGGCTGATGCAGACTCCGGCCCACAGGGTCCGTGTGTTGTGGATGCAATGAACAAATTCACATGGACTACAGAAGTCCTGTGGAGAAAAAGGGATGGCACGGCCACTCTCTGAGAGAGAGAGAGCACCTTGACCCTTGCCTTGACAGGCTTTTACTGGCTTTCTAATAGCATACATCAAAGAAGGTTTTCATTCATTATGCTTGGGTTTGCTTTAGGTGATTACTTTTTACAGGTAACAAAGGAAAGGATGTTACTGATTACTTCTCACATATTATCAAGGAAAAAATGTTGCAAATGCAAGGGAATGATAAGAGTGATTGGTGTGGTTACATTCCATCCTTGGGAGAATTAGCACAGACTTCAGGAAGTTACTTTAAAGATATGCAGTAAACATTTGCTGCTTCAACTCAGGGTGAGGGAGTTTAAACAAAAGCAAGCCTCAAAACAGTCTAGGTATAAGGCAGGCCTGGTTTCCCATGGGAAAGTTGATCCGTGGGTTTGGCTTCCCATGTGCCGACTCGTGCCTATTGGTTTTCTGATAAGGCTGAGATACATTTGCCATTCCATGTGGATAGGTTCCCTATAATCGGCCTATGTGCAATGTTTCTTGTATCTTGTATATTCTTCAATAAATGTCTCTGTTTTCATAGTACATGCATGGATACTTTCTGGAAAGACCTGGTATAGTCTCAGAAAGACTAAAGGGAACTTGCCTAAAGTCACACAGCCAGCATGTGGCTGTGCTGCGACTATAACACAGGTCTTTATTGCCATTTCCATGATGGCACTTGTACAGTGTGCTACTGTATATGCATGGGTTACTTTTCTAAAAGTAGCTTCTCTATTGACATATAAGGGGCAAGAGAATAATAATCTGAATCTAGCTTAAGTTGAAATTCCCTTGCTGTGTTTATATTTCAAAATTCCAGGACCAAACATACCAGAAGAACAATTTTTCTTGTGGTATTAGAGGTTACAGTCATGTGGTTTTCATTTACAAATACGGTGAGAAGTTGTGTTTTTGCAATATTGCTAAATGAGTAACATATGACACAACTTGTTAGAGGACATATTATTGATTCATAAAATTTCTTGAGTTTTTGTTTATCTGGTAGGATGGCTTTAGCAGAATTCTCAGACAGCATAGCTAAAACCTGGATTTCTGTGGCTAAAGCACAACCATCCTCAAGAGAAACCTTAGTTAGATGTGAATGAGAGTTGCATAAAAAGTAGGCATGGAAATAATTGCTATAGAGGGAGTAAGACTTTTCTCAAGTGTTTGAGCCCAAGAATATTAACTTTAAAAACTACAGATCATCCAATTGCAAAGGTAGTTCACAAAGAATGGGCAGTACTCCTGGTTTTTATCAGAGATACTAAATGTTTGAGTCTCTCTGTACCTTAGCAAAAGAATGTATGTAATACATAGACTTCTACTCAGAAAATTACTGTGAGAACAAATGAACTAAATAGCTATTAAGGTTTTTGAAAAATTCACAAGACTCTAAAAATGGGAGATAAATTAGTTTTCTATAGATGCCATAATAAAGTATAATAAACTGGGTAGCATAAAACAACAGAAACTTATTCTCTCACAGTTATGGAAGCTAGAAATCCAAAACAGTGTCAACAAGGCTCAGCTTTCTCCACTTTCTCTAGGAGAGAATCTCTCCTTGCCTCTTAATATATTCTGGTGGCCCCAGGTGTTCCTGGGCTTGTAGCAGCATTGCTCCATTCTCTGCTTTTGTCTTTCCTTGGCCCTCTCCTTTGTGTGTCTCTCTGTGTCTTCTCTTCTTATAAGGATATCAATCATTGGATTTAGGGCCTTCTCTATGTCCCAGATGATTTCATATCTGGATCCTTAACTAATTACATATGCAAAGATAATTTTCCACATAACATCACATTCTGAGGTTCTGGGGAGACATGAATTTGGGGAGACACTGTTGAACCTATTATGAGAGAGATCATTGTTCACACTCCCCAAACTGGGAGTAAAGGGGAGACCAGTCAATGTTCAGTGTAAAAACCCCAAGCCAGTCCATAGGAGGGGGGTGGCTTCCCCATCTTAGAACTGTCAGGATTAGTTCACAATGGTTCTGAGCCAAATTCTTTTTGATCTCTTTAATATGGCCATACCTATATGAAAAGTAGTTATTGTGGACAAACTGTTTAAGTACAATTGTGCAAAACTGATTTTAAAAAACCTTTTAGCCTAGTAAGCATAAAACGTCTTTCTAACTAAATAATAGAGAAAAAATAATTTGTCAATACAGTTGACTCAATTATGAGCTCCAGCTAAGTTGCAAAAACTTTTCCTGTAAAGTAAATATTTCCCATTTTGTGGGTCATTCACTTTATGAAAAGCACTAAACTCTTCCATTATAGCATGAGAACAGCCATAGTTAATACTTAAAAAATGGGCGTGGTTGTGCGCCAATAAAATTTTACATGTGAATAATGAAACACAAATGTCACATATTTTAATATGTCACAAAAATTATTGTTTTGATTTCATCTAAACAGTGTCAGAAAACATTTTTAGCATGGGAGTCATACAAATACAGGCAGTGGGATGGATTTGACTTGCAAAACTTAGTGTGCTGACCCCTGTACTAGATCTAGACAAAGCTTCAGACAGCAAAAGCATCTGGCTTGCTCTGCCTGTTATTAACAGGAAGATGGTTTTGATTAGAGAAGGGAGGAAAGACAGTCCTGTGACTTTTAGAGAACAAAATCCTAGAGTTGGGAGAGGTGTCTGCAGTCCATGTGGAACTGGCCAGTGGAGCGGAGACAGACTCTCCCAAACCTACATACAGATGGAGAAGAAGGCTTTATGTCCACAATTAGAAAAACTCTTCATTACCAAAAATCAGACCTTTATTTAGTGGTGTTTTTTTTTTTTTTTTTTTTTTTTTTTTTTTTTTTTTTTAGTAGCTCATGAGGCGAAGATCATTTTTTCTTCACTGGAGTGTCTGAGCGACCAGGGCAGGGAACCATTTGATTGCTCAGGCTTCAGCTTCTAATCACAGAGTACAAAAAGATGACTTCAGAGAAAACCACTAAAAGGAAGCCAGTGTTATAAATTTTTTTAGGGGGAAGAAGAACCTAGTCCAAACCCAATTGGGATTCTGGAATCCCTAATGGATTTGGAGGACCAAAGTATTTGACTTGGGTATAGGGGTGGTAAGGATTTCTAAGGCTCTAAAAGTAGCAAGTCATCTTTCACAGCGTGAGATTTGGGTTAAATTGGGTAAAGGGGATGATGGTCTGTGGTAACTCCTATAGGCTCTTCATTGCTGGTGTGTAGGGGTGTTTGTGTAAGTGTGTGTACATATGCATGTGCCAGTGTCCATGTGTCTTTCTGTGGGTACTGATAGGGACAGTGGGTTTCTAGGAGGTGAAGGCTAGGGAATGATGACTAAAACTTCTCAAAGTTTTTGCCCAGCCTCAATGGCAGTATCTAGGTTCTGAGGTGACTTAGAATAACGAAATGATAAGAGAATCCATTTTGTAAAGGCTTTAAAGATAAAATGAGGTTGAACTACGGCTCCAAGAAACCAAAATAATAGGATGATGGAAAAAAAGGGAGTTGTGCCTTAACCAGAAGTGGACTACATAAAACCAGGGAAGTTGGTGCGGTTTCAAGGGCCATGCTTTGTATGATATAAGGATGCCATGATAACTCACTGCTTAAAGCATGTGCCATAAAAGACTGTTACAACTGTGTTGTAATTTCATTAAACAGATTGATGGTGGAAGTAGTAGCTGCCATCTTGTAGAGTTTCAGGGGTCACTATCCATATAGACTACAAAGGGACAATGACTCTTAAAGCTGGTTAAGGAAATTACAACACAGGCCCTGACTTTTGAGTAAACATGGCCTTTGACCTTCCTCTTCCTGTCAGCATCTCCTATTCATCCAGTTATTAATGTAAACTCACTGGGGAGGCTGGTTTCTTAGGGGATATCCAGAAATGCCCTCCAAGGCACCTGCTAGAAATGCAGACCAGGGTGCTCACCGTGAGTGGGGCCTTACCAAGTGATCTCACCTATGTGTTGAGACACCCAAATTCTCTCTGCATCTCTATTTATTTGACTAAATGTGGCCTTCAGATCCCTGGGAAAATAGGAAGATCTAAAACCACTTCCCAGGCAAGAGTGACTAGTGAAAACAACCCCATCAGAGATTTTGGTCTGAAGCCACTATCCACCTATAACAAATCACTGATCACTGGGGTGAACACCTGAAACCAATATAATATTGTACATGAACTGTAATTTTAAAAAGTAAAAAAAAATGATTTAAAGAAAAAGAAAATAGTCTTGTTAGATATTTGATATTTGAGTGCAACATTTAGCCTAAGGACAAATGTAAAAAACCTATAACATTTTGAGTTGTTCACATTTGAGTCAGATACTATGAATTGTAATATTTTAAACACACTTTTATCATATGCATTGTTGGAAATATCTATTAGAAGAGAATACTTATAAGACTCCATATCTTCTCTTATCCATTCATTTTATTTGTGTATTCATTCATTCAGCAAACTTTAACTGAGTACCCATTGTATGCCAGGCACTATGCTAGGAGCTGGTAAACTGAGATGATGAAGAAGTTACTGACTCCCCACTCAGCATGAGCATCCTGGTCTGAATTTCCAGCAGGTGCTTGGGAGAACATTTCTGGATATCCCAGATTTTAAGTATTTTAATTTAGGAGACATGGACACAAAAATAAAAAAAAATCACAATGAAATATTGATGCAGACACCGTCCTGCAGTGTCCATGGTGTTGTCACTGTTGTTATTGAGACAAGACAAATTCACATGGACTACCAAGTCCTGTAGAGGAAAAGGGATGACATGGGCACTCTCTCAAGGGGAGAGCACCTCAGAGTGCCTCGGCCACTCTCTCAAGAGAAGAGTGCTTTGACCCTTGCTTTGACAGGCTTTTATTGGGTTTAATTTGCCTAGGAATGCAGGGCATATACATAAAGCTCATCAGTCATTGTCAGGCAGAAATGATCAAACAATAGATAACATTCAAAGAACTATGAGGACTCATTTAGAGTCAGGGTGAGATAGCTAAAGGATCATAAAACTGTGGGGAAACAAACTCATTCCATGCTTGGACCCTTATCATTTAAATTGAGAGTATTAGCAAAGTAGGTTTCATAGGATTTTATGCATTCTTTCTTAGGCCTAATTGCCCTGGGGAACCTGCCCTTTCCAGCACAGGGCTGCACCCACCTCCAGCATTGTTTCAGGCTTAGGTCCAGCAGAGGAAGTAAGACAGCCAAGAGATTAAGAGACTTCTTGCAGACAGAATGAGGTCTCAGGCTATGTCAAAGCTGAGGGGCAAGGGTCCATCACCCCCTTTTTCTATAGCCCCCCAGGTCTTCCCTGAGGGCCCCTTCATAACCATGCCTGTTTTAAGTCATCCCTCCTTTGAGGAATCTTACCTGTCATTAGCTAACTGGTCATCTGCCTGGGGTAAAGCAAGATGAGGTGAAAGGGGACAGAGGTGGTGCCCCTACAAGGAAGATAAGCTTTGCCTCTTAAGTGGCTTATGGCCCCAAGGTCTTTTACTCAGCCTTAGCCATGGGAGGTTACAGCTTCTGAAACCAGGCAAGGCAGTTCCCAACAAAATATAATAGATTCTGTAGTCTATGTTCAGTATTCTGTGGGTGCAGAGAGAACAACTAAATCTAAGAGTGTCTGAAATGTTCAGGAAGGCTTCTTCAAGGAGGTACTGATTTGTGTGCTAGCTCTTGAAGTGTGATTGGAAATTTTCTTGGTAAAGAAGTGGTGGTATGGGCATTTCCTACAATGTTAAACCCACATCAGGTTGTAAATGGGCCTGATGACTCCTGAAATTCATGAGACAGAAAATAATCAGTTGTGTTTGGGGAGTTAGAGGGGGTGACTCTTTGGGAAGATTGGGGTCTTAGCATCAGCTCTGGGTGACAAGGAGCCTTTTAATGGTATAAGAATGGCAGATGTTTTAGAAAATCATGTTTTGGAGGTCATTGGCAAAGGAGTGGGGAGTAATAGGCATAATAGGGTTGGTGAGGTTTGAGGCAGAAAGACCATTGAGGAGGCTATTAAAATATTCCAGGCCAGAAATGCCATCAACTTGAATTGATGCCATTTTTGAGATAAATTTTAAGGTTGATTTGATGAGAGTCAGTGATTAATTAGTTGAGCCATTGAGAAGAAGACAACAGAGAGGATCTAAAAGGACTGAGATGTACAGTGACCCCATTACCCAAGATTCTTTTCTTTGACCTCCAAATCTTCACAAAGGAGGTAAGTTTCTGTTTTTATCTTTATTGGAATGCTGTCATATTATAGGCTTTGAATGTCATGATATTTGGTTAATGCTTGCACACTACTATTTTATTTATTGAACTTATTGGGTGACATTGGCTAATAAAATTATATAGGTTTCAGGTGTACAATTCTATAGTTCATCATCTGTATATTGTATTGTATGTTCACTACCCCAAATCACATCACTTTCCATCACCAATTATTTCCCTTTACCTTATTCTATCCCCCTCACCCCCTGTCCCTCTGGTAATCACCTTACTCTTGTATGTGTCTATGAGTTTGTTTGTTTGTTTTTGTTTAATCTCTTTACTTTTTTTCACCCAGCCCCACAAGCCCCCTCCCCTCTGATAGCTGTCAGTTTGTTCTCTACATCTATAAGACTGTTTCTATTTTGTTTATAGTAGTTTATTTTGTTCATTAGATTCCACATATAAGTGAAAATAGTGAAAATATATGACACTTGTCTTTCTTTGACTTACTTTTTAAATGAAATTGTTCAAGTTTACTCTAATCCCCACCCGATACATGACTTCTTTCCCTTCTGTAAGTATTATAAGCCCCTCATTTATGCCCACATATTTTTTTACACTTTTCCAACTAGTATTTATTATAGTTAAGCCATGATTCAGGATCCTAGGGTGGGATGTGCTCAGGTCCCCCTTCACCATCCTGGGAGAATAATGGAGGACAAAGGAGAGGTGAGGTGGAGCCAGTTGAGCTCTTCCCAGGAAATGTTCCTTCTGTGTGGTAGTCATCCCAGGCTCACACCTGGGATATGGACCATTTGCACATGGAGACATCCTCCCCTTTAATGGTCATTGCCTTTTCACAGTGGTGGAAATCCAGGTAGTACTGCCAGCAGTTCCTGGTCTCATTCTGATTTGGGAAACAGCTGTCAAAAGGGGCAGTCATAATTCTGGATTTGGTCTTGATGTCTTCTGTCACGTTGCTGATTCCTAAAAATAACATGAAGCAGCTTGCATCCTAATGCGACCTTCAGTGAAGACAAGCCCATGTATTTTTAAAATGCTATTAGTTTCAAATCTGCTAGAAGGTGGAGACCATTTTTTTATCATCTTTGTGTGGCACACAGCACCCACCAAAATTCACTTCAGAAAGTAAGAAACTTTGTGAAGAATTAAAACTAATGAACAATTTAAATATTCTCTTCAAACACATTTAAATATTGCCTCTCCCCACTCTCTTTTCAGAATTATAGCTCAAATGTAGATGACTAGTTATCTACAGAATAAATGATAATAGCTACCAATATTTATTAATACTGAACTGGTTTACATAAAGTCTTACCTGTTGAAGATATCAATTGAAAACTTTGCAAATAGTTTCACAGTCTAAGTTCTTTGTGCCTTAACATTTTCAACCATTATAATGTAGTTATTTACCTTCTAATTTCTATGTGCCAAGCACTATTATATGTGCTTTATGTGATTAATTTAATCCTTATAACAACACCATAAGGAAGATACTAACTTTAGTGCCATTTTACAGATAAGTAAACTGAAACAGAGTTATTAAAGTAACTTGCTCAAGATCATGTACAAGTTAGCTGCAGGGCAAGGATTCAGGCTCATTCTGGGCACTTAACTATTATAAAATATTGTCTTGGTAGAATTTGCTTATTTCATTTCTTCTAAGTGTTTTTTTTCACATGGTCTTGATTTTATCCCTAGAATTACATCTCATTCCTAACCCCAACCCTTCCTATGAATTGAACTATGGCATACTAATATCTTCAGAGACCCTCAGAATTCACTGCACATATTAAATTGGTTCCAGCGAAAAACACTTTAAAAGCATAGTTTAGTCTTCAGTTTTAAAACTAGAAATTCCAGTATTATCAGCTAACCCAAGTAAGTAAGTGACTGAGTAATACTGATTCTTACTAACCAATATATAAAAGGCTGATTAATAATCCCAATTTAATTTGTTAATTTAAGATTGAAGATGTCAAGGTAGGATAGGGGGTACCTTAAAATAAACTAGAATACCTGCATGTGCAGACCAGGACAATCTCCCATTTCCCCAATCAGTGTTTCTCTATGTCAATTTCTTTCTTTCTTTATTTGTTCGGTATTTTAAAAAATTATTATTATTCAATTATAATTGCATGCCTTTTCTCCCCATTCTTCCACTCCACCCCCCCGAACCCACCTCCCTCCCTTGCTTCCACCCTCCCCCTTGATTTTTTCCATGTGTCCTTTATAGTAGTTCCTGTAATCCCCTCTCCCCACTATCCCCGCCCAACTCCTGCCTAGCTATTGATAGAATGTCCTTAACTTCAATGTCTCAGGTTATATATTTATTCCTTTTTTTGTTGTTGATTATGTTCCAATTAAAGGTGAGATCATATGCTATTTGTCCCTCACTGCCTGACTTATATCACTTAGCATAATGCTTTCCAGTTCCATCCATGTTGTTGCAAAGGGTATAAGCTCCTTCTTTCTCTTTGCTGTGTAGAATTCCATTGTGTAAACGTACCATAGTTTTTGGATCCATTCATTTGCTGATGGACACTTAGGTTGCTTCCACTACTTGGCTGTTGTAAATGGTGCTGCTATAAACATTGGGGTGTATAGGTTCTTTTGGATTGGTGTTTCAGAATTACTAGGGTATAATCACAGCAATGGATTTACTTGGTCAAAGGTCAGTTCCATTTTTAGTTTTCTGAGGAAATATCATACTGTTTTCCACAGTGGCCTCACCAGTCTGTGTTCCCACCAACACTACACTAGAGTTCCCTTTACTCCGCATCCTCTCCAATATTTGTTGATTCCTTTATGTTGGCCACTCTGACTGGTGTGAGATGGTGCCTCACTGTGGTATTAATTTGCATCTCTCTGATGGCTAGTGATGCTGAGCATCTTTTCATATGTCTCTGGGCCATCAGTATGTCTTCCTTGGAGAAGTGTCTGTTCAAGTCCTTTGCCCATTTTGTAATTGGGTTGATTGTCTTCCTGGAGTAGAGTCCTGTGAGTTCTTTATATATTTTGGAGATCAGGCCCTTGTCTGAGGTATCATTAGCAAATATGTTTTCCCATACTGTTGGTTCCCTTTGTAATTTGGTGCTGTTTTCTTTAGCCATGCAGAAGCTTTTTATTCTGATGAGGTCCCATTTGTTTATTCTTTCCTTTATGTCCCTTGCTTTAGGGGACATGTCTGTGAGGATGTTGATGCGTGGAATGTGTGAGACATTCCTGCCAATGTTTTCCTCTAGGACTTTTATGGTGTTATGACTTATATTTAAGTATTTTATCCACCTTGAATTTACTTTTGTGTTTGGCGTAACTTGGTGATCGAGTTTCATTTTTTTGGACTTAGCTGCCCAGATCCCCCAACAACACTTAATGAATAGGCAATTTTTGCTCCATTTTATATCCCTGCCTCCTTTGACAAATATTAATTGACTGTAAAGACTTGGGTTTATTTCTGGGTTCACTGTTCTCTTCCATTGGTCTATGAGCCTGTTTTTATATCACTACCAGGCTGTATTCATTACAGTGGCCTTGTAAAACAGTTTGATATCAAGTATTGCGATCCCTCTTGATTTGTTCTTCATTCTCAAAATTGCTGTAGCTATTCAGAGTCATTTATGGTTCCATATGAATTTCTGAATGTTTGTTCTACATCTGGGAAATATATCATGGGTACTTTAGTATGGATTGCATTGACTCTATAAATCGCTTTGGGTAGTATGGCCATTTTGATGATGTTAGTTCTTCCAATCCATGAGCGTGGTACATGCTTCCATTTGCTTCTGTCTTCCTTAATTTATTTCTTCAGTGTTGTGTAGTTTTCTGAGTACAGGTCTTTTACCTCCTTCGTTAGGTTTATTCCTAGGTACTTCATTTTTCTTGTTGCTATATCAAATGGGACTTTTTTCCTGATTTCTGTTTCTGCAGTTTCATTGTTAATATACAGGAATGCCTTTGATTTCTCAGTATTGACTTTGTATCCAGGTGTTTTGCCAAATTCATTTATTAGGTCGAGTAGTTTTTTGGTGGAGTCTATAGGATTTTCCATGTTCACTATCATTTCATCTGAAAACAGTGACAGTTTCATTTCCTCCTTTCCAATGTGGAGGCTTTTGATTTCATTTTCTTGTCTGATTGCTGTAGCTAAGATTTCCAATACCATGTTGAATAGGAGTGGTGAGAGAGGGCATCCTTGTATTGTTCCTGGTATTAGTGAGAAAGCTCTAAGTTTTTGTCTATTGAGTATGATGTTGGCTGTAGGTATCTCATATATGGCCTTTATTATGTTGAGAAATGCTCCCTCTATTCCCACTTTGTTGAGTGTTTTTTCCATAAATGGGTGGTGTATTTTATCAAATGCTTTTTCTGCATCTATTGATACAATCATGTGATTTTTGTCCTTGCTGTGGTTTATGTGATGTATTATGTTTACTGATTTGCAAATACAGTACCATCCTTGCATATCTGGGATGAATCCCACATAGTCAGGTCATATGATCTTTATAATGTACTGCTGGATGCGGTTTGCCAATATTTTTTGAGAATTTTAGCATCTATGTTCATCACCAATATTGGCCTGAAGTTTTATTTCTTCGTTGTGTCTTTATCTGGTTTTGGGCTTAGGATGATGTTGGCTTCATAAAAGGAGTTTGGGAGACTTCCATCAGTTTGGAATTTCTCGAAGAGTCTTTGAAGGATAGGGGTTAGCTCTTCCTTAAATGCTTTGTAGAATTCTCCTGTGAAACCATCTGGTCCAGGGCTTATGTGTGTTGGGAGTTTTTTGATGACTGCTTCAATTTCATCTGCTGTTACTGGTCTGTTTAGGTTTTCTTCTTCTTCTTCATTCAGTTTTGGAAGATTATATTTTTCTAGAAATGTGTCCATTTCACCTAGGTTTCAAATTTCTTGGCATAGAGTTATTCGTAGTAATTTCTTATAATCCTTTGTGTTTCTGTGGTATCAGTTGTAATCTCTCCTCTTTCATTTCTAATTCTGTTTATTTGTATCTTCTCTCTTTTTTTTCTTGATGAGCCTTTGTTTATCTTTACAAGGAACCAGCTCCTGGATTCATTGATCCTTAGAATTGTGCTTTTAATCTCTATGTCATTTGACTCTGCTCTGATCTTGGTTATTTCCTTCCTTCTGCTTGCTCTGGGCTGTCTTTCTTGTTGTTCCTCCAGTTCTTGTAGTCGTAGGGTTAGGTTGCTTGTTTGAAATGTTTCTATCTTTTTAAGGTAGGCCTGTATTGCTATGAACTTCCCTCTCAGGACTGCCTTTGCTGTGTGCCATAGGTTTTGGGTTGTTGTGAGTTCATTTTCATTTGTTTCCAGAAAGTTTTTGATTTCTTCCCTAATATCATTCTTGACCCATTCATTATTTAATAGCATGCTATTCAGTCTCCATGATTTTGATTATGTTGTTTTTTTTCCTTTGGGGTTGGTTTCTAGTTTCAGTCCCTTGTGGTCAGAGAAAATGCTTGATATGATTTCAATTTTCTTGAATTTGTTGAGGCTTGCTTTGTGTCCTATCATGTGGTCTATCTTTGAAAAAGTTCCATGGACACTTGAAAAGAATGTGTATTTTGCTTCTTTGGGATGAAAAGCTCTCTCTCTCTATATATATATAACTTAAGTACATTTCATCTAGGGTATTTTTAAGTGACACAATATCCTTGTTGCTATTTTGTTTGTAAAATCTGTCCATTTTTGACAGTGGGGTGTTAAAGTCCCCTAATATAATTGTGTTGCTGTCAATATCTTTCTTGAAGTCCTCCAAGATTTTCTTTATGTATTTAGGTGCTCCTATGTTGAGTGCATATATATTTGCAATGTTTCTGTCTTCTTAGTGGATTCTTCCTTTGAGTATGATGAAGTGACCTTCTGGGTCTCTCTTTATGGCCCTTCTTTTCCAGTTTATTTTGGCTTATATGAGTATTGCTACCCCTGCTTTTTTTCCTGTCCATTTGCCTGGAAAATTTGTTTCCAGCCCTTCACTTTCAGTCTGTGTAGGTCTTCTGTCCTGAGGTGGGTCTCCTGTAGGTGGCACATGTATGGACATGTTTTCTACAGTTGCAGATAATCAATCCTTGCCCTCTTTTCATAACTGTGTTCCTCTCTCTTTCTCTGTTCCTTCCTTCCCTTAAATCAGCCCCCGTAGCATCTTTTGCAGAGCTAGTGTGGTGGAGGTTTATTCTTTTAGACTTCTTTTTTTCTGAGAAACTCTTATTTGGTCTTCTATCTTGATTGAAAGCCTTGCTGGGTAAAGTAGCCTTGGTTGCAGGCTTTTCGTTCTCATTACTTGGAATATTTTTTGCCATTCCTTTCTGGCTTGGAGCGTTTCCATTAAGAAGTCAGTTGGTAACCTTATTAGGGCTCCCTTGTATGTTACTTCCTGTTTCTCCCTTGCTGCCTTTGAGATCCTGTTTTTTTCTTGAAATTTTGCCATTTTAATTATGATGTGTCTTGCAGTGGGCCTCTTTGGGTTCCTCTTGCTTGGGACTTTCTGTATTTCCTGTATTTGTGTGACTTTTTCTCCCATCAGATTAGGGAAATTTTCCATCATTACTTTTTGAAACAGGTTTTCTATCCCTTGCTCTTCTTCTTCTCCTTCTGGTATTCCTATTATAAGGATATTATTATGTTTCATGTTTTCCTGCATTTCCCTTAATCCCTCTTCATTCTTTCTGAGCCTCTTTTCCTTTTCTTGCTCTTTCTGGGTGTGTTTTTCTACTTTGTCCTCCAGCTCGCTGATCCCGTCCTCTGCCTCATGAAGTCTGCTTTTCATTCCTTCTACTGTGTTCTTCAATTCAGAAATTGTATTCTTCATTTCCTCTTGGCCCTTTTTGATAAATTCTATTTCCTTTTTCATGTTAATATAGTTTGCAGTGAGTTCATTGTAGTTTTCCTGTAGTTTCTGGTAGTTCTCTGTGAGCTCAGTGAGCTTCCTGATGACCATTGCTTTGAACTCAGTATCTGGTAGTTGACTTGCCTCTTTTTCAGTTCGCATTCGTTCTGAGGCTTCCTCCTTTCCTTTCATTTGGGGATTGTTTCTTTGTCTTCCCATTGTTTGTGAGACTCTTCTTGTTAGCCTCTGCTTCTTAAATTGATCTGTTCTTACTCCCTGTGTTTATGGTGTGAACTTCTATGGTAGGATGCCAGTGGGATTCATTGGTGCCATCACTGTAATCTTCTGAGCTCACTGGTCTTGACCTGACATTTCTGGGTCTAGCAGTGTCTAATCCTGGTCTTTTTAGATCTCCAGGTTTTATTGTCTCACCTATGGGAGAAATAGAATGAAGAACCAAAAAAAAGCAAAGTGAAGGAAGGAAAAAGGAATAGAAAAGGAGTGAAAGGAAGGAAGGAAGGAAGGAAGGAAGGAAGGAAGGAAGGAAGGAAGAAAGGAAGAATAAAAACAATCGGAGGAAAGAGAAGAAGAAGGATTTTTTACAAAAATTAAAAGAAAAATTAAGTAAAAGAAGGCAGGAAGAAGCAATGAAAAAGTAAAGATTGAAGGAAGAAGGAGTAAGAAAAGAAAGAAGGACAAAAATGAAGAAGGAATTTAGGGGTAAAGAAAAAAAAAAAAAAAAAAAGGTCTTCTGCTGGCTTTAAACCAGTCAGGTTAGTTGTGCTGGTCTTCTTATCTTTGAAGCAGGAGGGGGTGATTGGAGGGATTGGTTTTACTTTTCTCCCTTCCTGAGCCACCCTGTTCGGTGTTGTCTAGCCTCCAGCCCAGTGTCAGTGTCCTTCTGTTCCCCCCTAGGCTATTAGTCCACCAGTTGTGCTGTTCTTGAGGTGCACCAATTAGGGGCAACTTACACTCCACCTTCTTGCTCTTTGCTGTCTTAGATGCTAGGGGCTCTCAATGCTCCTCAGGGTAGTTCAGCCCCACACTGGGTCTAGTCTTTCCGGGGACTTCAGTCTCCCCTAGCCCTGTAGCTCCCCTCTGCTGGGCGTTCTGCCTTCTTCCTGCAGAGCAAGTAAGCCCTGCAGGGCTCTGTGCACAGGGGTTAGTTGGGAGTTGTTCAGAGCTTATGCTTCAAGTGTGGTTGCCTGTGGGTAGCCAGGCCCTTGATGGGGTTGCGCAGGGATACTGGCTTTGGTCCTGTGCACCTGGGCAGCCTGGCCTCTGATCAGGGTTTGCGCCCACCAAGTGTTTCAGTTGTTGGCACCCAGTCTGCTGATCGGGGTGCATGCCAACTGGGCTTCAGGTGTATGCTGGGGTTGCTTCTCCGGCATTCCCAGTCCAGGGGCTGAGTGGGGAGGGGTGCAAGTGGCTACGGCTGCTGAGGAGAGTTCGCTACACAGCTGAGGCGAGCCTCTATTTTCTCTGTTTCTTTTTGAGAAATTCCTCCTATTCAAGCCTCCCTGGTCCAAACAAGCACCTGACTTCTCACACAGCTCAGCCTGGCTTTCTTCCAAGAATCCTGCAGCAGACCCTGTGCCCC
The DNA here is from genome assembly GCF_022682495.2 of Desmodus rotundus. Lineage (NCBI taxonomy): Eukaryota > Metazoa > Chordata > Mammalia > Chiroptera > Phyllostomidae > Desmodus > Desmodus rotundus. The sequence goes on from NC_071400.1 coordinate 55,994,178, forward strand.
AGACAGGGGCTTCAGCTGCCCTGGTTCCCTTGGTGGTCCCAGGGACCTTATTGTCCTTAAGCACTCTTCTTACAATCTGATCTTTCAATGTCCTCTATCTTTGGTCTCTGATCTTCATATATGCTGGAATAACTTTGGCCGTTCCCTGTGTTCCTCAGATCAGCTAGGCGTTTCACTGGTGCCAAGGGAAAGTGGACTCCCCGCCCAGCTTTCTCTCCATCATCTTCCAACATTCATTTCTATGTTGATTTAACTAAAAAGTTGTGTCTTGTAAAATGGGGAATTAGCCCGAAAAGATATTAAAATGGAAAGAAATCAAAACAGTTCAGCTCTAGAGAAGAAACAGTAAATCAGTGGGAATAGAGTGAAGAATAAAAGTATGCTGGGATGGGGGGATTGGTGGGGAGAAATGGAGATAACTGTACTTGAACCATAAATAAAAAAAAAAAAAACTATATTGAATGCAAAAAATAATTTAATATATAATAAGCATGTTTTTTTTCAGTTTGAAGTGATACAAATCCAAGAATATTTGGCTTAAATAAAAAGGAGTTTTTTATGGCCACATTCTCAAACCAGAGCAGCAATAGAAATAATATGAAGTAACTGAACGTTCCTTCTTTGATGCTTCCATGTAGGCAGGTGACACCACCAAAAACCCCACATTCAAATCTTTGTGTTTACCTCAAATTTATTTGGTTTAAGGAGATAGTTAGATATCCAGTTGAATATTTTTCAAAAAAATGAGGTAGTCATTGGTGCCAATTCCATTCACTGAATTATCCATCATTTTCATTGTGACAAAGTATTAACAGTATTAGATATTGACATCCTTGCCTACCACTTCTCTCTGACTTCTGAAAAAACTAAAACAAAACCACAGCAGTGGACAAAAAACCTTCTCCCACAAGAATCACTACAGCTTTTAAAGTCCATTCCATTATGACAAAAGTAACAATATATCTAAGCATTATTATAGTTGTTTTTTTAAATACCCAGTAATTTATAATCATATATGGATAAGTATATATTTTGTTACACTCAATGATAAATAATAAAGATAACAAACTACCATTTGTTGAGTGCTTACCAGGTACCAACGCTATGCTAAATATTTTATATATTTTATATATGTTACCTGGATGATTCCTTATATCCATCAGATATAATGTGTTATTTTTTTACCCCGTTACACATGAAGAAAATGGGACTTGTCCAGGATCACCCAATCAATGAGTGGCAGATCCTAAACACTCACCAGAATCATACTGATAATTTTTTTGATCATACTGATAGTTATTTTTGTTGTCTTTATTTTCATTACAAGCTACCCTATGTGGTTTTGGAAAGAAGTCAACCAAGGTGGCACACTGAACATATGTATTAGCCCTTCCATGTCTCTAAAATCCTGTGAAATGATTGAAAATAAAAATTCAATGCAATAAATTAGAATGCTTCATATCCTTCATTTTGCATTTTTAAAATAGTCTTCTGACCTTTTCCTCACTAAATATTGTAGTAACTCAAGTGGTACATGGCCATTTGGAGTAGTTCTTGAAGAAGTCCCTGTTGTCTTTCAGGAGAATATAAGTATGCAATGTAAAACATTTTGCTATTTAGAACACTTTGGAGAAAGTGAGTGGCTTTGCTCTAGATAAATCAAATGTATTAGATGATTAAGCCTCCCCAATGTGAGATATAAGTACAGAGATGGCAGTGCAAGCTTTAGTCTAAGGTCACACTAAAACAAGTGAATATCATTGTACAAGTTAATACACTGGCTGTATCTAGTGATTATTTTTTATTTTTAAAACATTTTTTATTGTTGTTCAAGTACAGTTTTCTGCCTTCTCCCCACCTCTCCCCAACACCCCAGCCCTCCTCACCTCACTCCCCTGTCTCCAACCTTCCTTGTTATTGTCCACATGTCCTTTATAATTGTTCCTGCAAACCTTTCACCCTTTTCCACTATAATTCCCTCCCCTCTCCACTCTGGTCACTATCAGCCTTTTCCCAAGTTCTATATCTTTGGTTATATTTTGCTTGCTTATTCATTTTGTTGATTAGATTCCTGTTAAAGGTGAGATCATATGGCATTTCTCTTTCGCCACCTGTCTTATTTAACTTAGCATAATGCTCTCCAAGTCCATCCATTCTGTCTCAAAGGATAGAAGCTCCTTCATTCTTTCTGCTGCATAGTATTCCATTCTGTAAAGGTACCATGTTTTTTTGACCCACTCATTTACTGATGAGCACTTAGGTTGCTTCCAGCACTTAGCTATTGTAAATTGTGCTGCTATGAACATTGGGATGCATAGATGCTTTTATATTGGTGTTCGAGGGCTCTAAGGACATAAACCTAGCAGTGGAAATGCCAGGTTAAAAGATAATTCCATTTTCAGTTTTCTGAGGAAATTCCATACTGTTTTCCATAGTGGCTACAACTGTCCACAAACCCACAAACAGTGCACTAGGGTTGCCTTTTCTCCAAAACCTGTCCAACATTTGTTGTTTGTTGGTTTGTTTATGTTGGCCATTCTCACATGTGTGAAGAGGTATCTCATTGTGGTTTTAATTTGTATCTCCCTGATGGCTAGTGATGCTGAGGATCTTTTCATAGGTCTCTGGGCCCTCTGTATGTCTTTCTTAGAGAAGTGTCTGTTCAATCATCTGCCTATGTTTTAATTGGGTTTTTTCTCTTCTTAGAGTGGAGTTGTGTGAATTCTTTATATTTTTTGGAGATCTAACCATTGCCTGAGGTATCATTGGCAAATATGTTTTCCCATACGATTGGTTCGTTTTTCATTTTAATGTTGTTTTCTCTGGCCTTACAGAAACTTTTTATTTTCATTAGATCCCATTACTTAAATCTTTCCTTTATATCCCTTGTTCTAGGGGACATATCAGTTTAAATATTGCTGCATAGAATACCTGAGTTTTTCCTGACTATGTTCTCCACTATGACTGTAATGGTGTCACAAATTATATTTAAGTATTTTATCCACCTTGAATCTAATTTTGTGTATGGTGTAAGTTGATGATCGAGTTTCATTTTTTTTGCATGTAGCTCCCCAATTCTCCCAACAAGAAAAATAAAGTACCTAGGAATAAACCTAACCAAGGAGGTAAAATATCTGTACTCAGAAAACTACACAACACTGAAGAAAGAAATTAAGGAAGACACAAACAAATGGAAGCATGAACCATGCTCATGGATTGGAAGAATTAACATCATCAGAATGGCCATGTTACCCAAAGTGATTTATTTATTCAATGCAACCCCTATTTAAGTGCCAATGAAATATTTCACAGATACAGAACAAACATTTCAGAAATTTATTGGGAATCATGAACTACCCCGAGATGCTGAAGCAATTTTGGGAAAGAAGAACAAAGCAGCAAGGATCACAATACCTGATAAACTGTATTACAAGACCACTGTAATCAAAGCAGACTAGTACTGGCGTAAAAATTGGTGCATAGATCAATGGAACAGAATAGAGAGCCCAGAAATAAACCCAAGTCTCTATGGTCAACTAATATTGGGAAAGGAGGTAGGAGCATAAAATGGAGCAAAAATAGCGTCTTCAACAAATGGTGTTGGAAGAGCTGGACAGCTACGTGCAAAAATTAGAAACTTGAATACCAACTTACACAATACATAAATCTAAATCAAAGGTGGGTGAAAGACTTAAATATAAGTCACAACACCATAAATTTCCTAGAGGAAAACATTGGCAAGAAAATCTCAGACATTCCACATAGCAGCATCCTCACAGATATGTCCCCTAAAGCAAGAGACATAAAGGAAAGAATAAACAAATGGGAACTCATCAAAATAAAAAGCTTCTGCATGGCTAAAGAAAGCAGCATTAAAATGAAAAGAGAACCAACCGTATGGGAAAACATGTTTGCCAATGATACCTCAGACAAGGGCCTGATCTACAAAATATATAAGGGACTCACACGACTCCACTTCAGGAAAACAAACAATTCAATTAAAAAAAGGACAAAGGATGGAGCAGACACTTCTCCTAGGAGGACATACAGAGGGCACAGAGACCTATGAAAAGATGTTCAGGAGAGTTGAAGATGGCGGCGAGATAGGTGGGAGCGATGTTCACTTCCCCTCAATGCCAATGAAATACCTAGCTGATATGAGGAGCAGAGTGAACAGCCAATAGTATTACAGCATATATGAAGATCGGAGACCAAACATAGAGGACATTGAAAGATCAGATGGTAAGAAGAGTGCTTAAGGACAATAAGGTCCATGGGACCAGCGCAGGGACCAAGGCAGCTGAAGCTCTGCCCGGGTGCAGGGTCTGCTGCAGGATTCTTGGGAGAGAGCTAGGCTGGGCTGTGTGAGCAGCCAGGTGATTGTTTGGACCAGGGGGGCCTGAATAGGAAGAATTTCTCAAAAAGGAAAAGAAAATAGAGGCACTCAGCAGCTATTTAGAGAACTCTCCTCAGCAGCCTAGGCCTCTGGCGCCCCTCCCCCCTCAACCCCTGGACTGTGAACATGGAAAAGCAGCACCAGCACTCAACTGAAGCCCTGCTGGCGCACACCCAGATTAGCGGACTGGGGGCCCACAACAGAAACTCCAGATGAGTGCACACCCTGATAAGCAGCCTGGCTGCCTGGGCGCACTTACAAAAAGTGCCTGGATGGGCGTACACACCTAAAACCCCGGCTGGGTGCCCACACCTGATGAAACCTCAGGTGGGTGCGCAACCAGATCAGTGGCTGGCTGCCCCTGTGCACAGACCCAAAGCAGGGGATCAGCAGCCAACCCAGGCCCAAAGCCCAGATCTGCCACACAACCAGATCAACGGTATGGCTGCCGGCAGGTGACCAAACCCAAAAACACCAGTTCTTAAAAACTCCTACCTAGCCCCTGCTCACAGAACCCTGCAGGGATTACTGGCTCTATAGGACTAAAGCAGAACACCCAGCAGAGGGAAGATGCAGGGCTAGGGGAGACTGCATTCCCCGGAAAGACTCGACCCAGTAGCAGGCTGAACTACCCCATAGCAGTACCCAGAGCCCCTAGCATCTAAGACAGCAAAGAGCAAGAAGGTGGAATGTGAGTTGCCCGTAATTGGTGCAACTCAAGGACAGCACAGCTGGTAAACAAAAGGCCTAGTGGGGAACAGAAGGACCCAGAGGAACTGGACTGAAGGCTGAACAACAGCGAAGAGTGTGGCCCAGGAAGGGAGAAAAGTGAAACCAATCCTTCCAAACGCCCCCTCCTGTTCCACAGATAGGAAGACCAGCAGAACTAACGTGACCAGCTTAAAGTCAGCATAAGACTTTTTCTTTATTTCTTTCCTACTTTCCACCTGAATTACTTCTCCCTTTCTGTCCTTCTTTTTTTTTTATTCCTTCTTCCTTCCATCCTTTACCTTTTTTATTCCTTCTTCCTGCTTTCTTTTATTTACTCTTTTGTTTTAGTTTTTGTTAAAATTCCTTCTTATCTTGCCTCCGATCTTTCTTTATTCCTTCTTCCTTCCTTTCCTTTTCTATTCCCTTTTTCCCTCCTTCCCTTCTTTTTCTTTTTTTCCACCCCGTCCTCTTTTTCCCATGGGCGAGACAAGAAAACATGGGAGACTGAAAAGACCAGAGTTAGACAGTGTTACTTCCATAAAAGTCAGCTCAAGACCAGTGAGCAAAGGAGATTAAGGAGACAGCAACACTGAATCCCATTGGCATTCTACCATGGAAGTTAATATAAACCCAGGGGGTCAGAATAGATCAATTTAAGAAGCAGAGGCTAACAAGAAGAGTCTCACAAACAATGCGAAGACAAAGAAACAATTCCCAAATGAAAGGAAAGGAGGAAGCCTCAGAACGAATGCTAACTGAAAAAGAGACAAGTCAACTATCATATACTGAATTCAAATCAATGGTTATCAGGAAGCTCACTGCACTCTCTGAGCTCACAGAGAACTACCAGAAACTACAGGAAAACTACAATGAACTCACTGCAAACTATATCAACATGAAAAAGGAAATAGAAACTATCAACAAGGGCTAAGAGGAAATGAAGAATACAATTTCTGAACTGAAGAACACAGTAGAAGGAATGAAAAGCAGACTTGATGAAGCAGAGGATGGGATCAGCGAGCTGGAGGACAAAGTAGAAAAATACACCCAGAAAGAGCAAAAAAAGGACAAGAGGCTCAGAAAGAATGAAGAGGCAATAAGGGAAATGCAGGACAACATGAAAAGTAACAATATACGCATGATAGGAATACCAGAAGGACAAGAAGAGCAAGGGATAGAAAACCTGTTTGAAAAAGTAATGATGGAAAATTTCCCGAATCTGAGGAGAGAAAAAGTCACCCAAATCCAGGAAACACAGAGAGTTCCAAGCAAGAGGAACACAAAGAGGCCCACTGCAAGAGACATCATAATTAAAATGGCAAAATTCCAAGACAAAGAGAGGATCTTAAAGGCAGCAAGGGAGAAACGGCAAGTAACATACAAGGGAGCCCCAATAAGGTTAGAAACTGAGTTCTCAATGGAAACACTCCAAACGAGAAGAGAATGGCAAAAAATATTCAAAGTAATGAGAACCAGAGGCCTGCAACCAAGATTACTTTACCCAGCAAGGCTCTCAATCAAGATAGAAGGCCAAATAAAGAGTTTCCCAGACAAAAGAAGTCTAAAAGAATACACTTCCACCAAACCAGCTCTGCAAGAGATGCTAAAGGGACTGCTTTAAGAAAAGGAAGGAAAAGAGAAAGAGAGAGGAACACAGGTAGGAAAAAATGGCAATGAATAACTACCTATCGATAATAACCTTAAAAGTAAATGGATTAAATGCTCCAATCAAAAGACATAGAATAGCTGAATGGATAAGAAACCATGACCCACACATATGCTGCAAACAAGAGACGCAGCTAAGGACAAGAGACCTACACAGACAGAAAGTGAAGGGATGGAAACAAATTTTCCAAGCAAATGGACAGAAAAAAGAAGCAAGGGTAGCAGTACTCATATCAGACAAAATAGACTTCAAAAAATGGGTAATAAAGAGAGTCCCAGAAGGTCACTTCATCATACTCAAAGGAACAATCCACCAAGACATAAACACTGTAAATATATATGCACTCAACATAGGAGCACCTAAATACAAAAAGAAAATCTTGGAGGATTTCAAGAAAGATATTGACAGCAAGACAATTGTAGTAGGGGACTTTAACACCCCACTGTCAAAAATGGACAGGTCTTCCAAACAAAATATCAACAAGGATATTGTGTCACTGAACAATACCCTAGAGGAAATAGACTTAACTGATATATACAGAGCTTTTCATCCCAAAGAAGCAAAATACACATTCTTTTCAAGTGTACATGGAACTTTTTCAAAGATAGATCACATGATAGGACACAAAGCAAGCCTCAACAAATTCGAGAAAATTGAAATCATATCAAGCATTTTCTCTGACCAAAAGGGACTGAAACTAGAAACCAACCCCAAAGAAATAAAACCAAAACACTCAAAATCATGGAGACGGAATAGCATGCTATTAAACAAATAATGGGTCAGGAACGAGTTTAGGGAAGAAATCAAAAACTTCCTGGAAACAAATGAAAATGAACTCACAACAACCCAAAACCTATGGGACACAGCAAAGGCAGTCCTGCGAGAGAAGTTCATAGCAATAAAGGCCTACCTTAAAAAGATAGAAATATTTCAAACAAACAACTTAACCCTAAGCCTACAATTACTTGAGGAACAACAAAGACAGCCCAAGCAAGCAGAAGGAAGGAAATGACCAAGATCAGAGCACAGTTAAATGACACAGAGACTAAGAGCACAATTTTTAGGATCAATGAATCCAGCAGCTGGTTCTTTGAAAAGATAAACAAAATTGACAAACCATTAAGTAGGCTCATCAAGAAAAAAATAGAGAGGATCCAAATAAACACAATAAGAAATGAAAGAGGATAGATTACAACTGATACCACAGAAATAAAAAGGTTTGAAAGAAATTACTATGAAGAACTGTGTGCCAAGAAATTGAAAACCTAGATGAAATGGACACTTTTCGAGAAAACTATAATCTTCCAAAAGTGAATGAAGAAGAAGCAGATAACCTGTACAGACCAATAACAGCAGATGAAATTGAAGCAGTCATCAAAAAACTCCCAACACACAAAAGCCCTGGACCAGATGGTTTCACAGGAGAATTCTACAATGCATTTAAGGAAGAGCTAACCCCTATCCTCCACAGACTATTCGAAAAAATCCAAACTGATGGAAGACTCCCAAACTCTTTTTATGAAGCCAACATCATCCTAAACCCAAAACCAGATAAAGACACAATGAAGAAAGAAAACTTCAGGCCAATATCGCTGATGAACATAGACGCGAAAATTCTCAACAAAATATTGGCAAAACGATCCAGCAATACATTAAAGAGATCATACACCATGACCAAGTGGGACTCATACCAGGCATGCAAGGATGGTACAATATTCGCAAATCAATAAACATCATACATCACATCAACAATAGCAAAGACAAAAATCATATGATTGTATCAATAGATGCGGAAAAAGCATTTGATAAGGTACAACACCCATTTCTGATAAAAACACACAGCAAAGTGGGAATAGATGGAGCATTCCTCAACATAATAAAGGCCATATATGAGAGACCTACAGCCAACATCATACTCAATGCACAAAAACTTAGAGCTTTCCCGCTAAGAGGAGGAAGAAGACAAGAATGCCCCTCTCACCACTCCTATTCAGCATAGTATTGGAATTCCTAGCCACAGGAATCAGACAAGTAAAAGAAATAAAAGGCATCCGAATTGGAAAGGAGGAAATGAAACTGTCACTGTTTGCAGATGACATGATAGTGTACATGGAAAATCCTATAGACTCCACCAAAAAACTACTCGACCTAATAAATGAATTTGGCAAAACAGCTGGATACAATGTCAATCCTCAGAAATCAAAGGCATTCCTGTACACCAACAACGAAACTGCAGAAACAGAAATCAGGAAAAAAATTCCCATTTGATATGGCAAGAAGAAAAATAAAGTACCTACGAATAAACCTAAGCAAGGAGGTAAAAGACCTGTATTCAGAAAACTACACAACACTGAAGAAAGAAATTAAGGAAGACACAAACAAATGGAGGCATGTACCATGCTCATGGATTGGAAGAATTATCATCATCAAAATGGCCTTATTACCCAAAGCAATTTATAGATTCAATGCACTCCATATTAGAGTACCCATGACATATTTCACAGATATAGAACAAACATTTCATACATTTATATGGAACCATAATCGACCCCGAATAGCTGCAGCAATTTTGAGAAAGAAGAACAAAGTAGGAGGGATCACAATACCTGATGTCAAACTGTATTACAACGCCAGTGTAATCAACACAGCCTGGTAATGGCATAAAAACAGGTACATAGAACAATGGAACAGAACAGAGATCCCAGAAATAAACTCAAGTCTTTACGGTCAATTAATATTTGACAAAGGAGGCAGGAATATAAAATGCAGCAAAAATAGCCTCTTCAACAAATGGTGTTGGAAGAGCTGGACATCTACTTGCAAAAATATGAAACTCGATCATCAACTTATGCTATACCCAAAAATAAACTCAAGATGGATAAAAGACCTAAATTTAAGTCATATCACCATAAAAGTCCTAGAGGAAGACATTGGCAGATAAATCTCAGACATTCCACACAGCAACATCCTCACAGACATGTCCCCTAAAGCAAGGGACATAAAGGAAAGAATAAACTAATGGGACCTCATCAAAATAAAAAGCTTCTGCATTGCTATAGAAATCAGCATTAAAATACAAAGAGAACCAAAAGTATGGCAAAATATATTTGCTAATGATACCTCAGTCAAGTGCCTGAACTCCAAAATATATAAAGATCCCACAAGACTCCACTCCAGGAAGACAAACAACCCAATTAAAAAATGGGTACAAAACTTGAACAGACAGACACTCTCCAAGGAAGACATAGAGAGCGCCCAGAGACATATGAAAAGATTTTCAGCATCACTAGCCATCAGAGAGATGCAAATTAAAACCACAATGAGGTACCATCTCACACCAGTCAGAGTGGCCAACATAAACAATTCAACAAACAAATGTTGGAGAGGATGCGGAGAAAAGGGAACCCTAGTACGTTGTTGGTGGGAATGCAGACTGGTGATGCCACTGTGGAAAACAATATAGAATTTCCTCAGAAAACTAAAAATGGAACTGCCCTTTGACCCAGGAATTCAATTGCTGGGATTATACCCTAAGAACCGTGAAACACCTATCCAATAGAAACTATCAACCCCAATGTTCATAGCAGCACAATTTACAATAAGCAAGTACTGGAAGTAACCTAAGTGCCCATCAGCAAATGAGTGGATCAAAAAATATGGCACATTTACACAATGGAATTCTACACAGCAGAGAGAAAGAAGGAGCTTATACCCTTTGAGACAGCATGGATGGAACTGGAGAGCATTATGCTAAGTGTCATAAGCCAGGCAGTGAGGGACAAATATCATATGATCTCACCTTTAACTGGAACATAATCAACAAAAGAAAAAAACAAAGAAAATGTAACCAGAGACATTGAAGTTAAGAACAATCTAACAATAGCCAAAGGGGAGTTGGGAGGGGACAGTGGGGAGAGGGGTTTTCAGGAACTACTATAAAGGACACATGGACAAAATCAAGGGGGAGGGTGGAGGCGGGGGAGTGTGTTGGGTTTGGCTGGGGTGGGTTGGAGGGATGGGGAGAAAATGCAGACAACTGTAATTGAATAACAATAAAAATTAAAAATTTGAAAATAAACAAAAGAAAATAAATAAATAAAAGAAAATCCAGTATTTATTTTCTAGGCTTGGTATCAAACATTGGATTGTTTATATTTTCCAAATTAATTGCTTTCACCTATGTATCATCTATCTATCTATGTATCTATCTATGTATCTATCTATCTGTCTATTATCTGTCTGTTATTGACCAGTTTTCTCCCCTTCCCTTCTTTCACCAGCCCCACCCTCTCCCTACCCCAAGGCAATCCCCACATTGTTTTCCATGTCCTTGGGTACTGCATAAATATTCTTAGATTTATCCCTTCACCAGCTTTCATCCCATCCCCCCTTTCTTTCTGGCAGCTCTCAGTCTGTTCTATATATCTAAGCTTCTGTTACTATCTTAGTTCATTAGTTTATTATTTTCATCAAATTCCACCTATAATTGACATCATGTAGTATTTTTGATATTTTTCTTTCAGTGAAAGACTTAATTTCTCCTATAGAATATCCCTTTGGTTTTGTATTCAGTGTGAAATACTGGTCCTTTATTTGTTCCTGTTGTGTTTGTTGTGGGTTTGCTCCTGTGCTATGGTACTTTGAAGCTTTCTCATGTGTAAAATAATAACATGGTTAGAAATCATCCCTGGCTGTTTTGACTCAGTGGATTGAGTGCCAGCCTGTGAAGCAAAGGGTCACTGGTTTGATTCCCAGTCAGGGCACATGCCTGGGTTTCTGGCCAGGTCCCTGGTGGGAGGCACATGAAAAGCAACCACACATTGATATTTCTCTCCCTCTGTTTCTTCCTCCATTCCCTTCTCCCTAAAAATAAATGAATATTTTTTGAAGGAATTAACATTTCATTTAAAGATATATATTTACACAATGGAATACTACTTGACCATAAAAACAAGAAAAATTTACCCTTTTCTACAGCATAGATGGACTTGGAGAACATTATCCTAAGTGAAATAAGCCAGCCAGAGAAAGACAAGTGCCATATGATTTCACTCATATGTGGAATCTAATGAACAAACTGAACTAAAAAGCAAAATAGAGATGGACTCATCTCTATTTTGGACTCAGGAAAACAAAATAAATAAACAAGTAGAAAAGAAATAGACTCATAGATACAAAGAACAATTTGATAGTTGCCCAGTGAAAGGGGATGGGGGGAATGTTGAAAAAATTGAAGGAATTAAGAAGTATAAATTGGTAGTTATAGAATAGTCATGGGGATGTGAAATACAGCATAGAGAATATAGTCAATAATATTGTAATAACTGTTCATGGTTCCAGGTGAGTCCTGGAAATATCGGGGGATCACCTCATAAATTACACAAATACTAATTGCTGGGTTGTACACCTAAAACTAATATGATATTGTATGTCAACCATAATTGAAAAAGTAAACAATTTAAAGTAAAAAATAATTCTAGGGTAAAAAGAAGCCACAAATAAACTTTATCTAGTGTTTAATTTATTTGTGTCATAAAAAAAAAACATGTACTATTAATTTCTGGCAGGGTAGTGCCACATTTATTTTACAGTCATACATATTATATATAAACATCAGAAACTTAAGATATAGCTACACGTTCTATTTAATTTCTTAACTTATATTAAATTTTTTAATATATGAATGGAGAGACACAGGATGCTATCACTGTATAGTAATGCAATTTAGGAAATTAATTCCACCATGGGGATTTTTATGTTGGAAGCTTTTGAGGAGAGGTTTTAGGGCAAACAATTATAAAGGACTAAAGAATCTGATATAACCCTTCAGAGTTCTCTTTAATTCAATCTGGGTGCCAGGTCTTTAAACCTGTACATCAACCAGATATTGGATACAGGCTGTCCCCAGGAAGTGGATGCAATTTTGTTTGAAGGGCTCTCTTAGGCAATTCTCAAAAAGGTGACAGTTTTAACAGTCAGCAGCCAACTTTTCCAGTATTGGAGGAATGAATGCTTCTTTCTAGAATAGGGGCAGGGATCTGGGACATTACATGGACACATGCATCTATGCAATTATGCATATCATTTGCATCTGATGGAAAGTGGTCTTTACATTGATGGTGGTACATTTAATACATGTTTAGCATATGACTTTTCATTCCTACTTTTAGTTCTTCCACTATTCCTCTCTGCAGTGGCCAGATATATGCCTGGCCACTGCATATATCTTCTTCAATTGACTCGACTCAATACTCATTTGAGACCTCCTGGAGCAAGCCACTTGAGGAAAAGTGATCATATGTTATATATTGCCATAGTTATTTCTTTTGTATTCATGTGAGAACCAAAGCCCATTGCTTGTATTTTCCAATGAGCTTTGGAAAGGCCCACTGGAAACAAGAGGAAGTCATGGGATTGCCAAGAACAAACCCATTGTTTCAACTGCATAACTGTCTCTGGCCTCACCTGGCAGTAAGTTATGTGGTATAAACTTACATAGACTTCAAGTTGGTCACCTCATGCCACCCATTCAAAATAAAAGTAAAAAGCAGAGTTCTATTTTGAATAAATAAACTTCATTTAACATAAAATAAGCCAGGCAGTGAAAGACAAATACCATATGATCTCACCTGTAAGTGGAACATAATCATCAAAGTAAACAACCAAGCAAAATAGAACCAGAGACACAGAAATAAAGAACAAACTGACAAAAAGCAAGATGATGGAGGAGTGAATGGAAGCTACACTAACCTCCTCCCTGAAGCAATCTGGAATTACAGCTCAATTGGGAGAAATTACCCAGAAAAAACAACTGAACAATAGTGAAAGAGAATCCTTATAACCTCGGACAGACAGAAGAATCAGCTTCAGCACAATCTGTCTGATAAGGAGTGTGGGGGAGACTCGAGAGAGCTGGTTGGGGGCCCAAAGGTGGCAGTGCCAGAGGGGTAATTAAAGGGTGGGTTGGATCACCTGAGAAGAATGAGGTCTAAATCCTAAGCTGGGATCCCAATCCTAGAACAACAGAGCCCAAAATGTACACTGATAGCAACCATCAGTGAAAAATGGCAGGGTTGCTCTCTGCTAGAGATGGATGGCTGGAGATGAAAGAGCCATTTAAAGGGCCAACACACATTTTCATTTGCTGTCACTTACTTAGGTTTCTGGCAAATGCAGGAGCAGAGTGTGCTAGAAATGCCAGAGGAGAGGCTGGGGACTGAAGCTTTGGGGAGAGAGCTGAGAGAATAGCTGCTGGATCCTAGTGCTGAGTAATGCCCAATACAGCATTAACCATCATGTTTAAGCAGACCACTCCCATTTAAGCAGCAGCAGCCTGAGGGGAAACAACAGCACCAACCCGAAGAGAGACTCTGCCTCAGGTCTGTAGGGCTTAAGACTGCTAAGTGCAGAGTGACTAGATTGACAAGTCAAGGAGAGAGCCAGAGTGTAGATCCCTGGCAAAGGAGGGAGCAGAGTGGACTAGAGACGCTTGAGGAGAGACTGGGGACATGGGCTTGGTGGAGAGAACTGAGAGAGAAGCTGCCAGCATCCCAGTGACCAGTTGTCACTCCTAGTGCAGCAGCCATCCTGCTCAGGCAAACCACTTTCCTATGAGAACCAACAGCCTGAGGAGAAGCAATAGCCCCAACCCCAGGAGGAATTCTGCCTGGCCCTGTGGGACTTAAGCCTCACTGCTGAGTACAGAGTGATTAGATTAACAACTGAAGGAGACAACCATAAACAGAGGTTGCTGGCAGCCTTAGAGGAAGCTGCCTAAAGTCAGAAGGGGTCAACATCTGACATCACCAGAGGTGGGTCCAGGAAATAAAAATAGTGGTAAATATTAGAGACTACCAAGACAAAATCCACTGTGGTTTTCTCCATGATTAAAAATGTTTTCTTTCCTGCATAGATTTTAATAATTCATTTCTTGTCTAGCAGCACTGTGTATATTAAATCACTAGAATTTATACTATATCTTATTTCTCTCCTTTCTTATAATAGTCTTAATCTCTCTACACCCTTATTAATACTGGTTCTTTTGCTGTTGATACTGAGATTGTGGGTAGGAGGGATATATTTTGTGGATGTCTGTTCCCTGGGCTTTTGGGTTTTATTCTGGTACCACCAGCACAAAAACATACAAGGTGTGGTGGGTTGAATGGCCCTCACTCAAACAGCCAGAGTGAAGGACTCACCAAAGAATGAACCAACAACAATCAAAACTCAATAACCAGAGAGCCAACATAAATGACATCCCAAGAGCATCAAGTTCAGGACACCAAGGAGACTGCACCACTGAATCTCACAGGTCTCTTACCATAGAAGTTCACGCCACTAATTCAGGGAATCAGAATAGATCAATTTAAGAAGCAGAGGCTAACAAGAAGATTCTCACAAACAAGGGGGACACAAAGAAACAAACCCCAAACCAAAGGAAAGGAAGAATCCTCGGACAGAATGCTAAATGAAATAGAGGCAAGTCAACTATCAGACATTGAGTTCAAAGCAATGGTTATGAGGAAGCTCAATGAGCTCAGAGAGAATTAACAAAATCTACAGGGAAACTATGAAGATCTTACTGCAATCTATACCAATCTGAAAAAGGACATGAAAACTATCAACAAGATCCAATAGGAAATGAAGAATACAATTTCTAAATTGAAGAACACAGTAGAATGGATCAAAAGCAGGCTAGATAAAGCAGAGGATCAAAACAGCAAGCTGGAGGACAAGGTAGAAAAAAAACTCCAACAAAGAGCAAGAAAAGGGGAAAAGATTCAAAGAATGAAGAGGTGTTAAGGGAACTTC
This sequence comes from Desmodus rotundus, assembly GCF_022682495.2. Lineage (NCBI taxonomy): Eukaryota > Metazoa > Chordata > Mammalia > Chiroptera > Phyllostomidae > Desmodus > Desmodus rotundus. Next base: position 56,009,762 of record NC_071400.1, read on the forward strand.
AGGACAACATGAAATGTAATAATATCCATATAATAGGGATACCAGAAGGAGAAGAAAAAGAGCAAGGGATAGAAAACTTGTTTGAAAAACTAATGACAGAATTCTGCCCTAAAGTTATGAGAGAAAAAGTCACACAAATCCAGGAAGCACAGAGGGTCCCAATCAAGATGAACCCAAAGAGGTCCACTCCAATACACATTATAATTAAAATGGCAAAATTCCAAGATAAAGAGAGAATCTTAAAGGAAACAAGAGAGAAAGAGGAAGAAACATACAAAGGAGCCCAATAAGGCTAACAGCTGACTTCTAAATGGAAGCACTGCATTCCAAAAGGGAATGACAAAAAATATACCTAGTAATGAAAAACAAAACCTGAAACCAGGACTACTTTATCCAACAAGGAACTCAATTGAAATGGAATGTGAAATAAGGAATTTCCCAGACAAAAGAAGGCTCAATGAATACACCTCCACCAAACCAGCTCTGCAAGACATGCTAAAGGAATTGCATTAAGACAAGGAAGAAAAAGAGTGACAGAGAGAGGAACACAGATATGAAGGAAGTAAAATGGCAGTGAATAAGTACATATCAATAAATGAGAGAAAAACAAGAATTAAAGATTATGTGAATCCATAAATGTGATAGCATGGTGTATAATTAAATGCACATGTATGCACACATGTAAAACCAGTACAATCTGAATAAAGTCAGTGGGTTATACTAATGTAAATTTCCTGGTTTTCATATCCTACTATAGCTATGTAGGATGGAGTCACCAAGGGAAACTGAGTGAAGGAAAAATGTGACCTCTCTACTATATTTGGAATTTTCTGTGCAATTATTATTATTTCAAAATAAAAAAAAAGTTTAAAAGTTAAAAAAAACAAGAATCTAAAAAATAAGTGGATAAAATGCTCCAATCAAAAACATACAGTTGCTGAATGCATAAGAAAACATAACCTGCACATATGCTACCTTTAAGAGATCCACCTCAGAACAAAACACCTACACATACTGAAAGTGAAGGGTTGAAAAAAATATACCAATCGAATGCACAGGAAGCAAAAGCCAAGGTAGCATTACTTATACCAGACAAAGTAGACTTCAAACCAAGGCCATAAAAAAAGACACAGAAGGGTATTTCATAATACACAAGGGAAGAATCCATCAAGAAAACATAAATATTATAACCATATATACACCCAACACACAGGATCCAAATATATAAGGAAAATTTTGGAGGACTTCAAGAAAGATATACAAAGCAAGACATTTATACTAGGGGATTTTAACACCTCACTGTCAAAAATAGATAGATCTTTCAAACAAAATATCAGCAAGGATATTGTGGCATTGAACAGTGCCCTAGATCAAATGGACTTAACTGATACACATATAAACTTTCATAGCAAAAAAGCAAAATACAACTTTTCAAATACATATGGAACATTTTAAAAAACAGACCACACAATAGGACACAAAACAATCCTCAACAAATTCAAGAAAATTGAAATATATCACGCATTTTCTCTGACAACAAGGGACTGAAATTAGAAACCAACCTCAAGGAAAAAACTCCAAAACACAAACTCATGGAGATTTAATAGCATGCTAATAAAAAATGAATGGGTATAGAATGAGATCAAGGAAGAAATCAAAAAGTTTCTGGAAACAATGAAAGTTAACTCATGACTGTAGAAAACTTATGGGACACAGCAAAGGCAGTCCTGAGAGGGAATTTTATAGTGATACAGGCCTACTTAAAAAAAGATAGAAACATTTCAGATAAAAAACTTAACCCTGCATCTATAAGAACTGGAGGAAGAACAACAAAGACAATCCAGAGTGAGTAGAAGGAAGGAAATAACTAAGATCAGAGCAGAATTAAATGACATACAGACTAAAACAATAACTCAAAAGATCAATAAATCCAGAAGCTGGTTCTTTGAAAAGATAAACAAAATTGACAAGCCTTTAAGTAAACGAGAGAAAGAGAGAGACAGAGAGAGAGAGACAGAGAGAGAGAGACAGAACCAAATAAAGAAAATCAGAAATTAAACAGGAGAGATTACAACTGATACAAAAGAAATACACAGGATTGTAAAACATTACTACAAAAAATATATGCCAAGAAATTTGACAACATACGTGAAATGGACAAATTTGTAGAAACACATGAACTTCAAAAACTGAATAACAAGAAGCAGAAAACCTGAACAGATGAGTAACATCTGACTGAATTGAAGCAGTAATCAAAGAATTCCCAACACACAAAAGTCCTGGACCATATAGTTTCAGAGGAGAATTTTACAAGACATTTAAGGAAGAGCTAACCCCTATCCTTCACAGACTATTCAAAAAAATCCAAGAAAAGGGAAGACTCCAAACTCTTTTTATGAGGCCACCGGAATCCAAATGCCTAAACCAGACAAAGACAAAGCAAAATAAGAACACTAAAGGCCAATATCGTTGTTGAACATAGACGCTAAAATCCTCAGCAAAATATTGGCAAATTGCATCCAGCAATACTTTAAAAGATCATACACTATGATCAAGTGGGATTCATCCCAGGGATGCAAGGATGGTACACTATTCACAAATAAATAAATGTAATACATCACATCAACAACAGCAAAGGCAAAAATCGCATGGTCTTATCAATAGATGTGGGAAAGCATTTATTAAGGTACAATAACCATTTATGATAAAAACACTTAGCAAATTGGAAATAGAGGGATAATTCCTCAACAAAATAAAGACCGTGTATGAGAGACCTACAGCCAACATCATATACCATGGGCAAAAACTAAAACATTTCTCACTAAGATCAAGCAAAAAACAAGGATGTCCACTTTTGCCACTTCTGTTCAACATACTATTGGAACTCCTAGCCACAGCAAGGAGACAAAACCGAAGGGGAATGTCATTGAAGGTTGAAAATGGGAATGGGTGGGCCAGTGGGGAGTCGTTGGGGGAATATGGAGACAACTGTACTTTAACAACAATAAAAAAATAATGGTTAAACTTATATCTACTTCAAGGTCCTCTCCTCTTGCCACCCCTGCAAAATAAAAGTAAAAAAAAAGTAGAGTGTTATTAAGAATAAAATACCTAGAGCCAGAAAACTGTGCAATTGGGTAGGTGTGGACTATTGATGATGCATTTTAAGGAAGTCTCTATATGGAGTAGATTGTTAACTCTAAGGTGTGTGCTCTAGGGCACAACTATTTTTAAGCTTAAAGGGACCATTGCATGCAATCTATTGTCCATCAACTTTTCCTGGTAGGGGTAGAGGGAAGGGAATGAAGTTCATAAAGTTTCAAAGCTACTCTTGAGGAAAATGCTTCACTATTTTCAATCTTAAAAGAAAATATTGGCTTTGTTGGGCTAAACCATCTAGAGGGTGTTTGAATATTGCACTGCTCTAAATCCAGAATAATACATGCACATAAGCATTTATATTCATACCGTGTAACTATCATGTAATTATAATGGATGTTTAATAAAATTATATGATTAACCATTTGTAATAAGGGTTTTGAAAATTTGTTTCAATATTACGTGAATTTTAGTAAATTTTAAAAATTAATTTCTTTATTTTTGTTAAAGCACAGTTACCCCCAAAATGTTTCCTCACCCCCAAAAACCCCACCAACCAACCTCAATCCTACTGACCTTTGACTTTGTCCATATGTCCTTTATACTTGTTCTGTGATGGCCCTTCCCCTTCTTTGGTTTGTTATCACCCTCCCCCATCCCCTCTGATTACTGCCAGTTTGTTCTTTATTTCCATGTCTCTGGTTATATTTTACTTGCTTTTTGTTTTGTTGATTAGGTTCCACTTACAGGTGAGATCATATGATATTTGTCTTTCACTGCCTGGATTATTTGGCTTAGCATGAGGACCTCCAGTTCCACCCATGCTGTTGTGAAGGGTAGGAGCTCATTCCTACTTTCTGTTGTATAGTATTCTATTGTGTAAATGTATCACATTTTACTGATCCATTCATTTACTGGTGGGCACTTAGGTTGCTTCCAGCACTTGGTTATTATAAATTGTGCAGATATGAACATTGGGATGCCTAGGTTCTTTTCAATTAGTGTTATAGTATTCTTAGGGTATAAGCCCAGCAGTGGAATTGCTAGGTTAAAAGGCAGTTCCATGTTTAATTTTTTGAGGAAATTCCATATTGTTTTGCACACTGGCTGCACCAGTCTACATTACCACCAACAATGTACTAGGGTACCATTTTTCCCAGAACCTCACCAGTCCTTATTGTTTATTGATTTGTTTATTATGGACATTCTGACCAGTGTGAAGTGGTTTCTCATTGTGGTTTCAATTTGCATCTGTGTAATGGCTAGTGATGCTGAGCATCATTTCATATGGCTATGGGCTCTTTGTATGCCCTCCTTGGGGAAGTGTCGGTTCAGGAACCAACAGTGAAGGGAACCAACAGTGAAGGGAAGGAAACTGTGACTCAAATCAATGATATGGAACACAAGGACAAAATAAATATCCATCCAGAAAAGAATGAAGAAATAAGAATTCAGAAAAATGAAGAAAGGCTTAGGAATTTCTGGGACAACTTTAAACATTCCAACATCTGAAACATAGCGGTGCCAGAAGGAGAAAAAGAAGGGCAAGAAATTGAAAATGTATTTGAACAAATACTGAAGAACTTCCTGGCAATGGAAATAGACTTCCAGGGAGTCCAAGAAGCTCAGAGAGTCCGAAAGAAGTTGTACCCAAGGAAGCACACACCAAGGCACATCGTAATTACATTACCCAAGATTAAAGATAAGGAGAGAATCTTAAAAGCTGCAAAGGGAAAGGAGACAGTTACCTACAAAGGAGTTCCCTTAAGACTATCAGCTGATTTCTCAAAAGAAATGTTGCAGGAAGAAGGGATTGGCAAGAATTATTCCAAGTCATGAAAGGCAAGGACCTACATACAAGAATACTCTATCCAGCAAAGTTTTTATTGAGAATGCAAGGTAAATTGTTTCCCACATAAGGTAAAGATGCATGGCTCTGTGAGCAGGGGCGAGGTGTGAGTTGTTCATACCCAGTGCTTCAGGTATGGTTGCCTGTGGGCAGCCTGGCCATTGATAATGTTTCCTTCTGATCCCTGGCTTTGGGCCTGTGCTCCAGGACAGCTGAGCCACTATGCAGGGTGCACACCCACCCGTGGTTTCAGGTGTGGGCCCCAGGGTACTGATTGGTGTAGGCACCCACCCAGGTGCATTGGGCCTCTGTCCCCAGGCAGCTAGGGCACTGATCTGGGTGCACACTGATTCCCGGCTTTGGGCCTGTGCTCCCGGACAGCCGGTTTGCTGATCAGGGTGTGCACCCACCTGGGGCTTCTATTGTAGGCACCCAGGCTGCTGATCTGGGTGCATGTCAACCAGGCTTCAGGTTTGTGCTGGGGCTACTTATCCTGCTTTCACAGTCCAGGGGTTGTGGGTTTAGGGGCACAAGAGGCCAGGGCTGCTGCAGAGAGTTCTCTGAACAGCTGCTGAGTGACTCTCTCATGTAACAAATCACTACAAATATAGAGGCTTAAAACAACAGAAAATAATTTTCTTAGAATTAAGGATTTCAGAAGTCTCAAATGGGAATTGTAGGGCTAAAATCTATGTGACAGTGGACTGTATTGTTTCTGGTGAATTCGGGGGGAAATTTTGGTTCTTGTCTTTTTTAGCTTCTTTAGGCCATATGCATTCCTTGAATTATAAACCCTTCCTACATTTTCTAAGCCAAGATAGTACTATCTTCAAATCTTTCTTCTATTTCTGCTTCCATCTTCACATACCCTATTCTGCCTCTCCTTTCATTGTCAAATTGCCTTCTGTGACCCTGACACTTATGTTCCTCTTCCACTTTTGAGGACTCTGAGATTATAATAGACTGGGATAGTCCAGAACATCCTCCCCATCTCAGTATTCTTAACTTTTAATTGCATATGAAAAGTCTCATTTGCCATGTAAGGTAACTCATTCAAAGGTTCTAGGTATATTGAATAACAATAATTTAAAAAAATGTTCTAGGTATAAGGTGGGCATCTTTTGTGGGACACTACTTTCTCTATCACAGTCCAATCTCTGGTCTTCAGTGATTCACCTCCATCTCACATGCAAATATGTTTACCCCATTCCAAAATACCCCCAAATCTCAACCTTTTACATAAGTAAAGTTCAATTGGTTAAAAATGTAATTAGTGTAGGTGTTCATGAATAACATATGTATGGAGACAAAATAGGTGGAAGCTACACTCAGTTCCCTCCTGGACCAAGCTGGAATTACAGCTAAACCATAGAACAATCACCCTGAATAACCAACTGAATACTAGCTAAAGAAAACACTTATAACCAAGAAATAACAGAAGCCACATCAAGACTAATAGGAAGGGTAGAGATGCAAAAAGGCTGGCCTACTCCCATAGGCAGTAGCTGAGTTTCTGTAGGACTATTTCAGCTGGGGGAAGGTGGTTCCCTCTGAGAAGGGTGGAGTCTAAATTCCACACTAAACTACCCAGCCCAAACACCAGAGCCTAGAAGTTGTGTCCATATAATCTCTGAATGTGAAAATCAGTGGTATTTCTGTTCACCAAGGAGAGATGGCAAAAGACACAGGCACAATCTTAAGGGCCATTGCACAAAAATTCATTCACAGTCATTCACCCTGGATTCTAGCAGAGGAAGGGTGGAGCTAAATAGAGTGGCAAGAGGAGAGTCTGGAATTTGTGGCTCTGGGGAGGGAGCTGAAGGTATAGCCACAAGGGTCCATGTGGTCATTCATTCTCTGACACTACAGACACCATTTTTCTTGTATGGAGCACTACTTTCTTTTTTATTAAATACTTTTGAATTGTACTGTTGTTCAAGTACAGTTTTCTGCCTTTTCTCTTCACCCCTCCCCACCACGCCACCCATTCCCACCTCCCTCCCTTGTTTCCACCCCCCCTTGTTTTTGTCCATGTGTGCTTTATAATATGAAACACTACTTTCAATGTAGCATCAGCCTGGGGGAAAACCATAGCCCCACCATCTGGACTCACTCTTGTCCCACCTTGTGGAGCTTATACCCTGCTATGGGGTACAGCCAGAGGTTCTTTCAATGACTGAGCCTAACAGGCAACCCACAGATAAAGACTGGTGGAGGTGGATCTTAGAGTGAATTGGGACTTTAGAAGACCTTCCCCTGGGCCCACTGCTGGTAAAAGATAGCTATAGTGCAAAGTTTGGGCCCCCTCGTGTGAGTCCAGGCTGAGAAGAGACAGCTACAGACTATCACTGGTACACTGGTACATAGACTATCACTGGTATCACTGGTACATTGGATCACTGGTACATCCAAACAGGTTGCCCAGGGCCAGTGACAAGTAATGTCTTATAATGGTATGAACCAGAATCACGTCCAACAGGTCCAGGACCAACACATTCACTGGACAGATTCAGATAACAACAGAATATGTTCCAATAAGCCTCACAAGCAACACATCCAAGGGAAGATTTCAGCAAGGAACAAACTTTGTTGAGGCTAATTCTGCTTCATAGGGACACTATCTGCCAGCAGGTCATATGCCATGGATAGGGTTGAGATTCACAGTCAGCCAGCCTGAAGTTTGATCTCACAAACAAATGGGCCAGAAACGATCAAGACTCACTTAAAAAAGGAGGGCCCACATAACCCACACAAGAACATTCCCAGAAAACCCATCTCAGGTGATCAAGGAGACTATACCACTGGATCCCAAAGGACACCTACTTCATAAGGTCACAGCATGAAGACTGAGAGTCACAAAAGATCTGAATAATACATAAAAACAAATACAAAGAGGCAGCCAAAATGGGAGACAGAGAAACAGTTCTCAAATAAAAGAACAGGACACATCTCCAGACACACATGAGAAAAAAGCTAAATGAAATGGAGGCAAACAATTTATCAGATATAGAGTTAAAGGTAATGGTTATAGGGATGCTCGACAGCATGAAAAAGGACATAGAAACCATAAAATGTACCAGTCAAAAATGAGGAATACAATGTCTGAAATGAATAATACACTGGAAGGAATAAATATTAGATTGCATGAAGCAGAAGATCAAATCAGTGACTTGGAAGATGAGGTAGCAGAAAATATACAATCAGAAAAAGTAAATAAAATAAAATGAAGATAGTGTTCCCTGGCTGGTGTGGCTCAGTGGATTGAGCACCAGCTTGCGAACCAAAGTGCCACTGGTTTGATTCCCAGTCAGGGCACATACCTGGGTTGCAGGCCAGGTCCTCAATAGGGGGTATATGAGAGGCAACCACACAATGATGTTTCTTTCCCTCTCTTTCTCCTTCCCTTCCCCTCTATCTAAAAATAAATAAATACAATCGTTAAAAAATTAGGGTAGTTTACAGGACCTTTAGGACAATATGAAGCATGACGACATCCACATTATAGGTGTACCAAGAGAAGACAGAGAGCAAGTGATTGAGAACCTATCTAAAGAAATAATGACCAAAAATTTCCCTTACCTGGTGAAGGAAAAAAGACATTTCAAGAAGTGCAGAAAAATTCCAAGCAAGTTGAACCAAAAAGATGCACACCAAGACACACCATCACAATTAAAACATCAAAAATTAAAGCAAAAGAATCTTAAAAGGTACAAAAGAAAGACAGTTAGTTACTTACAAGGGAGTTCCCATAAGTGTATCAGCTGATTTCTCAACAGAAACATTTCAGGACAGAGAGAATTGAGGTGAAATATCCAAAGTGATGAAAAGCAGGGAGTACAACCAAGACTACTTTACTCAGAAAGGCTATCATTTAAAATTGAAGGCATAATAAAGAGCTTCACAGACAAGGAAAGGCTTTTGTTAAGGGTTTGTTACCACCAAGGTGGTATTACCAGAAGTCTTAAAGGACATGCTTCAAGAATAAGGAGAAGGAGGTGGAGGCAGAGAAAAAAAAGGAGGAGAAGAAGAAGAACAGAAGGCCATAGTTAAAAAACAATAAATATGTACTCATTAATATCACTTTAAATGTAAATGGCTTAAGTGTTCCAATCAAAAGCACAGGGTAGCTGAATGGATAAGGAAAGAAGACCCATATATATTCTGTCTACAAGAGACCTATCTCAGAACAAAAGGTGCACACACACTAAAAGTAAAGGGAAAGAAAAAGGCACCTCATGCAAACAAATAGTAAAAAAAAAAAAAAAGCTGGGGTAGCAGTACTTATAAATGACAAAATAGGAATTGAAACAAAAGCTATAGTAAGAGATAAAGAAGGACACTACATGATCATAAAGGGAATAATCCAACAAGAGGATATAATCCTTGTTAACATCTATATACCCGACATAGGAGCACCTAAATATGTAAATCAAATCATGATGGACATAAAGGCAGAGACTGACAGTACTACATTCCCATCAACAGTACTTGAACAACAATTTTAAAAATTATACAAAATCAAATAAAATATTCAAGAGTCAAAAAAATCAATAGGTTTAATGAGACAACTGTTAATAATTAAAGGGGAAAAATTATTAAAATCTAAAAGATCCTGAACTCAGATTGCTTCTTAAATGTCTCCAAATTTGTAGTTCACCTTCAAGATCTCAAATGAGCAATCCTATAGGATGCATTATAGGTGTGGTTTATGTAAGAACTATATCATAGAAATCCAGTCTGTGATTTATAGTCAAAGGCCTTGGCCTTGGATTTAAAAATTTGTGAACAAATTAACAATTTTATGGGTGAAGTTATAATATAGTTTTTTAAATACAGTTGGTTTTATTTTTGCATATTATATTCCCTTTGAAGTTATTTTTAAATTATTTTATTGTTGTTCAATTCTAATATAGTTTTTAATGTACCAAATATTATGATACCCCTTTTGAACAAAATTCTTTGATTCAATGGCCGAGTAAGATTTGTAATCCAGCCAGTTGAAAAAGCTTTTCTAACTATAGCATGTCATCATTCTAGGCTAGTTTACTGACTCAGATAAATCAACAAAGTTGGAAATTATGGATTCTGTCTTTGTCTTGCCACTACATCCTCAATAGCTACAATATTGGGTATTCACTGGCCCCAAACTCCTCAGGCACATTTCTTTTTCCATGTCATTGTTCATACCACTTTGCTTTCAATGCCTCCTTCTTTCCCATTTTAAAAAATCATTCCTTAACATAATGCTCTCCAGTTCCATCCATGCTGTTGCAAAGGGTATAAGCTCCTTCTTTCCCTCTGCTGCGTAGAATTCCATTGTGTAAATATACCATAGTTTTTGGATCCACTCGTTTGCTGATGGGCACTTAGGTTGTTTCCAGTACTTGGCTATTGTAAATTGTGCTGCTATGAACATTGGGGTGCACAGGTTCTTTTGGATTGGTGTTTCAGGGTTCTTAGGGTACAATCCCAGCAGCGGAATTGCTGTGTCAAAGGGCAGTTCCATTTTTAGTTTTCTGAGGAAATTCCATACTGTTTTCCACAGTGGCCTCACCAGTCTGCCGGTTAGGGACAAATACCATATGATCTCACCTTTAACTGGAACATAATAAATAGAAGAAAAAATGAAACAAAATATAACCAGAGACATTGAAGTTAAGAACAATCTAACAATGGTCATGGGGGAGTGGGGAGGGGACAGTGAAGAGAAGGGATTACAGGAACTACTATAAAGGACACATGCACCAAATCAAGGGGGAGGGTGGAGTTGGGGGAGGGAGGAGGGTTTGGCTGGGGTGGGGTGGAGGGATGGGGATAAAAGGCACACAACTGTAATTGAATAACAACAAAAAATTTAAAAAAATTAAAAAAAAATCATTCCTTTCTCTTCAACAAGAGACATTTATCTTATCTCTAGTTCTCTTTAAAAAGGAGCCTATTTAAGATAATTTACAACCCCGAACTTTGGCAATTTGATCAATAGTCTTCATCCTTGGATAGCTGAGTTCACTGAGTCTGCAAGGATCTGGTGGAGGTGTTGTATATGTGATACAATGGAGTCCAACCCAGGGACCTGCATCTATACTGAAAATGATTTCGGAGCATCTGAATGACAGGACTATAGCTGGTTTATAATACAGTTTATAACTTTAGCCCATGGAAATGTTTTGCTAATGTATTTAAACATAAAGCACCAGGACAGGTATTTTGTAATGAGATGCTCATACACTATTAATAAATGTCAAATTTCCTCAGAAGTGAAAATACTGAATATTTTGTAAGAAAAAAACACACAATTTTGTTATGGCAACAAATGTACACATGTGTTTCTAGAGTATACATGGAATGCAGGCATCATAGTACAGAGGATTTAATATTTAACTCTTAAAGTTACAACTAAAATTAGCCTTGATGTAATAAGGAAAAATTGAATTAGCCTTCAGTAATTAGAATATAAAACTGGAAAGACTAAAAATTGTTAGTGTAACTTTTGTTTATTGACTAAAACATCTAAATGGTTTAGGCATCACAAAATAATAAAAATGTGGCTTCCTATTGTGTCTTTGATCCATTTTAATTTATTTTTGATACTGTATGCAGTTTCTGAATATCTTTTGTGGCTTGTAATAAAATAGCCACAGTGCAATTTTGCATGTATGTCAAGCGATGCGTGACCTGCTGTACAAATTTAATACCCAGGTGTCAAAACTGAGTTCATAATGTTTCCCAGATACAAGGCTATTTAAGGTAGTTTAGAAATCAATGAATATGTAATATGTAGGTGATCAGACCTAAATAAAAACTCTAATTATCTACTATGAAAAACTATTTATATATACAATACTTAACACAAGTAGATAATGGACAGTGTCCAGTTATATGCTTTGCATAAACAAATGTTAAACTATGTACTTTACATAGATAATAATGTAAGCAGTGTTTCTGCATTATACTTTTGTTAAAGGTTTTTAAATATTTTATTCTACATTTTAAAAAATTTTTATTGTTATTCAATTACAGTTGTATGCCTTTTCTCCCCATCCCTCCACCCCATAGCAGCCAAACCCACCTCCCTCCCCCACCTTCACCCTCCCCCTTGATTTTGTTCATGTGTCCTTTATAGTAGTTCCTGTAAACCCCTCTCCTCACTGTCCCCTCCCAATTTCCCCCTGGCTATTGTTAGATTGTTCTTAACTTCAGTGTCTCTGGTTATATTTTGTTTGCTTTTTTCTTCTGTTGACTATGTTCCAGTGAAAGGTGAGATCATATAGTATTTGTCCCTCACCACCCGGCTCATTTCACTTAGCATAATGCTCTCCACTTCCATCCATGCTGTTGCAAAGGGTACAAGCTCTTTCTTTCTCTCTGCTGCATAGAATTCCGTTGTGTGAATACACCATAGTTTTTTGATCCACTCATTTGCTGATGGGCACTTAGGTTGCTTCCAGTACTTGGCTATTGTAAATTGTTCTGCTACGAACATTGGGGTGCATAGGTTCTTTTGGATGGGTGTTTCAGGGTTCTTATGGTACTTCAAAAATGGTTTCAGATATGTTCTCCTCCTTGGGTTATAAATAAAATGAAATGTGCAGCTGAAGAAATGGATGTCCTGAGTTCCAGTATTTCTTCTACATAGTATTTTACATGATATAGGACTAAATTTCTTATTTCCAAGGTAAGCAGATATCTTCTTTATGAAGTCCTTGCAGTTTATTTGGCAGTGAGAGATATAAATTGACAGCAATTGATGAGAATGAGAACATCTTTTTCCTAGTTTATTTTAGAATGTATAATACTATATGGGCCTCAACTTTTGATATTTCACTATTCAAGTTGATATCATAATTTAAGTAAACATTTTAGGAGATTTCTCACTGCTCCTTGTGTAGAAACTGGCTATGTGATAAGCAGAGATGGCTGGGGGAAGACAGGGCTTGATTGATAAGAATCAATCCTAGTTTTTTATCATGAGAAAAAAAATATATATATATTTCTCTCTAGAGAGTGTTAGAAAGCAAGCTAGTGAATATGTGCCTAAGCAGTGTGTTTGCACACATGAATATGGGGGTGTGCCTATATGTCCATGTGTGTGTATGCACAGATACACACACATGTATACACACTCAATCTGCTTTGCTTTATGCCATCCCTGTCAGTCAGATTTTAGACACATTTATATCCTCTGGCTTACAGTAAGCTGCTGCAATAATGACTAATAGTGAGTACAGCACTCAAGCAAAATGTAGAGGTGGAGCTTGACAAAGGCATCTACAATACCATCTGGGTGGTGCTGATATGTGGAGGTGGAATGCACCTATCTAGAAGCCAAGTGCTATCATAACAAAGTCATAGGAAAATCCAAGTGATGGAAGAAGTGATGACTCTTGGTAGATAATGAACTGTTGCACTAGGTCTGTGTTTGGGTCTTTAAGCAGTTTCTGGAAATTTAGCATAGTAAAGGCCACCATTTAGGTAAGCTGCCAGAATAGATACTACAGCTAGAAAACTGATGTGTCCCTGCCTTTAAATTTGCACTTGCCACATGTTTCTTTTGGAAAGCAACATACTCACTAAAAATGATTAAATATCAGATAGTTATTCAAGGAAAAGTAAAATAAAGACTAAGTGCATCCAATATAATCTACATATTTTTTACACAACCTTGCCTTTGCTTTATTTTCTATTTTTTCTTTTTTTTAATTTTTATTGTTATTCAATTACAGTTGTTTGTATTTTCTCCCAATCCCTCCACCCCATCCCAGGCAAACCCACCTCCCTCCCCTGCCTCCACCCTCCCCCTTGATTTTGTCCATGTGTCCTTTATAGTAGCTCTTGGGGAGAGGTGTTTATAGGAGCTACTATAATCTACATATTTTAATCAAATTTTATTTGTATTGGTCTTGGTCATTGTATTTTCTGTCAGAGCTTATACACATAGTAATTTATGCCTTTCACCTGAAGGTTATATATTGTTTTCTAAATTAGATGTGATCTCAGGCACTATTCATCTTGTTTAAGAAATGGTGAAACTGTCAAAATAAATGATGTGATCCTCAAAAGACTGGTGACATATTTGGATGGAGACTAGGTGAGATGGAGATTTGGCAATTAGCTAGGTAATTTCATTAACATAGATAGACAAACTTGATAATTAAGACAAAAAAATAATCTACATTGGCCACTCGTATTGAACAGATGAACTAAAAAATTGCCAAATCTCTACTTCTTGATGCCCTTTTCAAACTAGCCTTCTGTATTGCAGTGCTAGGTGAGCAGGTTAACCCCCAGGGTAGGCTTTTGTTCTACTTAGCTTAATTAAATGTACCAGGGCCCCAAGGTGATGGAGTTATCCAAGGGAGTATTTGAGCCCTATATTGATCCAAAGAGAGGTGTCATGTTGAAGTGAGGAGGTGCCATTCTTAGTGTCCACCATGTTCCTAAACACATCCCAGTCTTTTTTTTTATTGTTATTCAAGTACAGTTGTCTGCATTTTCACCTTGCCATGGTCCTCCACCCCACTTATCCCCATCTCCCACCCTCGAACCCACCCCCTTTGGCTTTGTCCATGTGTCCTTTATACATGTTCCTTGATGGCCCTTCCCCTATTATCCCCCATTACCCTTCTCCCCCCTCCTCTCTGATTACTGTAAGTTTGTTCTTTATTTCAATGTCTCTGGTTGTATTTTGCTTGCTTGTTTGCTTTGTTGATTACACTTAAGTTCCCTAAGCCTCCACAAACTCCCCTCCCCTGATATATTCTTCCCAATAAGCTATTCTGAACTTGGCCTTTTGCTGATGCTTTCAGGAAGAAGCTCATGAGGGGTGTTTTGGTATATAACTGCAGAGAAGTATTAATTTTTTTGTTGTTGTTTAGAAAGAACGTCTGTGGACTTAATTATATTTTAAAATTCTAATTTTCTGCTGTACAAACAACTTTCCAAATTACAGTATCTGTATTAGCCCTGTTCTGTTGCTGTACTTCTGAGGATTTAATAGGCAAGCAAATTTTCTGTCAAAATGTTCTCTGTTTCTGGAAATCTTTCTAGCTCTTATGGATTGTAAAGCTCAAGTTTAACTAGAATTTACAATAAAATTTCAAATTGCCATTTAGGGCCTTTGTCCTTTGTATTCTTTTTCTAACTATTTTTTATTGTTTTTCAAGTACGGATGCCTTCATTCCCCCCACCACCACCAATCTCCCCACCTTAGCCATCCCCACTTCCTACCCTTGATCCTATCCCCCTTTGGTATTGTCTGTGTCCTTTATAGATGTTCCTGACAAACCTTCCCCCATTTCCTCCCATTATCCCTTTCCATCTCCCCTCTGGTTACTGTCAGTTTGTTCTTAATTTCAATGTTTCTGGTTATATTTTGTATTCTTGGAAACATTTCTTTTGTAGGTACAGTGATACAGAGGAAGTCTGTGTGTGCATGTGTGTGTTTTGTGCCATGTGCACATGTGCCAAAACCATTACAGTAAATTGCCTTCGTGGATTCCGTTCAGCTGTGGAAAAATCTGTAATGCCATCAGGAGCAATTATATTATGTCCATAATATTGAAATAGACCTGCCAGGTTTAGAAAAAAGTGGTGTTTCAGAGGACAGGCAAAATTGTGTTCTATGTTTGTTTAGCAGTTTAAGTATACATTATTTATATAATTAGTAAATACACATATGTATCTCATTGATTGGTGAAGCCCCAGTATTTTTTAAAGTTGGTTCTAAATTACAGGTGGTGTATAATATTGTATGAGTTTCAGATGTAGAACATAGTGGTTAGACATTTTTACTAAAGTTGAGCATTTTTTTAAAAAAATTCTATTTATTTATTTTTAGACAGAGGGGAAGGGAGGGAGAGAAACATCAATGTATGGTTGGTTATCATGCACTCCCTACTGGGGACCTGGCCTGCAACCCAGGCATGTGCCCTGATCTGGAATCAAACCTGTAACCATTTGGTTTGCAGGCCAGTACTCAATCCACTGAGCCACGCCAGCTAAGGCTGTTTAGACATTTTTATACCGTATGAGGTGATCACCATAGTAAGTCCAACCCATCTGAAACCATACATAGTCGTGACAATACTATTGATTATATTCCCTATGTTGTACTTTACACCATCATGATTTTGTAACTAGCAGTTTGTACTTCTTAATCCCATCACCTTTTTGCCCTTTCCCCATCTATCAACCATCAGTTTGCTCTCTGTATGTATGAGTTTGTTTCTGTTTGTTTTGTTCATTTATTTTGTTTTTTAGATTCAACACATCAGTGAAATTAATCAGTATTTGTCTTTGTTGGACTTATTTCACTTAGCATACACCCTCTAGGTCCATCCATAGTGTCACAAATGATAAGACCCCAATTTTTATGGATATGTAATATTCCATTGTTTATATGTACAGCATCGTCTTTATCCTTTTGTCTACTGATGGATGCCTAGGTGGCTTCCATATCTTGATTATTGTAAACAATACTGCAATAAACATATGGGTACATATATTTTTTCAAAGTAATTTTTTCTTTTTTTATAAATTTTTAAAATTTTTGTTGTATTTTTTCCATTACCATTTAGTCACCTTATAGCTGCCTTCCCCCTGAGTGGAGCTTTTTATTTCATTTATTTTTTTATTGTTGTTCTATTACAGTTGTTCCAATTTTCCCTCATTGCTCTCTCCTGCTCTGCTCAACCCCTGCACCCACAGTCAATCCCCACCCAGGTCATCCTAGGGCACTTTCAACAAATGTGGCTTCATATGCAATTGTAGTGGATAGGGCAGACAGTTTGCAGTACAGCTTTGGATTGTTGAGAAACAATAGCATAAGATCATAATTTTAGCTTATTTGTAGAACTGTAGTGTACTGTTTGCCCAATATTCAACCTCAGGTAATTAAACCTCTCTAGTTTCACTTGGAAAAGGCCAGTAAACTCACTGAAGCTCTTTTCCTGTTAGGCTCAGGATGAAAAGTGAATCTTAAAGCTGCCGATACTTTCATATAGTATTTGTTATGGTTGTTTTAACTTGTAGTAAAACTAGTCAGGGGAAGACTGAGACTTTGAGAGACCAGAACAAACAAAAGTACATGTAAAAGTATTTATTTAATCAATGCATTTAGACTTCTCTGTCCTATCATCAGCATTTTCTGTTGTCTTTAGCAGTGTACTACTTTTCTACCCTATGTTTACTGCAACATCCTAGTTCAGGAGCATGTTATTTACCAAAGTTATTTTCATGTCACAGGGCAATGAACGCAAAGTTATTCTAAGCCTTGACCAGGATATTTCAGACTATGATGATTATTTTTTGCCAGTAAACATTAAAAATGAACTGCCTCTCCCATTCTTAAACAGACAATGTATGTCATGCTAAATGGGTCCTTCAAATTATGTCTATTTCCCACATTGTGACTGAATACATACACCAGGGAAAATGATTCTCATCATTTCCATGCAACTGCCAAGGTACATTCGACTTGTAAAGTAAAACAGTAGGTTTATTCTAGGTGGGTTATGGATTTTGAAATTTAGTTTTCGTTTCATAGCTGTTTGATGGTAAATCCCGTGCTTAGTAATTACTGATCCAGTGGGACAGGCAGCATGTCAATGCTTGACTCTAAGCTAATAGAATTTAATGATGTTATCTGTATGGCTCCCAGCCTTCATGCACCTCTCCCTGCCTCATATGTTGATGATGCCCTACTCACATCTCCTGTCTACACTCAAATTTCCAACTTATATTTATACCTGGAATAATTTTCACATACAAACAAACACAACTATTTTATTCTTAAGAATTATGTTTATAACATGAGATATAATCATTAATGGACCTTTAAAATAAAGATGTAACTGGAGAGCATTTTGCTAAGTGAAATAAACCAGATAGTGAAAAACAAATACTATATGATCTCACCTATAAGAGGAACCTCATCAACAAAAGAAATCAAGCAAGCAAAATACTACCAGAGATATTGAAATAAAGAACAAACTGACAGTAACCAGAGAGGAGTGGGAGAGAGATAATGGGGGATTAAAGGGGAAGGGCCATCAAGGAACATGTATATAGGACACATGGACAAAGCCAAAGGGGGTAGGTTTGAGGGTCGGAAATGGGGATGGGTGGGGTGGGGCAGCATGGTGGAGTGAAAATGGAGATGACTGGAGTTGAACAATAATAAAAAAAAGTTTAAAAAATGTGGGTAGTATGAGTGTGCAGGGCAGAGGGGAATAAAGGGGGGAAATGGGACAATTTTAATATCACAATCAATAAAATACATTAAAAACAAAAAGTAAGTCAGAGATGTAGAGCTTTAATTTCTTCTTTTCTCAGTTTTGTCAGCTGTAAGATCATAAATCCAGCCTCAAACCCCAATATCCAATCATATAATGCCTGCCAATTTACCACAGTGACTTTGCCCCCAGCCACCCTCCTCTCCATTCCTTAACTTTTGTCTGAATGATTGCAATAGCCTCTCAAACTGGTAGTCCTGCTAGCAATTTCTACCTTCTGTTTTAATTCATTTTCTATATTCTTTACTTGATTGATTTTTCAAGTACACATTTGTCATTATTTCTTTGCTCCAAAACGTACATAGTATGGAGTTTACTGAAGAATGAAGTCCAAGCCCACCCAAACACTCAGCCACAAGCTTATCTTCCATTACTTGTCCGTGGCTCCATCCACCCTAGAGCCTTGTCCTCCAGCCTGCAGTGCTCTTGTTTGCACCAAATTCTTTCTCACCCCTTTGTTATGTCATGAACTTCTTTTGCTAGGAATAAGCTTCCTATTAAAATCTTATTCATCTTTTAAAGTCATCCAAAAAAGTTCCTCCATCTTCTGGGACATTTTTCGTGCTCCAAAAGCTCTTAAGCAGAATCTACAATGCCTTCCTGTTTGGATATTTTTGAATATTTTAATTATAACACATGTCACACTTTAATTTCTATTTTAGCACCTCTGTATTTTCTTCTAGGTTGTGTTCCTGGAGTAGGCCACTTCTTGTATTCATCATGGTAGTTCCTAACAGTATCGTTCACACAGTAGGTGCTTCATAAATGTTTGTAAATTAAATCTACTAGAATCAAACAGGATCCAAGTAACTAGCAGAAGGCCATGTTGCAATAGGCATGACTTCATGACAGACAGTATACTTCTTCATGGTTTGCATGGGATATCATATTTTGTGATCAAAAAAACAAATAGTCTGTTAGCAAGCAGCAAGTATAGTATCTTGCAAAGGTCAGTGATCATTGCTGTTGACTTTATTTTTAAGACTATCACATGAGAGTTTCACTGGGGGCTGGGTGACACAATTAAAGGGACCATAAACTGAAATGAGTTAAGAAGAAAGGGAGGAAAAGTCTCCAAACTTTATCGTATGAAGCAGAGTCAGTGAACATAGGAAAAAGAAGAGATTTCATAATATTTCTGACAGTATGTTTAGTGGAAAGAAAGCTAAATTATGGTTGTTATATGTGGCTATAAGGGGTGGAATCCAAGTCATCTTACAAAAGTTTCAGGGAGATCATTTTTGATTGAGTGTTCAATAACGTATTTCTCATTCTGAGGCAGAGGAAGTAAGAATTCCCTGTCACAGAAAGTGTGAAGAGAGGCTAGAGAGCTTCTTGATAAGAGAGGGTGCATAGGGTTGTCAAGTATCAGAAGTGGATTTCAACTAGATGACCATAATTAAAAGGTATTTCCAACCCTGCAAACCTATTGTTCTATACATTTGGGAAGGACTCTCTTTATCATATCATTCAATATTTATGGACTCAAGTTGTTGATGTACATTTTAATCCTCTATCAAAAAAATAGATTTCTGAAACCCCTTAATTGATTCACTTGGTTTATTTATCTAATTTCTGATGTCATTTTCTTAATTTCATTGTAAGAAGCAATTTTGACATCTAATTAACTCTGAAAACTTGTTTTTCAAGCTTTTCACTACAGTAGCAATTTCAGGGATGAGTGCTTCTTGTGGCCATCCTAACTACGGTTATTCCTAAAGTGTCATTTTGGACACTGTCCATCCAACAAGGAAACAAGTACTTAACCTTGGCATATGAAGCAGTAGAATTGTAGGCAAGAAGGAAATGACAAGACATAATCTCTGTCATCAAGGAGATGACAGACTACTGAGAGAGGTAGTTTGACTCTAAAAGAAGACAGGTGAAAGAATGTTATCTTTCCTAAAATAAGAATCTTCTGTTTGTACATAAATAAGATGACACATTTTAGACAGTTACTGTTTAAATTAACAAGTGATTTTTCCCCCCACTGCACTCATTAGTGAGTTTCATTTGTCTGCAGTGAAGATGAAATAGAATCACAGAAAGCCATATTCATTTTGTACACTGTCCATCCAACAAGAAGACAAATGCTTAACCTTGGCATATGAAACAGTAGAATTGTAAGCAAGAAGAAACTGTTTATGGTTTTGTAAGGGTTTCTCATTGTTGAATTCATCAGAATTACACTTAGCATAAAAGCTACATGTGATGGTAAGTAAGTTCAGATATTAAAAACATTGAGAAATCTCCATGTTATAACACATTAGTGGTGCACACAAGATGAGAACTTCCACTACTGTGATGCTTGCACTTTAACTGAATTATCCCAGACATTTTTGAACATCTGTGTTTCATTTTCCAGACCAAGAATGTCCAAATTAGGACCTCAGGGTGTGTTGATGTCATATCTAGCCCAGAATCCAAGGATATTCTTTCTTTAATTTATAGAAATAATAATATTTGTAAAGAATATGGCTTCCTGTGTTTCTATTTCATCTTCACTGTGGATGAATGAAACTTATGAGTGTGGTGGGGAAAATAATCACCATTTTTTTATTTTATGTATTTTTTTATTTTTATTATTTATTTATTTATTTATATTCAGCTATAATTGTCTGCATTTTCTCCCCATCCCTCCAGTCCCACCTCCCTCCCCCACCTATACCCTCCCCCTTGATTTTGTCCATGTGTCCTTTATAAAGAGGTGAAGGGAGCAACAAGGAGAGGGAGACAAACATCAATATATGGTTGCCTGTCACACACCTCCTACTGGGTAAACCCAGGCATGTTTTTATTTTATTTTTTAAAGTATATTTTATTGACTATGCTATTACAGTTGTCCAAATTTTTTCCCCTTTATTCCCCTCCACTTGCACCCCCTCACCATCCAGCATACTCACCTTAGTCCATGTCCATGGTTTGTATATATAAGTTTTTTTGCTTTTCCATTTCTTATACTATTCTTAACCTCCCCCTATTTTATGCATACCAATTATGATTCTTATTTCCTGTACCTATTTCCCCCATTTCCCCGCTCGTTTCCCCACTGATAATCTTTCATGTGATCTCCATTTCTGTGATTCTGTTCCTATTCTAGTTGACTGCTTAGTTTTTGTTTTTGTTTTTTAGGTCAGTTGTTGATAGTTGTGAGTTTGTCTTTTAACTGTTCATAGTTTTTGATCTTCTTTTTCTTAAGTTCCTTTAACATTTCATATAATAAGGGATTCGAGATGATGAACTCCTTTAACTTGACCTTATCCAGGAAACACTTTATCTGCCCTTCCATTCTAAATTATAGTTTTGCTGTATATAATGATCTTGGATGTAGATCCTTGCTTTTCATGAGTTCCAAAACTTATTTCCAGCGCCCTCTTCCATTCACGTTTTTTTCTTAATATATTTTATTCATTATGTTATTACAGTTGTCCCATTTTCCTCCCTTCACTCCCCTCCTCCCTGCACACCCCTCCTGCCCACATTACCCCCCTTTAGTTCATGTCCACGGGTCATACATATAATTTCTTTGGCTTCTACATTTCTTATACTATTCTTACCCTCCCCCTGTCTATTTTCTACCTACCATTTATGCTACTTATTCTCTGTACCTTTCCCCCCTCTTTCCCCCTCCCACTGCCCTGTTGATAACCCTCCATACAAGGTTTTTTTAAAGATTTATTTATTTATTTATTTATTTTTAGAGAGAGGTGAAGGGAGGGAAAAAGACAGGGAGAGAAACCTCGATGTGTGGTTGCCTCTCACATGCCCCCTACTGGGGGTCTGGCCTGAAACCCAGGCATGTGCCCTGACTGGGAATTGAGCCAGCGACCCTTTGGTTTGCAGGTAGGCACTCAATCCACTGAGCCACATCAGCTAGGGCCATGCAATGTTTCTTGTGAGAAATCAGCTGACAGTCTTATGAAACATTTGAAGCTAACTGTCTCCTTTCTCTTGGTGCTTTTAAGATTCTCTCCTTATCTTTAATCTTGGGTAACTTAATTATGATGTGTCTTGGTGTGATTCTTTTTTTTTTTTCAGTAGGTTTTTTTTTTTTTTTTTTTTTGGGGGGGTGGTGATTCTTCCTGGATCCAATTTCTTTGGGACTCTCTGAACTTCCTAGACTTCCTGGAAGCCTATTCCCTTCCCCAGGTTGTGGAAGTTCTCCTTCATTATTTGTTCAAATGCATTTTCAATTTCTTGCCCTTCTTTTTCTCCTTCTGGCACCCCTATGTTTCAGATGTTGGAATGTTTAAAGTTGTCCCAGAATTTCCTCAGCCTCTCCTCATTTTTTTGAATTCTTGTCTCTTCTTGTGTTCTGGTTAGATGCTTATTTCTTCCTTTTGTTACAAATTGTTTATCGGGGTCTCTGTTTTCTTCCGTTAACTGTAGGTTTCCTGTATATTTCCCTTTATTTCATTTTGTATAGCCTTCATTTCTTCCTTCATTTTGTGACTGAACTCAATAATTTCTGTGAACATCTTGATTACCTGTGTTTTAAACTCTGCGTCTGATAGGTTTTCTATCTCCTCATCACTTAGTTCTCTCCCTGGTGTTTTGATTTCTTCTTTCACTTGGGCCATATTTCTTTGCCTAGGTGCACCTGTTATGTTGTAAGGGGCAGAGCCTCAGGTATTCACCAGGATGGGCCAACACTCTTCACTGCATTTTAGTGTTGTCTGTGGGGGAGGGGTCAGAGAGAGAACAATGCCACTTGCTTGCTTGCTTACGGGGCTCTTGCCCCACTTTCTGTCACTTCCTTTCCTTCTCACAAGCAGATTATGCCCTTTTAGGTGCTGATTCCTAAGTGGGTGGATTTGTGTACATTCTAGGACCCTGTGGGCCACTCCAACAGATGCTCCTGTGAGAGTGGGAGTTTGTCCCACTACCACAACCACCACAAGTTTATACAGACAGAGGTTTTGAGTCTTTAGTTTCCCAGGCGGAAACCCTGGGTTTTGTGGTCTGTCTCATTCCCCTGTTTTTCCTCCTGGCTTATCTGAATATAAATGTGGGACCTCCAGGTCAGCCAGCCCCAGCCTCCCACATGCAGTCCAACGCCTTGCCATGCATCTTCTCTGCCCCACATACCCATCTCCACCCCTCCTAACAGTCTGGATGAATGTTCCTTAAACTCCTTGGTTGATAGACTTCCATGTAGCTTGATTTTCTGGCAGCTCCAGTTGTTTTTTGTTTATAAATTTGTTGTTATCTTTCTTTTGGTCGTATGAGGAAGTGAAGAGTTTCTGCCTGTGCCTCTGTCTTGACAGGAACCTCCATATATAGATTTACTTCTTTTTCAGGCCAACCAGTATAAAGGTACCACAGCTTGCTTGCTTATTTATTTTTATTTATTTATTTATTTATTTAAATTGTACAGTTACACTTGTCCTGCTTTTTCCCCATTGCTCTCCCATGACCGGTCTCCTACCCACTCCCACAGTCTCTCCCTCCACCCCACTGTCCATGCCAATGACTCCTCTAATCATGATCCTTGGCTTGTCCCTCCCCCTTCTCTCCCCTACTATTACCCCGCTCCCCTCTTGTCACTGTCAGTTTGTAATGTATTTCCATGTCACTAGTTTATTTTGCTCATTTGCTTGTTTTGTTGATTAGGTTCCACATATAGGTTATATCATATGGGATATGTCTGTCACTGCCTGGCTTACATCACTTAGCATAATACTCTCCAGTTACATCCATGCTGTCATGAAGGGTAGGAGTTCCTTCTTTCTTTCTACTGTGTAGTATTCCATTATGTAAATGTACCAGTTTTTTGATCCAGTCATTTGCTGATGGGCACTTAGGTTGCTTCCAACACTTCACTATTTATATTGTGCTGCTATGACTATTGGTGTGCGTAGGGTTTTTGTTAAAGATTTTTAAAAGATTTTGTTTATTTATTTTTAGAGAGGGGGAAGGGAAGGAGAAAGAGAGGGAAAGGAACATCAATGTGCGGTTACCTCTCATGTGCCACCCATTGGGGATCTGGACCACAACTCAGGCATGTGCCCTAACTGGGAATCAAACTGGTGACCCATGCATTATAGTCCAGTGCTCAATCCACTGAGGCACACCAGCCAGGGTTTTTTAAAAAAATGTTTTATTTGTTTATTTTTAGATACAGGGGAAGCAAGGGAGAAATAGAGGGAGAGAAACATCAATGTGTGGTTGACTCTTGCACGCCACTAACTGGGGGACCTGGCCCGCAACCCAGGCATGGGTCCCCACTGGGAATCAAGCTAGCTACTCTATGGTTTGCAGGCCAGCAACCAATCCACTCAGCCACACCAGGGTGTGGTGCATAGGTTATTTTGAATTGGTGATTCAGGATTCTTAGGATATAACCCAGAAGTGGGATCCTGGATAGACTGGCAGTTCCATCTATCATTTTTTAAGATATTCCATACTTATTTCCATAGTGGCTGCACCAATCTGCATTCCCACCAACAGTGTACTACTTTCTCCACAGCCTCCCCTGCACTTGTTTCTTGATTTTTTTCATGATGGCTGTTTTGACCAATGTGAAGTGATACCTCATTGTAGTTTTAATTTGTATCTTTCTTTTTTTAATTTTTATTGTTATTCAATTACAGTTGTATGCCTTTTCTCCCCATCCCTCCACCCCACCCCAGTTGAACACCCCTCCCTCCCCCATCTCCACCCTCCCTCTTGATTTTGTCCGTGTGTCCTTTATACCCTTTGCAACAGCATGGATGGAACTGGAGAGCATTATGCTAAGTGAAATAAGCCAGATGGTGAGGGACAAATACCATATAATCTCACTTTTAACTGGAACATAATCAACAGAAGAAAAAAGGAAACAAAATATAACCAGAGATATTGAAGTTAAGAACAACCTAACAATAGTCAGGGGGGAGTAGGGAGGGGACAGCGAGGAGAGGGGATTACAGGAATTTGTATCTTTCTGATGGCTAGTGATGTTGGAATGTTTTTTATTGTTGTTCAAGTAGTTTTCTCATTTCACCTGACTTTGGCTCCCCACCACAACCATCCCTGCCTCCTACCTTCGAACCTACCCCCTTTGGCTTTGCCTATGTGTCCCTTATACATGCCCCTTGATGGCCCTTTTCCTATTATCACTCTCCCCCCTCCACTCTGGTTACTGTCAGTTTGTTCTTTATTTCAATGTCTCTGGTTGTATTTTGCTTGCTTGTTTCTTTTGTTGATTATGTTCCACTTATAGGTGTGATCATATGGTATTTGTCTTTCACTGCCTGGCATATTTCACTTAGCATAATGTTCTCCAGTTCCATCCATGCTGTTCTTTCTTTCTGTTTTTTAGTATTCCATCATGTAAAGGTACTACAGTTGTTTTATCCACTCGTTTACTGATGGGCATTTAGGCAGTTTCCAGCACTTGGCTATTGTAAATAATGCTGCTATGAACAATGGGGTGCATAGGTTATTTTGAATTGGTGCTGCAGGATCCTTAGGGTATAATCACTCCAGTGGTATTGCTGGGTGAAAAGGCAGTTCCACTTTTAGTTTTCCAAGGAAATTTTTCATGTGTCTGTGGGCCTTTTGTATGCCCTCTTGGAGAAATGTCTGTTCAGGTCCTTTGCCCATTTTTTAAATTGTAGTGTTGGTATTCCTCATGTAGAGTCATGTGAATTCTTTATATATTTTTTAGATCCAACCTTTGCGTGAGGTATTATTGGCTAAAAGTTTATACATACACTTGGTTCCCTTTCCATTGTGTTGATGTTTTCTTTAGGCATACAGAAGCTTTTTATTTTGAAGAAGTCCCATTTGTTTATTATTTATTTTATATCCCTTGCCCTAGGGGATGTATCAGTGAAAATACTGCTGTGTGTGGTATATGAAATTTTCATGCCTGTGTTCGAAATTTTTGTGCCTCTGGCTTTCTGCTTCTTCTCAATAGTTTTGGAGGATTATATGTTTCAACAAATTTATCCATTTCACCCTGGTTTTCAAATTTCTTGGCATATACTTGTTCATGTTTTTTTAATGATCCTTTGTACTTCTGTGGCATCATTGTTATTTTTCCCCTTTCATTTTTGATTTTATTTATTTTGTTCCTCTCTATTTTTCTGTTTATGAGCCTGATTAATGTTTCATCAATTTTGTTTATCTTGTCAAGGAACCAGCTCATGGATTTGTCAATCCTTTGGATTGTTCTTTTAGTCTCTATGTCATTAAGTACTGCTCTGATCTTGATTACTTCCTTCCCTCTCCTCACTCTGGGCTTTGTTTGTTGTTGTTCCTCCAATTCTTGTAGATATAGGGTTAGGTTGTTTATTTGAAATGTTTCTATATTTTTTAGGTAGGCCTGTATTGCTATGAAATTCCTTCTCATGGCTGCCTTTGGTGTGTTCCATACATTTTGGACTGTTGTGTGTTCGTTTTTATTTATTTCCAGACACTTTTATTTCTTCCTTGATCTCATTGTTTATACTTTAATAGTTTAATAACATGTTATTCATTCTCTGTGTATTTGATTGTTTTTGAGTTTTTCCTTGAAATTAGTATCTCACTTCAAGCCATTTTGACCCAAGAAAATGCTTGCATGATTTTAGTTTTCTTGAATTTTTGAGGCTTTTGTGTGTATGTGTGTGTGTGTGTGTGCATGCCCTATCATGTGGCCTATCTTTGAAAATGCTCCATGTACATTTGAAAAGAATCTATATTTTGGTTCTTTGGGCTGAAAGTTTCTATATATATATCAGTTGAGTCCATTTGATCTAGCATGTCACTCAGTGCCACAATATCCTTGTTGATGTTTCGTTTTGAAGATCTATCCTTTGTTGACAGTAGGGTATTCAAATTCTCTAGTATGTTTGTTGCTGTCTATATCTTTCTTGAAATCCTCCAAGTTTTCCTTATATATTTCTGTGCTCCTATGTTGGGTTCATATATGATAACAATTTTTTAGCTTATGATGGATACTTCCCTTTAGAGTTATTAAGTAACCTTCTTTGTCGCTTTTCATAGCCCTTGCTTTGAAATATCTTTGTCTTATATAAA
Source organism: Desmodus rotundus (assembly GCF_022682495.2). Classification (NCBI taxonomy): domain Eukaryota; kingdom Metazoa; phylum Chordata; class Mammalia; order Chiroptera; family Phyllostomidae; genus Desmodus; species Desmodus rotundus. The sequence continues at coordinate 56,037,008 of NC_071400.1, forward strand.
TACTGCTACCCCAACTTTTATTTTCCAGTCCATTTCCTTGGAATATTTTTTCCAACCCTTTACTTTCAGTCTCTGTAGGTCTTTTGTTCTAAGGTGGGTCTCATAGACAGCATATGTGTAGGTCATGTTTTCTCAACCATTCAGCTACCCTATGTCTTTTGTTTGGAGCATTTAATCCATTCTCATTTAAGCTTGTTTTTGATAGGCACTTATCCATTGCCATTTATACCCTTTGTTCCTATGTTTCTCTCTCACACTCTATTCCTTCATCATCTTAAAGCAGTTCCTTTAACATATCTTTCAGTGCTGGTTTGGTAGAGGTGTATTCTTTCAGCCTCCCTTTGTCTGGGAAACTCCTTATTTCACTTTCCATTTCAACTGATAGCCTTGTTGCATAGAGTAGTCTTGGTTGCAAGGTGTGGCTTCTCATCACTTGGAATATTTCTTGCCGTTCCCTTCTGTCTTGTAATGTTTCTGTTGAGAAATCAGCTGTTAGCCTTATCAGAACTCCTTTGTATGTTACTAGCTGTTTCTCCCTTGCTGCCTTTAAGATTCTCTGTTTTTCTTTAAAATTTTGCATTTTCATTATGATATTTCTTGGAATAGGCCTCTATGGGTTCATCTTGATAGGGACCATGTGTGCTTCCTGAACTTGCGTGGCTTTTCCCTCTCCCAGTTAGGGAGGTTGTCTGTCATTATTTATTTCAAACAGATTTTCTTTCCCTTGGTCCTTTTCTTCTCTTTCTTGTGAGATTTGAATGTTGTTGTGTTTCATGTTGTCCTGAAGTTCCCTTAAGCTATCCTAATACTTTATGAGTCTTTTTTCATGCTGTTGCTCTACCTGGGTATTTTTTTTCTACCTTATCTTCCAGCTCACTAATTTGGTCTTCTGCTGCATCCAGCTTGCTTGTAATTCCTTCAGGTGTTTTTTTTTTTTTAATTAAAAAAATTCAGACATTATATTCTTCCTTTCTTCCTGGTTCTTATTTATAGTTTCTATTTCCTTTTTCATGTTGTTGTAGTTTCCACTCAGTTCCATTCAGTTGTCACTGAGTTTCTTGAGCATCCTTATAACCATTTTTTTTCTAATTCTATATCTGATAGATTGCTTGCCTCAATTTAATTTAGTCCTTTTACTTGGGATACTTCCATTCATTTTATTCGGAGTTCCTTCTTTGTCTCCCCATTTTAGGTAGCTCTTTTTGTTTGTTTCTGCATCTCAGGGTGTTCTGTTTTGCCTCCTGTCTTCATGGGATGGATTTCTGTGGTAGGAATTCTGTGGGACTCAGTGGTGCTGTCTCTTTGATCTCTTCATCATAATGCTGTGTGGTTGATCTTTCTTTCATTTGAATGGGCTCTTTTGTTTTACTTGGGCTTTATTTGTTGGTGGTTTCTTTGCTGCTGGGTTCTGCCTTCTAATGGGCTTACTGGTAGTCACAACTCCTGCCTTGTCTTGTATGCTGTTGTAAAGGTGTTGGTTAACAAAGCAGTATTACCAGACCACCAAACCTATACCAGCAAAAAGAACCCTATTAACACATAAGCAATCTCAACCATAAATGAGCAAAGATTAATAAAGGTGAAGAGAGATTACAAGTAGTATAATATAGGGCAAAGGGAATATGAGATGACTAAAAGAGGGGAAATGTTTTTGAGTGGGAAGAGAGAGGAGAATAGATAAGTAAGTGTAGGGATAAAACTAAGTCAAAGAAAGAGAGAGAACAAAATTTAAAATGCAAGTAAAACAAGGAAGGGGAATGGGGAGAATGGGGTAAGAAAAGGAAAGAGTGTACTATGAAGTTTGAAATAAAATTAAAGAAGTATTTAACCAAAGGTGCTAAATTGTAGAAAAACCACAGCAGGGTCAAAAGCTACTATGACCAAATGAAGTTTAATAAAAGTGGAACAGGAACAAGAATTTTGTACAGAGGAGAAATGTGAACATAGGTGTCTACAGTTAAAAAAAATGATTTTGAGAAGATGGAGAAAGCAAACTAATAAGAGTAAGGAGTAAAACCCAGGCGGAGAGGGGGGGAATTTTGAAATAAAATTCCTCACTCAACTGATCAGGGGAAGAGGAAGGCAGAATTGAGTAAGATGGGGGGAGAGTATTTAAAGTAAAAACAAATAGTGAATAGGTAGGAGTTCCATTGGAGAAGTACAGTAATAGTCATTGTATTTCTCCTAGTGAACCACTGTTTATAAAGGTGGAAAGGAAATTAGAGTCTTGTAAGAGAGAGGAAAGAATGTGAGCTGACATAAGAAAGAACAACACTTATGCAAGATTAGATGGAAGAGAAATAGAGTAAGGGATAGGTACATGGCTTAGTGTGAGAGAAAATTAAGTTTACATTAGCAGTAAGAAAAGTCAGAAAGATGGCAAAATGGAGTAAGACCAGGGAAGGGTGTTATGTGGAATTTAGAATAACAATACAATGACAAAATATATAATCTGAATAAAAAATAAAGGACCAAAAGTAGTGAGTTATTTGGTATATGATTGAAGTGAAAAAAAAAAATTAAAATGCAAATGAAATGGAACAAAACAATCAAACAAACAAAAGCCAAGAAAACAAAAACAAAAAAAGAAAAGAAGAAAGAAATAAAAAGAATGCAAATTCTGATGGAGATCTAGGTGAAATTTGTCTCAGCTGTTGGTTTTCACCTTCTGACTTCCTTCAGGACCCATTTCTGGTTTTCTGTCAGCTCCAAGTCCAGGGTGGGTCATCCAACTTCTGGCAACAAAGCTTGTATCCCCTTCCACTGCCTCTAGAGGGAGCTTCTGTTGTGACCAGAGGATGAGGTTTCTGTGTCTTCCCTGGGAGGCAGTGTTCAGTCTTCTGCGAAAATTGTGGGTACATTCCCTCTGCCCCTACACCTCCCATCTTAGTCTTTCCCAGTTTGCTTCTAATAATGTATAGTCTCTGCTTAAATAGCTGTCCTTTTCACAGGGGACAGGGGCAATCTGCGTAAGAGGTCAGATCTCTCCTGGTTGGTGTAGTCTGCAGCTCTGTGTGTGAGCTAAGTCTGGGCAACACCCTGAATCCCACTTGTTCTACCCTTAACTTCTTGTTTTGATGGCCTCAGTGAGATAGGGCCTTAAGACCCAGTGTACTTTGTCTCCCTGTGGGGAGTTAAAAATTGGCCCTTTTATGCATTAGCCTCACTATCTTACTCTTGCAAAAAAAAAAAAAAAAAAGAAAAGAAAAAGAGAAGAAAAGCCCCCTGTTGTTTGTTAAACCTGCACAGCTGGTTTTGCACATCTTCCCAGCTCCTCCAAGTGGTGGGGGGTTGGGTTCAATTTTCCCTTTCTGGTGGTTCCACCAAGGAAGGGGGCTCAGTCTAGGCTACAATAATCAGAAGTACACAGTTTCTAGCCCACAGCCCTCAAGAGCACTCTGCAGCCCACACTCTCCACTCTGCACCGTTATGCCAGGCTGGGGCTGAGAAACCAACTTGTTTTGCACCCTTTGATCAATTTGCCAGGTGCAGTGAGTGGGAGCATATTGCACCCACAATTCTCCCTCTTTGATGGCCAGGCAGCTGCACATGCGAGGTGCCTGCCTAATGTGCCTAAGTTGCCCTTTTGAAAAAAGTCTCTGTGGGAACCACTACCACTCTGAGCCACTGCCTGGTTTTGCACACACTCCAGTTCCCTGGCAATTCAAGAGTCTACCTCATTCATGACCAGTTGTAACCTCCCTTTCCCCAGTTCCAGCTGCAGCCAGAATTCCCCCTACTCTCTGTCACTGTCCTGGCTGGTGACCACTGCCTCAGCTTGGGTGAGCCACCAGCTGTGAGCATGTGTGCAGCCTGTTTCTCCTTGGTGACTTTGTTCATTCAAGTCACTCCTGGCACAGGTCTGTGGTTTCCCTGCCCTGGAAGGGGAGGTAGCTGCTAGGCTGCTATCCCTGACCTGGCTGTTCTCTGATGTTGTCCCCACAGCAGCAGCGGTTTCTGGTGCCACACCTGGGGACTTTCCCAGTCTACTTATAAAACCTCTTTACCACCCATTTTGAGGCATCCTCTACACACTTTGGCTTCCAAACTTCATATCAGCAAAGATTCTGTGACTGTTCACTTTGTTTTTCAGGAGATCAGCTAGGAGTCCCAACTGGGTGCACAAGCAAGTGGGCTCAGCTCCCGCCTACTTTGCAGACATCTGGTGCCTGCACACAGCTTTTTTATTTATTCATCTACTGATGGACATTGGGCTGCTTCTAAACCTTGGCTATTGTAAATAATGCTGCAGTTGATATGTGTGTATATATTCCTTCAAATTAATATTTCAGGTTTATTTTAATATAATCTCAGAAATGCAATTGCTGGGTCATACAGCAGTTCCATTTTTAATTTTCTGAAGTAACTTCATACAGCTTTCCACAGTGGCTGCACCAATCTGCATTTTCACCAACAGTCCATGAAGGTTCCCTTTTCTCCACATCCTAGCCAGCACTTGTTGTTTGTTAATTTAATGATGATAGTTATTCTGACAGGTGTGCAGTGATATCTCATTATGGTTTTAATTTGCATTTCTCTGATGACTAGTGATATTGTGCATTTTTTCATATGTTCATAGGTCATCTTTATGTCTTCTTGGAGAAGTGTCTATTGAGGTTCTTTGCCCATTTTTAATAGGATTATTTTGTTTGGTGTTGAGTTTTATAAGTTCTTTGTAAATTTTGGTTATTAACCCCTTATCAGATGTATCATTGGCAAATATTTTCTCCCATTTAATGGCTTTTCTTTTCATTTTGTTAATGAAATCCTTTGCTGTGCAAAAATTCTTAGATTGATATAGTCCCATTTTTTTAATTTTTCTTTTTATTTCCCTTGTCCAAGGATATATGTCAGAAAAATATTGCTATGAGAAATGTCTGAGATATTACTGCTTAAGTTTTCTTCTAGGATTTTTATGGTTTCAAGTCTAACATTTAAGTATTTAATTTATTTTTAATTATCGTGCATATGGTGTAAGAAGGTGTTCTAATTTAATTTTTTTGCATGTGTCTGCCCTATTTTCCCAACACCATTTCTTGAATAAGAATATTCTTATCCCACTGAATGTTTTTGCCTCCTTTGTCAAATATTAATTGACTGTAGAGGCATGGATTTATTTCTGTGCTCACTATTCTGTTCTCTTGATATGTCTGTTTTTATGTCAGTACCATGCTGTTTTGATTACTATGGTCGTATATTATAGTTTGATGTTAGGTAGCATGATACCTCCAACTTGTCCTTCTTTCTTTAGACTGCTGTTACTATTCAAGATCTTGTATGGTTCCATATAAATTTTCGGACTATTGGGGATATTTGTTGTACTACTGTGAAATATGCCATTGGTATCTTGATAGGAATTGAACTGAATCTATAAATTGCTTTGGGTAGTATGGACATTTTAATGATGTTAAGTCTTTTTATTCATAAATACGGTGTATGCTTCCACTTATTCATATCTTCTTTGATTTCTTTCTTCAGTGCCTTATAATTTTCTGAATACAGGTCTTTTACTTCCTTAGTTAAATTTATTTCTAGGTATTCTACTCTTTTTGAAGCATTTGTGAATGGAATTTTTAAAAAATTCCCTTTCTGATAGTTTGTAATTGGTGTATAAAAATGCAATTGATTTCTGGATATTTCTTTTGTATCCTGCTACTTTACCAAGTTCATTTACCATTCTAGTAGTTTTTTGATGGAATCTCTAGGATTCTCTACATACGGTAGATAATGTAATTTTCAAAAAATGACAGTTTTACTTCTTTTTTTCAAATTTGGATCCCTTGTATTTCTTTTTCTTGTCTGATTGCTGTGGCTAGGACTTCCAATTCTATGTTGATTTTGAGTGGTGAAACTAGGCATCCTTGTCTTATTCCCAGTTTTAAGGGAAACACTTCTAGTTTTTGCCCATTGAATATGATGTTGGCTATTGGTTTGTCATGATAGGCCATTATTAAGTTGAGGTATGTTCCCTCTACTCCCACTTTGCTGAGAGTTTTTACCATAAATGGGTGTTGGATTTTACTAAGTACTTTTTCGGCATCTATTGATATGATCATGTGGTTTTTATTGTTTATTTTGTTCATATGGTGTATCGGGATTATTGATTTGTAGAAACTGTTTGGGTTGGCCAAAGGGTTCATTCAGTTTTTTTCCATAAGATGGCTTTAGTAGAGCTTATTGTCTCTAACTTCACTCCAAACAATTTGTCAAATTATATTGTGACAGCTGTTATATCAGCATGCATTTAAAAATACTTTTCAAAATTGATTTTTGTGTAGCTGTTTTAATATTGAAGATAGAAGAAAATAAGCAGCAATTGTGGCATATTATGATTTATTATTTCAATAAGGGTAAAAACACAACTAAAACACACAAAAATGTGCAGAATGTGGACAAGGTGCTGTTATTGATTGAATGTGTCAAAGGTGGTTTGAGAGTTTTGTGCTTGAGATTTCTTGTTGGACAATGCTCCACTGTCAGGTAAACCATTTCAAGTTGACAGCAATTGAAACAAGACTTTAATTGAAAACAATCAATGTTATACCATGTAGGCCTTGGCTGGTGTGGCTCAATGGATTGAGTGCTGGCCTTCAAACCAAAAGTTCACCAGTTCAATTCACAGTCAGGGCATATGCATGGATTGCTGTCCAGGTCCCCAGTAGGGGGTGCACAAGAGCCAACCACAGATTGATGTTTCTATCCCACTTTTTCTCCCGCCCTCCCCTTTTCTCTAAAAATAAATAAATAAAATATATATTTTTAAATGGTTATAACTAGTTCCGGCCAAGATGGAGGCATAAGTAGAAACCCTTCTCTTCCTCACACAACCAAAAGGAGGATAACAACCAATCTAAAATCAATAAGCAACCAAAAGCACCACAAAATCAAACTGCATGAAACTCCAACAACCAATGAATTAAAGAAAAATCAACCGGAACAACCAGACTAGTAAGGTGGTGGACCATGGGGGCTGACTCAGAAAAACTGTGGTGACAGGGCAGACCATGGGGGCAAGGCTGGCTGTTGAGCTCAACAGGCTGCACAGGAGGGGCTGACTTAAGGGGAAAACTGAGACTCAGAGGGGATCGTGGACTATGGCTAGGGTTGCCGTGATAGGAGAAACACCCAGTCTCACACAAGCGTTCACTGAAAAGTGCACTAGAGATGAGCAGGACAGCCACACTGTTCCCTCTCTGGCCTCTCCCCCACAGGCACCACTGCAGTGCAGCAAAGAGTGTTGCCCTGCCTGAGTGAATACCTAAGGCCCCTCCCCCTTACAACAAATCAGCTACGCCAAGAAAAGAAGTATGGCCCAAATGAAAGAACAGAGCAAAACTTCAGAAAGAGAACTAAGCAATGAGGAGATAGCCAAACTATCTGATGGAGAATTTAAAGCCATGATAATCAAAATGCTCACAGAACTGATTGAGTTTGGTCAAAAACTGAAAAAAAAAAAAAAAAAGAAGGATACCCACAGTGAAATAAAACAAAATATTCAGGGAACCAAGAGTAACAGGAAGGAAACCAGGACTCAAAGCAATGATTTCGAACAAAAAAAGAAATAAACATCCATTCAGAAGAAAAAGAAGAAACAGGAATTCAAAAAAAAAAAATGAAGAGAGACTTAGGAACCTCTTGGACAAGTTGATATGTTCCAATATCTGAATTATAGGAGTTTCAGAAGGAGAAGAACAACAGCAAGAAATTGAAAACGTATTTGAACAAATAATGAAGGAAAACTTTCCCAATCTGGCAAAGGAAGTAGACTTCCAGGAAGTCCAGGAAGCCCAGAGAGTTCCAAAGAAGTTGCACCCAAAGAGGAACACACCAAGGCACATCATCGTTAAGTTACCCAAGATTAAAGACAAAGAGAGAATCCTAAAAGAAGCAAGGGGAAAGGAGAGAGTTACCTACAAAGGAGTGCCCATTAAGCTATGAGCTGATTTCTCAAAAGAAACCTTGCAGGCAAGAAGGGGCTGGAAATAAGTATTTGAAGTCATGAAAGGCAAGGACCTACATCCAAGATTACTCTATCCAACAAAGCTTTCATTTAAAATGGAAGGGCACATAAAGTGCTTCCCAGATAAGGTCAAGTTAAAGGAGTTCAATATCACCAACCCATTATTATATAAAATGTTAAAGGGACTTACTTATCTAAGAAAAGGAAGATCAAAAATATGAACAGTAAAATGACAACAAACTCACAATTATCTGATGTGGACACTGGCCTGCAGTGTTTGTGGCATTGTGGCTGAGACAAGACAAATTCACACAGACTACCGGGTTCTGTGGAGGAAATGGGATGGCACAGCTACTCTCTCAAGAGGAGAGCACCCGGACCCTTGCCTTGACAGGCTTTTATTGTTTTCTAGGCATATTACATTGAAGATGGTCCTCATTTACTATGAATAGGTTTGCTTTAGGTGGTTACTTTTTACAGAAAACAAAGGAGAGGATATTGTTAATTATATCAAAGAGGATATTTACAAATTAGAGGGAAAAGTGGTTGAATTGGTTACACTCCTCCTTGGGAGGTTTAGCATAGATTTTAGGAAGTTACTTTAAAGTATACAGCACACAATTGCTGCCTCAATTCAGGGTGAGGGAGTTTTAGCAAAAAGCAAGTCTCAAAGTGGCTTAAATACAATGCAGGCCTGATTCCCCATGGGAGAACCTGTCCCTGGGCATGGGTCCTGTGTGCCAGACATTGCTTTCCACTGGTCTTTCTGAGTGGGAACTGGGCCCACGCCATGCAGAACGGTCTCCTATAACTATCAACAAATCAACCCAAAATACAAGAAAAACAGCGAAAACAAAAATTAAGCAAACAACTAGAACAGGAACAGACTCAGAGAAATGGACATCACATGGAGGGATTTCAGTGGGAAGGGGGGAGGGAGAAATGGGGGGGAGGTACAGGGAAGAAGAAGCATAATTAGTAGTCATAAAATAGAGAGAGATAAAAAGTGGTATAGGAAAAAGGGGACTCAAAGAATTTATATGTACAACCCATGGACATGAACTAAGGGGGAGGAATGCAGGAGGATTTGGGGGCAGGGTGGAGGGGGGATAAAGGGGGAAATATTGGGGAAACTGTAATAGCATAATCAATAAAAAATAAAGCAAACCAAATATAACCAGAGATATTGTAGTTAAGAACAATCTAACAATAGCCAGAAGGGAGTGGGGAGGGGACAGTGGGGAGATGGATTTACCGGAGCTACTATAAAGGACACAAGGACAAAATCAAGGGGGAGGGTGGAGGCAGGGGAGGGAGGTGGGTTTGGCTGGGGTGGGGTGGAGGGATGGGGAGAAAATGCAGACAATTGTAATTGAATAACAATAAAATATTTTTAAAATGGTTATACCATGCAGGATATAGCTGACATGCTCAAAATACCCAAATCAAGCATTGAAAATAATTTTTACCAGCTTGGTTATGTTAATCACTTTGATGTTTGGGTTCCACATAAATGAAAAACACCTTCTTGAAGAGGAAAGGTCAAGTCAAGGAACATGTATAAGGGACCCATGGACAAGGACAATGGAGTGGAAGATAAAATGTGGTTGGGCATGGGCAGGGCAGAGGGCAGTAAAGGGAGAAAATGGGGACAATTGTAATTGAACAACAACTAATTAATTAATTAATTAATCATTAATTATCTAATGAAAATAAAAACTTCTTGACCGTTTTTCCACATATGATTCTGTACTTATATGTAATGAAAATGTTCCATTTTTAAGATAAATTCTTTTTTTTTAAAATTTTTATTGTTATTCAAGTACAGTTTTATGCCTTTTCTCCCCATCCCTCCACCCCACCCCAACTGAACCCACCTCCCACCCCCACCTCCACCCTCCCCCTTGGTTTTGTCCATGTGTCCTCCATAGTAGTTCCTGTAATCCCCTCTTCCCACTGCCCACCCCCCCCCGCTATTGTTAGATTGTCCTCAACTTCAATATCTCTGGTTATGGAATTCTACGCAGAAGACAAATTCTTATGGGTGATGAAAAGTGGATACTTTAAAATAATGTGGAACAGAAGAGACTATGGGGCAAGTGAAATGGGCCATGACCAACCACACGAAAGATTGGTCTACATCCAAAGAAGGTGGTGTTGTGTGTATGGTGGGATTGAAGGGAGTCTTCTATTATAGGCTCCTTCTGGAAAACCAAACAATTAATTTCAACAAGTATTACTCTCATAGACCAAATGAAACCAAAAATTGGTGAAAAGCATCCGGAAATAGTTGTCAGAAAATGCATAATCTTCCATCACGATAGTGCAAGACTGCATGTTTTCTCATGACCAGGCAAAAACTGTTACAGCTTGGCTGGGAAGTTCTGATTCATCTGCTATATTCACCAGACATTTGTACCTTCAGAGTGCCATAAATTTTACTCTTTACAAAATTCTCTTAATGGAAAATATTTCAATTCCCTGGAAGACTGAAAAGGGCACCTGGAACAATTCATTGCTTAAAAGATAAAAAGTTTTGGGAAGATGGAATTATGAAGTTGCCTGAAAAATAACAGAAGGCAGTGGAACAAAATGATGAATTCATTTCTCAATAAAGTTATAGGTGAAAATGAAAAATGCATCTTTTATTTTTACATAAAAACAAAACAAACATTTTGGCCAACCTAATACCAAGTTTGCATCTCTGGGATAAATCCCACTTGATCATGGTGTATGACTTTTTTATGTATTACTGGTTCAGATTTGGTAATATTTTGTTGAGGATTTCAGCATCTCTGTTCATCAGGGATATTTGCCTATAATTGTTTTATGTAGTGTCTTTATTTGGTAGTGGAATTAGGATAATGCTGGTCTCATAAAATGAGCTTGAGAGTCTTCTCTCCTCTTGAACATTTTGGAATAGTTTGAGAAGGATAGGTGTTAGATCCTTGAATTTTGGTAAAATGCAACTGTGAAGCTGTCCAGGAAGATTGTATGTTTATAAGAATTTATCAATTTCATCCAGATGGCCCAATTAGTTGGTACATAATTATTTACATTTTCTTATACTACCCTGTATTTCTTTTTTAAAAAAATTTAAAGACTTTATTTAATTCTTAGAGAGAGGGGAATGGAGGGATAAAAAGAGGAGGAGAAACATGAAAATGCAAAAGAGACATTGGTGGCTTCGTTCACACCCACCATCTGGGAAACGGCCTGCAACCCAGGCATGTGCCCTTACAAGGAATCGAACCTGTGACCTGTTTGTTCAAAAGCCAGTGCTCAATCCACTGAGCCACACCAGCCAGGGGTCCTTTGTATTTCTTTGGTGCCAGTTGTTACTCTTCCTCTTTCATTTCTGATTTTATTTATTGGGGTTCTCTCTCTCATTTTTTGTGGATGAGTCTTGTTATAGGTTTGTCAACAGTGTTCATTTTTTTAAACCAGCTCTTGGTTTCATTTATCTTTTGCATTGTTTTTTAAACTCTATTTCATTAATATGTACTCTGATATTTCTTAATTCCTTTATTCTTCTCACTTTAGGCTTTGTTTTTTCACTTCTAAACTACTTTAAGTGTAAAATTTACATTGATTATTTGAGAGTTTTCTTGTTTTTTGAGATAGGACTGTAATATGAATTTCCCCTTTAGAACTGCTTTCACAGTGTCCCATAGATTTTGTGTTGTTGTGTTCTCATGTTCAATGTTTAAGGTGTACTTTTATTTCTTCCTGGATCTCATTTTTAACCCATTCATTGTTTATTAAAATGTTATTTAGCCTATATGTCTCTGTGTTTTTCAGGAGTTTTTTCTTATGATTGATTTCTAGTTTCATACCATTGTGGTTAAGAGATATTTGATATAATTTCAATATTCTTAAATTTATTGAGAACTTTTTTGTGTCCTAACATGTGGTACATCATAAAAATATTCCCTACACACTTGAAAAGAATACATATTTTTCTGCTTTGGTTTGAAATGTTCTGAGGATACCAATTAAAGCTATTTGATCTAGTGTGTCATTGGAGGAAACTACTTCCTTATAGATTTTTTGCCTGGAAGATCTATGCTTTAATGTCATGGAGTGTTAAAATTCCCTACTATGACTATTACTATCTGTCTTTCCTTTTTAGTTAATCAACGTCTGTTTTAAATAATTAGGTACTCGTGTTTTAGGTGCAGAAATATTAAAAAGGGTTATATCCTCTTGTCAGATCACACTCTTTGTCATTATGTAGCATCCTTCTTTGTGTCTTATTAAATCTAGGAAGGAAATAATCAAGATCAGAGCAGAATTAATTGACATAGAGACTAAAGGAAAAATTCAAAGGATCAATAAATCCAGGAGCTGGTTTGTTGACAGGATAGATAAATTGACAAGCCTTTAACCAGACTAATCAAGAGAAAAAAGACAGAGGACCCAAATAAATAAAAACAGAAACAAAAGAGGAGAAATGTCAACTGATACCACAGAAATACAAAGAATTGTAAAAAATTACTATTACCAATTATATGCCAAGGGATTTGAAAACATGGGCAAAATGGATAAATTTCTAGAAACATACAATCATACAAAATTGAATCAAGAAGAAACATAACGCATGAACAGACTGATGTCAGCTGGTGAAATTGAAACAGTAATCAAAAATCTCCCAGCAAACAAAACTTCTGGACCAGTTGTTTTCACAGGAAAATTTTACAAAATATTTAAGGAAGAGATAACCCTTACACTTCTCAAACTATTCCAAAAAATCCAAGAAGGTTCCAAAACTCTTTGTATGAGGACAGCACTATCCTAATCCCAAATCCAGAGAAAGACACAACAAAGAAAAAAAACTACAGGCTGATATCACTGATGAACATAGATGCTAAAACCCTCAAAAAACTATTGGCAAACCGCATCCAGCAATACATTAAAAAGGTCATACATAATGATCAAGTGGAATTCATCACAGGGATGTAATGATGGTAAAATATCCAAAAATCAATAAACATAATACAACACAGAAAGAACAGGAAAGGCAAAAATCACATGATCATATCAATTGATGTGAAAAAAGCATTTGATAAAGTGCAGCACCAATTTATAATAAAAAGACTCACACCTACCTAGTGTAGCTCAGTGGATTGAGCACGGGCATGCAAACCAAAGGGTCACTGGTTTGATTCCAAGTCAGGGCACATTCTTGTGTTGTGGGCCAGGCTCCAGTGGGGTTGCTCAGGAGGCAGCCATATATTAATGTTTGTCTCCCTCTCTTTCTCCCTGCCTATCCCTCTTTACAAATAAATAAATAAAATACTTTAAAAATAAAAGATAAAAATACTAAGAAATGTGGGAGTATAGGGAGCATACCTCAACATAATTAAGGCCAAATATGAGAAACCTACAGCCAACATCATACTCAAAGGGCAAAATCTATAAGCCTCCCCCCTAGGATCAGGAACAAGACAAGGGTGTATGCTTTCACCATTATTACTCAACATTGTATTGGAAGTTCTAGTCACAGTAATCAGAGAAGAAAAATAAATAAAGGAATTTCAAATTGGAAAGGAGGAATTAAAATGGTCATTGTTTGCAGATGACATGACATTGTAGGTAGAAAACCCTATGGACTACACCAAAAAACGATATGATGTAATAAGTAAATTAGGCAAAACAGTGGAATACAAAGTCAATATTCAGAAATTGAAGGCATATTCATATACCAACAATGAAATATCATAATAGAACTTAGGGAAAAAATCACATTTGCTTTAGCAACAAGAAAAATGAAGTACCTAGGTATAAACCTAACCAAGTAGGTAAAAGACCTATACTCACAAAACTATACAACACTGAAGAAAGAAATTAAGGAAGATACAAATAAATGGATTCATATACTACGTCTATGGATTAGAAGAATTAACATCATACAATATCCATAATCCCCAAAGCAATTTGTAGATTCAATGTGATCCTTATTAAAATACCAGTGACATATTTCACAGATTTAGAACAAATATTTCAAAAATTTACATGGAACCAAACATGGCCCTGAATAGCCTCAGCAATTTGAGAAAGAAGAACAAAGTATGAGTGATCACAATATCGGATACCAAACTGTATTACAAGACCAGTGTAACCAAAATAGTTTGGTACTAGCAAAATAACAGACACATGGATCCATGGAACAGAAAAGAGAGCCCAGAAATAAACCCATGTCAATATGTTTAATTAATATTTCACAAAGAGGGCAGGAGCATAAAATAGAGTAAAAATAGCCTCTACAACAAATAGTGTTGGAGGATCTGGACAGCTAACTGCAAAACAAACAAATAAACAAACAAACAAAAAAAAAGAAACTCAAGCAGCAAAATACACGATACACAAAAATAAAGTCAAGATCGATAAATGACTTAAATATAAGTCATGACACCATAAAAGTCCTAGAGGAGAACATAGGCAGGAATATTTCCGATATTCCACACAACAGTATTTTCACTGATATGTCGGCTAGAGCAAGGAACATAAAGGAAAGACTAAACAAATGGGATTTCATCCAAATATAAACTTGTACACAGCCAAAGAAAACATCAACAAAATGAAAAGGAAATCAACCATATGGGAAAATATATTTGCCAATGATACCTTGTGCAAGGGTTCAATCTCTAAAATATATAAAGATCTCACACGATTCCACTCCAGAAAGACAAACAACCTAACAAAAAATGGGTAAAGGACCTGAACAGACACTTCTACAAGGAGGACATACAGAGGGCCCAGAGATATATGAAAGGATGCTCAGCATCACTATCCATCAAATAGATGCAATTAAAAACCACAATGAGATATAATTTCACAACAGTGAGAATGGCCATCATAACCAAATCAACAAACACCAAGTGCTATCAAGGTTGTGGATAAAAGGGAAACCTATGCACTGTTGGTGGGAATGCAAACTGGTATAGCTACTGTGGAAAACAGTATGGAATGTCCTCAAAAAAAAAAAAAAAAACTAATGTGGAATTACCTTTTCACCTGGCAATTCCACTGCTGGGATTATACAATAAGAATCCTGAAATACCAATTCAAAAGAACCTATGCACCCCTATGTTCATAGCAGCACAATTTTCAATATGCAAGTGTTGGAAGGAAACTATGTGCCCATCCGTAATTGAGTGGATCAAAAGATTGTAGTAAGGGATACAGAAGATGGTGGCGAGATAGGTGGGAGTGGAGTCCACTTCACCTCAACAATAGTGAAACACATAGCTGATATGAGGAACAGAGAGAACAGCCAACGGTATTCCAGCATATATGAAGATCGGAGACCAAACAGAGAGGATATTCAAAGATCTGACGGTAAGAAGAGTGCTTCCCAAAACCAGATAAAGACACAACGAAGAAAGAAAACTTCAGGCCAATATCGCTGATGAATATAGACGCGAAAATTCTGAACAAAATATTGGCAAAACGCATCCAGCAATACATTAAAAAGATCATACACCATGACCAAGTGGGATTCATCCCAGGCATGGAAGGATGGTACAAAATTCGCAAATCAATAAACATCATACATCACATCAATAACAGCAAAGACAAAAATCACATGATCATATCAATAGATGCGGAAAAAGCATTTGACAAGACACAGAACCCATTTCTGAAAAAAACACTCAGCAAAGTGGGAATAAAGGGAGCATTCCTCAACATGATAAAGGCCATATATAAGAGACCTATAGCCAACATCACACTCAATGGACAAAAACTTAGAGCTTTCCCACTGAAATCAGGAACAAGACAAGGATGCCCTCTCCCACTACTCTTATTCAACATAGTATTGGAAGTCCTAGCCACAGCAATCAGACAAGAAAAAGAAATGACAGGCATCCAAATTGGAAAGGAGGAAATGAAACTGTCACTGTTTGCAGATGACATGATAGTGTACATGGAAAATCCTATAGACTCCACCAAAAAACTACTCAACCTAAGGAATGAATTTGGTAAAACAGCTGGATACAAAGTCAATACTCAGATATCAAAGGCATTCCTGTACACCAACAATGAAACTGCACAAACAGAAATTAGGAAAAAAATCCCATTCGATATAGCAACAAGAAAAATAAAGTACTTAAAAGTAACCAAGGAGGTAAAAGACCTGTACTCAGCAAACTACACAACACTGAAGAAAGAAATTAAGGAAGACACAAACAAATGGAAGCATTTACCATTCTCATGGATTGGAAGAATTAACATCATCAAAATGGCCATAGTACCCAAAGCGATTTATAGATTCAATGCAATCCCTATTAGAGTACCCATGACATATTTCACAGATATAGAACAAACATTTCAGAAATTTATATGGAACCATAATCGACCCCGAATAGCTGCAGCAATTTTGAGAAAGAAGAACAAAGCAGGAGGAATCACAATACCTGATATCAAACTGTATTACACGGCCACTGTAATTAAAACAGCCTGGTACTGGCATAAAAACAGGCACATAGACCAATGGAACAGAACAGAGAGCGCAGAAATAAACTCAAGTCTTTACGGTCAATTAATATTTGACAAAGGAAGCAGGAGCATAAAATGGAGCAAAAACAGCCTCTTTAACAGATGGTGTTGGGAGATCTGGACAGCTACGTGCAAAAAAATGAAACTCGATCTCCAACTTACGCCACACAAAAAAATAAACTCAAGATGGATAAAAGACTTAAATATAAGTTGTAACACCATAAAAGTCCTTGTGGAAAACATTGGCAGGAAAATCTCAGCCATTCCCCGCAGCAACATCCTCACAGACATGTCCCCTAAAGCAAGGGACATAAAGGAAAGAATAAACAAATGGGACCTCATCAAAATAAAAATCTTCTGCATGGCTAAAGAAAACAGCACCAAATTACAAAGGGAACCAACAGTATGGGAAAACATATTTGCTAATGATACCTCAGAGAAGGGCCTGATCTCCAAAATATATAAAGAACTCACACAACTCCACTCCAGGAAGACAAACAACCCAATTACAAAATGGGCAAAGGACTTGAACAGACACTTCTCCAAGGAAGACATACAGAGGGCCCAGAGACATATGGAAAGATGCTCACCCTCACTAGCCATCAGAGAGATGCAAATTAAAACCACAATGAGGTACCATCTCACACCAGTCAGAGTGGCCAACATAAACAAATCCACAAACAACTGTTGGAGAGGATGCGGAGAAAAGGGAACCCTCGTGCACTGTTGGTGGGAATGCAGACTGGTGAGGCCACTGTGGAAAACAGTATGGAATTTCCTCAGGAAACTAATAATGGAACTGCCCTTTGACCCAGCAATTCTGCTGCTGGGATTATACCCTAAGAACCCTGAAACACCAATCCAAAAGAACCTGTGTACCCCAATGTTCATAGCAGCACAATTTACAATAACCAAGTACTGGAAAAAACATTTATATTTTTCTAGTGTTTTGTTCTGTCTTTTTTCTTAGAAAATTAGAAACATTTAAATTTTTACGACTGTATATGTAACATACAATTTAAAATTTTCATTGTGGTAGAATAGATATGACATCAAATTTACCATTTTAACCATTTTAAATTAATTGTTTAATGGCATTAAGTACATTTAAAATGTTGTAAAACCAGAATCATGAGCTATTGATATTTCTAAAACTTTTATTATCCAAAATGTAAATGCTGTAATATAGCATTTTGTAAAATAAAGTAATGTCTTGATCTTTGGAAAATTGTGTTGGGATAGCGCTTTATCTCTACATAGATTTGTACAGTGGCTTTATTTTATGCTTTCTTTCTGCTAAATTCTATTTAAATAATTGGTTTTATTTTCTAGGTATATGCCATATTCCTCAGAGGCAATTTTCACACTTTTGCATCTCTGAAATCTTAACACTTCTATTGGATACGATGGGGCACTGGTTTCAGGTTAATTAGTTAGTTGAGTTATAATTATTATGTATCTTAAAAATAATGGCAGGGCTTATTTTAGTGTTCTTCATACTGATTGATCTTTTTATGTGTGGTCTAATTATTTACAAACTTCTGTTTTCAGTAACAAATTACACCTGAAGTCACTACTATGCACATATATTTAAATATATCAACCATCGTTAACCACAGATATTGAAATGCCTAACGTGCCAAAGTTAGACAGCAAAGTCAAGAGCAAATGAATAAGCAAGGAATGAAGATATTGCTACTATATAGAATAGCTTTTCCCGTTGTTTGCATATATCATAGTTCAAAAATATTTTCCAAGGAAGAACAAAGTCTTCAATCCATTCAGCTCTGAGAAAAAAAATATCATTCTGTAAAATGGATAAACTGCCATTTTCCTTACCCAGTGATTCATCATGCATTTCTAAATGCTGATAAAAAAAAAATTGTTACAAGTCTTTTATGTAGTATTTGAAACTCTACTTTTATGTATGACAGACTATGTCAAAATAATTGTGTGGGGGACTAGCCTTGGTTAAAGGGAAGCACATTTGATGTTACTAATTTTTATATTATTTCACCCATAAAAATCCTTATAGCAGCAAAAGTTTTATTGCACTGTATTTCAGGATCTAATTTATTCATGGAATAAATGTTTCATATAATAAATTTTCAAGTAAATGTATTCTGAGATTCATGCATACCCATGGCTGCTGTAAAACCATAAAATTTTGTTTAAAATTGAGGCATCTCTTAATTCTTCTTGGAAAGTGTAATGGCATGGATGGAATTGGAGAGCATTATGCTAAGTGAAATAAGCCAGATGGTGAGGGACAAATACCATATGACCTCACCTTCAACTGGAACATAATAAATAGAAGAAAAAAGGAAACAAAATATAACCAGAGACATTGAAGTTAAGAAAAATCTAACAATGGGCAGGGGGGAGTGGGGAGGGGACAGTGAGGAGAGGGGATTACAGGAACTACTATAAAGGACACATGGAGAAAATCAAGGGGGAGGGTGGAGGTGGGGGATGGAGGGGGGTTCAGCTGGGGTGGGGTGGAGGGATGGGGAGAAAAGGCACACAACTGTAATTGAATAACATTAAAAAATTTAAAAAAACCAAACAACGAAAAAAGAAAGTGTAATGGGAAGGCTGGAAGATTTTATGCTAATAAAGACAATATTGTTCAGCTTTCCATTTCACCCAATATATCCTTTTTACTGATTTCAAGCTATTATTACAATTAATAACTTTATTTTTAAATTTTATTTATTTATTTTTATTCAGTTACAATTGTCTGCATTTTCTCCCCATCCCTCCACCCCACCCCATTCAGTCCCACCTCCCTCCCCCACCTCTACCCAATGGAATTCTACGCAGCAGAGAGAAAGAAGGAGCTTATACCCTTTGCAATGGCATGGATGGAACTGGAGAACAATTAATAACTTTAAATGGAAGCACTTCATCAACTGTATTGAGCCACTACTACTGCTAAACCAGTAGTATGTGCTAGGGCCATTTTGTACTATTGAATACATGTCCTTGATAGAGAAATGTTTTTTTATTGCCTTTTGAGTATTTTGTGTGGTATTAGCTCAAGAGCCCTATGTCATTTGGTTTGGTACCTGCCCTTCTTTTCTCACTTCCTCCCTGCCCCGTCTACACTTTTGGATTTTTGTGTGGTTGCTCAGATCTACTTTAAACTACTTCCTATGGATATCTACTTATTGTGATCTATATGCAATAAAAAAAACATCAATAAAAGTGTTAATTTCAAGTACTCAGTCACACTTACCTCCATCCTCACTTAGGACAGTGGGTTCAAATTACTTCACTAGGAATTTTATTCTAGTATTTTTTAAACTCAGAGATGTAAGAAGTAATTGTAGTATTTGGAAAAATAGAATCTGTGTTTATCATTAATCTCAAGATTCCTGCGACTGACATGGGAATATTGCTGCATGATAAACCCATGAAATTATATTTAAAGATTAAGTTCACAGAAATAACTGATTTTGAAAGCATAACATTATATTGCAATTGAATTTTTTAAGTGGAATTTCATATTTTTAAAAATTTGAAGTTCACTCTCCTCAAGATGTTAAGGAGGTCACTTTTCCCTAAGGACATGGACAATGCAAATTTTAAAAATCACATGGAGCATGTTACTCTGTCTAGACAGCTTTTTTGGCTTGGAATCCTTCCCTGAAAGATCAGTCAGAATGAAATGTGTGAACCCTTCCTCAATTAAGAAAAGGAAAATTGGCTATAATATGTAGATTTATATAAGTATAATCAGAAATTTAATATGTAATTTTTTTCTCCTTTAAAGAGAGGAACTTCTATGCATTCATACTCCTCCATTCAACAATATTTATAGTGCACCTATTATATGTCAGTCACTTTACTAGGTGCTAGCAATATAATACTAAATAAAACAAGCCAAGTTCCCATCTTCATTAACCTTATGTTTCATGGAGGGGAGGAGATGGGACACAGAAAATAAACAAAATAATTATGCAACATATATAATATGCAAAATGGTAATAAGTGCAAAGGAAAATAGTAAAGCAGGAAGAGGGTTGTGACATGGCTTGGGCGATCAACTTTATATTTTATGTTGTAAAGATTTTGTTTATTTATTTTTAGAAAAAGGAAGAGTGTGAGAAAGAGAGGGAGAAAAACATCAATCAGTTGCCTCTCATATGTGTCCTGACCAGGGACTGGGGACAGAACCAACAACCCAGGCATGTGCTCTGACAGGGAATTGAACCAGCAACCTTTTGCTTTGCATGTCTATGCCCAAACTGAGCCATAGTGATCAGGGAAGGGAGCTCAATTTTTAAATGACTGTTTAGGAGATGCCTCAAATAGAAGACATGTGAGCACTGGCTAGAAGGAGTTGAGGAAACAAGCAATAGGATTCTCTGTGGGGAAAGCCTTCCAGACAAGGGGAATAAAAAGTGTGAAGGTATGCATGAAAATACACCTGAAACTAATAGAAAATAATAATGAATGTGGACTGTAATTGAAAAATAAAATTTTTCAACAGTATGTCTGAAAATATGAAGTAGGCCACTGAGGCTGGAGCAGAGCATGTGATGGGAAGAATGGCAGGAGATGAGGTAGGAAGGCAGAGGTTGAGTTTGGGGTAGGTAGCAGGTTATGTGTTTAAAGATTTTTTACCTATTTATTTATTTTACAGAGGGGAAGAGAGAAAGAGAGGTAGAGAACAATCCATGTAGGAGAAAAACATCAATTGGTTGCCTCTCAAACACCCCAAACTGGGGACATGGCCTGAAACCCAGGCAAGTGCCCTGACTGGAAATCGAACCAGGGACCTTTTGGTTTGCAGGCTGGCACTCAATCCACTGAGCAACACCAACTAGGGCTCATGGAACATCTTCCTGGGTATTTGTAGGGCCCTGGATTTTACTCTAAGTGACATGTAGTGTTTTGAGCACTGAGTTAGGCACCCTTGTGTGACATTTTAGTGAATAAAGAAATGTATCAAATTTAGCCCTTTCCCTTGAAATGACAATGTTTCACTTTGGTAAGAGAATTTTACAAATCCATGTGTCCTAGAAGTATCATCTTCAGTAGTGAGAAGTTGGCCTTGCAGAGAAGGATGCACAGTTTGATTTCATAGGGAATGCCTCCAAGATAGAATTTCTAGTACTACCTTTTCCACCCAACAAGAAAATCTTCTGGCAATAAACTACATTCTAAAATCACTAGCAGGATTGCCAGCCAAGATGGGGGCATAGGCAGATATACTTTGCCTCCTCGCAGAACAAAAAGAAGGACAGCAAAAAATTTAAAAACAACCAGAACTGCCAGAAAATCAAACTGTATGGAAGTCTGACAACCAAAGAAATAAAGAAGAAACATTCATCCAGACCAGAAGGAGGGGCAGAGACAGGCAGCAGGTTTGGAAAGAATGTGCTGCAAGGCAACACCTGGAGGACCAGGTGGGTGAGGCAGCAGCTGGCAGAATGGGTGGTCCCACATTTGCATGTGGATAAATTGGGAGGAAAAACTGGGGAGTAGGACAGACTGCACAACCCAGGGTTCCAGTGAAGGGAAATAAAACCTCAAAACGTCTGTCTGTAAAAATATGTGGGTAGTGCAGAGGTGGGAGAAACTCCAAGCCTCACAGGAGAGTTCATTGGAGATACCCACAGGGTCCTGGAACATACACAAGCCCATCCACCTGGGAATCAGCACCAGAATGGCCCAATTTGCTTGCGGAAAGCAAGGTAAATGACTGAAAACCAGTCAAGAGTCGAGCAAGAGAAATGGTTCCCTTTAGGACCCCTGCCCCACATAAGCACCACAATGCAGTGACATGTGTTGACCTGCCCTGCCAATTACCTAAGGCTTTGCCCCTTACTAAAATAACTGAAGTGCCAAGACAAAAAAAAAAAAAAGAAAGACAGGTCAAAGCTCCAAATATAGAACTAAGTGATGAAGAAATAGCCAACCTACCACAGGCAGAGTTCAAAACACTGGTAATTGGGATGCTCACTGAAATGGTTAAGTGTGGTCACAAAATAGAGAAAAAAGTGAAGGCTATGGAAAGTGAAATAAAGGAAAATGTATAGGGAATGGATAGTGAAGGAAAGAAAACTGGAAAGAAAACTCAAATCACTGGTTTGGAGCAGAAAGAAGAAACAAATATTCAACCAGGACAGAATGAAGAAAAAAGAATTCAAAAAAATGAAAAGAGGCTTAGGAACCTCTGGGACAACTTTAAACATCCCCACATCTGAATCATATGGGTGCCAGAAGAAGAGGAAAAGCAAGAAATTGAAAACCTATTTGCAAAAATAATGAAGGAGAACTTGCTTAATATGACAAAGGAAATAGACTTCCAGGAAGTCTAGGAAGCTCATAGAGTCCCAAAGAAGTTGGACCCAAGGAAGCACACACCAAGGCACATCATAATTACATTACCCAAGATTAAAAATATAAGGAGAGTATCTTAAAAGCAGCAAGAGAAAAGGAGAGAGTTACCCACAAAGGATTTCCCATAAGACTGTCAGCTGATTTCTCAAAAGAAATCTTAGAGGCAAGAAAGAGCTGGAGAGAAGTATTGAAAGTCATGAAAAGCAAGGACCTACATCCAAGATCACTCTATCCAACAAAGCTATCATTGAGAATGGAAAGGCACAGGAAGTGCTTCCCAGATAAGGTCAAGTAAAGGAGTTCATCAAATCCAAGTCCTTATTGTATGGAATGTTAAAGGGACTTATCTACAAAAAATATCAAAAACTTGAACAGTAATATTACAACAAACTCACAGCTATCAACAACTAAACAAAAACAAACTAAGCAAACAACTGGAACAGGAACAGAATCACAGAATTGGAGATCACATGGAGGGTTATCAGTGGGGAGGGGAAGGGGGAAGAATGGGGGAAAAGGTATGGGGAATAAGAAGCATAAATTGTAAGTACAAAATATGGGGAAGTTAAGAATGGTACAGGAAATTGAGAAACCAAAGAACTTATGTGTACAACCCATGGACATGAACTAAGGAGGGAGGATGCTGGTGGGAGGGGATTTGCAGGACCAATGGGAGTAAGGGGGAGAAAAAAATGGGACAACTGTAATAATAAATAATATATATTTAAAGAAACTACTAACAGTCAACATAATTATAGACGTCTAAACAATTCCATCTATCCATTGGAAGAAATAAACTTGAAAAGGCTACCCAGATACACACAATGAGTCCAAAAAGCAATGTGAAGGAGTCAGTTCTCAGATAAAAGAGGGTGGGAAGAATGCAGGAAGAGTATTGAAAATTTAGCCTTTTCAGAAATTCAGGAAGAGGACATTTGCCATCTTAATGGGGACACAATTCCCAGTAGCTCTCTTATTGGGGCTCTTTTTAGGCAAATTAGTTAATTTTATTCTGTTTAAAAGTTCTGTTATAATGGCTCTTTCAGAGTATGAAACTGAAAAAAAGTGGATTTTTGAATGAACGGATGCATGGAAGCATGTTTTAAATGACCATTATGTAATTGATATATGCTACCATCCATTGTGACCCAAGTAATAGTGGACCTAAAACAATTTCAAGTGAGTCAAGAAATACTTGAAGTACTTGCTGCAGTGATGTAAAAATCTCACAGCAATTTGTATTAAGTCCTGTATATCATGTTAGACTTAATGAAACCTTTTGTAAGAACATTCCATTTCTATGATGCATTTAACTACAGTTATTGACATGTTGTATCTGAATGGAAAAAATATGTAATCTTTTGAGTTATTACTATGACATTATGGAGATAAAATATGTGGACCACTAATTTCTTTGAGTAATATTCAGGGCATGTGTCTTTATGTATAATTACTCCCTAACTATTTAAAACATACTCCCGAGGGAAACAAGATGGCGGCGTAGGTAGACACACTGCACCTCCTCGCACAACCAGAACTGACACAATTTCGAAAGGCAAGGAAGTCCAACACCAAGTAGATAAAAAAGAAACATACATCCAGACCAGTAGGAGGGGCGGAGACGGGCACCTGGGCAGAGAGGACTTGCGTGGCCATGACGGGACTGAGACTGGTGGAGTGTGGGACGAAAGGAGCAGGCAGTCTGACCACTAGCAGACCCTGTGGCCCCACCTTCGCACACAGATAAACCTAGAGGGCCGGACTCAGAGTGGCGGAGAACAGGGCAGGCAGAGCGGTGGGTAGCACCCCACAGCTTCACACTCACGCACAGATGAACCCGAACAAACGGCAGGGAGCGAAGCAGACTGCATAACCCAGGGGTCCAGCGCAGGGAAATGAAGCTTCAAACCTCTGATTGAAAACCCCCGTGGGGGTTGCGGCAGCAGGGGGCGAGACTCCCAGCCTCACAGGAGAGGTCGTTGGAGAGACCCACGGAGGCCTAGAGCATGCAAAAGCCCACCCACTCGGGATCCAGCACCATAAGTTGTAACACCATAAAAGTCCTAGAGAAAAACATTGGTAGGAAAATATCAGACAGTCCATGCAGCAACATCCTCACATACATGTCCCCTAAAGCAAGGGACATAAAACAAGAATAAACAAGTGGGACCTTATCAAAATAAAACTGCTGAGTTTTTTTTTTAAGGAAATGTATTTATTTATTTGTTGCTGGAAAACTTATGGAAACGTTTCTCTAGTTACCTTGGATTTTTTATTGTTATTTATTTTTAACCACATGTCATTTTATTGTATTTCTTTATTTCTTTTTATTTTTTTTAAATTTTTTATTGCTATTCAATTACAGTTCTGTGCCTTTTATCCCCATCCTTCCACCCCACCCCAGCCAAACCCACCTCCCTACCCCACCTCCACCCTCCCTCTTGATTTGGTCCATGTGTCCTTTATAGTAGTTCCTGTAATCACCTCTCCTCACTCTCCCGTCCCCACTCCCCCCTGACCATTGTTAGATTGTTCCTAACTTCAATGTCTCTGGTTATATTTTGTTTCCTTTTTTCTTCTATTTATTGTGTTCCAGTTAAAGGTGAGATCATATGGTATTTGTCCCTCACTGTCTGGCTTATTTCACTTAGGTATGCTCTCCAGTTCCATCTATGCTGTTGCAAAGGGAATAAGCTCCTTCTTTCTCTCTGCTGTGTAGAATTCCATTGTGTAAATATACCATAGTTTTTGGATCCACTTGTTTACTGATGGGCACTTAGGTTGCTTCCAGTACTTGGCTATTGTAAATTGTGCTGCTATGAACATTGGGGTGCACAGGTTCTTTTGGATTGGTGTTTCAGGGTTCTTAGGGTATAATCCCAGCAGCAGAATTGCTGGGTCAAAGGGCAGTTCCATTTTTAGTTTTCTGAGGAAATTCCATACTGTTTTCCACAGTGGCCTCACCAGTCTGCATTCCCACCAACAGTGCACGAGGGTTCCCTTTTCTCCGCATCCTCTCCAACATTTGTTTGTGGATTTGTTTATGCTGGCCACTCTGCCTGGTGTGAGATGGTACCTCATTGTTGTTTTAATTTGCATCTCTCTGATGGCTAGTGAGGCTGAGCATCTTTCCATATGTCTCTGGGCCCTCTGTATGTCTTCCTTGGAGAAGTGTCTGTTCAAGTCCTTTGCCCATTTTGTAATTGGGTTGTTTGTCTTCCTGGAGTGGAGTTGTGTGAATTCTTTATATATTTTGGAGATCAAACCCTTGTGCGAGGTATCATTGGCAAATATGTTTTCCCATACTGTTTGTTCTCCTTTCATTTAATGCTGTTTTCTTTAGCCATGCGGAAGCTTTTTATTTTGATGAGGTCCCATTTGTTTATTCTTTCCTTTATGTCCCTTGCTTTAGGGGACATGTCTGTGAGGATGTTGCTGCATGGAATGTCTGATATTTTCCTGCCAATGTTTTCCTCTAGGACTTTTATGGAGTCACGGCTTATATTTAAGCCTTTTATCCACCTTGAATTTATTTTTGTTTATGGTGTAAGTTGGTGATCAAGTTTCACTTTCTTTGCATATAGCTGCCCAGCTCTCCCAACACCTTCGTTGAAGAGGCTATTTTTACTTCATTTTATGCTTCTGCACCCTTTGTCTAATATTAATTGAACATAGAGACTTGAGTTTATTTCTGGCCTCTCTATTCTTTTCCAGTGGTGTATGTGTCTGTTCTTACGCCAGTACCAGGCTGTTTCGATTACAGTGGGCTTGTTATAGTTTGATTTCATGTACTGTGATGTTTCCTATCTTGCTGTTTTTTCTCAAAATTGTTGCAACTATTCGGGGTCATTTATAGTTCCATATAAATTTCTGAAATGCTTGCTTTATATCTGTGAAATATGTCATGGGTACTCTAATAGTGATTGCATTGAATCTATAAATTGTTTTGGGTAGTATGGACAATTTGATAATTTTAATTCTTGCAATCTATGAGCATGGTACATGCTTCCATTTGTTTGTGTCTTCCTTAATTTCTTTCTTCAGTGTTGTGTAGCTTTCTGAGTACCGATCGTTTACGTTCTTGGTTAGGTTTATTCCTAGGTACTTTATTTTTCTTGTTGCTATATCAAATGGGACTATTTTCCTGATTTCTGTTTCTGACATTTCATTTTTAGTGTACAGAAATGCCTTCGATATTTGGTATTGCCTTTATATCCGGCTTTTTTCCCAAATTCATTTATTAGGGCGAGTAGTTTTTTGGTGGAGTCTATAGGTTTTTCTATATACACTATTATGTCACCTGCAAACAATGACAGTTTTGCTTCCTCCTTTTCAATTTGATGCTTTTTATTTCTTTTTCTTGTCTGATTGCTGTGGCTAGGACTTCCAACACTATTTTGAATAGAAGTCATAATAGTGGATATCCTTGTTTTGTTGTTGAGCTTAGTGGGAAATTTTTTAGTTTTTGTCCATTGAGTATGATGTTGGCTGTAGGTCTCACATATATGGCCTTTATGATGTTGAGGAATTCTCCCCTTATTCCCATTTTGCTGAGTGTTTTTTATCATAAATGGACGCTGTACTTTATCAAATGCTTTTTCTGCATCTATTGATATGATCATGAGATTGTTGTCTTTCATTTTGTTTGTGAGATATATTGCATGTATTGATTTGTGAATATTGTACCTTCCTTGCATCCCTGAGATGACTCCCACTTTATCATGATGTGTGATATTTTTAATGAATTGTTGGATGTCTTTCGCCGATATTTTCTTGAGGATTATACATTCTATGTTCATCAGGGATATTGTCCTGAGGTTTTCTTTTTTTGTTATGTTTTTGTCTGGTTTTGGGATTAGGATGATGATGGCTTCAGAAAAAGAGTTTGTGACTCTTCCATCTTTTTGGATTTTTTGGAACCATCTGTTTAGGATAGGGGTTAGGTCTTCCATAAATGCTTCCTAAAATTATCCTGTGAAACCATCCAGTCCAGGGCTTTTGTGTGTCAGTAGTTTTTTAATTACTGCTTCAACTTCCTCAGCTGTTATTGGTCTATTCAGGCTTTATGCTTCTTCTTCATTAAGTTTTGGAAGATTATATTTTTCTAGAAATTTGTCTATTTCACCTAGGTTTTCAAATTTCTTAGCATGTAGTTCTTCATAGTCCTTTCTTAGAATTCTTTGTATTTTGGTGATATCAGTTATAATCTCTCCTCTTTTATTTCTGATTGTGTTTATTTGGTTCCTCTCCCTTTTCTTCTTGATGAGTTTACTTGAAGTTTTGTCAATTTTCTTAATCTTTTCAAAGAACCAGCCTCTGTATTTACTGATTCTTAGAATTGTGCTTTTGGTCTCTGTGTCATTTAATTCTTCTCTGATCTTGGTCATTTCTTTCCTTCTCCTTGTTGTGGGCTGTCTTTGTTGTTGTTCCTCAAGTTCTTGTAAGTGTAGAGATTGTTGTTTATTTGAAATGTTTCTATCTTTTTTTCATTAAGGTTGTATCATTATGAACTTCCCCCTCAGGACTGCCTTCACTATGTCCCATAAGTTTTTGGATTGTTTGAATTCATTTTCATTTTTTTTCCAAAAGCTTTTATTTCTTCCCTAATCTCATTCTTGACCCATTCATTGATTAATAGCATGCTTTTCAATCTCTATGAGTTTTAGTCTTTTTGAGGGTTTTTTTTTTCCCTTTGGGGTTGGTTTTTAGTTTCAACCCCCTGTGGTCAGAGAAAATGCTTAAAAGATTTCAATTTTCTTGAATTTGTTGAAGCTTGTTTTGTGTCTTATCATGTGGTCTATCTTTGAAAATGTTCCATGTGAAATTGAAAAGAATGTGTGTTCTGCTTCTTTGGGATGAAAGGCTCTATATTTCAGTTAAGTCCATTTGATCTAGGACACTGTTCAATTCCAAAATATCTTCTCGATATTTTGTTTGGGAGACCTATCCATTTTTCACAGTGGGGTGTTCAAATCCCCTAGTATAATTGTGTTGCTGTCAATAACTTTCTTAAAGTACTGCAAGATTTTCTTTATGTATTTGGGTGCTCCTATGTTGGGTGCATATAGATTTACAATGTTTATGTCTTCTTGATGGATTTTTCCCTTGAGTATTATGAAGTGACCTTCTGAGTCTCTTTTTATGACTTTTTTTTTTTGAAGTCTATTTTGTCTTATAGAAGTATTGCTACCCTGGCTAGTTTTCCTGTCCATTTGCTTGGAACATTTTTTTTTTTTTCAGTCCTTCACTTTCAGTCTGTGCAGGTCCTTTGTTTTGAGGTAGGTCTCTTGTAGGCAGCACATTTGTGGGTCATGATTTCTTATCCATTCAGCTACCCTAAGTCTTTTGAGTGGAGAATGTAATTCATTTACACTGAAGGTTATTATTGATAGGTACTTATTCATTGTCATTTTCTCATACCTGTGTTCCTCTCTCTCTCACTCTTTCTATATTTTCCTGTTCCCAAAGCAGACCCTTTACCCTCTCTTACAGATCTGGTTTGGAAGAGGTTTACTCTTTGAGGCTTCTTTTTTCTGGGAAACTCTTTATTTGGCCTTCCATATTACCTGAGAGCCTTGCTGGATGGAGTAGTGTCAGTTTCAAGCCCTTGGTTTTCATTACTTGGAATATTCCTTGCCATTCTTTTTTGGCCTGGAGTGTTTCCACTGAAAAGTCAGCTGCTAGCTTTATCAGGGCTCCCTTGAATATTACTTCTTGTTTCCCCCTTGGTGCATTTATGATTCTCTCTTTGTCTTGGAATTTTGCCATTTTAATTATGATATGTCTTGAAGTGGGCCTCTTTGGGTTCTTCTTGCTTGGGACTCTCTGTGTTTCCTGCATTTGTGTGACTTTTTCTCTCATCAAATTAGGGAAGTTTTCTATCATTACTTTTTCAATCAGGTTTTCTATCACTTGCTCTTCTTCTTCTCCTTCTGGTATCCCTATTATATATGTGTTATTATGTTTCATGTTGTCCTGCATTTCCTTTAACCCCTCTTTGTTATTTCTGAGTCTCTTTTCCTTTTCTTGCTTTTTCTAGGTGTTTCTTTCTACCTTGTCCTCCAGTTTGCTGATCCAATTCTCTGCTTCATGTAGCCTGCTTTTGATTCCTTCTACTGTTTTCTTCAATTCAGAAATTGTGTTCCTCATTTCCTCTTAGTCCTTGTTGATAGCTTCTATTTCCTTTTTCATGTTGATATAGTTTGCAGTGAATTCTTTGTGTTTTGCCTGTAGTTTTTGGCAATTCTCTTTGAGTTAATTCAGCCTCATTGTAACAATTGCTTTGAACTCAGTATCTGATAGTTGACTTGCCTCCATTTAATTTAGCATCCTTTCTGAGGTTTCACCTTTCCTTACATTTGGAGTTTGCTTCTTTGTCCTCCTACTTTTATGAGACTCTTCTTGTTAGCCTCTCTTCTTAAGTTTGTCTGTCGTGACTCCTTGGGTTTATGGTGTGAACTTTTATGGTAGGGAACCTGTGAGATTCAGTGGTGCAGTCTCCTTGATCTGGACTGCTGCTCTTGGGCTGTCCTTTATGTTGGCTCTCTGTATCTTTGGATTTTGGTTGTTGTTGGGTCTTTCTTTGGTGGGTCTTCCTTTGGTGGGTCTTCCCCTCCAGCTGGTTAAATGAGGATCACTCAAGCCATCATGTATTGTATGCTGTGGTACAGGTGTGGACAGGTTGGGTTGAAGCTGTTTCTTCTATCTGTCTAAGGTTTTGAGGCTTCTCTCTTGCTATTTTTCAGTTGTTTGTTCTGGGTAATTTCTCCAGTGTTTAGTTGCAATTCTAGATCTGTCCTCCATGGAGGTTAGTGTGGCTTCCACTCCCTCCTTAGCCTTCTTTCATTATTATCTGTTGGTGGTTCCTTTGTTGGTGGGTTCTCTCTTCCAGAAGGTATACTGGTGTTCATATCTCCCACCTACTCTTTTTTTGTGATCAGTTTTAGGGGGAAGAAAAATAGATTAAGATGGCAGGGATGTATTCTATGGTATTTAAAGTACCAACCCATAGAGAAGAGTTAGGACATCCTTTGGATATGTATAGTGTTGAATGTGATAGTTCACTCAACTAGCAACTTTTTAGAAAGGGTGGGAAAAAATATGACCCTTGTTTGAGGGGTGAAAGATTGTGAGTTGGATCCAGAAAACAGTGAACTTGTGGGAGGTCAGATTATGAGATATAGTGAAAGTAAAGGATAAAAATAGGTGTATGTGTGAGAGAATAGAGTTAACCACTCGACAATAAGGTTTGTAAGACAGTGAAATGGGCTAAGATCCAGATACTATGTAGTATTTACAATTGTATGGAACAATTATTTACAATAATACTGGAACAACAAGCATATGATAGAATCTGTATGATCTGAATAACAAGAATAGGAAGTACACGACCTAGAGTGGTGTGCTATTGGAACACAAGTGAAATGAAAAAGGCAAATTAAAAATACACTATGAAAGAGAAAACAAGGACAGTCAAACAATGCAATTAAACAAACAAGATGAAGAAAACTAAACAAAATGAAGAGAATAAATACTAATAAAATAAAAGAAGTAAATATAATGAAAAAATAATAATACAAATAGACAATAGCTTGCAAATTCTCTGGAGTAGCGAAGTCAAATTTATCTCAGTTTCTCAGTTGTTGTGATGATCCCTGTTTGGGTTTGACTCTGGTCCTTTCACAGATCCAGGACTTATTGTCTCAGTTGTGGGGAAAAACAAGAAAGGAATAAAGCCCTCTGGGTTTAAACCAGCCAAGGGAGTTCTGCTGGTCTTCTTGCTACCGCAGGCTAAGGGGGGATTGGTTTTGCTTTTCTCCCTTCCTGTGTTTTTGTGTGGATGGGGGCCAGGTTTGGGCCACACTCTTCATAGTTGCTCAGCCTCCAGTCCAGTTCCTCAGTTAGCTGCAGGGTCCCCAGTGCCCTTCTGCGCCTGGCCTATGCCTTTAGTCCACCACTTGTGCTGTCCTTGGGGTGCACCAATTAGGGGCAACTCATATACCACCTTCTCACTCTTTGCTGTCCTAGGTGCTAGGAACACTCAAAGTCTCTTCAGGGTAGTTTGGCTGCCCCACTGAGTTAAGTCTTTCTGGGGATTGCTAACTTCCTGAGCCCTGCTGCTCTCCTCTATGGGTGGAGCATCCTCCTTCTTCTTAGTGAGCCAGGCCAGCTCCACAGGGTGGGAGTGCCACGGTGGATGCTGCTGCAGGTGTAGGTGCGTGACTGTCAAGAGGTGATCGTGGGTGCACAGACTCCACTGTTTTGGTGGCGAGGGCAGGGGTGCAGCCTCAGGGGCCACGTGGCTTCTGCTGCTGCTAGGACAGCACATAATGGGGCAGCGAGGTCAGGTGACCACCTTAGGGCCATGGGCACAGGGGGGCCTGAGGGAGGGCAGGAGTGCAGCTGCACCTGCAGCGTCAGGGGCGGGCTCCAGGCAAGGCTGTGGTGGCTGCAGGTGTGGTGCGCAGCCGGGGAGGTGCAGGCAGCTGCCACAGGAGAACTGCCTAAACAGGCACGAAGAGCTTCCCTTTTTTTTTTTTTTGAACAAATTTCTTCTGTTCAAACCTGCCACTTAAAACTAGCACCCGGCCCTCTCACAGCCCAACTTTCCAACCAGACTGTAGACTACCTGTGTCAGGGTCTGTCACGACCCAACTCTTCTCCCTTGTCTAGGTGTCACCGACCTCCCCAATTTCTCAGGTAATGACCCAGCTGGCATCCACAGTCTGAGCAGTTGGGTACCACCCTTGTGCATTTGCCACTTTGTCTTTATTCCTCCTGGCTAGTTCAAGCATCCAGGTCCATCCTGGTGCCACTCTATCCTCCCTGTTTGGCAGGGGAAGGAGCTGTTGACCTGGCTCTCTTTCAAGAATCCTGCAGCATGCCCTGGCCTGCTGGCCCTAGGGTTGCAGATGCCTTGGTCCCCATGCTGGTCCCAGGGACCTTATTGTCCAGAAGCACTCTCCTTACCATCTAATTTTTCAATGTCCCTTATAGTTTTTGGCTTCCAACCTCATATATGGTGGGATTCCATTGGCTGTTCACTCTGTTCCTCAGAAGATCAGCTATGTGTTCCACCCATGCGCGGGGGGGAAGTGGACACCACTCCCATCTATCTCGCCACCATCTTCCAAGTCTGTTTATTTTTTTTCTTTTGTTTACCTTGCCTGAGGAGATATATCAGACAAAATGTTTCTACAAACAATTTCTGAGATTTTACTGCGTATGTTTTCTTCTAGGATTTTTATGGTTTCTGTTCTAACATTTATATCTTCAATCTATTTTGAATTTATTCTTGTGTGTAGTGTGAGAAGGTGGTCTAGGTTTTTTTTTTTCCCTGCATGTATGTGTCCAATTTCCCCAACACATTTGTTGAATAAACTATCTTTAGCCTATTGTATATGCTTGCTCCCTCTGTCAAATATTTATCGACTATGAAGGTATGGGTTCATTTCTGGGTTCTCTATCCTGTTCCATTGATTTATGTGTCTGTTTTTATGCCAATACCATGCTTTTTTGATTACTCTCACCTTATAGCATAGTTTGATATTAGGTAGCATGATTCATCCAACTTTGTTCTTCTTTCTCAAGGTTGTTGTTGCTATTTGATGTCTTTTGAACCTAATCAACAAAACAAATAAGCAAGCAAAATACAACTGGAGATACTGAAATAAAGAACAAACTGACAGTAACCAGAGAGGAGGGGGAGAGGGATAATATGGTAAGGGCCATCAAGGAACATATATAAAGGACACATGCAAAAAGTCAAAGGGGTTAGGTTTAAGGGTGGGAGGCAAGGATGGGTGGAGTGGGGGTTGTGGTGGGGTGAAAATGGAGATAACTATACTTGAACAATGATAAAAATTTTTTGGAATATTATTTCTAGGTTTGTGAAATGTCATTGTTATTTTGATAGGTATTAGCTTGAATCTATAGACTGCTTTGGGTAGCATAAGCATTTTAATGATGTTAATTCTTCTGACACATGAACATGGTATTTGCATCCACTTGTTTGTATCTTGTTCAATTTTACTTTTCAGTGTATTATAATTTTCTGAGTACACATGATTTACATTCTTGGTTAAATTTATTCCTAGGTATAGTACTCTTTTTTGAAGCAACTGTGAATGGGATTATTTTCTTAAATTCCTTTTCTGATAGTTCATTATTGGCATGTAAAACTGCAACTGATTTCTGGATATTAATTTTGTATCTTGATACTTTACTGATTTCATTTATCAGTTCTATTAATTTTTTGGTGGACTCTTTATGGTTCTCTATATACAGTATCATGGCACCCACAAACAATGACAGTTTTACTTCTCAAATTTTGATACCTTCCATTTCTTTTTATTTTCTGATTGTTGTGGCTAGGACTTCCAGCACTATGTAGAAAAAAAGAGGTGAAAGGAAACATCTCTGTCTTGTTCCCCATCTTCAGGGGAACATTTATAACTTTTGTCAATTGAGTATGATGCTGACAGTGTGTTTGTCATACATAGCCTTTAATACATTGAGGTGTGTTTACTTCCACTTTGCTGAGAGTTTTTATTGTAAATGGGTGCTGGATTTTATCAAATGCTATTTATGCATCTGTTGATATGACAATGTGGTTTTTATCCTTCATTTTGTTTATGTGGTTTATCACATTTATTGATTTGTGAATATTACCAACCTTGGATTCTGATAATAAAACCCACCTGAACTCGAGGTATGACATTGTTGAGGTATTGCTGTATTTGGTTTGCTAATATTTTGTTGAGGACTGTAACTACTATGGTCATGAGGGATGTTGGTTTATAATTTTCTTTATTCATAGTGTCTTTAACTGGTTTTGGAATTAGGATTTACCTGGCTTTGTAAAATGAGCTTGGAATTCTTCTTTCCTCTTGAATTTTTTTTTTGGGGGGGGAATAGCATGAGAGGTATTAGTTCTTCTTTGAATAGGAGAGGTGTTAGTTCTTTTTTGGATGTGGGACAAAATTCACTTGTGAATCCATCCAGTCCAGGGCTTTTATTTGTTGGAAGTATTATTATTATTATTATTATTATTACTGCTTCATTTTCATTAGTTTTAATCTGTCTATTCAGATTCCTTGATTCTTCCTGATTTAGTTTTAGAAGATTTTATGTTTCTAAGAATTTATCTGATTTGCCCAGGTTGTATAATTTGTTGGCATATAGTTGTTCATAATATTTTCTTACAATCCTTTGTATTTCTTTGGTGTCAGATGTTACTTCTCCCTATAATTTTTTTATTTTATTTATTTAGGTCCACTTTTTTTTTTTCTCAGTGAGTCTGGTTAAAGGTTTGTCAATCTTGATTATATTTTCAAAAAACCATTTATTGTTTTCATTGATATTTTGTATTTTTAGACATTATTTTGTTTATTTCTGCTGTGATCATTATTATTTTCTTCCTTCTACTCACTTTGAATTTTGTTGTTTTTTTTCAATTTCCTTTAAGTGTAAAGTTAAATTATTTATTTAAGCTTTTTCTTGTTTCTTGATGTGGACTGCAATGGTATGAATTTCCTTCTTTGAACTATTTTCTCAGTGTAACACACATTTTGGGTTGTTGTGTCCTCATTTTCATTTGTTTCAAGGTATTTTCTGATTTCTTCCTTGATCTCAATGTTAACCGAATCATTGTTTAATAACATGTTGTTTAGCTCCCATGTCTTTTTTTTTTGCTTTACTTCTCTTTTTAATTTTTATTGTTATTCAATTACAGTTGTATGCCTTTTCTCCCCATCCCTCCACCCCATCCCAGCTGAGACCACCTCCCTCCCCCACCTCCACCCTCCCCCTTGATTTGGTCCATGTGTAAGCCAGACAGTGAGGGACAAATACCATATGATCTCACCTTTAACTGGAACATAATCAATAGAAGAAAAAAGCAAACTAAATATAACCAGAGACATTGAAGTTAAGAACAATCTAACAATAGCCAGGGGGGAGTGGGGAGGGGACAGTGGGAAGAGGGGATTACAGGAACTACTATAAAGGACACATGGGCTCCCATGTCTTTATTTTTCACTTTCCTTCTGTGATTGATTTCTACTTTCATAGCAATATAGTCAGAGAAGATGCTTGATATATGATTTCAATCTTCTTAAATTACTGATACTTTATTGTATCCTAACATGATCTATCATAGAAAACTTTCTATGGGCACTTGTATTTTCTGTTGCTTTGGGGTGAAATAATGTGAAGA
Organism: Desmodus rotundus; assembly: GCF_022682495.2. NCBI lineage: Eukaryota > Metazoa > Chordata > Mammalia > Chiroptera > Phyllostomidae > Desmodus > Desmodus rotundus. Next base: position 56,073,034 of record NC_071400.1, read on the forward strand.
TATAAATTAAATCCACTCAGTCTAGTGTGTCATTTAAGGCAACTGTCTCCTTGTTAATTTTATATCTGGAAGTTCTATCCATTGAAATCAATGGCATTTTAAAAATATCGTACTACGGCTTTATTTCTGTCAGTCTCTCCCTTTACGTCCATCAAGATTTGCTTTACATATTTAGAGGATCCTACATGGGGTGCATACATCTTTACTAGGTTCATATCCTGCTGTTGGATTATCCTTCTTTGTGTCTTACTATAGCTTTGGTTTAAATGTCTATTTTGTCTGATGTAAGTATCGCTACCCCAGCTGTTTTTCCTATTTATTTGTATGAAGTATCTTTTTCCATCCCTTTACTTTTAGTCTGTGTGCATCTTTTGTTCTGAGATGGGTCTCTTGTAAGTAGCATATATATATGGGTCTTGTTTTCTTACCCATTCAGCTAACCTGTGTCTTTCAATTGGAGCACTTAAACCATTTATATTTAAAGTGATTAGTGATAAATGCATGTTTATTGCTGTTTTATTTTAAACTATTTTCCTATTTCTTCTCCCTCTTCTCCTTCCTTTCCCCCCCTTATCCTCCTCCTTCTTCTTAAGAAGCCCTATAACATTTGTTGTAATACTGGTTTGGTGGTAACAAATTCCTTAGCTTTTTCTTGTCTCTGCAGCTCTTTATTTTTCCTCAATATTAAATGACAGCCTTGCTGGGCAAATTTGCCTTGGTTGTAGGTCTTTGCTTTTCATCACTTTGCACATTTCATGCCATTCCCTTCTGGCTTGAAATGTTTCTGTTCAGAAATCAGATGATAGTCTTATGGGAGCTCCCTTCTAGGTAACTAACTGCTTTTTTCTTGCAGCTTTTAAAATTCTCTCCTTGTCTTTAAGGCTAGCCATTTTAATTATGATGTGTTTCAGTGTAGGCCTCTTTGGGTCCATTTTGTTTCAGACTCTCTGTGATTCTTGGACTTGTGTCTCTTTTTCCTTCACCACGTTAGGGAAGTTTCCAGTTATTATTTCTTCAAATAGTTTCACAACCCCTTGCTCTCACTTGTCTCATTTTTTTATCCTTATTTTTTTCTTTTAAAAAAATTGTATTTATTTATTATTAGAAAGAGGGGAAGAGAAGGAGAAAGGGAGGGAGAGAAACATCAACGTGTGGTTGCCTCTCACATGCCCCCTTTTGGGGACATGGCCCACAAACCAGGCATGTGCCCTGACTGGGAATGAAACTGGTGGCCCTTTTGTTCGCAGGCTAGCACTCAGTCCACTGAGCCACACCAGACAGGGCTTTGGTATCCTTATAATGCAGATGTTATATGATTCATGTTGTCCCAAGTGTCACTTAAACTATCCTTATGTTTTGATTTTTTTTCTTTTTTGCTGCTCTGTTTTTTTCTATCTTGTCTTCCACATTGCTGATTTGATCCTCTACTTTATCCAACTTCTTTTTGTTCCTTCCAGTGCATTATTTATTTCAGACATTAAATTATTTTTTTTTCTGACTGGTCCTTTTAATGGTTTCTGGTCTATTTTCATGCTGTTGAGTATTCTTGTAATAATTACATTGATCTCTATATCTCAAAAATTCCCTTGAGAATTCCCTTGTTCTTTCATTTGGGGCCTTTTTTTTGTCTTCCCCTTATGGCTCTCTATTTGTGTTTTTTGTATCTATTAGGCATGAACAATGCCTCATATTTTACTGCCTGTGTTTTCTTCTAGGGTTTTTATGGTTCCAGTTCTAACATTTATGTCCTCAATCCATTTTGAATTTATTCTTGTGTGTGGCATAAGAAGGTGGTCTAGTTTTATTTTTCTGCATGTAAAGACTCTGGTGCAGTCTTATGTCAGATGATTCCTGTGACTGGCCCTGGGAAACCCGTTTGGAGCTCATAGAAATCCATAGATTGTGGCTCCCTTTGCTAGGCCTGTGTTCATGTGGAAGGAAAAAGCTGCAAACCAAAGCCAGCTTTTATCAGCACTGGTCCCAGGGGAGGGTCAGCTAAAATCTTGAAACACCCAGAGATCTGCCACCCCTTGAAGGCTATTTGTTAGGCTTAATCACTGTTAAAGCTTACACCTGTATGCCTCAGAAGGCCTTAAGCTCCACAGGGTGGGACAAGAAGTACTTACAGGTGGGGCTATTGCTTTCTCCCAGGCTGATGCAGCATGTATGGCTGTGCCCTAACTGAGAAAGATGGCTTCTACAGTTTGGGGAATGACTCAGCACAGGGATCCTGGTAGCTGAACCTTCAGCTCTCTTTCCAGAGTCACCAACCCCAGGGTCTCCTCACAGGTCTCTAATTTTCTCTGTCCTCCCTCTGTCAGAGCTCAGGGTAAATGGTTGCAAATGAAATTTTGTGTTTTGGCCCTCTAAGAGGGTGTGCACATCTCTCCATGGCAGGCAAACACCCCACTGCTTTTCACACCTGGATATTATTTGGGTTCCTCTCCCAGTTCTGGTGCTCTAGGCTGAGGAAACCCATTTGGAGTTTAGACCTTACACTTCTCATGGGGAATTCCCCGGCTGTTGAAATATCCCTCTGGAACTTCAGTTTCTATGCTTGGGGGCCCAGCCAGTCCTCTTGTACCTCCACACTTCTTACCAGTCTCAATGTAGGGGTGTGGTTTCTCCTGTAAGTCCTTGGTTATAAGGCTTCTCTCCAGCTAGTGTTCAATTGGTTATTCAGGATAGTTTTTGTACAATTTAGTTGTAATTCCAGTTTGGTCCTTGGAGGAGGTTAGTATAGCTTCTACCTACTCCACTGACATCTTGGAACTGCTCCTTGGAATTTTTAGATTGTCCATGCACCTATGTCCCATGTGCATTGTCCCCTTTCTCTTTCTCTCCTTTCCTCCCTTTTCTTTTCAATAAGTGTGTGTGTGTGTGTATATATATATATATAATATACATATATGTAGCTTGTTCTTTTTCAAATATATATATTTGAAGTAAATATAAATATATAAAATATATACTTATATTTCAAATATAATTAAAATGTATATATTATAAGTACATAATATACACATTTATATATAATATAAAACATATCATATATATTGATATTGATATATCATATATATTTATAAATATATATATATTTCATATATATATTTTTTTTTGTAAAAAGAGCAAGCTACAAACCAAGGCCAACTTTTCTATATCCTTATGTGCATATTTATATTTATATCAGTATCTGTGGAAACATGTTCTGCTACCTGAGATACTTTCCCAGCCTCAGGAAATTTAGTTGACCCCAATCTACCAGGGTTTATAATATGCCTAACTTCCTCTTGACATTATAGGCTTGAAATCTAAGCATGGATAATTCCTCTCACTTCATGCAGGTGGACTTTTATTTGAGAGCATATTTCATAAACTGTTCCACAATGTGAAGGAACTTTTACATATAGGATGTAGTATAAAATTGAACAAAATTAGGCAAGGCTGAAAATGATTATATATGAACAAATGGAAAGTTGAACATGACAGTGAAGAACACATGCTTTGGAGTGGGACATAACTGGCTCTACCACTTATTTGCCATGTGGCATGGGGGACTGTTCTTCTCTGGGCCAGTGTTTGCCCAACTTTAAAATAGTGATAATTGTTCCTGCCTTGAGGAGTCATTATTAGGCTGAAATGAAAGGAATGCATTTAAAATCATTTGTGAGGATAACACAAGATAATGTTTTATCAAGTGTGTATCACATGGAATCACATAATAAATGGGAGTGGTTATTATTGTCCTTTCAGATTGATTGTCTTTGCAGTCTCTTATTACAAGGACACCATCCACCTAAAGCCAGCAATAGAGGACAGGGAAATATTGTGAGCTGATGATTGTTTTCTGACTTTGAAGGACAGATAATTTCAGTTTTGAAGAAACAGGGCAAGCTTCACAGGGGAGGCATGATTTTACTTAGTTGTTTCAATTCACAAGTGTATTAGTTTGCTAGGGCTGCTATAGAAAAAAACAGTACCACAAACCAGGTGACCTAAACAACAGAAATGTATTATCTCATACGTTTGGAGGCTAGAAGTTTAAAATCAAGGTATCAGCAGGACCACACTTTCTCTTAAGGTTCTAGGAAAGGATCCCTCCTGCTTCTTTGAGCTTCTGGCAAGCTCCAGTGTTCTTGGCTTGCAGCTGCATGCATCATTTCAATCTCTGCCTCCATCCAATTTCTGATGATACAGTCATGTAGCTTTCTCTGTGTGCATGTCTTAGCCTAGATTTCTCTCTTCTTATAAGGACATCAGTCATGCGGGATTCAGGGCTCACTTTAGTCCAGTATGACTTATTCTTAACCTCTTTAATTACATCTGCAATGACCCCATGCCCAAACAAATTTAGTCATCTTCATAGGTACCAGAGATTGGAACTTCAACATATCTTTTTTGTGGATAGAGTTAAAACCATAATGGCATCTTTTAATGTCTTACTTTTAAGGTCTTACTTTGTACTGGGTGCAGATCTTAATTTGGAAGGATTAATGAGCAGGGCTTTGGGAAAAGGACATGTAAGGGAGAGATTATTTAAGGTGAATTTCAGGAACAGAAAAGTAAGATTTTGTTCAGAAAATAACACAATCATATGGAAGTTTCCCCCTGAGAATGATGGGAGGATGTGCTAGGAAGATGGGCTATATGATATATAGTCAGACCTTCTGATGTTTCGAGTCACACTAGCCCCTTTATCCTTGTTCCCCAACACAGGCACTGACACTTGCCTCCACTCAGGCTTGCAGCAACCTAACCTGTGAGATGTTCTAGATTTCCTGCATCTTTCCATCTCCACATGCTTCGCTTTGGTCAATTATAACAGGCTGTCGCGCTAACTCTCCCCATATATTTACTGCCTCGATCACGGCCCCACTACTTTCTAATTTATTTCTCTACCATCAGTTTTTCTCCCTATTTGGTCCTCTATACTACTGCAAACCTGAGCATACCAATGCCCTGTTGAAAAATCCTTCAATGGTTCTCCACTACTTATATAACAAAATTCAAACTACTTAGTTTAGCACAAGGGTTAAATGTACCTACCCTTTCACTACTGGGAACCCTTTCCTCATAAACACCCTTCATTAACATCACAGTGAATTACCACCACATGAGGTAGTAATTGAACTACCCCATACCATGGCATGCTCAATTAGTATTTACACCCTGTCCCTCTGAGGAATGCCCTGTTAATTTTTTGCATTTCACTCTCTTGTTAGGTCCTTCTCAACCCTCAGCACTCAGGTATCACCTCCTCCAGGAAGCCTTCCCTGATCCACTTTGTGGTCTATGATATGTGGTTATTCTTTTCATGCTTAATGAGAATAGAGCTATTTTCAATTATTTTTTTTAAATTTTCATTGTTATTCAGTTAGAGATGTATGCCTTTTCTCCACATCCCTCCAACCCTGCTTAGCTAAACCCACCAACCTCCCACACCTACACCCTCCACCTTGATTTTGTCCATGTGTCTTTTACACTGGTTCCTGAAATCCCCTCTCCTCACTGTCCCCTTCCCACTTCAGCCTGGCTATTGCTAGATTGTTCTTAACTTCAATGTCTCTGGTTATATTTTGTTTCCTTTTTTCTTCTGTTGATTATGTTCCAGTTAAAGGTGAGATCATATGGTATTTGTCCCTCACCACCTGGCTTATTTCACTTACCATAATGCTCTCCAGTTCCATCCATGCTGTTGCAAAGGGTATAAGCTCCTTCTTTCTCTCTGCTGCGTAGAATTCCATTGTGTAAATATACCATAGTTTTTGGATCCACTCATTTGCTGATGGGCACTTAGGTTGCTTCCAGTACTTGGCTATTGTAAATCATGCTGCTATGAACAATGGGGTGAATAGGTTCCTTTGTATTGGTGTTTCACGGTTCTTAGGGTATAATCCCAGCAGCAGAATTGCTGGGTCAAAGGGCAGTTCCATATTTAGTTTTCTGAGGAAATTCCATATTGTTTTCCACAGTGGCCTCACCAGTCTGCATTCCCACCAACAGTGCACTCGGGTTCCCTTTTCTTTTTTTTTTTTTTTGGCAAATATGAATTTTAATTTTCAAAGACCCACCCAATAGAAATTCATGTAAATTTTAATTAAACAAAGAACAGAATTTAGAAAAATTAAACATGCATTTATCTTTAGTCCATACCATTGCTAATTTCTTTTAGGGTATTGGGGGAGTCTGGCATTTTGCCATTTTAATTTCATTCTTTTTTTTTTAATTGTTATTTAATTACAGTTGTATGCCTTTTCTCCCCATCCCTTCACCCCACCCCAGGTGAACCCACTTCCCTCCCCCCTCTCCACTCTCCCCCTTGGATTTGTTCATGTGTCCTTTATAGTAGTTCCTATAATCCCCTCTACCCACTGTCCCCGCCCCCACCCCCCACCCCCGCCCTTGCTATTGTTACATTGTTCTTAACTTCAATGTCTCTGGTTATATTTTGTTTGCTTTTTCCTTCTATTGCTTATGTTCCAGTTAAAGGTGAGATCATATGGTATTTGTCCCTCACTTCCTGGCTTATTTCACTTAGCATAATGCTCTCCAGTTTCATCCATGCTGTTGCAAAGGGTATAAGCTCCTTCTTTCTCTCTGCTGCGTAGAATTCCATTGTGTAAATATACCATAGTTTTTGGATCCACTCGTTTGCTGATGGGCACTTCGGTTGCTTCCAGTACTTGGCTATTGTAAATTGTGCTGCTATGAACATTGGGGTGCACAGACTCTTTTGGATTGGTGTTTCAGGGTTCTTAGGGTATAATCCCAGCAGCGGAATTACTGGGTCAAAGGGCAGTTCCATTTTTAGTTTTCTGAGGAAATTCCATACTGTTCTCAACAGTGGCCTCACCAGTCTGCATTCCCACCAACAGTGCACGAGGGTTCCCTTTTCTCCGCATCCTCTCCAACATTTGTTTGTGGATTTGTTTATGTTGGCCATTCTGACTGGTGTGAGATGATACCTCATTGTGGTTTTAATTTGCATCTCTCTGATGGCTAGTGATGCTGAGCATCTTTTCATACATCTCTGGGCCCTCTGTATGTCTTCCTTGGAGAAGTGTCTGTTCAGGTCCTTTGCCCATTTTTTAATTGGGTTATCTGTCTTCCTGGAGTGCAGTTGTGTGAGTTCTTTATATATTTTGGAGATCAGACCCTTGTCTGAGGTTTCATTGACAAATATGTTTTCCCATACTCTTGGTTCTCTTTGTATTTTAATGCTGTTTTCTTTAGCCATGCAGAGGCTTTTTATTTTGATGAGGTCCCATTTGTTTATTCTTTCCTTTATGTCCCTTGCTTTAGGGGATGTGTCTGTGAAGATGTTGCTGCATGGAATATCTGAAATGTTCCTGCCTATATTCTCCTCAAGGACTTTTATGGTGTTACAACTTATATTTAAGTCTTTTATCCATCTTCAGTTTATTTTTGTGTATGGCATAAGTTGGTGATTGAGTTTCATTTTTTTGCACTTAGCTGTCCAGATCTCCCAACACCATCTGTTGAAGAGGCTGTTTTTGTTCTATTTTATGCTTCTCCCTCCTTTGTGAAATGTTAATTGTCCGTAACAACGTGGGTTTATTTCTGGGCTCTCTTTTCTGTTCCATTGGTCTATGTGCCTGTTTTTATGCCAACACCAGGCTGTTTTGATTAAATGACCTTGTAATACAGTTTGATATCAGGTATTGTGATCCCTACTGCTTTGTGCTTCTTTCCCAAAATTGGTGCAGTTATTCCGGGTCATTTATTGTTCCATATAAATATCTGAAATGTTTGTTCTATATATGTGAAATATGTCATGGGTACTCTAATAGGGATTGCATTGAATCTATAAATTCCTTCGGGTAGTATGGCCATTTTGATGATGTTAATTCTTGCAATCCATGAGAATGGTAAATGCTTCCATTTGTTTGTGTCTTCCTTAATTTCTTTCTTCAGTGTATTGTAGCTTTCTGAGTACAGGTCTTTTACCTCCTTGGTTAGGTTTATTCCTAGGTATTTTACTTTCTTGTTGCTATATCAAATGGGATTTTTTTCCTGATTTTTGTTTCTGCAGTTTAGTTTTTGGTATACAGGAATGTCTTTGATTTGTGAGTATTGACTTTGTATCCAGCTGTTTTGCCAAATTCATTTATTAGGTCAAGTAGTTTTTTGGTGGAATCTATAGGATTTTCCATGTACACTATCATGTCATCTGCAAACAGTGACAGTTTCATTTCCTCCTTATGAATTTGGATTCCTTTTATTTCTTTTTCTTGTCTGATTGCTGTGGCTAGGACTTCCAATACTATGTTGAATAGGAGTGGTGAGAGATGTCATCCTTGTCTTCTTCCTGATCTTAGTGGGAAAGCTCTAAGTTTTTGTCCATTGAGTATGATGTTGGCTGTAGGTCTCTCATATATGGCCTTTATTATGTTGAGGAATGCTCCCTCTATTCTCACTTAGCTAAGTGTTTTTATCAGAAATGGGTGCTGTATCTTATCAAATGCTTCTTCAGCATCTATTGATATGATCATGTGATTTTTGTCTTTGCTGTATTTGATGTGATGTATTATGTTTATTGATTTGTGAATATTGTATCATCCTTGCATCCCTGGGATGAATCCCAGTTGCTCATGGTGTATGATCATTTTAATATATTGCTGGATGAGGTTTGCCAGTATTTTGTTGAGAATTTTAGTGTCTATCATCATCAGTGATATTGGTCAGAAGTTTTCTTTCTTCGTTGTGTCTTTATCTGGTTTTGGGATTAGGATGATGCTGGCTTCCTATAAAGAGGTTGGGAGTCTTCCATCAGTTTGAATTTTTTCAAATAGTCTCTGGAGAATAGGAGTTAGCTCTTCCTGAAATGCTTTGTAGAATTCTCCTGTGAAGCCATCTGGTCCAGGGCTTTTGTATGTTGGGAATTTTTTGATGACTGCTTCAATTTCCTGTGCTGTTGTTGGTCTTTCAGGTTTTCTGCTTCTTCTTCATTCACTTTTGGAAAATTATATTTTTCTAGAAATGTGTCCATTTCACCTAGGTTTTCACATTTCTTGGCATACAGTTCTTCGTAGTAATTTCTTACAATCCTTTGTATTTCTGTGGTATCAGTTGTAATCTCTCCTCTTTCATTTCTAATTGTGTTTATTTAGATCCTTTATCTTTTTTCCTTTATGAGCCTACTTAAAGGCTTGTCGATTTTGTTTATCTTTTCAAAGAACCAGCTCCTGGATTCATTGATCCTTAGAATTGTGCTTTTAGTCTCTATGTCATTTAACTCTGCCCTGATCTTGGTTATTTCCTTCCTTCTGCTTGCTCTGGGCTGTCTTTGTTGTTGTTCTTCGAGTTCTTGTAGGCATAGTGTTAGTTTGTTTGTTTGAAATGTTTCTATCTTTTTAAGGTAGGCCTGCATTGCTATTAACTTCCCACTCAGGACTGTCTTTGCTGTGTCCCATAGGTTTTGGTTGTTGTAAGTTCATTTTCATTTGTTTCCAGAAAGTTTTTGATTTCTTTCCTAATCTCATTCTTGACCCATTCATTGTTTAATAGCATGCTATTCATTATCCATGATTTGAGTGTTTTGGGTTTTTTCTTTTGGGGTTGGTTTTTAGTTTCAGTCCCTTGTGGTCAGAGAAAATGCTTGATATGATTTCAATTTTCTTGAATTTGTTGAGGCTTGCTGTGTGTCCTATCATGTGGTCCATCTTTGAAAATATTCCGTGTGCACTTGACAAGAATGTGTATTTTGCTTCTTTGGGATGAAAAGCTCTATATATTTCAGTTAGTCCATTTCATCTAGGGTATTGTTAAGTGACACAATATCTTTCTTGATAGTTTGTTTGGAAGATCTGTCCATTTTTGACAGTGGGGTGTTAAAGTCCCCTACTATAATTGTGTTGCTGTCAATATCTTTCTTGAAATCCTCCATGATTTTCTTTATGGATTTGGGTGCAGCTATGTTCAGTGTGTATATATTTACAATGTTTATGTCTTCTTGGTGGATTCTTCCTTTGAGCATTATGAAGTGACCTTCTAGGTCTCTCTTTAGAAGAGACCTTCTAAATAAGAGACCTTCTTTAGAAGTCTATTTTGTCTGATATGAGTATTGCTGCCCCTGCTTTTTTTTCCTGTCCCTTTGCTTGGGAAATTTGTTACTAGCCCTTCACTTTCAGTCTGTGTAGGTCTTTTGTCCTGAGATGGGTCTCTTGTAGGCAGCATATGTGTGGGTCATGTTTCCTTATCCATTCAGCTATTCTATGTCTTTTGATTGGAGCATTTAATCCATTTACGTTTAAGGTTATTATCGATAGGTAGTTATTCATTGCCATTTTTTCCTACATGTGTTCCTCTCTCTTTCTCTTTTCCTTCCTTTCCGTAGAGCAGTCCCTTTAGTATCTCTTGCAGAGCTGGTTTGGTGGAGCTGTATTCTTTTAGACTTCTTTTGTCTGGGAAACTCTTTATTTGGCCTTCTGTCTTGATTGAGAGCTTTGCTGAATAAAGTAGCCTTGGTTGCAGAACTCTGGTTCTCATTACTTGGAATATTTTTTGCCATTCTCTTCTGGTTTGAAGGGTTTCCATTGAGAAGTCATTTGCTAACCTTATTGGGGCTCCCTTGTATGTTACTTCCTGTTTCTCCCTTGCTGCCTTTAAGATCCTCTCTTTGTCTTGGAATTTTGCCCTTTTTATTATGATGTGTCTTGCAGTGGGCCTTTTTGGGTTTTTCTTGTTTGGGACTCTCTGTGTCTCCTGGATTTGTGTAAATTTTTCTCTCCTCAGATTAGGGAAATTTTCCATCATTACTTTTTCAAAGAGTCAGATTAGGGAAATTTTCCATCATTACTTTTTCAAACATGTTTTCTATCCCTTGCTCTTCTTCTTCTCCTTCTGGTATTCCTATTATATAGATATTATTATGTTTCATGTTGTCCTGCATTTCCCTTAATCCCTCTTCATTTTTTCTGAGCCTCTTTTCCTTTTCTTGCTCTTTCTGGGTGTTTTTTTTTTCTACTTTGTCCTCCAGCTCACTGATCCGATCCTCTGCTTCATCCAATCTGCTTTTGATGGCTTCTTCTGTGTTCTTCAGTACAGAAATTGTATTATTCATTTCTTCTTGGCCCTTGTTGATAGTTTCTATTTCCTTTTTCTTGTTGATATATTTTGCATCGATTTCATTTTAGTTTCCCTGTAGTTTCTGGTAGTTCTCTGGGAGCTCAGTGAGCTTCCTGATGACCATTGCTTTGAACTCAGTATCTGATAGTTGACTTGCCTCTTTTTCAGGTAGCATTTTTTCTGGGTCTTCCTCCTTTCCTTTCATTTGGGGATTGTTTCTTTGTCTTCCAATTGTTTGTGAGTCTCTTCTTGTTAGCCTCTCCTTCTTAATTTAACTGTTCTGACTCCCTGGGTTTATGGTATGAATTTCTATGGTAGAATGCCAATGGGATTCAGTGGTGCCGTCTTCTTAATCTCCTGTTCTCACTGCTCTTGAGCTGACTTTTATGGGTCTAACAAGGTCTAACTCTGATCTTTTCAGTACTCCAGGTTTTATTGTCTCACCATCAGATCATTCAATGTCCTCTATCTTTGGTCTCCAATCTTCATATATGCTGGAATACCATTGGCTGTTCACTCTGCTCGTCAGATCAGCTAGGTGTTTCACTGGTGCGGAGGGGAAGTGGACTCCACTCCCACCTATCTTGCCACCATCTTCCAAGTCCTCAATTCTTTGTTGCCACAAAGCACAGTGTCACACAGTAGCACTGATTAACCTAGTTTTCCACTCCACACAGTGAGTGCTTGAAAAGGGCCTGCAGCTCAAGCATGTTCATAGCTTTCATGCATAGTGGTAAGCCAAGCCCAGAGAAGGCAGCCAGGAAACGTCATTGGCTTGGAGTGGAATTGTGGAGACAGGTTAACCTCATGGCCTGTGAGTTACTCCTGAGATGACTGACTTCTAATGTCTTCTGGCAAAACCGCAGGTAGAAAAATCTTCTAGACCACTTACAAACACTATGGCAAGGGAGGAACTTCATACAACTGAGAGATAAAGGGAGAAACTTTCTAATTTTAGAGCCCGTGGGCCCTGACATTTGGCAGGGATCATATATTGGGTTCACTTTTGTCTGTTTTAATTCACCATTTTCCAAAGTCTAATTACTGAGAACACATTAAACAGAATATGGGAAGTGAAAAAAAAAAAAAAAAAACCTTCAGTAGAAAATCACCTTGTAAACATCTTGTGATGGGGATGGCTATTAAACGGGAATGCTCAGCACCAATTGAAGCTCAGGTAAATTTAGCCAAGCAAATCAATGCAAGTTAGTCTTTCAGTGTAGGCTGGCTGAGTTTTAGATGAGTGATGAATACCTTGACTGTAAAGACAGAATGCTGGAATACAAGCCAGTGCTCTGACAGCAACAGATGGTGCCAATTATTACCAGTAGAGCCTGTCCTGCTGTGAGCCCAAGATGTGATTTGTGGACACAGAAAAATAAAAGAGAGGCCTTCTAGCTGGGCCTGACCCCTATCCTTTATTGGTCTGTAACCAAAAATGGATTCAGATGTGAACACTTTTTTTTTTCTTTTGGTAATAGGGAGGGTGTTGAGCATGGGGTGGGGACATGCTAATTACACAGCCATGCTAATTGCCAAGCATATGACTGAGAAGGGTGAGGCAAGACACTACCATGTTTAGCTATACCTCCCCACCCCATTCCCAGCAAACTAACAGAATCATCCTGGAATATGGACAAAGGCAGATGAAAATATCTCACATACTCAAGATTTCCATGGGACTTTGTACACACCATCACCATCTAGTGCATTGTTTTATTGGGGTGCCTTTGCTAGAAGGATCACTGTGTTTCTTTCCTGTGGTAGCCTTCAGAGCTATTCTCTTCCCATTTTTAGATTGTGGTGACAAATGAGAGAATGGTAAATTTTTGGGGTCTAATGTCCAAAAGCCCACTAGTTTGCTACTTCTCTGAGAGATTAGCTTGTGCTCAGACTGGAGGCAGTGGCTAAAAATGAACCCTTGGCATAATCTGCATCATAATTATAAGAGGGACACTAATAAAAATTTTACAAATAAGAATAACATTGGCAACAATAGTATCTGCAGCCATTCTCACTTACTGAGAATTTCTGATGCACTTTACCTATGTTATCCTTAATCTTCCCAACAACCTTGCCTGAGAGACATTATTACCCCATTTAAATGAATGAACTGAGTAACAGAGAGGTTGAATGGCTTGCCCAAGGCCACAAAATTACTGAGTGATGCCATCTACATTTTAACACAATTCTCCAAACCTTAAAACAAGTGTGGCCAAGAATAGAAAAGAAGACTTAATTTCCATGTCACATAGTTCAAGAATAAGGTACTCAATAAATGTTGGATGGAGCCATAAAGGTATTAATACTGGGCTAGAAAGTAGTAGTACAATAGCAAGGGGAGGCAAAAGGCAACACTAGTAGTAGTAATTAACACATCATTTAATTATTTCCTATTATTATTGGCAGCCATGTTTTATTTCAAAAGGATTGATACTAAACATTATGGTTCTGGCCTTAGATGATAGTTAGGCATGGGGATGGTTTTCTTGAACCAGGCAAGGAGATAGTGTCAGCTGGAACCCCAGAGCTTGAGTCAAAAGGAGGCACCAGCCTACTTGAGTTGTTGAGCGTGGGGGTGGCAACTCCAAGGATCCCAGGAGCAGTGTCACCCTCACATGGCCTGCTCCTCTGTGCCATACCAGTTCAGCTGTGGCCACACAGATGTTGCCCTCTATTCAATGTGGTTTCCTTGGAGGTAAAGTTGGCTGAGGGTTTCTTCTGGGGTCCTCTTCTCAGGATTTGTACATACAGATTCTAGGTCTGGAAGATCAGGTATTCCATTAGAAGACTACCCACCTCACCCTCCCACACACACCACTTAATAAAATGTAAAGCAAAATAAGACTCCATTGACTTCTGGGACAGCCTTAGAAAATTAACACAGCACCCTAAAATGTATTTCCTCCAACTTTGTGGGAAAGCAGAGATGGAGCTTGAGTCCCAAGAAAACTTGACTCACTAAGAAATGGACAGTGTCTTTAAGACATTTTCATTTTTCTGACATAATGCTCATCTTTGATAAACTTCCAGTATAATTTTCCATTTTTCTATTTTCATTTTTTCTACACTTTTCTGTATTCAACAGAAATGATCATTTACTGAATGATTTATTTCTCTTTAGGATATTCAATGGAATTTGTCTAGACATCTGTGATCTCTCATTGATTTTTCCCGCAAAAGGTAACTAGTTATGAGAACTTAGGCAACTCAGAATTATCTTATTTGTAATATTGAAACCTTTGTGGACAAAATATCTGGGCTAATTTAGTTTGCCTTCCTGGCTTTTCAAGATGGCCAAGTGGCCAAGGGTATCCTCTCCAGGGGTTCAGCACAGGATGGCTATGAATGTGGCCCAATATAAAATTGTAAACTTACTTAAAACTTTTTTTTTTTTTGCTCATCAGTTTTTGTTAGTGTTTGTGAATTTAATGTGTGGCCCAAGACATCTCTTCTTCTTCCAGTGTGTCCCAGAGATGCTAAAAGGTTGGATACCCCTGCTAGACTATGTTAGAGAACTAGCAGCACATATATATTTAGAGAAATTTTATTTAAATATAATACAGTGTCTGATGGACAAAAGGCTAGTTGTCCTCAGTAACGGACAAATGGGGAATTGTTTCCGGGATTCTCAAGATTATCCAGGATTCATTGATTTGCTTATAAGGACTCATAGTACTCAACACATAGTCATGATAATGGTTCAGGTTTATTGTAAAGACAGAGCAAGAATACACAGGCAGGTCATTAAGAGATAAGACACATCAGGAAGAGTCTGAAGGAATCCATACACAGGATTTCAGTGTTCTCTCCCTCCCATGAGGGGTAACAAGAATGCTTAATCCCTAGCAGCAAAAATACAGTAACATATATAAGATGGTTCTGCCCAGGGAAGCACTTTTCAGACTTAGTGCCCAAGGTTTTTATTTGTTCTGGTGACCTGGGCCCACTCTGCCTAACAGCTACAAAAATTTCAGATTTGCAGAATCTGAGGATATTCAATGACCCAGGCAGGCAAAACAGCCATGTCACTCAGGGAAAGTTTCATATCTTTCTATGGAGTCATAATGGCCTGTCATAGAAAGCTAGGTAGCTTCCTTAGGTTCCTGTATGAAGTTTTTTGACCTAGCTTGGGGCATCAGTTCAGATACAGCACAACTCTCACAATAAGTTGGAGCTGACCTGGAGAACTTCAGGGCTGAGATGAAGTCATGATAGGGCACAGAGATGAAGTGCAATCCCTGAGGGCACACATGGTTACCCAAAACACAGACTTTATAATGTTTAGGTACCCCAGGAAATATAGGCTAACAGGACCTCCAATGTGGTCTCCCACTGAAAGAGAAAGTGGCAGGCCAAAAAAGTAGGAATAAGGCTTTATAATCAGATTTAGAATTTTTAATGTATTATTTATTTAAAATTAATAATGACCTAATTATTACCCCTATTTAAGCATAATAAAGTGCAGCTATGCTTCTTTTTCACTGGAATTATCTAGCTAGAATTACCTAATTGTTAATAGTTTGCAAGTTGAGCTAGAGAAGAAGACATTTTGTTCTTATTTTATTACACTTGACCTATAGGAATTGAGCTATTTTGTCCTCAACTTCAAACACAAATATTTAGCAAATTTTAGTATCCATCTAATGATAGAAATATATCAGTAAACAAGTAGCCCTATAAAAATTACTCTCTAGCTCTTTTCTGTGGCACCTCAGAGGCAGTCGGCTGCCTCAAGATGAAGCTGAACATCTCTTTCCCAGGCACTGGCTGTCATAAGCCCATTGAAGTGGATGATGAATGCAAACTTTGTACCTTTTATGAGAAGTGTATGGCCACAGAAGTTGCTGCTGATGCTCTGGGTGAAGAGTGGAAGGGTTATGTGGTTTGAATCAGTGGTGGGAATGACAAACAAGGTATCCCCATGAAGCAGGGTGTCTTGACCCATGACCATGTCTACCTGCTGCTGAGCAAGGAGTATTCCTGTTACAGACCAAGGAGGACTGGAGAGCGAAAGTGCAAATCAGTGCAAGCTTGAATTGTGGATGCCAATCTCAGTGTTCTCAACTTGGTCATTGTAAAAACAGGGGAGAACTATATTCCTGGTTTCACTGATACTACCATGCCTCATCACCTGGGCCCCAAAAGAACTAGCAGAATTTGCAAACTTTTCAACCTCTCTAAAGAAGATGATGTCCACCAATAAGTTGTGAGAAAGTCCCTAAACAAGCAGGTAAGAAACCTAGAACCAAAGCATCTAAGATTCAGCATCTTGTTATGCCATGTGTCCTGCAACACAAACATTGGTGTATTGCTCTGAAGAAGCAACATACTAAGAAAAATAAGGAAGAGGCTGCAGAGTATGCTAAACTTCTTGGCTAAGGGGATGAAGAAAGCCAAAGAAAAATGCCAGGAACAAATTGCTAAGAGACATAGGCAGTCCTCTCTGAGAGCTTCTACCTCTAAGTCTGAGTCCAGCCAAAAATGAGGTCTTCAAAGGGCAACAAATAAATAAAGATAAACATAAAAAAATGACTCTAAGCATTTGAAAATCAGGTCAGAGTTTCCAGATAAGCTTTTGTTTGCCAGTTGTGCACATGATATTTCTAGCCATAACACTGTGGAGAACTGGTAGTTTCTGGTCCAAATGACCATAAATGCTACATTGCAGTCTCTTAAATGGCAAATTAGCTTTTACATTAGAACATTTGTAAATAAATATTAATGGAGAGCGTGAAAAGAGGCCAGTGGTGACATAGCACTTTATTTTTTTTTTCACTTCTCAAAGTACCCTATTTTATTTAAGTAATGGCTCATTATCCGCTGTGCTGTGCAGAGCAGGCACCGTTCTCTCTCAGGGTGAGGACCGTTGTCCAAGGAAGGACCCTTGCAGAAGAAATTTCAGGATGCATTCTTTCTTTTAAATGTCACTTAATCTGGGGCATATTTAAAGTTATTATTATTATTTTATTTTATTTTATTTTATTTTATTTTATTCAGTTACAATCGTCTGCATTTTCTCCCCATCCCTCCACCCCACCCCAGCCAATCCCACCTCCCTCCCCCACATCTACTCTACCCCTTGATTTTGTCCTTGTGTCCTTTATAGAGGTGTCTACAGGAGCTACTATAAAGGACACAGTGACATAGCACTTTAGAGTTTATGAAATATCTTCCATTGATTCTCACAACTGTCCTCTGAGGTTGGCATTTTCATTCCCACTTTATAGGTTTAAGAAACAATGATCTTGGAACATGTTGAAAATCTTTTCAAAGAAACAACTAGCAAGATATGGATCCAAACACAGATATTCTGACCCCCAACTCTACTGTTTTCAATTTTACCACAATGTTAGCTTTTGAACCATCAGCCCCTCACCTTTTTTTTTTAACATGGAAAGCTTACATTAGAGCACACCTAGGTGGTGATTTGCTAACAATGTTGATAGCTTCATAATGTCTCAAGGCTGTTGTTTTTGTTGCAAATGTTCCTTAATTTTTCAATTCAAGAATCAATGGAGTTCCTATAGGAAGAGATTGTATTTTGTATGTTTTTGGTAGTTTATGATGTTCATGTTTTAGACATATGAGTGTTATAGAAGAGCTGATGGAGCAGGAAAGAAGTTGTAAGACAAGAACCTGGAAAGACTTACCAAATAATATTCAGAAAGAGTAATTGTGGTTTTTTTTGAGACATAACCTCTGGAAGCGGATGGAGTGGAAAAGCTTTTGGCTGGTTAACTCTCCTGCCAACATAGACGATCATCTAAAAGTCTCTTGGGTTTGTCTGCTTTACTAGTAAAAACTGCTAATAAGGAACTGCAGGCTGTAAAGATGGATGCAACTAAATTATCCAATTTCCTCTTTTAAACATTTGATGTGTATAAGTAGCTAAGTATGGAAACTGTGTGCAATCCTCATTCCAAACAGCACTGCTCTCACAGCATCACCAGGTTTACTGTTCATTCTTCTTTGTCTAAGGCTATTTAATGACAAATCTGTACACTTGGGCCTTTCCTGGGCCTAGCTTATTGTTAAGAGAATTTCTGCTGTGTCCTGAACCCATTTTCATTTCCTGTCATCAAGAAGATAGGTGAGAAAACTGACACAATACATATGCTCCAAGTGGACAGTTTTTTCAGGGCTTGCGAGGAAAATGAATCAGTTTATGTAACATTAAACCCAGGTGGGTGCTTACCCACTTTTCTTTGGTGCACCCTGTCTAGGACTCGGCACAAATTAGCGTGTTTGTGTTTTATTCCACTTGGCCACTGGCCAGCAGGAATACTCCATTTTCATTTTCATCATGAAATTTCACTTGGCAGACTCTTAAAAGTTATGAGAGAACTTTTCCTGAGCAATAGAAAGTATCTTTTATTGAAAACTAATTATTTTTCATATGAATATGTCAACTGTTTGAAAATGTTCTGGTCACATTAAAGCATATTTTAATAATGTGCTTACAAATGCAGATCCAATAGTAAAATCATTTTTGATGGTAACTCACAAGCACTTTATTCCAAAATGTCTCTAAGCCTAGTCCCATGCAGGTCTAGAAACCTAATAGAAGAAAATATCCACTGGTTAAGTCAATTATTTGGGAAATGGGCAAATATTCTAAACTTCAATACATAACTTATAGTGTTTTTTTCCTTAGGAGCTCAGACAGTCAAAATGATGCAGATTTCATTCACTAAGAACTTTTAAAATTTTAGAAGGAAATGCAATCTAATGACTTGGGAAGGTTTAGGTTATTCTCAATATACTTGGTTTTGTGTGTTTCATCACTGGGACACTGTATCTTTTGCTCTGTCCACACACATGGTTATTGATTGCTTCCTGTGTTCTAGATTCCACATGAGCCAATGGGATGTACATAAAACACTAATATGAATTAGATATTACCTTTGCCTATCAGGAATTTATAGCACCATGAAGTAAATCAAAAGAGGGGCAACAATGTTAAACAATCCAGAATGAGGTGTATGTAAAATAGAGGTATAAAGGATAACTTGAGCAAGCAGAGCCTGCTGTATATTCTGACTGAAGGGACAAAAGAAGAGAATAATAGAAAAATGACTCTTTGAGTGAGGCCTGGAAGGATAAGAATACTATTAATAAGTAAAATATGGAGAAAGGTCATTTCTCATTGAAGGAAAAATAAAGTCATGAAGGTGTGGAAGCACGTGGTGCATAAGGGAGACTGTTAAAGAAACAGATGATGGAAGGTCTAAATGTCACACTACAGAAGTTATTCTCTTTTCTGTATAGGTTTGTGAGAAGGGGGATGAATTTGCTCTCTATTGAGAATAGGCATGCAAAGGGGACAAGCATGTTCAGACTTCATTTTAATTCTGGTGGAAAGTGGAGCATGGATTGAAAGGGCATGAAACTGGAAACCTGGAGATAGATCAGTTAGCAGTGATTGCAGTAGTTCAGGAAAGGGTTGATGAAGGCTTGAAGGGGTCATTAAAACAATTATCCAATGAATGTAATCAGTGCAGAGAGTGATCTGACTGATTCAGGGGTGGTGGCAGGAAGGGAGGCACTTTACTCTCGATCACTGGTTTTTATTGGCTTGACTTTGCCAGATAATTTCCTTGACTCCACTTTGCATTGCCAATGTCACAGTCATTGTATGGTTTGGCAATTTGCTTAGTATCTCTGGGTTTTCTTTTCATCATCTGTAAATTAGAGATGATAATTCTTGCCATCAATGGTAATTGCCTCAAAGGAATGATATATGCACTGTTGTGAGGGCTAGAATATTCTTGGCATGAAGTAATCATTAATAACACTTCTAATACTTCTACTAATGTGTTTGGAAATCTTCATTACCCCAATGATAAATATCTAAAATATAAAGAAATATTGAGAAGTAATAAAAGGGTGACACCATTTCATTAATTAATAACCCCTGGTGGCTTCCCTTTCATTTGCAAATCCTCTCTGATACATTTGCATTTAATTCACAGAACATTTTATAAAATAAATGCAGCATCCAAAGTCATCTTGAGAAACTTTCTAGGTTTTTTGCAACAGATTGGAAGCTGCCTTCTACCTGCTCAAATGGTGTTGAAAACAATTATGAGTGTTAGATGGTGTTTGCTGTCTGTCTATGAGTAACAGTTGTAGTTCAGGGTGTTCTCAGAATTTGACAGAGTCCTTTGCCTCTGACCTACAGGCCAAATGACTGAAAGATTTATTATTTTTCAAAGTGATTATGGAAACTTTTTAAAAAATGTCTTTGCTAACTGACCTCAGGCTTTATAGAGCGTTAAGGAAATAAATTGGCTGAATTAAGGGAATATTTAGATGACATTTTCTTTCAGGAAGCCAGCCCACATTTTCTCATCCCCCACCCCCCACAATCAAATAAAGCAGAAGTACACATTCATGAAGTATTCATATGTTGTGATATGTAGATGTCAGATATTTTTTAAAACATCTGGGGTTGGTTGGCCAGTATTAGCAGTGCTTAGAGAAAATTAAAAAATAAAAACACCCAAATCCAACCATGCATGTCAGTTTTACCATCAGCAAACAAGTAAAACTATTCCTAGGGCTTAAAGTTAGCTCACCAGGAAATTCAGGCAAGTGGGGGCTGACCTTCCCATTGCCAGGAAGTGTGGCTTTCTGATGGTGCTGAGACCTCAGAAAGCCCAGCTGTAGAAGAGAGGAGCTTCTTTGAGCCACTAACTAGTCAGATGATGTTGAAGAACCTTACTCCAGGATGAGGAGTTTAGCAGCCAAAAGCGTTCTACTCACACTTATGGGAAAGACCCTAGAGGCCATTCTCTCAGAGATCAGCTCTTTCTGACCAGTCATTGCAGTGAGACAACTACTTCAAATTATAGCAACCAGTTCATTGACTGGCCAAAATCTCCCTGATGCTCCTCTACCTCCAAAAGACCCCCAAAAGATTGGCTTTCTGTGCTTTACCAGGTGCCTCAGACCAGGTTCCTCTGCCTATATGCACAACTCAAGCTTCAACAGTGTTGAGACAAGTTGCACGTACTTATTCTCAGCTGTTTTTCGTGAAGAATCAGTCCCAAAAGTCCTCAACTCAGGTGGCAACATTTGAATCCATCTACATTGGTTGCTCTAATACTAATGGGAAGATTTAATCTCTGAGAATGTAGGGCTGGCCTTGACTTGGTATCTGACTACTGGCTCAGGTTTTAAGTTTCTAAAAAGTGCATTTTCTTTCAGAGGGCAACCTATACCTTTTCTTAAAATTAACAGAAAAAAATGATGCATTTGGGACGTAACACTTACTTCTAAACAATATAGAAACCCCCTGTTTATTTTTAGGAAGAGTTTAGAATGCATTGTATATGAAATCAAAAAGCCCAGGGCTCAAGGGGGCTTCTGCCAATTTTTTCATTACTATGATTTTTTAAGTCACTTCAGCTGCCTGATTTTCTAGCTCTTAACATATAAAATGGGAATATCTAGTATTTGCTCCACTAGCCTCTAACATTGGTTGGAGCACCAAAGAAGATACTCCATATACACATTCTTTAAAAACTATCAAAGGTTGTTTATTTAGAAGTTTCTATTTGAGGTGAGGAATTTATTATGAGCAAAGGGCCCATGGTTATCCAGGTTAATTATGTGTCACTAGAGGAAGGAAGAATCCAATTTTTTTTTAAATATGTTTTATTGATTATGCTATTACAGTTGTCCCATTTCCTCGCTTATTCCCCTCTGCCCTGCCCACTGCCTCCTGCCCACATTCCCCCCTTCCTTTAGTTCATGTCCATGAGTCATACATATAAGTTCTTTGGCTTCTCCATTTCCTATACTATTCTTAACCTCCCCTTGTCTATTTTCTACCTACTATTTATGCTACTTATTCCCTGTATCTTTCCCCCCTTTATCTTCCTCCCTCTCCCCTGCTGATAACCCTCCATGTGATCTCCATTTCTGTGATTCTGTTACTGTTCTAGTTGTTTGCGTAGTTTGTTTTTTGCTTTTGTTTATTTTAGGTTCAGTTGTTAATAGTTGTGAGTTTGTTGTCAATTTTTGTTCATATTTTTATCTTCTTTTTCTTAGATAAGTCCTTTTAACATTTCATAGAAGGACTTGGTGATGATGAACCCCTTCAACTTGACCTTATCTGGGAAGTACTTCCTCTGCCCTTCCATTCTGAATGATAGCTTTGCTTGATAGAATACTCTTGGATGTAGGCCCTTGCGTTTCGTGACTTTTAATACTTTTTTTCTGGTCCCTTCTTGCCTGTAACTTTTCTATTGAGAAATCAGCTGATAGTTTAATGGGAAATCCTTTGCAGGTAACTCTCTCCTTTTCTCTTGATGCTTTTAAGACTCTCTCCTTATCTTTAATCTTGGGTAATTTCATTATGATGTGCCTTCGTGTGTGGTTCCTTGGGTACAACTTCTTTGGGACTCTGAACTTCCAGGAAGTCTATTTCCTTTGCCAGATTGGGGAAGTTTTCGTTCATTATTTTTTCAAATACATTTTTAATTTCTCTCTCTTCTTCTTCTCCTTCTGGCACCACTATGATTTGGATGTTGGAATGTTTAAGATTGTCACAGAGGTTCCTAAGCCTCTCCCCATGTTTTTGAATTATTGTTTCTTCATTCTGTTCTTGTTGACTGTTTATTTCTTCCTTCTGGTCAAAACCATTTATTTGAGTCCCGGCTTCCTTCCCATCACTGTTGGTTCCTTGTACATTTTCCTTTATTTCACTTTTCATAGTCTTCATTTTTTCCCTCTATTTTGTAACATACTCAACCAATTCTGTGACCATCCTGATTACCAGTGTTTTGAACTGTGCATTTGATAAGTTGGCTGTCTCTTTGCCACTTAGTTGTATTTTTTTCTGGAGCTTTGATCTGTTTTTTTTCATTTGGGCGATTTTTTTTTTTGTCTTGGCACCCCTGTTATGTAGTAAGGGGTGGAGCCTTATGTATTTGCCAGGGCAGGGCAACCCATGTTGCTGTGTTGTGGCGCTGTATGTGTGGGAGGAGTCTGAGAAGGAACAATGCTGCTTGCTGTGCTCTGTGCCAGTTTTCAGTCACTCCCACCACTATTCACAAGCAAATCAGACCCTTCTGGTACTAGTTCTTCAGTGGGTGGTTTTCTGTACATTCTAGGACCCTGTGGGTCTCTCCAACGAACTCTCCTGTGAGGCTGGGCATTTCTCCTGCTACCTCAACCCCCACAGGTTTTTATAGTCAGAGGTTTTGAAGCTTTATTTCCACTCGCTGGAACCCTAGGTTGCATGGTCCATCTTGCTCCCCACTTGTTCCCCTGGTTTATCTGTACTCAAATGTGGGACCACCTGCTCCACAAGCTGGATCCTTGCCTAACCCAGTCCTCCAGCCATCCCCTTGCTGGGAGTCCTGTCCACCCAGCTGCCCATTTCCGCGCTCCTCCTGCTGGTCTGGATGAATGTTTTTTCTTTAACTCCTTGGTTGTTGGACTTCCATGCAGTTCAATTTTCTGTCAGTTCTGCTTGTTCTTTTTATTTTTAAATTTGTCGTTGTCCTTCTTTTGATTGAGCGAGGAAACATAATGTATCTACCTATGCCTCCATCTTGGCTGGAATTCCAGTGGTTCCTGGAATCATGAGACTTGCAAAACAACAAGGAATGAGAAAAATAATCCAAGGGTTTTTTTTTTGTTTTTTTTTTTTACTTTTTTCCCATTGTATATAAATTACAGCAACTTAGAAACAATTTGATTTTGTTCAAGAGATTATCACTGACTCAGATATAGAGATGCAGTTAACATTCCATCAATGATTGTGGTCAACCTCTAACAATTATAATAATTTTTTTTTTACAATTTTTAAATTATTTTATTGTTGTTCAATTACAGTAGTCTGCATTTTCTCCCCACCCCTCTAACCCACCCCAGCAAAACCCACCTACCTCCCCTGCTTCCACCCTCCCCTTTGGTTTCATCCATGTTTCCTTTATAATAGTTCCTGAAAACCCTTCTCCCCACTATCCCTTCCCCCCTCCCCTTTGGCTATTGTTAGATTGTTCTTAACTTCGATGTCTCTGGTTATATTTTGTTTGCTTTTTTCTTTTGTTGATTATGTTCCAGTTAAAGGTGAGATCATATGGTATTTGTCCCTCACTGCCTGGCTTATTTCACTTAGCATAATACTCTCCAGTTCCATCTATGCTTTTGCAAAGGGTATAAGCTCCTTCTTTCTCTCTGCTGTGTAGAATTCCATTGTGTAAATGTACCATAGGTTTTGGATCCACTCATTAGCTGATGGGCACTTAGGTTGCTTCCAGTACTTGGCTATTGTAAATTGTGCTGCTATGAACATTGGGGTGTATAGGTTCTTTTCTATTGGTGTTTCAGGACTCTTAGGGTATAATCCTAGCAGTGGAATTGCTGTGTCAAAAGGAAGTTCCATTTTTAGTTTTCTGAGGAAATTCCATACTGTTTTCCACAGTGGTCGCACCAGTCTGCATTGCCACCAACAGTGCACTAGGGTTCCCTTTTCTCCGCATCCTCTCCAACATTTGTTTGTGGATTTGTTTATGTTGGCCACTCCAACCGGTGTTATCCGTGATAATTCACCCACCTAGCCACTTTATAGAAAGGGTAGAAAGAAGATAAGACTCTTATTGAGGAGGGGAATGATTGTGAGTTGGATCTAAAAAGCTGTGAGCTTGTGCGAGGTCAGATTACGAGGTAAAGTGAGAGTAAAGGGTAGAAAATATGTGTAATGTGTGAGAGAATAGAGTTAACCACAACCGTAATAAAGTTCAGGAAATAGTGAAGTGGGCTGAGATCTGGGATGGGTTCTGTGTAGTATTTACAAATGTATGGAACAGCTTTTATTTACACTAGTAATGGAGCAACAATCATATGACAGAATCTATGTGATCTGGATAACTAGAATTGGGAGTATAGCTCCTAGAGTAGTGTGCTAATGGAATTCAAGAGAAGTAAAAGACAGTTCATTAACAACACACTGTGAAAAGAGAGAACAAAGGGAAACCAGTCAAACAATGCAAAATAACCAGTCAAGCGAAGAAAACTAAACAGATAGAAGAGAGATACAAAAATACTAATAAAATGAGTGATGTAAGAGTAATGAAAAAAATAATAATACAAATATGCAATAACTTGCAAGTTCTCTGGAGTAGCAAAGTGAAATTTGTTTCACTGTCTCAGCTGTTGGGATGCCCCCTCTTTGGGTCCAACTCTGGTCTTTTCGCGATTCCAGGTTTTATTGTCTTACTTGTGGGGATTTAAAAAAAAAGACAGAAGGAAGAAGAGATATAAAGGGAGAGAAAGAAGGAGTAGAACAAGAAAAAAGGAAAGACAGGAAGAAGGTGTTAAAAGAAATAAAAATAATAAAAATAATAATAATAAATAATTACTTTAAAAACAAAGAGATAGAGAAAAAACAAACAAACAAACAAACAAACCCAGCCTGCTGGCTTCAAACTGGCAAAGCCAATTTTGTTGGGGTTTTTTGCTGCAGCCAACTCAGGGGGCGTAGCCCAGCTCTTCTCCCTTCTGACCATCACTCAGGCTCCTCTGGCTCAGCTCTCCAGAGGCTCCTGGACACAAACGTTCAGACACTCACCCTCCTCCGGGCTATGGGTGTGCAATCTGGGCCTTCTGTGATGCATACTCTCCTTGGTGCCTGTGGTCTCAGGTCCCTCCAAGTTGCACTTTCCCTGGTGCTTCTGATTTGGGCTCAATGCCCCCCACACCCTCCTGAGAGCGCCAGGGCACATGGGTGGAGAGGATACTGGAGCTGCTGCTGCAGAAGAATTCCCTAAAGTGCCCCTGAGGGTCTTTTTCTTTTTGAGAAAATCCTCCTGCTCAATTCTGCCACTCAATACAAGGAAGGGCCTGTCCTTTCACACAGCCCACCTCTCCAGCTAGATTGGGGACTGTCTGGGTCAGGGCCCCACACAGCCCAACTCTCAACTCTCCCTGGCAAGCACCCACAGCCTCAGTGTGTTTACCACTTCATCCTTATTCCCCTCCCCACAACTTCAAGCACCCAGGTCTCTCTAGGTGTTGCTCAAGCCTTGTTTGGCAGGGGAGGGAGCATTAACTTGGCTCTCTCCCAGGAGTCCTGTGGCAGGCCTGGTGGGCTCAGGCCTGGGGCTGCAGTCGCCCTGTTCCCTCTGCTGGTCCCAGGGGCCTTTTTGTCTTGAAGCAATCCCCTTACCATCTGTTTTTTCAGTGTCCTCTACACTTTTTGGTCTCCTGTCTTCATAAACACTGGGGTACTGTTGGCTGTTCGCTTTGTTCCTCAGTAGATTGGGTAGGTGTTTCACCCATGTGCAGGGGGAAGTGAACTCAGTTCCCACCTATCTCGCTGCCATCTTGAGATCTTAATAATTATTTTTTCCCACAACGTCTTCTCTGGATGTGGAGTTCACTATTTCCCACAGCAATGAATGGGTGACAATAAAGAAATCAAGTATTAATTTATTTTGATCATTCATGCAACATACCGCCCACAAGTTTTATGTTATCTGTTGAGGACATTTGATTATGGATGGATGAAATTGCCATGCATTTATTCATTAAAATATTTGTCACATAACACCCATGTCTCCAGCAGTGTCAACTTAGGTAGTAAATACTGTATGATTTTTCTATCATAAAACATTGTCCATTAAACCTAGTGTACCTTTCTTTTGTGCATTCATTCATCTACTTGATTATATTGGAATGAACTTTTATTTTGTCTAAGGAACTATGCTAGTATTCTGCAGGTGGGCTTCATTAGTGTTATCAATGATTCCTGACATGAAAGAGACTTTATAAAGTAATTTGTATGAAAAAGAAAAAAATTAAAACACTACCAATGAGCAAAAGTACAATTTTATTAAAGCAAAAGCCACAATTTCCGAAATGACATGATTTGTGTGTTTCTGCCTGTAGGACTAGGTTTTCTTTTTTCATTTGGAATGCTGCCATTAGGTTAGCATATCAGTAGATTCAAAACCCACCAGTGGATAATATTAATGCTTGGAAATTGTGGCTTTTAGTCCAATCAAGTATAGGAAAATATCTTAATGTGACAGTGACCCTCACCAAATGCTAATTTTTTCATGAAGACAAAACCAGCCTGTTATGTAGCTACTTGCATATGGTCTGTAATCTGAATGGAAAGAGACTAAAACCTACCCAGCCATTTCCATGTGGTGGCCTCCAACAATAGTGCCAGTCTCAGTAACACTGTTCAATATGGCATCCCCTTAAGTAAGTATAGTGGTGTGGGAGCAGAAGCCCATGGACAGAAAGTATATGACATAGACATCTCTTCAAACAGTGGGGATATCTCAGACCACATTAGGCTCACAAAAGGAGAACAGTGAAGTATTTGCTCTGATCTTTTCTCGGTCTCCAGTTGTCTATGGATTCCTTTTCTGTAATAAATCCTTCTTTGGCTCTTGACCTTGAACTCTTATCTGATCTCAGCTCAAGAGCTTGGCCCAAAAACTGAAAATTGAAGAGGGAAGGAATAAAGTTACTAAGTATATACTATTTTCTTGGCAGTCTTCAAAACCTTTATGCAAAACATCTCATTTGAACCTCTCTACACTCTAGGAAATAGCTAGTAATCCTCACTAAATGATCAGCCAGCCTTCCCAAAGCCATGTAGTAAGGATAGAGTCAGATTTAAAGCAAAGTTCATTTAGACCCGATGCCTTGTGCTCTTTTCACTACACTGCACTGACTTCATCTTTCCTTATTGAATCCAGAAATGACATAGATCATAGGTACTCAAGACAGGCCATTCTCTTGGTTGACTTAGACTGACCAATTTCACACTTTTGAATATGCTCACTAAAAAGCATTTTAGGAATTAAGAATACTTTAAAAGTCCAGCTCAATTTACAGCAGTGAGAGACCCTTTTCTCTACCACTTCCATCAAATAAGAGTGGCAGTGAAAGTTCTCTACAAAAATAGTCCATTGTAAACCTGGTTTCCATAAGTTTCGTGCCTTTGCATTTTTTGTGTTTCCTCAACTTGTTTAAATATGTGCACAGAAATAGGTGTGAAATCTGGTATTTGTCCCTCACAGCCTGGCTTATTTCACTTAGCATAATGCTCTCCAGTTCCATCCATGCTGTTGCAAAGACTATAAACCCCTTCTTTCTCTCTGCTGCATAGAATTCCATAGTGTAAATGTACCATAGTTTTTGGATCCACTCATTTGCTGATGGGCACTTAGGTTGTTTCCAGTACTTGGCTATTGTAAATTGTGCTGCTATGAACATTGGGGTGTATAGGCTCTTTTGTATTGGTGTTTCAGGGTTCTTAGGGTATAATCCCAGCAGCGGAGTTCCTGGGTCAAAGGGCAGTTCCATTTTTAACAGACACTTCTCCAAGGAGGACATACAGAGGGCCCAGAGACATATGAAAAGATGCTCAGCATCACTAGCCATCAGAGACACGCAAATTAAAACCACAATGAGGTACTATCTCACACCAGTCAGAGTGGCCATCATAAACAAATCAACAAATAAATGTTGGAGAGGATGCAGAGAAAAGGGAACCCTAGTACATTGTTGGTGGGAATGCAGACTGGTGAGGCCACTGTGGAAAACAGTATGGAATTTCCTCAGAAAACTAAAAATGGAAATCTGGAAGAATACTCCGAGATCATCTAGCATGTTTGACAGATGAGTAAACTTGGATCTGAAGAAGGGGACTGTTATTTCTTCCAATGTCACATAGCAAGCAAGTGGCAGCAATAGAACCTGACCCTGAAGAAAATGTCACTGTGTGCATACAGCTGTCAGTTAGATCACCCAAACTCATTAGGCAGTGGTTCAGGTAAGAATAGACTCTTGAGTTTTGGAGTGGCCTGACAGATATGAGTGAGTATTTTGCATGGATTTCACATACATCTTAGGCATTAAAGCAAGAGATGGCACATTACCTTTGATGTTAGGAAAGTGAAATACCTAGTAAAATATTCTTCTGTGAATGTATACAAAAATATTATCTAAGATTCTCCGGCCTCCTTTGTCAAATATCAATTGACTGTAAAGACTTGGGCTCATTTCTGGGCTCTCTGTTCTGTACCATTGTTCTATGTGCCTGTTTTTATGCCAGTATGAGGCTGTTTTGATTACAGTGGCCTTGTAATACAGTTTGATATCAGGTATTGTGATCCTTCCTGCTTTGTTCTTGGACAACATAAACAAATCAACAAACAAATGTTGGAGAGGATGCGGAGAAAAGGGAACCCTAGTGCACTGTTGGTGGCAATGCAGACTGGTGCGACCACTGTGGAAAACAGTATGGAATTTCCTCAGAAAACTAAAAATGGAACTGCATTTTGACCCAGCAATTCTGGTGCTGAGATTATATCCTAAGAACCCTGAAAAACCAATCCAAAAGAACCTATGCACCCCAATGTTCATAGCAGCACAATTTACAATAGCCAAGTACTGGAAGCAACCTAAGTGCCCTTCGGCAAATGAGTGGATCCAAAACCTATGGTACATTTACACTATGGAATTTCTACACAGCAGAGAGAAAGAAGGAGCTTATACCCTTTTGCAACAGTATGGATGGAACTGGAGAGCATTATGCTAAGTGAAATAAGCCAGGTGGTGAGGGACAAATACCATATGATCTCACCTTTAACTGGAACATAATGAACAAAAGAAAAAAGCAATCAAAATATAACCAGAGACATCGAAGTTAAGAACAATCTAACAATAACCAGAGGGGAGTGGGGAGGGGACAGTGGGGAGAGGAGATTACAGGAACTACTATAAGGGACACATGGACAAAATCAAGGGGGAGTGTTGAGGTGGGAGAGGGAGGTGGGTTTGGCTGGGGTGGGGTGGAAGGATGGGGAGAAAAGGCAGACAACTGTAATTGAATAACAATAAAAAGTTAAAAAAATATTATCCCAGACTCTCTGATGCACAATTCTATTTGAAAGTCTGTGTATATTTATGTATATACCCACCCTTTTTTAGTTATTCTGCCTTTCCAATTCTATGTTTAGCTCTTTGGAATTTTAAAAATAGTCTGTGTTTCTTTTTGTTTCATCTTGTTTTGTATTTTGTTAAGGCACATTAGGAATATGTTGGCGATGGAGGAAGGCTGAACAAGAGTAGCTCTCTACCATATAGTTTACAATTTTGAAACCGATCAAAGGATTGGTATATATTAAAATGTTAAAATTTGTTTATACCAACCCTGACTGCTGTGGTTCAGTGGGTTGAGCATTATCCTGCAAACTGAAAGGTACCAGTTCCATTCCCAGTTAGGGCACATGCCTGGGTTGTGGGCCAGGTCCCCAGTGGGGGTCTTATGGAAGGCAACCGATAGATGTTTCTCTTCCTCTCTTTTTCTCTCCCTTCCCCTCTCTTTAAAAATAAATAAAATCTTTCAAAAATTTGTTATCCAGTCTCTGAAACTTTTACTTGCTTATTTAAAGACATGTATGCAATTCATGGAGACGTTTTATTGTAAGAAGTGAGCAGTGCAGTTAAATTTCTCAAAGTGCATATGAGTTAAAATCAAGATTATTAGTTGCACACATTTCAATCTATTAACTTCAACACTTTTGTTATAAATATTTTATACATTAAAATACAAATTAATATTTGGCAATATTTACTACACAATTTTTTGCAACAAATCTGTTATTTGTTTCTGGACAAAAAGTATACTTGATTCACTATGTCATCCCAAAATTTGGAATTAAGTTTATTAAAATAAGGAAGGTGTAAACAAGACTCTTAGTTCAATAATTATATTTTGTATCATTTTAGGAGGTATTAGAAATGATCAATTTCAAGTTCAAAAAGTATAATAAAACCTCTAATACTAATGTAAGCATTTCATTTTCAGTTTGGTGAGGCACATAGCATGTTATAGTGGAGTAATTACTGCACTGGAGTCAAAATTTATTGGACTTTTGTTTTTCTGTTTATAACATAAAAGTGGAACTTTAATTGTCTTTAACGTTCCTAAAATTCAATCATGTGGTTGGTGAATTTGCATCTACTTTGCAGATAGGGAAATTAAGACATATATTCTCTGTAAAAATGTGCATTGGGTATTATTTTACCAAAGGAATATGATGACTGGTTCATAAATACCAGCGGGTCATGTTCTTTGTTCCTAGACTTCACATTTCCTTCATTAACTCATATTATTCTATCTCATCTTCCCACAGTCACTCAAGAGGTCTGTAAGTGCTCTCTAGATTTCTTCTCTTGAGTTGTTATTATCTATTTGGATTCTGTTATAGCCTATATTTTTGGTTTAATCAAAAGTTATTTTTTTTCTAATTTTGCTTTCAATGTCTTTTTGTGATGTGCTACTATTTTTTGTTTCTTGGCAAAGGTAAATCTTGTACTGTTCATCTGTTTACAACTCTATTTCTAACTGCCACTCCCTGTGGTCATATTCACTCTCTAATCTAAAAACTTTCATTTTCTTTTCAATCTACAGTTTTTTCTCACAAAGCTTTTGTAATATTTTTGCCTTATGGACTAAATAAGATATTAAAAGCAAATGGCATTATATTATAATCATCTAATGCAATCAACTGTTACACAAATGAATTGTTTTTCAGGGATTAACTATATTTGTCAAGTGAGTGTTATTCCATTTTAAATAATAGAAAGAAAGCTTTTGGTGTGCTTCAATAGTAATGATAGATGAAAGTGAAGATTTTGATCAAGGTTTATATATATTTTTAAATATTTCATTTATTTATTTTTAGAGAGAGGAAAGGACAGGGAAAGAGAGGGAGAGAAACATCAATGTATGGTTGCCTCTCATGTACCCCTACTGGGGATCAGACCCACAATCTATGCATGTGTCCTGTCTGGGAATCTAACCAGAGACCCTTTGGTTCACAGGCTGCCACTCAATCTAATGAACCACACCAGCCAGGGCTTAAGGTTTACATATATATTTTTATGTCACTACTGAGAATAGTGGCTGTGGCAAGTGTTTAAATATAGCAAAGGAACACCTTTGGAGACATACAGACACGCACACACACACAAATACTTTTACTGTGAATGGATATTTTGTTCTTCATGTCTTGCTAAATAGTAAAAACTAACATTCAGTAATGAATCACTGGATTCCGGGTGGGGTGTGAGTATATTGTAAGTGTGTAAGTGTGTGTGTGTGTGTGTGTGTGTGTGTGTGTGTCATGGTAGGAGGCTGCATGTGATAAATTTCCTATTTTATTCTTTCTGCTCTTTGCATTTTCCTGGAGAGCCCTGAAGTCTTTATTCTCATAACTATGCCTGCTTACTAAACAACAAAGAACATTGACTGAGAGCACACCTGAATAGAAAAGGTGAGAACTATAATATAATCTAAAAATAAAAACAAAAAACCCTCTGGGGATTAGAATAGGAAATACTAGTTATCTGATTTAAAATGAGCCCCTTAATGAATTCTATCACAAATACATTCCTAAATGATTATCAGACCTGACATTCAGGCAAAGAATGGAGAAAACTGCCAACTATAAAATGGATTTCTTTGAACAGCTTTTATTTATGTATTTTTCTTCTTTTATTGTTTGTCAAGTACAGTTGACTCCATTTTCCACCACCACTCCCTCCTGCCTCACCCCACCCATCCCCACCTCCTACCTCCCACCCTCGATCCTAATCCTCTTTGGCTTTGTACATGTGTCCTTCATACTTGTTCCTTGATGACCCTTCCATTTCTTTCTCCTGTTACCCACTTCCTCTCCCTTCTGGTTACTGACAGTTTGTTCTTTATTTCAATGTCTCTGGTTATATTTTGCTTGCTTGTTTGTTTTGTTGATTAAGTTCCACTTATAGGTGAGATCATATGGTATTTTTCTTTCACTTTCTGGCTTATTTCACTTACCATAAAGCTCTCTATATCCATTCATGCTGTCGCAAAGGGCAGGAGCTTCTTTCTTTCTGCTGCATAGCATTCCATCTTGTAAATGCACCACATATTTTTAATCCACTCATTCACAGATGGGCACTTAGGTTGCTTCCAACACTTGGCTATTGTAAATTGTGCTGCTGTGAACATGGGAGTGCATAGGTTCTTTTGAATTGGCATTTCAGAACTCTTAGGATATAATCCCAGCAGTGGAATTGCCAGGTCAAAAGGTAGTTCCATCTTAATTTTCTGAGAAAATTCCATACTGTTTTCCACAGTGGCTGCACCAGTCTGCATTCCCACCAACAGTGCACTAGGGTTCCCTTTTCTACACAAACTTGCCAGCACTTGATGTTTGTTGATTTGTTTATGATGGCCAATCTGACTGCTGTGAAGTAGTATCACATTTCAGTTTTAATTCACATCTCTCTGATGGCTAGTGATGCTGAGCATCTTTTCATATGTTTCTGGGCCCTGTGTATGTCCTCCCTGAAGAAGCATCTGTTCAGTTACTTTGCCCAGTTTTTTATTGGGTTGTTTGTCTTCTTGGAGTGAGGTAATGTGAGTTCTTTATATATTTTGGAGGTCAAACACTTATCTGAAGTATCATTGGCAAATATGTTTTCCCATATGGTTGGTTCCCTTTTCATTTTACTGATGTTTTTCTTTAGCCATGCAGAAGCTTTTTATTTTAATGAAGTCCCATTTGTTTATTCTTTCCTTTATGTCCCTTGCTCTAGGGGATATATTGGTGAAAATATTGCTGCATAGAATATCTGAGATTTTCTTGCCTATGTTCTCCTCTAGGACTGTTATGGTATAATGACTTATATTTAAATCTTTATCTATCTTGAGTTTATTTTTGTGTAGGGTGTAAGTTGGTGGTCGAGTTTCATTTTTTTGAATGTAGCTGTCCAGCTCTCCCAACACCATTTGTTAAAGAGGCTATGTGTACTCCATTTTATGCTTCTTCCCCCTGCTCAGATTTTAATAGAGACTTGGGTTTATTTCTGGTCTGTCTGTTGTGTTCCATTTATCCGTGTGCTTGTTTTTATACAAGTACTAGGCTGTTTTGATTACAGTGACCTTGTAATATAGTTTGATGTCAGGTATAGTGATCCCTTCTACTGTGTTCTTCTTTCTCAATTGAACAGCTTTTAAGAGAGGATAGAAGCACAAATAATTGTGTATATAAGAAATATATAGAAACAAATATGTGCTTATATTATTGTTGTTTTATACTGGGATTTCTGCCTAGAAACAGCCTAAGAAATCCTTTACCTAATTGCTTACATCTATGTGTCCAAACAAAGAGGTAAGTAATGATGCAAAGAACCCAAGAGGATAACCTTACATTTTTCAAATCACTACCTTCTACCTTCATTCCTTCAATGTTTGGAATAACCCTGTTTGGGAGGAGCCCTTATGAGGGTATTTATTTGGGGACTCAGCAAGGTGAAGTAGCAATCTGCTGTGGGGTACGTTACCAGTAAATGGCAGGGTTGGGGTTCAAACTTGACTCATAACCAAGTGACTTATTTGTATTGATAACATTTTATTATTGTACAATGTTAAGAACTTTGCATGTATGTAAAAGTAAAAATAAAATAGCCAATTATTTTACCAGTAAAAATGTATTTAGAAATTCAGGGCATGCATTTTATTGCACACCATACAAAAGTCCAGAGGATAAAGTAGAGAAACATTATAGATTGAAAGGAGGATGCAGAGGAAAGATGGCAGAGGAGTGAATGGAAGTTACACTGACCTCCTCCCAAGGACAATATGGAATTACAACTGAATTGTGGAGAAACCACCCAGAACAAACAACTGAGCAATAGCTAGAGAGAAGCCATATAACTTCAGACAGACAGAAGAACCGGATTTGGCATAACCTGTCTGGTAAGGAGTGTGGTAGAGACTCAAGAGAGGTGGCTTGGTGTCCACAGGCAGCAGTGCCAGAGGGATAATTAAGTGTCCAGTTAGATACCCCTGCAAAGAATGGGGTATAAACCTTAAGCTATAATTCCCAGCCTAGAGCACCAGAGCCCAAAAAGTACACAGACAACAACCAGCAGCAAAAAGAGGCAGGGTTGCAGAGACAGATGTATGGAGATGCAAGACCTGTTTAAAGGGCTAACACAGAAATTTTCATTTGCAGCCACTTACCCTGGGCTCAGGCAAAGGCGGTGGAGAGTGGTTTGGAGACACCTGAGGGGAGACAAGGGATGGAAGCCTTGGGGAGAGAACTGAGATAGTTGATGCTGGGATCCTGGTGCTGAGTCATTCTCCATATGGTAGCAGCCAACATACTCAGGCAGACCACTCTCCTGCAAGGGGCAGTAGCCTGAGGGGAAAAAATAGGCCCAACCTCAGGAGGGTTTCTGACCTGGTTCTGTGGTGTTTAAGCCTGACTGCTGAGTGCAGAGTGACCAGATTAACAACCAAAGGAGAGAACCATGGAGAGTAGATCCCTGGCAAAGACAGGGCAGAGTAGACTAGAGAGACTTGAGGAGAGACTGGGGACTGAGGCCTTTAGGGGAGAACTGAGAGAGAAGCTGCTGGGATCCTGGTGCTGAGCCAATCCCCATACACAGCAACCATCCTGCTCAGGCATACCATTACCCTCCCCTCTGAGCAGCAGCATCCTGAGGGGAGACAATAGCCCCCATTCCAGGAGGGATTCGACCCCACCCTACAGTGCTTAACCTGACTGCTGAGGGCAGAGTGACCAGATTAACAATTGAAGGAGACAGACATGGACAGCAGATCACTGAAAGTATTGAACAGGTTGCCTAAGCCTAGGGTCAACATCTGACATTACCAGAGGCAGACCCCAAAAGAAAAAAAAAAGTGGTAAATACAAGAGACTATGGAGACAAAAGCCACTGTGATCTTCTTCATGATTTGCAATATTTTCTTTCTTGCATAGCTTTTTAAGATTGATTTCTTGTCCAAGAAGTTTATACATATTGAGTCACTAGATCTTATACTATAGTGTATTTCAATTAACATATTTTGCTCCTCCTTCCTCTTAGCCCATTTTACCTTTTTCCTAACACAATTTTATTTTATTTCAAATTTTGTTTCTCTCTTGGTACAACTTGTTTCCATTCTGCACTCTTACTATTTCTCCCCCATCCAGACCCACAAAACCATTTTTTTTTTTTTGGTCAAGGGTCATTTCACATTCTTTTTCCCTGCTCTTAAAGTACCCACATTCTCTCTCCACCTTTAATAATCTTTGCTAGTTGGTTGTGGGTAGGGTACTTGTTGTTGCATTTTTTAAATCAATTTTATCTCTAGAGCCTCACTAATTATGAATTTCAGATATCAAATTTTACTGGTCCCCTCTCCTACTCGTTTTTTTTTTTTTTTGTCTCAAATTTTAATTTTGCCGCCTTAGCATGTTTTTTTTTCTTTTTTTGTCTTTCTTCTATTTCTATTCCATCCTGTTCTTTTATTTTACTTTATTCCCATTTTTTTCTTTTTTCTTTTTCTTAGATCCCAAATTTTAATTTTTCCCTCTCTTAGCCTGGTTCTTGTTCCCCACTCTTAGTATTTGTTCTCACTCTATTATTTCAAAATCACTTCCCATTCTTCTAAACAGCTCTTAGACTTAACTTTGTTTCTTTTTTCCCTCTTATTCCTATAGCACTTATATTAATTTTAGCTCCTTTTTTTGTTGATAGTGTCACAGGTGGACACAGGTAACAAGGTTTTTGGTGATCATGGACAAAGAATTGAACTGAATACACAGAGCTTATAGCATAAAGAGAGAGAGTAGAATTATTAAGTGATAGTACACTCCACGGGACATGGGAGTGGGCCAAATCTGAACAAAGATTGACCTCAGGGACTGGAAGAATTCTGTTCTTATAGGGTAGATATTTCCTGGCTAGTTTTGGCAGGCTTTAATTGCACATGTACATATAGTTGTATTACTTTAAAGCTACTGCACATGTGGTCTCCCATGATTTTCCATGATTGGCCACTGGTGAAGGGGGCCACACAATGTTAATTTATTATAATGCTATTATAATGAAGCAGGGGTAGTGAAGCAGGGGATCATCTTCTTTTTCTTTTTTTAATATGAAAAATAGAGACATTTATTGAAGAAAGTACAAGTTACAAGAAACATTGTACATAGGACAATGATGCCTCAGTCCCCTTCAAAATAGCTACCTTGGGACCTCACACAATTCTCCCAATTGCCATCAGCTGCCCCATTGTATTTTCTTTTCCTTTTTAAAAAATATATTTTATTGATTATGCTATTACTGTTGTCCCACTTCCCCCTCTTTATTCCCCTTTGCCTTGCAACCTGCTCCCACCAGAATTCCCACCCTTTAGTTCATGTCCATGGGTCGTACAAATAAGTTCTTTGGCTTTCCCAATACCTATACTATTCTTAACCTCCCCCTGTCCATTTTGTACTTACCATTTACACTTCTTATTCCCTGTACCTTTTCCCCCATTCTCCCCCCACCCCTCCCCACTGATAACCCTCCATGTGATCTCCATTTCTATGATCCTGTTCCACTTCTAGTTATTTGGTTAGTTTGTTTTTGTTTCTAGGTTCAGTTGTTGATAGTTGTGAGTTTGTTGTCATTTTACTGTTCAAGGTTTTCATCATCTTTTTCTCAGATAAGTCCCTTTAACATTTCATATAATAAGAATTTTGTGAGGTGCATTCATGAGTCACCATGATTCAGCACTTTTCCAAAAAGTGGGGACAACTGGTCTTAGAACAGAGTCTATGTCCTATATGGATGTCCTTTATATTAGTCCTGGGCACCTCCAGAATTTCCTCCTTCCTGACTATCTCCTGCCTCAATAGTACTGTGGTGAATCTTTCCCTCCAATTTGGCTCCTATGTTTTCATTAATTATTTACTATTTTTTCTTCCTTTTTCTTTCTCTCACTTTTATTTCACATTATTTTAATTTATGTTTAAGCCTAACCATATATGTTTCCCTTCTCATACGCCATTCCACTTTCTTCATTCCCTTTTTTATTCTTGAGGTAAATCTAACCTTCTCTCTTTCTATTGCTCCAACTCCTAGCTCTTATTAGTGCTCCTCCCTCTACTCTCTCAAAAATATTTTTCTTTCAGTAGGTCATTTCATATCTGCTCTCCTTTCTTAAAATAGTCTTAATCTCTTTGTACCCTTATTAATACTGGTTCATTTGCTGATGATAGTGGGATTGTGGGAAAGAGTTATATTTGTGGGTGTGAGTTTGTTTCCTGGGCTTTGTGGTTTTGTTCTGGCAGCAATGGCAAGCAAACCAGCACACAAGACATCGTGGGCAGAATGAACCTCAATCAAACAGCTGGAAGGAAGGACCCACCAAACAAAGACCCAACAACAATCAAAACCCAATTACATCCAGAAAACCAGCATAAAATGCATAAAGCACATCTGAATTGAATCAAGTTCAGGTAATCAAGGAGAAAACACCACTGAATCTCACAAGCCTCCCACCTTAGAAGTTCATACCACAAAGTCAGAAAGTCAAAAATCAATTTAAGAAGCAGAAACAAACAAGAAGAGTCCTACAAATAATTGGAAGACAAAGAAACAACCTCCAATCAAAAGAAAAGAATGAATCTTCAGAAAGAATTCTAAATGAAATAGAGGCAAGTCAACTATCAGATATTGAGTTCAAAGCAATAATTATAAGGAAACTCAATGAGCTCAGTGTAAATTACAAACAAAAACAAGGAAACTATGAGGAATTTATTGCAAACTACATCAAGGTAAAAAGGACATAGAAACAATAAACAAGAGCCAAGAAGAAATGAAGAATAAAATTTCTTAATTAAAGAACACAGTACAAGGAATCAAAAGCATGCTATATGAAGGTGAGGATTGAATAAGTGAGCTGGAGGACAAGGTAGGAAAAAAAAAAAAACTCCCAAAAAGAACAACAAAGGAAAAAAAAGAATAAAAAAGAATGAAGAGGAGTTAAAGGAAACACAGGACAACATGAAACAGAATAAAATCTGTATAGTAGAGATACAAAAAGGAGAAGAAGAGGAGCAAGGAATAGAAAACCTGTATAAAAATTAATGCTGGAAAACTTCCCTAATTTGTTGAGAGAAAAAGCCAAAGAAGTCCAGGAAGTACAGAAGGTCCCAATCAAAAGGAACCCAAAGAGGCCTACTGCAATACACATCATAATTAAAATTGCAAAATTTAAAGACAAAGGGAGAATCTTAAAGGCAGCAAGGGAGAAATAGGACATAATGTACAAGGGGGCCCCAATAAGGCTAGCAGCTGACTTCTCAACAGAAACATTACAAACCAGAAGGGAATGGCAAGAAATATTCCAAGTAATGAAAAGCAAAGGCCTGCAACAGAGACTACTCTATCCAGCAAGGCTTTCATTTAAAATGGAAGGTGAAGTAAGGAGCTTCCTGGACAAAAGAAAGCTAAAAGAATGAACCTCCACCAAACAAGTATAGCAAGATATGCTACAGGGACTGCTTTGAGAAGAGGAAGAAAAACAGTGAGAGACAAAGGAACAAAGGTACAAATGGAGTAAAACAGCAATGAATAAGTAACTATCAATAACAACCCTAAATGTAAATGGTATACATACTCCAATATAGAGTAGCTGAATGGATAAGAAAACATGACCAGTACACATGCTGCCTACAAGAGACCAACCACAGAACAAAATGCTTACACAGACTCAAAGTGAAGGGTTGGAATATTCCAAGTAAATGGAAAGGAAAAGGAAGCTGGGATAGCAATACCTATATCTGACAAAACAGACTTCAAAAAAAAAAGGCCATTAAATACACAAGAGATCACTTCACAACACTCAAAGGAAGAATCCATCAAGAAGTCATAAATTTTATAAACATATATGCACCCAATATAGGAGCACCCAAATATATAAGGAAAATCTTGGAGAACTACAAGAAAGATACACACAACAACACAGTTACACTAGGATTTTTAACATCCCATTGTCAAAAATTGATAGATCTTATAAACAAAATGTCAAAAAGGAGATTACAGCATTGAACAATGTCCTAGACCACATGGACTTAATATATATATATATTATATCAGTATATATATATAAACTTCATCCCAAAGGAGAAAATACACATTCTTTTCAAATGCACATGGAACATTTTCAAACATAGACCTCATGATATGACAAAAATAAAGCTTTAATAAATTCAAGAAAATTGAAATCATATTAAGCATGTTGTCAGATCACAAGGGCCTCAAAGTATAAGCCAACCTCAAGGAAAACCTCAAACATGCACAAATTCATGGAGATTGAAAAGCTTACTATTAAACAATGAATGGGTTAAGAATGAGATCAAGGAAGAAATCAAAAAGTTTCTAGAAACAAATGAAAATGAATTCACAACAATCCAAAACATATGGGACACACTGAAGGCATTCCTCAGAGGGAAGTTCATAATGATACAGGCTTACCTAAAAAGAACTGAAACATTTCAAAGAAACAACCTAACCCTACATCAACAAGAATTGGAGGAACAACAGCAAAGAGCCCAGAGCAAGTAGAAGGAAGGGAATAACAAAGATGAAAGCAGAATTAAATGACATAGACACTAAGAGAAAAATTCAAAGGATCAGTAAATCCAGGAACTGGTTCTTTTAAAAGAAAAAAATATTCACAAGCCTTTAAGCAAGTTCATCAAGAAAAAAAGAAGGAGGACCCAAACAAACACAATGAGAAATAAAAGAGGAGAGATTACAACTGATACCACAGAAATAAAAAGGATTGTAAAAAATTACTGTGAAGAACTATGTGCCAAGAAATTAGAAAACCCAGGTGAAATGGACACATTTCTAGAAAAACATAATCTCCAAAACCAAATGAAGAAGAAGCAGAAACCCTGAACAGACCAATAACAGCTGATGAAATTGAAGCCGAAATCAAAAAACTCCTGACACATAAAAGCCCTGGATGGGATGGTTTCAGAGGAGAAATTTAGAAAGTATTTAAGGAAGAGCTAACCCCTATCCTTCACAGAAGATTAAAAAAAACAAAAACAAAAAACAAACAAACAAAAAACAAACAAAAAAACAAAAACAAGGAAATGGAAGACTCCTAAACTCTTTTTATGAAGACAGCATCATACTAATCCTAAAACTGGATAAAGACATAACAAAGAAAGACAACTTCAGGCCAATATCACTGATGAACATAGAATCTAACATCCTCAACAAAATATTGGCAAACTCCATCCAGCAATACATTAACAGATCATACAACACATTCAAGTGGGATTCATCCCAGGGATGCAAGGATGGTACATTATTGGCAAAAGAAGAAACATAATATGTTACATAAACAAAAGCAAAGACAAAAAAATCACATGATCATAGCAATAGATGTGGAAAAACATTTCATAAGGTACAGAATCCATTTACAATAAAAACACCCAGCAAAATGGGAATAGAGGGAGCATTCCTCAACATAATAAAGGATATATATGAGAACCCAACAGCCAACACCATACCCAATGGGCAAAAACTTAAACCTTTCCCACTAAGATCAGGCACAAGATAAGGATGCCCTCTCTCACCAGTCCTATTCAACATACTATTGGAAGTATTACCCTCAGCAATGAGACAAGAAAAAGAAATAAAAAGCATTCAAGTTGAAAGGAAGCAAAACTGCCATTGTTTGTAGATGACATGATAGTATACATAGAAAATGCTAAAGACTCCACCAAAACACTACTCGACCTAATAAGTGAATTTGGCAAAACAGCAGAATACAAAGTCAATACTCACAAATCAAAGACATTTTTGTACACCAACAATGAAATATCAGAAACAGAAATCAGGAAAAACATCACATCTGCTATTGCAATAAGAAGGAAAACTTACCTAGGAATAAAGCTTACCAAGAAGGTAAAAACCTATACTCAGAATACTACACAACACTGAAGAAATAAATTAAGGAAGACACAAACAAATGGAAGCATGTACCATGCTCATGGATTGGAAGAATTAACATCATTGAAATATCCATACCACACAAAGCAATTTTTGGATTCAACACAATTCTTATTAAAGTACAAGTGACATATTTCACATATTTGAAAACATTTCAAAAATTTATATGAAATCATAAATGACCCATAATAGCCACAGCAATTTTGAGAGAGAAGAACAAAGCAGGAGAGATCACAATACCTGATATCAAACTTTATTACAAGTGCACTATAATTTAAACAGCCTGATACTCCGATAAGAACAGAAAAATAGACCAATGGAACAGAATAGAGAGGCCACAAATAAACTCAAGTCTCTATCGTCAATTAATATTAGACAAACATGGCAGAGGCATAAAATAGAGTAAAAAGAGCCTCTTCAACAAATTGTGTTGGGAGAGCTGGACAGCTATGTGCAAAAAAAAAAAAAAAAAAAAAGTGAAACTCGATCACCAACTTACACCATACACACAAATAAATTGAAGGTGGATAAAAAACTTAAATATAAGCCATGACACCATAAAAGTCCTAGAGGAGAATATAGAGTGGAAAATCTCATATATTCCACACAGCAATATTTTCACCAATATGTCCCCTAGAGCAAGGGACATAAAGGAAAGAATAAACAAATGGGGCCTCATCAAATTAAAAAGCTTCTGCATGACTAAGGAAAACAGCATTAAAATGAAAAGTGAACAAACTATATGGGAAAACATATTTTCAAATGATACCTCAGACAAGGGTTTGATATCCAAAATACACAAAGTCACATGACTCCACTCCAGGAAGACAAACAATCCTATTAAAAAAGGGGCAAAAGATTTGAACAGACTCTTCTCCAAGGAGGACATACAGAGGGCCCAGAAACATATGAAAAGATGCTCAGCATCACTAGACATCAGAGAGATACAAATTAAAACCATAATGAGATATCACTTCACACCAGTGAGAATGGCCATCATAAACAAATCAACAAACAAGAAGTGTTGGAGAGGATATGGAGAAAAGGGAACCCTAGTGCACTGTTAGTGGGAATGCAGACTGCTACAGCCACTGTGGAAAACAGCATGGAATTACCTCAGAAAACTAAAAAGGGATGTGCATTTTGACCTCTCAATTCCACTGCCGGGATTATACCCTAAGAAACCTGAAACACCAATCCAAAAGAACCTATATACCCTAATGTTCATAGCTGCATAATTTACAATAGCCAAGTGCTGGAAGCAACCTAAGTGCCCATCCGTGAATGAGTGGATCAAAAATCTATGGTACATGTACAAGATGGAATACTATGCAGCAGAAAGAAAGAAGGAGCTCCCACCCTTGGGGCAGCAAGGATGAATCTGGAAAGCATAATACTAAGTGAAATAAGCCAGGCAGTGAGGGACAAATACCATATGATCTCACCTTTAAGTGTATCCTAGTCAATAAAACAAAGAAGCAAGCAAAATATAGCCAGAGACATTGAAATTAAGAACAGTCTGACAGTAACCACAGGGGAGGTGGGAGGGGATAATGGGGGAAAGGTGGGGGAGGGTTTTCAGGAACAAGTATAAAGTACAGAAGGACAAAACCAAGGGGGGTGTAATCAGGGGAGGGAGTGGAGTGGCTGGGGTGGGGGGGGGAGTTGTGGTGTAAATGCCAACAACTTTAGTTGAACAACAATACAATAAAATAAAATAAAGAAAGAAAAAGACTCATGAGTTTATTTATTGTGTGTTTCTAATTGCTGTATGAGCTTAAGCCAGTCCTTTCCTCTCTGTGGCTTCATCTCTAAAATGTTGGAATCTCTAAATGTTGGACTTGCTGATCTCCCCATGCCCATAAGTTCTAAAATTATTACATCTGAAATATTTTGTACAATCAGTGGCTGACCAAATGTGACCCCTCTAATGCAGCTCCGTAGGAAAAGATTAGGAGGTGGAAGATATTTTCTAATTTCCATTAACCTTTCCCCATGAACCTTTACCTTAGGATTTCTTTCAGTAGTTAAATGTTTCTTGGCTTCTTGCAAAACAATGTTTTGATGAGTTAAGTTTAAAAAGATCAGCAACATATGGACTGTGTTTAACATGAAATGCCCATTGGTTTAAAAAAAGAAACAAACAGAATTCTGGTCATGATGGAGTCATAGGTAGACACACTGTAGCTCCTTGCACAACCAAAAGAAGG
Organism: Desmodus rotundus; assembly: GCF_022682495.2. NCBI lineage: Eukaryota > Metazoa > Chordata > Mammalia > Chiroptera > Phyllostomidae > Desmodus > Desmodus rotundus. The sequence goes on from NC_071400.1 coordinate 56,117,178, forward strand.
ACAACAACACATTTAAAAACAAACAAACAAACAAAAACAGAACTGGCAGAAAATTGTACTCTGTGGAAGTCCGACAACCAAGGAGTTAAAGAAGAAACATTCATCCAGAGTGGTAGGAGGGATGGAGATAGGCAGTTGGGTGGAGATGACTTATGGCAAGGCAGCGGCTGGTGGACCAGGCGAGGCAGTGGCTGCTGGACAGGTTGGTCCCACATTCCTGTGCAGATAAACAGGGAGGAACACCTGTGAAGCGAGACAGACCACAGGACTCAAGGTTCCAGTGCAGGGAAATAAATCCCCAAAAATCTGACTGAAAAACCCTGTGAGGGTTGAGGAGGTGGGAGAAACTCCCAGACTCATAGGAAAGTTCATTAGAGAGGCCCACAGGGATCTAGAACACACACAAACTTACCCACACCCCAGAATCAGCACCATAAGGGCCCAACTTGATTGTGGGTAGCAGAGGAAGTGACTGAAAGCCAGCATAGAGTAGAGCAACCTGCACTGTTCCCTGTCAGACCCCTCCCACACATACAGCCTCACAATGCAGCAATGTGGGTTGCCCCACCCTGGTGAAAACTTAAGGCTCTGCCCATTACTACTTAGCAGGTGCACCAAGACAAAAAAAAAAAAAAGTCCCAAATGAAAGAACAGATCAAAGCTCCAGAAAAAATACGACTCAGTGATGAAGACATATCCAACTTATCAGATGCACAGTTCAAAACACTGGTAATCAGGAACTCACAGAACTAGTTCCATATGGTCACAAATTAGAGGAAAAATGAAGGCTATGAACAGTGAAATAAATGAAAATGTACAGGGCACCAAGAGAGATGGAAAGGAAACTGGGACTCAAATATAAAAAGAGAGGATTCAGATATAACCATATAACAGTTTGAAGAAGAAGGAAGAAAGAAACATTCAGCAAGAACAGAATGAAGAAACAAGAAATCAAAAAATGAGGAGAGGCTTAGGAATCTCTGGGAAAACCTTAAATGTTCCAACATCCAAACCATAAGGACACCAGAAGGAGAAGAGGAAGAGCAAGAAAATGAAAATTTATTTGAAAACATAATGAAGGAGAACTTCCCTAATCTCACACAGGAAATAGACTTCCAGAAAGCACAGAAAGCTCAGAGAGTCCAAAAAAGTTGGACCCAAGGAAGCACACACCAAGGCACATCATATTTACATTACCCAGGATTAAAGATAAGGAGAGAATCTTAAAAGCGGCAAGAGAAAAGGAGACAATTACCTACAATGGAGTTCCCATTAGACTATCAGCTGAATTCTCAAAAGAAACCTTACAGGCAAGAAGAGTCTAGAAAGGCGTATTCAAAGTCATGAAAGGCAAGGACCTACATCCAAGATTAGTCTATCCAGTAAAGCTATCATTTAGAATGGAAGGGCAGAGAAAGGGCTTCCTAGATAAGGTCATGTTAAAGGAGTTCGTCATCATCAAGCCCTTATTATATGAAATGTTAAAGGGACTTATATAAGAGAAAGAAGATAAAAACTATGAACAGTAAAATGACAACAAACTCAAAACAACCAACAACTGAACCTAAAACATAAAAATGAAAACAAAAACAAACTAAACAAACAAGTAAAACAGGAACAGAATCACAGAAATGGAGATCACATGCAGGGTTATAAGTGAGGGACTGGGAGAGGGAGGGGGAAAGGTACAGAGAATAATCAACAGAAGTGATAGGTAGAAAACAGACGGGGGGGTAACAATAGCATAGGAAATGTAGAAGCCGAAGAACTTATTTGTATGACCCATGGACTTGAACTAAAGGGGGTGGAAAGTGGGTGGGAGTGGGTGTGCAGGGCGGAGGGTAATAAAGGGGGGAAATGGGACAACTGTAATAGCATAATCAATAAAACATATTAAAAATAAATAATAAAAATGAAACAAATAAAAAAGACTTTGGCAAATGTTTTTAAAACTATTTTGAAACTTATGTCATACTTCCTGTGCCTGTGCTTTTATATGAATGTGATGATTATTGTTCTCATCTTTTTTTAATTTTAATTTTTTATTGTTATTCAATTACAGTTGTGTGGCTTTTCTCCCCATCCCTCCACCCCAAGCCAGCCAAACCCCCGTCCCTCCCCCACTTCCAACTTCCCCCTTGATTTTGTCCATGTGTTCTTTACAGTAGTTCCTGTTCTCATCTTTTTAAATCCTATAGCCTATAGTGTGGATTGCAATTATATGTGCACTAAAAAAACAGCAGGTATAAGTGGACAATCATACTGTATTATTGGAAGTAGGGGGAAAAGCATGCACCATGTAGCTTATCAATTAAAAAAATAGAAAAACTGGAAGATGTCGGCGAGATAGGTGGGAGCGAGTCCACTTCCCCACAACCCCAGTGAAATACCTAGCTGATCTGAGGAGCAGAGCGAACAGCCAACAGTATTCCAGGATATATGAAGATCGGAGAAGAAAGATAGAGGACATTGAAAGATCTGACAATAAGAGTACTTAAGGACAATAAGGTCCCTGGGACCAGCGCGGGGACCAGAGCAGCTGGAGCCCTGCCCGGGCACAGGGTCTGCTACAGGATTATTGGGAGAGAGCCAGGCTGGGCTGTGTGAGCAGGCAGGTGGTTGTTTGGACCAGGGGGGCTTGAATAGGAAGAATTTCTCAAAAAGGAAAAGAAAATAGCGGCACTCAGCAGCTATTTAGAGAACTCTCCTCAGCAGCCGCGGCCTCTGGCGCCCCTCCCCCCTCAGCCCTGGACAGTGAATGCGGAAAAGCAGTCCCAGCGCTCACCTGAAGCCTGGCTGGCTTGCACCCAGATTAGTGGACTGGGGGCCTACAACTGAAACTCCGGGTGAGAGCGTGCCCTGATAAGCGGCCCGGCTGCTGGGCGCCAGACCCAAAGTGCCCCAGTGGGTGTGTACCCCAATCAGTGGCCTGGGGCCCACACCTGAAACCCCGGGTGGGTGCGGGCCCTGATGAGCTGCCTGGCTGCCTGGGCGCACAGACAAAAAGCACCTGGGTGGGCGTGCTACCAGATCAGTGGCTGGCTGCGCCCAAGCACAGACCCAAAGCCAGGGATCAGCAGCCAACCTAAGTCCAAAGCAGAGATCTGCCACACAACTTGAACAATGGCCTGGCTGCCTGCAGGCGACCACAGCCAAAAGCACGAGTTCTGAAAAACTCCTACCTAGCCCCTGCGCACAGAACCATGCAGGGCCTACTGGCTCTCTAGGAGGAAGGCAGAACGCCCAGCAGAAGGGAGCTGCAGGGCTAGGATAGACTGATTTCCCTGAAAAGACTCGACCCAGTAGAGGGCTGAACTACCCCGAAGGAGCACCAAGAGCCCCCAGGATATAACAGCAAAGAGCAAGAAGGGGGAGTGTGAGTTGCCCCTAATTGGTGCAAATAAAGGACAGCACAGCTGGTGAAATAAGGCCTAGTGGGGAGCAGAAGGACCCGAGGAACTAGACTGAAGGCTGAACAACAGCGAAGAGTGTGGCTCAGGAAGGGAGAAAAGTGAAACCAATCCTTCCAACCACCCCCTCCCGTTCCACAGACAGGAAGACCAGCAGAACTAACCTGACCGATTTAAAGCCAGCAGAACACTTTTTTTTTCTTTCCTCCTTTCCCCTGAATTCCTTCTTCCTTTCTGTCCTTCTTTCTTGTTTTTATTCCTTCTTCCTTCCATCCTTTACCTTTTTTATTCCTTCTTCCTGCCTTCTTTTAATTATTCTGTGGTTTTAATTTTTCTTAAAATTACTTCTTATCTTGCCTCCGATCTTTCTTTATTCCTTCTTCATTCCTTCCTTTGTTTCTCTATTCCCTTTATCCCTCCTTGCTTTCTTTTTTTTGCCCCCATTCCTCTTTTTCCCACAGGTGACACAAGAAAACCTGGAGTGCTGAAAAGACGAGAGTTAGATCGTGTTACACCCCTAAACATCAACTCAAGACCAGTGAGCAGAGGAGATTAAGGAGACAGCACAACTGAATCCCATTGGCATTCTACCATAGAAGTTCATACCATAAAGCCAGGGAGTCAGAATAGATCAATTTAAGAAGCAGAGGCTAACAAGAAGAGTCTCACAAACAATGGGAAGACAAAGAAACAATCCCCAAATGAAAGGAAAGGAGGAAGCCTCAGAAAGAATGCTAACTGAAAAAGAGGCAAGTCAACTATCAGATACTTAGTTCAAAGCAATGGTTATCAGGAAGCTCACTGAACACTCTGAGCTCACAGAGAACTACCAGAAACTACAGGGAAACTACAATGAACTCACTGCAAGCTATATCAACATGAAAAAGGAAATAGAAACTATCAACAAGGACCAGGAGGGAATGAAAACTACAATATCTGAACTGAGGAACACAGTAGAGGGAATGAAAAGCAGACTTGATGAAGCAGAGGATCGGATCAGCCAGCTGGAGAAAAAAATAGAAAAAAAACACCCAGAAAGAGCAAGAAAAGGAAAAGAGGCACAGAAAGAATGAAGAGGTAGTAGGGTAATACAGGACAACATGAAACATAACAATATCCGTATAATAGGAATGCCAGAAGGAGAAGAAGAAGAGCAAGGGATAGAAAACCTGTTTGAAAAAAGTAATGATGGAAAATTTCCCTAATCTGAGGAGAGAAAAAGTCACCCAAATCCAGGAAACACAGAGAGTCCCAAACAACAGGAACCCAAAGAGTCCTACTGCAACACACATCATAATAAAAATGGCAAAATTCCAAGACAAAGAGAGGATCTTAGAGACAGCAAGGGAGAAAAAGGAAGTAACATAAAAGGGAGACCCAATAAGGTTAGCAACGGACTTCTCAATGGAAAAGCTCCAAGCCAGAAGAGAATGGCAAAAAAATATTCCAAGTAATGAGAACCAGAGGCCTGCAACCAAGACTACTTTACCCAGCAAGGCTCTCAATCAAGATAGAAGGCCAAATAAAGAGTTTCCCAGACAAAAGAAGTCTAAAAGAATACACTTCCACCAAACCAGCTCTACAGGAGATGCTAAAGGGACTGCTTTAAGTAAAGGAAGGAAAACAGAAAGAGAGAGGAACACAGGTAGGAAAAAATGGCAATGAATAACTACCTATCGATAATAACCTTAAATGTAAATGGATTAAATGCTCCAATCAAAAGACATAGAATAGCTGAATGGATAAGAAACATGACCCACACATATGCTGCCTACAAGAGACCCATCTCAGGTCAAATACCTACACACACTGAAAGTGAAGGGCTGGAAACAAATTTCCCAAGCAAAGGGACAGGAAAATAAAGCAGGGGTAGCAATACTCATTTCAGACAATATAGACTTCAAAAGAAGGGACATAAAGAGAGACCCAGAAGGTCACTTCATAAAACTCAAAGGAAGAATCCACCAAGAAGATATAATCATTGTAAATATATTGCACCAAACACAGGAGCACCCAAATACATAAAGTAAATCTTGAAGGACTTCAAGAAAGATATTGACAGCAACACAATTATAGTAGGGGACTTTAACACCCCACTATCAAAAATGGACAGGTATTCCAAACAAAATATCAACAAGGATATTGTGTCACTTAACAGTACCTTAGAGGAAATGGACTTAACTGATATGTATAGAGCTTTTCATCCCAAAGAAGCAAAATACATATTCTTTTCAAGTGTACATGAAACTTTTTCAAAAATAGACCACATGATAGGACACAAAGCAAGCCTGAACAAATTCAAGAAAATTGAAATCATATCAAGAATTTTCTCTAACCACAAGGAACTGAAATTAAAAACCAACCCCAAAGGAAAAAACTCCAAACACTCAAAATCATGCAGACTGAATAGCATGCCATTAAACAATAAATGGATCAAGAACGAGATTAGGGAAGAAATCAAAAACTTTCTGGAAACAAATGAAAGTGAACTCACAACAACCCTAAACCTATGGGACACAGCAAAGGCAGTTCTGAGAGGGAAGTTCATAGCAATACAGGCCTACCTTAAGAAGATAGAAACAGTTCAAACAAACAACCTCACCCTATGCCTACAAGAACTGGAGGAACAAAAACAAAGACAGCCCAGAGCAAGAAGGAGGAAGGAAATAAGAAAGATCAGAGCAGAGTTAAATAACATAGAGACTAAAAGCACAATTCTAAGGATCAATGAATCCAGGAGTTGGTTCTTTGAAAAGATAAACAAAATCAACAAGCCTTTAAGTAGGCTCATCAAGAAAAAAAGAGAGAGGATCTAAAGAAACACAATTAAAAATGAAAGAGGAGAGATTACAACTGATAAGGTAGAAATACAAAGGATTTTGAAATTACTGTGAAGAACTGTATGTAAGAAATTTGAAAACCTAGATGAAATGGACACATTTCTAGAAAATATAATGTTCCAAATCTGAATGAAGAAGAAGCAGAAAACCTGAACAGACCAATAACAGTAGACGAAATTGAGGAAGTCATCAAAAAACTCCCAACACACAAAATCCTGGACCAGATGGTTTTACAGGAGAATTCTACAAAGCATTTAAGGAACGGTAGCCCCTATTCTTCACAGATTGCTAGAAAAAATCCAAACTGATGGAAGACTCCCAAACTCTTTTTATGAAGCCAGCATCATCCTAATCCCAAAACCAGACAAAGACACAACGAAGAAAGAAAACTTCAGGCCAATATCTCTGATGAACATAGATGCTAAAATTCTCAACAAAATATTGGCAAAGCCCATCCAGCAATGCATTAAAAAGATCATGCACCATGACCAAGTGGGATTCATCCCAGGGATGCAAGGATGGTACAATGTTCGGAAATCAATAAACATCATACATCACATCAATATCTGGAAACACAAAAATCACATGATCATATCAACAGATGCGGAAATAGCATTTAATAAAATACAGCACCTATTTCTGATAAAAACACTCAGCAACGTGGGAATAAAGGGAGCATTCCTCAACATAATAAAGGCCATATATGGGAGAGCTACAGCCAACATCATACTCAATGGACAACATCTTAGAGCTTTCCCACTAAGATCAGGAACAAGAAAAGGATGCCCTCTCTCACCACTCCTATTCAACATAGTATTGGATTTCCAAGCCACAGCAATCAGACAAGAAAAAGCAATAAAAGGCATCCAAATTGGAAAGGAGGAAATGAAACTGTCACTGTTTGCAGAGGACATGATAGTGTACATGGAAAATCCTATAGACTCCACCAAAAAACTACTCGACCTAATAAATGAATTTGGCAAAACAGCTGGATACAAAGTCAATACTCAGAAATCAGAGGCATTCCTGTACACCAACAATGCAACTGCAGAAACTGAAATCAGGAAAAAAATCCCATTTAATATAGCAACTAGAAAAATAAAGTACCTGGGAATAAACCTAACCAAGGAGGTAAAAGACCTGTACTCAGAAAACTACACAACACTGAAGAAAGAAATTAAGGGAGACACAAACAAATTTAAGTATGTACCATGCTCATGGATTGGAAGAATTAACATCATCAAAATGGCCATACTACCCAAAGCAATTTATAGATTCAATGCAATCCCTATTAGAGTACCCATGACATATTTCACAGATATAGAACAAGCATTTCAGATATTTATATGGAACCATATACGACGCCGAATAACTTCAGCATTTTTGAGAAAGAAGAACAAAGCAGGAGGGATCACAATACCTGATATCAAACTCTATTACAAGGCCACTATAATCAAAACAGCCTCATACTGGCATAAAAACATGCACATAGACGAATGGAACAGAACAGAGAGCCTAGAAATAAACTCAAGACTTTACGGTCAATTTATATTTGACAAAGGAGGCAGGAGCATAAAATGGAGCAAAAACAGCGTTTTCAACAGATGGTGTTGGGAGATCTGGATAGCTAAGTGCAAAAAAATGAAACTCGATCACCAACTTACGCCATATACGAAATTAAACTCAACATCGATAAAAGACTTAAATATAAGTTGTAACACCATAAAAGTCCTTTAGGAAAACATTGGCAGGAAAATCTCAGACTTCCATGCAGCAACATCCTCACAGAGATGGCCCCTAAAGCAAGGGACATAAACGAAAGAATAAATAAATGGGACCTCATCAAAATAAAAACCTTCTGCATGGCTAAAGAAAACAGGACCAAATTACAAAGAAAACCAACAGTATGGGAAAACATATTTGCCAATGATACCTCAGACAAGGGCCTGATCTCCAAATTATATAAAGAACTCACACGACTGCACTCCAGGAAGACAAACAACCCAATTAAAAAATGGGCAAAGGACTTGAACAGACACTTCTCCAAGGAAGACATACAGAGGGCCCAGAGACATATGGAAAGATGCTCAGCCTCACTAGCCATCAGAGAGATGCAAATTAAAAGCACAATGAGGTACCATCTCACACCAGTCAGAGTGGCCAACATAAACAAATCTACAAACAAATGTTGGAGAGGATGCGGAGAAAAGGGAACCCTTGTGAACTGTTGATGGGAATGCAAATTGGTGAGTCCATTGTGGAAAACAATATGGAATTTCTTCAGAAAACTAAAAATGGAACTGCCCTTTGACCCAGCAATTCCGCTGATGGGATTATACCCTAAGAACCCTGAAACACCAATCCAAAGGAACCTGTGCACCCCAATGTTCATAGCAGCACCATTTTCAGTAGCCAAGTACTGGAAGCAACCTAAGTGCCCATCAGCAAACGAGTGGATCCAAATACTATGGTATATTTACTTAATGGAATTCTAGGCAGCAGAGAGAAAGAAGGAGCTTATACCCTTTGCATCAGCATGGGTGGAACTGGAGAGCATTATGCTAAGTGAAGTAAGCCAGATTGTGAGGGACAAACACCATATGATCTCACCCTTAACTGGAACATAATCAATAGAAGAAAAAAGCAAAGAAAATATAACCAGAGACATTGAAGTTAAGAACAATCTAACAATAGCCGGGGGGCGGGGGGCAGTGGGAAGAGGGGATTACAGGAACTACTAAAAAGACACATGGACAAAACCAAGGGGAGGGAGGAGGTGGGGGAGGGAGGTGGGTTCAGCTGGGGTGGGTTGGAGAGATGGGGAGAAAAGGCATACAAATGTAATTGAATAACAATAAAAATTTAAATTAAAAAAAAAAAAGAAAGGAAGTCTCCCTGGATCCCTGAATATTGGTACCTTCACATAACACTTACCGTACATTATGGATGTTGCCTTTTTAAATTGTCTATCTTGCTCACTGCTATATCTCAAGCCCGAACATAGTGTCCAGTACCTATACAGAGCTTAATAATTAATTTTGAATATATAAAATTATACATTAGGCCCACTAAAACTCTCTGAACAATACAGGTACAACCTTGAGCATATTTGGAAAAAAATGTTTCATGTTAGATATCAAATGGAAATAACACAGTTTTAACGTTGATCGCAACACATGAACTGTTAAGCACCAAGTTAAAGGTATTTGGTTTTTCATTTGCCTTTTATGTCCCAACATCACTTGCCAAATATTTCTGCCTGGGACTATTTTGCTGTTTATAAGTTTCTTTTCTATTATTTTCACCAATAACTCATACTTTAATATGATGCTACACTGAGCTATATTAGATCAGCTAGAAATATTTTAGGCTTTCAAAGCATAGGCAATACATATTCAAAACATGACCTAATGTTTCAGATCTTCATATTCTATTATAATTATATGGTTCAATGCAAGTGATTCTATCTTTTCTTCAGTAATGGGCTGAAAAGTTTTGCTTTGCTGGTTCCCTCATAATTTACTGTCTAGGTATAATAGGCCAGTCTTGCAGGAAAAAAAAAAAGATGATAAATGATGCTGGCTAGGATTCATAGATTTATTAAATTTCTATCAAACACTGCAACAAAAAAAATCTGCTTAAGTTAGAAATGGGCTTAAATTTTTTAATCAAAATTCATGAGTCCTGATGCTTGGTTCAGTAGGTCCAAGGAAGACTTGAATTGAAGACTGATTAAAGAAAATAAAAAGCTCATTTAAAGTAATTTTTCAATGATGGCTTTTAATTGGATGTTAAATCAAATTCTTATCTGCCTTCCTGCAGAGAGCACATCATATAAAATATAGTTAGTGGAATTACCACTGTAACTGATACACTGAATAACAATTGACTTCTCACTGTACACTGAGAGGAGAGAAGGGCTGTGTTTGTCAGCCTGTCAGAAAATAAGTATGTAAATTAATGCTTAAATGTATGAGTATGAATATGATTTACAAGGGGCACTGAGTGTTGTTGGGAGAAAATACTGAGGGTTTTCTTTCGCCTTCAAGATTAACAAATGCTCTGTTACATTTACAGATTGTGTATGGGCATGGGTGCATTAGCCACGTGCCCATTTGTGCATTTTGCCACTGAGCACTGACTGGAAACTGAAATACTCCTGAAGAGCAAATACTGAACTCATTCTCTAAAGTCCTTTTCAGACACCCATGAATGTCGGCCCATAGAAGCAATTTCATTAGTGTTTCCTCAATTTCCAATATAAGCAGTTAGTGTGGCCTGTTAATGGGTCTTTACACATCCTTTGCAGAAGCTGAGAGCTGTGCCTCTTGGAGGGAGGGGGCTGCCAGAACTGGGGATCTTGGAGAGCACCTTGATTAACAAATGGGAGCACTCGGAGCCTTATTTTAAAACAAAGGTGGGTATTCCTGGAAAAGTCTGCTGACTTATTTTTTATTCTTATTTATTCTATTACAGTTGTCCCAGGTTTTTCCCCCCTTTGCCCTCCTCTGCCCAGCCCATTCTCCACTCCTATAGTCAATCTCCATACTGTTATCCATGTCCATGAGGCATTTATACATGTTCTTTGTCTAGACCCTTTCCATTATTTCTGCAATTGCCCTTCCCCTTCCTCCTCCCATCTGGTCACTGTCAGTCTGTTCCATGTTTCCATGTCTCTGGTTATGTTTTGCTCATTAGTTTATTGTGTTCTTTAGATTTCTCTTATAAGTGAAATCATATGGTAGTTGTTTTTCACTGACTGGCTTTTTTTGACTTAGCATAATAGTCTCCAGTTCCATCCATGCTGTCACAAAAGGCAGGAATTCCTTCTTCTTTCTTTCTGCTATGTAGTATTCCATTGTGTAAATGTACCAGTTTTTCAATCCATTAATTTATTGATGGGCACTTAGGCTGTTTCCAAAATTCAACTATTGTAAATAGCACTGCTATGAACATAGGTGTGCATGAGTTCTTTTGAATTGGTGTTTCAGGATCTTAGGGTATATTCCCAGCAATGGAATTGTTGGATGAAAAGGCAGTTCTATTTTTAATTTTCTGAGGAAATTCCATACTGTTTTCCACAGTGGCTGCACCAGTCTGCATTCCCACCAACAGTGCACTAAAAATGAAATTAGACCACCAACTTACACCATACAGCAGATAAACTCAAAATGGTTAAAACCCTACCATAAAAGTCTTAGTGGAAAACACAGGAAGTATAAAATTTCATATATCCCATGAAGCAATATTTTGCCAATATATCTCCTAGTGCAAGGGAAATAATGGAAAAATAAACAAATGGGACAGCATCAAACTAAAAAGCTTCTGCAAAACTAAAGAAACCCAGATCAAAATGAAAAGGGAACTCACTGTATGGGAGAACATATTTGCCAATGATACATCACACAAGGGTTTGACATCCTAGATATATAAAGAACTCATATAATTCAACACCAGGAAGACAAACAATCCAATTTAAAAATGGGCAAAAGGACCTGAATAGACACTTCTCCAAAGAGGACATGAAGATGGCATCAGAATGACTATCATTAATAAATCAACAAACAATGAGTAATGGTGAGGATGTGGAGAAAAGGGGAAGTCTGCTGTCTTTTTGATGTGGTTGGTGCAGAGAAGGTAGAACAGATGTCTCTTTCACAGCTGACTCAGATGGTATTGGTTTGCAAGAGTTAATGGAAATTTTTGAAGTGCTGAGTTAACTCCCAGAATAAGGTTTACAGAATGAAGGAATGGAGTCTGCATAAACTAGTTTTCTCATGTACATTGTTAAAAGCAGGTCTTTAATAGACGGCTCATAAATTTCCTGGTTCTTTTTCTTTTAATTTAAATTTTTTATTGTTATTCAGTTAGAGTTGTGTGCCTTTTCTCCCCATCCCTCCACCCAACCCAGCTGAACCCACCTCCCTCTCCCACCTCCACCCTCCCCCTTGATTTTGTCTATGTATACTTTATAGTAGTTCCTGTAATCCCCTCTCCTCAATGTCCCCTCTACACTCCCCCCTGCCCATTGTTAGATTGTTCTTAACATCAATGTCAATGGTTATATTTTGTTCCTTTATTCTTCTATTTATTATGTTCCAGTTAAACGTGAGAACATATGGTATTAGTCCCTCACCGTCTGGCTTATTTCACTTAACATAATGCTCTCCAGTTCCATCCATGCTGTTGCAAAGGGTATAAACTCCTTCTTTGTCTCTGCTGCATAGAATTCCATTCTGTAAATATACCATAGTTTTTGGATCCACTCATTTGCTGATGGGCACTTAGGTTGCTTCCAGTACTTGGCTATTGTAAATTGTGCTACTATGAACATTGGGGTGCACAAGTTCTTTTGGATTGGTGTTTCAGGGTTCTTAGGGTATAATCCCAGCAGCAGAATTGCTGGGTCAAAGAGCAGTTCCATTTTTAGTTTTCTGAAGAAATTCCATAGTGTTTTCCACAGTGGCCTCACCAGTCTGCATTCCCACCAACAGAGCACTAGGGTTCCCTTTTCTCCACATCCTCTGCAACATTTGTTTGTTGATTTGTTTATGTTGGCCACTCTGACTGGTGTGAGATGGTACCTCACTGTGGTTTTAATTTGCATCTCTCTGATGGCTAGTGAGGCTGAGAATCTTTTCATATGTCTTTGGGCCCTCTGAATGTCTTACTTGGAGAAGTGTCTGTTCAAGTCCTTTGCTCATTTATTAATTGGGTTGTTTGCCTTCCTGGAGTGAAGTGCTGTGAGTTCTTTATATGTTTTGGAGATCAGGCCCTTGTCTGAGGTATCAGTAGCAAATATGTTTTCAAATATTGTTGGTTCGCTTTGTAATTTAGTACTGTTTTCTTTAGCCATGCAGAAGGTTTTTATTTTGATGATGTCCCATTTGTTTGTTCTTTCTTTTATGTCCCTTGCTTTAGGGGACATGTCTGTGAGGATGTTGTTGAATGGATGTCTGAGATTATCCTGCCAATGTTTTCCTCTATGACTTTTATGGTGTTATGACTTATATTTAAGTCTTTTATCCACCTTGAGTTTATTTTAGTGTATGGCGTAAGTTGTTGATCGAGTTTCATTTTTTTGCACATAGCTGTCCAGATCTCCCAACACCATCTGTTGAAGAGGCTGTTTTTGCTCCATTTTATGCTCCTGCCTCCTTTGTCAAATATTAATTGGCTGTAAAGACTTGAGTTTATTTCTGGGCTCTCTGTTCTCTTCCATTGGTCTATGTGCCTGTTTTTATGCCAGTACGAGGCTGTTTTGATTACAGTGGCCTTGTAATACAGTTTGATATCAGGTAATGTGATCCCTCCTGCTTTGTTCTTCTTTCTCAAACTTGCTGCAGCTATTCGGGGTCGTTTAGGGTTCCATATAAATTTCTGAAATGTTTGTTCTATGTCTGTAAAATACGTCATGGGTATTCTAATAGGGGTTGCATTGAATCTATAAATTGCTTTGGGTAGTATGGCCATTTTGATGATGTTAATTCTTCCAATCCATGAGAATGGTACATGCTTCCATTTGTTTGTGTCTTCCTTAATTTCTTTCTTCAGTGTTGTGTAGTTTTCTGAGTACAGGTCCTTAATCCTTGGTTAGGTTTATCCCTAGGTACTTTATTTTTCCTGTTGCTATATCAAATGGGATTTTTTTCCTGATTTCTGTTTCTACAGTTTCATTGTTGGTGTACAGGAATGCCTCTGATTTCTGAGTATTGGCTTTGTATCCAGCTGTTTTGCCAAATTCATTTATTAGGTCGAGTAGTTTTTGGTGGGGTCTATAGGATTTTCCATGTACAGTATCATGTCCTCTGCAAACAGTGACAGTTTAATTTCCTCCTTTCCAATTTAGATTCCTTTTATTTATTTTTCTTGTCTGAATGATGTGGCTATGACTTCCAATACTATGTTGAATAGGAGTGGTGAGAGAGGGCACCCTTGTCTTGTTCCTGATCTTAGTGGGAAAGCTCTAAGTTCTTGTCCATTGAGTATGATGTTGGCTGTAGGTCTCTCATATATGGTCTTTATTATGTTGAGGAGTGCTCACTCTATTCCCACTTTGCTGAATGTTTTTATCAGAAATGGGGACTGTATCTTGTCAAATGCTTCTTCCGCATGTATTGATATGATTATGTGATTTTTGTCTTTGCTGTTGTTGATGTGATGTATTATGCTTATTGATTTGTGAATATTGTACCATCCTTGCATCCCTGGGATGAATCCCACTTGGTCATGGTGTATGATCTTTTTAATGTATTGCTGGATGCTTTTTGCCAATATTTTGTTGAGAATTTTAGTGCCTATGGTCATCAGCGATATTGGCCTGTACTTGTCTTTCTTTGTTGTGCCTTTATCTGATTTTGGGATTAGGAATATGCTGGCTTCATAAAAAGAGTTTGGGAGTCTTCCATCAGTTTGGAATTTTTTGAATACTCTGGGAAGGATAGGGGTTAGCTCTTCCTTTAATACTTTGTAGAATTCTCCTGTGAAATCATCTCGTCCAGGGCTTTTGTGTGTTGGGAGTTTTTTGATGATTGCTTCAATTTCGTCTGTTGTTTTTGTTCAGTTCAGGTTTCTGCTTCTTCTTCATTAAGTTTTGGAAAATTATAGTTTTCTAGAAATGTGTCCATTTCCCCTAGGTTTTCAAATTTCTTGGCAAACAGTTCTTCGTAGAAATTTCTTACAGTCCTTTGTATTTCTGTGGTATCAGTTGTAATCTCTCCTCTTTCATTTCTAATTGTGTTTATTTGTGTCCCCTCTCTCTTTTTTCTTGATGAGCCTACTTAAAGGCATGTTGATTTTGCTTATCTTTTCAACGAACCAGCTCCTGGGTTCATTGATCCTTAGAATTGTGCTTTTAGTCTATATGTGATTTGACTCTGCTCTGATCTTGGTTATTTCCTTCCTTCTGCTTGATCTGGGCTGTCTTTGTTGTTGTTCCTCGAGTTCTTGTATGTGTAAAGTTAGGTTGTTTGTTTGAAATGTTTCTATCTCCTTAAGGTAGGCCTGTATTGCTATGAACTTCCCTCTCAGGACTGACCTTGCTGTGTCCCATAGGTTTTGGGTTGTTGTGAGTTCATTTTCATTTGTTTCCAGGCAGTTTTTGATTTCTTCCCTAATCTCGTTCTTGATCCATTCATTGTTTAATAGCATGCTATTCAGTCTCCATAATTTTGGGTGTTTTCGTTTTTTTTCCTTTCAGGTTGGTTTCTAGTTTCTGTCCCTTGAGGCCAGGGAAAATGCTTGATATGATCTCAGGAGTCTTGTATTTGTTGAGGCTTGTTTTGTATCCTATCATGTGGTCTATCACTATTGTGTTAAGTGACACAATATCCTTCTTGATATTTTGTTTGCAAGATCTGTCCATTTTTGACAGTGGTGTGTTAAAGTCCCTTACTATAATTGTATTGCTGTCAATATCTTTCTTGAAGTCCTCCAAGATTTTCTTTATGTATTTGGGTGCTCCTATGTTGGGTGTGTGTATATATATATATTGTTATTCAATTAAATTTGTATGGTTTCTCCCTATCCCTCCACCCCACCCCAGATGAACCCACCTCCCTCCCCCACCGCCACCCTCCCCCCGGATTTTGTCCATGTGTCCTTTATAATAGTTCCTGCAATCTCCTCTTACCACTGTCCCCAACCCACTCCCCCCTGGCCACTGCTAGTCTGTTCCCAACCTCAATGTCTCTGGTTGTATTTTGTTTACTTTTTTCTTCTATTTATTATGTTCCAGGTAAGGGTGAGATCATATGATATTTGTCCCTCACTGCCTGGCTTATGTCACTTAGCATAATTCTCTCCAGTTCCATCCATGCTGTTTCAAATGGTATAAGCTCCTTCTTTCTCTCTGCTGCGTAGAATTCCATTGTGTAAATATACCATAGTTTTTGGATCCACTCGCAAAGGACTTGAACAGACACTTCTCCAAGGAAGACATACAGAGGGCCCAGAGACATATGAAAAGATGCTCAGCATCACTAGCCATCAGAGGGTGCATATATATTTACAATGTTTATGTCTTCTTGGTGGATTTTGTCTGATATGAGTATTGCTATCCCTGCTTTTTTTTCCTGTACATTTCCTTGGAAAATTTGTTTCCAACACTTCACTTTCAGTCTGTGGAGGTCTTTTGACCTGAGGTGGGTCTCTTGTAGACAGCATATGTGTGGGTCATGTTTCTTATCCATTCAGCTATTCTATGTCTTTTGATTGGAGCATTTAATCCATTTACATTTAAGGTTATTATCAAAAGGTAGTTATTCATTGCCATGTTTTCATACCTGTGTTCCTCTCTCTTTCTCTTTTCCTTCCTTTCCTTAAGGCAGTCCCTTTAGCATCTCTTGTAGAGCTGGTTTGGTGGAAGTGTTTTCTTTTAGACTTATTTTGTCTGGGAAACTCTTTATTATGCCTAATATCTTGATTGAGAGCCTTGCTGGGTAAAATAGTCTTGGATGCACGTTTCCGGTTCTCATTACTTGGAATATTTTTTGCCATTCTCTTCTGGCTTACAGCATTTCCATTGAGAAGTCAGTTGCTAGCCTTATTGGGGCTCCCTTGTACGTTACTTCCTTTTTCTCCCTTGCTGCCTTTAAGATCCTCTCTTTGTCTTGGAATTTGCCATTTTAATTATGATGTGTCTTGCGGTAGGCCTCTTTGGGTTCCTCTTGTTTGGGACTCTCTGTGCTTCCTGGATTTGGGTGACTTTTTCTCTCCTCAGATTAGGGAAATTTTCCATCATTACTTTTTCAAACAGGTTTTCTATCCCTTGCTCTTCTTCTTTTCCTTCTGGTATTCCTATTATACGGATAATGTTACGTTTCATGTTGTCCTGCATTTCCCTTAATCACTCTTCATTGTTTCTGAGCCTCTTTTCCTTTTCTTGCTCTTTCTGGGTGTTTTTTTTTTTTTTTTTCTACTTTGTCCTCCAGCTCGCTGATTCGATCCTCTGCTTCATCAAGTCTGCTTTTCATTCCTTCTACTGTGTTCTTCAATTCAGAAACTGTATTATTCTTCATTTCCTCTTGGCCCTTGTTGATAGTTTCTATTTCCTTTTTCATGTTAATATAGTTTTCAGTGAGTTCATTGTAGTTTCCCTGTAGTTTCTCGTAGTTCTCTGTGAGCTCAGTGAGCTTCCTGATAACCATTGCTTTGAACTCAGTATCTGATAGTTGACTTGCCTCTTTTTCAGTTAGCATTCTGTCTGAGGCTTCCTCCTTTCCTTTCATTTGGGTATTGTTTCTTGGTCTTCTGATTGTTTGTGAGATTCTTGTTGTTAGCCTCTGCTTCTTAAATTGATCTGTTCTCACTCCCTGTGTTTATGGTACTGAACTTCTGTGGTAGAATGTCAGTGGGATTCACTGGTGCCATCTCCTTAATGTCCTGAGGTTACTGGTCTTGAGCTGATGTTTATGGGTGTAACACGGTCTACATCTGGTCTTTTCAGCACTCCAGGTTTTATTTTCTCACCTGTGGGAAAATGAGAAAGGGGGCGGGAGTAGAAGGGAAGGAGGGAAAAAGGGAATAGAAAAGGAAAGGAAGAAAGGAAGAAGGAATAAAGAAAGGTCAGAGGTAAGATAAGAAGGAATTTTAACAAAAATTAAAACAAAAGAATAAATAAAAGAAGGCAGGAAGAAGGAATAAAAAAAGAAAGACGGACAGAAAGGAGGAAGGAATTCAGGGGTAAGGGAGGAAAGAAAAAAAAAAAAGTCTTCTGGCTTTAAACTGGTCAGGTTAGTTCTGCTGCTCTTCTTGTCTGTGAAAAGGTAGGGCAAGGTTGGACGGATTGGTTTCACTTTTCTCTCTTCCTGAGCCACACTCTTCGCTGTTGTTCAGCCTTCAGTCCAGTTCCTCAGGGTCCTTCTGCTCCCCACTAGGCCTTTAGTACACCAGTTGTGCTGTCCTTGAGTTGCCCCTAATTGGGGCAACTCACACTCCCCCTTCTTACTCTTTGCTATCTTAGATGCTAGGGGCTCTAGGTGCTGCTATGGGGTAGTTCAGCCCCCTACTGTGTCGAGTCTTTCCAGGGAATGCAGTCTTCCCTAGCCCTGCAGCTCCCCTCTGCTGGGTGTTCTGCCTTCCTCCTAGAGAGCCAGTAGGCCCTGCAAGGCTCTGTGCTCAGGGGCTAGGTAGGAATTGTTCAGAACCGGTGCTTTTAGGTGTGGTAGCTAGCAGGCAGCCAGGACGTTGATCAGCGGATCGGCTGCTTTGGGCCTGGGTGGCACATGGCTGGCAGGTCCAGCAGCTTTGGGCCTGAGTCTCGCGGCCCGCGGGTCCACTCATTTGGGCCTGTGTGTGGGGCAGCTAGCCTCTGCTTCCGGTGCGCACCCACCCAATGTTTCAGGTGTGGGCAGCCAGCTGGGGTTTCAGTTGTGGGCCCCCAGTCCGCTAATCTGGGTGCGTACAACCTGGCTTCAGTTGAGAGCTGGGGCTGGTTATCCCAAGTTCACAGTCCAGGGGCTGAAGCGGGAAGTGGCACTAGAGGCTGGGGCTGCCGTGAAGAGTTCTCTAACTAGCCGCTGAGTGCCTCTATTTTCTTTTTCTTTTTGAGAAATTCTTCCTATTCAAGCCCCCCTGGTCCAAACAAGCACCTGGCTGCTCACACAGCCCAGCCTGGCTCTCTCCCAAGAATCCTGCAGCAGACCCTGTGCCCCGGACAGGGGCTTCAGCCGCCCTGGTCCAGGCGCTGGTCCCAGGGACCTTATTGTCCTTAAGCACTCCTCTTACCGTAAGATCTTTCAATGTCCTCTATCTTTGGTTTCCGATCTTCATATATGCTGGGATACCATTGGCTGTTCACTCTGTTCCTCAGATCAGCTAGGTGGTTCACTGGTGTAGAGGGATAAGTGGACTACGCTCCCACCTATCTTGCCGCCAGCTGCCCCCAATCTCAATTTCATGGTTCTTTATAACCAAGTATAATATCCCTTAAGCTTTCTGCCATTTTTGTGAAAATGGGAAAAATTACTGCCATTTTTGTTCTAATTTTCAGAGGAACTGTAAAAACTCTGCATCATAGAATTTTAACGTGGTGAAACGTAGTACATAGCTCATATCCAAATACATCTTCATTTCCCTGTTACCCTAAATAAAATTGCATCTGTATTGGCTTCTAACATAATGTAATCATTTTGCTGCTTGAGAGTTATCAAACCTAGTGATATGTATCTCTCATGACTAGTCTGTTTCATTTCATGTTTTGCTGATCTTTTGATTTTTTTAAAAGATTTTATTTATTTATTTTTAGACAGAGGGGAGGGAGGGAGAAAGAGAGGGAGAGAAATATTAACGTGTGGTTGCCTCCAGCATGACTCCCACTGGGGACCCACCCTGAAACCCAGACTTGTGCCTCAGACCGGGAATCAAACAGACAACCCCCTGGTTTAGAGGCTGGCACTCAATTCACTGAGCCATACCATCCAGGGCTTGCTGACTGTTTTAAAAGGCAGTCTTTAGTTTAATTGCCAGATTATAAATTTTATTGATATAACACACACATATATATATACATATTGTGCACCTTCTTTGGACTACTCACTTCATACTGATGGTGATCAGTGGTGAGTGATGGAGCACCTGCAGAATGGCCCAAGCCCACATGGCTAGAAGTGACCAAGCCTGCCCTGCAATACTACTTGGACTGATCCCAGATACACTGTGTTACAGCACACAATGCAGCATGCTTTTCTCCCTCAATTGTTTACGGTTCTTACAAGGTAGCTGACATTAAGCACATTCTAGAGATGAGGAATCTGAGGCTCAAGTAGGCTAAGTTATTAAAAGCATAGAAATTAAGAGGCTGGTGGGCAATTTGTGCTACAATTTTTCAATTTCCTCCTTTCACCTCTCCCTCCTCACCTTACACTTCCAGGCACTTTCTCTACCATGATGCTGAAAGCTCACACTCCCAATATGCATTCAGAGCCTCCTAAGTGGTGATTCTTTCCTGATTTTACTTTTTTCAATGTAAGAAACATCCAAACCTATAAGAATTTTTAGGAGTTTATTTGAATCAAACTGATGACAATTGCTGAGAAGCAAAAACTCGATGGATTGAAAAAATGCTCTGGAAAAATTACAATCAAAAGAGGAGGCATAAGTGGGTTACATGAAATCCACTGGTGATAGATTAGGGAGTTGGGAGAAAGTGAGGGGTAGGGGGGAACCTTTGAGATTGGTAAAAATATAAAATTATAGACACGTATTTCTTTTACATAGGTGTGTAAGGGATAGTTAACAGTCAACAATTAACACGATAACAACAATGATGGGCTTTGTGGTCTCACCTGTGGTGTGGTGGTTGTACCCTAAGGGTTTGGAAAAAAAAGGAAAGTTACCTGACATTACAAAGGTATGTTATCATAGATTCAAAAAGACAATAGGCAAGCTCAATTAAGGTACAGATTGACTTTTTGTCACAAAAGATTCTAGCCTAGGGCAATGAATGCCCACCAAGACCTGGTTTTAGTTAGTAAGTTTTAATTTTAGACCATCTTTGCTGGTTACTTTAGGTCTCTAAGTTTGTAAGGCTGTCATGCAGGCCTTCCCTAAACTTGTCAGATTTTATATGTGGCCTCCTTTCATTCACAATTTTTTGAGGAAGAGCATTTGCCACTGTCCCACATCCTTTCAAAAACTATTTTCATGACATTGTATTTTATTGGTTCTCTTACTGTTACTGAACAGCAAGTGGGGTCCTGCTGCCCACCACCACCACCTAGGCAAAATTCTAGAGGCAAAGCTTTGGTGATTAAGGGAAGGAGTCTTTATTCAAAACCTACACAACTTTGGAATAACAGCTTTCCACATGCATTAGTCACTTATAGCTTTACTCACTTAACACTATCAATTAAGGCTAAACTAACTTCAGCTATAGCTTTAATCACTTAAGCCTATCAATAAGGCTAATCTCTTTAACACCTGGGTTCTCCCATAATTCCCTCTTTTTAATTATGTTGTTTCTTATGGTATTTGTCCCTCACTGCCTGGCTTATTTCACTTAGCATAATGCTCTCCAGTTCCATCCATGCTGTTGCAAAGACTATAAGCTCCTTCTTTCTCTGCTGCATAGAATTCCATTGTGTAAATGTACCATAGTTTTTTGATCCACTCATTTGCTGATGGGCACTTAGGTTGCTTCCAGTACTTGGCTATTGTAAATTGTGCTGCTATGCACATTGGGGTGCATAGGTTCTTTTGGATTGGTGTTTCAGGGTTCTTAGGGTATAATCCCATATGATCTCATCTTTAACTGGAACATAATCAACAAAAGAAAAAAACAAACAAAATATAACCAGAGATATTGAAGTTAAGAACAATCTAACAATAGCCAGAGGGGAGTGGGGAGGGGATAGAGGGGAGAGGGGACTACAGGAACTACTATAAAGGACACATGGTCAAAATCAAGGGGGAGGGTGGAGGCAGGGGAGAGAGGTGGGTTTGGCTGGGGTTGGGTGGAGCGATGGGGAGAAAATGCAGACAACTGTAAGTGAATAACAATAAAACTTTTTAAAAATTATGTTGTTTCTATAGGGTTAGTTTATAAACTAGAACAACATAAGATACAAAAGCTGAGCAATTTTGGAAGAATGTCAGGCTTCTGCTTCAGAGCCTGTCCCCTCTTGGACACCCAAAGAATAAACCTGCTACCCTCTTCCAGGCCAGCCCTATCCTTAGCTGTGTCTGGAGCTCCTTCCCATCCAAAATACACCTGTTGGGAAACACAGGCAGCTGCACCACAATCATCCAAGCATCCTTTCCAGGCATCCTTGAGGAAGAAAGCCAGAGCCAGACAGTCTCAGAGCCAGAGAGCCCAAAAATACTTATTTTATTCCCAATCTTCTTGCCCATAATTCCACGTGCTCTGGAGACATTCAGCTTCTCAGCCAATTATGTCCTAGGCTACTTATCATTGCTTTGAGCAACCTCCTCCTACAGCACCTTTCTACTCCTCCTCAGTGATCTGATCAGATTTCTCTGTATCAATTCTACCTCCCCATCTGCCATTTGATGCCTTCCCCTTCCATGCTCTGGCCTGGAGGTTCATTTTAGTGTTTTGACCTTTGGCTAATTAATCAGATTTATTCATTCCCAAAGTTTTAATTCTATTAACTAGGTATTTCTAGAAGTGCCAGCTCTCCCAGACTCCCCTCTCAAACTTCTAGCTGTCTGCTGCTTGCCTGAGATTTTGATTTAAATCTGAATTCTCTAAAGTATTTGTATAAACTTGGGAAAGTCAATTAACACTTCCAAGCCTCAGTTTCTCATTTGTAAACTGAAAATAATAATAGTCCCTCATAGAGTTTTTGCAAAGATTAAAAATGAGATAATGAAGAGAAAGGACAGAGCACAGTACTTGGAACATAATAAGCACTCAGAAAATTATAGCTATTGTTACTATTATTACCACCCACCACTAGGTCACATATTACAACCTGCCTTGCATGGTCATAATGGCCTTGTCTTCCCGAGAGACTGCAACTAACTTAAGCTATATATATCTGTCAATCTATCTCAATAAAAAAACACATTCTTTTACTCTTTTTATGATAAGCATTTACAGTAGTTCATTTTCATTTTATGAGCTGAGTATAACAATGTATGCTTATTTCCAAATTTTCTAGAATTAACAAGTTATAACTGAAACCATATAAAAATATCATATTTACAACACAGAGCTAATAATTTTTTTGCTAACAATACTGTCTAAATATTTTAATCAAGCTATCAGTTTCTGTGGAAGATTGTTAGTCTCACCAACGTTTTTAGTGAAATTACTAACTTGGTTTTTTAACATGTACCCAGTTAATGATACTGTATTTGAACTGTTCATTAGCTTCATCCTGTTATATGTGAGAGCTAGATCCTTCTTTCAAAGCCACTGTGGTGTTTTCCAAAGGAGGGAGTTGCCTTTGGAATGAGGGGAATGTGGTCCTCGCAGAGCATTCTGGGATTCCTCGGTTCATAAAGAAGTTATGCACAACTCTGAGATGACCTACTGACAGTGACAGAGGATGTATGGTTAGGGTAGATTTCCTAAAGGAGAAAGAATATTACAGCATAAGAAGGTGGTAAATAGGCTCTGGGAAACAGAACATGTGCTCTGGGCAAATCATTGTGTGTGTGTTTATGAATGAAGGCCAGAAGCTTCTGAGTAAGAACTCATCTTGTCCTTGGTGGCCAAATGTCAGGTGTCTAAAGAATTGTGGTATTAAACTCATCATTACTTAACTAGGCCTCTTTAGTTCTTCCTGCTTTCCCTGTCATGAACTATTTGTTCATTTTCCAAGCTTTTGCATACATTCCTTCCACTGCTAGGAATACCTTTTTTTTTCTAATTCATAGCCACCTACACCTTCCAAATACAACAGAACCAACAACTTATTAAATGAATTTAGTGAGCCCTTGTCTTATATCCACTGCTAGGCTACCTACCAACTTCTTTACGTCCAGTACTGAGCACAATGTCATGAACTTAGGATGAGTTGTCTTAATGTTTATAGATGGAATGAAGAAAGAGAGTAAAAGAGGAAGGGCAGAGAGAGGAAGGAAAGAAGGCAGCAGGGGGGAGGAATTTAGTCAAAATACTGGGGAATCAAACAGCTCCTTAATAATTCAACTATGGAGTATAAACCCCTACTTCTATTCGTGAATAGCAGCACAATTAAAAAATTGGATTTCATCCCTGGTTGGTGTGGCTCAGTGGGATGAACACTGAGCCAAAGGGTCTCCAGTTCGATTCCAAGTCAGGGCACATGCCAGCATTGAGGGCCAGGTCCCCAGTAGGGGGTGTGTGAGAGGCAACCACACATAGATGTTTTTCTCCCTCTCTTTCTCCCTACCTTCCCCTCTCTAAAAATAAATAAATAAAATCACTAAAAATTTTTAAAAATGGATTTCAAGTGAGAGAATGTCATGGTCACATTACTGTTGAATGGAGCCACAGTACATCCCTGATTTAATTATGTTATGTGAAAATCTAAGTAGTGATGTAAGAACATTTCCCTTTTGTAGCATTTGCTGTTTTTTAATTTAACCTCATGGCAACTAAAACCATTCCCTCAATAAAGTAGTGTTATCTAGTGGAGACCCTAATGAACTTTGGCAGAAATTCATATTTTTTCATTTAATCCTATAGAATAAAAATAGTATGTTACTTGCATAGATATGTTTCTAATTATAGTTTTACATTATACTATTTTAATTGTCTCTTAAAAGTACTATTTTATGTTCTGTAAAGAATATCAATTTCTTCATTGAGCAGAGCATTTTTAGATATTGGATGCATTTGTTAAGATGGTGCATGTTAACATTAAAATTCTCCATTTTCCCCAAAGTCACATTGCAGTTTATACGACTCCTTTCCTAGGTCACCTGATCCCCATGCCTGAACACAAACACCAAAGTAGGGAGAGCCTGAGAAGCCATTTGTAAAGCTCACTTTTCCCTTTTCAGCTCTAAGACATTGGGGATGTTGTGATGCTATAGGTCTTTTGGGGGGAGGAAACAGGATAAATTGAAATGAAACCGGTTGCTGGGAAGAAGGGGGCGAGATAGGTGGGAGCGTAGTCCACCTCCCCTCAGCACAAGTGAAACACCTAGCTGATCTGAGGAACAGAGCGAACAGCCAACGGTGTTCCAGCATATATGAAGATCCGAGATCAAAGATAGAGGGCACTGAAAGATCTGATTGTAAGAAGAGTGCTTAAGGACAATAAGGTCCCTGGGACCAGCACGGGGACCAGGGCTGCGGAAGCCCTGGCCCGGGCGCAGGGTCTGCTGCAGGATTCTTGTGAGAGAGCCAGGCAGGGCTGTGTGAGAAGCCAGGTGGTTGTTTGGACCAGGGAGCTTGAATAGGAAGAATTCCTCAAAAAGAAAAAGAGAAAATAGAGGCACTCAGCAGCTAGTTAGAGAACTCTCCACAGCAGCTGCGGCCTCTGGCGTCCCTCCCCCCTCAGCCCCAGGACTGTGAACGCAGGATAAGCAGCCCTAGCTCTCACCTGAAGCTGGGTTGCTCGCACCCAGATTAGCAGACTGGTGGCCCACAGCTGAAACCCCGGCTGGGAGCACACACCTGAAACATCAGGTGGCTGCACACCAGGAGCAGAGGATAGCTGCCACACTCACAGGCCCAAGCAGCTGATCTGCCACTGGAGCGAACCAGGCCCAAAGCAGTGGATCTCCTGATCAACGGCTTGGCACCCTGCTGGCAACCACACCTTAAAGCACCAGTTCTGAACAACTCCTACTGTTATTCAAATACAGTTGTATGCCTTTTCTCCCCATCCATCCACAAGACACCAGCTGAACTCACCTCCATCGCCCACCTCCACCCTCCCCCCTCCGGATTTTGTCCATCTGTCCTTTATAATAGTTCCTGCAATCCCCCTTCCCACTGTCCCCACTCCATTCCCCCCTGGCCACTGTTAGACCGTTCCCAACCTCAATGTCTCTGGTTGTATTTTGTTTGCTTTTTTCTTCTATTGATTATGTTCCAGTTAAGGGTGTTTGTCCCTCACAATCTGGCTTATTTCACTTAGCATAATGCTCTCCAGTTCCATCCATGCTGATGCAAAGGGTATAAGCTCCTTCTTTCTCTCTGCTGCGTAGAATTCCATTCTGTAAATATACCATAGTTTTTGAATCCACCCGTTTGCTGATGGGCACTTAGGTTGCTTCCAGTACTTGGCTACTGAAAATGGTGCTGCTATGAACATTGGGGTGCACAGGTTCCTTTGGATTGGTGTTTCAGGGTTCTTAGGGTATAATCCCATCAGCGGAATTGCTGGGTCAAAGGGCAGTTCCATTTTTAGTTTTCTGAAGAAATTCCATAGTGTTTTCCACAGTGGCCTCACCAATTTGCATTCCCACCAACAGTTCACAAGGGTTCCCTTTTCTCCGCATCCTCTCCAACATTTGTTTGTGGATTTAAGTTGGCCACTCTGACTGGTGTGAGATGGTACCTCATTGTGGTTTTAATTTGCATCTCTCTGATGGCTAGTGAGGCTGAGCATCTTTCCATATGTCTCTGGGCCCTCTGTATGTCTTCCTTGGAGAAGTGTCTGTTCAAGTCCTTTGCCCATTTTTTAATTGGGTTGGTTGTCTTCCTGGAGTGCAGTCGTGTGAGTTCTTTATATAATTTGGAGATCAGGCCCTTCTCTGAGGTATCATTGGCAAATGTGTTTTCCCATACTGTTGGTTCTCTTTGTAATTTGGTGCTGTTTTCTTTAGCCATGCAGAAGCTTTTTATTTTGATGAGGTCCCATTTGTTTATTCTTTCCTATATGTCCCTTGCTCTAGGGGACATGTCTGTGAGGATGTTTCTGCGTGGAACGTCTGAGATATTCCTGCCAATGTTTGGCTCTAGGACTTTTATAGTGTTACAACTTATATTTAAGTCTTTTATCCATCTTGAGTTTATTTTTGTGCATGGCATAAGTTGGTGATCGAGTTTCATTTTTTTTGCACGTAGCTGTCCTGATTACCAAACATCATCTGTTGAAGAGGCTGTTTTTGCTCCATTTTATGCTCCTGCCTCCTTAGTCAAATATTAATTGACCAAAAGTCTTGAGTTTATTTATGGGCTCTCTATTCTGTACCATTGGTCTATGTGCCTGTTTTTATGCCTGTACCAGGCTGTTTTGATTACAGTGGCCTTGTAATACAGTTTGATATCAGGTATTGTGATACCTCCTGCTTTGTTCTTCTTTCTCAACATTGCTGCAGGTACGCAGGGTTGTTTATGCTTACATATAAATTTCTGAAATGTTCGTTCCATATCTGTGAAATATGTCATGGGAACTCTAATAGGGATTACAATGAATCTATAAATTGCTTTGGGTAGTATGCCCATTTTGATGATGTAATTCTTCCAATCCATGAGCATGGTACATGCTTCCATTTGTTTGTGTCTTCCTTCATTTCTTTCCTCAATGTTGTCTAGTTTTCTGAGTACAGGTCTTTTAACTCCTTGGTTCAGTTTATTCCTACCTACTTTATTTTTCTTGTTGCTATATCAAATGGGATTTTTTTTTCCTGACTTCTGTTTATGCAGGTTCGTTGTTGGTGTATGGGAATGCCTTTGATTTCTGAGTATTGACTTTGTATCCAGCTGTTTTGCCAAATTCATTTATTAGGTCGAGTAGTTTTTTGGTGGAGTCTATAGGATTTTCCATATACACTATCATGTCATCTGCAAACAGTGACAGTTTCATTTCCTCCTTTCCAATGTGTATGCCTTTTATTGTTTTTCTTGTCTGATTGCTGTGGCTAGGACTTGCAATACTATGTTGAATAGGAGTGGTGAGAGAGGGCATCCTTGTCTTGTTCCTGATCTTAGTGGGAAAGCTCTAAGTTCTTGTCCATAGAGTATGATGTTGGTTGTAGTTCTCTCATATATGGCCTTTATGTTGAGGAATGCTCCTTCTATTCCCACGTTATGGAGATTTTTATCATAAATGGGTGCTGTACCTGATCAAATGCTTTTTCCGCATCTATTGATATGATCATGTGATTTTTGTCTTTGCAGTTATTGATGTGATGTATTATGTTTATTGATTTGCGAATATTGTACCATCCTTGCATCCCTGGGATGAATCCCATTTGGTCATGTTGGATGATCTTTTTAATGTATTGCTGGATGCGGTTTACTAATATTTTGCTGAGAATTTTAGCGTCTATGTACATCAGAGATATTGGCCTGAAGTTTTCTTTCTTTGTTGCTTCTTTACCTGGTTTTGGAATTAGGATGATGCTGGCTTCATAAAATGAGTTTGGGAGTCTTCCATCAGTTTGGATTTTTTCGAATACTCTGTGAAGGATAGGGGTTAGCTCTTCCTTAAATGCTTTGTAGAATTCTCCTGTGAAACCATCTGGTCCAGGGCTTTTGTGTGATGGGAATTTTTTGATGACTGATTCAATATCCTCTGCTGTTATTGGTCTGTTCAGGTTTTCTGCTTCTTCTTCATTCAGTTTTGGAAGATTATATTTTTCTAGAAATGTGTCCATTTCACCTAGGTTTTCAAATTTCTTGGCATACAGTTCTTCGTAGTAATTTCTTACAATCCTTTGTATTGCTGTGGTATCAGTTGTAATCTCTCCTCTTTCATTTTTAATTGTGTTTTTTGGATCCTCTCTCTTTTCTTCTTGATGAGCCTACTTAAAGGCTTGTCGATTTTGTTTATCTTTTTAAAGAACCAGCTCCTGGATCCATTGATCCTTAGAATTGTGCTTTTAGTCTCGATGTGATTTAATTCTGCTCTGATCTTTGTTATTTCCTTCCTTCTGCTGGCTCTTGGATGTCTTTGTTCTTGTTCCTCGATTTCTTGTAGGCTTAGCATGGCGTTGTTTGTTTGAAATGTTTCTGTCTTTTTAAGGTTGGCCTGTATTGCTATGAACTTCCCTCTCAGGACTTCCTTTGCTGTGTCCCATAGGTTTTCGTTTGTTGTGATTTCATTTTCATTTGTTTCCAGAAAGTTTTTGATTTCTTCCCTAATCTCGTTCTTGACCCATTCATTGTTCAATAGCATGCTATTCAGTCTGCATGATTTTGAGTGTTTGGATTTTTTTCCTTTGGGGTTGGTTTCTAGTTTCAGCCCCTTTTGGTCATTAAAAACGCTTGATATGATTTCAATTTTCATGCATTTCTTAAGGCTTGCTTCGTGTCCTATCATGTAGTCTATCTTTAAAAAAGTTCCATGTACACTTGAAAAGAATGTGTATTTTGCTTCTTTGGGATGAAAAGCTCTATACATATCAGTTAAGTCCATTTCACCACGGGTATTGTTAAGTGCCACGATATCCTTCTTGATATTTTTTTTGGAAGACCTGTCCATTTTTGACAGTGGGGTGTTTAAGTCCCCTAGTATAATTGTGTTGCTGTCAATATCTTTATTGAAGTCCTCCAAGATTTTCTTTATGGTTTTGGGTGCTCCTATGTTGGGTGCATATATATTGACAATGTTTATGTCTTCTTGGTGGATTCTTCCTTTGAGTATTATGAAGTGACCTTCTGGGTCTCTCTTTATGGCCCTTCTTTGGAAGTCTGTTTTGTCTGATATGAGTATTGCTACCCCTGCTTTTTTTTCCTGTCCGCTTGCTTGGAAAATTTGTTTCCAGCCCTTCACTTTCAGTCTTTGTAGGTATTTGACCTGAGATGGGTCTCTTGTAGGCAGCATATGTGTGGGTCATGTTTTCTTATCCATTCAGCTATTCTATGTCTTTTGATTGGAGCATTTAATCCATTTACGTTTAAGGTTATTATCGATAGGTAGTTATTCATTGCCATTTTTTCCTACCTTTGTTCCTCTGTCTTTCTCTTTTCCTTCCTTTCCTTAAAGCAGTACCTTTAGCATCTCTTGCAGAGCTGGTTTGGTGGAGCTGTATTTTTTTAGACTTCTTTTGTCTGGGAAACTCTTTATTATGCCTTCTATCTTGATAGAGAGCCTTGGTGGGTAAAGTACTTTCGGTTGCTGGCCTCTGGTTCTCATTACTTGGAATATTTTTTGCCATTCTCTTCTGGCTTGGAGCGTTTCCATTGAGAAGTCAGTTGCTAATCTTATTGGGGCTCCCTTGTATGTTACTTCCTTTTTCTCCCTGGCTGCCTTTAAGATCCTCTCTTTGTCTTGGAAATTTGCCATTTTAATTATGATGTGTCTTGCAGTGGGCCTCTTTGGGTTCCTCTTGATTGGGACTCTCTGTGATTCCTGGATTTGGGTGACTTTTTCTCTCATCAGATTAGGGAAATTTTCCATCATTACTTTTTCAAACAGGTTTTCTATCCCTTGCTCTTCTTCTTTTCCTTCTGGTATTCCTATTATACGGATATTGTTACGTTTCATGTTGTTCTGCATTTCCCTTATTGCCTCTTCATTCTTTCTGAGCCTCTTTTCCTTTTCTTGCTCTTTCTGGGTGTTTTTTTCTACTTTGTCATCCAGCTTACTGATCCGATCCTCTGCTTCATCAAGTCTGCTTTTCATTCCTTCTACTGTGTTCTTCAATTCAGAAATTGTATTCTTCATTTCCTCTTGTTCCTTGTTGATAGTTTCTATTTCCTTTTTCATGTTGATATATTTTGCAGTGAGTTCATTATAGCTTCCCTGTAGTTTCTCATAGTTCTCTTTGAGCTCAGAGTGTTCAGTGAGCTTCCTGATGACCATTGCTTTGAACTAAGTATCTGATAGTTGACTTGCCTCTTTTTCAGTTAGCATTCTTTCTGAGGCTTCCTCCTTTCCTTTCATTTGGGGATTGTTTATTTGTCTTCCCATTGTTTGTGAGACTCTTCTTGTTAGCCTCTGCTTCTTAAATTGATCTATTCTGACTCTCTGGGTTTATGGTATGAACTTCTATGGTAGAATGCCAATGGGATTCAGTGGTGCTGTCTCCTTAATCTCCTGTGCTCACTGGTCTTGATCTGACATTTATGGGTATAACACGGTCTAACTCTGGTCTTTTCAGCACTCCAACTTTTGTTGTCTCACCTGTGGGAAATAGTGAAAGGGGTAAGAAAAAAAAAGAAGGTAAGGAGGGAAAAAGGGAATAGAAAAGGAAAGAAAGGTAGGAAGAGGGAATAAAGAATGATCGGAGGCAAGATAAGAAGGAATTTTAACAAAAATTAAAACAAAGGAATAAATAAAAGAAGGCCGGAAGAAGGCATAAAGAAGCTAAAGGATGGGAGGAAGAAGGAATAAAAAAAAAGAAAGGAAGAAGGAATTCAGGGGGAAAGGAGGAAATGCAAAAAATAAAAAATGTCTTCTGCTGGCTTTAAACCAGTCAGGTTAGTTCTGCTGGTTTTACTGTCTGTGGAACGGGAGGGGGTGGTTGGAAGGATTGGTTTCACTTTTCTCCCTTCGTGGGCTACACTCTTCACTGTTGTTCAGCCTGCAGTCCAGTTCCTCATGGTCCTTCTGCACCCCAATAGGCCTTTAGTTCCTCAGTTGTGTCATTGATTTGTACCAATTAGGGGCAACTTACACTCCCCCTTCTTGCTCTTTGCTGTCTTAGATGCTAGGGGCTCTTGGTGCTGCTATGGGGTAGTTCAGCCCCCTACTGGGTCGAGTCTTTCCGGGGAATTCAGTCTCCCCCAGCCCTGTATCTCCCCTCTGCTAGGTGTTCTGCCTTTGTCCTAGAGAGCCAGTAGGACCTGCAGGGCTCTGTGCGCAGGCGTTAAGTAGGAGTTGTAGGTGTGGTCCCTTGCTGGCTGCCAGGCCCTTGATCAGCCAATCTGCTGCTTTGGGCCTGGGTCAGGGTGGGTTGGCCAATCCAGCAGCTTTGGACTGTTTCGCAGGCAGCTGGCTGATCCAGCTGTTTTTGGCTTGGGTAGTGCAGGCTGGGGGCTCCACTTTGGGACTGAGTCAAGAGGCGCTGGGGTCTGCTGATTTGGGCCTGTGGGTGGGGCAGCTAGCCTCTCCTCCAGATGCGCACCCACCTGAAGTTTCAGGTGTGGGCGCCCTGCCGGGGTTTCAGGTGTGGGCCCCCAGTCCTCTAATCTGTGTGCGTTCAACCGGGCTTCAGGTGAGCTCTGGGGCTGTTTATCGCCTGTTCACCGTCCAGGGGCTGAGGGGGGAGGGGCGCCAGAGGCTGTTGCTGCTGTGGAGAATTCTCTAACTAGCCCCTGAGTGCCTCTATTTTCTTTTTCTTTTTGAGAAATTCTTCCTATTCAAGCCCCCCTGGTCCAAACAAGCACCTGGCTGCTCACAGCTCAGCCTGGCTCTCTCCCAAGAATCCTGCAGCAGCCCCTGCACCCAGCCGGGGCTTCAGTCGCCCTCCTCCCAGCGCGGGTCCCGGGGACCTTATTGTCCTTAAGCACTCTTCTTACAGTCAGATCTTTCAATGTCCTCTATCTTTGGTCTCTGATCTTCATATATGCTGGAATACTGTTGGCTGTTTGCTCTGTTCCTCAGATCAGCTAGGTATTTCACTGGCATTGAGGGGAAGTGGACTCTGTTTCCACCTATCTTGCCGCCATCTTCCCCATGGAAGATTTTGATACCTGGTCTGCCACTTAGCCTTCTGAACATCTCTCTCACTCTTTCTGGAAAAGTCATTATCTCTCAGTCTTGCTACATGTGTCTAGCTAAGGTGTAAATAATACAAACTGCAGACCTTTCCAATAGTTAAGCAAACTCTTCTTTTGCACATGAAGGAACAAATGATAGTGGGCCTTTTGTTTCTCAGCAAGATCTTTTCATCGAATAAATCAGGGTTATGATCAAGAGTAGACTAGGACAGCAGAAGGCACAACAAGAACCCTCCAAAATCACCGGACCTAGTAAATTTATGTTCAAAATCCTATTCAAAGAGCACTCATGTACAATACAAATTGATTATACAGGGGACCTCATTATGTACAATATGATATTCAACACACTTGAGCAGCCATACTATTAAGACTTTTGCCTTGGCTGGTGTGGCTCAGTGGACTGAGCACCGGCCTGTTAACCAAAGGGTCACCAGTTTGATTCCCAGTCAGCACACATGCCTGGGTTACAGGCCAGGTCCCCAGTAAGGGGTGCATGAGAGGCAACCACAGTGATGTTTCTCTCCCTCTCTTTCTCTTTCCCTTCCCCTCTGTCTAAAAATAAATAAATAAAATCTTTAAAAGAGCAACAACAAAAATACTTTTATCTCTATTAATCTGATAAGCATTAATTCAATATTTACTTACCAATATGGGTCTTGTCTTCTTAAAATTTTAAGGAAGTTTTGGGAATGGATTTGGTTTCCCACAATTTTTAAATGTCATTTTCTGGTGAGCTGATATCTGTTTTTTTTCCTCTCAATAATTTTTCCTATAGCAAAGACTATCAGGATAACTTCCTGAACAGTAGAACTGCTTTTATATGTGTACCTATTCTTTAGAAATAAGCACTGTAATATCGAACCCCCTGGAGATATCACAAGGAATTTCATGACAAAAATCTGGGGACCATAATTTTCTTTGTCCTTTTATTTTCTCAGTTTTGAATTTCTCCTCCCCTCCCCACTAAAACAACTCCATAAAAAAAATAAAGTTTATCTCTGAATTGTCCAGATCACAAAATGCCAAATGGTCGTGTTGGTGGAAACAGGCATGAAAAGGGGCAAGATTGATGCCTTCACCTAGAGAACCCAAGGGCTGTTATGGGCTGGCTCCCTATATAGGTCCAACCATTGGACCTTCCTTTTAGTTTTCCTTTTTTAAGTTTATTTTAATAAATTTTATTGATTAAGATATGACAGATGTCCCATTATTTCCTCCCATTTATTCCCTTCCACCTGAGACCAACCGCACTCCCACCAGCATTCCCCCACCTTAGTGTCCATGGGTTGTACATATAAGTTCTTTGGCTTCGCCATTTCCAATACTATTCTTAACCTCCTCCTGTCTATTTTGTACCTACCATTTATATGTGCTTCTTATTCCCTGTACCTTTTGCCCTATTCCCCCTCCCACTCCCCACTGATAAACTTCCATTTGATCTCTATTTCTGCGAATCTGTTCCTTTTCTACTTGTTCGCTTAGTTTGTTTATGTATTTTTAGGTTTGATTGTTGATAGTTGTGAGTTGGTTGTCATTTTCCTATTGGCATTTTTATCTTCTTCTTTTTCTTAGATATGTCCTTTTAACATTCCATGTAATAAGGGCTTGGTGATGATGAACTCCTTTAACTTGACCTTATCTGGGAAGCACTTTTTCTGCCCTTCCATTTTAAATGATAGCTTTGCCAGATAGAGTTATCTTGGGTGTAGGTCGTTGCCTTCCATGACTTTGAATACTTCTTTCCAGCCTGTTCTTTCCAGCAAGATTTCTTTTGAGAAATCAGCTGATAATCAGCTTGACAGGAACTCTTTTGTGGGTGACTGTCTCATTTTGCCTTGCTGTTTTTAAGATTCTATCCTTAAATTTAATCTTGGGTGATGTAAATATGATGTGCCTTGGTGTGTGCTTCTTTGGGTCCAACTTCTTTGGGACTCTCAGATTCCTGGACTTCCTGGAACTCTATTTTGTTTGCCAGATTGGGGAAGTTCTCCTTCATTATGCTTTCAAATAAATTTTCATTTTCTTGCTCTTCCTCTTCTCCTTCTGGCACCCCTATGATTTGGGTGCTGGGACATTTAAAGTTGTCCCAGAGGTTCCTAAGCCTGTCCTCAGTTTTTGATTTCTTGTTTCTTCATTCTGTTCTTGCTGAATATTTATTTCTTCCTTCTGCTCCAAATCATTAATTTGAGTGTTGGTTTCCTTCCCGTCACTGTTGGTTCCCTGTACATTTTCCTTTATTTCACGTTGCATAGCCTTCACTTCTTCCTTTATTTTGTGACCATACTCAACCAATTCTGTGAGCATCCTGATTACCAGTGTTTTGAGCTGTGTATCTGATAGGTTGGCTATCTCTTCATCACTGAGTTGTATTTTTTTCTAGAGCTTTGGCTTGTTCTTTCATTTGGGCCATATTTTTTGTTTTTGTCTTGGCACAACAGTTATGTAGTAAGGGGTGGAGCCTTAGGTATTTGCCTGAGAAGGGCAACCCAAGTCACTGGTTTTGGCACTGTATTTGCAGGAGGTGTCCAAGAGGGAACAATGCCACTTACTCAGGTCTCTTCAGCTTTCAATCGCTTCCCCTGATACCCACAAGCAAATTGGGCCCTTCTGGTGCTAATTCTTAGGTGGGTGGTTTTGTGTACATTCTAGGACCCTGTGAGTCTCTCCAACGAACTCTCCTGTGAAGCTGGGAGTTTCTCTTGCTGCCTCAACCCCTACACGTTTTTTCAGTCAGAGGTTTGAGGCTTTTTTTCCCTGAACTGGAATCCTGGGTTATGCGGTCTGTCTCAACCCCTAGTTGTTCCTCCCAGTTTATATGCATGCAAATGTGGGACTGCCTGGTCCACCAGTTACCACCTAACCAGCTCCACTAGTCACCACCTAGCCTGCTCTGGTCTTCTAGCTGTTGCCTTGCCATGTGTCCTCTCCACCCCCACTGCCCCTCTCTGCCTCTCCTATCAGTCTGTATGAATGTTTCTTCTTTAACTCCTTGGTTGTCGGACTTCCATACAATTCAATTTTCTGGCAGTTCTGGTTATTTTGTGTTTTTAAATTTGTTGTTATCTTTCTTTTGGTTGTGCAAGGAAGCAAAATGTTTCTATTTATGCTTCCATTTTGGCCAGAAGTTCATTTAATCACATCTGACCTTTGTTAATGCCAATAGAATGAGTCACCTTCGAGATTTTCTTCATGCTTTGCCACTCCCCCATTTTCCTTTTCCAGCATCAGCAGGATAGAGCCCTGCTAGGAATTCATTCATTGTTTGTGTATTGATTATACATTGTTGAAAAAACAATTAGCCTTGTGAAGGAAAGTGTGTAAAGTGCTGAAAAGTGATAACTTATGAGTAGAGGCACTTCTCTTCTTTCCTGTCAAGAAATTATTCAATTAAATGTACCATTATAGAATACAAGAGGAATAATGTGTCACCCTTGCTCTCCAAAAGCTCATCATCTAGTCAGAAGGCTAAGTGAAATATACAAAGAATTGCAATGAAATGAGTAGCAGGGCTATTGTAATATCTTTGTGGGCTGTGGATAAATCAGATGAAAGCATGAACATGCAGATTGTGTTCACTCTGTCATAGAGTTTTTACAAGTTGGTTGCACTGGCAATTATGTTTTTATAATTGCCTGAACGAGTTTAGAAGTTAAGGAGATAGAATAATATTTGAAACTTTCTGATTACTTTCTATCTTGGCATCAGGTTATCAATTTACACGCACTTACACCAGAAAGTCACATGTTCAATCAATTCTTTGCAACATATATAGTTAGACCTATCTCCATCATAACAAAAACTGTTCTTCACTTTTGTTTTCAAGTCACTGTGACACTGTGGCAGTTCAGTGCTTTGTCTGTGCTTAATTATGATATTTAGTTGCATAAAGACATTTCCTTTTTTCCAATCTACTTTAATCAGAGTGTTTTGTCTAACTTCCAGTTCTGGATCATATTGTTTTTTGCTCCTCATCAAAATACCACAAGGGTTCCTGTTCAGGTTACACTAAATCATAAACTGATGAGAGGTGAAAAGTTCTGCAGTAAGTTGTAATCATGTGTTCTTTGATGTTTGCCTCTATGGGCCAAATTTCGACAGAAAGAATGACAGATGAGATCACTGTATATATGCAGATAGTCTGAAATGAGATCACAACACCACAGAGACAGAATCTTATTGCATCTTATTCTTTTTTTTCAAATGTTTATTTTTGTCTCTCAGTAAATCTCTTGAAGGGAATATGATGAGAAAGAACTCTAAGGAGGATTATTATAATTATTTATTATTTAAGATTATTAAAGCCATATATAAATGAATTGGGGAAGTGAAGACCTGCAAGGAAACATATTGTAGTACAGGGAATTGGGGGGAAAGTAAGGTTTTCAAGAACTTTAGCCAAGAAAAACTCAAGGCTTGGTGATGAAAGAGGTATAAAGGATGGCATTAGAAATACATGAAGAAAATGTGACCCTGAATTTGAGGATTGTTACTTGGGAAGGTTTACAGTAGTGGCAGTACTAATGCTGACCTAACACTAATTCTCTTGATCCTGGTTCTCCACTTGTTCATGTAACTGAATATTGCTGATGGGGACAGGCATGTCAGCTTCTCATAATGCAGTAGTTTGTTATTTCTCCATGAAGTATTGTCAGAGTACAACTTCCGCTTCATCTCTACACCCTCACTTAAGGGAGATAAGAAACCTGAGGTATTAGAGATATAACGAGAAATGGGAAGAAATGATGCATTCTCTGGCTAGCCTAGGCTTCAGAAATCCTGCAAAAGCACATCCTGAATGAGGATTATAACATGTCTCATTGGCTGACAGTTGTGAAATTAATATTAGCATCAAATGGGCTGTAAAAAGAAAACGGTATGGAGAAACTCCATTGAGCACATTAGCTGATGTTCTCTAATGCTTCAGGTATTCCTCCTATTCTGGGTCAGCATATTTACCTGGCAGAAATATCTACTAACTCAGATTAGCCACAGGTAATGGAAGCAACTCTTCATTCTTTTGTTATGTTTTGTTGTTTAACTTTTACTGTCATTCAATTAGAGTTGTCTGCATTATCTTCCCAAAACTGCTCCCCACACCAGCCAAAGCCACATGCCTTCCCCACCTCAACCCTCCCTCTTGATTTTGTCCTTGTGTCCTACATAGTAGTTCCTGTAATACCCTCTCAACACTGTTTCCTCCCCACTCTCCTCTGATTATTGCTAGATTGTTCTTAACTTCAATGTCTCTGGTTATATTTTGTTTCATTTTTTCTGTTGATTATGTTCCAGTTAAAAGTGAGATCACATGGTATTTGTCCCTCACCCTCTGGCTTATTAAAATTAGCATAATGCTCTCCAGTTCCATCCATGCCATTGCAAAGGGTATAAGCTCCTTCTTTCTCTCTGCTGTGTAGAAATCTATTGTGTAAATATACCATAGTTTTTGGATCCACTCGTTTGCTGATGGGTACTTAGGTTGCTTCCATTACTTGCCTATTGTAAATTGTGCTGCTATGAACATTGGGGTGCATAGGTTCTTTTGTACTGGTGTTTCAGGGCTCTTAGGGTGTAATCCCAGCAGCGGAATCCCATTTGTTTATTCTTTCCTTTATGTCCCTTGCTTTAGGGGGTGTGTCTTTGAGGATGTTGCTGCGTTGAATGTCTGAGATTTTCCTGCCAATGTTTTCCTCTAGGACTTTTACGGTGTTATGACTTATATATAAGTCTTTTATCCACCTTGAATTTATTTTTCTGTATGGCATAACTTGGTGAACAAGTTTCATTTTTTTGCACATAGCTATCCAGATCTCCCAACACCGTTTGTTAAAGACACTAATTTTGCTCCAATTTATGCTCCTGCCTCCTTTGTCAAATATTAATTAACCATAAAGACATGGGTTTATTTCTGGGCTCTCTGTTCTGTTCCATTGGTCTATGAGCCTGTTGTTATGCCACTAACAGGCTGTTTGGATTACAGTGGCCTTGTAATACAGTTTGATATCAGGTATTGTGATCGCTCCTGCTTTATTCTTCTTTCTCAAAATTGCTGCAGCTATTTGAAGTTGTTTATGGTTCCATATGAATTTCAGAATGTTGGTTATATATCTGTGAAATATGCCATGGGTACTCTAATAGGGATTGCATTGAATCTATTACTTGCTTTGGGTAGTATGGCCATTTTGATGATGTTAATTCTTCCAATCCATGAGCATGGTACATGCTTCCATTTGTTTGTGTCTTCCTTAATTTCTTTCTTCAGTGTTGTGTAGTTTTCTAAGTACAGGTCTTTTACCTCCTTGGTTAGGTTTATTCGTAGGTACTTTATTTTTCTTGTTGCTATATCAAATGGGATTTTTTTTTCCTGATTTCTGTTTGTGCAGTTTCATTGTTGGTATACAGGAATGCCTTTGATATCTGAGTATTGACTTTGTATCCAGCTGTTTTGCCAAATTCATTTATTAGGTCGAGTAGTTTTTTGGTGGAGTCTATAAGATTTTCCATGTACACTATCATGTCATCTGCAAACAGTGACGGTTTCATTTCCTCCTTTCCAATTTGGATGCCTTTTATTTATTTTACTTGTCTGATTGCTGTGGCTAGGACTTCGAATAATATGTTGAAGAGCAGTGGTGAAAGAGGGCATCCTTTTCTTCTTCCTGATCTTAATGGCAAAGCTCTAAGTTTTATCCATTGAGTATGAAGTTGGCTGTAGGCCTCTCATAAATTGCCTTTATTATGTTGAGGAATGCTCCCTCTATTCCCACTTTGCTGAGTGTTTTTATCAGAAATGGGTGCTGTATCTTATCAAATTCTTTTTCCACATCTATTGATATGATCATGTGATTTTTGTCTTTGCTGTTGTTGATGTGATGTGTTATGCTTATTTATTTGCGAATATTGTACCATGTTTACATCCCTGGGATGAATCCCAGTGCATCATGGTGTATGATCTTTCTAATATATTGCTGGACGCGGTTTGCCAATATTTTGTTGAGAAGTTTAGCATCTGTGTTCATCAGTGATATTTGCCTGAAGTTTTCTTTCTTTGTTGTGTCTTTATCTGGTTTTGGGATTAGAATCATGCAGGCTTCATAAAAAGAGTTTGGGAGTCTTCCATCAGTTTCGATTTTTTCAAATAGTCTGTGAAGGATAGGGGTTAGCTCTTCCTTACATGCTTTATAGAATTCTCCTATGAAACCATCTGATCCAGGGCTTTTGTGTGTTGGGAGTTTTTTGATGAATGCTTCAAGTTTGTCTGCTGTTATTGGTCTGTTCAGGTTTTCTGCTTCTTCTTCATTCAGTTTTGGAAGATTATATTTTTCTAGAAATGTGTCCATTTCACCTAGGTTTTCAAATTTCTTGGCATACAGTACTTTGTAGTAATTTCTTACAATCCTGTGTATTTCTGTGGTATCAGTTGTAATCTCTCCGCTTTCATTTCTAATTGTGTTTATTAGGATCCCCTCTTTTTTTTTCTTGATGTGCCTACTTCATTGTTTGTCGATCCTTAAGTGGTTTGTTTATCTTTTCAAAGAACCAACTCCTGAATTAATTCATCCTTAGAATTGTGCTTTTAGTCTCTATGTCATTTAACTGCTCTGATATTGGTTATTTCCTTCCTTCTACTTGCTCTGGGCTGTCTTCGTTGTTGTCCCTTGAGTTCCTGTAGGTATAGGGTTAGGTTGTTTGTATGAAATGATTCTGTCTTGTAAAGGTAGGCCTGTGTTGATATGAACCACCCTCTCAGGACTGCCTTTGCTGTGTCCCATAACTTTTGGGTTGTTTTGGGTTCATTGTCATTTGTTTCCGGAAAGTTTTTGATTTCTTCCCTAATCTTGTCCTTACCCCATTCTTTGTTTAAAAGCATGCTATTCAATCTCCATGTTTTTGAGTGTTTTGGATTTTTTCCTTTGGGATTGGTTTCTAGTTTCAGTCCCTTGTGGTCAGAGAGAATGCTTGATATGATTTCAATTTTTATGCATTTCTTAAGGCTTGCTTTGTGTCCTATCATGTGGTCTCTCTTTGAAAATGTTCCTTGTACATTTGAAAGAATGTGTACTTTGATTATTTGGGATGGAAAGCTCTCCTCTCTATATATATCAGTTAAGTCCATTTTGTCTATACTACTGTTCAGTGACACAATATCTTTGTTGATATTTTACTGTAAGATCTGTCCATTTTTGACAGTGGAGTGTTAATGTCCCCTATTAAAATTGTGTTGCTGTCAATATATTTCTTGAAGTCCTCCAAGATTTTCTTTATGTATTTGGGTGCTCCTATGTTGGGTGCATGTATATTTATAATGTTTATGTCTTCTTGGTAGATTCTTCCTTTTAGTATTCTGAAGTGACCTTCTGGGTCTCCCTTTATGGTCCTTCTTTTGAAGTCTATTTTGTCTGATATGAGTGTTGTTACACCTGATTTTTTTTTCCTGTCCGTTTTCTTCAAAACTTTGTTTCCAGCCCTTTACTTTCAGTCTGTGTAGGGCTTTTGTCCTGAGTTGGGTCTCTTTTAGGCAGCATATGTGTGGGTCATGCTTTCTTATCCATTCAGCTATTCTATGTCTTTTGATTGGAGTATTTAATGCATTCACATTTAACGTTATTATTGAAAGATAGTTGTTCATTGCCACTTTTTTCCTACCTGTGATCCTCTCTCTTTCTCTTTTCCTTCCTTTCCTTAAAGCAGTCCCTTTAGCATCTCTTGCGGAGCTAGTTTGCTGGAAGTGCATTCTTTTATACTTCTTTTGTCTGGGAAGCTCTTTATTTGGCCTTCTATCTTGATTGAGAGCCTTGCTGGGTAAAATAGCTCGCTCGTAGGCCTCTGGTTCTCATTACTTGGAATATTTTTTGTCATTCTCTTCTGTCTTGGAGCCTTTTGTTTGAGAAGTCTGATGCTAACCTTATTGGGGCTCCCTTGTATGCTACCTCTTGTTTCTCCCTTGCTGCCTTTAAGATCTTCTCTTTGTCTTGGAATTTTGCCATTTTAATTATTATGTGTCTTGCAGTGGGCCTCTTTCAGTTTCTCTTGCTTGGGACTCTCTGTGTTTCCTGGATTTGGGTGACTTTTTCTCTCCTCAGATTTGGGAAATTTTCCATCATTACTTTTTCAAACAGGTTTTCTTTCCCTTTCTTTTATTCTTCTCCTTCTGGTATCCCTATTATATGGATATTGTTACATTTCATGTTGTCCTGCATTTCCCTTATTACCTCTTCATTCTTTCTGAGCCTCTTTTCCTTTTCTTGCTCTTTCTGGGTGTTTTTTTCTACTTTGTCCTCCAGCTCGCAGATCCGATCC
Source organism: Desmodus rotundus (assembly GCF_022682495.2). Classification (NCBI taxonomy): domain Eukaryota; kingdom Metazoa; phylum Chordata; class Mammalia; order Chiroptera; family Phyllostomidae; genus Desmodus; species Desmodus rotundus. The sequence continues at coordinate 56,158,742 of NC_071400.1, forward strand.
TCTGCTTCATCAAGTCTGCTTTTGATTCCTTCTACTGTGTTCTTCAGTTCAGATATTGTAGTCTTCTTTCCCTCTTGGTCCTTGTTGATAGTTCCTATTTCCTTTTTCATGTTGATATAGTGTTCAGTGAGTTCATTGTAGTTTCCCTGTAGTTTCTGGTAGTTCTCTTTCAGCTCAATGAGCTTATTGAGCTTCCAGATAACCATTGTTTTGAACTCAGTATCTGATAGTTCACTTGCATGTATGTCAATGAGCATTCTTTCTGAGGTGTCCTCCTTTCCTTTCATTTGGGGATTGTTTCTTGTCTTCCCATTGTTTGTAAGTCTCTTTTTGTTAGCCTCTGCTTCTTAAATTGATCTATTCTGACTTCCTTTGTTTATGGTATGAACTTCTATGGTGGAATGCCAGTTGGATTCAGTGGTGCCGTCTCCTTAATGTCCTGAGGTCACTGGTCTTGCGCTGATGTTTATGCGTTTAACAGGGTCTAAGTCTGGTCTTCTCAGAGCTCCAAGTTTTATTGTCTCACCTCTCCCTTTAGATGACCCACCTTGGAAACAAATTTTCCCATTACTGAAATCACTTGTTGATCTATGGCAGATGTGGGAATGGAACTCATTTGGAAGTTATAGTATAGCGAAAAACAATAGAACAGAGAACAGCTTCTGGATATCATCTTACAGTATCTGACTGAGACTGTACATATAAGTTTTGACAACATAAAAGTCCTAGAGGAAAACTGATGTGGACAATGGCCTGCAGTGTCTGCAGCATTGTGGCTGAGATGATACAAATTCACATGGACTACTGAATCCTGCGCCGGAGTGCCTGTGCCACTCTCTCAAGAGGAGAGCACCCTGACTCTTGCCTTGACATGCTTTTGTTGCTTTTCTGGGCACATAACAGTGAGGATGGTCCTCATTTACAATGCACAGGTTCCCTTTAGGTGGTTACATTTTAGACAAAAGAAAGGAAAGGATGTTGCTAATTACATCCAAAGGAAGGATATTTACAAATGTAAAGGGACAAATGGTTAAACTGGTTACACTCATCCTTGGAAGGTTTAGCATAGATTTTAGGAAGTTACTTTAAAGATATGCAGTAAATATTTGCTGTCTCAATTCGGGCGGGGGATTTTTATCAAAAAGAAAGTCTCAAAGTGGCCTAGGTACAATGCAGGCCTGATTCCCCACGGAAGAACCTATCCATGGTCATGTGTCCTGTGTGCCGGACTTCACTCCCTACTGTCATTTCCGAGTGGGAGCTGGGTCCTTGCCACACAGAATGGTCTCCTATATTTCCCCCCCTTGTTTTTAGTTAGGACCTCTCTAGCTCCCACAAAGCTTGCTACTTGCTGGTCTCTCACATGACCCTGGGAAAATAATTTGCAAATGTGTCAAAGTACACAGAGCATTATTATAATCAGTAAGCAACCAGTGGCTCCAAAGACCCACATTCTAAGATTATGTCCAACAGTCATTGTCAGGCAGTAATGATCAAACAATAGACAACATTCAAAGAACTATGAGGGCTTATTTAGAGTCAGGGTCAGATAGTTAAAGGGCCATAAAACTTTAGGGAAATAAGCTCATTTCAGGCTTGAACAATTATCATTTAAATTGAGGGTATTAGCAAAGCAAGTTTCACAGGACTTTTAGCATTCTTTCTCAGGCCTGATCTCCCTGGGGAACCCACTTTTTCCAGAACAGGGCCACACCCACCTCTAGCATTGTTTCAGGCTTAGGTCAAGCAGGGGAAGTAAGGCAGCCAAGAGATTAGGAGACTTCTTGCAGACAGAATGAGGACTCAGGCTATGTCAAAGCCAAGGGGCGAGGGTCCATCACCTTCTTTTTCTATAGCCTTCCAAGTCCTTCCCTGAAGGCCCCCTTTTGATCATTCCTGTCTTAGGTAGACCCTCCCTTGAGGAATCTTACCCACCATTGGCTAACCGATCATGCACTGGGAGCCAGGCAGGGTAAAGTAAAGTGGGCAGAGGTGATGCTCCTGCCAGGGAGATAAGCTTCATCTCCTCAGTGGCTTAGGGTCCCAAGGTTTCTTACTCAGCCTTAGCCATAGGGGGTTACAGCTTCTGAAACCAGTCAGGGCAGTTCTCAACATTTCCTCTTTTTTGTTTGTGAATGCAATTGTAGTTGTTAAGCTTGTGAAATCTACTATTTGCTGTTCCCAAATGCAATCTTGAGCAAACAACCTCCATATGCATTGAAAGCACAAATAAGGATTAAGACTAGGAGGCATCCAAGGGCTGCCATTCAGTCCATTGAACCAGTTCTTAGGGTTCAGCCATTGTAGATTATCGTGGAGTGTCTGGAACTCCTTCTGTTCAGTATGGCGTTTGATGTCACTGACTTGCTGGTAGAGCTCAAGCTGGAGCTGATCGATTTGTCCTCTGAGAATGGTAGAGAACATGCCCTGCAGGTGATGACAAATATCTGCCCAGGAATGTTGACTGGAATTCCATTTCAGGGGGGTGACACACAGCTTAGAGAGGTCTGGATTGGGAGAGTCCAATGGGGCGGAGGTGGTTTGTTAGTGCCTGGGAAGCCTTTTTTGTGATATGGCTTCACCCTGTTTGCCGGCAGCTCCAAAGGTCATTCTGGAGAGTAAACACAAGCATACCCTCTTCCCCAAGTTAATAGTTCAACTGGGCCTTCCCATCTTCCTTCCCCTAATGGGTCTATGTACAAGACCAAGGGGTGTGGGACTGCAGGCCTGTTTTGCACAAGGTGTTTGTCTATGGGTGACTTACAGTTATCATCACAATTTAAAAAATTGTATGAATATATTGTCAGCACAGTTAAATTCCTGGGGGATGTTTCCTGACTCCCCCAATTTTTTTGTTTAATAATATTTTAAAGATCTGGTGAGATCTTTTAACAACTGCTTGACCTATAAGATTATAAGGATATCAATTTTATACTGAATTCTCCATTTTTCTAAGAAAGTCTGAGTGGTTTCTGTAATATATCCTGGGCCATTATTAGTCTTGATTTCTTGTGGAAGACCTAAGTGGCTGAAGGCCCCCAGTTTTAACATTCTTTACTGATTCCCCAGTGAGGCGAGGGGCCTGTGGAACACCTGAGTAAGTGTCTCCTTGGAAAGACAGGCCCCCTGCTGTTTCTGCAAGCTTCAATGAGTTTGACCATCAAATTAATTACTCTGTTGTTCTCAGGACCTGGTAGTTCCTAGGTTCAGAGTTTGCAAGGAAAGTGGGAAATATGGGGGGGGGGTGCTTCTTTGCTAAAATATGTTTTAGGCAAAAGTGGTTACACGCCAAGATCCTTTCCTGACTCAATTGATTAACCATTCCCTCTGGGAGAATAGCCAGTTCTTCCCCAAGGAAATGATCAGTGTTTACAGGTTAAAAAAAATGGTGCTTAGTCTTCTGTGGAGAAGGCCTAGTTCTCCCCAGGAAACAGTACACCTGTATTTCATTTTTACAATAAAAGGTCACAGCTTTGGCATAAATAAGGAGGTTTCTTAATATTTCTTTAACACGTCACACCCCCATCCCACTTATAGCATGCTTTAGATTGAGAAATTTATGAACATGGTCATAACTTTCAGAAACAGTTTTTTCTCCACTGGTAAATACATTTACTTTTTTTCTTTCAATAATCAATTTAAATTCTTTCTGAGCAGAATCCTTATGATGTAACAACATTAGAGATCTCATTCTATTTACCAAAGGTTTAGCAAAATATTTTGAGACTGAGCCATTCAAAAACAAAAACAAAATTCAAGCAAACCAGTATTTTCAAATTAAATCCTCTAAAGGAGGGAGTGAGACACTAGCCTTAGAATCTTATCTCACACCACCTGGTGTTATTTCTACTTCTGCCCAACTTTTTCCTAAATAACTAAGTCTAAAGATCCCTTATTAGGGAGACATTCAGCAGCCTTAAAAAGCTGCTGAATTAGCTTAAAACATTGCTCTTATTCCTTAGAGAGCCTGGTCTCCATGGTTGAGGATTCGCAGAAACCTTTAAAGAAATTTTTTAACAAATAAAAGAACATTTTTCTGAAATTCCTCCTGCCAAAAGCATGGCAATTACAAAACCAGTCTCAATTTTGCTTTTTCTCCACCTGCACCTTTAAATCCTTATGCAGGTGGACGGAGGGAAAAGGCAAAATCTAAGGGACTGCAAGAGGTGGCTTAACAGAAAGAATTTGCTGAGATGCTTGTAAATTGTCCTGTAACTAGTCCATGTTATTAAAGCTGATTAAAGGGAAAACCTTTGCTCTCTCTCCCAAGCCTAGACCTACTTGGGGGTTGTGCCGTGGGGATGGGTTTGTCAGTGTTTTTACAGTGTGCCTCTCATTGCGTGGACTTATTGCAGCTGGCAGTAAACGTAGTGTTCTGTCCTGGTCCATGTCCAGCTAATCCTCTCATGGGAGTCTTTATTGCAGTGAGCACCCTTGTGGCTCTTAACTGCTCTACTCATGCCCGCAATATTGTGGCAAATACTTGGGAGAGGGAGCAAGGCTCCTGCTTACTAAGGAAGGTACAGTTGCAAAGTGGTCGCAAGAGAGGGCAACCTAGGAAGAAAACCCTTTTCCTCTGAAATTCAACAAACCTATGACCTAACTGAAAAGCAGTAGGTGTCGTCAGCCCATACCTGGACTGATGCACACACTCGAACCAAGTTGATGTGTTGTCCACAACATTTGCTGTCTCAATTCGGGGTGGGGGAGTTTTAGCAAAAATCAAGTCTCAAAGTGGCCTAGGTACAATGCAGGCCTGATCCCCATGGAAGACCCTATCCTTGGGCATGGATACTCTGTGCCAGACCTCACTCCCCACTGGCTTTTCCGAGTGGGAGCTGGGTCCATGCAGACCACACAGAACAGTCTCCTAAAGAAAACCTAGGCAGTAACAGATATCCCAAATAGCAATATTTTTGCCACTATATGTCCTAGGGCAAGAAATATAAAGGAAACAATAAGCAAATGGGACTACATCAAATTAAATAGCTTCTGCATGGCCAATGAAACCATCATCAAAATGAAAAGGGATCTGACCATATGGGAGAACATATTTGCCAATGATACATCAAACAATGGTTTAATCTCTAAAATATATAACGAACACATATGACTCAACACCAGGAAGACAAACAATCCAATTAAAAAAATGGGCAAAGTATATGAATCAACACTTGTCCAAGGAGGACATACAGATGGCTCATAGACACATGAAAAGATGCTCAATATCCCTAGACATCAAAGAGTTACAAACTTAAACCAAATGAGATATCACCTCACACCTGTCAGAATGTCCATCATAAACAAATCAGCAAACAAGTGCTGACCAAGATGTGGAGAAAGGGGAACCCTAGTGGACTGTTGGTGGGAATGCAGACTGGTGCAACCACTGTGCAAAACAGTATGGAATTTCCTCAAAAAAAAAAAAAAAAGGAACTTCCTTTTGATTCAGCAATTCTACTGCTAGGACTATACCCTAAGAATCCAGAATCACCAATTCAAAAGCACTTAAACACCGTTGTGTTCATAGCAGTGCTATTTCCAATAGCCAAGTGCTGGAAACAGCCTAAGTACCCATCAGTAAATGAGTGGATCCAAAAACTGTGGTACATTCACACAATGACATACTATGCAGTAGAAGGAAAAAAGGATCTCATACCTTTTGTGACAGCTGGGATGGAATTGGATGGAGACTATTATGCTAAGTGAAACAAGCCAGTTTGTGATAGGCACATACCATATGATCTCACCTATAAGAGGAATGTAATGAACACAATAAACTAATAAGCAAAATAGAACCAGAGACATGAAAACATGGAACAGACTGACAGCTGTCAGAGGGGAGAGAAATAATGGTGGAAAGAAGGGAAATGTTCTAGTGAAAGAACATGTATGAATGACCCGTGGACACGGACAATGGTGTGGAAATCTACTGTTGGAGCAGGTGGTGCACTGTGTGGAGGAGGGCAAAGGGGGGAAAGTTGGGACAACTGTAATGTTATTTTATTTATTTATTTTATTTTACAGTAAAAAAGAATGAAGAGATAAAGCCCTTTTGAAATAAAAAAAAGAAAATTTGCTTTCTAGAGTAATGATTGGTGTAAGAAAAAGCAGCACTTAGGCAAACTGACCAAAATATCTTTGCTTTGGCAGAAAGTTACAGAGACATATTTTTGTTTGTTATACAACTTATCCTTAAGTGGCATGTGGTTCCTCCCAGACAATGTGGACTTAGGAAACAAATCTTGCTGCCATCTCACTTTTTTTTTATTACATGCATGTGACATGGTGTGCACACACATAACCATAGATGAAGGTAGAAACTCTTATGACAGGTACAGATTAACTCCAGCCAGGGTTATTGGGGAATGCTTCAGAAGCAGAAAATTACATTTCTTCTGAACTTTGAAGTATCAGTGGGATTTATAATTGTGGAGTTGAGGGAGGTGTGTGGTTTCAAGATCAAGAGGCACTACAAATGGAGAAAATATAATAAAGTTATAGACAAAGGTTTGGAATCTCATAAAGTTTAAATTGCATTTTATGTTATTACAAGTTAGCCCATGATCCACTGAAAAGTAGAAGGGATAACCTGTAGTCTGGAAAGCCTTCATAGAAGCCTTAGAACATTTGAAGAGCCTGAACAGGGAGAACCTCTCACTCCTTCATGAGGACTGATAAGAAAATATTTTAACACATAGGTTCCTTGACCTGCTTATGGTGAGTTTTCTTTTGCAAACTGAAATTATTTACAGTTTCAAATAGTATAAATACATTTCAATGAAAGTATATTTTTAGAAAAGGTTTAAAATTGCAGTACTGAAACTGTAATCTTTAGAAGGGCCTGTTGCAAAATTAGCCCTGGCTGGTCTCTGGGGTCTTGGCACTGAAGACATCCCTTAACTGGAAAAGTTGTCTCACTGTGCCTAGGCGAGACTGTTCCTACAAAAAACGTGACTTATGCCGAACACCTGCTTTTCTTCTGGGAGTCTGGAGTTTTGGTACATAGTAGGTAGGTAGTACCCACGTGATAAGTCCCAAATGAAAATCTTGACTCCTGCGTTGCTAATGGGCTTCTGTGGACAGAAGTACTACATTCTGTGACTACATCTTCACCATTGGGGCAGAATGTGCTCTGTGTGTCCTGCTACAGGAGGGACAGAACATAAGGAAGCCTATACATGGATTCCTCCAGATGCCACCTGTGTATTTTGTCCTTATAGTATTGTCATGTATCCTTTAACTGCAGAAACCTTAGCTGTGACTACAACTAACTATATGCTGAGTCCCATGAATTCTCTGAATGTGTGGTTGATTTTTTTAAACCTTCACCTGAGGATATGTTTATTTGTTTAATTTTTGGAATCTTCACCTGAGGATATGTTTTTATATTTATTTTAAAGAGAGCGGAAGGGGGTTAAAGACAGAGAGAGAGAGAGAGAGAGAGCGCAGGGGGAGAGAAACATCAATATGAAAGAAAAACATTAATTGGTTGCCTCCTGTAAGCACCTTGACTGAGGATCGAGCCCACAACCTAGGTATGTGCCCTTATCTGGGATCAAACCTACATCCTTTTGGTGTATGGGATGATGTTCCAAACAACTGAGCCAACTGGACAGGGCTAAATGTGTGGGTGATTTTAACAGACACTTCAAAACAGGATTGCAGTATACCTTGGACTAAATAGTGACTTTGTGTAATTTAAGACAAGAAAATATCAGTTTTCAGTTTTCAAATGATGTATGTCTAATTGCAGAAGAACCTGATGATCTGCCAAGAACAGGACTAAAACCTGCATTTTCTCCTTATACAACAATTAAGTCCTCTTTCTCTTTTCCATCTGTAATTGCAAGAAGATAGCCCCTGATTTTCATATTTTATTGCCTGGTAGTGAACATCCATCCACTGAATTCACTGAATTCTCAGAATAGCTGCCACCTTATAGCCTCACTACCATCTTGTCTGTTGGGACTGGCAGTAATCCAAGTAAAGACAGTACTATAGTAAATATTTTTTTCTCCTCTCACACCAGGTGATTCTCAGTCAATCTCATTACTGACACATTTGATCTCTCCCTGTAACAGATGTTGCATTTGGAGATGGAAATAAACATTACAAAGCATTAAGAAGAGGAGAACTTATAGGATAGTGAACCCAAATGACTCCCTGCTTGTTTAAAACAGCATTATTTTGGCCTATTGTTATGTCAGATTTTGCCAATAGATTTCAAGGGACTTAATTTTATGTAGGCAATTAGTTATGTGAAGTAACTAGTACATGCATTGAATACATTCCTTAACTGAAAAAGCTATCTCACTGTGCCTACATAGCTGGGAGTAGTGAAGGTAGAAAAACAGGATCCTGATTTGAAATGAAAGGACAGATAGAAAGTTTACTTGCAAAATACACCTGTAGAATTGCCCTGGATGGTGTGGCTCAGTGGATTTAGTGGCAGCTTGTGAACCAAAGGGTCACCAGTTTGATTCCCAGTCTAGGGCACATGCCTCGGTTGTGGGCCAGGTCCCCAATGGGGGGTGCTCAAGAGGCAACCACATGTTTCTCTCCCTCTTTTTCTCCCTCCATTTCCCTCTGTCTAAAAGTAAGTAAACAAATAAATTTTTAAAAAAACACCTGCAAAATTTATACAAGCCTGGATGTAGGCAGAAGACTGCTGGACCTACAAATATATATTTTGACCTGTAATAGGTTACAGGATGATTTAATAGGTCACATTTCATTGACTTTGTGGTCACCCTTGCATCCTGTTTTCAGAGTAATCATCTCAACACAGATTTGATGTGGCAATGTAATTAATGTTGTGGTACAGGTACAAGTTAATAGACCATTCAGACTTTTTTAGAATAAATCATTCACATTTTGTTTTTAAAATAAAATAGAAATATATTTATAAGATGATGTTGGTTACACTAAAAACTCTCAGATGACTTATGACTTTGAATTCTCATCCTTTATGCACCAGTATCTAGACAACTGAAAACAGTTTAAGTGTTTGAAATTTAGAATCCAAGAGCAAAGAATGACAAAATGATGTTTTTGAAGAATTTAACATTGGCTATATAAAAATACTATGTGATTGCTACAGAAGAGTGGTCTACATTTTCAAAGGCCACCCCCAAACCAGAGAACCCTATCAATTTCACATATAATATTTGTTTACTTTAAAACTTCCATTATTAGGGCTATGTACAGTATCATGTCATTTGCAAATAAAGACATGATACTGTACAGTTTTATTTCCTCCTTTCCAATTTGGATGCCTTTTATTTCTTCTACTTGTCTGATTACTGTGGCTAGGACTTCCAGTACTATGTTGAATGAGAGTGGTGAAAGAGGACATCCCTGTCTTATTCCCAGTCTTAAGGCAAATGCTTGTAGTTTTTGCCCATTGAGTATGATGCTGGTAGTTGGTTTATCATATATGGACTTTATTATGTTTAAAAACGTTCCATCTAATCCCACATTGCTGAGAGTTTTTATCATAAATGGCTGCTGGGTTTTATCAAATGCTTTTTCTGCATTTATTGATATGATCATATGGATTTATCACTTATTTTGTTTATATGGTATATCACATTTATTGATTTGGGAATGTTCTACCAATCTTGCATGTGTGGAATAAATTCCAGTTGATCATGATGTATGATATATTTTATGCATTGCTGTATTTGGTTTGCTAACATTTTGTTGAGGATTTTAGCATCTATGTTCATCAGGGATATTGGTGTATAATTAATTTTCTTTCTTTGTAATGCCTTTATCTGGTTTTAGGATAAAGATTCTACCAAGAAACTACTAGAACTAATAAATTAATTCAGTAAAATATCAGTACAAAATTAATATCCAGAAATCAGCTGCATTTTATATGCCAATAATGAACTATCATAAAGAGAAATTAAGAAAACAATTCTATTCATAATTGCTTCAAAAATGTATAAAATTCCTAGGAATAAATCTAACCAAGAATGCAAAATATGTGTACTCAGAAAATTATAAGACACTGAAGAAAGAAAGTGAAGAAGATATAAATATGTATAAGTACATATTTTGTTCATGGATAGGAAGAATTAACATCATTAAAATGTCCATTCTACCCAAAGAATTCTATAGATTCAACTCAAATCCCATCAACATACCAATGATATATTTCACAGAACTGGAACAAATATTTCAAAAATTTATATGTAACCACAAAAGTAGCTGCATAGCAATAGCAACCTTGAGAAAGAAGAACAAAATTGGAGGTATCATGTTACCTAATATCAAACTATACTATAAGACCATAGTAATCAAAACAGCATGGTACTGACATAAAAAAAACCAAAAAAAAAACAGGCACATATATCAATGGAACAGAGCAGAGAACCCAGAAATAAACCTACAACTTCATAGTCAATTAATATTCAACAGGGACAGCAAGCACATACAGTGAGCTAAAGATATTTTATTCAATAAATGGTGTTTGGAAAATTGGCTAGGTATGTGCAGGAAAATGAAACTAGACCAACTTCTTATGCCACACATAAGAATACAAAATGGATTAAAGACTTAAATGTTAGACCTGAAACCATAAAAATCAAAGAAAACATAAGCAGTAAAATCTCATACATTGCTTGTAGCAATATTGTATCTGATATATCTCCTCAGGCAAGGGAAACAAAAGAAATAAAATAAACAAATGGGATTACCTCAAACTAAAAAGTTTTTGCACAGCAAAGGGAACCATCATCAAAGACAACCCACAGAATGGGAGAACATATTTGCCAATACTTCTGATAAGGGGTTAATATCCAAAGTTTATAAAGAACTTATAAAACACAACACCAAAAAAAAACAAACAATCCAATTTAAAAATTGTCAAAGGACCTGAATAAACACTACTCCAAAGAGGACATACAGATGGCCAGTAGACATATGAAAAAATGCTCAAGTGTATTAATCATCATAGAAATGCAAATTAAAACCACAATGAGACATCTATCAACTCAAATCTGTCAGAATGACTATTATGAATAAATCAATAAACAAGTGTTGGTGGGATTGTAGATTGGTGGAAACACTAGGGAAAGCAGTATGGAGACAGCTCAAAAAATTAAAAATGAAATTGCCTTATGACCCAGTGATTTCATTCCTGGGAATTTATACAAAGAAACCCAAAACACTAATTCAAAAGAACATAAACACCCCTATGTTCATTGTAGAATTATTTACAATTGCCAAGACATAGAAGCAGCCTAAGTGTCCATCAGTAGATGAGTTGATACAACAAATATGGATCATTTACAGAATGGAATACTATTCAGCCATAAAAAAGAAGAAAGCCTTAGCCTTTGCAACAGCATGGATGGACCTGGAGGACATTATGCTAAGTGAAATAACCTAGTCAGAGAAAGACAAGTACCACATGACTTCACTTATATGTGGAATCTAATGAACAAACTGAACTAACAAGCAAAATAGAGACAGGCTCATAGATACTTGGCAGGATGACAGCTATAGGGGTGGTTACTTGGCGGAGGGATCAAGCAAAAAGAAAAAGGACTCATGGACATGGACAGCAGTGTGGTGATTTTGGGTAGAAGGGAGTATACAGGGGAGAAATGATAATGGAAATATACAATACAAATAAATTTTTAAAAATCCATCAAAAACATTTCCAAAATATATTTGAGATGTAATGTTTTGACTCTCTATAGACAGCTGTATGATGGTTTCTTTATTCAAAATTTCCAAATAATTGAAGGGTATGAAGAAATGAGATATTTAAGCTTAGAACTGAGAGTGAGAACACAGGTACCTTACCGATTTAATTTTACATTTACTTATTTGTCTTGGATGTATAGTACTGTGTAATAAAACCAATATTAAGATTATAGGAACTACTATAAGGACACATGGACAAAATCAAGGGGGAGGGTGGAGGTGGGGGAGGGAGGTGGGTTCAGCTGGGGTGGGGTGGAGGGATGGGGAGAAAAGGCATACAAATGTAATTGAATAACATTAAAATTTTTTTTAAAAAGATGACAAGACAAAATACAGGGGTTGGCAACAGTAGGTTTAAACTGGCAAGCTGGAATAATAATGACACCTGTGCTAGCATGCACTTCACCTTTCTTTTTTTTTAATTTTAATTTTTTATTGTTATTCAATTACAGTTGTGTGCCTTTTCTCCCCATCCCTCCACCCCAACCCAGCTGAAACCCCCTCCCTCCCCCACCTCCACCCTCCCCCTTGATTTTGTCCATGTGTCCTTTATAGTAGTTCCTGTAATCCCCTCTCCTCACTGTCCCCTCCCCACTACCCCCTGACCATTGTTAGATTGTTCTTAACTTCAATGTCTCTGGTTATATGTGTCTCTTTGTGTCTGTTTCTGATGTGGTCCAACAGCAGGTCAACATCCTTAGGTAAAGAAATGCTTCCTAAGAGTAAAAAACAGCCACTGAAAGTAAATTAATTAAAGCCAACAACTGCTGATTGCTTTGACAAGAAACAGTTCTTGCTACCAACATCTAGAGACCACTATAAGTGGAAACCATGTTTTGACTTTCTGCCCTGGGCTGCCAAAAGTATTACAGTAGAAAATGCAAAAGTATGTTGAACTTTGAATTGTAATTTGAATGACTGTCTAGTGAAATGGATCCATGCTCCAACACAGCACCTTTGAGGCTTTGGGTTGATTTGCCTAAGATAAAAATCTCTGTGGTGTGACAGGTGAAAATGTTGCAAGCACACTTGATGTCTGATGGTCTCATTACATTACCAAATCTTGACTAAAAAATGATTTAGAACTATCATTGGATTTTTCAAAATAATCTTTTCAAACGGAGCCATTTCTACATGTTTTGGCTTCAAGTTTATTTATTTAGCTAAGTATAGATATTTTCAGTATCATTCAGCAATAACCTGTAACAACAAGAAGTTCTCACACTTCTGAGGCACTCTGGCTTTTTTTTGAAACTGACATTTAATTGATATTGTGGTCTTCCTGATGTTCAAAATTAAACTCTCCACATTTTAATGCTTCCATTGAAGTTCTAAAACATATTGTCTTTCTGCTTCATTTTGAACCTATCTTCTGGAATGGCATTTTACTTCTGTACATCATGAGGGCTCTGTAGCTGTGAAATGTATACCTTTTCATTTTAGATTGGAGGTATGTATTAAATATCAGCTAATGAACACAAGTTGAAGTTTTTAAATTAATTTACTTTGGACAACAAATTGATTGACTTGAGACACTTTTACATATTAGATTCTAGTTCAATCCCTTTGTTCTATATCTGGAGAAACTGTGACTTGCCCAAGGTCATACAGTGCCATAGTTACTATGTAGGGGAATCCTTTCTCTTATTCAAAGTTAAATTCAAGTCTCACTTCCATGCCTCACCCCCTCAGATTCATGGACAGCTTTCTCTTTTGCAACTTCCTATTACAGCCATTGTCAAAGCCATTCATCTATCTTTTAAAAGTAGGATCACCACGCATTTTTGTATTTCTAGAATAGCCCCAATACACAATAATCGCTTTCATTCTCCCCATATTTGATATTTGGGAAATTGCCATATTTGGCCATCTAAGTCATATAACCCAAAGTAGTTCCCATAGCCACTCAAAGAAAACTCCTCCTGCTGTCTGTATGCCTGATTCAGAAAATATATGCCAACTTTCATTTTCACTTACTCATTTTAAGTCTATAGGTCTTGTTTACTAATATAGAGTGGATATTCCCTGTGGACATTTTCTCTTTTTCTTCTACTGAATTTTCCAGAATACTTAATACAGTGCACTGTGCATAGTGGGGTTACAATGTATATTTTCCATACTGGAAAATTTTCTTAATATTAACAAAATTTCCAAGCTCCAAGTTTGAAAGTACCCCTAATACATTGATTCTGATCAGGAATAAGTGTGGTTATTTCAATTTTCACTGAGTTTATTGTATTTGTATCAGAAATATATTGTAACTATACCTGGAATTATGAACATTGCCAGGTGTCTGTTTATCCTGGGTAATTTCACAGCTAAGAAATAATCAGTTACTTGGTTTCATGTGGATGTAGCACAAGCTAGGATCATTACTGCCATGCATATGTTGTCCGTGCTAATTAGCTTAAACTATTAGGTTCCATAAACTATGGTACACCATGCATCACTCCATCTTTGTTACTTAATGTACAATACAATGTATTCAAGACACCTAACAGAGTGGGCTCACATTTAATGAATGCCACAGGCCTTCTTTGGGATACTGTGTCAAAGTTTGAGTTTGCAGAGTGAATTTCTGTAAAAGTGCCATGCTCTTCCATGAATCAGGTGTTTTCAGAGTGTGCCATAAGATAAAGGGCTAAGATGGTGGTGAGATAGGTGGAAGCGGAGTCCACTCCCTTCAGCAACAGTGAAATTCCTAGCTGTTCTGAGGAACAGAGCGAACAGCCAACAGTATTCCAGCATATATGAAGATAAGAGACTAAACATTGTAGAGGGCATTGAAAGATAAGACGGAGAGACAATAAAATCTGGAGCTCTGAGAAGACCAAAGTAAGACGCTGTTAGACCCATAAACATCAGCTCAAGACCAGGGACCTCAGGACATTAAGGAGACGGCACCACTGAATCCCACTGACATTCTACCATAGAAGTTCAATACCATAAACACAGGGAGTGAGAAGAGATCAATTTAAGAAGCAGAGGCTAACAACAAGAGTCTCACAAACAATGAGAAGACCAAGAAACAATACCCAAATGAAAGGAAAGGAGGAAGACTCAGAAAGAATTCTAACTGAAAAAGAGGGAAGTCAACTATCAGATACTGAGTTCAAAGCAATGGTTATCAGGAAGCTCACAAAGCTCACAGACAACTACCAGAAACTACAGGGAAACTATAATGAACTCACTGCAAACTATATCAACATGAAAAAGGAGATAGAAACAATCAACAAGGAACAAGAGGAAATGAAGAATAATACAGTTTCTGAATTGAAGAACACAGTAGAAGGAATGAAAAGCAGACTTGATGAAGCAGAGGATCAGATCAGTGGGCTGGAGGACAAAGTAGAAAAAAGCACCCAGAAAGAGCAAGAAAAGGAAAAGAGGCTCAGAAACAATGAAGAGGGATTAAGGGAAATGCAGGACAACATGAAATGTAATAATATCCATATAATAGGGATACCAGAAGGTGAAGAAGACCAAGGGATAGAAAACCTGTCTGAAAAAGTAATGATGGAAAATTTCCCTAATCTGATGAGAGAAAAAGTCACACAAATCCAGGAATCACAGAGACTCCCAAGCAAGAGGAACCCAAAGAGGCCCACTGCAAGACACATCATAATTAAAATGGCAAAATACCAAGACAAAGAGGGGATCTTAAAGGCAGAAAGGGAGAAACAGGAAGTAACATACAAGGGAGCACCAATAAGGTTAGCATCTGACTTCTCAAACGATGGGCTCCAAGCCAGAGAGAATGGCAAAAACTATTCCAAGTATTGAGAACAAGAGGCCTCCAACCAAGAATACTTTACACAGCAAGGCTCTCAATCAAGATAGAAGGACAAATAAAGAACTTCCCAGACAAAAGAAGTCTAAAAGAATACACTTCCAGCAAACCAGCTCTGCAAGAGATGCTAAAAGGACTGTTTTAAGGAAAGGAAGGAAAAGAGAAAGACAGAGGAACACAGGTAGGAAAAAATGGCAATGAATAACTACCTATCGATAATAACCTTAAACGTAAATGGATTAAATGCTCCAATAAAAAGACATAGAATAGCTGCATGGATAAGAAAACATGACCCACACATATGCTGCCTACTAGAGACCCATCACAGGACTAAAGACTTACACAGACTGAAAGTGAAGGGCTGGAAACAAATTATCCGAGCAACTGACAGGAAAAAAAAAAAAGCAGGGGTAGCAATACTCATATCAGACAAAATAGACTTCCAAAGAAGGGCCATAAAGAAAGACCCAGAAGGTCACTTCATAATACTCAAAAGAAGAATCCATCAAGAAGACATAAACATTGTAAATATATATGCACCCAACATAGGAGCACCCAAATACATAAAGAAAATCTTGGAGGATTTCAAGAAAGATACTGACAGCAAAACAATTATAGTAGGGTACTTTAACACCCCACTGTCAAAGATGGACAGGTCTTCCAAACAAAATATCAAGAAGGATATTGTGTCACCTAACAATACCATAGATGAAATGGACTTAATTGATATACAGAGAGAGCTTTCCATCCCAAAGAAACAAAATACACATTCTTTTCAAGTGTATATGGAACATTTTCAAAGATAGACCACATGATAGGACGTAAATCAAGCCTCAACAAATTCAAGAAAATTGAAATCATATCAAGCATTTTCTCTGACCACAAGGGACTGAAACTAGAAACCAGCCCCAAAGGAAAAAACCCCAAACACTCAAAATCATGGAGAATGAATAGCATGCTATTAAACAATGAATGGGTCAAGAACAAGATTAGGGAAGAAATCTAAAACTTTCTGGAAACAAATGAAAATGAACTCACAGCAACCCAAAACCTATGGGACACAGCAAGGGCAGTCCTGAGAGGGAAATTCATAGCAATACAGTCCTACCTTAAAAAATATAGAAACATTTCAAACAGAGAACCTGACACTACGCCTAGAAGAACTCGAGGAACAACAACAAAGAGAGCCCAGAGTAAGCAGAAGGAAGGAAATAACCAAGATCAGAGCAGAGTTAAAAGACATAGAGACTAAAAGTACAATTCTAAGGATCAATGAATCCAGGAGCTGGTTCTTTGAAAAGATAAACAAAATCAACAAGCCTTTAATTAGGCTCATCAAGAAAAAAAAAAGAGAGGATTCAAATACACACAATTAGAATTGAAAGAGGAGAGATTACAACTGATACCACAGAAATACAAAGGATTGTAAGATATTAGTACGAAAAACTGTATGCCAAGAAATTTGAAAACGTAGGTGAAATGGACACATTTCTAGAAAAATATAGTGTTCCAAAACTGAATGAAGAAGAAGCAGAAAACCTGAACAGACCAATAACAGTAGACAAAAGTGAAGCAGTCATCAAAAAACTCCCAACGCACAAAAGCCCTGGACCAGATGGCTTCACAGGAGAATTCTACAAAGCATTTAAGGAACAGCTAAGCCCTATCCTTCACAGACTAATCGAAAAAATCCAAAGTGATGGAAGTCTCCCCAACTCTTTTTATGAAGCCAGCATCATCCTAATCCCAAACTCAGATAAAAGAAACAATGAAGAAAGAAAACTTCAGGCCAATATTGCTGATGAGCATAGACGCTAAATTTCTCAACAAAATATTGGCCAACTGCATCCAGCAATACATAAAAAGATCATCCACCATGACCAAGTGGGAGTCATCCCAGGGATGCAAGGATGGTACAATATTCGCAAATCAATAAACAGAATACATCACAACAACAATAGCAAAGACAAAAATCACATGATCATATCTATAGATGCGGAAAAAGCATTTGATAAGGTACAGCACCCATTTCTGATGAAAACACTCAGCAAAATGGAAATAGAGGGAGTATTCCTCAACATAATAAAGGCCATATATGAGAGACTTACAGCCCACATCATACTCAATGGACAAAAACTTAGACCTTTCCCACTAAGATCAGGAACAAGGCAAGGATGCCCTCTCTCACCACTCTTATGCAACATAGTATTGGAAGTCCTAGCCACAGCAATCAGAGAATAAAAATAAATAAAAGGCATCCAAATTGGAAAGGAGGAAATGAAACTGTCACTGTTTGCAGATGACATGATAGTGTACATGAAAAATCCTATAGACTCCACCAAAAAACTACTTGACCTAATAAATGAATTTAGCAAAACAGCTGGATACAAAGTCAATACTCAGAAATCAAAGGCATTCCTGTACCCCAACAACGAAACTACAGAAACAGAAATCAGGAAAAAAATCCCATTTGATATAGCAACAAGAGAAATCAAGTACCTAGGAATAAGCCTAACCAAGGAGGTAAAAGACCTGTACTCAGAAAACTACACAACACTGAAGAAAGGAATTAAGGAAAACACAAACAAATGAAAGCATGTACCATGCTCATGGATTGGAAGAATTAACATCATCAAAATGGCCATACTACCCAAAGCAATTTATAGATTCAGTGCAATCTCCATTAAAGTACTCATGACATATTTCACAGACATAGAAGAAAATTTTCAGAAATTCATATTGAACCATAAATGACCCCAAATATTGTCAACAAATTTGAGAAAGAAGAACAAAGCAGGAGGGATCACATTGCCTGATATCAAACTGTATTACAAGGCCACTGTAATCAAAACAGCCTGGTACTGGCATAAAAACAGGCACATAGACCAATGTAACAGAACACACAACCCAGAAATAAACCTAAATGCTTACAGTCAATTAATATTTGTCAAAGGATGCAAGAGCATAAAATGGAGAAAAAATAGTATCTTCAACAAATGGTGTTGAGAGATCTAGACAGTACCTACAAAAAAAAAAAGGAAAACAAAAAAGAAACTCGATCACCAACTTACACAATACACAAAAATAAATTCAAGGTGGATAAAAGACTGAAGTATAAGTGATAAGATCATAAAAGTCCGAGGTGAAACCATTGGCAGGAAAATCTCAGACTTTCCATGCAGCAACATCCTCACAGACATGCCCCCTAAAGCAAGGGACATAAAGGAAAGAGTAAACAAATGAGACCTCATCAAAATAAAAAGCTTCTGCATGACTAAAGAAAACAGCGTTAAAATAAAAAGAGAACCAACAGTATGGAAAAACATATTGCCAATGATACCTCAGACAAGGTTCTGATCTCCAAAATATGTAAAGAACTCACATGACTCTGCTCCAGGAAGACAAACAAACCAATTAAAAGATGGGCAAAGGACTTGAACAGACAATTCTCCAGAAGTACATACAGAGGGCCCAGAGATTTATCAAAAGATGATCAGTATCACTAGCCATCAGAGAGATGGAAATTAAAGCCACAATGAGGTACCATCTCACACAGGTCAGAGGGGCCAACATAAACAAATCAGTAAACAAATCTTGGAGAGGATGCAGAGAAAAGGGAACCCTAGTATGTTGGTGGTTGGAATGCAGACTGGTGAGGCCACTGTGGAAAACACTATGGAATTTCCTCAGAAAACTAAAAATGGAAGTGCCCTTTGACCCGGCAATTCTGCTGCTGGGATTATACACTAAGAACCCTGAAACACCAATCCAAAAGAACCTATGCACCCCAGTGTTCATAGCAACACATTTTACAATAACCAAGTACTGGAAGCAGCCTAAATGCACATCATTAAATCAGTGGATCAAAAAAACATGGTACATTTAAACAATGGAATTGTATGCAGTAGAGAGAAAGAAGGAGCTTATAGTCTTTGCAACAGCGTGGATGGAACTGGAGAGCATTATGCTAAGTGAAATTGGCCAGAAGATGAGGGACAAATACCATATGATCTAACCTTTACCTGGAACATAATCAGCAGAAGAAAAATCAAACAAAATATAACCAGAGACATTGAATTTAAGAAGAATCTGACAATAGCCAGAGGGGAGTGGGGAGGGGTAATTGGGGAGAGGGGATTACAGGAACTACTATGAAGAACACACGGACAAAATCAAAGGGGAGTGTGGAGGTCGGGGAAGAAGGTGGGTTTGGCTTGGGTGTTGTGGAGTAATGGGGAGAAAATGCATACAACTGTAATTGAATAGCAATAATTTATTTATTTATTTATTTATTTATTTATTTATTTATTTTTAATATATTTATTGATTATGCGATTACAGTTGTCCCATTTACCCCCACTCACTCCACTCCATCCTGCTCACCCCCTCCCTCCCACATTCCCACCCTATAGTTTATATCCTTGGATCATACTTATAAGTTCTTTGGCTTCCACATTTCCTACAATATTTTTACCCTCCCCCTGTCTGTTTTCCACCTATCATCTATGCTACTTATTCTCTGTATCTTTCCCCCCCGCTCCCCCTCCCACTCCTCTATTGACAACCCTCCATGTGATCTCCATCTCTATGGTTCTGTTCCTGTTCTAGTTGTTTGCCTAGTTTGCTCTTGTTTTTGTTTTAGGTGTGGTCGTTAATAACTGTGAGTTTGCTCTCATTTTTACTGTTCCTATTTTTGATCTTCTTTTTCTTAGGTAACTCCCTTTAACATTTCATATAATAAGGGCTTGGTGATGATGAACTTCTTTAACTTGACCTTATCTGAGAAGCACTTTATCTTCCCTTCCGTTCTAAATGATAGCTTTGCTGGATACAGTAATCTTGGATGTAGGTCCTTGCGTTTAATCTTGGGTAATGTAATTATGATGTGCCTTGGTGTGTTCCTCCTCGGGTCCAGCTTCTTTGGGACTCTCTGAGCTTCCTGGACTTCCCGGAAGTCTATTTCCTTTGCCAGATGAGAGAACTTCTCCTTAATTATTTGTTCAAATAAGTTTTCAATTTTTTGTTCTTCCTCTTTTCCTTCTGGCACCCCTACAATTCGGATGTTGGAATGTTTCAAGATGTCCTGGAGGTTCCTAAGCCTCTCCTCATTTTTCCGAATTCTTGTTTCTTCATTCTTTTCTGGTTGGATGTTGCTTTCTTCCTTCTGGTCCACACCATTGATTTGAGTCCCAGTTTCCTTCGCATCACTATTGGTTCTCTGTACATTTTCCTTAGCATAGGCTTCTCTTAGCATAGGCTTCATTTTTTCATCTGGTTTTCAAACAGATTCAACCAATTCTGTGAGTATCTTGATAAGCAGTGTTTTGAACTGTGCATCCGATAGGTTGGCTATCTGTTCTTCGCTTAGTTGTATTTTTTCTGGAGTTTTGAAGAGTTCTGTCATTTGTGCCTTTTTACTTTTTTGTCTTGGCGCTACTGTTACTTTAAGGGGCGGAGCCTCAGGTGTTCACCTGGGCGGGGTAATACTGGTGGCTGCCCTGTGAGGCTGTACATGGGGGAGGGGCCGAGAGGGAGCAATGGTGCCTGCTTCACTCTCGTCCAGATTTCAGTCTTTCACTCTGATACCCACAGTCAAACTGGGCCCCTCTGGTGCTGGTTCCCCAGTGGGTGGGCCTGTGCACACTGTAGGCCCCTGTAGGTCTCTCCAATGACCTCTCCCGTGAGGCGGGAGTCTCTCCTGCTGCTGCCCCAACCCCCATGGGCTTTTTCAATCAGAGGTTTGAGGCTTTATTTCCCTAAGCTGGAGCCCTGGGTTGTGTGGTCCACTTAGCTCCCTGCTGTTCGTCAGGTTTATCTATCGTGAATGTGGGGCCGCAGGGTCTGCTAGTGCTTGGACTGCCTGTGTCATTCGTCCCACACTCCGCCAGTCTCCTTCCCGCCAAGGCTACACAAGTCCTCTCCACCCTGGTGCCCGTCTCTGCCCCTCCTACTGGTCTGGATGAATGTTTATTTTTCATTTCCTTGGTGTTGGACCCCCTTGCCGTTCGATTCTCTGTCAGTTCTGGTTGTGCGAGGAGCGCAATGTGTCTACCTGTGCCGCCATCTTGGTTCTAATTTTTTTTTTTTTAATGGGGAAAAAAAAGAGTGTCCCATAAATTCTGGGCAGATGGTGCCTTGGGGCTATGTCTCCAGCTAACTGGAGAAGCTAAGTAAGGTCAAGGGTAAGTTTAACCAAGAGGAACTTCCTGCGTTTCTTCTACTGATTTTTCTGCCTACAACCACAACAAAAAATGTATCAAATTGTGGTCTTTTCATTTCATCCCAAAGAAGCAAAATACACGTTCTTTTCAAGTGTCCATGGAACTTTTTCAAAGATAGACCACATGATAGGACACAAAGCAAGCCTCAACAAATTCAAGAAAATTGAAATCATATCAAGCATCTTCTCTGACCACAAGGGTCTGAAACTAGAAACCAATGCCAAGGGTAAAAACCCAAAACACTCAAAAGCATGGAGACTGAATAGCATGCTATTAAACAATGAATGGGTCAAGAATGAGATTAGGGAAGAAATCAAAAACTTCCTGGAAACAAATGAAAACGAACTCACAACAACCCAAAACCTATGGGACACAGCAAAGGCAGTCCTGAGAGGGAAGTTCATAGCAATACAGGCCTACCTTAAGAAGTTAGAAACAGTTCAAACAACCAACCTAACCCTACGCCTACAAGAACTGGAGGAACAACAACAAAGACAGCCCAGAGCAAGCAGAAGGAAGGAAATAACCAAGATCAGAGCAGAACTAAATGACATAGAGACTAAAAGCACAATTGTAAGGATAAATGAATCCAGGAGCTGGTTCTTTGAAAAGATAAACAAAATCGACAAGCCTTTAAGTAGGCTCATCAAGAAAAAAAGAGAGAGGATCCAAATAAACAGAATTAGAAATGAAAGTGGAGAGATTACAACTGATACCACAGAAATACAAAGGATCGTAAGAAATTACTATGAAGACCTGTATGCTAAGAAATTTGAAAACCTAGATGAAATGGACACATTTCTAGAAAAATATAATCTTCCAAAACTGAATGAAGAAGAAGCAGAAAACCTGAACAGACCAATATCAGCAAAGGAAATTGAAGCAGTCATCAAGAAACTCCCATCACACAAAAGCCCTGGACCAGATGGTTTCACAGGAGATTTCTACAAAGCATTTAAGGAAGAACTAACCCCTATCCTTCACAGACTATTCGAAAAAATCCAAACTGATGGAAGACTCCCAAACTCTTTTTATGAAGCCAGCATCATCCTAATCCCAAAACCAGACAAAGACACAACGAAGAAAGAAAACTTCAGGCCAATATCGCTGATGAACATAGACGCTAAAATTCTCAACAAAATATTAGCAAACCGCATCCAGCAATATATTAAAAAGATCATCCACCATGACCAAGTGGGATTCATCCCAGGGATGCAAGGATGGTACAATATTCGCAAATCAATAAACAGAATACATCACAACAACAATAGCAAAGACAAAAATCACATGATCATATTAATAGATGCGGAAAAAGCATTTGATAAGATACAGCACCCATTTCTGATAAAAACACTCAGCAAAGTGGGAATAAAGGGAGCAGTCCTCAACATAATTAAGGCCATATATGAGAGACCTACAGCCAACATCACACTCAATGGACAAAAACTTAGAGCTTTCCCACTAAGATCAGGAACTAGACAAGGATGCCCTCTCTCACCACTCCTATTCAACATAGTATTGGAAGTCCTAGCCACAGCAATCAGACAAGAAAAAGCAATAAAAGGCATCCAAATTGGAAAGGAGGAAATGAAACTGTCACTGTTTGCAGACGACATGATAGTGTACATGGAAAACCCTATAGACTCCACTCAAAAACTACTCGACCTAATAAATGAATTTGGCAAAACAGCTGGATACAGAGTCAATACCCAGAAATCAAAGGCATTCCTGTACACCAGCAACGAAACTGCAGAAACAGAAATCAGGAAAAAAATCCCATTCAATATAGCAACAAGAAAAATAAAGTACCTAGGAATAAACCTAACCAAGGAGGTAAAAGACCTGTACTCAGAAAACTACACAACACTGAAGAAAGAAATTAAGGAAGATACAAACAAATGGAAGCATGTACCATGTTCATGGATTGGAAGAACCAACATTATCAAAATGGCCATACTACCCAAAGCAATTTATAGATTCAATGCAATCCCTATTAGAGTACCCATGACATATTTCACAGATATAGAACAAACATTGCAGAAATTCATATGGAACCATAAACGACCTCGAATAGCTGCAGCAATTTTGAGAAAGAAGAACAAAGCAGGAGGGATCACAATACCTGATATCAAACTGTATTACAAGGCCACTGTAATCAAAACAGCCTGGTACTGGCATAAAAACAGGCACATAGACCAATGGAACAGAATAGAGAGCCCAGAAATAAACTCAAGTCTATACGATCAATTAATATTTGACAAAGGAGCAGGAGCATAAAATGGAGCAAAAACAGCCTCTTCAACAGATGGTGTTGGGAGATCTGGACAGCTACGTGCAAAAAAATGAAACTCGATCACCAACTTACGCCATACACGAAAATAAACTCAAGATGGATAAAAGACTTAAATATAAGCCGTAACACCATAAAAGTCCTTGAGGAAAACATTGGCAGGAAAATCTCAGACATTCCACGCAGCAACATCCTCACAGACACATCCCCTAAAGCAAGGGACATAAAGGAAAGAATAAACAAATGGGACCTCATCAAAATAAAAAGCTTCTGCATGGCTAAAGAAAACAGCACCAAATTACAAAGAGTACCAACAGTATGGGAAAACATATTTGCCAACGATACCTCAGACAAGGGCCTGATCTCCAAAATATATAAAGAACTCACTCGACTCCACTCCAGGAAGACAAACAACCCAATTAAAAAATGGGCAAAGGACTTGAACAGACACTTCTCCAAGGAAGACATACAGAGGGCCCAGAGACATATGAAAAGATGCTCAGCATCACTAGCCATCAGAGAGATGCAAATTAAAACCACAATGAGGTATCATCTCACACCAGTCAGAATGGCCAACATAAACAAATCCACAAACAAATGTTGGAGAGGATGCGGAGAAAAGGGAACCCTTGTGCACTGTTGGTGGGAATGCAGACTGGTGAGGCCACTGTGGAAAACAGTATGGAATTTCCTCAGAAAACTAAAAATGGAACTACCCTTTGACCCAGTAATTCCGCTGCTGGGATTATACCCTAAGAACACTGAAACACCAATCCAAAAGAATCTGTGCACCCCAATGTTCATAGCAGCACAATTTACAATAGCCAAGTACTGGAAGCAACCGAAGTGCCCATCAGCAAACGAGTGGATCCAAAAACTATGGTATATTTACACAATGGAATTCTACGCAGCAGAGAGAAAGAAGGAGCTTATACCCTTTGCAACAGCATGGATGAAACTGGAGAGCATTATGCTAAGTGAAATAAGCCAGGAAGTGAAGGACAAGTACCATATGATCTCACCTTTAACTGGAACATAAGCAATAGAAGAAAAAAGCAAACAAAATATAACCAGAGACATTGAAATTAAGAACAATCTAACAATAGCCAGGGCGGGGGTGGGGGGTGGGGGCGGGGATAGTGGGAAGAGGGTATTACAGGAACTACTATAAAGGACACATGGACAAAACCAAGGGGGAGGGTGGAGAGGGGGGAGGGAGGTGGGTTCACCTGGGGTGGGGTAGAGGGATGGGGAGAAAAGGCATACAACTGTAATTGCATAACAATAAAAAAAAAATTGTGGTCTTTTCAAATGAAAGCATCAGGAATAAACTCTAATTTTAGAGAATAATTTCCTGGATACACATGCAGATGCATTTGGAGAAAGTCTGGTTGTAGTAGGAGATAGGTAACAATGCCAGATCATTTAACAAAGCAGGAAGGATAAGGGCTAGGGCTGTAAATCATTATTTATAATGGAATAAAGTGGTAATTTTAGTAACTTTCCATTCTCAAATATGAGACCACCTTCACGGTAATCAAATTTTTACTCTGACACAGTTTGCTTATCGGGAGACAGATTTGAGGTTGTGACCTGAAAATGAAAGATGTCTTTAATTCATTTGGATGGCAAACAGGGCAGAAAATCTACAGCTACTGTGGCGTTTTTTTTTTTAAATGCATAATCAGGCACCTACATTGACCTTCTATGGACATTTCTTTCAGAAGAAAAAAAAAGAATCACACTAAAGCTATCAGTAAACACATTTCACAGCAGGCAAATTAATTTGTTTTACAGTATTTGAATGGAGGATTTGCCAAATAAAACATGCCTTGACTGTTAATAGTGTCATTTAGAGCCAGGAAAGTATTGGCTTATTTGTTACTGAATACAAAAGATAGTGAACATTTTGTATTAGGCAGTTTTAATGTGTTTAAAATCCTCATTAGGGATTAATGGGCATGCTTACTTAGCATACCTCTTCATTAATTTGAGGCTAAATAGTTACTTAGGTATTTCAATCTCTGTGTTGTTTCTTAACATTTTTTAAACTTCTCTTTAATTAGATCTTGTATTTGAGTTTGGTCTATACATCATTTGAGATGTAGAATTAATTAGTGAGATGTATAAGTCTAATGGAAGTGAGTTATTCTTAGCTATCATTTCATTTTAGTGAGCAGTTAAACCACATGTAATTAGGAGCACCTCTAAGAGATTTAAGAAGTATAGAAAAATGTGAACTTTCTTGAACATATTTAGCATTGTCACTTGGCATTAATACATAAAATTGTTTTAATTGGAGTTATAAATAATAGGCAGGCTGGCTAGAATTCAGTCCCCATGCACACAGCTTGTTCTTTAGAGTAATCACTGCCAAAGAACAGTAATTGGAAGTCTGTTTCTATGGAATTGCAGTGTTATCCAATTGAAATTAAGATCATCCTAGTGCAGAGTATAGAGAGTCAAGACAGTGCCAAATTCTTTAGAGGTTAGTCTGAAAGTGGAGCTACTTTCTATCAAGTGTATTTTGTTGTCACATTTTTATTGAGAGCATGTATGTGAACAATTTATAAAGCTTATTCCACTTATACTGCTTTAGGGAAAATTTAGCTAGTACAAAGTCAAACTGAGGTCTGGGTTTGTTTGTTTGGGTTTTTTTTTGTACTAAATCAGCCTTTTAAATCAATACCTATGTATTTAGAAGAAGACTGAAGTAGTGTCTTTAGGTTGAGGGATTGTGAATATGAAGGATAGACCTTTCTTTGCTAAGAGATTTTCAAAAAATAAGAGCCAAAAATACATGTTTTTTAAGTTTTTTTTTTAATTTTTATTCAGTTACAATTATCTGCATTTTCTCCTCATCCCTCCACCCCACCCCAGCCAGTCCCACCTCCCTCCCCCACCTCTACCCTCCCCCTTGATTTTGTCCTTTATAGTAGCTCCTTTACATATTTAAAAGGTTCTTTTATAAATAGGGTTACAGCATTTAAAGACCCCAGAATATACCACTAAATCCTGAACTCCCACTTCACTCCCCCCCAACCATAAGGAAGTCCTTTTATCTTTAGAAACCATAAATACATTGAAGAACTTGTGAAAGATGTATTATAAAAGATAATCATATTTTAAAATGTTTCATGCTAACAATCACATAGTAAGTATGTAAGATATTTGCTTAAATAAAAATCATTTAAATGATTAAAAATAGTTCTTCTTTAATCAATTTGGAAACTACTTCCAATGTTATATAGGAATGATCTCTCTCTCGGGAAGATATTGAGAGAAGGAGTTGAATTCTTTTAGCCCCAAAGAGGAGATCTTCAAGCCCTGGGGCCATATTTGGCCTTGGGAATAATTTCATCTCCCCCTAAATAATATGGAATTCACCACTGTGGGATCCCAGAAAATCATTACCCTTACTCTTGGGCTCTCTGCTTCTTCCATTCAGAATGAAACTTCTTATAATTAGTGCAGTTGGAGAACTACAAACTGTTTAATTAGCTAATCATTGTTGGAAAAAGCATAACTAATATTGGGGAGCAGAGTGTCACCTCCTTCTAAATAACCAGAGTTACCTGGACTCTAACTCTCACCTTTCCTGTCTCCTCCCCACTTTGTCTCCATACTCCCAGTATATACAGCATTTCCTTCTGTGTTTCAAACTGTAGCTAGGCTAGCTCTTTCTCATTCTCCCTGTAACATTGCCAAATAATTCTATTATACTTGCCTAGCAAATTCATGTCCCTGTTCTTGAAGACAACTGTTTCCTACCTTTCCATTTTCTTCATATTTCCAATAACCACCTCCCATTCTCAGCTGATGACCTTGACACATACTTTATAGAGAAAAATAGATACAACCAGACAAGTACAACCTCATCTTTAATTTCTCCACCCCAACTGGTTATGTACCTAGGCACTCTGTTTTCCTTCCTGTTACAATGGAAGTAGTATCCAGAAGTGTCCGTTCTCTTATTTCAGGCCAAACTTTCCAATTGTGTCTCAATCCACTCTCTATCTCCTCAAGGATTTTGCTCTTACTATCACCCACATTCTCTTTTGCAACACTTTACCCCTCTACACTGAATTATGTCCAACAGTATATAACTATGCCTTAATATTATCCCTCTTAAAAAGCAAAGAAAAGGCCCTGGCTGGTGTGGCTCAATGGATTGAGTGCAGGCCTGTGAACCAAAGTATCACTGGTGCGATTCCCAGCCAGGGCACATGCCTGGGTCGTGGGCCAGGTGCCCAGTAAGGGGCGCATCAGAGGCAACCATACATTGATGTTTCTCACCCTTTCTCCCTCATTTCCCCTGTCTCTTAAAAGAAAACAAAACAAAAAAAGAAAAACAAATTAAAAAATCTTGACCTCCACATTACTACTTCCTATCACCCATTTTTCTGCTCCCTTTCACAGAAGTTTTTTTATTCAGTTTCTCCATTAACCCCTTACTGGTTTGCACTCACTGCCTGCCACTGAAACAACTCTTACCAAGTATATCAGTGACCTAGATATTGTCAAACCCAATGGCCAACTCTGCATTCATATATTAAGGTCCACTTTCTCCCTGAAGCACTTTGTTCTCCAGGTTTCTAGGACATTATGCTTACCTGATTTTCCTCCTGCCTTTTTAGACACTAAGAATTCATGCGTGACTTTGGAATACATGACATATGATAGATAGATAATATATTATACTCTATGGAATGTGGACTCCTAGCAAAAGATACTTTAAATGGTCTTTTGGTTCAGTTTCATCTAAGGGTGACTAAGGTGTGAAATTACTTTTATAGATTAGGCCCATAGTACACATATGGTACATGTTTTATATGACTTTTTATGTCATGGTTGCCTTCTTAATTATGTTCATATTGGTTAGTACAAAAATTAGTTTGCATTTCCCATGCATTAAAAAAAAAAAATCCATAGGGACGGTTTGTACTTGGGATTTGAAAATTATCATTAAAAATCCACAATGAAAACAATTCATGTGGAGGAGATAGAGAATTGAATGTTGAGAATTAGACTACTACATAGAATATATATTATATATATATTATATATAATAGAATAGAATAAATATAAAATCACAGAATCCAAGAGATACCTCAGAGATCATCTTGCCTGGCAACCAACCAGTCCAATG
Source organism: Desmodus rotundus (assembly GCF_022682495.2). Classification (NCBI taxonomy): domain Eukaryota; kingdom Metazoa; phylum Chordata; class Mammalia; order Chiroptera; family Phyllostomidae; genus Desmodus; species Desmodus rotundus. The sequence goes on from NC_071400.1 coordinate 56,187,913, forward strand.
TGAAGGTGCTGTCATTCTGTGGCAAAATTGGAAATATGAAAACAATGATATGTGTGAATGTATTTGATGTTGCCATAAGTTTGCTGTCATATTTGCAAAAAAGTCCTTTTTTGTGTGTTTTTTGTAATGCTATTTTATGACAAAATAAAAAATTAATAATCATGTATATTTCCTCTATTTTTCGCACTGCTCTGTGAAATGCAAAACACTGGGAATTTTTAATATACTCCCATGCCTTCGTTGCATAAACTGAAGCATAATGAAGTGGATTGTCCAAAATCACAGTGTTAATTCGCAGTAGAACACATATGTGAAACTACTGTTTCCTGACTGTATGTTTTTATTTTATTTTATTTTATTTTATTTTATTTTATTTATTTATTTTTATTCAGTTACAATTGTCTGCATTTTCTCCCCTTCCCTCCACCCCACCCCAGCCAGTCCCACGTCACTCCCCCACCTCTACCCTCCCCCTTGATTTTGTCCTTGTGTCCTTTATAGTAGCTCCTATAAACCCCTCTCCTCACTATCCCCCCCATAATCAATAAAATATACTTAAAAATAAAGTAGTGTAAAGTTTCTTTCTTTACACTACTTTATTTTTAAGTATATTTTATTGATTATGCCATTACAGTTGTCCCATTTTTTCTCCCCTTTATTCCCCTCCGCCCTGCACAACCCCTCACACCAGCATTCCCCATGGGTCATACTTAAAAGTTCTGTGGCTTCTCCATTTCTTATACTATTCTTAACCCCCCTGTCTATTTTGTACCTACAATTTATGCTTTTTATTCCCTGTACCTTTTCCCCAATACTCCTCTGTCGGGGGGCTTTAACGCAGCCCCCTGGTTCCGCCACGGATGAAGAAAAAGACTACCAAGACATGATCTGCTTGGGGAGGAAAGGTGGCCGCTTCTCTCAAGGGGAGAAGGGCCCCGAGCCTCTCTCTCTAGGGGCTTTTATTAGGTTCATTCACATAGGAATACAGATAAAGCTCATCAATCATTGTCAGTCAGTAAGGGTTAAACAATACAAGATTTACAGAGAACTTTGAGGGCTTATTCTGAGTTACAGCCAATTAGTTAGAGGGCCATAAAACTTTATGCGCCAGACTCATCTCAGGTCTGGACCCTTATCTCTTAAACTGAGGGTACAAATTAAGTAGGTTTCACAGGAATGTATATATTTTTGTTAGGCCTGATTCCCCAGGGAATCCGCCCCTCCCAGCACAGGACTGCACTGCCCTCTGTTATTGCTTCAGGCTTAAGTCAGGCAAGGGAAGTAAGGCAGCCAAGAGATTAGGAGACTTCTTGCAGAGAGAATGAAGACTCAGGCTATTTCAAAGCCGAGGGGTGAGGGTCCATCACCCCCTTTGTCCACAGCCCCCCCGACTCCTTCCCTGCGAGTTTATTCCTGGTGACCAGAGCCTGTCTTAGGTTGATCCTCCCTTGAGGATTCTTACCCGTCATTGGCTAACTGGCCAAGTTCAGGGACAAGCAGGGTGAAGTGGGCAGAAATGGCACTTCTGCCAGGGAGACAAGCTTTGTCTCCTTAGTGGCTCATGGTCCCAACTCTGACTCAGCCTTAACCATGAGGGGTTACAGCCTCTGAAACCAGGCAGGGTGGTTCCCAACACTCCTCCATCTCCATCCCCACTGATAACCCTCCATATGATCTCTATATTTGTGAATATGTTCCTATTTTAGTTGTTTGCTTAGTTCATTTTTGTTTTTGTTTATGTTTTTGTTTTATGTTTCGTTATTGATAGTTGTGTGTTTGTTGTATTATTTTGTTCATATTTTTTTTTATCTTCTTCTTTCTCTTAGCTAGATCCCTTTAACATTTCATATAATAAGGGCTTGGTGATGATGAACTCCTTCACATTGATCTTATCTGGGAAACACTTTCTCTGCCCCTCCATTCTAAATGACAGCTGTGCTGGATAGAGTCATCTTGGATGTAGGTCCTTGCCTTTCATGACTTGGAATATTTCTTTCCATCCCCTTCTTGCCTGCAAGGTCTCTTTTGAGAAATCAGCTTAATAGTCTTATGGGAACTCCTTTGTAGGTAACTGTCTCCTTTTCTCTTGCTGCTTTTAAGATTCTCTCCTTATAAAGATAAGGAGAGAATCTTGCATAATGTGATTATGATGTTCCTTGGTGTGTGCTACTTGGGTCCAACTTCTTTGGGACTCCCTGAGCTTTCTGGACTTCCTGGAAGTCTATTTCCTTCTGCCAGATTGGGGAAGTTCTCCTTCATTATTTTTTAAAATAAGTTTTCAATTTCTTTGTCTTCCTATTCTCCTTCTGGCACCCCTATGATTCAATATTGGAAAGTTTAAAGTTGTTCTGGAGGTTATTAAGCCTCTCCTCATTTTTTGAATTCTTGTTTCTTCATTCTGTTCTGGTTGAATGTTTCTTTCTTCCTTCTGCTCCAAACCGTTGATTTGAGTCCTGGTTTCCTTACTTTCACTGTTGACTACCTGTATATTTTTATTTATTTCAACTCCTTGGTTGTCGGCCTTCCATACAGTTCTATTTTATGGCAGTTCTGGTTGTTGTTTGTTTTTTAAATTTGTTGTTGTCCTTCTTTTTGTTGTGTGAGGAGGCAAAGTGTATCTACCAATGCCTCCATGTTGGCCAGAAGTCACATTAAACGTTTTTAAAAGATAAAATACTCATTTGATAGTAGAATATCATAACATGAGTTTTCATTTTATTATTAATTTCCATGTCAAGGGAGCTTGTGTCTTGTAAATCAATCATGGGGATAAATCATTTGTTAATGAGAATACAAATGAAATTGGTTTGGAAGACACATGGGTGTCAGTCGTGGATATTAACTACACTAACTGGACCAATAGTATCGTATTTGGTGTTAGTGGTTTGTCACTCAGTGTCCCTGGCATTTGTTAGGGGAATGCAAGCATTTGTTGGCTATTAAACTTGCAATTTTTCAGTTCTTCTTGACAAAGTATTGGCAAAGTGGAATATATCCAGAATAGTGGGCTTTAATTGTCAGGTATTGTGGGACAACCTCAGGATGATTTTAGGGGAAAATATGACCTCTCTTCTCTCACAATCCCTTAATAATAATGTACCAGACACATACATTGGGCACCTTCAGGTTAACAGTATGGTGATTTTCTTCTTTTAATGTTTTACATTACTCTTCATATTTGCTGTTATTGCTAGCTGCTGCTTAAGACTCTCAATGCCACAAACAGGGCGTTTTTGATATGTTGTATTGCCCTAATTGACAAGAAGTATACTCCAAACTGATTAATACCAGAATGATTAAAGCATCCTATGCAATCCATTTATTGTTCTTCAGTTAATTGATAATTTGATGATTTAAAAGTACCCTATTTTCTTTATTTTATTTTATTTTTTTATTTTTCGAGTACAGTTGTCTCCATTTTCCACCCACCACCTCCCTCCACCACATGCACCCTGACCTTCCACCCTCACTCCGTTCCCCTTTTGGCTTTCTGCATGGGGCCTTTATACCTGTACTTTGATGACACTTCCCCTTCTTTCTGCTGTTATCTCCCTTCCCCTCCCCTCTGGTTACTGTTGGTTTGTTCTTTATTTCAATGTCTCTGGTTATATTTTGTGTGCTTGTTTGTTTTGTTGATTAGGTTCCACTTATAGGTAAGATCATATGGTATTTGTCTTTCATCATCTGGATTATTTCACTTAGCATAATGCTCTCCAGTTCCATCCATGCTGTCCTGAAGGGTAGGAGCTCCTTTCTTTCTGCTGCATAGTATTCCATTGTGTAAATATACAATGATTTTTTGATCCATTCATTTACTGATGGGCACTTAGGTTGTATCCAGCATTTGGCTATTGTAAATGGTGCTGCTATGTACATTGGGGTGCACAGGTTCTTTTGAACTGGTGTTTTGGGGTTCTCAGAGTGTGAACCCAGAAGTGGAATTGCTGGGTCAAAAAGCAGTTCCATTTTTAGTTTTCTGAGGAAATTTCACACTGTTTTCCACAGTAGGAGCACCAGTCTGCATTCCCACCAACAATATCCTAGGGTTCACTTTTCTCCACAACTTCACCAGCACTTGTTGTTTGTTGATATATTGATGATGACCATTCTGACTCCTGTGAAGTGGTATCTCATTGTGGTTTTAATTTGCATCTCTGTGATGGCTAGTGATGCTGAGCATCCATTCATATGCCTCTGGGCCCTCTGTATATTTTCCTTGAATTACCTGTTGAAACCCTTTGCCAATTTTTTTTCTTTTAAAAAAATATTTTGTTTTTTTTATGCTATTACAGTTGTCCTGATTTCCCCCCAACCCCCTTCACTCCATCAGGTAATCCCCATACCATTATTCATATCCATAGGCCATGGGTGTAAGTTCTTTGGCTACTACATTTCCTATACTGTACTTTACATTCCCATGGCTATTCTTTAACTACCTATTTGTATTTCGTAATCTCCTCACTTCTTCACCCATTTCCCAACACTCCCCTCCCATCTCTTTGCCAATTTTCTAATTAGGTTGTTTGTCTTCCTGGAGTGGAGTCATGTGATTTCTTTTTGGAGATCAAACCCTTGTCCAGGGATCATTGGCAAATATATTTTCCCATCGGATTGGTTACCTTTTCATTTTGCTGATGTTTTCTTTAGCTGTGTTGAAGCTTTTTATTTTGATGAAGTACCTTTTTATATTCTTTCTGTTATGTCCCTTGGCCAAGGAGACATATTGGTGAAATTTTAGCTGCATGCAATATCCAAGATTTTCCTGCCTATATTCTCCACCAGAACTTTTATGGTGTCATGACTTGTATTTAAGTCTTTTATCAATCTTGAGTTTATTTTTGTGTATGGTGTAAGTTGGTGGTTGAGTTTCATTTTTTTGCATGTAGCTGTCCAGATTTCCCAACACCATTTGATGAAGAGGATATTTTTACTCCATTTTATGCTTCTGCCCATTTTGTCAAATATTAATTGACCATAGACACATGGGTTTATTTCTGGGATATCTATTTTGTTCCACTATTCTATGTGTCTCGTCTAATGCCAGTACCAGCCTGTTTTGATTATAGTGGCCTTGTAATATAGTTTAATGTCAGGTATTGTGATCCCTCCATCTTGTTCTTCTTTCTCAAAATTGCTGAAACTATTTAGGGTCATTTGTGGTTTGATGTAAATTTTAGAAATGTTTGTTCTATATCTGTGAAATATATCATTAGTATTTTCATAGGAATTGCATTGAATCTATAAATTGCTTTGTGTAGTGTGGTCATTATGATGATGTTAATTCTTCCAATCCAAGAACATAGTATATGGTTACATTTATTTGTGTCATCCTTAATTTCTTTCTTCAGTGTTGTGTAGTTGTCTGAGAACAGGTCTTTTACATCCTTGGTTAGGTTTATTTGTAGGTACTTTATTTTCTTGTTGCTATACCTAATGGGATTTTTTCCTGATTTCTCTTTCTGATATTCCATTATTGGTGTACAAAAATGCCTTCAATTTTTGAATATTGACTTTGCATCCCACTGCTTTGTCCCATTCACTTATTAGGTTGACAAGTTTTTTGGTGGAGTCTATAGGGTTTTCTATGTACACTATCATGTCATCTGTAAACAATGACAGTTTTATTTACTTTTTTCCAATTTGCATGCCTTTTATTTCTTGTTCTTGTCTCATTGCTGTGGCTAGGACTTCCAATACTATGTTGAATAGAAGTGGTGAAAGCGGACATCCTTGTCTTGTTCCTGATCTTAGTGAGAAAGCTTTTAGTTTTTGACCATTATGATGTTGTCTCTAGTTTTTTCATACGTGGCCTTAATTATGTTGAGGTGTGCTCCCTCTACTCCCACTCTGCTGAGTGTTTTTATCATAAATGGACCCTGTACCTTATTGAATGCTTTATCCTCATTGATTGATATAATCATGTAATTTTTGTCTTTCCTTTTGTTTATTTGATGTTTTTTGCTCATTGATTTACGAATATTGTACCATCCTTGCATCCTTGGGATGAATCCCACTTGATCATGACGTATGATCTTTTTAATGTATTTGTGGATGTGATTTTCCAATATTTTCTTGAGGTTTTTAGGGTCTATGCTCACCAGTAATATCGGCCTGTAGTTTTCATTATTTGTTGTATCTTTATTTGTTTGGGGGATTAGGATGATGCTGGGCACATAAAAGGAGTTTGGTAGTCTTTCTTCTTCTTGGATTTTTTGGGACAGTCTGAGAAGAATACGGGTAGCTCTTCCTTAAATGTTTTGTAAAGTTCTCCTCTGAAATTGTGTGGTACAGTGTTTTTGTGTGCTGGGAGTTTTTTGGTTAGTGCTTTGATTTTTGCCAGCTGCTATCAGTCTGTTCCTTTGTGCTTCTTGATTCAGTTTTGGAAAATTATATTTTTCTAGAAATTTGTCCATTTCACCGAGGTTTTCAAATTTATTGGCATATAGATTTTTTAGTAATTTCTTACAGTCCTTCGTATTTCTGTGGTATCAGGTATAGTCTCTCCTCTTTCATTTCTGATTTTGTTTTTTTGGGTCTACTCCCTTTTTTCCCTAATGGTTCTTGTTAAAGGCTTGTCAATTTTGTTTATCCTTTCAAAGATCCAGCTCTGGGACTTATTGATCCTTTGAGTTGTTCGTTTATTCTCTATGTCATTGAATTCTGCTATGATATGATTATTTCCTTCCTTCCACTAGGTCTGGACTTTGTTTGTTGTTGTTTCTCCAGTTCTTGTAGGTGTAGGTTTAGGTCGTTTATTTGAAATGTTTCTCATTTTTAGGTAAATCTGTATCTCTATGAAATTCCCTCTCAGGACTGACTTTACTGTGTCCCATAGGTTTTGGACTGTTGGGTGTTCATTTTTATTTGTTTCCAGAATCATTTTTATGTCTTCCTTGATCTCATTCTTATCCCACTCATTATTTAATAGTATGGTATTCAATCTCCATGAGTTTGAATATTTTTGAGTTTTTTCTTTGAAGTTGGTTTCTATTTTCATGCCCTAGTGGTCCAAGAAAATATTGATATGATTTCAATTTTCTTGAATTTTTTGAGGATTGTTTTGTTTCCTATCATGTGGTCTATCTTTGAAAATGTTCCATATGCTTTTGAAAAGAATGTATATTTTGTTTCTTTGGGATGAATGGATATATATATATATCTGTTAAACCCATTTGATCTAGGGCATTGTTCAATGCCCCGGTATCCTTGCTGATATTTTGTTTGGAACATCTATACATTTTTTAAAGTAAGGTGTTAAAACCCCCTAGTATAAGTGTGTTGCTGTATATATCTTTCTTGAAGTCCTCCAAAAGTTTCTTTATATATTGGGGCTTCCTATGTTGGGTGCATATATGTTTACAATATGTATGTCCTCTTAATGGATTGTTCCCTTGAGTATTATGAAGTGTCCTTTTGTGCCTCTTTTTATGGCCTTGATTTGAAGTCTTCTTTGTCTTATAGAAGTATTGCTTCCCTGGCTTTTGTTTCCTATTTTCTTGGAATATATTTTCCAACCCTTCACTTTCAGTCTGTGTAGGTCTTTTGTTCTGTGGTGGGTCTCATGTAGGCATCATATGCATGGGTCATGTTTCCTTATCTATTCAGCTACTGTATTCAGCTCTAATCTTTTGATTAGAGTATGTAATCCATTTACATTTAAGGTTATTATCGATAGGTACCTATTCATTGCCTTTTTAACTCCTTTGTACATGTGTTCCTCTCTCTTCCTCTATCACTGTTTTTCCTCATATTCTTAAAGCAGTCCCTTTACCATATCTTGCAAGACTGGTTTGGTGCATGTGTATTCTTTGAGCCTTCTTTTGTCTAGGAAACTCCTGATTTCGCCTACCATTTGAATTGAGTGCCTTGCGCGATAGAGCAATCCTGGTTGCAGGCCCTTGCTTTATATTACTTGGAATATTTATTGCCATTCCCTTCTGGCTTGTAGTGTTTCTGTTGAGAAATCAGCTGCTTGCCTTATTGGAGCTCCCCTATATGTTACTTCCTGTTTCTCCCTTGCTGCCTTTAAGATTCTCTTTTTGTCTTGGAATTTTGCCATTTTAATTATGATTGGTCTTGGAGTGGGCCTCTTTGCGTTCCCTTTGTTTGGGACCTTCAGTGCTCCCTGGACTTGTGTGTTTTTCTCTCATTAAATTAGGAAAGTTTTCCATCATTACTTTCTCAAACTGGTTTTCTATCCTTTGCTCCACTTGTTTTCCATCTACTATCCCTATTATACAGATATTATTATGTTTCATGATGTTCTCCTGTTCCCATAACACCTCTTTGTTGTTTTTGAATTTTTTTTTTTTTTTTTACTTTTCTTGTTCTTCTGGGAGTTTTTCCTACCTTATCCTCCAACTTGCTGATTTGTACCTGTGCTTTACCTAGCCTGCTTTTTATTCCTTCTACTGTGTTCTTCAATTCAGAAAATGAATTCTTCATTTCCTCTTGGCCCTTGTTGATTGTTTCTATGTCCTTTTTCATGCTGATATAGTTTGCATTGACTTCATCGTAGCTTCCCTGTAGTTTTTGGTTATTCTCAGTGAGATCATTTGAGCTTCCTGATAATCATTGCTTTGAACTCAATATCTGATAGTTGACTTGCCTCTATTTCATTTAGCATTCTTTCTGAGGTTTCCTCCATTCCTTTTGATTGGGGGTTGTTTCTTTGCCTTCCCATTGTTTGTGAGACTCTTCTTGTTTGCTTCTGATTCTTAAATTGATGTGTTTTGACTCGCTGACTTTGTGGTGTGATCTTCTGTGGTAGGAGACGTGTGAGTTTCATTGGTTCAGTCTGCTTGATCTCCTGAGCCTGATGCTCTTCGGATGCCCTTTATGCCATTTATGTTGGCTTTCTGGATGTAATTGGGTTTTGATGTTGGGTCTTTCTTTGGTGGGTCCTTCCCTCTAGCTGGTTGACTGAGGGTCACTCTGCCCACCATGTCTTGTATGCTGTTGTTCAGGTGCAGTCAAGGTGTGCTGAAATTGATTCTTCTGTCTTTCCATGATTATAAGGCTTCTCTCTTGCTATTGTTCAGTTGTTTGCTCTGGGTGATTACTCCAGTTTAGTTCTAATTCCAGCTGGGTCCTGGGATGAGGTTAGTGTGAGTTCCATTCACTCCTCCACCATGTTTCTGACACTACCCTGATTATTTTCTAAAATGGGTATTTTCATCACATTGATGATCTGTGTCTAGTCTCTCTGTGGCTATATGGGGTGAATGCCTACATTGTCACATGCACAGAGGGTAGGTACTTGTGAGGGTTCTCAATCAACTCACCACCTGCCCAATGTGTGCCTGCCTTCCTGGACCTCAGAGGACCACATCCATGCCCAGCACAAGAGGAATTTATGGGGCAAGGAATGAGGGAAAGCACAGTCTCCCCTGTGTTACATGAAGTTTGCTTCCTGCTCCAGGAGGAGGGTGTGGAGAGGGGACATGCAAAATAATGCTGCAGCTCCGAATGGCTAACTTGTGTTTTGTGTACTATCTGAATACTCAAGAGTGGATTCAAAGAGAGGAAAAGGTGACTCTGGAAAGAAATAGCAACTTGGCAACTCATTGGGCAGTAGTCGTAATCCCAGTGTCACCATTAGCTTTCTTCCTCACTCTCCCTTCATACGTGCCCAAGTGACTCTAGAATTACTACAAGAAGGATGCATGTCTGAGGGAGGGAATGTGGGAGGGACAAAGAGAAAGAGAGAAAGAGAGAGACAGACAGAGAGACAGAGAGAGAGAAACTAGGAAAAATTAGGGCTGAGCCCTAGCCTTAGTCCAGGTTTCTTCCCTGGCACAACTCTGCAAGGGTCTCAGAGACTGAAGTGGCTTCAGGTGACTCAACCACTTCTCAGCCATGTCAAGTCCTTGGCCTCTCACTCCTATGTGGAGTGAGGACTACAGTGGGGACCTTGGCAGCTGGGAGCTTCTGTAAAACATGACTTTGTCCATAAACCCGGTAAGTACCCTCTTTCTGACACCAAAATATGACCTCCTGCATGGTATTGTCAGTGTTGTCAGTTTCCATTTGTCTCCCCAATTTGTGTGGAATCTTGAATACACAAATTATGTTGTCTTTAGTTCTTTAAACCCTCCCTCTTGTCACCATCCTAGGCACAGTATGCACCCAACCAGGATTTGTAGTCTAAAGAAATAAATGGGAGAACTGATGAATAAGTGGAGGGGTGAATGAATGCCATTTTATTACCCTTGTCAGGACTACTTTACAATGTATGTCCCAATGGGTCTCTAATATTTTGTTTTCCTGTCTCATGTAGAAATGTAACTCTGAGAAAAAGAGGCCAAGTCACATAGTTATTTGTGTTAGCCACCACCGACCCCACACAGTGTTCTAGGCACTGAGGAAATAGTTGCTGGTTAATTCAAAAGCACTTGCAGAGGGAAAAACACCTGTGATTCAAATGTAGTTGTCTTGCAGTGAAAACAGCTGTGTGTCAGGGCTAGATGAGTTTGTGGAATTAGTGTCACCATGTGAATGCTGGACTCCAGTATTTCTTAAAAAAAAAAATCAGGACTTAGTGGGACTTCTGGTCAATGTGAAGGCATAGGCAGGCACACTGTGCCTCCTCGCACAACCAAAAGAAGGACAACAACAAATTTAAAAACAAAAAACAACCAGAACTGACAGAAAATTGAACTGTATGGAAGTCTGACAACCAAGGAGTTAAAGAAGAAACAGTCATCCAGACCAGTAGGAGGGGCAGAGACAGGCAGCCAGGCAGAGAGGACGTGCTACAAGGTCGCAGCTGGTGGATGGGGGGTCCCACATTTGTGTGCAGAAAAGCCAGGAGGAACAACTGGGAAACGAGACAGACCATGCAACCCAGGGACCCAGCGCAGGGAAATAAAGCCTCAAACTTCTGATTGAAAACACCTGTGAGGGTTGCAGCAGCAGTGGGAGAAACTCCCATCCTCACAGGAGAGTTCATTGATGAGACCCACTGGGTACTAGAATGTACACAAAACCACCCACCTGGGAATTGGTCCCAGAAGGGTCCAGTTTGCTTGTGGGTAGTGGGGAAAGTGACAGAAACCCAGCAGAGAGTGGAACAAACAGCCCTGTTCCCTCTCAGACCCCTCTGCTACATACAGTGTCACAACACAGCCACGTGGGCTGCCCCACCCTGATGAACACCTAAGACTCCTCCCCGTACTACTAACAAGTGCTCCAAGACCAAAAAAAAAAAAAGGCTTGAATGAAAGAAGAGATCAAAGCTCCAGAAAAAATACAACTAAGCAATGAAGAGATAGCCAACCTATCAGATACACAGTTCAAAACACTGATAATCATGATGCTCACAGAATTGCTTGAACATGGTCACAAATTAGATGAAAAATTAAGGTTATGCTAAGTAAAATAAAGGCAAATGTACAGGGAACCAACAGTGATGGGAAGGAAGCCAGGACTCAAATCAACAGTGTGGACCAGAAGGAAGAAACAAGCATTCAACCAGAAAAGAATGAAGAAACAAGAATTCAAAAAACAAAATGTGGAGAGGCTTAGGAACCTCAGGATATCTTTAAACAGTCCAACATCTGAATCATAGAGGTATCAGAAAGAGAAGAGGAAGATCAAGAAATTGAAAACTTATTTGAACAAATCATGAAGGAGAACTTCCCCAATCTGGCAGAAGGAAATAGACTTCCAGGAAGTCCAGAAAGCTCAGGGAGTCCCAAAGAAGTTGGACCCAAGTAGCACACACCAAGGCACATCATAATCACATTATGCAAGATTAAAGATAAGGAGAGAATCTTAAAAGCAGCAAGAGAAAAGGAGACAGTTACCTACAAAGGAGTTCCCATAAGACTATTAAGCTGATTTCTCAAAAGAGACCTTGCAGGCAAGAAGGGGCTGGCAAGAAATATTCCAAGTCATGAAAGTCAAGGACCTACATTCCAGATTACTCTCTCCAGCAAAGCTATCATTTAGAATGGAGGTGCAGTTAAAGTGATTCCCAGATAAGGGCAATGTGAAGGAGTTCATCATCACCAAGCCCTTATTATATGAAATATTAAATGTACTTATCTAAGAAAAAGAAAGTCAAAAATATGAACAGTAAAATGATAACAAACTCACAACTATCAACAACTGAACCTAAAAAACAAAAAACAAACTACACAATCAACTATAACTTGAACAGAACCACAGAAATGTAGATCACATGGAGGGTTATCAGTGGGGGAGTAGGTGAGGAGAGAGGGGGAAAAGGTATAGAGAATAAGTAGCATAAATGGTAGGTAGAAGATAGTCAGGGGGAAGTTAAGGATAATATAGTAAATGTCTTTTAGACCCATGGATGTGAACTAAAGGGGGAGAATGTGGGTGGGAGGGGTTGCACAGGCAGAGGGGAATAAAGGAGGGGAAATGGGGCAATTGTAATAGCACAATCAATAAAATAGATTAAAAATTTTAAAAGGCACTTAAAATTTAAAAAAGAAAGTAAAAAAATAATCTGAACACAGAGTGTGGGTGCATATTTATTTGTCTGTCTTTGTCTGTGGGGTTCTTCCCAATTCTGAGTGCTAGTGACCCCAATCATTCATTATTAGATTTGCTGCAAAACATGTGTCCACAAGTCTTCTATTGTGACAGGGTTTCCCCCATAAGGAAATGGATATTTATAATACCGTGTGTAGAGATGATATTTGCAATTGGCGAGAGTGAGTCAGATCTTACTATGAAAAGATGAGAAGACTGAACTTACATAATAATAAAGCAGGAAGAACATCAGGGCAAGTAATAATAACCTGACTGATTGTGTGGGATTTTGTGGGTTACAGAGCACATTCATATTACTTATTTCATTTGCTGCTCACAGAAATCCTGTGAGATTCAAAAGGAGCAGGTATTATTATTATCATTATTTTATTTTATTCTGCTTTTGGGAATAGTGGAACTTAAGAGAAGTAAAGTTACTAAGTCCTGCTCCCAAGTGGTAGGTCCAAGACCTCCACCCAACTCTTTAGACTCATAGGCAAGTGTTGGTTCTGTGTCTGCATATTGATATTTTTCCTCTTTAATTTAAAAATTAACATTTATGTGTTTGTATGAAAAAAGAACAACAAAGACCTCTTCATGAGAGTGGGCCTTACATTTTTAGTCCTGGCAGCCCACACTGATACAATGCAATGATGATATTAAAGGTTGAAGACTTCACTATATACATTTTGACATCTATGTTTTGGGGAGGTATTTGTTAGAAGTTTAGGAATTGTTTTGAAAAATACAGTTCCTGGAGCACCAAACTGAACAATGGAATGAGATTTTATTTGCTGTTAATAATAATCAGTTGGATTCTGTAATCCCATAATGGACCAGCATCTCCCAGTATATATTCTGCAAATACTCATTCTGTGCAGTGATAGTAATTGTTAATGGGAGGGAGTATAAAAACTAAAATCCCAAGAATTCAGTCAAGAAAATTGGGAATGTGCTGCATTAAACCAATTAGATAAATGTCTCAGAGCTTCTAATTTGCATCATGGATCTCCAAGAGGGGGATAGATTGCATCATTTCCCTCACTTATTTGGACACAAAACCTTTCATTTTGAAGAACTGGTATCCATGGGATGATCTCCTTTGTAGCACTTACCACAGTTATAGTAGTACATTAACTATGTGATTCTTCATATGCCTTCCTTTTGAGTCTCCAAACTCCATAAGGGAGGAAACTGGTTCCTTTGGCCTCCCATTTTATCTGTGTCTATTGCAATTCTTGGTGCACCATCCCTGGCCCTCAAACAATACTTGTTGAATGAGTGGATGAATGAACAATTGAATTGTGCCAGGCCAAACAACTACGACTCCCTATCAAAAACCTGTATTTAAAGTTCTTTACAATGTGTGCCCAGGCAACTTTTTTAGCCTTTCCTTCCACTGTTCTTTCTACCCATTATTAGAATATGATTGTTCTTGGAAGGGGAACTATATAATTTATCATGCAAACTGGGACATTTTTGAGGTGGAAAGAGGAGACTGTCAATTACTTATGCCAGGATAACCCAGGCTAGGTGGCCCCTCATTGTTGCTGACTCTCAGCATGCCTTCCACACTAGAGATTTTATGCTACTTGGAGCACGTAATTTTATGTGGAGTAGGTATTCAATAAATACTACCTGAAAATTATGCATGCCCAATGGCAACTTTAATACTAATTTAAGACTTGCTGATGATTTTGACATTTTTTTTTATCATTGAAGGAAAATGGAGCCATATTTCAGTCCCCATTTCCTAAAATATAGTTATGTTCATACTCCAGTGAATCAGAGTAACTAAGGGGTTATGACTTAATTGCCCTGTAATAGGCTTGGGACATGTGGGCTGTGTAGAAGTGTGCTCTGTGTAAGACTGGTCTTTCACCTCCCAAGGAAATGAATCCAAGAGAGCAAATCTCCTTACCAGAACTGGAGGAAGTTGGAAGTGTTCAGACTGAAATACTGGAGAGGGAGGATGTGGGAAGGAGAGTGTTAAGACTGTTAGAGGATGCTCATAAATGGCACAGGTGATATCAGGCCCACAAGATGTATCTCCAGGTGGTTGTCCACTCTTTTTCTTTTTCTTCTTTTTTTTAAAATTTTTATTGTTATTCAATTACAGTTGGCTGCATTTTCTCCCCATCCCTGCACCAGACCCCAGCCAAACCTACCTCCCTTCCCCGCCTCCATCCTCCCCCTTGATTTTGTCCATGTGTCCTTTATAGTAGTTCCTGTAAACCCCTCTCCCCACTGTCCCATCCCCACTCCCCTCTGGCTATTGTTAGATTGTAATTAACTTCAATGTCTCTGGCTGTATTTTGTTTGCCTTTTTCTTTTGTTGATTATGTTCCAGGTAAAGGTGAGATCATATGGTATTTGTCCCTCACCGCCTGCCTTATTTCACCTAGCATAATGCTCTCCAGTTCCATCCATGCTGTCCTGAAGGGTATAAGCTCCTTCTTTCTCTCTGCTGTGAAGACTTCCATTTTGTAAATGTACCACGGTTTTTGGACCCACTCATTTGCTGACGGGCACTTAAGTTGCTTACAGTACTTGGTTATAGTAAATTGTGCTGCTATGAGCATTGGGGTGCACAGGCACTTTGGATTGTTTTTTCAGGATTCTTAGGGTATAATCCCAGCAGCGGAATTGCTGGGTCAAAGGGCAGTTCCATTTTTAGCTTTCTGAGGAAATTCCATACTGTTTTCCACAGTGGCCTCACCAGTCTGCAATCTCACCAAAAATGTACTAGGGATCCCTTTTGTCTGCATCCTCTCAGACGTTTGTTGGTTGATTTGTTTATGTTGGCCACTCTGACTGGTGTGAGACGGTACCTCATTGTGGTTTCAATTTGCATCTCTCTGATGGCTAGTGATGCTGAGCATCTTTTCACATGTCTCTGGGCCCTCCGTATGTCTTCCTTGGAGAAGTGTCTGTTCAAGTCCTTTGCCCATTTTTTAATTGGGTTGTTGTCTTCCTGGAGTGGAGTCATGTGAGTTCTTTATATATTTTGGAGATCAGGCCCTTGTCTGAGGTATCATTGGCAAATATGTTTTCCCATACTGTTGATTCTCTTTTCATTTTAATGCTGTTTTCTTTAGCCATGCAGAAGCTTCTTATTTTGATGAGATCCCATTTGTTTATTCTTTCCTTTATGTCCCTTGCTTTAGGGGACATGTCTGTGAGGATGTTGTTGTGTGGAATATCTGAGATTTTCCTGTCAATGTTTTCCTCTAAGACTTTTATGGTGTTATGACTTGTATTTAAGTCTTTTATCCACCTTGAATTTATTTTTTTGTATTGTGTAATTTGGTGATCGAGTTTCACTTTTTTGCAGGTAGCTGTCCAGATCTCCCAACACCATTTGTTGAAGAGGCTTTTTTTGCTCCATTTTATGCTTCTGCCTCCTTTGTCCAGTATTAATTGACCGAAAAGCCTTAGGTTTATTTCTGGGCTCTCTTTTCTGTTCCATTGGTCTATGTGCCTGTTTTTATGCCAGAACCAGGCTGTTTTGTTTAGAGTGTCCTTGTAATGCAGCTTAATATCAGGTATTGTGATCCCTCCTGCTTTGTTGGTCTTTCTCAAAATTGTTGCCAATATTCGGGGTCGTTTATGGTTCCATATGAAGGTCTGAAATGTTGGTTCTATATCTTGAAATATGTTATGGGTACTTTAATGGGGATTGCATTGAATCTATAAATCGCTTTAGGTAGTATGGCCTTTTTGATGATGTTAATTCTTCCAATCCATGAGCATGGTACATGCTTCCATTTGTTTGTGTCTTCCTTAATTTCTTTCTTCAATGTTGTGTCATTTTCTGAGTACAGGTCTTTTACCTCCTTGGTTAGGTTTATTTGTAGGTACTTTATGTTTCTTGTTGCTATATCAAATGGGATTTTTTTTCCTGATTAATGTTTCTGATGTTTCATTTTTGGTGTACAAGAATGCCTTTGATTTCTGAGTATTGACTTTGTATCCAGCTGTTTTGCCAAATTCATTTATTGGGTCGAGCAGTTTTTTGGTGGAATCTATAGGATCTTCCATGTACACTATTATGTCATCTGCAAACATTGACAGTTTCATTTCTTCCTTTCCAATTTGGATGCCTTTTACTTCGTTTTCTTGATGGTTGCTGAGGCTATGTTGTCCCACTCTTAAGACTCTTGTCATGCACTCTTTTATAGCCAGTGCTTTACTTTGGTGTTTGGTTTCTTGCTTTTATTGTGGAGCCCCTGTAGGAAAGGAACACCTGCCAGACATGGAATAAGTCCTCAGTACTTTTGTGCTAGTTGATTATCATTTGACATTTAACATTGATTAGAAAGTATCAGACTGGGAAAGATGGCTTATAGGATTAATTTTGTATATTTGTGAGAGTGTCTGTAAATCTAAGGTAAGCATGCAATTTACACAGAAGTTTTAGCCTTAGTGTTTTGGATAACAATTGTAGGCTTCTGGTTGGACTCATAAAAAGAGAACTTAATTTAATTATGAAAGTGTTTCATGTATGTCTCATCTTTTAAAAAATACATGATTATGAGTGACATACTAAACTATGTAAGAAAGCCAAAGAGACCTTAACGATCAGGAAGCTGAACTCCTTCCTTGGATAGATGAGCAAAGTGAAGCCTGGGCAATGGGGGAGGATGGCTCAGCATCCCACAGCAAATCAGTGACAGAATGAGTCACTCTCTTTCTGCACCTTGCAGTGTAGTCTTACTGCTTCATTAAAGTACAATAAAATTGGCCATTTGCAAATTCTTACTGTTTTGTATTTAATACAGAAAACCTCATTGATAACTATATTTCCTTTTTTTTTACAGTTTTTCCTACGGAGTAAAAATATTATTCAATATGCTTCTCAGAAGGCAACTAGGTTGTGCTTAAATATTTTTCTGTCTATTTTGTTTTAGGTAAGCCTTCCCAGTGATCCAAGCTTTGTCGAGGAAATCATGCGGGTGAGTTTAAACTTCTATTTCTGTGCCTTTTAATAATGAAGCAATCTATCTGTTTAAACTGTTTAAATTAAGTATTGTTCTGTTTCTGGCAGTATAACTACAAGACCCTTCTGATTATTCCTTCTGTTTCATTTCTTACCTGTCATCTACCCTCCTTTAATTAAGCTAGTCTCCTAATCTCACCAAGCTTCTGTCCTGTTCTTACATCCTTATGGGTCTTTCATTTGGGGTATGGATGGACTCACCACCTTTTAAAGGAAACTTCCCCATTCTAACATCCTACCCTAAATTTTTGCCTTATGCTTTCTGGGATCTCAAGTCAACTTCATTATTGCTTCCCACTACCTTGTTGATGGCAAATGGTTATGGAAATTGTAGCCTATAATGAGGGGCTGAGATATGGAAGCATGGATTGGAGGAGAAAAGGAGAGAAAAGGATGATGTCAAGTTATAGGCAATGATATTAAAGAGGTGAATTTGTGCATGAGAATAGCATAGAGGAGAGGAAAGATGGCGATGAGGTAGGTGGGAGCAGAGTCCACTTCCCCCTGCACACAGGTCAAACACCTATCCAATCTACTGAGGAACAAAGTGAACAGACAGCAATACCCCAGCTTTTATGAAGATCAGACACAAAAAAGTAGAGAGGACACTGAAAAAAACAGATGGTAAGGGGATCACTTTAAGACAAAAAGTTCCCTGGGACCAGCAGAGGGAACAGGGCGACTGCAGCCCCAGGCCCAAGCCCGCCTGGCCTGCCACAGGACTCCTGGGAGAGAGCCAGAGTTGACAGCTCCCTCCCCTGCCAAATAGGACTTGAGCAGCACCAAGAGAGACCTGGGTGCTTGAAGTCACGGGGAGGGGAATAAGGACGAATTGTGGTAAACACAGGGAGACTGTGGGCACTGGCCGGGGATAGTTGAGAGTTGGGCCGTGTGGGGCCCTGACCCGGACAATCCCAGGTCTAGCTAGAGAGGTGGGCTGTGTGAGAGGACAGGCCCTTCCTTGTATGGAACAGCAAGATTGAGCAGGAGGATTTTCTCAAAAAGAAAAAGACCCTCGGGGGCACTTTGGGGAATTCTCCTGCAGCAGCAGCTCCAGTCTCCTCTCCACCCAGTTGCCCCGGAGCTCCCGAGGGGCTGTGGGGGAACGGGGTATTTGGCCTAAATCCTAAGCACCAGAAGAAGAGTGCACATCTTGGGTGGAGGCTGAGACCACAGGTACCAACCAGGGAGTGTGCGCACATCAGGTGGACCCAAGATGACAGGCACTGACAAGGGAGAGTGCAACTCAGAGAGACCTGAGACCACAGGCACCAGTGAGAGTGCAAATCAAGGAAGGCCCTGAGCCACACCCATAGACTGGAGGAGGGTGAGTGCTTGAACCTGTGGGTCCAGGGGCTGATGGAGAGCTGGGCTGAAGGCTGCCCCAGTCCTGGTCAGAAGGGAGAAGAGCTGGGCTACGCTGCCTGAGTTGGCTACAGCCAGAAAGACTAGCAAAGCTGGCTTGGCCAGTTTGAAGTCAGAAGGCTTGCTTTTTTTTTTCTTAAGTTATTCTTTATTATTATTTTTTATTTATCTTTCTTTGAACACCTTCTTCCTCTCTTTCCTTCTTTCTGGTTCTACTCCTTCTTTCTTTCCCTTTATATCTCTTCTTCCTTCTGTTTTTTTTTGTTTGTTTTAAATCCCCACAAGTGAGACAATAAAAACTGGAACTGTGAAAAGACCAAAGTTGGACCCAAAGAGGGGGCATCCCAACAGCTGAGACAGTGAACCAAATTTCACTTTGCCACTCCAGAGAACTTGCAAGATATTGTATATTTGTATTATTATTATTTTCATTATTCTTACACCACTCATTTTATTAGTATTTTTGTATCTCTCTTCTTTCTGTTTAGACTTCTTTGCTTGACTGGTTGATTTGCATTGTTTCACTGGTTTCCCCCTGTTCTCTTTCACAGTGTATTGTTAATTAACTGTCTTTCACTTCACTTGGGTTTCATTAACACACTGCTCTAGGACCTATACTCCCAATTCTAGATATCCAGATCACATAGATTCTGTCATATGATTGTTGCTCCATTACTATTATAAATAATAGCTGTTCCATACATCTGTAAATACTACACAGAACCCCTCCCAAATCTCAGCACACTTCACTGTTTCCTGAACTTTATTACTGTTGTGGTTAACTCTATTCTCTCACACATTACAACTATTTTCTACCCTTTACTCTCACTTTACCTCAGAATCTGATCTCGCACAAGCTCACAGCTTTCTAGATCACACTCACAATCCTTCCTCCCCACAACAAGAGTCTTATCTTCTTTCCATCCTTTCTAAAAAGTGGCTAGGCGGGTGAATTATTACATTTAACACTATATATATCCAAAGGATATCCTATATCTTCTCTAAGGGCTGGTACTTTAATATCATATAATACATTCCTACTCTCTTAAACCATTTCGCTTTCCCCCTACAACCTAACATAAAAAAGAATAGGTAGAAGCAGTGAAAACCAGGATACCTGCTGGAAGAGGAAACCCTCCAACAAAGGAAACACCAACAGGTAAGAACAGAAGAAGATGAAGGAGGGAGTAGAAGTCACACTAACTCAACCCAGGACCTATCTGGAAATACAACTAAATAGTGAAGAAATTAGAAAGAACAAACAACTGAACAAGAGAAAGAGAAAGTCCTCAAAACCTTGTACACACTGAAGAACTAGCTCTAACAGCATCAGGCCACACCTGCACAACAGAAAAAAAGAGGTAGGGGACAGATTGACCCTCAGATAACCAGCTGGTAGGAAAGACACACCAAAGAAAGACCCAACAAGAACGAAAAACCAAAGACATACAGAGAGCCAACATAAACCACAGCCCTAGATCAGTAAGCTCAGGAGATCAAGGAGACTGTACCACAGAATCTCACAGGTACTCTAGCACAAAAGTTTATATTACAAACCCAGGGGGTCAGAACAGACCAACTTAAGAAGCAGAGACTAACAGGAAGATTCTCACAAACAATGGAAAGACAAAGAGACTGTCCACAAATGAAAGGAAAGGAGGAAGTCTCAGAAACAATGCTAAATGAAAAAGAGGCAAGTCAAATATCAGATACTGAGTTCAAAGCAATGGTTATCAGGAAGCTCACTGAGCTCAGAGAGAACTACCAAAACAAACAGGGAAACTACAATGAACTCACTGCAAACTATATCAACATGAAAAAGGAAATAGAAAATATCAAAAAAAGGCCAAGAGGAAATGAATACAATTTCTGAACTGAAGAACACAGTAGAAAGAACCAAAAGCAGGCACAATGAAGCAGATGATAGGATCAGGGAACTGGAGGAAAAGGTAGAAAAAATCACCAAGAATGAGCAAGAAAAGGAAAAGAGGCTCAGAAAGAATGAAGAGGCATTAAGGGAAATGCAGGACAACATGAAACGTAACAATATCCGTATAATAGGAATACCAGAAGGAGAAGAAGAAGAGCAAGGGATAGAAAACCTGTTTGAAAAAGTAATGATGGAAAATTTCCCGAATCTGATGAGAGAAAAAGTCACCCAAATCCAGGAAACACAGAGAGTCCCAAGCCAGAGGAACCCAGAGAGGCCCACTGCAAGACACATCATAATTAAAATGGCAAATTTCCAAGACAAAGAGAGGATCTTAAAGGCAGCAAGGGAGAAAAAGGAAGTAACATACAAGGGAGCCCCAATAAGGTTAGCAACTGACTTTTCAATGGAAACGCTCCAAGCCAGAAGAGAATGGCAAAAAATATTCCAAGTAATGAGAACCAGAGGCCTGCAACCAAACTACTTTACCCAGCAAGGCTGCCAATCAAGATAGAAGGCCAAATAAAGAGTTTCCCAGACAAAAGAAGTCTAAAAGAATACAGCTCCACCAAACCAGCTCTGCAAGAGATGCTAAAGGGACTGCTTTAAGGAAAGGAAGGAAAAGAGAAAGACAGAGGAACACAGGTAGGAAATAATGGCAATGAATAACTAACTATCGATAATAACCTTAAACATAAATGGATTAAATGCTCCAATCAAAAGACATAGAATAGCTGAATGGATAAGAAAACGTGACCCACACATATGCTGCCTACAAGAGACCCATCTCAGGACAAAAGACTTACACAGACGGAAAGTGAAGGGCTGGAAACAAATTTTCCAAGCAAACGGACAGGAAAAAAAAAAGCAGGGGTAGCCATACTCATATCAGACAAAATAGACTTCCAAAGAAGGGCCATAAAGAGAGACCCAGAAGGTCACTTCATCATACTCAAAGGAACAATCCACCAAGACATAAACATTGTAAATATATATGCACCCAACATAGGAGCACCCAAATACATAAAGAGAATCTTGGACGATTTCCAGAAAGATATTGACAGCAACACAATTATAGTAGGGGACTTTAACACCCCACTATCAAAAATGGACAGGTCTTCCAAACAAAATATCAACAAAGATGTTTTGTCACTTAACAATACCCTAGAGGAAATGTACTTAACTGATATATACAGAGCTTTTCATCCCAAAGAAGCAAAATACACATTCTTTTCAAGTGTCCATGGAACTTTTTCAAAGATAGACCACATGATAGGACACAAAGCAAGCCTCAACAAATTCAAGAAAATTGAAATCATATCAAGCATTTTCTCTGACCACAATGGTCTGAAACTAGAAACCAACCCCAAAGGAAAAAACCCAAACCACTCAAAATCATGGAGACTGAATAGCATGCTATTAAACAATGAATGGGTCAAGAACGAGATTAGGGAAGAAATCAAAAACTTTCTGGAAACAAATGAAAATGGACTCACAACAACCCAAAACCTATGGGACACAGCAAAGGCAGTCCTGAGAGGGAAGTTCATAGCAATACAGGCCTACCTTAAGAAGATAGAAACAGTTCAAACAAACAACCTAACCCTACACCTACAAGAATTGGAGGAACAACAACAAAGACATCCCATAGCAAGAAGAAGGAAGGAAATAACCAAGATCAGAGCAGAGTTAAATGACATAGAGACTAAAAGGACAATTGTAAGGATCAATGAATCCAGGAGCTGGTTCTTTGAAAAGATAAACAAAATCAACAAGCCTTTAAGTAGGCTCATCAAGAAGTAAAGAGAGAGGATCCAAATAAAGAGAATTAGAAATGCAAGAGGAGAGATTACAACTGATACCACAGCAATACAAAGGATTGTAAGAAATTATTATGAAGAACTGTATGCTAAGAAATTTGAAAACCTAGATGAAATGGACACATTTCTAGAAAAATATAATCTTCCAAAACTGAAAGAAGAAGAAGCAGAAAACCTGAACAGACCAATAACAGCAGAGGAAATTGAAGCAGTGATCAAAAAACTCCCATCACACAAAAGCCCTGGACCAGATGGTTTCACAGGAGATTTCTACAAAGCATTTAAGGAAGAGTTAACCCCTATCCTTCACAGACTATTCAAAAAAATCCAAACTGATGGAAGACTCCCAAACTCTTTTTATGAAGCCAGCATCATCCCAATCCCAAAACCAGATGAAGACACAACGAAGAAAGAAAACTTCAGGCCAATATCGCTGATGAACATAGACGCTAAAATTCTCAACAAAATATTAGCAAACCGCATCGAGAAATACATTAAAAAGATCATCCACCATGACCAAGTGGGATTCATCCCATGGATGCAAGGTTGGTACAATATTCGCAAATCAATAAACATAATACATCACATCAACAACAGCAAATACAAAAATCACATAATCATATCAATAGATGCGGAAAAAGGATTTGACAAGATACAGCCCCCATTTCTGATAAAAACACTCAGCAAAGTGGGAATAGAGTTAGCACTCCTCAACATAATAAAGGCCTTATATGAGAGACCTACAGCCAACATCATACTCAATGGACAAGAACTTAGAGCTTTCCCACTAAGATCAGGAACAAGACAAGGATGCCCTCTCTCACCACTCCTTTTCAACATAGTATTGGAAGTCCTAGCCACAGCAATCAGACAAGAAAAACAAATAAAAGGCATCCAAATTGGAAAGGAGGAAATGAAACTGTCACTGTTTTCAGAGGACATGATAGTGTACATGGAAAACCCTATAGACTCCACCAAAAAACTACTCGATCTAATAAATGAATTTGGCAATACAGCTGGATACAGAGTTAATACCCAGAAATCAAAGGCATTCCTGTACACCAGCAACGAAACTGCAGAAACAGAAATCAGGAAAAAAATCCCATTCGATATAGCAACAAGAAAAATAAAGTACCCAGGAATAAGCCTAACCAAGGAGGTAAAAGACCTGTACTCAGAAAACTACACAACACTGAAGAAAGAAATTAAGGAAGATACAAAGAAATGGAAGCATGTACCATGTTCATGGATTGGAAGAATTAAAATCATCAAAATGGCCATACTACCCAAAGGAATTTATAGATTCAATGGAATCCCTAATAGAGTACCCATGACATATTTCACAGATATGGAACAAACATTTCAGAAATTCGTATGGAACCATAAACGACCCTGAATAGCTGCAGCAAGTTTGAGAAAGAAGAACAAAGCAGGAGGGATCACAATACCTGAAATGAAACTGTATTACAAGGCCACTGTAATCAAAACAGCCTGGTACTGGCATAAAAACAGGCACATAGACCAATGGAACAGAACAGAGAGCCCAGAAATAAACTCAAGTCTCTACGGTCAATTAATATTTGACAAAGGAGGCAGGAGCATAAAATGGAGCAAAAACAGCCTCTTCAACAGATGGTGTTGGGAGATCTGGACAGCTACATTCAAAAAAATGAAACTCGATCACCAACTTACGCTATAAACGAAAATAAACTCAAGATGGTTAAAAGACTTAAATATGAGTCGTAACACCATACAAGTCCTTGAGGAAAACATTGTCAGGAAAATCTCAGACATTCCACGCAGCAACATCCTCACAGACACATCCCCTAAAGCAAGGGACATAAAGGAAGAATAAACAAATGGGACCTCATCAAAATAAAAACCTTCTGCATGGCTAAAGAAAACAGCACCAAATTACAAAGAGAACCAACAGTATGGGAAAACATATTTGCCAATGATACCTCAGACAAGGGCCTGATCTCCAAAATATATAAAGAACTCACACGACTCCACTCCAGGAAGACAAACAACCCAATTAAAAAATGGGCAAAGGATTTGAACAGACATTTCTCCAAGGAAGACATACAGAAGGCCCAGAGACATATGAAAAGATGCTCAGCATCACTAGCCATCAGAGAGATGCAAATCAAAACCACAATGAGGTATCATCTCACTCCAGTCAGAGTGGCCAACATAAACAAATCCACAAACAAATGTTGGAGAGGATGCAGAGAAAGGGAACCCTAGTGCACTGTTGGTGGGAATGCAGACTGGTGAGGCCACTGTGGAAAACAATATGGAATTTCCTCAGAAAACTACAAATGGAACTGCCCTTTGACCCAGCAATTCCGCTGATGGGATTATACCCTAAGAACCCTGAAACACCAATCCAAAAGAACCTGTGCACCCCAATGTTCATAGCAGCACAATTTACAATAGCCGAGTACTGGAAGCAACCGAAGTGCCCATCAGCAAATGAGTGGATCCAAAAACTATGGTATATTTACACAATGGAATTCTATGCAGCAGAGAGAAAGAAGGAGCTTATACCCTTTGCAACAGCATGCATGAAACTGGAGAGCATTTTGCTAAGTGAAATAAGGCAGGCGGTGAGGGACAAATACCATATGATCTCACCTTTAACTGGAACATAATCAATAGAAGAAAAAAGCAAACAAAATATAACCAGAGACATTGAAGTTAAGAACAATCTAACAATAGCCGGGGGGGGGGGGGGGGCGGGGACAGTGGGAAGCGGGCATTACAGGAACTACTATAAAGGACACATGGACAAAACCAAGGGGAGGGTGGAAGTGGTGGAAGGAGGTGTGTTCACCTGGGGTGGGGTGGAGGGATGGGGAGAAAAGGCATACAACTGTAATTGAGTAACAATAAAAATTTTTTTAAAAAATAAAATAAACACTAGACATCAAAAAAAAAAAAAAAGAATAGTGACCTTCCTGTCTGTGCCAATGTGCAAGTGGATGCTAGATGGACCTTTGTATTGCACATAAGCTTCAGGCACCAGTATGGAACAGGGGAATGGACCTAATGTCTTTAAGTTTCTCTGAAAAACAATTAAGGCAATTAAGTCAGTAAGTATTTATAAAGGACCCACTATGTTTAGTGTCAAGAATGTGTTTAATTTTGTATGTTCCCCAAAATAGAGTTGTTTTGTTTTTCTTCATCAGGAGATGACACATTCCTGGACTTCTCCTCTCACTGCCATGCATACTCCTGGAAACTCAGAGGAGAACACATTTTCCATCCTAGCACAGGTCAGTTATCTACATTCTTACCTTTTCCTTTATCTGATTTCAATTATGCTAATCTTCCAACTGGATTCTTATAAATAAAAATAGACATGGCCTTCTAGTCTCATGAAATGTAGAGTCTTTCTCTTTGAAATATTAATATGAATGTCATTTTTATTGAGTCTTTAGGAAAATACAATTTTTTACATTGTTATAACTAAATTGTTTTTATTTCTTTTTTTTTTAATTTTATTGTTGTTCAAGTACAGTTGTCTGCCTTTTCCCCTCATGATTCCCCCCACTCCAGCCATCCCCACCTCCCTCCCCTGATTCCACCTCTCTTTGATTTTGTGCATGTGTCCTTTATAGTTGTTCCTTAAATCCCTTCCCCCCTTTCCTCCCATCATCCTCTCCCACCTCCCCTCTGCTTACTGTAAATTGTTCTTGATTTCAATGGCTCTGGTTATATTTTGCCTCCTCGTCTGTTTTGTTGATTAGGTCCCCCTTCATAGCATCACAATTTACAATAGCCAAGTACTGGAAGCAACTTAAGAACCCTTCCATAAATGAATGGATGATAAAAAAAAAAAAAAAAAAAAAAAAAAAAAAAAAAAAAAACTATGGTACATTTACAGAATAGAAAACATAAAATTTGACACTGGCATATGTTATACTACCTAGAGCATGGCCACTGTCCATGTTATTATGCCCAGAGCTGATGAATCAGAGAGAAGAATGAACTTATCCCTTAAGAAATGCCAAATAGATAATGTAACGATATCTGAATTTTTAGTTAAAAAAACCTATACTCCTCACTCTAATGGATCATTTCATTTTTATATCAACTTCTAGTTCTTGCTCACAGAACATATTAGATCTTTACACACCTACACATTGTATTGACAGAAAATAATTTTTCTATAATTCTAATGTCAAGTGTTCAATATAATTCTTCACCTGCTCCCACTATGAATTTTTCTCACCATCAGTGGTTAAAATGCTTAAGTAGACATGGATATTCTAATAACACACTTTAAAAGGAAAATAATATCTTCTCCCTTCTTTTTTCCCATTCAATTAATCATCCATCCATCCATTCATAAACCATTTACTGAGGGCATGCAATTGACTATACTTAGGGATGAAGAAAAGCTCTCAGTATGTTATCAGCTAAATGACAAAACAATGTAAAAAGTGTCCATAGAGAATAAAAGCCTCAGAGAAGTATCTAATACTCCCTGGGGCATTGAGGAAATGCTCAAAAAGATGGCAGCATTTGGAGTATGCTTATGACTTTGACAGGTGGAGAAGAGCTCAGGAGGAGAACACTCCATGAAGAAGAACAGATGGGAAAATGCATGACAAGATGAGCATCCATGGAATGATCCATATTGATATGATGCCCCAAGTGGCTGGTTCAGTATTTTTGTTATGGGCAGTAGAGATAGATGAACCCTGGGAAGATAAATACATCCCTGTGAAAGGCCTTGAATGCCAGCCAGGGAATTTTCACTTTATATGTAGAAGAAGAAATCAGATCCCTTAATTTTTAGGGTCATGTCTTCCACAATAACATTGGCCTAAACTGCACTGATCCCCTCCCACCTTTGAAAGGGACCAGAACTAAGTGAGCAGCAACTCTCTCTGCCCCTCTCTGGGTGTGTGTCATTCCCTCCTGTATCTCCACTCTCCCTCTTTAGACTGCGCTGGGCCTGGAACCTTCTCCCTATCATCCCAACCAAGGGATCAGTCCAAACATTTCAGACATCAAATCCAACACTTGTACAGTAACTGTAGTCTTTTCAACTGTGTTCCCAAATTTTGGAGATAATTTGCATAAGCTACAATTTTGACATTTACAAGTATATACAATAAAACTGCTTCTTTAAATGACTTTTGTAGTAAGTGCAAAATTTGAAGTCAGGCATGATTTGCTTTTTCTGACAATTATCTGTCCTACCATCAACACTGTGACAAAGGTAGAATAAAGTGGGATAAAATGGTGAAACCAGAGTGACCAAATACTCACTCATTCATTTTGTTTGATTCCTGCCAAAATGTTCATTTGAAAGAAAAGTAGATTTTATTTTTTTAAAGATTTTATTTATTTTTAGAGAGAGAAGAAGGGAGGAGGAAAGAGAGGGAGAGAAACATCAGTGTGTGGTTGCCTCTCAACTGCCCCCTACTGGGGACCTGGCCCACAACCCAGGCATGTACCCTGACTGGAAATTGAACCAACCACCGTATGGTTCACAGGCCAGCACTCAATCCAATGAGCCACACCAGCCAGGACATAAAATTAGATTTTAAATAACAACAATATCATCAACAACATGTGTAATGCTATGATGTGTCTCACCTCATTTTTAAAAATTATTTTATTGCAGTTCAATTACAGTTGTTTTCATTTTCCCACTGCCCCTTACACCCACCCCAGTCAAAAGCACCTCCCTCTACTGCTTCCATCCCTCCCCTTGGTTTTGTCTATGTGTCCTTTATAGTAGTTCCTCAAAATACTTCTCCTTACTGTCCCTTCCCCCATCCCCTCTGGCTATTGTTAGAGTGCTCTTAACTTCAATGTCTCTAGTTATATTTTGTTTACTTTTTTCTTCTGTTGACTATGTTCCAGTAAAAGGTGAGATCATATGCTATTTGTCCCTCACCTCCAGGCTTATTTCACTTAGCATAATGCTCTCCAGTTCCATCCATGCTGTCTCAAAGAGTAGGAGCTTTTTCTTTCTCTCTGCTGTGTAGAATTCCAGTGTGTAACTGTACCATACGTGATTTTTTTTAGCTTTAATTATTTTATTTTATTTTTTAAATTTTTATTGTTATTCAATTACAGTTGTCTGCATTTTATCCCCATCCGTCCACCACATCCCTGCCAAACCCACCTCCCTCCCCCACCTCCATCCTCCTCCTTCATTTTGTCCATGTGCTTTTAGATATACTCATTTGCTGATGGGCACTTAGGTTGCTTCCATTACTTGGCTATTGTAAATTGTGCTGCTATAAACGCTGGGGTGCGTAAGTTCTTTTGGATTGGTGTTTCAGGGCTCTTAAGGTATAATCGAAGCATCCCATTTGCTGGGTCAAAGGGCAGTTTCATTTTTACTTTTCTGAGGAAATTCCATACTGTTTTCCACAGTGGCTTCACCAGTCTGCATTACCACAAACAATGGACTAGGGTTCCCTTTTCTCCGCATCCTCTCCAACATTTGTTTGTTGATTTGTTTAGTTGGCCACTCTGACTGGTGTGAGATGGTACCTCATTGTGATTTAAATTTGCATCTTTTTGATGGCTAGTGATTCTGAGCATCTTTTCATATGTCTCTGGGCCCTCTGTATGTTTTCCTTGGAGAAGTGTCTGTTCAAGTCCTTTGCCCATTTTTTAATTGGGGTGTTTGTCTTCCTGGAGTGGAGTCATGTGAATTCTTTATATATTTTGGAGATCAGACCCTTGTCTGAGGTATCATTAGCAGATATGTTTTCCCTACTGTTGGTTCTCTTTGTAATTTGGTGCTGTTTTCTTTAGCCATGCAGAAGCTTTTTTATTTTGATGAGGTCCCATTTGTTTATTCTTTCCTTTATGTCCCTTGCTTTAGGGGACATGTCTGTGAGGATGTTGTTGTGTGGAATATCTGAGATTTTCCTGTCAATGTTTTCCTCTAGGACTTTTATGGTGTTATGACTTGTATTTAAGTCTTTTATCCACCTTGAATTTATTGTTGTGTACGGTGTAAGATAGTGATCAAGTTTCATTTTTTTTCAGGTAGCTGTCCAGATCTCCCAACACCATTTATTGAAGAGGGTATTTTTACTCCATTTTAGGCTCCTGACTCCTTTGTCAAATATTTATTGACCATGGAGACTTGGGTTTATTTCTGGGCTCTGTTCTGTTCCATTGGTGTATGTGCCTGTTTTTATGCCAGTACCAGGCTGTTTTGATTACAGTGGCCTTGTTGTAAAGTTTGATATCAGGTATTTTGATCCCTCCTGCTTTGTTTTTCTTTCTCAAAATTGCTGCAGGTACTCGGGGTTCTTTATGGTTCCATATAAATTTCTGTACTGTTTGTTCTATATCTGTGAAATATGTCATGGGTACTCTAATAGGGATTGCATTGAATCTATAAATTGCTTTGGGTAGTATGGCCATTTTGATGAGGTTAATTCTTCCAACCCATGAGCATGGTACACGCTTGTATTTGTTTGTGTCTTCCCTAATTACTTTCTTCAATGGTGTGTAGTTTTCTGAGTACAGGTCTTTTACCTCCTTGGTTAGGTTTATTCGTAGGTACTTTATTTTTCTTGTTGGTATGTGAAATGGGATTATTTTTCCTGATTTCTGTTTTTGATGATTCATTGTTGGAGTACAAGAATATCTTTGATTTCTGAGTATTTACTTTGTATCGTGCTGTTTTGCCAAATTCATTTATTAGGTCAATCAGTTTTTTGGTGGAGTCTATAGGATTTTCCATTTACACTATCATGTCATCTGCAAACAGTGACAGTTTCATTTCCTCCTTTCCAATTCGGATGCCTTTATTTCTTTTTCTTGTCTGATTGCTATAGTTAGGATTTCCACTACTATGTTGAATAGGAGGGATGAGAGAGGGAATCCTTGTATTGTTTCTGATCATAGTGAGAAAGTTCTAAGTTTTTGTCCATTGAGTATGATGTTGGCTGTATGTCTCTCATATATGTCCTTTATTATGTTGAGTAATGCTCCCTCTATTTCAACTTTGTTGAGTGTTTTTATTATAAGTGGGTGGTGTACCTCATGAAATGCTTTTTCCACATCTATTGATGTGGTCATGTGATTTTTGACTTTCATTTTGTTTATGTGGTGTATTACATTTTTTTATTCGTGAATATTGTACCATCCTTGAATTCCTGGGATGAATCCCAGTTGATCATGGTGTGTGATCTTTTTAATGTATTGCTGGATGCAGTTTGCCAATATTTTGTTGAGGATTTTAGCATCTATGTTCATCAGTGATATTGGCCTGAAGTTTTCTTTCTTTGTTATGTCTTTATCTGGTTTTGGAGTTAGGATGATGCAGGCTTCATAAAGAGTTTGGGAGTCTTTCCTCTTCTTGATTTTTTTGAAATAATCTGTGGAGGATGGGTGTTAACTCTCCCTTAAATGATTTGTAAAATTATCCTATGAAACTAACTGGTCCTGTGCTTTTGTGTGTCAGAATCTTTTTGATTAGTGTTTCAAATCCATCAGGTGTTATTGTTCTGTTCATGGTTTCTGGTTTTTCTTCATTGAGTTTTGGAAGGTTATGTTTTTCTAGAAATTTGTCCATTTCATCTAGGTTTTCACATTTATTGTCATATAGTTCTTCATAGTAATTTCCTACAATCCTTTATATTTCTGTGGTATCAGTTGTAGTCTCTCCTCTTTCATATCTGATTGTGTTTATTTATGTCCTCTCTATTTTTTTTCTAGATGAGCCTGCTGAAAGGCTTGATGATTTTGTTTATCGTTTCAGAGAACCAGCTCCTGGATTCATTGATCCTTAGTGTTGTGATTTTAGTCTCTATGTCATCTAATTCTGCTCTGATATTGGTTATTTCCTTCTTTATACTTGCTCTGGGTTGTCTTTTTTGTTATTCCTCGAGTTCTTGGAGGTGTAGAGTTAGGTTGTTTATTGTAAATATTTCTATTCTTTTTTTGTTAGGCCTGTATAGCTATAAACTCTCCTCTTAGGACTACCTTTGTCTCACCTCATTCTAAGCACTTAATATATATTAAATAATTCAATCTTCAGTGCAACCAAAAGTGATTGGTAATTTGACTGTCCCTTGTTTACAGAGGAGGACACTGAGGCACAGAGTAAGCTAACGTGCTCAGGATTATCTATCTAAAAAAAATAAAAGAACCAGTTTTTAGATGCAAGTGTTCTGGCAATTTTTTTTTTTTTATCACACAGATTTAAAGATGCCCCAGTTCAAATTCCTTTTTCTAAAACACGGGTTTCTCCAGTAAATACATGTAACTGGGATGATCACCCTTTCCTCAGTGCTTAAAACAGACCTAGGTGACACAACCCTCTCAGAACACATCCATTTCTTCTTATACCTATGAAAGAGCTTGAACAGTGGGAAAGGTGCTGTCTTAGGAGCTGTGAACCTGACTTCTTTTAACCCAGGCTCTGCCATTTGCTGTCTATATGATCCTGATCAAGTTCTTCTGAGCCTCAGTTTCCCTATCTGCACTCTGTGTGTGTGTCTGTACACACTACATAATCCAAAAGGATTTTTCAGGACAAATACTCTATGATTCTGTAAACTTATAAAACAAGATGCAGTTGAAAATTCTAAACTTACTTAAGTTTACTTATCCATCTCAACTTTAAAATGCCATATTTTATCATAGAGAATTGAAAGAACTCCAAGGAAGGGAGTACATTGCTATGCAGAATTGACAGAACTCGTAATGTCCTCAGGGGAAGTTCAGTAAAAGCCTCATGGAGGTAAATGTTCCTTAGACACATGTTGGCAAACTGTAGCACACAGGATTTTAGATTTTTAAATGAGTAAGATTTTTAAAAAGAAGAATATGAATTATAAGTGATATGAATCACTCATATTTTCTAATATGAGTGATATGAATTTCAAATTTTAGTTTCTATAAATTGTTTCTTTGGAATGTAATCACACTGATTCATTTATGTATTATCTATGACTGCTTTCACACTACAGTGACAGAACGAAATAATTATGACATAGACTAAATGCCCCCTAAAGTCTAACATATTTACTTGTGATCCTTTACAGGAAAATTTGCTGTCCCATGCTCTGGAATTGAGATTTTTATAGGAGCCCCCGATTTTAGCATTATAATCAAGGCTATTAATTATTTAAAATAACCTCACATAAGTTTGTGAAAACAAGTTTGCATCATTATATTCTATACTAAAATTACCTCTATGACATGTCTCATATGTATGAAAAAATGCACAGATCCAAGTCAGGCATTTTTGAAAGTTTATATTATGTGCACCAACAATTATTGCATGATCAATGAAGATGTTTTCTTTGACCAAGCTATTTCTAGTTGGGATTGCATATGTATGTAAAGTTGGGTAATATCCAAAAGTGTTTCATTTTATGGAAATTGGTTTTAAAAATTCTTACCTAGATTTACATTAAAAACTGTGTCAAGAATATATAATACCAGCCCTGGCTGGTGTGGCTTAGTGTATTGAGTGCTGGCCTGCAAACTACAGGGTCCCCAGTTTGATTCCCAGTCAGGGCACATGCCTGGGTTGCTGACCAGGTCCCCAGTGGGGTGTGTGTGAGAGGCAACCACACATTGATGTTTCTCTCCCTCTCTTTCTCCTCCCCTTCTCCTCTCTAAAAATAAATAAACTCTTTAAAAAGAGAGAATAAATAATACCAATGAGTCAAATTTAGTAAATAACATATCCCTCCAATGTGTTTTATGCATCACTGCCCTTCTTCCCTGAACAACTGATTGTTTGAGTTTAAAGTACAAAATAATTGGATGAAGGTTAAAAATTCAGTCCAGATTTCTAGGACCAGTACAAAGCACTGGATGTATATTTCTCTCTCTGATCAGATACTTGGTTTACTTGACGTTGGAAACTTTAATTTGATTCATAAAGTTAAACAAGCTCCAACTTGCCCTATACAATTGTAATGAAATTACTTTAAAAACATAACAGGTGGAAACTTGATATATAGTTAAAATATATAAATGGTTAACCACTCATTTATTTGGCACTCTGGGAAATGAGGTGTCTGAATAAGTGAAATTCTTGGATGGCCAAGGGTTATCCTTCTATAGGAATCATGTAATAGGTATCATTTTGAAAGGTAATTAATATTTTCCTGACTTCTTATAAAAATCATCTGAACATGTTTTATAAAAAATATACATCAAATTCAAAGATTTGAAATGAACAAAATAATGTAAAATATCACTTTAATGAGTTTCTATTGATTATATGCTGAAATGATACTATTTTGTCTTTAATAGGTTGAATAAAATATATTATTCAAAATAAAAAATTATACTGAACATGCTTTAGTCTTTCTTGATAACTTAGACACTAGTATGAGCATCAGTTATTGTACTATGCTGTAATATTATGCTAGGCTGTAATTGTGCACACAGGAGTTATTAAGATGGGTAGGAATGTTTGTCTCTATATTAAATGGCCACAGACTCTTGTACTCTGTAGTTACTAATTTTCTGTGTCATTTTCTTTGCCCCCCTGTCCTGTTAGTTTTCATGTCTCAGTGTTCCTAGTGGCTGTGCCTCTAAATGTATTTCCACTTGCTCATCATCTATAATTTGCTAAGTGGAGGTAATCAAATGACCGAGTTCGTTAGAGTTCTTTTTGGAAAGTTAATTATTCATCCATAAAGGTAAAGGAACTTTTCAGCAACACAGTTCTTAAGTTGAGAAGCCTTCTCCAACTCTTATGGACATTTTATGGTAGTCTTCTGGAGTGCTGATCTTACCAGAAGAAAAGTCTCTTGAGCAACAGAATTATGCTAACTAGATCAAAAAGTTCACTTTTGATTGAAGCACAATGTTATTCTTCTTGCTCACTTCTTTTAAATATAAAGTATGCTGTGATCCAATTTTTTCTCTATAGTGTGGTGAGAATAAGTTTAAAGAGTCAATTACTTGCACCACTGACTGCTGTAACTCTTTCTTGTATTTACTTGAATTAATTGTCTCCAGTTTTGGAACAATTGCTTTGCCTTTTATAATTCTCTTTTCCATTCATGCAGTGCTGTGCATGCCCTGTATATCACTGTAGTGTGTCTGCCTTGCAAGTTGTGTCAGGATCCATACAGGTGTGCCACACTCCTAGAAAGCTCTATGTGTGCAAATCCGTATTTCTCAAAAGAGTGAATGAACTGTGCATAAGGTGACTTTCAAATCAAATTTAAATCCCTTTAAATAATGCACAATTTACAATAGCCAAGTACTGGAAGCAACCTAAGTGCCCATCAGCAAATGAGTGGATCAAAAAATTATGGTACATTTACACAATGGAATTCTACGCAGCAGAGAGAAAGAAGGAGCTTATACCCTTTGCAACGGCATGGATGGAACTGGAGAGCATTATGCCAAGTGAAGTAAGCCAGGCGATGAGGGACAGATACCATATGATCTCACCTTTAAGTGGAATATAATCAACAGAAGAAAAAAGCAAACAAAATATAACCAGAGACATTGAAATTAAGAACATTGTAACAATAGCCACAGGGGAGTGGGGAGGGGATAGTGGGGAGAGGGGTCTATAGGAGCTGCTATAAAGAACAGAAGGACAAAATCAAGGGGAAGGGTAGAGGTGGGGAGGGAGGTTGGACTGGCTGGGGTGGGTTGGAGGGAAGGGGAGAAAATGCAGACAATTGTAACTGAATAAAAATAAATAAATAAAATAAAAATTTATTAATAAATAAATAATGTGCTCCACTGCCATATTTCAAATTCCTTCCTATACTTCACCAAATTTGTAATGAAGTTTTAAGAACACTTCTCTTGTGAAAATGAGATACATCTGTTACTTATCTATCGAACATAACATAAAAAAAAACATGATTATTTGTTTGTTTGAACTAAGTCCCCTTTTTTCCTTAGAGGCATTGTTGCCTAGCTCAGTGACAAATTATACACTTGAATTTCACACATGGAGGTAATTTGTTCCTATGTTGTGCAAATTTACAAATAGATACCAGTCTGATATAATTCTGAGAAAATGGCAATTATTGTCATATTGCAGCAGGCTTGGGTAGCAAATGTTTGTCCTTCAAAGAGAGCTGCAGATGCCTGATTAATGGAATTGTCAACAGTGATTTCCTACTTACAAATTTTACTCAAGTTATAACTTCAGCAATAACATATATGCATTTCCCCCTTTGATTCATTTAACTAATGTATTGTATATGTTCTTCCTTATAGGAATCTCAACATCTGACTCCAGGATTCACCTTACAAAGTAGGTGTTTTTTTAAAAAATATTCTTAGTCCATATTCCATGTTCTCTCCTCTCTCTCCCTTTTCTCTTTTTCACCTAATATCAGTGACACATAAAATAACAGAAATTCATATTGCGATATATACAAGTTGTTCCTTTTTTCATCTTTTATTAATGGCATGATTCTGTGAAAAGTATATAACTGGAAGGGCTGAATTATTTTTTTTTTCTTGGTTGGCTTTATTAAATAATTATTTTATTGTAGTTCAATTACAATTGTCTGCATTTTCCCCCAACCACTCCCCCCCACCCCAGCCAAACCCACCTCCCTCCCTTGCTTCCATCCTCCCCCTTGGTTTTGTCCATGTGTACTTCATAGTAGACATATGCACCCAAATGTTCATAGCAACACAATTAACAAAGCCACATGCTGGAAGCAACCTAGGTGCCCATCAGTAAATAAGTGTATCAAAAAACTATGGTACAGGCAGAAGAACCAAGATGGCAGCTTAGGTAGACACACTGCGCCTCCTCGCACAACCAGAACTGACGGAGAATCAAACGGCAAGGAAGTCCCACACCAAGTAGATAAAAAAGAAACATACTTCCAGACCGGTAGGAGGGGCGGAGATGGGCACCGGGGAGCAGAGGACTCCCGTGGCCGTGGTAGGACCAAGACTGGCGGAGTGTGGGACAAACAGGGCAGGCAGTCTGACCACTAGCAGACCCTGCGGCCCCACATTCGCACACAGAGAAACCGAGAGGGCCGGACTCAGAGTGGCGGAGAACAGGGCAGGCAGTGTGGCGGGGAGCACCCCTCAGCCCCACACTCACACACAGATGAACCAGGACGAGCAGCGGGGAGCGAAGCAAACCTCATAACCCAGGGCTCCAGCGCTGGGAAATAAAGCCTCAAACCTCTGATTGAAAATGCCCGTGGAGGTTGGGGCAGCAGCAGGAGAGACTCCCAGCCTCACAGGACAGGTCCTTGGAGAGACCCACAGGGGCCTAGAGTGTGCACAAGCCCACCCACTTGGGAACCAGCACCAGAGGGGCCCAATTTGATTGTGGGTAGCTGAGGGAGTGGTTGAAATCCGGTGGAGAGTGGAGCAGGCACCATTGCTCCCTCTCGGCCCCTCCACCGCTTACAACTTCACAGCCCAGGGACCAGCGTTACCCCGCCCTGGGGAACACCTAAGGCTCCGCCCCTTTAAGTAACAGACTTGCCAAGACAAAAAAAAAAAAAAATGGCCTAAATGACAGAACACTTCAAAGCTCCAGAAAAAATACAAGTAAGCAACGAAGAGATAGCCAACCTATCAGATGCACAGTTCAAAACACTGGTTATCAAGACACTCACAGAATTGGTTGAATTTGTTTGAAAACTAGATGAAAAAATGAAGCCTATGCTAAGAGAAACAAAGGAAAATGTACAGAGAACCAATAGTGATGCAAAGGAAACTGGGACTCAAATCAATGGTGTGGACCAGAAGGAAGAAAGAAACATCCAACCAGAAAAGAATGAAGAAACAAGAATTTGGAAAAATGAGGAGAGGCTTAGGAACCTCGAAGACATCTTGAAATTTTCCAAACATCCGAATTATAGGGGTGCCAGAAGGAGAAGAGGAAGAACAAAAAATTGAAAACTTATTTGAACAAATAATGAAGGAGAACTTCCCTAATCTGGCAAAGAAATAGACTTCCAGGAAGTCCAGGAAGCTCAGAGAGTCCCAAAGAAGCTGGACCCAAGGAGGAACACACCAAGGCACATCATAATTACATTCCCCAAGATTAAAGACAAGGAGAGAATCTTAGAAGCAGCAAGAGAAAAGGACACAGTCACCTACAAAGGGGTTCCCATAAGACTGTCAGCTGATTTCTCCAAAGAAACCTTACAGGCAAGAAGGGGCTGGGAAGAAGTATTCCAAGTCATGAAAGGGAAGGGCCTACATCCAAGATTACTGTATCCAGCAAAGCTATCATTTAGAATGGAAGGGCAGATAAAGTACTTCTCAGAGAAGGTCAAGGTAAAGGAGTTGATCATCACCAACCCATTATTATATGAAATGTTAAAGGGATTTATCTAAGAAAAAGAAGATAAAAAATATGAACAGTAAAAATGACAGCAAACTCACAGTTATTAACAACCACACCTAAAACAAAAACAAAAGAAAACTAAGCAAACAACTAGAACAGAAACAGAACCACAGAAATGGAGATCACATGGAGGGTTTTCAATAGGGGATTGGGAGGGAGAGAGAGGGGGGAAGGTACAGAGAATAAATCGCATAAATGATAGGTGGAAAATAGACAGGGGGGTAAGAATAGTGTAGGAAATGTAGAAGCCAAAGAACTTATAAGTATGACCCATGGACATGAACTATAGGGTGGGAATGTGGGAGGTAGAGGGTGGGCAGGATGGAGTTGAGTGAAGGGATGGAAATGGGACAACTGTAATAGCATAATCAATAAATATATCAAAAAAACCCCTATGTTACATTTATACAATGGAATACTATGCAGCAGAGAAAAAGAAGGAGCTCATACCCTTTGAGACAGCATTGATGGAACTGGAGAGCATTATGCTAAGTGAATTCTTGAACAATTGAATTCAGAATAATTATTTGATATTAGAAAACATGGGTAGTAATTGTGTGTTCCCTTTCTTTTCAGAGTGGAGTGACCGAACCAGCAAAGCTTCTACAAAGTTAGTATCATTCAAGTTGTAAGTACTTGGGTTTCAAAAATAGGCTTTTTCAGGGGCATTTGGCAAGTAAGTGATTCCTCAGTGCTCAGTGAAGCTTGTTCCCTCTCCTACTCCTTGAAAATATGAAGCTTGTCTCATAATAATAATGTGGAGTTAGGTTAGAGGGGAGAACAATATGTACCACAATAAGAAAGTAACAGTAAAAATGGATGAGATCACCATTAGACTCTCTAATGATGTAGACACAGGCTGGGTGTATGAAAACAATTGTGATTCTTGACTAGTTTTTTGAGCACTGTGTAACTTCAGCTACAGATACCATTATATGCAATACTTAGCAATGACTGACAAGGATGGGGAAAGGACACATCTAAACAGCCATGACTGGCCATGGAACGTTAAGTGGATCACTATGGCTATGGCCAGTCAGCCTGAGACCTTACTGTTTGCAGGTTATCTGATGACTACATATTATAGCCAATCAAAGGCAGCCAGGAAGACATGGAATAAGAGGTTCCATGATGACAGGTTGAAGTTCAGAAGCCAGGACCCTGAAATTCACTCAGCACTGCCTTCATTTTTTATTAATGTTAAGGAAGGACAAGAAGAAAACTAATTTCTTCATATTAATTATTGTAGATTTTATAATATTCATTTGTCCATGAGTATATCAAGGGAGTATTTCTCACACAACTCCTTTTATTCATAATACTACAAAATGGGAGTCAACTTTTCTGTGTGAGTAATAATCACATACTTGAAAAATTTCAAAGTGAAATAATTATGATGTTCAAGTGTCCTAATGGCACACTTGAAGTGAATTGCTCTCCTTTTGGAAGATCTCAAGTAATTGCATAAAACAACTGGGAATGACTCCAAAATAGACTGAGGCTCAGAGAAAGTCAATGTCATTTTCACATTCTTGGTTCTGTTTAGCAGCAAACTACCCAAAATTGTAACCCCATCACCCTCTTATTTTGTTTTCTGGCCTGCTCTGTGCCCACTAATTCAAAGTTCAGTTTTAACAACCAAGAATTCTCCATTTAAAGAGGTGAGAAAAATTAAGAGAGTGGAGGGGAAGAAAACAATAACCCTGATTTAAGGACCAGATTATATAGAAACATGGAAATCAAAATCATCTTTGATATTGTTCATTTCAGATTTTGCATGATTCACTTTTTGAATTTCTCTCCCCACTGTTATGCTAATAAATTGATACTATCCTCCTACCTTGCCCCACTCCTGTTAAAAATCAATAAAATTCACACATGCACAGGTGCACTTGAGATTTAGGCAATCAACACAAGTCTCAAAATATGAAAAAATATAAAATTATTTTCCCATTATGAAATGATCTTACTCTTAAAGCAAAACTATTAGAGTCCCACTGTAAAATATGTTTCCATATAGACCCTAAAATACAATATTTCAATAGTTTTCAACTAACAGAAATAAACTTATGAATTATGGTTTATAGTTAGTGGCTGCATTTCCAGAGACCAGCACTTCATAGCATGGGGCATATACTGTATTCAATAGAACCAAGGTTATCTGTAGGAAGCATCAATAAAACTAGAAGGCACTGGGTCCATTTTATGAATGAGTTACTTGCTCTCTGTTTAGCTGATTGATCTAAATTCCAGGTATTGTCCATCAGACTTTAGCTGAAGAAATTTCCCTTTGTATGGTAGGGTATGGGTTTAATGAAGCACAGAAAAGAGTTATAAGAAGACATTGAAGTTAAGAACAATCTAACAATAGCCAGAGGGGAGTGAGGAGGGGATAGTGGGGAGAAGGGTTTACAGGAGCTACTATAAAGGACTCATGGACAAAATCAAGGGGGAGGGTGGAGGCGGGGGAAGGAGGTGGGTTTGGCTGGGGGGAGGTGAGGGATGGGGAGAAAAGGCAGACAACTGTAATTTAATAACAATAAAAATTTAAATAAAAAATAAAAAAGAAACATTAAAACAAAAAAAAAGAATTATTTTGATTTTTAGCTTCCCAAATTTTATCAGCTTACCCATTACTAATATTTTCCCATATTTTAGTATAGCGTGTTTTTATGCCAGTTTCTAGTATTTTCCATTTGGCAGGGTAATCCTCCAGGCAACTAAAAAGATTCTGAGGGTAGACGAAACTGCTGAATGCTGGAGCTTGGTGGAAAACAACCCGTAAGTTGGCCCAGGTTCAGGAGAGACACCTACCCACTGTCAGAAAATATCTTGGACATACTCTTGCCAATTACTGCAGTAAAGGAACAGGAGTATTGTAAAACAGAGTTCCTTAATTACTGAGGCTCTTTATCATTTTCCCAAATCTTGGCCTGTTTTCCATGGTTGATGAAAAATAGATCTTCTATTTGAGTCTGGAGTGTTTATAAGGACTGCATGTATGAGAACAAAGTATAAAACACTGTCCCTAAAGAGCCTCAGTGAAAGCTAGGAACCAGTTAGACTCACTCTGTGTCTTTTGTGTGTGTGTGTGTGTGCAAATTATTTTTTTCTTATTATTGATATATTCATGCCTTTAATCATGTATTCAACCAGAGGCATTGAAGTTAAGAATAATCTAACAATAACCAGAGGAGAGTGGGGAGGGGATAGTGGGGAGAGGGGTTTTCAGGAACTACCATAAAGGACACATGGACAAAACCAAGGGGGAGGCTGGGGAGTGAGATGGGTTTGGCTAGGATGGGTGGAGGGGTGGGGAGAAAATGCAGACAACTGTAATTGAACAAAAAAAATATATTTTAGTGTTGTTCAATTACACTTTTCAGCATTTCCCACACACCACAGCCAAACCCTCCTCCTTCCCTTGCTTCTACACACCCCCTTGGTTTGTCCATGTGTCCTTTATAGT
This sequence comes from Desmodus rotundus, assembly GCF_022682495.2. NCBI lineage: Eukaryota > Metazoa > Chordata > Mammalia > Chiroptera > Phyllostomidae > Desmodus > Desmodus rotundus. The sequence continues at coordinate 56,229,316 of NC_071400.1, forward strand.
AGTTCCTGAAAACCCATCCTCCTACTCTCCCCTCCCCCCTCCCCTCAGGTTATTGTTACATTGTTCTTAATTTCAATGTCTCTGGTTATATTTTGTTTGCTTTTTTCTTTTGTTGATTATGTTCCAGTTAAAGGTGAGATCATATGGTATTTGTCCCTCATTGTCTGGCTTATTTCACTTATTATAATGCTCTCCAGTTCCATCCATGCTGTCTCAAAAGGTAGGAGCTCCTTCTTTCTCTCTGCTGTGTAGAATTCCACTGTGTAAATGTATCATAGTTTTTTGATCTACTCATTTGCTGATGGGCACTTAGGTTGCTTCCAGGACTTGGCTATTGTAAATTGTGCTGCTATGAACATTAGGGTGCATAGGTTCTTTTGGATTGGTGTTTCAGGGTTGTTAGGGTATAATCCCAGCAGTGGAATTGCTGGGTCAAAGGGCAGTTCCATTTTTAGTTTACTGAGGAAATTCCATACCATTTTCCACAGTGGCCTCACCAGTCTGCATTCCCACCAACAGTGCACTCTGGTTCCCTTTTCTCCACATCCTCTCCAAAACTTGTTAACTTGTTTATGATGGCATTCTGACCTGTGTGAAGTACTATCTCAGTGTGGTTTTACTTTGCATTTCTCTGAAGGCTAGTGATGCTGAGCATCTTTTAATATGTATCTGGGCCCTCTGTATGTCTTCCTTGGAGAAGTGTCTGTTGAAGCCTTTTGCCCACTTTTTAATTGGGTTTTCTGGTCTTCCTGGAGTGGAATCGTGTGAGTTCTTTATATATTTTCAAGATCAAACCCTTGTCCAAGGGTTCTGTTCCATTGCTCTATACATTTGTTCTTATACCTTGTCCAAAGTATCATTGGCAAATATGTTTTCCCATATACTTCATTCTCTTTTCATTTTAATGCTGCTTTCTTTAGCTATGCAGAAGCTCTTTCATTTGATGAGGTCCCATTTGTTTATTTTTTTCCATTATGTCCCTTGCTTTAGAGGACATATCACTGATCATGTTGCTATGTGGAATGTCTGAGATTTTCCTGCCAATGTTTTCCTCTAGGACTTTTATGGTTGCACAGCTTATATTTACACCTTTTATCCACCTTGACTTTATTTTTGTGTATGGTGTAATTTTGTGGTTGAGTTTCATTTTTTTTGCATGTAGCTGTCCAGATCTCCAAACACCATTTGTTGAAGAGGCTATTTTTAATACATTTTTTGCTTCTTCCCACTTTGTCAAATATTAATTGACCATAGAGACTGGGGTTTATTTCTGGGTTCTCTGTTCTGTTCCATTGCTCTATACATTTGTTCTTATACCAGTAGCAAGCGGTTTTTTAAAATATATTTATTGGTTCTGCAATAACAGTTGTCCCATTCCCGCCCTTCACTCCACTCCATCCTGCCCACCCCCTACATCCCACATTTCTTCCCCTTTAGATCATGTCCATGGGTCATACATATAAGTTCTTTGGCTTCTACATTTCCTATACTATTCTAACCCTCCCCCTGTCTATTTTCTACCTACCATTTATGCTATTTATTCTCTGTAACTTAACCCCCTCTCTCCCCCTCCCACTCCCCTGTTGATAACCCTCCATGTGATCTCCATTTTCTGGTTCTGTTCCTGTTCTAGTCCTTTGCTTAGTTTGCTTTTGTTTTTGTTTAGGTGTGGTTGTTAATAACTGTGAGTTTGCTGTCATTTTTACTGTTCATATTTTTATCTTCTTTTTCTTAGATAAATCCCTTTAACATTTCATATAATAATGGCTTGGTGATGATGAACTCCTTTACCTTGACCTTATCTGAGAAGCACTTTATCTACCCTTTCGTTCTAAATGATAGCTTTGCTGGGCACAGTAATCTTGGACGTAGGTCCTTGGCTTTCAGGATTTCAAATACTTCTTTCTAGCCCCTTCTTGACTGTAAGGTCTCTTTTGAGAAATCAGCTGACAGTTTTTTAATTTTTTATTGTTATTCAATTACAGTTATATGCCTTTTCTCCCCATCCCTCCACCCCACCCCAGCTGAACCCACCTCCCTCCTGCACCTCCACCCTCCCCCTTGGTTTTGTCCATGTGTCCTTTATAGTAGTTCCTGTAATACCCTCTTCCAACTGTCCCCGCCCCCCCCACCCTGGCTATTGTTAGATTGTTCTTAACTTCAATGTCTCTGGTTATATTTTGTTTGCTTTTTTCTTCTATTGATTATGTTCCAGTTAAAGGTGAGATCATATGGTATTTGTCCCTCACCGCCTGGCTTATTTCACTTAGCATAATGCTCTCCAGTTCCATCCATGCTGTTGCAAAGACAGTCTTATGGGAATTCCTTTGTAGGTAACTGTGTCCTTATGTCTTGCTCCTTCTAAGATTCTCTCCTTCTCTTTAATCTTGGGTAATATAATTATGATGTGCCTTGGTGTGTTCCCCCTTGGGTCCATCTTCTTTGGTACTCTCTGAGCTTCTTGGACTTCCCAGAAGTTTATTTCCTTTGCCAGATTAGGGAATTTCTCCTTCATTATTTGTTCAAATAAATTTTCAATTTTTTGTTCTTCATGTTCTTCTTCTGGCACCCCTATAATTTGTATGTTGGAATATTTAAAGATGTCCTGGAGGTTCCTAAGTCTCTCCTCATTTTTTTGAATTCTTGTTTCTTTGTCCTTTTCTGGTTGGATATTTCTGTCTTCCTTCTGGTCCACACCATTGATTTGAGTCCCAGTTTCCTTCCCATCACTATTGGGTCCCTGTACATTTTCCTTTGTTTCTCTTAGTATAGCCTTCATTTTTTCATCTAATTTGTGACCAAATTCAACCAATTCTGTGAGCTCCCTGACTACCAGTTTTTTGAACTGTGCATCTGATAGGTTGGCTCTCTTTTTTGCTTAGTTGTATTTTTTCTGGATCTTTGATCTGTTCTTTCATTTGGGCCTTTTTGTGTGTGTGTGTATGTCTTGGCACAACTGTTACATAAAGGGGCCTTAGGTGTTCGCCGAGGTGGGGTAACGGCTGTTTGCTGCACTGTGATGTTGTATGTGGGGGAGGGGCTGAGAGGCAGCAATGGTGCTTGCTCCACTCTCTGCTGGATTTCAGTCACTCCCTCCACTACCCACAATCAAATTGGGCCCCTCTGGTGCTGATTCCCAAGTGGGTGGGCTTTTGCATGCTCTAGGCCCCTGTGAGTCTCTCCAATGAACTCTCCTGTGATGCTGGGCGTTTCTCCCACTGCCATCTCAACCCCCGCAGGTGTTTTTAATCAGAAGTTTGATGCTTTATTTCCCCGTGCTGGAGCCCTGGGTTGTGTGGTCTGTTTTATTCCCCCGCCATTCCTCCTGGTTTATCTATCCACGAATGTGGGGATGCTGGGTCTGCCAGTAACCACCTTGTGGGGTCTGCTAGCTGAAGCATGGCCTGCCCTGTTCCACAATCCGCTGCCTTGCTGGTTCCACCAGCCCCCACCTTGCCACGTGTCCTCTCTGCCTGGGCTGCCCATCTCTACCCTTCCTACCGGTCTCTTTGAATGTTTCTTCTTTATCTCCTTGGTTGTTGGACTTCCATACAGTTCGGATTTCTGTCAGTTCTGGTTGGTTTTTGTTTTCAAATTGTTGTTGTCCTTTTTTGGTTGTGTGAGGAGGCACAGTGTGTCTACCTATGCCTCCATCTTGTTCAGAATCCATACCACAATTTTTTGGTCCACTCATTTCTTGATGGACACTTAGACTGTTTCTATGACTTGGCAGTTGTACATAACACTGCTATGAACATTGGGGTGCATAGGTTCTTTGAATTGGTGCTGCAGGATTCTTATGGTATAATCCCAGCCATGGAATTGCTCAGTCAAAAGGAAGTTCCATTTTTAATTTTTAAAGGAAATTCTATACTATTTTTCACAGTGACTGCACCAGTCTGCATTCCCACCAACAGTACACTAGGGTTCCCTTTTCTCCAAATCCTCACCAGCACTTTTTGTTTGTTGATTTGTTTATGGAGGCCATTCTCATTAGTGTCAAGTGGTATATCATTATGCTTTTAATTTACATCTCTCTAATGGCTTGTGATGTTGAGAACCCCTTCTTGTGTCTATCGATCCTCTGTATGTCCTCCTTGGAGAAGTGTCTGTTCAAGACCTTTGCCCATTTTTTTAACTGGGTTGTTTGTCTTCCTGTTGTAGAGTCATGTGAGTGCAGTTCTTTATATATTTTGGAGATCAAACCACTTTTTGAGATGTCATTGGCAAATATATTTTCCCATAGGATTGGTTCTCTTTTCGTTTTGTTGATGTTTTCTTCAGCTGTGCAGAAGCTTTTTAATTTGATTAAGTCCCCTTTGTTTATTTTTTTCCTTTATGTCCCTTGCTCTAGGGGATATATTGGTGAAAATATTGCTTCGTGGAATATCTGTAGTTTTCCTACCTATGTTCTCCTTTATGAATTTTAAGGTGTCATAACTTATATTTAAGTCTTTTTTCCATCTTGAGTTTATTTTTGTGTATGGTGAAAGTTGGTATTCAAGTTTCTTTTTTTTGCATGTAGCTGTCTAGATGTTCCAACACCATTTGATAAAGAGGATATTTTTATTCCATTTTATGTTTCTACCCACTTTGTTGAATATTACTTGACCATAGATATGTGAGTTTATTTCTGGGCTGTCTATTCTGTTCCACTGATCTATGTGTCTCTTCTAATGCCAGTACCAGACTGTTTTGATTACAGTGGCCATGTAATATAGTTTAATGTCAGGTATTGTGATCCATACAACTTGTTCTTCTTTATGAAAGTTGCTGCAACTATTTGTGGGCATTTATGGTTTCATATAAATTTTTGAAATGTTTGTTCTATATCTGTGAAATATGTCATTGTTATTTTCAGAAGAATTGCATTGAATGTATAAATTGCTTTCAGTAGTATGGATATTTTGATTATGTTAATTATTCCAATCCAAGAACACTGTATATGCTTCCATTTATTTGTATCTTCCTTATTTACTTTCTTCAGTTTTGTATAGTTTTCTGAGTGCAGATCTTTTTCCTCCTTGGTAAAGTTTATACGTAGGCACTTTATTTTTCTTGTTGCTGTAGAAAATGGGATTTTTTTCATAATTTATGTTTCTGATTATTTCATTGTTGGTGTACAAAAATACCTCTATTTCTGAATATTGACTTTGTATCTCACTATTATAACAAATTGACTTTAGGTTGAATAGTTTTCTGGTGGAGTCTACAGGGTTTCGTATGTACACTATCATGTCATCTACAAATAATGACAATTTTGCTTCCTCCTTTCCAATTTAGATTCCTTTTATTTCTTGTTCTTGTCTGATTGCTGTTGCTAGAACTTCCAATAATATGTTGAATAGAAGCAATGAAGTTAGACACAGTTGTCTGATTCCTGATCTTAAGGGGAAAGTTTTTAGTTTTTGTCCATTAAGTATGATATTCGCTGTAGACTTCTCATATATGACCTTTATTATGTTGAGGTATGGTCCCTCTACTGCCATTTTGCTGAGTGTTTTTTATCATAAATGTATTCTGTACCTTATCAAGTGCTTTTTCTGCATCTTTTGATATAATCATGTGATTTTTGTCTTTCATTTTGTTTATGTGTTGTATTATGTTTGTTGTTTTGCGGATATTGTACCTTCCTTGCATTCCTGGGATGAATATCACTTCTTCATGGTGTATCTTTTTCATGTATTGCTGGGTGCAGTTTGCCAATATTTTGTTGAGGATTTTAGCATCTGTGTTCATGCCTGGGTTACAGGCTGTGTCCCCAGTGGGCGGTGAGAGAGACAACCACACATTGATGTTTTTCTTCTTCACTTTTTCCCTCCTTTCCCCTCTCTAAAAGATAAATACATACATACATACATACATATATATATATATATATATATATATATATATATATATATATATATTTAAAAAGGGTTTGGGTATCTTCACTTTTCATGGATTTTTTTTTTGAAATAGTCTGTGAAGGATAGTGGACAGCTCTTCCTTAAATGATTTGTAAAGTTCTACTGTGAAACCATCCACCCATGGCTGTTGTGTACTGGGAGATTTTTGAGTATTGCTTTAATTTTGTCAGCTGCTATCAGTCTGCTCAGGCTTTGTGCTTCTTCTTGATTCAATTTTGGACGATTATATTTTTCTAGATATTTGTCCATTTCACTTAGGTTTTCAAATTTCTTGGCATATAGTTCTTCATAGTAATTTCTTACAATCCTTTGTATTTCTGTGCTATGTGTTGTAATCTCTACTCTTTTATTTCTGATTCTGTTTATTTGATTCCTCTCTCTTTTTCTCTTGATAAGTCTGCATAAAAGCTTGTTGATTCAGTTTATCTTTTCAAAGAGACAGCTTCTGAATTTATTGATCCTTAGAATTGTTTCTTTAGTCTCTATATCATTTAGTTCTGCTCTGATCTTGGTTTATTCCTTCCTTCTACATGCTCTGGGATTTTGTTGTTGTTGTTGTTCTTCCAATTCTTGTATATGTAGGGTTAGGTTTTTTATTTGAAATGTGTTTTATGTAGTAATGTGTCACTATGAACTTCCCTCTCAGGACTGCCTTGGCTGTGTCCCATAGGTTTTGGATTGTTGTGTGTTCATTTTCATTGGTTTGCAGAAACTTTTTGATTTCTTCCTTGATCTTGTTATTAGCCCATTCAATGTTTAATAGCATGCTATTCAGTCTCCATGAATTTGAGTGTTTTTGAGGTTTTTTTTTTCCTTGGGGTTGCTTTCTAGTTTCAGGCCCTTGTGGTCTGAGAAAATGCTTGATGTGATTTCACTTTTCTTGAATTTGTTGAGGCTCATCTTGTGTCCTGTCTGGTGGTCTATCTTCGAAAATGTTCCATGTGCATTTGAAAAGAATGTGTGTTTTGCTTCTTTGGGATGAAAGGTTCTATACATCTGTTAATTCCGTTTGATCTAAGGCATTGTTCAATGCTGATATATCCTTGTTGATATTTTGTTTGGCAGATCTATCCATTTTTGATAGTGGGGTGTTAAAATCCCCTAGTGTAAGTGTGTTATTGTCTGTATCTTTCTTGAGTTCCTCCAAGATTTTCTTTATGTATTTGGGTGCTCCTATGTTGGGTGCATATATATTTACAATATGTATGTCTTCTTGATGGATTCATCCCATGAGTATTGTCAAGTGTCCTTCTGTGTCTCTTTTTATGGCCTTTGTTTTGAAGTCTATATATTCTGATATAAGTATTGCTACTCTGGCTTTTATTTTTCCTGTTCTTCACTTTCTAACCCTTCACTTTCAGTGTTTGTATGTCTTTTGTTCTGCGGTGGGTCTCTTTTAGACAGCATATATGTGGGTCATGTTTTCTTATCTACTCAGCTGCCGTATGTCTTTTGATTTCAGCATTTAATCCATTAACATTTTAGGTTATTATTGATAGATATTTATTCACTGTCACTTTACTCCCTTCCTGTGTTCCTCTCTCTCACTCTTTTTCTTCCTTTTCTTACAGCAGACCCTTTAGCATCTCTTGCAATGGTGGTTTGGTGGAGGTGTATTATTTTAACCTTTTTTTCTGGGAAAGTCCTTATTTCACCTTCCATTTTAATTGAGAGCCTTGCTGGATAAAGTAGTCCTGGTTGTAGGCCTGTGGTTCTCATTACTTGGAATATTTTTTTTGCCATTCTCTTCTGGCTTGGTGCATTTCTATTAAGAATTCAGCTGCTAGTCTTATTGGGGTTCCTGTGTATGTTACTTCCTGTTTCTCCCTTGCTGCCTTTAAGATTCTCTCTTTGTCTTGGAATTTTGCCATTTTAATTATGATGGGTTTCAAAGTGGTCCTCTTTGGGTTCCTCTTGATTGGGACTCTCTGTGTTTCCTGGATTTATGTGACTTTTTCTCTCATCAAATTAGGGAAGTTTTCCATCATTACTTTTTCAAACACTTTTTCTATCCCTTGCTACTCTTCTTCTCCCTCTGGTATCCCTATTATATGGATATTATTATGTTTCATGTTGTCCTGTAGTTCCCTTAACCCCTCTGTTATTTTTTAGTCTTGTTTCATTTTCTTGCTCTTTCTGGAATTTTATTCTACCTTGTCCTCCATCTCACTGATTTGATCCTCTGCTTCATCTAACCTGCTTTAGATTCCTTCTACTGTGTTCTTCAATTCAGAAAATGTATTCATCTTTCCTCCTGGCTCTTATTGATAGTTGTTATGTCCTTTATCGTGCTGATTAGTTTGTAGTAAGTTCCTTTTAGCCATCCTGTAGTTCTTTGTGATTCTCACTGAGCTCATTAACCTTCTTTATAACCATTGTTTTGAACTCAGACTCTGATAGTTTACTTGCCTATCTTTCATTTAGTACTGTTTCTGGGGATTCCTGCTTTCCTTTTGATTGGGGGGTAGTTCCTTTGTCTTTCCATTTTAGGGGAGACTCTTCTTGTTTGCTTTTATTTCTTAAATCTATCTTCTTTGACTCCCTGTCTTTGTGGTGTGAACTTCTATGGGCGGAGACCTGTGAGATTCAGTGGTGCAGTCTCCTTGATCTCCTGAACTGATGCTCTTGGGATGCCCTTGAAACCATTTATGTTGGCTCTCTGAATGTAATTATGTTTTCATTGTTTTTGGTCATTCTTTGGTGGGTACTTCCCTCTAGCAGGCTGAATCAAGGTTACTCCAACCACTGTGTCTTATATGTTGTTGTGCTGGTGCTGCCAGTAGAAAACCACAAAGCAAGGGAACAAACCAACACCTGAAAAAATAACTGCATCCTCAATCCCACTATCAACAACAAATGAGCCAGTATTTAAAAAGCTGCAAAGAGGTTAAGACTATTACAAGCAAGGAGAGCAAATATGAGATGATGTACTGAAAGGAAAATGATTTTGGAGAGGGGAGAAGGTGGGGCACTAATAACAGGGAATTCTAGAAATGCGAAGAGGGAATGTAAATATTGCATCATAAATAAAAAGGCAATGAAGAAGACATAATGGAGTAAGAGAAGGGTAGGGTAAATATTTAAGCAGAAATTTAAAAAAATAAAATAAAGTGAGAGAGAGAAAGAAAAAGGAAAAAAAATAATAAAACAAAATAGGAACAAATTTGGAGAAAAAGATCCACCACAACACTATCAACAATAAATGACCTAATTTAATATAGGTGTGATGGGAATAAGATGGGGATATAAAGAAAGAAAGAAAAGTTTATGAGATGTCTAGGGGAAAGGGAAGTGATTTTGAGATGATAGTGAGAGAGTGAATACTAAGACTGAGGAAGGAAATCCAGGCTATGACAGAGGAAAATTAAAATTTGAGTCATAAAGAAGAAAAAACAGGTAGGATGAAGGAGGAAAAAGAACAGGGTAAGACAGAGAAATATTAAAATTGGACCAATAAAAAAATGAATGGGCTGGATGAAGACAGAATGGGGTAGAAGCAGGGAACATTAAAATTTGAGATTTGACATACAGGAATAGTGAAGATCTAGAAATAAAATTGAAAAATGCAACAACAACTACCCTATCCACAACCACCGTGGAAAGATCACTAAAGGTGTAGAGAAAACATGGGTATTTTCAGAGCAGGAAAAATTGTGAGATGAAAATTGACAAGAAATTTGGTTTTTAGAGGCTAGATAGGGGAGAAATAGTAAGAGTGTGGAATGGAAACAAGTTGTAGCAAGAGAGAAAGCAAATTTTAAAATGAAAATAAGAGGAAAGAAGAGGTAAAATTGAGTAAGAAAAGAGAGAAGCAAAATATGCAAATTGAAATAAACTATAATATAAAATCTAATGACTTAATACGCACAAACTTGAAGGACCAGAAATAAATGTTAAAAAACTATGCAGGAAAGAAAATATCGCCAATCATGGAGAAGACCATGGTGGATTTTGTCTCAGTAGCATCTAGTATTTACCACTGTTTTTTCTTTCTGGATCAGCCTCTGGTGATGTCAGATGGTGTCCCAGTCTGGCCTTAGGCAGCCTGTTGGAGACTACTAGAGATTTAACTGTGTGTGGCTGACTCTTTCAGTTGTTAATCTGGTCACTCTGAAATCGACAGTCAGACTTAAGCACCACATGGTGGGGCAGAGGCCCTCCTGAGGGCAGGGCTATTGCTTTTCTTCAGGCTCATGACACTTGGAGATGAGTGCTCTGCCTTAGAAAGATGGATCCTGCATTGTGGGGGATAACTCAACACCGGGATCCTGGTGGTTGCTTTCTCAGTTCTCTCCTCAAAGCCACTGTGCCCTGTCTCCCAAGTGTCTCTAGTCCACTCTGCCCCTGTTTTGCCAGAGCCCAGGGTAAGTGGCTACATATGAAAAATTTATGCGTTGGTCCTTTAAATGGCTCCTTGCATCTCCAGTTGTCCATCTCTAGCAGGGAGCAACCCTGCCACTTTTCACAGCTGAATGTTATCTGTGTACTTTTCAGGCTCTGGCTCTGTAGGCTGGGGAGCCTAGGTCAGGCTTTAGACCTTACACTTCTCAGGGGGATCCCCCAGCCTCTGAAATATCCCTCCAGCACTTCAGCTGCTACACTTGGCAGCCCAGCTAGCCCTCTCACGTATCCTCTGCACTCCCTACCAGTCATGTTGTGGTGAAGCTTTCTTGTGTCTGTCCATGGTTATAAGGCTTCTCTCCCACTATTGTTCAGTTGTTTATCCCAAATTATTTCTTCACAATTTAGATGTAATTCAAGATTGGTCCTGGGAGGAAGTTAGTGTTCTACTCACTACTCCGCCATCTTAGATCCTCACTCTGTGTTCTTGACAGCCACTCATCTGCCTGGGCCTTTTAGAGAATAGGGTATTTTCTACCTCAATGTATTCCATTGATACCCAGGGCTTTCTTGGGGGGTGTACATCCATGGGGTTGCATCCTACCTGGTCCAGCTGGAATTCTCATTGCCTATGAGGCAAGAACATTGGACTGGGGGAATTTTAAGACCTGGGTTTGAGTCTCTATTCCATGGCAGATAGGGTATTGGGGTGAAAGCACTGACTTAGTATTCAGAGGCTATGAGTTTAAATCACAGGGAGATTTATTTTTATTTCAAAGTATACAGATGGAGCCCCTTAAAGGAAATTAAGCAAATTGATTTGCATATGTGTATATCATATGTGTATATACACATATAGGTACACACAAACACTTATCTGAATTCAAATGTAAACAGTCATACTCTTTAGTAGTTAAACTTAACAATATAATATTTAATTTAACCCTTAATAATTTCTGCAGGAAAGAAGACCCAACAGTTTTTGATTCCCTATTGCCTCAGCCTGTATGGGTATGATCTGTATTAGTGTTAGAACAGGTCTCATCCAGGTCTTCTAAATCTAATGGAGATACTAGCTTCCTTACACAAGGTGTCTTTCCCCAAAAGAAGAGAGTGGAACATGGGCTTATGAAGATCAAATTGTATCTATGAGGCTTTAGAATTGGGTATTTATATAGTAATACTGTGCTTGTTTTGTATCTAAAACAGCCATATATTTCAGTTACAAGATTCAGGGATTAGATGGATACACCAGATATTGTGTTACTTTTTATTTTCTTAATGAAGCCATTAATGAGCAATGGAGGAGAAAACTGAAACCAAACCAAACCAAAATAACTTGAATTTTCTTGAATTGGATTGCTTCATCATGTCAATACAGTAGCTTCACCAAAATGCATGACCTTGTTGGAATTTTATGAGTCGTCCCAAATAATAACAGATAAAATATATTTGGTTACCCTGAGACATTATCAGATAGTATCCATGAATGTAAGGGTATCCATCTAGTCAGTCCTTCATTTCAGTTAATTTTATGAGTACTGTTGAAAAGAAAGCAACTCCAAATATCCAGTTGTTTTGTTACACTTGGTTGTTAGCATCTGCACTATGACCACTTGGAAACCATCCACACACCTTTTTACTCAAGAAACTCCTATGTTTAAGCCATCTTGTGGAGAATGCCTAGAGTTTCCATAACAGCTCAATATAAAGGCATATGTTCTTTCTTTGCCATAAAACCAGTTCCTCCACCTATGGTATTAGCTACAGGTCTGAAATATCCCAGTCCCGGACCCGGAGAATTGCTGAAATATTAATATATCTTTCAATATAACAATAAAATTATATATATATATATAACTATATGTATATAAATATATATATATAATTTTATTGTCATTCAATTACAGTTGTATGCCTTTTCTCTCCATCCATCCACCCCACCACAGCCAAACTCACCTCCCTCCCCCACTTCAACCCTCCCCCTTGATTTTGTCCATGTGTCCTTTATAGTAGTTCCTGTAAACCCCTCTCCTCACTGTCCCCTCCTCACTCCCCCCTGGCTATTCTTAGATTGTTCTTAACTTCATTGTCTCTGGTTATATTTTGTTTGCTTTTTTCTTCTGTTGAATATGTTCCAGTTAAAGGTGAGATCATATGGTATTTTTCCCTCATCGTCTGGCTAATTTCACTTAGTATAATGCTCTCCAGTTCCATCCATGCTATTGCAAAAGGTATACGCTCCTTCATTCTCTATGCTGCATAGAACTCCATTGTGTAATAAACTGTGGCATGGTAACAAAAAGAGTGTTCTTTGTTCAAGGTAACATTTAATGGAAAGGAACTCAGACATAAAATTTAATGCAAGGCTTCTAAATAGAGTGATAATATTCTAAGTTTTCTTGGAATAATAAACATATTTGCAGAAAAGTAAAAGTATCTCAAAAATTCACTGAAGTGCTTTTTCTTTGAGAAAAATAGTTCATGAATTTTCTTGTTTAAACAGAAAAGAAAATAAATTGATAGACTTGTTAAAGAAAAAAAAAGAATTCCATTGTGTGAATAACCACAGTTTTTTGATCCATTCATTTGCTGATGTGCACTTAGGTTGCTTCCAGTACTTGGCTATTGTAAATTGTGCTGCTATGAACATTGGGGTGCATAGGTACTTTTGGATTGGTTTTTCAGGGTTCTTAGGGTATAATGCCAGCAGTGGAATTAATGGGTCAAAGGACACTTCCATTTTTAGTTTTCTGAGGAAATTCCATATTGTTTTCCACACTGGCTTCAACAGTCTGCATTCCCACCAACAGTGCACTAGGGTTCCCTTTCTCCGCATCCTATCCAACATTTGTTTGTTGATTTGTTTATGTTGGCCACTCTGACCCGTGTGGGATGGTACCTCATTGTGGTTTTAATTTACATCTCTCTGATGGGTCGTGATGCTGAGCATCTTTTCATATGTCTCTGGGCCCTCTGTATGTCTTCCTTGGAGAAGTGTCTGTTCAAGTCCTTTGCCCATTTTTTAATTGGGTTGTTTGTCTTCCTGGAGTGGAGTCGTGTGAGTTCTTTATATATTTTGGGGTTCAAGCCCTTGTCAGAGGAATCATTGTCAAATGTTTTCCCATAATGTTGGTTCTCTTTGTAATTTGGTGCTGTTTTCTTTAGCCATGCAGAAGCTTTTTATTTTGATGAGGTCCTGTTTGTTTATTCTTTCCTTTATTTCCCTTGCTTTAGGGGATGTGTCTGTGAGGATGTTGCTGCGTGGAGTGTCTGAGATTTTCCTGCCAATGTTTTCCTCTAGGACTTTTATGGTGTTACAGCTTATATTTAAGTCTTTTATCCACCTTGAATTTATTTTTGGGTATGGTGTAAGTTGGTGATTGAGTTTCATTTTTTTTGTATGTAGCTGTCCAGATCTCCTAACACAATTTTTTGAAGAGGCTGTTTTTGCTCATTTTATTCTCCTGCCTCTTTTGTTAAATATTAATTGACCATAAAGACTTGGATTATTTCTGGGCTCTCTATTCTCTTCTATTGGTGTATGTGCCTGTTTCTATGTCAGTACTAGGCTGTTTTGATTACAGTGGTCTTGTAATACAGTTTGATATCAGGTATTGTTATCCCTCCTACTTTTTTCTTCTTTATCAAAATTGCCTTAGTTATTCGGGGTCGTTTATGGCTCCATATGAATTTCTGAAATGTTTTTTCTATATCTGTGAAATATGTCATGGGTACTTTAATAGGGATTGCATTGAATCTATAAATCGCTTTAAGTTGTATGGTCATTTTGATGATGTTAATTCTTCCAATCCATGAGCACGGTACATGCTTCCATTTGTTTGTGTCTTCCTTCATTTCTTCCTTCAGTGTTGTGTCGTTTTCTGAGTATAGGTTTTTTACCTCCTCGATTAGGTTGATTCCAAGGTATTTTATTATTCTTGTTGCTTTATCAAATGGGATGGTTTTCCTGTTTTTTGTTTCTGCTGTTTCATTGTTGGTGTACAGGAATGCCTTTGATTTCTTAGTATTGACTTTGTATCCGGCTGTTTTGCCAAATTCATTTATTAGGTCAAATACATTTTTGGAGGCATGTATAGGATTTTCCATGTACACTATCATGTCATCTGCAAACAGTGACAGTTTCATTTCCTCCTTTCCAATTTGGATGCCTTTTATTTCTTTATCTTGTCTGATTGCTGTGGCTAGGACTTCCAATACTATGTTGAATAGGAGTGGTGAGAGAGGGCATCCTTGTCTTGTTCCAGATCCTCATGGGAAAGCTCTAAGTTTTTGTCTATTGAGTATGATGTTGACTGTATTTCTCTCATATATGGCCTTTATTATGTTGAGGAATGCTTCCTCTATTCCCACTTTGCTGAGTGTTTTTATCAGAAATGGGTGCTGTGTCTTATCAAATGCTTTTACCGCATCTATTGATATGATCATGTGATTTTTGTCTTTGCTGCTGTTGAAGTGATTTATTATGTTTATCAATTTGCCAATATTGTACCATCCTTGCACCCCTGAGATGAATCCCACTTGGTAATGGTGTATGATGTTTTTAATATACTGCTGGATGAGGTTTGCCAATATTTTGTTGAGAATTTTAACGTCTATGGTCATCAGCCATATTGGCCTGAAGTTTTCTTTCTTTGTTGTGTCTTTATGTGGTTTTGGGATTAGGATGATGCTGGCTTCATAAAAAGAGTTTGGGAGTCTTCCATCAGTTTGGATTTTTTCGAATAGTTTCTGAAGGATATGGGTTAGCCCTTCTTTGAATGCATTTTAGAATTCTCCTGTGAAACCATCTAGTCCAGGGCTTTTGTGTATTGGGAGTTTTTTGGTGACTGATTCAATTTCATCTGCTCCTATCGGTCTGTTCAGGTTGTCTGCTACTTCTTTATTCAGTTTTGGATGATTATACTTTTCTAGAAATGTGTCCATTTCACCTAGGTTTTCAAATTTCTTCGCATACAGTTCTTCATAGTAATTTCTTACAGTCCTTTGTATTTCTGTGGTATCAGTTGTAATCTCTCCTCTTTCATTTCTAATTGTGTTTATTTGGATTCTCTCTCTTTTCTTCTTGATAAGCCTACTTAAAGGCTTGTCGATTTTGTTTATCTTTTCAAAGAACCAGCTCCTGTATTCATTGGTCCTTAGAATTGTGCTTTTAGTCTCTATGTCATTTAACTCTGCTCTGACCTTGGTTATTTCCTTCCTTCTACTTGCTCTGGGCTGTCTTTGTTGTTGTTCCTCGAGTTCTTGTAGGTGTAGTGTTACGTTGTGTGTTTGAAATATTTCTATCTTTTTAAGGTAGGTCTGTATTGCTATGAACTTTCCTCTCAGGACTGCCTTTGCTGTGTCGCATAAGTTTTGGGTTGTTGTCAGTTCATTTTCATTTGTTTCCACAAATTTTTTGATTTGTTCCCTAATCTCGTTCTTGACCCATTCATTGTTTAATAGCATGCTATTCAGTCTCCATGATTTTAAGTGTTTCGGGGTTTTTTTTTTTTTTTCCTTTCAGGTTGGTTTCTAGTTGCAGGCCCTTGTGCACAGAGTAAATGCTTGATATGATTTCAATTTTCTTGAATTTGTTGAGGGTTTCTTTGTGTCCTATCATGTGGTCTATCATTGGAAAAGTTGCATGGACACTTGAAAAGAATGTGTATTTTGCTTCTTTGGGATGAAAAGCTCTCTATATATCAGTTAAGTCCATTTCATCTAGGGTATTGTTAAGTGACACAATATGCTGGTTGATATTTTGTTTGGAAAATATGTTCATTTTTGACAGTGGGGTGTTAAAGTCCCCTACTATAATTGTGTTGCTGTCAATAGCTTTCTTGAAGTCCTCCAAGATTTTCTTTATGTATTTGGGTGCTCCTATGTAGGGAGCATATATATTGACAATGTTTATGTCTTCTTGGTGGATTCGTTCTTTGAGTATTATGAAGTGATCTTCTGGGTCTCTTTTTATGGCCCTTCTTTTGATGTCTATTTAGTCTCATATGAGTATTGCTAACCTTGCTTCTTTTTTCCTGTCCATTTGCTTGGAAAATTTATTTCTTTCCCTTCACTTTCAGTCTGTGTAGGTCTTTTGTCCTCAGGTGGGTCTCTTGTTGGCAGCATATGTGTCGGTCATGCTTTCTTGTCCATTCAGCTATTCTATGTCTTTTGATTGGAGCATTTAATCTATTTACAGTTAAGGTTATTATTGATAGGTAGTTATTCACTGCCATTTTTTCATATCTGTTTTCCTGTCTCTTTCTCTTTTCCTTCCTTTCCTTAAAGCAGTCCCTTTTGCATCTCCTGCAGAGATGGTTTGGTGGAGGTGTATTCTTTTAGACTTCTTTTGTCTTGGAAACTCCTTATTTAGCCTTCTATCTTAATTGAGAGCTTTGTTGGGTAAAGTAGCCTTGATTGCAGGCCTCTGGTTCTCATTACATGGAATATTCTTTACCATTATCTTCTGGCTTGGAGCGTTTCCATTGAGAAGTCAGTTGCTAACCTTATTGGGGCTCCCTTGTATATTACTTCCTGTTTCTCCCTTGCTGCCTTTAAGATCCTCTCTTTGTCTTGGAAATTTGCCATTTTAATTATGATGTGTCTTGCAGTGGGCCTCTTTGGGTTCCTTTTGCTTGGGACTCTCTGTGTTTCCTGGATTTGTGTGACTTTTTCTCTCATCAGATTCGGGAAATTTTCCATCATTACTTTTTCAAACAATTTTCTATCCCTTGCTCTTATTCTTCTCCTTCTGGTATTCCTATTATATGTATATTATTACGTTTCAAGTTGTTCTGCATTTCCCTTTATCCCTCTTCATTTTTTCTGAGCCTCTTTTCCTTTTCTTGCTCTTTCTGGGTGTTTTTTTCTACTTTTTCCTCCAGCTCGCTGATCCGGTCCTCTGCTTCATCAAGTCTGCTTTTGATTCCTTCTACTCTGTTCTTCAGTGCAGAAATTGTGTTCTACATTTCACTTGGCCCTTGTTGATAGTTTCTTTTTCCTTTTTCATGTTGATATAGTTTTCAGTGAGTTCATTGTAGTTTCCCTGTAGTTTCTGGTAGATGTCTGTGAGCTCAGTGAGCTTCCTGATAACCATTGCTTTGAATTCAGTATCTGATAGTTGACTTGCCTCCTT